>NC_053034.1:0-1275172 GCF_016746235.2 Drosophila teissieri | reverse complement strand
CAACTGCGTGGAAAAACAGGTGGACAGAAGGAGATTAGGTTGCATTTACTCAATACTATGTAAGTGATTTTCCTACCAAGCATATTAAAGCCGTTGATTCCGAAAAGCGCCGCGTCACCCTGGCCGCCGGGGAAGACATATAACGTTGGATGCGTGAAGCGGATGTTTCCCACAACGTCCGAGGTCTCGAGCAGCTCCCTCAGCGATGTTGGCATCACCATGGGCGCGAGGTAATCTGTGGAAAGACGAACTCGATAAGCGCTGCATCGGAAATAGTGGGCACAGACTTACCAATGAATCCGTTGATACACTCGCTGCTCGTGTCCAGGACGTCCACGGGATTGATCCGTATCCGGCACTGGCGCGCAAAGGACTTCTCGGGCAACGTGTGCCAAAGACCCGCGTCCGCGCAGTGAATGTTCATGGTGATGGTGTCCGCATAGGCCCGAATCACCCTTTGTACGTCGTGCTCCTGGAAGGCCTCAGAGAAGTCCGCCACCGAGAAGGTTCCGTCCTGCAAAGAGATGGGCATGAGCTTCCGATGACAGAAGAAAGGGGTACTATGCGGGCAATATTCACCTGCAATATCCAGGAACCATTGCCACTGAAGGTGTAGCCGGCGTGGATGATGTGCCGGTGGCGGGTGAAACTGCTGAGCAGATTTCGCATGCACTGGATAAGCGTGTTGTACTGCGGGTGGATGAGCACCTCCGTGACCAGATTCTCGCTGGCATACTGGATGAGCCGTTCGCCTGAAAGGAGAGTCGTGAAAAAAGTTGTTCCATCAGCCATCAGCTTTTTATTTGGATATTTCCGTTCGCCTCAACCGCACATTCGGAGCCCTGACATTGCTTCAACCCTTCTTGTGAGCTGACCTCCTTCCGGCAGGGCAGTAACTCCGTCCGCAGTGTTGCAGGTGGAGCATAATGCCCCCACACCCCCAATGAATAGTTAACCGAACGGTCAGAGGTGCTGGCAGATATGCAAGAGATGCCTGGGCTGCCTGGGCTGCCAGGCACGGACATGGACTCGAGCACGCACGGCGCATCAAGTGGGTTTGAATTGTCAAGCTTTATTGTCTCGACTGCTTCCAGGGCACCGTCCCCGGAGGCGCAGTTGCCACAGCTAGAAATTATTTAATGAATCTTTAATTTTAATGCTTTAATTAAGCCCTCTGCGCACGTGGGAGCGACCTTGCCGGCGACCTTGGCCACCCCCCTGCCCGCATCGCGGTAACGACGACGGTAATAATGATGACGGCGCAGATGAGGGCTGTGATGAGGTTTTTTGGTCGCCCTCGTCCGACATATACATAATATGTATGTATATGCGTAAATAATTTACGCACTTTCCGCACCAAATAGTCGTTGACAAGCCAACTGCAGGGTGGACGTGGGCGGATAAGTGGATGGATGGGTGCACCACCACCTCCCCCTGGGAGCAGCAGTGGTCAAACGTGCCCACGTACGCGTAAAAAATACAAGACAAGAGCATCGGTGGACGGCTGTCAGTTGGCTTCTATGGCTTCGGCCAGCTGTTGGCCTCGTGCCGTGTGCCGTGTGTATCCCCTGCTCTCCATATGAACCCAACCCGGCCACCCGACTTCGTGTGCTCTCCTACGGCTTATGGCCAACGCAGCGAGATGAGAACGCAGTGACTGGGCATTCCGTGCGTATACGCAATTTGGCCAACTCAGGTCGCCCTCTGCCTCGGGTCCTGTCTCTACCACTGTTCCACCTCTGCTGCTCGTCGCTCTCCCATGCCCAGGACATAATCGTAGGAGTCTGGGAAAGCAGATCTTGGTCCTTGTCTTTCTGTACCTTCTATCTTTCCGCGTTCGCCCTATTCCACACAGAATTCATTAGTTAATCTACTGCTACGGAAGAGCTTTTAGTTGAAACACTGCGAAAGAATGCTAAGAAAGGCAGTGGTGCCTTGAAAGAGGCCACTTGAAAGTTGGACATCGGCGGCGGAGATCGGTTTGTCAGCCAGGGAGTGGTCCACTTTAGCCGGCCAGGATGCAAAGTTGCAGTAAGTGGTCAGTCTGGCACTGGCCAAATAATACCGAGTGGCGATGGGAGGAGCCAGAGCCCAGTGGGATGCATAGCTGGGCAGGATGCTAGCCGCACCTCGAGCCAAAGTGGCAACATGGCACCAGATTAACCGGTAATAGCTGCCACCGGCTTTGGGCACTAGTCGTGGCCAGAGTTACGAACTTTTTGCAAAACAAAGGGAGAAATGGGAAAAAATTTGCATAACAGCAGCAGTCGGAAACTTTTTGTGTTTTATGATTTCGTTGGCCTTTTTTCTTTTTGGGCTTTTTGTTTGGCTCCAAAGTAATTACAGTTACAGGCGCCGGTCAGCCCTTCATCTTCTTCTTCTTCTTGTTCTCCTTCCGCGCCACCGCCCAGTTACGCCCACTTTTGAACCCACCGCAGTTAGGAAAAGTTTACTGTCAAACCAATGCGCACGTGTTAAAAAAAGTTTCCAATGACCTTTGCAGCCTCCTCTTTCGGACGCCCACGAAAAAGACGCGGAAAACTCTTCCAAATTAAATAATGAGGAAACTCATTGTGATTAAACTGAGATCTTGCAGTCCAGACCTTTCAGTCCAGTCTGAAAAGTGCTTATTCGTGTATTGTTAGTTATAGTTATAGTATACAATTTGTATTCCTATGTCTAAGTATCCAGTTTTAAGTGAGAGGAACATGCCCCGATGCTTTCCCGCAAAACCACATTAATAATGTATCCCCACTTGGCAGTTCCGTAGCTCACATATGGCCAGTGGATGGCGTGCCTTGTGCCTCGCCAGCTGATAAATTATGTACATACATATGTAGCCGGGAATTTCCCACAGCTCGTCCTGGCCCCACCCCTTGCATTAAGCTCCCTCGAGTGGGAACACGCCTTAACTGGCTGCGCTTATCCCGAGCCGGCAGCACGGCCATATTTATGAATGTCCACTGCACTAATCCCTGGGCATTATGGTGATGATAGTTTAATTAGCGGTTTCGGCTGCACTTCGGGAGGAGGATTGGTGTCGGTATCAACCACTGTCCGTTGGTGATGGAAGCTGAACGATGGACGCCTGGGGCAGAGCTATCGGCATTACTGGCATCATTAATCAGGGCACATAATGTGCTCGAATCTACTCTGGTTACGTAAATGCTTCGGACGGAGGAGCAGAGGAGCAGCCGAGCAGGGGAGCAGGGGAGCAGAGGAGCAGCTCCTGTTGAACAAAGCCAATAACATGTTGTAAACGTCAAGCGATGTGTTTGCACTGCCCCCCTATCCGTATTTTAAAAGGATGCGCCGCAAGGAGCCTCCTCAAATGACGGACGTCAGCTGCTTCCTCCTCGCTGATATTAATTGATGTCCTGTCAACATGTTACCCGCATTCCGGAAGGCGGAAGCCGGGGGGGAGCAGGCACTCCTTTATCTACGGCGGCCACTTCTCGCTGCATCTCGCCCCACATCGCAGTGGTTAATTTGCTTATCGCTGCTGCTGGACCACACCACTTGCCACCAACCACCCACTCCGTATGCAAATTAGAGGAGGAGAAAAGAAATTTCGTGTGGGCGTGTCAGTTAGTCAGTCTGGCTGTCTGCCTCATAAAGCCCCTATATGTCCCCGCTCGTCCCTCTCCGCCTGAATTATGCATGAGCCACACAACAACACACAAGGAAGCACCAGCACACACATGCCCATTGCCCATTGGCCATTGGCCATTGTCAATACGGCCTTGTAGGCACGCCTGTGAGCGTGACTCCCACTCACTTTGCTTGTGGCTTTCCAGTGGCAGTGGCTCCATTTATGTGCACTCGTATATCGTATATCCTCGGCACGGACGGACTCTATCTTTCTATCAATTTTGCATGCGTTTTATCTCAAGAATTTGTATGGCTTTTCAGGTTAGGTTGGGTGTCCTATTGTGGCACGCCCCCTCATCTCATCAGCCCATCCTTTGATTGCTTATGTGGGTTTTGGCTTAGGCACGATAAGAATGTGTCTAAATCCCCAGATAATCCGCAGAGCGGGTTGGGCCACGTACGAGTATGAGTACGACTATGACTGCGGGTGAGGAGCGGGAGGATCGCCGGGTGGACGAGCAGGCCTCACTGCAACTCGGGGGAGCGTTTTCCTGATGGGCACCGCTTTAAAAGTCAGCAAACTTGTACCGTCCCACTCGGAAACTTTAGGCAGCCTCATGAATCAGTAAGGATAGCGGTGCTGGAAGGACTGGGGGTCAGTCAGAGACGGGACTTCAGGCCAACTTTGGACATGCACGTCGAGAAGTCAGGAGTTGGGTACATAAACAAGGTGCTTGTGACCTATCAATTTGGGGATAAAGGAACTGGCGTTCGAAGGCAGCCACGCAGGAAGGTGGTCAACTTGGACACCATGGGTCCGTTGCCCGGCTTCCTTTTCACCCAGCGGATGAACGGAACGGAGATCTTGGACGAGCACAATGCGCGCGGCGAAGCGAGTGCATTCTGTGCATTCAGTGCATTCTGTGCATTCTGGATTCTCAATCGCGACTCAAGTGCCCCGGCCACCAGCTATGCCGGCTGCTCTGGCGGCACTCTGGTTATGCTTATGGCTGCACCATCATTATTGGGCTCTGGACCGCTCTGTGGCGGCAGCACTTCAGAATTTTGTTTGAGTAGTTTCGAGGAGGGAACGCAAACAAAATGCGATTGCGAGAGCAAATGGAAAATGGAAAGCCCGCTGTCGTTGCCAACTTTTCCCCATCCGGACAATGGCTAAATGGAGGGCATTCAGCGCAGGTGTTGCACTTAGCATGTCCTTCAAGGACAACGCCTCGGCATCGCCATCGCCATCACCATCGGCATCGGCGTCGAACGAGAGACCTGTTAAGAAGAAGAACGCGCCTTATCACTGCCAAATCCGTGTCCCTTGAAACGTACTTTGGTTTCATTGTCGCTGGAGAATATGTCCTCCAAGGTGAGGTTGCTCACGCTGTTCTTCAAGAGCGGACTCGAGAAATCAAGGGAATTCGTATTACTTCCTCGAAAACTATAAAAACATATTGTACACCAATAGGACAGGAACTACTTTGATGTGTAATGGATAGGCTAAGTTTTAGAACGCCAGCAAGTTTCCAAGTTGCTGCAAAACAAGGAAAACTTCAAGGTAGAAGGTTATAGTTTAATGCCTGTGCGAAAGCATTGCCGCAATCTGTGAGTGCTCAGACTGCGGAATTTTGATCAAACGGGACGGCTTTGGAGCACTAAAAGGAGGTGGGCGGCAGAAAATCCCAATCATCTCCAGTGCGAGTCAACAAAGGGGGCGAATAGAACCGCGAAGAGCGCGGTTGATGCAGTGGCAGCCACTTGAGTGAGCTTCAACATCGTTTTAGCCTAATCCGCAAAGACAACAGCCCCGTCAGCCAGCTTATTGTTGCTCCTGCCGATGATGATGATGATGGCGATGGTGATAACCATGATGATGATGGTGATGATGATGAGGATGAAGCTGCTGCTGTTGCACTTGGGCAAATGAAAATACAGCCTCTCGCTTGGCAGCTGCTTTTGGGCCGGCTTTATCACAAAAGCCAAAACAACAAAGCATGAAAACGTCGAGCTTTCGGCTTTGTGCATTCAATTGTTGTTTATCCGGGCCCATGCCCCATGCCCCGTGCCCCCTGGCCACCACACTCCCCCCCTCCTCGCTGCCAGCAAACGGCTGTTGTGCGGAGACAATTGTCCTAGTAATTCGCTGGAATAAGATTTGTAATTCGCCACATCGCCATTGTGGCCCGATGCGATCCGAATTCGATGATCTCCGAGTGCCAGGATGGGATTCGCTAATTGGGGCAGATGACTTAGCCTAGCTAATGCTCCAATGGAGTTGCACTTACCGTGACGAGCCTCCTCGCCCTCGGGCGCATGCTGTGTAATTGTATTGAGCTCCTCTTCCAAGTCGACGTGACAATCGGAAACGTCCCAGGAGAGGAAACCTGCAAGGAGACAAAGTGGAGAAGGTAGAGAAGATCAGTAAGGATGTGCTGGGCTGTAGAACTAAACAAACTATGTCCTGCTTGCATATCATATATAGTTACATTACATTACGCACATGACAGTGCATTAGCTGGGTGAACAAACATTGGGTGGCTGGTCCGTTTGCCCAGGGGCCATTAATCACTCACACATTAGTTTTGTGTAATTATGCACAGCGTCTGCGAATGCTTGGCAATCCGCAGTTTTGATAAATGAGCAGGCGAGGGTTTTGAAAGCGGGTGCGATCCATTACGCATACGCCACGTTGAACTGGACTGGACTGGACTCTTGATATTATGTCATTTAGTCAACAAATTAAGTCACCAGTCCGACTTCCAGCGTGGCTATGAGCAAGTACAAAGCCAAACGAATGGCCCTGCCCTTCCATCATTTTCACGCTCCAGCCACTTTTTCAAATTTTCAATAGTTTTCCCCCAGCTGTTAGTGAGTGTGTGGGCAATTTGTTGTGTTTATGCGGATGCGGTGTGGCATGAAAAGCTCGAGGGGCAGGACCAGGAGAGCCAGTTGAGCCAGGTGAGTGCGGGTAAATGAATCAAATTACTTTTGGGGCACCTTGAAGCCCAGACTTTAAGCCCTACGTGACAGGTTTAAGAGGCAGGTTTCCGAGAAGTCCCCTACTTCCCCCCAACATTCCTGCATTCGCCTGCCACGTCTAGATGCCTCGCAGATCTGACAGATTGTAAATTATCCCTAAGCCCCTTGGAAATTTAATGAACCCCCGAAGACCCGAGGACCCGGGCGTCGTTGTCGTGAATAACTTATTCAAACGATGCCTTAATGAGTGCTTAACTTTCATTTTTATGCCTCCGCCGTAGGAT
This sequence comes from Drosophila teissieri, assembly GCF_016746235.2. NCBI lineage: Eukaryota > Metazoa > Arthropoda > Insecta > Diptera > Drosophilidae > Drosophila > Drosophila teissieri. The sequence continues at coordinate 1,268,312 of NC_053034.1, read as the reverse complement.
GCAAATGAAGCACTTTCCGCGGTATGGAATATCATTGAATGGCAGATGGTTCCAGATCATCAGCCCACAAGAAGGAGGCGAACGATGCGGAGGATGCGGAGGAACCTCTGGCTTGAGCCTAAGCCAGAAAAATATAACAATATTACCCTTTCGCCTGCCGCCTTCCACCGCTCACTGCAGCAATTTGCACAAATGGCTGGTAAGAGCAACAAAAGCGGCTGAAAAAAAGTAAAGTCGAGGCACAAAATGCAAAGTCTTAACACTTTTTCACCCAGCAGCCCGCACACACCCACAATATATATATAAAGCCAGATTCAGGCAGGATCAGGACATTGTGTGGGCAAACAAAAGGGAAAGCAGAGAATAAAGCGGAGGCAGCCGAGAAAAGGAGCAGACGGCAGTCAAAAGCGCCTACGGCGATTGCACAAAAATAATGAGGAAGCGCCCAGGATATGCGACGCCAGCACATATACTCGCACATATCCATATACAAATATATATATGTGTATAGTGTATAGTGTATGTATATGGCAAGGATGTGGGCGAACGGACCCTTCTCCTTACACTAGTTGTCCCGCTCTCTTGAGCAATCATCGAGCGAATGAAGCCACTCAGACGAAGGAGCAAGACAGCGGCGGAAACGCCGCAGAAACAGAAACAGAAACAGAAACCGAATCCAAATCCGAGTCCGAGTCCGAATCCGAGTCACAACCCGAATCTTAATCCGAGTCCGGGTCAGAACCTCCGACTCGAAGGCACCTCGTCCCCCGTCCCCCGGCCATCGCCCTTTGGCAGCGCTCATTTATTATTTGTGCGTTGATATCTTTGAGTGAGACTTCAATTTGCCCGCTGCCAGGGCCAGACTCGGTGCCTATTTATTTATTTATATTTAATTTTTGGCTTAGCTCCGCCAGCCACTCACTCACTTGCCTTCGTTGCAGTACAAATGGCACAGGGATCGGGCTCCACAATACCTATGCACCTAACATCAGTTGGGTAAATCAAGGACGTGACCAGTTTCCGCTGCTTTCGGATGCCTAAACATGTCATAATCCCGAACCCTATCCTCTGATGCATGGCGGTTAGTTGCGACCTTAATTCATCACAGAGCCGCGGGCGCCGTGGTTCTGATTTTTTTCATTTCGATTTCGATTTCGACACATCGAAAAGTGCACTCGCTGCGATTGAGCGCCCGACAGCCAGTTAATCGAATGCAGAGTCGTGTCAGACAGACAGACAGACAGGCACTTGTATCCTGTGTCCTGCGTCCTGCGTCCTACAGGCCTCCATCGCCACGTCCTCTGGAGCCCCGGAGGCGACACCCACCCACATCCGCCCCACAGATACCCTGGCGACACCTATGTGTTCCTGCTCGTGTCGCCGCTTCCGCGAGCTATGGATGATTGCTGATAGGCACCTCGCCTCGCCTCGGTGGCTTTTACTGCGTTCCCCGCGCGCTTCCCTCTGGTTTGCAGCATATAGTTGCATAATTCTGTGCCCCCTAAAAGCCACTCTGCATGTAGATGGCTGGCGAGGGGCGGGGTGGAGCAGGAGGGGGAGGAGGAGCTGTGTTGATTCTGATGTAGCTAAAAAGCCACTTGACGTTGTTCGCTCGTTCGTTGTTGCCAGGCTCTTGAAGCCAGAAAAGCGCGTTGAAAAAGTTTGCATAGCCAAATGAATGCGCTTCTTCTCCGGCCTTCCCGAACCCACAGTTCCTCCGCCAACCTCCAACCTCCAGACTCCCGACTCTGGTTGAGATTCAGATTCGGAAAGAGGGCGGCGCAAAGTGCAACTGTTGGAGGGGCCGCCGACGAAAAGGGGCTAAATGTTTGGAAATGAATAATAAACACATTAAAAAGAAATTAAACACTTGCGCCCATTAATTGCGTATTGAGTGAAGTGGACGCCAAGGAGGAGCAGCCTCGAGATGAAGATGAGTCTACAAGCGGCAGCAGAACTGAAGGAGGCGGGGTGGGATGTTGATGAACTGCGCCTGAAGGACAGCCAGCCAGCCAGCCAGCCAAGTGGGGGAATAGTGGGGCCCAAAAGTAGAAAACTGGCTAGGAGAGGCAATAACAATTAAAGCAAATCGAAAGTAAAGCAAACGAGCCGCAGCAAATAGTCGGCTCCTCCTCTGATCGCATCGAATCCTTTGTTGTGACAGCTCGAGGATGCGGACCAGGACCAGGACCAGGTCAGGGCAGGAGCGCCAATGGGGGGAGGGCGGGCTCACTGACTGAGCGAGAACAATGCTGCGCCTGATTGCCCCGTGCCGATAAGCGAGCTTGATGAGCCGAGGCACAAAGACACGGACACGGACAAGGACATCGACCATCGAACATCCACCATCCACCATCCGACATTCCACATTCCCACATCCCGCAACGGACACGCTGTTGATGTTTTTGCGCACCCAGCGATATGTATACCCTGATAAGAGCCGTAATTAATTGGAACAGGGCCCAGACGAGGTGGGAAAAGGCGCTTTAAAGCCGTACACTTTCAAATGAGGTCAACAAAGCAGGCACCTACTATTCGGTCAACACGTTAAATTTGTTTAGTTCATAACAGCCACTGTAGACTCCACCTGTTCCCACTTCTTGGCCACTCTCTTGGGCGGCGTGGAGCAGCGGAGGAGCATTGCGTCATGTCGGGACATGCGTCATTATCATGCTCCCTGTCCTCACTGCCGATAATCTTGTGCTCCTCTTTTGCGCCACTATCGCCTCTGCTCCTCTGCTGAGTCATGTCCAACGCTGCTCCTGCTGTCCCCTGTCCCCTGTCCTGGCATACATGACGAATGCGCAATATATTTTGAAGTGCTGTTCCCCCTAATGGCTAATCAATGTCTATAGGCTGCCGCCAGGCCGAAGCGCCGGGCAGACAGAACCACAGTCGGAACCGGGAACCGGGAACCCATGAGTGAGGAGGAGCCATGAGCCATGAGCCAGGAACCAAACGAGGCCAGGCCAAATGATTGGACAGCGGCAAGAGTGGGACTTCTGGCCAAATATGAAATACAAATGCGCAAATTCGTGAAAGTGCTGGTAAGGTGGCAAGGTGGCAAGGTGGCCAGAACTAACCAATTTTCAGATGGGCGTGGTGGCATAGAAATATTGCACTGGCTGACAAAGCCCCACAAGGCTCCAATATACCAACGGATGGGGAACGGATGGAGGGGGCTGGGTTGGAGGTTGGAGGATGTGCGAGCGAGTTTCGCATAATTTATGTCACTTTATCGATTCGTCCCATACATGCCATACATACATGCCAGCACAGCCACGAGCACACACACAACATACACACAACACACACACTGTGCGGCGAAAGGAAGGAACGGAAGGATCTTTGCGAGGGGGCGGCGGCGGCGAGTGAACTCTTTTTAGCATTTTATAGCCCTGCATAAATTGCTCATGAATGTTTTCCTGCCACGTGCGGTTGCACCATTCGGGGGCAGCCCGGCAGTTGGCAGCCTTTGTGGGCTGTGGGCTGTGGGCTGTATCCTGACATCTGCCCGAAAATGAAATTCTATTATCACCGCACGCGTGGCTCGGAAGACAGAGACAGCTCCTCTTCTGGGCTCTGCAGAGCTTTCATTTCTCGAATCCTACCTTCCACCCGCTGCGCCCCATGGTCATTCGGTATGAAGCACCCCGGCTTCCCGCTGGGCCAGATTTTAGCTGCTCCTGACAGAGAAGCCAACGAAACGAGAAGAACGACAGCTACGTACGTAGCCTTGCAAACAGCCAGAAACTCCTATGTGGAAGCCATCATTGTGGGACATCTGATGGGTGCCTTAGGTTGATTACCGCACGAAGTACACCTACACGCCAAGGAACATGCGATTTGTAGCACCCTACTGGTAAGAGGTCAATCGATTGCAGAAGCATACAACTCTCTGCAATGCCGTGCGAGGTATTCGAGTGCTAGCGAATGGCTAACAGCGCGCAGTTCACAGTTCGCATTGCAATCCGATTGTAGGACTCATTCTCGCCGGGGAGAATCTCCCTACGCCGCCTGCCTCCATCTCGCCATGAAACAGAGGAGAGGAGAGGAGCCAGTGGAATGGCATGGGATGGGGTGGCATGGGGTGGCATGGGGTGGCATGGGATGGGGTGGACAATCCCTTCACTTCATATCGTACTTTATCTCCTGCCACATGTCACGACTGCCACCATCCGCCGCCGCGACCCCTCCCTTCCCTTCGCCCATTTAGCTGGCCGGGTCACCTCAGTTTGTTTATATTTCTTCGATTTTACTGCCAGCGGAGGGAGTGAAAATAGAAGCGGAGCCAGTCGAAACATTTTCAGAGGAAACATTTCTGACACAGACTTGCGCCTGTCACAATGACTGCACATGAGTCCGCCGCTGTGTGTGTGTGTGTTTGTGTGTGCTGCTGCCACAAAAAAGATTTTCCCGCTGCAACTGCAGCATTTTCCGCGACCAGCTAAAAATAAATTTTGCGTTCGTCCGCGATCCGCACGAATGGAGGATTTTTGCGTATGACAGGCGGGAATAAGTGCGACCCGCGCATCCCGCGCATTTTCAAGTTTACTGAAGACGGCTAAAAATAGTTTATCCGCCAGATACCCTCGGGGTCTGACATGCAATTTCCATTATTCGAGTTCAACTCGCCGAGTATGACGTGCACATGGTTGGGGCTCTTGTGCCCTCAGCTCCATCAGCATACTCACCTCGCGAAAGGTGTCCTGGAACTAACTACTGTAGCTACTACAACCTCTGAGCTGGCATGCCAACTCACAGCCCAATTCAGTTTAATTCAATTAGCATTTGCATTTGCAACTCCTTAGCTAATGCTAATGGCTCGGCGTACCTGTGGGTGCCACGCCCCCGAAGAAACCGCCTTCCTGCCCCCCTGCCTCACAGATCCTAATTGTTTGTCACTAATTGTATAATTGCCAGCATTTCCCAACATGCACCATGCAGCTCCCATTTCGCATATGGCGCTGAGCTGCCGGGCTTATCCTTTAATGCCATCAAAAAGTCAATAATGAGAGCGATACATCGGCGAAGGACGAGTCTCCGATGCCGATGGCGGATTGAATGCCACTTGAATCATAAGCATTCAATTATTCATGGCAAACACACATTAAATGTCACGCCACTTTATACTTGCATACTCGCATGAACAGCCAATTAAGTGAAGAGAATCAAATAGTTTTTAATCGCTTCTGAATTGATGAGCAGCGTAGAGGAAAAATGTAATTATTTCCACTGAATACATCACACAATGTGCATCATATTTATTTGATTTAAGGCTGATGTTTACCCAGCAAATAGTCCCAAATGTTTGCCGAGAGGAAATGCATAAGCTAAATCAATTTTCAGCATGAGTCTACTTTCTTTCCCAATCAATGCAGCCTGTAATCAAATATTTGCATCGATGCAGTAGGAAGTGCACCACTCCCGTCGAGCTATGGCTGCTCCATCACCCAACATCCAAAGTCCTTTTGCTCATCCGCACAAAGTGCACAATAGTTCACAAAGGGTGCATCATGGGGCATATGCACATTTGTGGTCCTTTCATGCGCTCGTGTTCGGCTCGACCATTATGGATTTCCAATTTCATGGCTGACTACTGACTACTGACTACTGACTTCTATAGGTGGAGGTTTCCCGGGCAGCGCGGCTCCATCATATCGCCTCGCACACAATGGACAACCGTGCCACTTGCGAGTCTTATCTGCCACGCCCACACACACACAGCAGCACACACACAGGCATACAAAGTCGGCAAGGAAAGCGCCATGAGCCATGAGCCATGAACCATGAGCCATAAGGGCAATAAAAAGCATTTGAAACGCCTTTTTGAGTCTGAGGTGATGCCAGATTGAATCGAAATGAATTTGTATTGAGCGAACGCAGGGCAAGGGCAATTCGGGTGGGGGAGGGGTTGGGGCAGCGGGAAGCGGGAAGCGCTAATGCGGACACGGAAAGGTAGAAAGTCAGCCGAGGGAGGAGGGCGTCTCCAATGCAATTTGTCAACGATTTTTCGCAATTTTCCCAGGCAAGGCGACAAATTGGATCCAAGCACACCAACACACCTTACACACACACACACATGCCGAGCACTCGGAAAACTGGGAAAACTGGGGAAAAGGCCAAGGAGAAGTGAGGAGCGAGGCGGGCCGGGCCGGGCTCTTGTCGTGATCGACATTTCATCATTCAGTGGCAGATAGGAAATTGAAAATTTCATGCATTCTCTGCAGCCGTCGACATCTGTGCGCCCCGCTGCCCCCTGCTGCTCCAGCCACAAACCTTAAGGGACACATTTTAAAAGTAATAAACATTTTACATAAAAAGTATATCCGTGACGACTATGTAGCTCTCAGCTGAGCAGCATGCGCCAGAAACATGCACTACTTTGGCCGCAAGCAGTTTAATTGCCATTTAATAAAAGGGAAAATGCATTTTCCGAGTCAATCTCAACTTTGCCACGCCCAATTAGCGCGCAAGCCAATCAATAAAGCGCTTTGGTGGCGCTCATGTGCGAGAGTCATGAATAAATAAGCTATAACTTTGCGAGCAGCCAGCGGTTAACAAAGTAGCGGTAGGCTAATAAATAAGGAGCGTGAATAAAGTACGTATAAATCAGATTGTGTCAAAATCGAGTTCGGTAACAAAGCAGAAGGGTGCAGTGAGAAGAAAGGGTTTTTCCTCGATATATAGCTTGGTTCTTCATCATTCCGCAACACTTTGCAGATGAAGGACCTCCAAAGCATCCTTTTTCCAGCACGGCTCATACCAAATACCAAAGATTGCGAGAGTCACGCAGATTTGCTGGCAACTGTCATCATCCCAATTCCGAGCTATTAATGCGCAGCTCATTAGAGGAGCTCATTAAAGAACCGATTCAAAGTCAGGGTCCGCCGTTCCTTGCCCCGAACACCCGAACACCCGAATCCATCTGCCCGGCAGAACATGTGGCCGTGGGATGTGAGTGTCACCAGCTGCACTTGGCAAGCGACCAACAAATCACTTGATGACTGCGACCGGGGACGCTGGGGAGGATTGCTGGCGAGCGACGACGACGACTACGATGACTACGATGACGGAGGAGGAGGCCAGAATGATGCAAGAAGCTTTTTAATTTCGCAAATGCGCCAAACGAAAATTGCAGCAGTCACAGCAGGAAAATGGCCAACCGAACCACCATCCTCCCACCTCCCACTCCTGGCGATGGCGATGGCACCTCTTCTCCGCCACCTCATCCTCCTCGTCCTATGCCTCCTCCGGTTTTAGGCTGCCCACAGACACGGGCAGCAGCTGCCATAAAATTACGAAATATGTGTGCATAAAATGGCGAAGAAATCAACTTTGAATCTTTTTACGGAGGCAACTGGCAGTAATGTATCTGCCAGATACGTGCTCTTATGCAAAGCGATTTTACGGCCTCTGATTGAATTCCAATACTTCATTTTCAACCTCTCCTTCAGCTGCAACCTTAACTTCGGCCAAGATTGCCGTTGGCAGATGGATATTAATGCGAGCCATGTCAGTTGACAATCAATTATGCTCCATATAATCCATGGGGACTGCGTTGCATCCAACTTCCATAATTGAGTCAATCCATGCTGGAGACCAGGGTTATTACGACTCTGTCTACCTGCGCTGCCGGCGGTGCCAAATGTACTGAATTCGAGAGATGAAGATGAAGTTGAAGCCAAAGACATGGCTCGTGTAGAATCAGAGCTACCTGCTCGCAGTGGCCAGGTCTTGCAGTCGGAACCACGGCCAAACTCAAACAAATGAGTTCAAATCAATCAGAAACTCAAACAGAAACCAGCCGGAGTGCACTACCAAATGAAATTAGCAGAGCTCTGCTCCGAGTCACGAGTGAATCACGGGCTGCTTCCGCCTGACCGACTTCTATTGGACTTTCGGAGTTCTGTTGGAGTTGCGGAGCAAACATTTGCATACAACGCAACGCTCCGCAGGATGGCTTGGATTTGGGATTGGCGGGGCACCCGGCAGAGCGGAGGAGCCTCCACTGCAATATTCAAAATGGCGGCACATTAATTTGTGCCGAGCTCAGCGGGAGCGGCACAGGGCAAATGGAGGGGATCGGGAGGGGATCGGGGCCCAGATTGCCAATTAATTTTCATGATTTTCACGTTGTCGACTCCGGGCCTCAGCGAGTGAGTTTGAATGCGAGTGTGAGTGGGAATGGGAGTGGGTCCGAAGATGTGCACAAGTCGGCAGTTTTGCGGCTGAGCCGGAGTCCGAGTTGGATTCGGAGCCTCCTCCTTCCCCGGTTCGCCGTTTCGTTTCGGTTCGTTTCCAGTTTCCTTGGGTCGTAAACCCATTTTGCCGCCGTGAGGACGAGGGCGCGTTAATCAAAATGAAAGGCTTTAGTTACGTGAGTGTGCACACACACGACTCTCCCCCCTTTCCCCTTGCGGCGACCAAGCTGGTCCTGCGTCTTGTTCGTGTGCCAATTGCATTAGCCGAATTGTACTTCACTTTAAATGTAATGAGATAGGAATTTTTATAGCTGACCATGGCTGGGAGCGTCCCACTTTGCAGTCCAACTTTGCCAGCACTTGCCAGCAGTTGAAAGCTGAAAATGCCTGCCAGCCGGGCAATACACTTCTACTTGGCCAGGCCATTGACCCAGCCCGAAACCATGTGAGGAGCAGCTGCAGCAGGAGAGGATTAGGCCCGGGCTATCACAAATGCCCAAATGGCTGTTGGTCATATCGATAGGGAACTGCTACGCTGTACGTCCCATTTGTGGTTGTCTGTCCGCTAGTTTTATGGTGTTCCTGACTACTTTATCGATCGCCAAGGAACTCTAGAGGGTATCTCCATGTCGAACCGTGTTTTCCCTGTGTTCTCCACCCGTTCTCCTTCCGCCAAGGAACTTCAAACCCCCCGTGCCACACACGAAGCCAAATTTACTCAAGTTTGCAAACACACTATGTATCTATATAGTGTAGTATAAACTGGGAATTGGATCGTGGTGCTTATGGGTACACCATTTTCTTTACGGCATTGCCAAGGCAGTTGAGAAAATTCATGAAATTACCGCTCGGAAATGGCTTTTATTTTCCTTCTTCTTCCTGCTGCTTGTTGGCTTCTTGGCCGAAACTTTGAGCCAAAAAGTGCTTTGGGATCAGATGCGGCAGTGATAGGTGCATGGCGGCACTTTATCCTGCCAACTTATCCTTGCCCCTCCCCAGAAGTTGTGGCTCATGAATTTCGCATTGGACATTTCAATTTGTGGTGGTCAAGTGGGCCGGGCCATCAACAAGCAGTTAGCAGCTAATTAGCTCACGTCTCGGCCAAATCCTCTTCCAAACTCTTTTCGACTGAGGAATGACACAGTGCACAGTTTTCGAACCGCTTTCCCAATGCGGTCGTTCGTATCCAGTTTCGCCGTGCATTTGCTCATTAGAATAATGAGAAATTAAATTGCAAATTTAATGACACGCTCATCACGAAGCTCACAGTGAAACAGGAACGACCTGGGCGAAAACTAATTAAAATGAAACGAACGTAACACGAGCTGGGCCAGAAACAAAACAGACCACAGGGCATGGGCATGGGCCACAGGGCAGTTGGCAGTTAGCAGTTGCCAGATGGAAGAGGCCAGATGGAAGAGGGCAGAGGTCAAGGGGGCTGGCTGGGTTTGGGCGTGGTCTGCGGCTGACCACGGGTGCGTCGCATGATCTGTGACCATTCGAAAGAGTGGCAGGGGATGTTGGTGTGGTGGCCTCCAATGCACTTCAAAGCAATTAATTTGCAATAAAAGCATTTTTAATGTCCCCGCCTCTTCGTCTGTGTGTGTGTCTGCCTGTGTGTGTGTGCGTGTGTGTGAGTCTGTCTATGTGCCGATTGATGACGCAAGTGTGGTTCGGCTTGGCCGCAGACGGTGCAGCACCAACATTGCCATCCGGCTCAACGCCCCACCTCTGCGAGGGCTTTTCTATTCGAAATCGATTATTGCGTATACGCCGCATTGGCCTCTGCTGGGCACGAGGTGAAGCTCCAGCTTGAGAATAAGCTGAAGCTGTCTTACTTTGTCTATACTCGCAACAATATCATATGCGTTGCCTGGATGTGTGCCACAATACGTGGCCAGGCTGAAGCATTCGAGTGGCTGCGGGGTAACTCTGTCCAAGATCCCAGAATGCAGCAAGCAGCCGCAAAGTTACATCATTTCACTTCGGGATCGAGTGGCACTGGCTTAGTTGGCTGCTAGTTGTCAGCACTGCCACTGCCACTGCCAGCAGCGAGTGCAGCTGAAACTGCTGTCATTGCATTGTCAGCGCCACTTTGTTGTCCGGGCGAACGTGTCCAGCTTTTCGGGGTTTTGGATGGCACGAGGGTCCCTTGGAGGGTCACGTATCGTGTTCCTCGGAAGAGATTCCTGTCGCCGCCGGCATCCTGTGCGCCGTCGTCCAGCTGTCGTAGCCCGGGCCATTGTCACGCAGTCCGAAGGCTCAGTCCCCCGGGAGCCATTCCCCCCCCCCCTCTTTTCCCCTCCGGGGCCCGTCTAAAAATATCAACAAAATCGAAGCTTGTCACGCGTCTTCTTCACTCTGGGCCTCACTTGCCTCCCTTGCCCCACTTGCCTCCCTTGCCCGCCTTGCCTGCTTGTCTCTGCCCTGTCTACCCTTTTATTTGATCGATTTTCGGGCCTACACACATTTTCGAGCCACGCCCATCACCACCCCCTGCTCTTTGCCCTTTTTCGACAACAGTTGTCATAATAATGTTATGTGATTCTCCCTCCGCCCTTCCTCCCTTCTGCCCTGCCTGGTGGTCGACCTTGAAAGTCACTCTTTCTTATTGATTAATTTTTAAGTTAATTAAAAGGGAATCCGAATCGGGCACTGCAGCTGAGCTACGTAATTGTTATAATCCAAAGTGGAGTCAACTGCCCTGGTGGCGATAGGACAGGCAATAGAACAGAAAAAGACAATGGGAATATATAGTCAATGCTATTTTTATGGGCTGCTAAGAGTGGCTTGTTTCGTTCTGAATTCCTCGAGTTCCGGTGCACTACCGCCGCACTTTTGAAATCAATTACAAGGGAGGACCCCCACATTTGCACCACCCTCTTGCCCCACGCCTCTGGCTGGCTATTTGTTCTATGCAAACCCGCGGAGCTGAGCAAACAGCATTTTTTTAGCGGCTAAACCTACAGGTAATCCACATCCACAGCCACATCCACATGCCCGCCTCCGGCTGCTGACTAATTTTCGGTGTCGCACGGACAAAGTTTTGCAATTTCCGTGTGGGAGGACGAGTGGGAGCAGTTTCGTGTCCGGCAATTATGGCACATCCTCAACCGTGCGAGTTCCGGCGAATTCCGTACTCCCGATGGGCTAGTTGGTGTTTACCCTGTATCCTTTAGCCTTTTCCCTAGTCACGTTCATATTCCCATTGCCATTCCCATTCAGCCATTCCGGCTTGTCGCCTGCATAAGTCAAATATTTGTTAATAATCTGCAATAGCTGCGCACTGCATCTGCACCTGCCCTTGCATCTGTATATGTATCAGTATATGTATATGTATCTGTATCTGTATCTGTATCTGTATCCGTACCTCTTTCCCACCCGCAGCCGCGTCGCAGAACTCAGAGCTCAGAACTCTGACCCAATTGCCCTTTTTTCACCGAAGCCGCCCCGTTGTTGTTTGCATGCTGCTGTTTGTAATGCAATCAACATGAAAATAATTAATACAATTAAAAGTAAACAATTCGCTGCTGTTCGCCGCTGTCCTGTCTCCCAGTTTCTGGGTGCAGATATGCTTTCGATTTCGATTTTAATTAAACTGGCAAAGTGCAGGGACACTGCAGCTCGCAACTCGCAACTCGTTCCTGCATCAGAAGCCTGCATACCTTCATGCGCAATTTGCTTAAATCGAATTACCAGCGGCATTGGCGATTGAGTTTGCGGACAGGACTTTGCACCCAGCACGACAACGACAACCAGGACACGGACGTGGAGCGCAGTGACCTGGTCTGTCCGTGAGCACGGAAATGGAAACTCGATTAGCAGGCAGCGCGTAATTGGAGTGCCAAGGAGCCTTTGCGTCAGGACAAGCCCCTCACAGCAGTTTTAATTCCTCAACCCCTTCAAGCGATTCGGTGTGGGATGCTTCTGAACAAACAATCGCAATCAGAAGTAAATGGGTACTAGCTGCTTTCGGGACTATGGCAGATTAGCCCTGATTATCGGGAACCTCTCAGATCAGAACACATTGGAGCATGGCAGAGAAAAGTGAAATATGACGCTGGAACAGCTAGTGGTGGCTTCTACCCAACATACACCATCCACCCTCCGCCATCCGCTGACCAGCGCCAGCCAATCCACCTGCTAATTAGAAGCAGCAGCAGACGAGACGACGGCGGCCAGCAAAGTGTGAAAAAGCTGGAGAGGCTGGACGGCTGGACGGAGTGGGTGGATCGCTCCTAATTGGTGTGGAGTGGAGTGGACTGGACTGGAGACGGGAGTCTGAATCGGGCCGACTGGCTCGTGGTTTGTGTTTTGTGGTTCGTGGGGTGTGGGCACAAACGGGACACGCGACGCGAAGCGGCCAGGCTTGACCACGACCGCGACCATGAGCATTCAATCATGGACTCCCAGTCCTCATTTGCATTCCCTGACTTTCTACTCTCGCATCCAAATATGCATTCAATCCAATCCAATGATATTTTTTCTGGGCTCAGTTTTTTGCCCAGTCAAAAATTTCACTGGCCAACAAGCGGCACGAATTTTCTGCTCGAATATCGAGGATCAACAAACCTATGCAAATTGGCCAGTATCTTTGAGTATTTTCCAAGATATTTTAGCAAGATAACAAAAACCAACCATCGTGTTATGTTACACCCTCGGCTTTCGAAATCGTGGGCATGATTCACCACTGGAAGCCAAGAGAAGGTAAAGAATATAAGACTTGAACTCACCCTTGAGCAGATGCTGCAAGATATTGTCCTTGTGCTCCTCGGAGTGCGGCTCCCCCAGGACGATGAGGAGGTAGCAGCCGGTGAGCGGACTGGGCGGACCCACAATGCCGCCGGCCAGGCTGGAGGGGGCTCCTCCGTCGGCGTCCGAGCAGGCGGTGTCCAGGGGCGCCCGGCCACCAATCTCGGAGGGGGGCAGCGAGCTGGCCCCGGCATCGGTGGCGCCATCGTCACCGGCATCCCCGGCATCTGCGGCATCTGCGGCATCTGCGGCATCCGCGGGCTCAACGTGCTCCGCCTGGCCCGGCTCCTGGGCCGCGTCCTGGGCAGGACCATCTCCGGCTCCTTTGGCCAGTGCGTCCTGGTTGGTGGAGGCCATCACGGCGTCGCCTTCAGGAAGTGGACCAGCTGCTCCTCCGGTCGCGGTTGTCGTTGCCTTTGGCTGATCTGCCATCACAGTTGGTGCAGTGGTGGCTGTTGTTGTTCTTGCCTTTCGTTTGGGTCACACACAAAAAAAACTGGTTCGCACACTCGAAAAAAAAGGGGGTATACTCTGGGTGTTCTCTGGTTGACCAACCGACACTGGCGCTTCAGTTTCCCGGCGCACGCAAGATTTCTCGGAAACGATGCGCTGCCAAATCGGAAAATTGCTGAAAGGGGCGGACTGCTCAGCCGCGGGGAGTGGGCGTGGTCGGTGGAAACGCTTCACTTCGCAGCTGCTGTTGCTTTTGCTGCTTGTTGCTTGAGTTGATGTTTGTGTTTGTTTGTTGTACTTTGTGTTTGCTGGCCGTGACTTTGGCGCAGTTTTTCTTCGACTTTGCTTAATTGTTTTTCGGTTTTCAGTTTTCGGTTTTGTTTAATAATAATTTGCCTTGGTTTTTGGATTGGGTGTCTTTCTTTGGTTTTGGTTAATAACTATTTACTTTGTTATTGTGCACACTTCGAAGCTGTGTTAGGTATTTGGTATTTTGCGATTGTTTAATGGAAATCTTTTCTTTTATCTTTTTACTTTTTACTTTTACGGGTTGGAGTAAAGTTGCGGCAATTGGCGTGTTCTCTTGAAGTATTATTAGTTAAATATATATAGTATACATATATTTATATAGTGAAGATTTGGACTAGCGTTTACTGGTAGCAATTTACTTTATATTTGGTTTTTCTCTCTTTGGTTTTCCTTTAATTTCTTTATCGATAATTTTGGTTTTGCGATTTAAACATGAAAATTCGATTTTTTGTTTTCTTCTTAAATGTTCTTTGGTTTTTCTCCCAATTCTTCGCTGTTTGTTATCTCTTAACTTTCTTCGCGTTTGCCGTTCGACCCTTTTCGTCAATCGTCGGATCTGAAAGTAAGAGCAGAATCGGCCGGTTAGCTTGGTACCGCCTATGTACTTGCGAACCCTCTACCCCTCATCCATCCATCTATTCACACCGTACTATATCCCCCCCCTTCCTCGGAATGTGGCCGAAGGAGGAGCGCCACCCCAAGTTGCCCCCTTGGCTTCGTCCGATCCGCTTCCCGGTGGACCTGCCAGACAGCCGGCATCCGGGCGAGGAGCACAGCCGAGGAGCTCGGCCGAGAAGCGGCTATAAAAAGACGGCCACAGCACGGCAGGAGGAGCAGGAGTGGGGCAGGAAGTGGAGGGCGGAGGACAGTCGGAGTTACAGCGCATAAAATCCATTGAACTTTGGCCGCCTTGCACACACAGTGGACCAGCCACACAGTGGAACCCGAAGGTGGCTCACTACAGGTCGAGTGCGATGATTGGTCACTCCGGCAGGGCAGACGAGTGTAAATGCTATCATCGAGCCGCGGAGGACATTGATGGAGAAGTGTCTACCGAATAGGCCACGACCTTTCCTCTTTCCCACCACAACCATAGCTGCTTCGCATAACTTTTATGGCCCACAGCCATCAGCGCTGGACTGCAGCCGTAAGATTTGGCCCCCTCATGACGAACTGATCCACCCTTGCAGTCCCATGTAGTGAGCCGGGGGTAGTGGCAGTGAGGCAGAGATGTCGTCATCGCTCCATGGCAACGATGGGAACGGCGACGACGACGACGACGTTGCCTTCAACGTCGTCATCATGCCACCCCCTTGCCATGCAGGGGCGAGAACTATAAAAAGCAGCCAGCACGAACTCCTTTCGCGTACGTCTGGCCTGTCTGCCGTCATGTGTATGGGAGCCGCCCGGCTGGCGCAATCCTGCAGGTTCTCCCCTAGAAACTGCAGTTTGGTCGCGTGCCCACGGGCCAAAAGCGACGCGCTCCATTGCGCCGGAGTTGCACGAAGTGCCGTATCCGAGGGCCGCGATGATTCATCGCACTCTTTTTGGTTATTTTTGAATTTGGTGTTCTTGGAGCTGCCGCCGGCACTTCTCACACATGGAGGGTGACACCGGGCTGGGCCTTCGTCCTCGACGTTCCCTGCCCGCCGGCCGAGTGCGGAAATGATGGATGCGGCGGCTATTTCGGGAGCTCCGGGAGTTCCTTTGATCGCAGCCCAGGCCAGCGGGACCGGAATAATCGATGCAACTCCGGCTGCAACTCCGACTGCATTCACGGACCTCTTCCACACTGGACGGAAAGTAGAGGAAGGAAGTGCCCACTCAGCACGTGCTGTTGGTGGTTATGTGACACCACCAGTGCCGCAAGAAGCCGCAAGAAGCCACAGAAAAAAAGGTGCACCAGCAAAAAAAAGGTTCACAATCAATGGGCACACCACACCATGCCACACCATGCCACACCACGGCACACCATGCCACACCACTCCACACACTCACACACACACACACAGCGAAAAAAAGAATTAGGCGAAAGAAAAACTTCTTTCTGGCCAATTTACTTTGGCTCTCTTTCCCACTGTCTCTGTCCCTCTCTCTGCTTGCTGCTAGCTGCTTGCTGCTTTTGCTTTGCTGCTGCTTCGCTGCTGCTTGCTGCGGCTACTGCTGCTGCTGCTGCTTCTTGGCTGCTTGTGGCTGGAGTTTCAGGCTCGACTGGATGGACAGGGATCCTTGGCGGTGCTGCTCTGGCGCTCGCTGCAAACGGTTTGAAAGCTCGACGACGACTGATTCTTGGCCCGAGCCATCGTGCACCACGAAGCGAAGATGCCAGTGGGGCAGCGACGCCAACGCCAACGCCACTTGCCACTTGCCACTCGGTCGTCGCTCGTCGGCAGTCGGCAGTCGGGAAGTCGGCAGTTTGCAGTCGTATGTCGATAGTCGGTTTCAGTTGTCGGCAACTCCAGTTGCGTTGCCGCCGCATTTGGAACTTCCAGCTGGGCGCAGGCTCGTCTCGCTCGCTCTCTGTCGCTCCCCGTAGCGTCGTCCCGCTCTTTCCACTCAGCTGTAGTCCTTTCCAAGCCGACAGTCCTTGCCACAACCCTATGCGAATACCCTTTCCGTGCCCATCTAAATCTCGCATCTGGTTGGTTCATTCCCAACAACAAAGTTGGGCTGTCCACAGCAACTTGCACTGCCAAATCTTGTGCCATCAGTGCCCCGGTGCCTCCTTTCTAGCTCAGTAGGAATCTTCGTGACCTTCTGCCAACAACTATCGCAATACCCCGCTCGGCAAGGGTATTCGAAACTTGGATGCCCTTCGTTGGGGCCGGCTTGTGGGTTCGTGGCGTCCAAAGGATGCTTCGGTTTCGTTCGGATGCGGACTCGCTGGCTCGCCGCTTCCAGTTAGCGGTTAGGGGCTTCGCCTCGCTTCTCCGTACCGGCACTTTATGGCACCGGCATACATTGCGACCCTCGCCCACAGCCCCACAGCCCCTCAGTACCTCAGTCCCTCAGTCCCACAGCCCCTGTACCCCACTCTCCGGCTTCCACTCGCCGCACTTCGTCAGTCATTGTCGATTTTTCCCAACTCCTGAAGCTCCTATAACTTGCCGGACGCACTTGCTCTAGACTCCTGGCGCGTGGTCAGCTGTTTCAGCGCCGGCTTTCAGCGGCTGGTCAACTGCACCAGTCACTCGGAAAATGGAAGGAATCGGAATAGGAATCAGAGCAGAAATCGCAAGCAGACTAAGCGGTTCCACCATGGGATGGCGGGAAAGCGAAGCGCGACTGGAAGTCGGCTTAACGCCTATGAAATTACGTAATTGCCAGTTCGGTCCCAGAAACAGGGGACAGGATCACTCAGCACGATCCCCAGCCAGTCATGGATGCTTTGGCTTAAGATGTACACACATATAAAGTGGATGCAATAAAGATGGACCGCTTTGTTATAACTATAATATATAGTTATAGTATATGGTTATATATATAAATAAAAGTACGATCACAATGCACACCGGCATTTGTGCGACTCGCCAGCGGCTTTCGGTGATCCATTTGGACTGGAAATGAAGGCTGGAAGCGACTCGGGGGAGCCTCCCCCACCGACCATCTGATTTTCCACCGGTGGAACTGCTAGCTGGAAACAGCTGCCATCGGCAGAGTGGCGGAGGGGATATCGATTTGGCATTCGTCGCGAATGTCGGTTTGCCGGCTGTTCCATCGGCCTGCGACTCGGGCAGCCGCGCGAAGTGGAGCTGTGGGAAGCGCGGTGGGGAGCGCAGTGGGGAGTGGGGGATGGGGGGATGGGGGGATGGGGACATGGACTCGGGTATACGAACAGCTGACTCTTGCTGCCGCCTGCGCTTGTGTGTGCTTGTGTAACGCTCAGCTGAGCGCGAGGCATCCAAGCGATGGATTTCGAACAGCTTGGTGGCATTGCCTCCGGCTGTGGCGCAAATTTAGGGCTTGCGATGCAGATGCAGATGAAGACGCCGCTGCAGCTGCAAGTGTGGATGCAACATGCAGCATGCAAAGCTGCTGCCTGGCTGATCATGAAGCACGAAAGCCCTGACCTACGACACACTCACTCATTCATCCACACAGCCACTCGACCCGGGATTGTGGTACTCACCTGTCGGACGTGGACGTGAATGTGGACGTGGACTAACGCTGCGGATTAGACTGCTTGGAGCTGTTGCCACTGGACTAGCACACGCGGCATGGATGGAGCAAGTTGTTCGTAAACTGTTGATTACCTAGTTAACTCTATGGTCAGGCTTAGCACAAAGTGGACGCACAAAGTGGACACACAAAATGGACACACGATTACGTTCGCGAAAAACGCTCTTAAATTTGTAGCACAAAGCGGACGCGATTGGCAAAGGAATGGCGTTGAGTTTATCTGTATTGAGTTGTATTGATTTCGATGGAAATTTCGGCTGGGGAAACTTCAAGTTTCCAAGGTGTCCGAACCGAAACCGAAATAAACTTTAGACGGATATTGATTTTTAACTGCTGTCACTGCCGCCACGCTCGCTCTCTCTCACTCTCTCTTTTGCACTCTCTCTTGCTGTCTCTCTCTCTCTCTCTCTAGCTGTCACTGTCTCCGGCTGCTCTCTCCGGCCGTATTGTTGCTGGTTTTGGGCTTGGACCTGGGCTGTGGGAGCACCCCCACTGGGCCTAATTGATTGATTGGCGCTGTTTTGGGCGCTGGCATTTAGTTAATCGCACTTGGAACTTGGCGCTGCAGGTTCCTTTGAATTTCGTGGATTTGTTGTGAATTTTCCGTGAATTTTCAGCTTGATTTTCTCGCTACTTGGGATACTTGGGGACTTCCGCAACTCTCCTGTCGCACTGCTGTTGACAATGATTCCGATTCCGATTCCGATTTTGTTTCTGTGCTTCGGTGCTTCTGTGTTTCTGTGTTTCTGTCTTTCTGATTGTGAATCTGAACCTGAGTCTCCTGGCTTCTGCTTCTCTGCTATTGCGCCTGTCGTTCCCGTTACCGTTACCGCTAGGCGACCGTTACCGTTAGCACTTCCATGCCACACACCACACACCACCCACCAAACGGCACCCGCCACCCGCCACCGAAACTCACACACCTCCCTTTTCCACGCAAAACACACTAACACAGTGAGGAGTCGGCTCGCCTTCGGCCGCGCCTTCCGCTCGCTCTTGCTCTTTCTGGCACACTGGAAGGGGCGGTCGTGTCCGTTCGTACTCGAAAAACATGTGACAGAGCCGCCGGACTTCCAGCGACGCAGGCGCGGTGGCGCCCCAGCAGCCGACAGCTGGCGAAGCGGAGCCGAACAGCTGATTGCCGCCAGCCAGAGTGACGACATCGAAGGGGGCCAAGGGGGCTGGCCTGCAGCGGGTAAAAAAGAAGGCCCACAAACGTGGGAGGGGGAGAGGAAGGGGGAGGAGTGGTGTCCTAACTCAGACGCCGCCGGTCGCCAAAGCCGTGGAACAGAACAGAGCGTCTGATGCCGTCGGGAAATGCGAAGAATGCAAATGCGGACGGATATAGATTGGCTATGGATAAGTTTTGCGGAAATGAAAATATAAACTACTACGGCCAAGTTGGCCGTTTCCCCCTGGAAAAGCGCAGAGAAATGGGAGAGGCTTGAATGATATGCGAGTTGGGCTTTAGCATAAATCCTATGAATTACAAAATAGAAAGGATGCAGCAGTCTAGCACTTTGAAGACTGTCTACAAAGACGAGCTCTCATAGGAAAACAAAGTGTTGGTATATCCGCTGGGTACATCAGGGAAATCACTTTTTTACATGACCTTTGCACTCCAGCGGCGTTGCGGCTTAAATATAATGCTTATACAACGAGAAAGCCCTTTTAAAATATCGATTTCTTTGCTACACATGTTCTACATGTGCAACTCAATCCCCGCTTAACGAGGCAATTCTGTTTTGGCTGCGGTCGCTTTCGAGCCAAGTTAGCAAAGTGGCCAAAACTTTTCCGGCGAAATTCCTTACATTTCGGCTCGTCTCTGGCTTCTTCAGCCGCCTTCCGCCCCCTGCCCCCCTTTCCCACCGTACCCCCGGAGCCCCAGGGGCCCCAGGAGCCCAGAGATGGCAGACACGTAACAGCCGCGACGGGAAGCAAAGCGGGATTGGGAGCACTTGCCGCTGGGGAGCGGACCCACTGCGGCCACGCCCATTTGTATCCACGTCTCAAAGTCCCACATTTCCAGTGCCGCAGACTAAAAGAAAGTCAAACAGAGGCAGAGACACCAACAACAACAGCAACAGCAATAGCAACATCAACAGCTACAGCAATAGCCAGCCAAAGTTCGAAATTTGAATTTAGCTCCGCGCTGGATTTCACTTAATTATAACCCAACACGAAACGGCGTTGCATACTCGACGGCGCCGGTTGCAGGTCCCGGAAAATGGCTTCAAATGTGACCCCGCCGCTGGCTGCACTGTAAACAACGGCCGTATACGTAATGCACACTCGAAAATCACGCATACGCACCGTGGCTCCACTCCAAAGTTAAGACGAGCTGCCGCTCCACCTGAAGAGCCGCTCACGATCAGCAAAACCACTTGACCACTTGGGGGTTATGGTCAACTGTATACTGCGGCTAAGTATCCCCTGTTTCTCTGCGTGTGTGCCTCCCCCCTTGTCACACTGCCCGGCAGACAGAAGTTAGCGACACGATACACAAGTGGGGAAAGCGGAGCGGAAAACTCCGCGGGACGGGGGAAATGCGGAGGCATGCCAAAAATATTGAAATGTAATAAGTACGAGGGTAGAACCGACTAAGGGTTGCTTGGCGAGGCGGTGGCGGAGTTGGGGGGGGGGCAGTGAGGTGGTGAGGGGGTGCAGCGCGTGGGAAGGGGACAGCTGCAGCTGCATCGCGTGCGCAGCTCACTTACAACCGCCGGGCAAAGTGGAGGCATTTGGAAAACCTTGATGACGCCATTGAATTTATAGCCACGTTTACTTCTTCGTGGCTCGAATGGCCGCCTCTCTCGTCTCTCCTCTCTCTGCTCTCTCTTTCGCTCCTTCGCTAATTACGCTCATTATAAATTTATTAAATTTCTGGGGCTTTTTAATTAAACACCACCCCCGCGCCCCATGCCCCGCGCTTCTCACATTGCTCATTTCCGTTTGGCGGCGCAATAAATTGCGTTCTATTAATTAGAAGTCAAGACTGCGGGGAGGGGAGCGGCAAAGGTAGGCAAAGGTAGGTAGGAGGTGCAGTGCCAGCACTTAACCCCATGATCGCCAGGATCCATTTCGTTCCGAAGTGGTATCCATCTGGGCAACGAATGTTCGCAAATCGCTGTTCTGCACAAATTAATTGCATGTCGACTGGAAAAGCAATCGGCTTCTTAGGGTTAATGAACGGGTATTGGATTAACTTCCACTTTGGCATGGTTTTTTCGTTCTGTTTCGTTTCGACTCGTTTCGTTTCGCTCGCTTTGTATCATTTCCCTTCCTTTCTTGGCAGGTCCTGGCTGCCACGCCGTGTCCTTGCTTGTTTTCGGGCCCGGTTGCGGCGCACTCCTAATAAATTTCAACAGCCAACAAGCCCGAAAATGTCAGGACAAGCAGCCGTGCTCGCCGGCTCGTTTTCCCATCGATTTTCAGCTCCTTGCTGAGGTGCAGCACTTTGCACGTGGTATTGCTGACGCCGCCGGCCGGAAACGGAAGTTGCAAGTGGCATGCGTCGCTGTCCGTTGTCCGCTGTCCGTTGCCCGCTGTCAGATGTCCGTGCCCGTTTGCGGTGCCGCAGGAAGCCCGAGAAGTTCAGACCGGTCCTGGCCGGCCCTACCCCACCCCGCACTTCACCTCCTGCACCCGTGGCACATTAATTAAGGGCGCTGGCCGAAGATGAAGCCGCAAGTGCGCCAGGAGAGCTGCGTCGCCGCTGATTCCCCAGATTAAACCGCACTCCTAATCCCTCGCAAAAGTTGCTTTCATTTAGCGGCAGTCAGACAGCTCCGGGGAATAAATATGGTGACCCACTTGTCCAGCAGCGCAATAACTCAAAGGAACTCTTATCGGAGTGGCTGATTAGCTTGCGTTTCGATTGCTATGCAGCAGCACAGATTGCAGGGAAAGCAAACTGATTTCCAGCCAAACAGGCGGTGGACGTTATTGATGGGGAAAGAATAATGAATGATCTGGGCTTAACTTGCGCGTTGGGGCAGGAAAAAGCGTCGCTGAAAGTCATTAACAAGACCATCGCCCCCACAAAAAGTACCTCCCGTGCTTCCAGACAAGTGACTCTGAATGTGTCCAGTCACTAATTGTCCTCGGGACACTCCATGCCGGCAGCTATTTACGCTCTTTACGGGGCACTTGCGACCGCAGTCCAAGTGCCCAAGGTCGAAGCCAAGTGGGCTTCCTGAGCTCCTTCGCACTCCGCACTTCGGAACACCGCCGATATCCGCTTTCAGTTATTTTTATGACAAGTCCTAAACGGAGGGCGAAGGAAGAGGAGCGAAGGACGAAGGACGAAGGACGTAGGGCGATGGACGGGAGATGGGGATGAGCCTTGTGGTATCTTGATTTCCTCTGCTCTTGTTGCTTTCATTGTTATTAATATTTCATTTCCCTTCGGGTAGCTTCCACAGCAAACCACCCACTATCCCAACCCACGCACGCCTAACAATTGCGTTTTATTATAGCCAATTCCACTGCCAGTCCCCCGATTTTGGGCCGAAATGGCGTCGTGGCCCAAGCAAGGAACAACAAAAACATCGCTTACTTTCTGGGGCATTTTCATTATATCGAGTTACGAATTTCAAGGTCAAAGAGCCAGCTGCTGGCTTTTTGTTGTTTTTTTTTTGGTTTTCTGGTTTTTTGGGCCCACCGCACGCACCCCAAAAAGTTAAAAAGGAAAGGCAGCAGTCGAGGATTTAGGACGACGATTTACATTGTGGAAATTCAACCACTAAGCCCCTCAGTCCAAATGAAGAGGTCCAAGAAGAAGAGCAAGCAAAGCATGTTTTGTCCAAACTATTTGGTAGACAACACGTTTCCGAGATCGAAGAATTCCCCAGGACACGACATATATGACTTAAAGCATGTCATCAGGTATTAAAAGCACCCTTGGGGGGGCTACCACAGATTCTGGTGGCAAGTTGATGGAGGAACCAATAGTATTTAAGGTCATTAATGCTAAACTGGATGAGCGGAGAGCAGTCAGGATTGCGTAGTCGCAAGACCACGAGAAATGGCGAAGAGTCGGCTCCTTAATTGAGTTTCGGACGGCCTGTGTCAGCTGGCATTAAGGCCAAAAGGTGTTTTGCGGCTATTAAAGCGCCACCTGCCGGGCGTTGCTGGCGCTTGGCTTGGGGAGCACTGCAGGGGCTCATTGTAGCGCAAGTTTTGGCGTAAATCGATGCGGCAGCCACAGCAACCATAAAGTAGAAGGCAGTGGAAGGCAGTGGAAGGCAGCACTCACACTCACACTCACCCCAGCCCAGTTAAGCCCAGCCCAGCCCAGCCCAGTACCCTTTTTTGAGTGTCACTGTGGATTGCGAGCGGCTTTGACACGTGGCAAGTTAAATTGAAATGCCGCCGACATCGCTGTACACATCTATTAGGCCGAACAGGAGAAAGTGCCGCCTCAAATGGGGGAAACACCGCCCGAGGCGGCACTTAGCAGTAGCAACTGTTCAAGCGAAGCGAAATGTCAGCAGCCGTCTCGATGCACCGAGAAAAACGGTAACGGTAAACACTTTAAGTTGCTTTTCATTTTTGGACTTGCTTCTACCTTAAACTTTGAATGAGTTCGCGCAGAAAGGTGGAGCCAACTTGCAACTTAAGGCCTTTAGCTGGGCTACCCGCTCTTCCCCAATCTGCTGATCTCTTCATCTGCATTGGGATTCATTCCTCTTCCGCCCACGACCCATTCACATGGAAATAAGAGGCGAAGGATGGCGGATGGCGGATGGTGGAAGCAGGGGGCGGGGGCGGCGTCTTGGCCCAAGTCAGGACGATAACCGCAGAAGTCGCGCCGCATCCGCCATTGTGTCGCAATCGGATTCGCAATCGCTGTTGCAGCTACAATGGTGCGATTGTTACAACTGCAGTTGCGAAAAGTCGCCGGGCCAAAAGAGCAAATTCAATAAAGTTCGCCTGTGGCGGCGTTTTCGTGCGGCATTTGTCAGTTGCCAAATGGCTAACATGTCCTTCATGTCCTTCATGTCCTGCCCCCAGTCCCCCGGCATTCGCTTGGCCAATTAAACGAGGCACCCCACAGGGGCCAGCTGACTGGATGGCTGCCTGGCGGGCTGAAAAGATGGCTGGCTGGCAGGATGGCAGGATGGCAGGCCGAACAAGGACGCACATTAGAGCCCGGTCAGAAGCGGAGGAGCGGAGGAGAGGAGGAGCGGGGCCACAGTCGGCCCATAAGAATTTATGCAGTGCGGCACACAAACAACCGTCCAGAGTGGGTCATCAGTTGGCCAACAACCAGCGAAAGGGGGTGCGAGTGTGAGTGAGTGCGTGTCTGCGAGTGTCCTCAATATTTATTGGAGGAACCATAAATAAGTAAGCCATAAAGCGCCCAGCCAAGTGCACGACTGCTCGATCGGATCTAGTCCAATTGCAGTGCGAGCCGTTGGCCAAACGATTGCACCGAACTCTGGTCAAGCAGGGGCTTTACAAGTATATATATTTTATATGTAAGTTGATATATATATGATACGACTATGATTAGCATGGTTCGCAGTTCGAAGTTGTTCCCTACTGAAAATATATTGCCTGTCCATGAGGCACTGCATCCAGAATGACGACGGGATACCCACATGGCCTCCGGAACCACTATCACACACACCGACACACAAACTACTACTTTCCCTATCACATCATAACTTCCGGTCAACTGATTTATGGGCTGTCAGAGCGGCTATCCCATGAGGATTGAGTCAGAACTGATTGGGAATTGGAAGTATTGGTGGACGAAATGTTTTTTACATTACATTAATTATGTAAATTAAGTAAATTACAATGTATAGAAAATATCTTTTGATATGTTTAATGTTTTGCGTTGAATGTTACCTATGTTTCATATGTTTGCACATTCAATGTTGCAACTTTAATGCTGCATATGATGAATAGCGCTATTTATAGGATCCAATACGTTTCAACAGACTGTCACTGAGCTTGGGCCATTTTCCGCCCTCTTATGCAACTTTTGCAGGCCTGCTGCCACGCTGGGCATCAATTATGAAATGTCGGCGGGCAGGAGAGCATTAATTAGGCCACCCCAAAGCCCACCGTCTCCGCCTCCCTGGGGAACCATGAAGCCACTGCCCACGCAAATTGCACAAAAGGTCGCCCCAAACGGGAAGAGGGGAGCTGCCGCAAGAAGGGGGAGGGGCGGATGCAAATAAGGCAAGGCTGCGGCGCTTGATTGATGGACTGCAGCGTAGGAGGAGCTGCCAGCCGGAGATTGAGCCGCCGATCGATCGACCCGAAAGCCGCGACTGCAGCCCGAAATAGAAAATTGAATGGTAATTGGGGTGGCGCACGGGCGGAGCAAAGACAATCTCGTTCAGGCGCAGCTCAAATTACAGGGCGACCCCCTGGATAATTGGTCAAATAACATGGCTGGCGATCGGAACTAACTTGACCCACCGAAGGAACTTGCCAGCGAAACAGCGGGGGAAATGCTGCAATCGATTCCATCGCCGTAGAACAACATAGTTTATGGCCACTTTGCTTGCCACAAGACTTGGAGCAGATGAAGCAGACGTTCGCCCCCCTCCCCCCTCCCCACAACGGGGCACGATTGGACAAGCCTTCCAATCTTCTTCTCCCAAAATCCACAAACTGGATGGCTGCAGTAATGTATCTGCAACGTCTTCCTGCAGCCGCTGTTGTTCTTGTTGCATAATTGTGTGCCGAGCTTCGGCATTGTTCTCCTTTCCTTCTGCCCCGAAGGGCGGGGGACGGGGGCCTTCCAGCCTGCCACATGCAACTCCCCCTAGAAGCCAACTTTAGCTTGAGTTGTGCAGTTTTGAAGCTTAGCAGGGACAAGGGCCAAGGGGGGCGGGAATGGTGGGGCACGTTGAGAATGGTGGGGCATGTTTAACGGCTTGTTGGCCACTTTACGCCCCGTTGTACGATGTTCGCAGCCCGCGGCAGCAGCGCAGAACAGAAAAGCAGAAAAACAAAAAAAAATATAAAAAATAAAAAAAATGGAAAACAGAAACAGCTAAATAAGTCCGAACAAACTGGGAAACAAAATATAAGCGAGGGTGTGGATGGTGCGTTAATTAAGGGTGTTCCAGAAAGCAGGCGAAATCCTTTCGATCACTGCGCTGCACTGCAGCTGGCCCAAAGGCAGACGCAGGAATCAGGCTAATAGGAGATTAATAGGGCTTTAAGTGAGCCGCAGCAGTTGGAATAACTCATGTTATGCACAACGATCGGTTTTTGACTGGAGATGCCTTTGGTTGCAAGTTACACAACAATTCGGAGTTCTGAGTTCTGGACTCAGAAATCAAATGTCCTTTGGTAATTCAGTTGCTTTAAAGGCGAGTGGGAATGTTTGAAATGCCACGCAGCTGGGAGCCCATTGAAAGTACAAGCACTCTGGCCGTATGAATACCTGCTGAATGTGTGTGCTACAACCATATGTGTGTACTAGTATAGTATGTGGCATGTGGCATGCATAGTATGCCATAGTGTACTACTGTGTACTACTGTGTGCTGCAGGTGCACAAGCATCCGCATCCACATCCGCATCCCCATCCGTCCTTATTTGTGTTCATCTGTTTATGTGTTTATGTGTTTATTTGCTCGGGCCAGCAAGCTGGCAAGTGCTCTAGAGAAACCGCAGCGAAAACGCAAACGGGCGGCGACAAATGAGTTCTGGAAAGCGGCGCTCTGTGAAATAAGTCCGCATTTCACCCGTCCAACGGAGCGGTCAGGCATCACGGCTCCGTTGGGGAAATCGATCGATCAATCAACCAGCCAAACTCCCCAGCAGGTGCCGGGTGCTCCCAACTCCTTGTCTAGACATCTGTCCGGAGATGTCCCTGTAATCGCTCCTCCAGTCGGATGGTTGTGGGATGCGGTGCTGGTTGCCCCTCCATTCGGTGGCGTCATCGAGGCGCCGCCTTGCAACAGCTGTTCCGCGGAGGAGCTTTCGGAGCCATACGTTTTGTTATTGCCCGGCCAAAGCTCTGCCAGCGCTTGAAGCGAGGCTCCTGGCACTTGGCCAGTGGAAGGTCCTCCAAGTGGGGCGCCGGATCGCCTTCCATCCCAAAAGCTCGGCGGCGATGCAACAAAGAGCTTTCCACTATGCCGGCCAAAAAAGGAACAGGCCGATTGAGTACTCGAAGGCGGATACTTCGACTCACGAACTCCCCTCCTTGCCTGCCGCAACTTTTCGCGCTGCCATGTAACATTATGTCATAGCCAAAAAGGATTGGGAACCGACATAATGGCCTGAAATTATGCTCGTCTGCTGATGACGGTGTGATAGTGTGATGGTGACTCCCCGTCATGTTCCTGTCAATGTCCTTGTCCTTGTCCTTGTCATTGTCGTAGCCATCATGGTGCGGCAGGCAACGAAGTTGGGGTGTGTCAGATTTTGATGCGTCGGCATTTAAATGCGTAATCCAAAACAGGGGATTGTCATATCACATAACATTTACTTTGCTTCTCATCTCGAGAGATGTGTACTTTGTTGCACTGCCTTTATTTTGTTGCACGGCCGAGCGGTTACTTATGTCAGTTGCACTGCTTTCGCCGGCTTTCAGCTTGTTATCCCCACGGGAGTCTTCAAATATGCTTCAGACGTCTCCTTCGAGGTTGGCTCAGCGGGTGGCCAGCTGCATTTTGGGAGGTGGAGGTGGAGTGGGAGTGGGCAGAAGATTTTCGGCTATTCAGATCGGGCCATACCTTTCGGCCACCCCTTCCTGTGAGCTTAGCACTTGGCGGAATCCGCTTAAATGCCATTTCCGGCACGGCACGGCATGGCAAGTGTTGCGTACTTTTGTCGCCATTCCGCAGGACGAAGGACGAAGAACGAAGAAACGGTTCTGTGTGCAACTGTACGAAAAACAGCCGCAGGGCAGTAAGGGATTTCCTCCAAAGGACGACAACTGGGAACCGAGAACTGAGAGCGCTGGGCTAAATTGAGTTGAATGTGGAATTTACTGTGTGGCACAAGTGCAGCTGCCACGCCCCCCAGCCCATAAACGCCCCCGCCATAGGACTCTGCTGCAATGCAGTTGCCATACATTCATTGCCCGCTCCCCGCCGCCTCTCCTCTGTTGCCCCCACAACTCGTACTTTCGTTGGCCAAATTGTATTTCCTTGCATTTAAGGGGGTGTGTGGGGGGAGGGGGTAGGTGCCACCCCAGGGACTGGCTGCTCTGAAGCTTAAATATCAACACTTGACACTCACCATTGTCCGGCACTTGGCCACCGCACACTATCTTTGTTTGGTCGCCAGCGAGGATTCGGTTGCTTCCTGTGCCCATCCACCTCCTAATCGCTGCATCAGGGACCGCAATAAGTCAGTCAGTCGCTCCTGGAGTGCAGCACGAATCTGTAATGGAGGTTTATACCTGGTTAGATTGGAGTCATAGCGTTGTGGGAACAAGGAATAGGCCTGTCTTGATCGATATGAATGCGGCTCGTGGCTCAGTTTACAACGCATGCTGTTAGTGTAGCAAGAGCACAGCCAGAAGAACGAAGAAGAAAGAAAAAAACAAGAAGAAGCATGAAGAACGATCTCCGCACTTCACTCGCTCTCACTCGCCGTTTCGCTGTGCGATCCATTCCTGCTCGCCTGTCCAAACTGGAGCACTTATTGTACAAAAATTG
Source organism: Drosophila teissieri (assembly GCF_016746235.2). Taxonomy (NCBI): domain Eukaryota; kingdom Metazoa; phylum Arthropoda; class Insecta; order Diptera; family Drosophilidae; genus Drosophila; species Drosophila teissieri. The sequence continues at coordinate 1,239,774 of NC_053034.1, read as the reverse complement.
CACAACGTGCACAGAGGCGACCTGCAGAAGGCCAGGGGCATTCGCACTACCACTAGTCTCACAGATCTGGTAAACAAAGCAGCTGGTGGCTTCCAGTTCGGCTTGTGCAGTTTGAAAACGCTCTGAATTTCCCGGCAATCGGTTTCCCTTCAAAAATTCAAAGCTTACTTTGAGTTTTCAAGCTTAGCCGAGACACGAACCGGCGCGCAACCTACAGACCATCCAGCCATCCCGCTCTGGCCGGTACTTGCTCTCTCGTTTTCTGCTTCTCTTGCCTGGTGGTGTGGCCATCCCTCTCTGACCACAACAACGCATGGCGGCCATAGCGGCCGCAGTGCGAGCAGGACGGCGCGAGGGCGCCCTCACTATTTCTCGCGAATTTGGGTCGGTGGCCTGCTGGCGCCGCTGTTCGCCTGGTAATCCGTCTAGGGCAAGTTCCTAGAATGTTCATTCCAATAAGCCCGCTGCAACATTGCGCGCAAAGCGCTCCAAGCCAACGGCTCCAAAACTCGTAGAATTCACCCGAGCGACGGCCACATCGCGTCATGCGCGTCGCGAATTAAGCAGGCAAACAGGGACGGCGATAGGGCGCCGTTGGCGGTGCTGAAGGGGGTTTGGCGGCGCATGGGGACCATCCTGGACGCGGCCGCGTCTGATGGCCTCCAGCAGGCACATGTGGCCGTGGCCAACTCGAAAACGGCGGACGGCTAACACACACCCACCCCCACAGACACACACATGACGACCCACAGGAGCGCCGGGAGCGGTCCACAGTGGAGCGGAACGTTGCAGCGGATGTACGCGAGCGTTAACACTTTCGCTTTCTTGTTCCAACCTGGCGCTGGCCGCTAACCAGGCGCCCAGAAGGCACCAGCACTTGTGGCCGGAGCGGGCCAGCTATAGCTTCATCTCCACAGCCGCTATGCCCATCCCGCTCTGGCCCACGCTCACTACTCGCACTCACTCGCTGCGCGAGAGAAAGAAGCAATAACAAGTGCGCTCCCACTCTTGCTCTTTCTCCATCTTAGGGTGGCCATGAGATGGCAATGTCCTTGTATAAAAAACAGTTTTTGGGCTCAGGCGCTCATCGCGGAGCAGCAGGCGACGTCGACGGCGGCGCGCGGTGCAGAAATGCGGCAAGTGCAGACGGACAGTGAACCCTCGCTGGCTGAAATCGCGGTAGTGCCAATGCAGGTAACCGATTACTTGCATGCAACATACATACATATGTGGCACATTCATTGATTATTCGAGACAAATAAGCATATGGCGCCCATGGGTTCACTGCGTCGAGCGAGTCCTGTGTCACAGTCTGCAGTCCAATCGCTCTGACGGGAGTTTCAGTTTCGAGTCGAAGGCTGCCCCCACCCCTTGCCCCTTGCATCCAAAACAAAATCCAAATCCAGGGGAGCCTGTGCGGCGGCTGCTGCGAGCCTGTTCGAAAATCGACTGACTAAGGCCCCTGAAATCGTCGCACGGGGCCTCTGCAGAAACTCATTAAGCGCTCTGCTCCATCTCGTGATTCTTTTCTTTCTGGCCAGGCCAATTAGTGGAATTTGTGGGGCCCACTCCCAGTGACCACAAAAACACAGGGGCCTTCTTCATTAGCTGCGCACATTTCGACCTACGATTTTCGCAGCGCATATCCTTCTATCCTATTACGCTAACATCTTCTTAATTAAAAAGCTGACAACGCCGTCTCCGGCCACCGCGACCCCGCCCCCCGTCTCGCCCACAAGTCCGGTGGCAGATTTTTAATTGCTTAATTGGAACTGCGTAAAATCCCGTTGAGAATGCCCAGAACGCATCCCCGAACGAAGAACCACCCCCACCACATCGCCAACATCGCCTGTTGCTGGGCAATTAAAACGCCATCGCAGATGAGGGGGCGGTGCTCAAGGTCGTCCGGCCGGAACAACCACCACGCCCTAGATACGCCTCAAACCCGGCATGGGGATCAGGCGCCCAGTAAACGACAGGAGCGGCCGAGCAAGGACTTGAGGTGGGGGCACGAGATGCTGCTGACGCACCGCACGAGATGCAGGATGCGGACGCGGATGCGGATGCGCAGGGTTGACGGTGCTGCAAGATGGCTTCGTGGCTGGCTTGCTGGGTGGCCCAGAGCCCCGGGGCAAAGCTCATTCGAAAAGCTCCTGGCGAGAAAGCTCCAACCACCGCGATGGGTCTGGCACGGGGGAGTCCCATGGGTTCCACACCTACCCAATACACTCATTTACCCGAAGGAGCACGAAGAGGAGGATCAAAATACGACCTCTCCTCGCCCAGACTTTGATGCTAAGGATATCAGTAGCTGCAGGTATCAGTAGTATGCAGTACTCATACGACATGGAGGCCAGAACTCCAATGACTCGGAATAGAGCACCCCGAAATGTGTTCCATGGCAAATTGAAGTTGCTACTAACCTTTGTGGCGTGATATGAAATGATATGATACGTGAAAATACGTGAAGATGGTGTGCAAGCATCCTTCGTTACTGATGAACCATGATGAACCGGCAACCATGATCTTGAACTCTCTGCCGATCTATTTGTTTGCTTGAATTCGTTTCTTGACTTTTCCCACCACGCCTTGGGAGTAATTTTGAAACCAAGTGGAAATAAACGAAATTAAAAATGAACTCATAAGTTATGTTAAATCATATAATAAACACCTTAAGTTCCGCAAAGCGTGTGCTCCGTTGCCGCCAACCCAAATCATTCATTCGCTATCCACTTCCATGGTTCATAAGTTTTATTTTGGAGGGCGCTCAAAGGGAGCCACTCATAAATTTGATGTACGTACAGGGGTACTGGACAGGATGATACCCGGATGCGGAGGCGTCAATGCACTATGATGCGATCCAATCCGATCCGAACCGATCCGATCCGATCCTCGCTCTGGTCGCTCCTGCGGTCCATGGTCCAAGTGCCACCCTGGTACGCTTTTAATTTTGTATAATTGTTGCCTTGTTGTCTTTTGGTTAGTCATAGTTCCATATAATACGGTATTACATAGTATATAGTAAAGTATATTATGTATAATGCATGTGTATATGTGTATATAAATTTAGTTAACATTAATTCACCAAATACTCAATGTCTCTCCATCTTCCTCGTGGTCTTCACCCAACTCGACACTCCTTGTTAGCCCATTTTCATGGCGGTACCATTACGCTCGTGTTCAGATTTATAAAAGTTCAGTTGCCACTCTTTTGGTTTTTGTTGTGGTGTTCAAAACGAGATGGGTTAATTGAGATTGGTATGTGTGGAGTGGGCGTTGTGGGGTGTTGGGTGTGCGGTGAGTGGGAATGGGAATGGGGGGGGACAGGGTCTGACCATTAGTCTTTGGCACGTTCGCATCGACGATGGCGATGGAGCTGATATGTAACCGGAGTTGAGGAGTTTCCTCGCTTGGTGCTTGGTGAGTGGAAGGGGAACGGGATCCAAATCAACATGGATGATAGCTTCGCTCGAGGATCAGGCTGAGATCTCCTCGAGAGCACTGGGCTTGAAGTGAAGTGGGGGCTCTGGGCGAAGGCGCCTGGACAGGGTAACAACAATTCGAGCTGGTCAGTGGCTAAGTCTATGGTAAAACTCTTGGCTAAAACATTCCTTGATTCAGACTGGCCGGCAATGGGCAATGGGCTTACGCGGAGATTTTCGCTTTTTGGCATCTTTGTGCAATGTAATCTAATCAATCTAATCGAATCGAATCGAATCGATCAATGGAATCTACTATGCTGAGATTGGTTTCGTTAGTTAGTTCAATTCAAGTCAACAAACAATGCGCTAAGGTTGTAACGTTTGCTAATTATATATCAATTTTATATACTTTTAGGTTTCTTTTTCGCTCTAGGTTTGCGTATTTTGATAAATTTGTAATATATTTATAAGGCCGCTTGGGGCAACTGCTATGAGAATGCTAAAATACTCATACGGGTTGGCGATAGCCGAGGATCAAGATAGATGTGGGGTCTTGGGGATAGAGTTACACTACGGATAATTGAAGCAAAATCTTGCCGTTCTTCATTGACTTTCTAAAATCTGGGGTCCCAGAACCAGAGTCCTCCTAACCGAATCGCTTTCCTGGGAGGACTGCTTGTCTTTCTTAGCTTGTGTTTGTCATTGGTTTGCTTGTCGTTTGTTTAAATTCATTAAAAACTCACTCGGCAATCTCGATCTCAATCTCGTTCTCGTTTTCGTTCTTGTTCTTTGGAACACTTGCACATGTAGGGGGTGTGTATGTTTTTGGAGTCTTATGTGGTAGTCGTTAATCAAGTTAGAATAAATCGAAGGTACAAAAAAATACAAAGTGGATTCGTATTAAATATATCCAGTACAGTTAGGGGTTACGAGTTACGAGTTACGAAAAAAACGCGTATTACGTAAACAAAATCGCATAACAACTTAGAATTACGAGAGCACAGCAATCGAGTGTGTAAACTATGTATGTACAGCTCAGGCGGAGCAGGTGAATGGCGAGGGACAGGGTCAGATACAGGCTGTTGCCTAGACTAAACGTAAACGTAATCGTAATCGTAATCGTAATTTTAAGATGTAAAAAATAAATAATAAATTAGGATGCAAGATGCAGGGGTGCGGGGCAGTGCAAACGGAACGGAATTGAACGGAAACGGAAATTGAAACGGAAAAACAGAAAACAAACAAAAAGTGAAATGCACGCCAACTCGGATGCTTTAAGGGCGCTTACTTCGCCGCTGCGGAGGCGGAAACGGAACCAGGCGTGGCCGACAGCGCCATCTTGGAGAGCGTGGCCAAGGAACGTTTCGGGAACGTGTTGCTGCCGTCCGACGGGTCCGAGAACAGCTTCCGAAAGCTGCAATGCAGTAATAGTCATGAATATAGAGTTCTATTCCGGCAGCACTATTCAGCAGCACTTACAATTTGCGTATTCCCGACTCGGAGCTCTTCTTCCAGGGCGCATCGTCCGGCTCGTAGGGCAAAGGTCCCTGCACGGGCGCATCGTGTCCAGGTGGCCTGAAAAGCGATGAGGAGCGTAATTAGCTACAATGGGGAAACTCAACAATAAATACAACATGAACCCGAATCCAACATTTCGTTTGACAGCCAATAATGCCATTTAGCTAACTGCTGGCCTTGCAAAAAAGCACGCAAAAAGAAACATTTAAGCTCTGGCTCTGAATCACCTGCCAATTAAGCGTTTACATCATAAGGTCTATTTGAATATTGTTAGCACTGAATAACAACAAAATAATGACTCAGGCTAAAAGTGCTTGCTCATTAATCATTTTGCCTCAAGCGGTCGTTCATAGATTGCGGTTTTCTCTAGCGGAGCCCCAAAAATGAGGGATACTTACGTTTCTCCGGCAGCTGGTGGCTCCAGCTCGTTCGCCTCGGCTGCCTCCTCCTCCTCGTCGTCGTCGTCGTCGTTGTCCGCCACGTGACCATCGTCGTCCTCATCGCTGTCATCGGAGCTGGAGAAGTGGCGCTGCCGCTTGCCCTTCGCCTGGCTGGGCGGCTTCAGCTCCGCCAGCTGCTCGTTGAGGGTATCGATGGTGGTCAGCAGCTCATCCCGCTCGCTAATCAACTCTTTCAGCTCGCGCGTGGTGTACCGCGGCCGGTTGGGATCGTTCTGGCCATCGTCGTACGAGGCCACCAAGTCCTCGTTCTCCTTTTCGGCCAGCCCCAACCGCTTGCGCAATTGGTTGATCTCGCGGCTCTGGTCCTGCAGCTGGGCCAGAAAGTCGGCGCGCTCCTCGCAGAGCGTCTTCACTTGGGCCTGCATTAGCTTGTGGCGGCGCCGGGTGTCCCGCTCCGAGGCCTTCAGCCGCTCCGCCTGGATATTGAGCTGTGAATGAAAAGCAAAGAGTTAGTGGGGAATGCGAGCATTCCTAAGCTTAGCGACACTAACGTGCTCCAGCTCGCTGTACTTGTCCTGCAGCTCCCGCTCGCGGTGCTTCAACTCGTCGCGCTGCTTGTATATCTGCTCCTTGAGCCGTTGCAGCACTTGGGTATCGGAAAGGGCGCCGTGGAGCTCGTGGTTGGTCATGCTGATAATGCTCTCGGTGAGACTGGCGCCCAGGCCAGAGCTTTGGGCGGAGGAGGACTGCAGGTCCTGCGTCTGCTTCACCAGGCGCTTGTTCTCGTCCTGCAGCGAGGAGACGAGATCTACCAGCTCGTTGGTCTCGCTGCGCCACTGCTCCTCAATCAGCTCCAGCTCCTTGTCGAACCGCCGACGGAACTCGGCCTTCTCCAGCTTCTCGCTCTCCAGCTGGGCCACCTTGTCGCGCAGCTCCTGGATGGTGGCGTTCTCGCGCTCGTTCTTCGTGGCCAGTGCCTCCAGCAGCTCCAGGGTGTTGATGATCTTGGGCATCAGCCCGCTGACGGCGTCCGTGCCGAAGCGATCCATGATCCGCTCGTACTCCTTGCCAATGTCCGAGGCCAAGTCGTACACATCGACCACGCCGATGTCGTCGATGGCGTCCAGGACCATTTCACCCATCTCATTGAGGTGAAAGCCGGGCATCCAGGTGGTCAGGTCAGGTGGTCAAGTGGTCAGGTGGCTAGTCTGTGACTCCTGCCAAGCGGACTTATGGCACACTCTTCTCTCTCTCTTTTCACTGAAGACCCGCTTCAGTGTTCGGCGCTTTCCACCGTGTCCTGCTCCTTGGAGGTCCTTCGCAAATGGCTGCACCAGCTGGCAGAGATTCCTCTTGCGCTAAAAGGACAGGTGTTGGTTTTCCAAGTGCTTCGTGCGGGGCGGGGGCGGAGGCGGGGGGGTTAGGCCACAATCCGAAGTACGGAATTCGCACTTCGCAACTCGCAGTTCGCCGTTCGCACACACAGACTGCACGGTGGTGTGCGTGGGAGTGGCAATGCTCACTTCATTCACTTTAGTTGTTGGTGCCGTCGTCTTGCTGCCGCCGCTTCGCTTTTCGCTGCCGATTCCCACATAAACAATTCGTCTTTCCGCAATTTATTTGCACAATTTTTGCTGAACCGAACTGGAACTGGAACTGATGAGTAACGAATAACTGGTTCGCGGGCTTCCAGATGTGCGAACTGGTTCCCAGATGAGCAGTCGGCTACGCTGACTGGCCAGTGTTGAGCAACGCCAGCACATTGGGCGCCAAGTGCCGCGCAGTTTAAATGGGCCAAGTGAGCTTACGTGCCAGAAGGTTAAAGCCTGATCCGAAAAATATCACAATCCAAAAGTCAGAACAAGTAAATTCATTGGTTTATTAATAAGTTCTTGTTTACAAAAGTGTATAAATAGTTTTGTTTGGTATTGTTGGATTTCAGTTTCGTTTGGTGTGTGCTTCCTTGTAAATTGTGGTTAATGGGTCTGGGCAATTATAGGCATTTATTTGTATTTTACACGTACAGTTAGCAATAACTAAATGGTTTGTGTGCTACATTTACACAGTTATGCAGCGACGACTAGCAAGTTTCTTCATTTTTCTCCACTTTCAAACATTTTTGGTTTCATTTGGTTTCACTGGTTCTTTAAGTACATAAATTAGCTACAGTTCCTTGAATGGTTTCCTCGTGGGAACTCTCTGGGTGACATATAAAAATAATACACAAGTTCGTTCTCGGCTAGGCGTTACATTTTAGCTTTCTTTGCTGTAGCATTTTCGTTTCTTCACTCCTTTAGGGACTAGATTAGGAACCACATTTGTACATTTTGCGTTCTTAGCTGCTCGCTCTAATTAAGTAAGTTAGGTCTAATTTTGTAAGGTAAATGTACAAGTCAAGATAGTCTCCTCCTTTCTTTTTGGTAGCAGCTCGTTTCATAGGAAAACTTAAAACTTAAACATAAACACGCGTTAAATGTATAGAAAAAAAATCAATCAAAAAAATATGCGACGCAACAAATTTAAAATATAAAACTAATCGCTACGTTTCAGTTAGGTTGGCAAATAAATAGCGGGTTGCGAGTGGGTGTGACCGATTCAGCAGGTCCTTTGGCAAGCATTCTCGATGGCAAGGCTCCAATCTTTTTCTGGTTTTCTGTTTTGGCACTCAAACTAGGCGTAAATAAATATATGGTAAAATTAATGTTAAAAAGTGGTTGCGTCAATGCATGGCATGCAAGTTGGCAAATCAGCAAATTAGCAAACTAGATCAAATACTAGCACCCCCCCTCCTGGCGATCCTGATTCTGCTGCAGGGCCAGCTGCCTCAGGAGCTCGGAGGTGACTTCCTGGCGCTTCGAGCGCTTCGCTGGCGGCGGCGAGGAGTGGGCCGGTGAATATGGCGACGGCAGGCCGCCCACCACGCCCACATCCCTGACCAAGGCATCCTGTGAGTCATCTTCGTCTTCATCGGCTGCATCGTCCTCCTCCTCGTCCTCGTCCGGTAGCGTCAGATCTGTAATGGCCTGGTCATGGTCCTCGCAATCGTCCTCCGACTGCTCCTCCTCCCCAGACCGCCCATCATCTATGTCCACTATCGAGATGATGTCGCTGTCGCTGTCGCCATCGCCATCGCCATCGCTCTCGCCCGCAGGACCCCCGACTAGTGCGAACCGCCTCTTCACTGCGGACTAGCTGGTGCTGGCCTGCGTCTGCAAGACGTTGGCGGAGGCGGAAGCGGAGACGGAGACGGACGATGAGGCACTAGCGGCGGCCACTGCGACGGGCGAGAGCACACTGGCTCCTGGGAAGTGGCACGGGCACGCGGGATTGGGCATGTGACCCGCCTGACTGTTCAGCTTGCGGGTGAGCGTCTGCCAGTATTCGATTTGGGCATTGATCAGGTCGATTTTCCGCTTGCTCTCCTCGATCCTCAACGAGTTCATCAGCTCCTGGTGCTGGCTCCTCGTTCCACCACTGCTGTTGCCTCCACCGCCAGTCGTGTTGGCGCCACCGACGCCCAGGCCCACGCCGCTGCTGTTGGCACTGCTGCCGCCGCTTCCGGCTCCGGATGAGCTGCTGTTCAAGGTGCCGCACACCGTGCCCGCCACTGCCAGTCCGTTGTAGCCATTGAAACTGCCCGCCGCCCCAATGGCCACGCCGCCCGTCTTGTCCCGCGCCAGATGGTTGTGCGTCACCTGTGCGTGGTGGCCGCCGTTGAGCAGCAGTTGCACCCCATTGGCGGCCACCGCGGAGTTGCTCGTGCTGCCGGCAGTGTGGTTGCTATTGTTGTTGTTGCCGCGCTGCAGGCGTGGCAGCTGCAAAGTGGGCGGGGGGCGGCGGCTGCTAATGGCGACCGATGAAGTTGGAGCGGCGGACACGTAGGCAGCGTTGATGGCCGCCTGCAGGGACTGAGCCGGATTCACGGCGGACAGTCCCAGGCCGTTCAGCAGCGTGTGCTGCTGCACTTGCTCCGCTGTGAGCGGCAGCACTCCACTGGCATTGGGGCCGCCATTGCTGGCCGATGATAGGACAGCGGCCGCGCTGGAGCCGCCGTTCTGCAGCGTCTTGTTGATGTTGGCAAAGCTGCCCACGCGTATGTGGCCCACGGTCTGGATGGTGATGTCCGGCTTGGGCGCCGATGCGTAGCTACCGCTGGAGCTTACCGAGGTCTTGGTGGAGCACACGGGTGAGCTGGCGGCGCGGCGACTGGTTTCGGTGAGCCCGTTGCTGGACACGTTCCCGGGCAGGGAGGCCGCGGAGACACCACCACCAACACCACCGCCACCGCCGGCGGCGCCGGATGAACCCACCTGCTGCAGCTGGCGAAGGTCGGTGGGAAAGAGCACGTCGTCCTCCTCCTCGAGGCACACCTCCGGCGCCTTGGGACTCAAGCAGTCGTCGTCATCGTCCTCGTCCAGGCAGTCCATGCCATTGTCCGTCTGCTCGTTGTCGCTGATCGTCTCCGACTTGATGAGGATTACGTCCGTGTCCATGCCCTCGTGGTAGAGGGGCATCTGCAAGTGGGAGGAAAATAAATGATACTGAAACCATCATGGACAGCGTTTTAGTACGATTCACAGGGTTCAACAGAAGAAGAAGGCAAGAAGGAAGGAAGCTGTGCATCCGTTACTTGGGTTAGATGCAGTACACCAAGAGGACTGTATACTGCACAGATCTAGAGTTTGAGCCCACCTTGGAGTCGTCGTAGTCGTCCGCATGGTGTCCGTTTCCGCCTCCGTTGCCAGCGCCGCCCTGCTTGCCACCGCCGCCGCCTCCGCCCGCGCCCTCCGGCGACAGCTGCTCGGCAATGTACTGGGCCACGGACTCCTGGTGCGACAGCGTGTTGAGCAGGTCCATGAACGAGTGGTTGCTCTTGTCCTCGCCGCAGAGGTCCTTCTTCAGCAGCAGCTTCATGTTCTTGTACAGCTGGCGCAGCTGCTTGGCGCTGCGCTGGTGGTAGACCCGCGAGTTGAACTCCTTGGCGATCTGCAGCCACACCTCGTCCTTCTTGCGGTTCGACTCCGCGTCCGTGCGCTTGTTCTCGATCACATCCTTGTACTGCGCCGCGTAGCTCAACACCATGTTCCGCTCCCGCTGCGTGTACCGGGGAGTCTTCTCCATTTTCAGCCGTTTGCAAGACGTCGTGAAGCTGAAAGAAAGGAGAGAGCATGCGAAATGCAAAACGCTGTTAACTGTGTGTGGTTTTTTTTTTTGGCGCTTTGCAGCTGCCCCGCAACCTCTATGGACCGTAAGCTCCACTCTGGCCACCATCTGTGCTCCACCCGCCCCGCACCTCCTGCCCCATTGCACAGCCACCCCTCGCAATCGATCCGATCCCTCCTACACAACTACACCACTCACACCACCTACGCCACTCGCCTAATTAATAACATAATGAAAACAAAAACAACGCAACTGCTCGATGTTCGACTCAACTCGACTCGACTCCACGCCACCCACAACCCACAACACAGAACACAAGCGGGCGCCTTCAGTGGGAGTGATAAGCCGAAAAGAGAGGGTAAGAGCGCCGTGCACTGCGAAAAAACAGGCGGCATTTCAGAAATGTGCTCATAGCATGGACAACGCTTAAACTTCGGAAGATACGTTGCCAGATTCGCAACATACCACTTTTTCTTGCAGTGCGTAAGCGACACAGCTGCGATCCTGCAGGACGCTCTCCTCGGCAGCCAAAGCGGCGCTTGGGGGGCGGGAGAAGCTCGAGCGGAGGAACGAGCGAGCAGAGTGCGACACTGAGCGATATCTTATCTCGAAATTGGAGATTAGCCCAGCTCTCCCACACACTGGGCACACACACACACACACACACACACAAAGGCACGCACGCAGGACGGAGAGCAGGAGAGCAGGAAAGCGAGAGAGTAGGAGAGGGAGGTACTCACGTTTTGAGGCCGCGCCAAAGCCGGCGAGCGGGCGCAGAAAAGTGGGTGGCAGGCAAGCGAGTGAGCGCGTGAGCGAGAGAGACAGCACGAGTGGGGGTGGGGGATAGCGAACGAGCCCATCCAGCAACGAACTTCGCGAACGGCGGCGACGACGCGCAAAGCTCGACTGAATTCCAATTCGAATTCGGGCACGCTCAGAAGTACCGTTGGAGTGCAGCGACGCCGATGGCGATGGGCAAACAGAAATAGGAATGGCAGAAGAGGAGCGGAGCCCTTGCGCTCCTCCAGGCCCCCCGCCACTCCCGCTGCCTCTGCCCCAAGAAACACACTCCTACAAAGAGCTCAACTGTTTACACACACATACACATACACACAGACGTGAGACGTAATTAAAGCTTGAAGCCGAGTTTACAACAACAACAAGCCCGCCACCCTTCACCCCACACTCCCTGCGAAGAGCCGAAGTCGAAGCAGCAACTAGAAGAAGAGCTTAAGAGAGAGAAAGAGAGGGGGCGAGAGAGCGAGTCGGGGAAACTTGGATACTTCGGGCGCAGAGAAACCCCCAACAACTAGCGCAGTTTATAAATAAACCTTGTTCTTTTCGCCGCTTTTCAAGCTGCAGCGAAGTAAGGGTTGAGCTGACGTGTGAGTGCGAAAGGGAAGGCGGGACATGAAAGTGTCAGTGTGTGTGTGAACACGAGGTTTTAATTAATGAATGGGCAACATAACCTCCAACGAATGGGGGGGAGGGGAGGTGGGGCTTTCTCGAGATCAAGAAAATAGGATATACATCGATACAGCTCCATCAACAAACTCGAGACTCGTCAGGATCGTCGAGTTCAAAAAAAAGAGGGTTAACTTCACATCCTGAATTGGAAACACCATGTTTCACGGCTTAAAGATCACAGATTAAGGCCAATTCCGAAACATATGGCGGGAGATTGCGGGGGCTAAGGATGGTCTTCGGCTGGAAAACGCACTACACCCACACGACTGATCGATAAACAGACGCAGTTTGAGCAATGGAAGCGGCATTGCTAAGCGACTGCGTCACTGCGCCGCGTCGAGTCAAGTTTTAAGATAAGATTTGCGGCAGTCTGTCTTCATAGAGCCCCTATATCTATACATGTATCTGTATCTGTATCTGTATCTGTATCTGTATCTGTACTCTGTATCTGTGTCTGTGTCTGTGTGGGCCCCGTTCCTATGTGTACAAGTGTGAGTTCGCTGGGTTTTGTTTCAGTCCGCTTCAGTTGGGTTTCGGCTCGGTTATCTACGAAATCCGCTGGCAGCGGGGCTTCCATTTCCATTCCAGCGTAGCAGCGCTGAGCAGTGCAAACAAGCAAAGTTTGCTTTTTGGGGACCACAATTGTGGGGCAGCACAAGCGTTGCTTAATGCGATACCTCACCTCGAGTTATCTACACACACACACACACACACACTCACACTCGCACTTAAACCCACACTCGCGCAAGCCGCGCAACAGGTGGAATTATTTACTGATAAGCCGCTGATAAAAGCGAGCCCAGATAGGAACGCAAAACGGGGAAAGGGGCACTGGAGAACCGAGAACCGAGAATCGAGGTGGGAGTGGAGTGGAGTGGAGTGGAATGGAGCTTCACCCGCTGTCACTTGGGGGGCGGGAAGGGAATGGAGGGGGCTTTTCAAGTTCTAATTGGCTTTGTTTGTACGCTGATAGCACTGCAAACGCCGCACTCGCTCTAGGTGCAACCCACCTACCAATCCACCTACCAACCCAAAGCAAACTCCCCCCTCATCGAAAGGCCTTCCTGGAAGACAACCCCGGTTGCAAACGCACCTGCGTCCCGCGATCGAGCTGCTGGTGCGCGCTATTCTTCTGCTCTTCCTCGTGACCAGCTGGTGGCTCCTCGTAATCCGCGCGTGCTTCTGCTTTCCTGCGGGAGGAGGATGAGGGTGGGGGCGAGGTCGAGGTCGAGGGCGAGTGCGTGTGCGAGTGCGAGGAATACGCATTTTCCCCGAGCGTCGCCGACCGCAGCGCTTGAGTTGACAATTTTTACTACCACCGCTACTGGCCGAGCAGCGGAATCGTGGAATCGCGCAGCGCTCACCGACCCGTCGACCGACTCAATGGGTGTCATGTGTTTGTGAGCGTAGCAAAAGCGCTTGAAACTGCTGGCCAGCGTTGTGCAATCTGCGACCAAGAATCGGGGCAGGCGAGAGGCGCGGAAAGCGGCGATCCACGATCGGATTTGGTTGCGAATCGGAGTCGGAGACACCAGTTCCTTCATGAGCCTTGATCGGACTCCAAGAGTGGAACTCCGAGAAAGGAAGTTGGTTTGCCGCTCGGTTCAGGATTGCTAAGCCCACGCAAGGACCCCCACACATATCCACTAATCCCAGCAGTGCTCCCCGAGACTCACCTGGATTTATAGCCGGCTGCACTTTGAAATGGACTTCCTTCGTAGCCGCTGATCCTCGGCCCTCCTCCTGCTCCTCCGTCTCCTCCTCAATGCTGGTCGTGTGTTTCTTTGCAGCACTATCCCGTTTTTGGGTTTTCCAGGCAGCTTCAAGCTGTATTTGTGCGATGCAAAGGGAAGAACGAAACGCGCGGCTTGCTGCTCTGTGCCTCCGGTTCACGCGGCGTATGCGCAATATTTTCAACTACTTGTCCAACGTCGCTGACCGCCAGCCGTCTCTGTCCCGCTCGCTGTTGCCCCGTCTCCGTCTCCGTCCCACACTCAGCGCTCTCTCCCGAAGACTTTGTTTTTGGGCTCTTTGTGTGCGTTTCTTCCTCCTATTGGTTTTGATATCGTTTATAGCTGAACGCTCGTTCTGTTTTTTCACTGCTCACAGTTGTTGCTTTAAACCTTGGACTAAAATTAAAAATACATAGAGAAGTGAATTTGTTAATACGAAATCACGCCAAAACGTAAACATAAACGGAGAAAGAGCGGGGGAAAAGCGTCGGGGAAAAGCGCAGGCACATACGCCACGCCATGGATACACAGCACAATAAGCAACTGAAACAGATTCAGATTCAGATTCAGATTCCGAATCAGAATCAGAAACAGAGGAAGACTTCTTGACTTGAGTTCTGCCCTGCAAAGTGCGATGTGCGATGGGCGATCCAACGATTCTAGCCCTCTTATCTGGCCAGATCAGATCAGAATAGAACAGCACCGAACTGAAACATGCCCAATAGCGCCCTCTTCTCTGCTCTGCTCTCCTTTCCTCTGCAAAGGGAAAGAAGCAAAGAGAGGAAAACCCCTGGTTAGGCCTCATTGAAACCGCACTGAAACTAATATCTAATCTGGCTGTACGGCTACCCGGCATTATCTTATCGCCTTAAGGTGGGCTTGTGGCTCCACGACAACTTGCAAGTCGGCTGGGTGACTGTGACTCACCCAAGCAAGCACTTTCCACCTGATCCGCCGTACTCGATAAGCTACAGTGAATACATGGCAGCCTGTGTTAACGGGCCCAATTATGCTGACCTATAAGACCGAGTTTGTAGCGCCCAAGCAAGGAGCCAAGTCTCTAACTAACCAAGTGTCTATACCAAGTTGAAAGTATCTTGAAAGGTTCCTTAATCATACTATAAGTTATATATTTCAAGAAACCTTAGGGGTCACAACCCTAAGCCAGTCTCAAGATGAAAAACAAGCATGGAAAAGGAAAGAAAACCTTCAGGGGGTAGAAGGTAGGATGCATGAAGTTGCCAAGCCCGTCTCAAGGGTGTCCCCATCCACAGAGGGGGGAAGGGGGATGGAGCGATGTAGCCATACGCCTGTATACACAGCCGATGTGTATAGATTCGGGGATATACGTGTATGCCTATGACGAATCAAGAATTCGACGAATGGAGAAGACGCAGATCTGTGCTCTGTGCTCTGCACAATTGCAAACAAACAACGAGAAATCGAAGAAAACTAGAGGCATTCGGAGCTGGCCCTGCTCATCCGCTTTCCCCTGCGTCCGCCGCCCACGCGCCTTGGCATGAAAAACAAATGATGCCCCAACCTTTTGCACCGCCCGCACCACCCCACCCCCCCTACTCCCTGGTATCCAAGCGAAGGAGACGACGCGGGGCCAAGAAAACAATGGTCGAAGTCGAAGCGCAGAGACGAGAGCGTGCCTTACCCGATACCCGCACCCGCACCCGTACCCGTTACCGGGTAACCGCTGCCAACCGCTTACCGTTCCGAACTGGCCCGATTCGGGATTCGAATGCTCTGCTCCGGTGTTGCTCCGTTCTTGGCCGCACTCAAAGAGCAGCCGTCGCAGTCTAATTTGATACTAAAAGCGAATTCGGAATTCAGCCGCAGAATACCGAGACTCGAGCGGTCCGAGCAGCCGTCGCAGCCTGTTGGCCGCGTCTCCGAAGGTGCACGCCTCCCCCCAGCCCCCCAATCCCTCCCGCCTCCCCTCATGAGCCCCCCGTGCCGGCCAGTCCCCGTCTATTGGGGTCGAGCTGATCGCATCGAAAAGCGCCATGAGGGGTTGGCAAATTTCCAACCGAAAGTTCTGCTCTGCCGCCGCGCATCTGTATCTGTGCCCGCTCGCCCGCTCTCGCCTTCGAGTATCTGTATCCGTATCCGAGTCTGTGCCTGTATCTGTATCTGTGGCTGTGCCAGTGCCTGTGCCTGTGGCTGTGGCTGCGTGTCTGTCCAAGAGAAAGAGAAAGAGCGGAGCTTCGGGAAAACGAATTTACATTGCGCACAGTCACAGCCACAGCCACAGGCACAAGTGAAAAGCAGCGGCAGCAGATCAGCGAGCCAACGGGAAAATAAGCAGGGATAAGCAGGCCTGGCATCTTTGGGATGGCGCATCTTTGGGATCGTTGGAATGCGCAGCCCCAAAACGCTATCTAATCAGAAGGTGCACTATCGCCCAACCCAGCTGCAGGTTAGCTCAACTGGAGTTTCGGGCTTGGGGCGCAGGACATAAACTTAAAATCAACTACATACTGCGTCTCAATGGCAAGGGAGTTCAGAAGAAGTTGGTTGGTCAGTTCCCCTAGAATGGGACAACAGTTTTCACTTGAGCGCTTGACACACCTTCGCAGGAGGATGCTTTCGCCAGCCGAGGAGCTCCTGGTTGTTCTCTCCTCTTCTCTCCACGTGCCAAGTGCCCCGTGCCGTGATGGGATCCAATCTCGTCCAACCCGACCTGATCTGATCGGATCTGATCTGAGTAGGCAACTGTACTTGGCATCTCACAACTTGGCAGCTGAAAAGTATTTTCGACTTTAAAAATAGCTGCCCCAAAGTCCCACCACGGGCGGAGGAGGACGGGGGGAGCGGGAAACACGAGAGAGGGATCGGTTTGGATCGCTTTGGTTTGGTTTTTGGTTTTTGGCTTTTGGCTAGAAGCGGTGGGCGGATGGGGCGGCGGGCGGGCGGGCTGTGCGGGCTGCCTGGCAGATGCCTTCGTTTACAAATAGCCGCTGTTTAAGCTCTCTCGCCGATGATGAAAATTGATGGGTCCGAGCGTACGCAAAACCATTCCATATTCCACTTTCGATTTCCCATTTTCCGTTTTTCCATTTTTCCATTTTCCATTTCGGCGCTGCTGGTGTGCGTGCGCTTTTGGAAACTCGAAACTAATGAGGTCGGCCACGTAGACGCCCCCGCCTCCTTGCTATGCTCTGCTCCATCTCCAGCTCCATTGGATACCAACTCCTCCCCCCCCCCCCCTGTGACTTTCCTGACCGGACAGCGTGCCCCATGCCATCCTGAGCTGGCCTCTGCCCCACCTGGCGAGATCAATGGCGCATTCTGGCCAAGCAGACCGCCCATTCCCTCGAACAGCTGCATCAGTTCTCCAATCGGAGTTCCGAGGACTGCTTGGCTGGCTCCGGCTGGGCTGCCAGAGGAGCCGATGGCCCCGGCCCGAAAGGAGAGCGGCATGGGCCGGTCTTTGGAGGCGAATGCGTTGCGCTGCTTTGCGTTGGCAGCGCTTCTTGCCACCCGTTTGCCGCGCCCCTCCCCCCTCGCGCCTGACGCTGCGATTTGAGTTCAAATTTATTTTTGGCAGCATTGCCTCAACACCGCCTCCCCACCCCTTGCCACTCGGCCGCTGCTCCGCTTTTCCCGTTTTTCCGGGACTCAGGGGGCTGCGGAAGGGGGAGGCGTCGGATCGGGATCGGAATAGGGCTAGAGATGCAGATGCAGATGCAGATAGAGATAGGAATGGGAATAGGAATTGGAATTGGGATCAGAGGCCCGATCACTTGGCTCCGCCTCTGCCTGGTTGGCTCTGTTTGCGTTGCTTTATCTAGTTGTGGGGTGTGAGTGCGTGCCTGTGTTTAATATAGGCTTCCGCCCCCTCCCCTCCGCCCCTCCATCCCGCCAGCCCTCCTGGTTGTTTGTGTAATCCATTTAAAGGTAATTGAACTTCCCTCCCCACCTTTCGCAGGCACACACAGCCCATCCCGCCGAACTAAGCCGAAGTCGAAGTCGGGGCTCTATATTTAGCCGGTGGTGCAGTGGCAGCGACGTGGCATGGGGCTGGAAATGCAGTCGGGAAAGCGGAGTGGGTGCCGCCTTCCAGGCACCGAGTGAACCTGCTCAAGACGAGCCCAAAATTAGATTCCACGGCGATCTGGGTGCAGATTTCGATCACCGAAGATCAGATCAGATCAGTTCAGTTCAAATCAGATCGGATGGGATCGGATTGGATTGGATTGGATCCGATTTAGATCGGAGCACATGGAAAATCGGCGATCGCAATGGGAACTTGGGGAATGAGAATTCGTTTCGTTTTTGAAGCACACTTGGAAAAATGAGACGTTTGCTGGGCGCGCGTTGCTATTTTTAGGCAAAGGCATCATCATAAAAGTTCTCCCCACCCCTCCCGCTTTCCGTGCTCCAGCTTTTCCAATTTTCGTTTGCAGTTTTCCAATATTTCTCGAGGAACTGCTCTCGAAACGGGCGAACAACGCGAGCTGATAATGGAAATGCATACAGATATTGCAGCTTTAATTCGTATTCCAAAATAGTACTAATAATACTAACTAACAAATGAAAAGCATTCTAGTTTACATCGAATTACGACATACATATGTAAATGTGTATGTAAGTATGTGTGTATGTAAGCCAGGACAATTGGGGAAGAAATACTACGAAACTGAGGCTTTGGATCAGAAACTCATTTTCCCATTTCCCCCCCTCTCTCTCTCTCCACCTTCTCCTCACCCTCCGTTGGTTGGAATTTCATCATCGGCTTTGGTTCGCCGCCAATCGATAACAGTTAATACGAGGAAAGCGGAGGACAAAACACAAACAACAATAAACGCGCTTGGCAGAAGGATGGAGGAGGGAAAAGAGAGAGAAAACTGCGACTTTGCCGTAAGCACGAGTCAAAATCAAGCGAGAGCTTTGCTCGAAGGATAAAGCTTTGGTCTGAGTGCGCACGTGTGTGTGTTTGTGTGAGTGTGTGTGGTTCGAAAGCGTGTGTTGATGTCATAAATCCGAAGAAAGAAGGACGAGAAGAAGGCGCAAACAGCTGTGCCAAGGAATCCATGCCCGAAACAAGTTACGGCCGGGGGAGGGTGTGACTCGAAACGAATCCAATCCCGACACCAAAACCGCGTTTTCGATTTCCAAGCGCGCTCCTGGGGTGGAAAACGCACACTCTCACACGCGACGCTCACAAGCACACACTCACACGCACACACAGAGCATGGAAAAAGACGGAGCTTGAAACTTCAATTGGAATCTTGAAGGCGATTGCACACACACACACACACAATGGTGCCGTTATGTTGCACGATTTCGTTGAAAAGTGCGAATTTACTCACGTTTGCTCCCGCTCGCTCTGCTTCCTCTTGCTCGCGTCCTGACCGCCCGAAACGCAACAATCTCGGCGGCTCCGCAGTGTTTTTCCAGCCAATGCAGCACTTTTTCCGCACACATATGCTCTGAGCTCGACTTTCAACCTGTGCGCTTGCTTTCGAGTGGGTGGCAGTTACAGTCACAGTAACAGTGGCAGGACTTACCGCCCCCTGGCCCGGAACCAAACAAAAACTAGAAAAAAAAGAGGAGCACTGCTCCGCACCGCACGCTCCGCACGCCGATGTCAAATAATAGTAAAATCGGCACGGCAAACAACAACGCAACACAACGCAACGGCAACAACAACACTCTGCTTTCGGCGGCAGCGCGGCTGAAACGGGCGAAACGAACGCGCGACGTCAAATGCCAGATTTTGTTGTTGCGAGCAGCGAATTCCTGTGGCAGAGCGAACGAAGAGAGAAGGAAGGGGGAGCGCAGGGCGCCAAATTCAAATTCAAAACGACTCATCTGCTTGGAGTGCTGTCGCCGGAAAACGTTCTACACTGCGGGAGACGTTAGACGCTGCGGTAACAATAAATATATAGAAACATTACAAGTTGCAGAGTAAGGTGAGATAAGCTTACGTAGGTGACATTGGCCATTATACCTGCTACATAAGCGTAATATTTACGTACAATTTGAATATTTCGAATTTGTATACAACAGTTGGCTTTCCAGCTGGTTTCAGTGTTGCTTAGTGCGCCCGTCCGCCAGGTGGCAACACCGAGCAGGCGACAGTGTTGTACAGCGCTCGCTCAGAGTTTATAAACAAACATTAAACGCATACGCAGCACACACGGAAAAACCAACCAGTTGAACACCCGAGACCCTGCCCGCAATCTAATCACTGCGAGAGTCTCCGTGTTACGCATCTGCAGCCGCATCCGCCCCCGCACTGAATCCTAATCCGCAATGCTAAAGATCGCCGCCGAGGGAATCGCGCCACGTCTGGCGGCCTGTTGCTCCATTGGAGCGAAGAGCAGCAACCAAAGAATGGCGCCCCAGGCGGCCAAGGGCACCCAGAAGTACCTGTCGCAGTCGCAGCACCTCCACAAGAAGCTAGTCATCAAGGACCACTACGAGTTCGATCAAAAGGTGAGTCAGGATTATGCAATGGAACAGAATGGATTGAGATCCAATGGGATGGGTATGACCTTGCACCGCTGGCGTACGTGCCTGGTTTTCGGTTACTGGGCGACAGGGGTGTAGTGGCTAGGAGGGAGACGGGGGCGGATCCACCCCATGACGCACTTGGCCGTGGACCCGTCCACAGATACAAACATATGTGTGCGCACACTCGCCTCGCCTCGGTTCTGTTTTCGATTTTGTTTTGGGCCCGTGCTCGTGCTCGTGTATGTAAATGAGCCCCAAAACATTGGATACCGGTTTGAACCCCTTTCAACCAGCCCAGCCGCTGAGTCCGCGAAGAAACGGGAGCCAGCTGCAGAAGACCCTCCAGCATATCGCTCCATGCCCGAGTTATCAATTGCAGTCGGATTAGGCGAGATAAGAGGAGAGTGCGTCACACACGCACACATTTTGTAGTCTCCCCCGTAGCCATCCCGCCATTGTTTAAAGAGCAAACACTGCAATCTCAGAGTAACCGGAATCTAAAAACTACTAATATGGCCAGTGCTACAATTGAATGAATCATAACATGAAAAACTGCAGTATTCTGCTGCCAATCAATCTTTATACTCCCCTCGGCACCCGAAGATCCATTTCCCACTTTTCGCAATGACGTTATGCCTATAAGTGAACTGCTGGCATAGTCGAATAGGTGACGTTATGGCCATGGCAATGACTTGACAGTGTTTCGTAAGCTCCCAGCAGAGCACTCAATTGTAGAGTATTGTAATCACCTGTAGTCTCTTGTTCCGCAGGTGATCAACAGCGACAACCCGGTGATCGTGAACTTCCACGCCGAGTGGTGCGACCCCTGCAAGATACTCACGCCCAAGATGCTCGAGTTGCTGGAGAACTCGAACGAGATCGACCTGGCGGTCATCGATGTGGAGACGAACCTGGAACTCGTGGAGACCTTCGAGGTGAAGGCCGTGCCCGCTGTGCTGGCCTTCAGGAACGGCGTCGTGGTGGACAAGTTTATTGGCCTGGTGGACGCCAACAGCATCGAGACGCTAATCGACAAACTGAAGCGGAAGCAACAACAAAAGCAGTAGAAGTAGTGAGCTGTAGCAGCGATGCAAAGGTGGATTAGATCAGGGATGCTATGATTTTACACTCGAAACGGGAGACTGGAACTGCGATATATAGCCCAATGTGGAGGCAGAATTTGCGATCATCGATGCTGAAAGAATGTGCACAAAATACCTTAATATGCAATAAAACTAACTTTAATTATGGCTACTTTTAAGTGACACTTCGTCCACAATCGATTTAGAATATTAATGGATCGCTTTATTGTTTGGTTTATACAGATACATAAAACTTGGCCCACATCTGGTTGTAATCCGACAGCTACCCCAGACGCGGTTCCAATTACAATTCGTTAGGCATAATACAAATACATCCACGTGCACGTGCGGTTTGGATAATAACTCAACTTGTTTATAAACAAAAAGCGAAATCGAAATAGAAACAGAACAGAATAGTACAGAAACGGATCCAAGCCCGCCGACCGGGCGGAACCTACAGACTTAGACTAACCGGAAGCGGAAATGGATGCGGCAAAGCGGGTAACGGTAGCATAGCGGCGACGGCGGTTGGCGGGAGTCCGAGTTCAATAACATTTTATGTGGATTACACAGCCGCACAAAGGGAAGCTGGAGTCGTAGGGCCAAGCTCCTGATTTCGTCCGTTCGTCCTTCTAGAACGGGCTTGTGATTTTAAAAATCTATTCAGTCCTGCTACCGTTTCTCAACTACCGATAATTGCACATTGGGATTGGGGGTTGCCTTCTCTTACATTTGTGTGACGGCAACAGGACTACATGGGCATGCAAATGAGGATCTAGTTTTATTTGGGAGCTCGAAAATCGGACAAGGGGCAGCTGCTGCATTTGTTGCTGCATTTTGCGATTCCGATTCCGATGAAATCAGCAGTGGTTGGGACGAATTCAAGAACTTAGTCAAGTCAGGGATCCATGGGAACCAGGGAGCCCCGAACTCCATCCAGCTTTCCTTTGTGGTACTGTGTCTTCCGGGCAATGGTCAATCCTCAGGGCGGTCCGGGTGCGGATCGCCAGCCGAGAAGATCCCATCCAGTCCGCTGCGGCCGACGGCGGTCACCTCATCCTCAGCGAGCCAGTTGAATGATCAGGGCGGCGCACATTTCGAAAAACTCCATGGTGTGGTGCCCGGTCGGCTGCAGCGGCATTACCCCGGACACGCTAAGCGGCGGCGGAGTAAGGCTCTCCATGATGACGTCGTCGCCCTGCTCGACCTCGTCGTTGGTCAGCGACTTGAAGTCGAGCAGATAGCTCTTGGCGTCCACCTGGTACAGCTGCAGCGACATCTTCGAGAACTTTCCGGTCTTTACGTTCTGCCTGCGCACCCGAACGTGGTACGGATTGATGATCTTCCACTCGTAGCTGAGTGCCTTCATCGCCCGGTACACCTCGAGCATTATGTCGTTCGGCTTGCTCTGCGACCGGATGCCCAAATGCCACTTGGCGCGCTTGATGGGAGTACCGCCACGTGCGGTTTTCTCCGGGAAGGCTCCGCCGCCGGAGGTCTGCACGGACATGGCCAGTTGGCGGTCCCGCATCGGCGCAATCCGCTCTGGATGCGGTCGTATGGGGATGGTGCCGCTGGGAGTGCCTCCAGCCACTGGGGGCACTGGTGTGGCCGTGCCCGAGCTGGCTGCAGTGCCTCCGCCCACGGTCACGGTGGCCAGAGGGGCTTGGTGGTCCATCGATGATTGCGGAACGGGCGGAGGCGGCGGCGGTGGTGGCGAGCCGGCCACGAAGAAGTTGTTGATCTCGTTTATTTGGTTGGCCGCGTCATCGGCGAAGCGTTTGTTGTCGATGATCAGGTGGTAGGCGATGGCCAGCTGATCGTGCGGATCGCCGCTGAGCAGCGAGTTATGCACCTCGGTCTCCTTGACGCCGAACTTGGTGCAGACCTCTGCCACAGCGTAGGTGTCGATCACATTGGAGTCCTGCTCAATGGACGAGGGGAAGAGGTAGGCTGGGAGGTCCTTTTGGAACCACTCGTGCTTCTTGATCTCCTCGATGTTGGCCCGCTTGAGCGGGTCCACTTGCAGCATCTGGCACACCAGGTTGACCACTTGTTTGTTGAGGTACTCGGGAATCGGGAAAATGCCCGACTTGATCTTGCGGAACAGCGTGGGCACGTGCTCGTCGTCAAAGGGCAGCGTCCCGCACAGCAGGGCGTACAGGATGACGCCGCACGACCAGATGTCCACCTCGGGACCGGCGTACAGCTTGCCGGAAATCACCTCGGGCGCCGCGTAGTTGGGGGAGCCGCACGAGGTGCGCAGGAACTCGCCGTCGAGCATCATGTTCGAGAGCCCGAAGTCGGCGATCTTCACGTGCATGTTGTGGTCGAGCAGCAGGTTCTCCGGCTTCAGATCCCGATGCACGATCATGTGCCGGTGGCAATAGTCCACGCCCGAGATAATCTGCTGAAAGAAGCGGCGCGCCTGGTGCTCCTGCAGCTTGCCGTGCTTGACAATGTAGTCGAACAGCTCTCCACCGCTCACGTACTCCATGATCATGAAGATGTCCGAGGGCGTGGAGATGACCTTCGGGGAGTTACGGAACGGTTAGCAAACACATTTATATAAGCTGATGGCTGTAGTCGTCCCTAGGTTACCTAGCTTCCCCTTAACCCTGGCTAACCTCACTTGGCAACTGATCTAATCCGAAAACCTCGGGGAAATGCTACCGTAGAACCAGATAACTGGGCAGCCGGAGCTGACTCATCGGCCTACAGGAGATGCCGTTTCTGTTTATTTACGTTAGGCCAGTATGCTTGTTGTGATGGTCTGGGCAGTGCTCCAGTTTCTTGGGCCGCATTAGATTCGGGTGACCATGACCGCAGGCATGCAAGCAAACCATACGACACCTGCACACTATTGTTATGGAGCAGCTATGTTCCCTATTCTGGGCATCTCCTGCCTGTTTGTTTATTTAATTTGTACTCGTTTGTTTGTTATGAATATCTGGCCAGCGTACTGCGTTCGCATAGGAAACCAGTGGCCCAGTTTCCTGGGAACCTTTCGTCTCCGGTTACCAACCATTTACGTGGGCACGATTGTATACTTTGTGGGAAAGCAAGCGCGCTAGCTTGGAGCAATACACTCACCTGGTACAGCTTGATGATGTGCGGATGGCGGAAGAGCTTCAGGTTCTGGATCTCTCGCCGGATCTTGCCCACAACGTCCAGGCTCTTGATCTTCTGCCGATTGAGTATCTTGACGGCCACCTTGACGCGGGTGATCTGGTGCTCGCCGATCTTCACCTTGCCGAAGGTGCCCGTGCCCAGGGTGGCGCCCAGCAGGTAGTGCCCGATCTTGACTAGCGGCTGGCCATTGGCACTGCCGGCGGCCACCGCCTCAGCGGCCGCAGCCCTCATCTGGGGCATCGCGAGCAGATAGCTCCTTGGGGGACTGGGGGTGCTCCACTGCTCCGCTGCGGAGAGACGCGGTGAGGGAAAGGAGGGGAGCGGTGGTAAGGTCGTTATCGGTTATTGCGTAGTGTACTCCGCTGAATCAACAGAATAGAATCGAATAGAACAGAGCAGAGCAGCCACTCACGTTACGTTCTTCCTGCCAGCCGTGCCACCTCGCCCGGATGCGGATGTGGATGTGGTTGTCGATGTGGTTGTGGATGTGGATGTGTCAAGGGCGGTGGTGTTGATAATGATTTCCTTGTTTTGTGTTCGAGCGCGGCAACGAGACTCTCCTTTTCGCTTGGCTTTTCTTCGCGTTTTGCTTATTTAATTGACATTGGAAGGCGCTGGCACTTCCAACAACAGTGCCTTCCAACAACACTCGTTCCAGCAGCTGATTCGCGCCCTCTCGCTCTCGCCTTCCAGTGCCTATCGATAAGTGGCTGGCCAGTGATGCCAGGTGGTTCACACAATGGCGCGCAATTTAAATCTGCATAGCAATAATAATACCTTCACACATTTGCAATCATTAAACTCGCCGCATGCGGGCAATCCAAAAACCTAGTTAGTGTGTCTAACCAAAACTCGTTGGTGTCCAATTGAAAGGGAAAAGATGACCGCATTGTGATTAAAACACACATTTATTACACCAAGTTGATTTTTTGGATCCACTCCACGCGCATTAATAAGCCAGAAAGATGCCTCTTGTGTGCTGCGTGTCTATTAAGTGTACATCAACATCAACATTCAATATAGATTATCAAGAATACTGCCCTATAAATTCTCAAAGATTTATGGTAAAATTCAGTTTGTTCACAAATATGCGTGTGTAAGTCTAGGTTTGTATTTTTCTCTTTCTTTTTTTAGTTTGTAGTAAAAGGCTGCCACAGCTCCTTGTTTTCACCTTTCGAATAGACCCGCTTAAGGACTAGTGTGTAATATTCGTGTATAATATTCGTACGTAACTACGTTGATTAGGATTCAGCTAAGCGAAAATTGAACATTTGAACTATTTATTTGCTTAGCCTAACATCAATTTACAACAATATATCGTCAACCTTAAGCTCTGTTCCGCACTGTACTGTGCTGACTGTGACTGTACCTCAAAGCTGCATCTTCTCTCTCGCTCTCTTTCGCTGAGGCTGCATCGCACCATCTCGCTCGCAGGCTCGGCTCAAGAATTCAATATGTGTGTTTGTTTATTATAAACTTTAGAATTTAAGTTTTAAATACATGTATTTCTTTCGCGCGTTAAGTTTATTCTGAAAAAAAAGTCACCTTAACTATGATAATGCTACGAGACTAGGATTTACGTTTAGAGATTATCAATACTAAAAAAAAAAATTTGGGACCTCTGGGTCCCACGGGTATGCTGGTTGGAAAATTTCAAGTTTATTTTATATTCAGCCATCTTCTTGTCGGGTTTTTTTTTGTTTTTTATGTTTTTCTTGGAGGTTTACGGCAATTCGGGTTCGGGTGTTTATACATTCATATATATTATCTAATATATAGGTGTTTGTATAGTGTGGTGTTCTTGGGTTGTTGGTAGTACATCAATAATTTATTTATATGTAATGTAATAAAAAGCAAGTGCCGCGAACGAACCCTTGTTGTGTTGACGTTCCTTAAAAGTCTACAAATTAACCATCTACTCGGAGCAAGCGTCTTCTGTCCGTTGTCAAGGTCTGTAAGGTCAGTCTCCCTATATCCTCGTCCGTTTCGTCCGTCTCACAGTGTCCGGCCGGAATTATCGCCATACCCTGGGGCTAGGCTAGTAACCGTGCAGTTACTCAATTTATCTCAACTCATCTGCGATGCCCAATCCATCAGGAACGAAGATTCGTTCTCGAATTGGAGAGGAATGGGACTGCAGGGAAGTTACATTTGAGTTGGGTTTGCGTTCTCGTCTCGTATTGAGTTGCTAGTGGTTTGCGTTTGGAGCTTTGTATGCTTCTCATACAAATTCATTGGAATTTTTTCTCATTTGCTTACATCTTATCGTTACCGCGAACTTATCAAATCGTTTATCAAGGATTCGACTCCGACCGTCTTTATGTGTGTGTGTTGTTGGGGATTGTGTGGGCTGGTTTTGCTTTGGAACATTATTTCTTACATCTTAATACTCGCTATGCATCATCAACTTGGCTTTGCTTAATTCTGTGATAGTGTTCTTTCGGTACTGCTCATGCCTGCCGTGCACCTTTTGTTTGCCTCCTGCTGCCAATGCTTGGATTTGCTATTCCTGGCCAGTATGGTTTCGGGTTATATAGATATAGTATGGCCTCAACCGATCCTGGCTCTCTGACATGGATATACATATATGGATAACGAAATACATACATACACATAGAGAGACGCAGAGAGAGCGAGAGAGTTGGCTACTATTGGGTATTGCTTCTCGGTTATATCTCCTTCCCTCCTCCGATTCCACTGGACATAATTCTGCTCGCTGCCACTGCTACCACTGCCTACGCATCCGCCATCGCCCGACTTCTTCGTCTCCTCCGTCTGCCAGCAATGCGCTGCTCTTTGGCTCACCTCATCCAGTCCATTGGCACACAACTCACCGTTGGCCTTTTATTGGGTAGTAAATGAGTTGACCGGTCCTCCTTTTGGTTATTGAAACTCATGCACGCTCCACTCACTTTGAGCTTGTGGACTGGCTATGTCCATTGGAACAGGAACAGAGATGGAAACCGTGCAACATACTGGAACGTACACGGCCAACACAGCTGGGTAGGCCGAAATGGACGAAATCGACGTGGCTGGCGAAGAGAGGGAAACGGCTAATGGATGGTTGGCGGCTGGGAAGTAGAGCGGCACTAGGTAGTCGGAGTGGGATCGGGATCTACCATCGAATGCGGAATATATCTGATGGTTGT
Organism: Drosophila teissieri; assembly: GCF_016746235.2. Lineage (NCBI taxonomy): Eukaryota > Metazoa > Arthropoda > Insecta > Diptera > Drosophilidae > Drosophila > Drosophila teissieri. The sequence continues at coordinate 1,212,236 of NC_053034.1, read as the reverse complement.
TCTGGAGGCTTACGGGCGGCGGCTCAAAGTGAATCTGCTGCTGCAGTTGCTCTCGTTGTTCTTGTTGGGGCTGTGGCAAGTGCCATTGCCTACGGGATGCGGCTGGCTGGGGAATCGGCTGCAAATCGGCAATGGCAGCATGAACACTTCACCTGTGAGATGCAGCTAATATCGTGTAAAGAAATTAATGGCGTTTAAATAAATTTCTGTGCATGGTTATATGGATGCGGTTTTTGAGATCGTGTTGTTCTATTTGATCTACCTCTATGCGCCATGTGGTGGAAGCCACCACCACCGCCTCCACCGCCGCCGCCACCACCACCGCCGCCTCCGTGGATGGGCATGCCCATGCCCATGCCCATACCCATGTTAACGCCCATGCCCATGTTCATGCCCATCGGGTGCATTTGCTGCATGTGGTGCGGAGGCGGGCCGCCCATGTTGTGGTGGTTGTTGTTGTTGTTATGGTGGTGGTTGTTGGGGTGATTGTTGTTGTGGTTGTTGGGATGGTGGTGCTGCATGTGGTGCAGCGGCGGATGGTGTTGCGGATGTTGGTGTGGATGCTGTGGCTGATGATGATGCGGCGGCATATGCGGATTATGGTGGTTGTTGTGATGGTGATTATTGTGGTGATGCGGCGGGTGCATCGGTCCACCGGGTCCCATGTGCGGCGGACCACCGCCTCCGCCACCATTGCCACCTCCGATCTGGGCCATAAACTGAGCCGCCTTGGCCTTGCCGTGTTCCTCCGCAAGGCGCACCCAGATTGGCTGGGATCCGCCCTCCGGCACCGTATTGTTCAGCGCCTTAATCGCCTCCTGCGCCTCCTCGCGCTTATTGTAACTGCAAGCAAGAGAGCAGGTTTCAAATGGGAGATCTAAGAAAGCGTAAGTAAGCGTAAGCCTTCAATCGAACTCATGATTCATTTGGTCGTGGTTTTCTTTAGTTCTCTTTAAATTCAACCTTTTTTTCCACCAAAAATCTCTTTCTCTGAGCACACAATTTAGTGGGGCACACTGGACACGAATCGAGCACTGTGACCTACTTTCGAATCATAGCTTCACATTCCGCAGATCGCACACCGTACTCACCGCACAAACGCGACGCCGCGCGGTCGTCCAGTGAGCTTGTCCCGCAGGATGTTTCGCTGGACAATCAGGCCGTACGGCGAGAAGATGCGGTCGAGCATGTCGTCGTTGATGTTCCGCGACAGGTTGATGACGTACAAATTCGTATCCTTGATGGACTGCCCACCGGGTCGGGCATACGACACCTGGGGGAGGCAAAAAAAAATGAGTGACAACGGAGCCATGGGAATTTTAGGGGTTTATAACGCACCTTTAATCGCTTGTTGCGCACATAGAAGCCATTAAGCTTCTGGATGGCGTCCTCCGAGTCCGACTCTGTTTTGTAGTCCACGAAGCCGTAACCGAAGCTATATCCGGTCTGTACCGTTGGCGGGCATGCGGAGAAGAGGGGAGCGTAAGCTGCATTCGTGTGTATGCAACGTGCGACAGGGATGGCACCTGTGACGTGCAGTTCACCAGGTACCCTGGGCATCCAGGTATCTAGGCATCCAGGCACCAACAACCAAACTTACCTTGAAGTCGCGCATTATCTTGCAGGTGTTGATGGGCCCGCAGCCACTGAAGAGGTTGTACAGCTCGCGGTCGGTCATGTCCTGCGGCAAGTAATTGATGATCAGATTGGTGGCGCTGGTGCGGTCCACTTGCTGCATCTGTTGCTGCTGTCCTGAGGGGCCATTGTTGCCCTCGTTGCCCTGGCCGTGGTGTTGCTCCTCGTCGCCAGAATGCTCCTGGCCGTCGCCATCGTTGTCGCCATCACCATCACCATCGCCATCCCCATCGCCATCGCCATCCCCATCCTCCTGCTGCATGTTGCCGTTGCTGTCGTCGTCATCGTCGGTGCCGTCATCACGGCCCACATTATCGCCGGAGTCCTGTACCGCAGCAGCGAAAAGAATAGACGTGTGAAAACAGCTTCGTTTGCCAACCGATTCCGAAAACTCACCTCTATGTCGGAGGACTGCTCGTCGTCGTGCTCCTGGCCCTGCATCTTCTCCGAGTTGGACATGTCCTTCTGTGTCAAGCTTTGATAGCTCCTGTTTGTCTGGGTTTTTTGCGTGTTTGCGTCGCAGTTGGCGCCACAAGCTGCAACGATACAAGAGAGTGCAAATTAATTATCTCGCAATGAAGCAGCTAAACAGAGATTCCAATTGGGAGTCGGAGCAGGGACGAGCGGTACTCCTTGTTGCGCGGCTGCAGGATGCGGATTGAGCGCAGCTCCGGACTCGCGACTCCGGAACTGCAATTCCTCTCGGCAAAATCAGAATCCGAATATGTGTGTGTACATCTCGGCTGCCGAGCCAACGGGGAGAATCGAAGGGGACGGCGCACGATTAGCTGGAATGCGGATGCACTTGGTAGCCCGCCACTGCCCGCCCCTGGGATTTCGGGTATCCGTACCCGGGAGTCCCAGCGCCACCCGCAAAAGGAAGGAAAAGCTGCTGGAAAAGTAACTACCAACACGAAGTGCACCAACACCCGCGCACTCGCGCATACACACACGCACACATACACACGTCGATGCGTCCGTGTTAGTTGGCTTGGGGCCGTGCAGCCGAAAAAAGCAACACGGAAGAGCGTCGGGGCCACGAAGTCCGCGGGATTCGGCCACCGGTGGCCACGGAAACACTCCGCAGGTGCCAAATACTCACTTTTCAGCAAACGGCTTCACTAACTGCACCGAAAAGCAGCGGGTTTTGTGCACTTTTTGCGTTTTCAAACGATATACCATCGGTGTCAATTGTTCTTCGATATCGGGGGCGATTTGTATCGGAACCTATCGGGGCCGACGATTCTTGATAGCTCGATAACTCATGCCGCCCGGCTCTGGAAATCATAAAGTATTTTCAAACGATTTCCTATGTAATATATATTATTATTGTTTTAATTTTGGATTTTAATAATAAAAAATGTTTCCTACAAATTTGAACTTCAAAATATACCAGAACTCAAAAATACCAAAAGCGTTCGCACTGCGATGAATTGCCTGCGCCTGGAACTGTCGATAGATCGTTATCGAGCTTCGTTTGAGCAGTTGAAATACACTGTGAAAAATGCACTGTGTCTGGGAGAAATGTATCTTAAAGTTTTTAATTGCAGACAAAATGCTGCTAAGGAATAAAGCAATCAAAAAATGTCAAGTAATAAAACATCTCTTGATTTGGGTGGTACTCTATAGTCTAGGTCAACGCTTTATTAACACAAGAAAATTAACGTAGCAAATCCTTAAACACTAACGAAATCCCTACAGCTCATTTGGCATTTCCGATTCGGATGATCCAAGTCCTACTCGTGGTGCGAGTAGTGCTCATAGTGTTCCGAGTGGTGCACCGGCTCCTCGTAGTGGCCGTGCTCGTGGTGCGACTCGCTGTGGTTTTCGAGGACCAGTCCGTGGTTGTGGTTGTGCTCGGTCTTCGGGTGCAGGATCTTCAGCTTCTGCTTGGTGCCGCCGATCTCGATGGGCTTCTTCACCAGGTGCTGGTCCTCCTTCTTGATGTAGACGGGCACGGCGTGGTAGTGGTGGAACTTGACGCTCTGGTGCGAGGTGGCGTGCTTGTGGTCCACCTCGTGGTGCAGCTCCGTCTCCTCGTGCTCCGGCTCGTACTTGACGTGGTGCTCCGGCTCGTGGTGCTCATGATGTTCGTGGTGCTCGTACTCCTCGTGGCCCTGGTGGTAGTCGTGGATCTTCAGCGCTCCACTCACGGCCAGAAGGGCCAGGCAGGGAATCTGCAGGAGTAAGTAATGCGATCAATGCGGTATTCCATTTGATATTTGCCATTTGAAGTAACGGCATTTTTAAAGAATTAACTTAAGCGTATTGTATAAAATCCTTTCGAACATTTAAGACTTTTTGACAAGACGCTTTTTGCAACTTAAAATGTATGTTAAATACTTTGCTAAAGGACTCTACGAAATTAGGAAGTTTTTATTGGGCTTTTGCCGTTTCTTATTGGTTTGAAAACTTCCCTTCCATAGAAGGAATCTATCGTTTTAAAAAAGTTCTAGTTTCGGTGCTTACAGCCAACTTAAGCATGGTTTTCTGGATGGTTTTGTATCACACACTGAGGCACAATCAAAAAATATTCGAAACTGTAGTCCGTTACGCGAAGTGCTCCTCTTGGCAGTGGCAAACTGAATGTGGCTCTGCGTTCGGGACCAGATTCGATTTATACCCGGTTTGGGCCAAAGCCAACCTGTAGCTGTAGCTACAAAGTTGTGGCAAGCGAAATGTGAAATGTGCAACAGCAGCCACAATGGCAACACACGGCAACGAACTTCACTCTGTTGTTGTAATTTATGACCGCTGCCTGCCACAATTGTTTGGAAAATTTGGAAAATAGGTGCGTGCGATAGTGGTTCAATTAAAGCGGATTACGTATACGGCATGTGGCCTTTGCTGCGGCGGTGGCCAGTTTCCTGCGCAGGAGAAACCAAAACCCGTTGTCAATCAACGGGTTAACAACCATCCAGCTGGAAAACCAGTCGCCGTTGAAAAATTCGATGCAAGTGCAAGGCGATTAGACGGTCATAGATAACCAAATGGAAAAACTCACAAAACGGGAAGAGAGGTTCATTGTAATAGATCAATTTTGATCACCCTCGAAATCTGCCCTTTATCAATAGTGATATTTGCTCCTGAATTCCCAGGATAATACAGAACATATCAATGTACCTAGGCTATGAGTTATCAGTATTGCCTATCGTTGCCCCAATCCTGACGATAGCCACCGATAGACAACTTTCCGATTGAGCTCGACAGCTCACTGGATGGGCCAATCCCTTATGATTAATGATGGGCGAATGATGGATTGAGATGGAGAGAAGGGCTTTTCGCAATCCCCACTGCAAGCTGCAAGTGCCGGGTGAAAGGTGCGTCCACTCCGATCGATAAACGAACGGAGTAGCAATTAAAATGCAGTACATTACCATTAGATAATGACTTCGGCGGCAGGTTAACGACTCCACTTGGGAAGCTCGCGAATTGTATAGCCCAAAACACAATTCGAATGCCACAGTATATGCACAACTCGGAGCGATTTAGTGGGTTAGTGTGCTCTGGGCGGGCACGAAATGGCGGCTGTGTGCACATATAATCGATTTGAAAAGTAAAAGTAAACTGCTTTCCCAGTCGCACGATTTGCATAACAGCCACAACACCACCCCACTCCAGTCTGCAAAGCCCATGTCCGACATGCACCCGACATGTCGAGCAGTTTTAATTATCAATCCGGCGATAAATCTCCTTATATAACGTGCAAATTGACAGGAAGCGCCGCCTGCCAAGTCTGCACCTCAAAATCAAAGGAACAGCGCCTTTGCTCCGTCCACCGGCTCAGGAATCCAGTAAAGGTTTGGTTTCCAGTACCGTGGTTAGGTGGCTTAGTGAACAAGACTACTACTTTCTTACATGGAGCACTCTCGCCTGCCAGATAAACCAATCTTATATGGGGTTCCTAAGTTCGGAGTTTTCGAAGTTTTCGGCTTCTTTCGAAGATACTGTGTGCATCACTGGTTTCGAAACAATCGATAGATGGCGCGCTTGCGCAGGCCTAACTGTACATCAAAGCGTTCGCGGATTACGCTTCCGAGATCTGCGCACTTGAGATGGAACTGGGTGACTCCAAGCTGCGTGCGGTCCGGGTGCTGGGACAGGGCACCTTTGGCCGGGTGTTCCTCTGCCATCAGAACGAGGTGCGCGGGCAGCCGGACAGGAAGGTGTGCGTGAAGCGGATCATCGTCCGGAATCCCAAGACAGAGCTGGGTCTGATCAAGGAAGAGGTGTACATCATCTCGCAGCTGCGCCACCCGCACATCGTCGAGTTCCTGCGCTCCTTCAGCCACGCTGGCACGGTGAACATCGTGATGGAGTACGTGCCCAACGGAACCTTGAGAGATGTCATCCAGCAGCTGCCTCCGGGCACTGGGGGTGTCCGTCAGGAGCGGCTGTTGCGCTACTTCCGCGACATGGTAGTGGGGCTCGAGTACCTGCACATACGCTGCGTCATCCACCGGGACATCAAGCCCGAGAACATGCTCCTCGACGCCAACGACCGCGTCAAGATCGCCGACTTCGGAATCGCGAACGTCCATGCGCCCAGCACCCAACTGCAGGCCGGCATGGGCACGCCCATGTACATGGCCCCGGAGGCGATGTCTAGCCAAGGCAAGGTGGACTTCAAGTCGGACGTGTGGTCGCTGGGGCTGGTCCTCTATGAGCTGTGCCTCGGACGCAGCCCCTTTGCCGCGTTTCTCGACAAGAACGCCACCCCTGCCATACTGCAGACTGTAGTCCAGACGCTGGTCCGTCCCCGGCTCGACTGCCAGCTCATCCGGCGTCTCTACGATCCCGTGTGGGCGCAGGCTTGCGAACTGATGGTCGTCTACGAGCAGGAGCGCCGTATCTGCCTCCCGGACATCTTCCACCTCGACGCCGCAATGACTGTGACGCTCTACAAGCAATACTTCAGCTACAGCTACTAACGGAGGCCAATGGTCAGCTGAGCTGCGTGGGAAAACCTCAACAAATATTTAATCGTACTTTTAGAACTAGGCTATCTTAAGTTTTTTGTGTCCTTTCATCCATTTTCCCAAAACAGTCCCACTCAATGTCATAAACGTAGTCTTTAATTTACATCTTTCTACCTACTGTACATTAATCCTCTAAAGCTTCTGGCCCTGCTGTTGCAGCTGGATCTTACGCTTCAGGCTCTTGACCAGGGCGTTCTGCTCCAGCTGCTGTTTACTCCGCTTGGGGGCTACCTGATCATCCCCATCCGCATCTCCGTTGGCAGCGCCGCCCTCCGTTTGCTCCTTCCGGCGCTTTAACTTCTCGCCGATGATCTGCTGCATGCCCTTGGTGGCCTTGTAGTGGGAGTGGGTGGGATCGATGTTGAACTCGTGCGACTTGTAGACGGCCTTGAAGCGGTTATCGTTCAGGTTCACTTGGAAGTCATCGTCCAGCTTCTCCGAATTCTGCGGCTGGTTTTTCGATTTCTTCAACTGCTGACGACGCTTTCGCTTCGAACCGCTCGCTTCTTGCTCTTCCTTCTTGAGGATTTTGGTCAGGCTAAAGTGCTGCTTCTCGTCGCGCCCATCGCCATCGTCCAGCAGTAGCTCCAACTCCTTCTCTTGCTGCTTCGCCTCGACATCCTCCTCTCCATCGGTCTTTCCCTTCTTCTTCTTTTTCTTCTTGTCCTGCTTCGTCTTTGGAGGAGCGTAGTCTCCATTGGCGAACTCTTCGGCGAAGTAGGCGTCGTTCAAATCGATGCCATCGGGCACCATGGATTCGTCGCTGTCCTCACCGGGATCTCCTCCCTTGGCTTCGATCTGGCGCTGGCGGCGCTGCTCCTTGCGCTGCTTGTTCTTCTCGCTGCGTTTCTGGATCACCTTCTCGATGGGCGTGAGCTCCGATTGGGCTTCCTGCTCTGGCTTTTCATCTTCGTGCTGGGGCTCCACGTTCCAGGTCATTTCCATTTCGTACTTCTGCTCCTTCTCTTGCTTTTCCTGTTCCAATATGTCGGCCAGCAAGTTTTTGTAGGCGGCAATGCGTTCTTGCTTAGAAGGCTTCTTAGGCTTGCTCTTCTGTGGGTTCTCAGAAAGCGCCTCTTGAGTTTTCTCCTCCGCCGGGGACTCCTCCCCCTCAGAATCCTCTTCCTCACTGCTGTACGCTACTATCTGGCGCAGCTCCTTGTCCGTAAGCTTGTCAACCTGCCCGCTGGAGAGTTTGTCGCCCAACTCACGTCGGTCCAGCGCCGTCTCGTCCCAGGTTAGATCCACCTTGGCCTGCTGCAGCGCCGTGGTGGTAAACTGGCGCGGCTTATAGCTGCTGGCATCCGGCAGCTCGAAGCATTCATCCGACGGCGTGTCCTCCTCGAACGAGGTGTCGTCCGGGATGAAGCGCAAGTCCACGCGGGTGGCGGAGCTCTCGTACTCAATGCCATCGCACTCCTTGTAAACTTTGTCGGCGGTGTCTATGCTGTCGCACTCCACAACAGCGTAGTAGTAGCGAAGGCGGTTTAGCTGGTACTGACGCAGCTTCTCCATGTGGTAGTCCTCCCCCTCTTCGGCATCGCTGTCCTGCTGGCGCACCAGCTCCTCATCGGAGTCGTCTTCTTGCTCCTTATGCTCCACCAGTTCCTTTGGCCCGTGCACTTCCTCCTCGGCCATGCGCGCCTTTCCGAACTCTGAGGGGTATATCTTGACGCTGAGGATGCTCCCGCCGGGCGGCAGGAATGAGCTGAGCATGACCATTAGATCCTCGGCTCGGATGCGGTCCCAGTCCATGTTGCACACAGCCAGGCGGCGGGTGCTTTCCTCAGTGTGATCGGCATCGTTGTCCAGCTCACCCCACACGTGGTCTATCTGCAGTTCCGGACCCTCGTCCTCATCGTCGCTGTCCTCGTCAGAGGAGGAGTCGGTAAACAGGCGGCCTTCTCCGCGGGCGTAGTCTATTTCCGGGTTGGTCAGGCGCTCGCGAAGACTCTGTGACACCTCGGAACTATCGCTCTCCAGCGCATCGTTGCCCAGGTCGTCCTCCTCCTTTTCCAAGTTGGCAATGGCCCGCTCCTCGGCGCGCCGCTCCTGTTGCTCCGCCTCCGCCTCGGAGTCGCGATCGGGAACGGAATCCTTTTTGGCTTCCTCTTCGTCGCTGCTGCTCTCATTCTCGTCCAGTTCATAGAACTTTCTGAGGTCCTCGGCATTGCTCTTGTTGACCGGACGGCCGTACTTGTCCACGGTGTACTTCACCTTGAACTTGTCGTCCGTGAACATGCCCTGGAAACGCTTGTCGATTTTGACCTTTCGCTGCACCTTGGGAACACCGCGAAATCGGGGATCGGACAAGAGGTGCTGGAACCGAGAGTCCTTCCAGATGCCGTTCTCCGAGTCGGTGACGCCAGCCGCCTTCCCCATGTTGGCCTGGGAGGACGTGGATGCCTCCTCCTTCGCCGTCGTCTTGGCCAGCTTCCCGGACTTGTCCTTCTTCTTGGCCATTTTCAACGGAGCCCAGTAAAATACAAACAAAAACCCAAGCACGTGCGGTGCGGCGGTTTGGTTATCGATATCCCAGCTGAGGGAACGATAGAACTTAGAAACAGATAGACTGCCTATCGTCTAACGCATATCGCAGCCCACCGAAAAGTCATCGATGACGACTTCTTGTAGTTTACCAATAAGCAAGTGTTTTTATTTAACTTTTTGAGAGTTTACGTAGTCCGGTTACAGTTACACAAGTCCGACCAAGACGATGCCCGCCGTTTCCCGCTCCGGCCGCCAGTGAGTCCAATCCAGCGCCTCCAGCGGATCTGCGATCTTTAGAGGATTCTCCACTGGCTGCCTGCGTGGATGAGCTCGTACTTGGTTATTTGGATGATTGGATGTTTGGGTGCAGCAGTGGGACAGCGCAACGCCAAGAAATAGCAATCAGTTAATTGCCGCGATTACGCCCGAATAGTCGTCTGATAACCCGTGAGAACCACACAACGCAAAAACTGCTCAACTCCACGGAGCAGCAGCAACAACAAGAAACAACTGCCAATAGCGGTAACGGTACGGGGAAAGCGGAGCAGAGCTGAGCGGAGCGAAGCGGAGATGACTAATAGCTCGGAGGGCAATGGCAACGGGGGCCGACGCACTGTCGACTGGCAGAGATTCGGACTTGGCGGTGACGAAGATGGAGATGTGGCGGTGACTAGTTTTCGCCAGCGGACCAACAACAACACCGGCGGATTCGTAGATCTGGGTAACGAGTACACGTATGCGGCTGGTGGCCACCATGCATCCGGGGCCAATGAGATCTTTGCGGGCGAGCAGGGCGACAAGCCCTGGTAAGTGAATCAGGCAACCATTCTGGCCAGAATCCTAAGCCGTTTACTCAACAGGTGGCGCTCGAACTTCTTTATCTCTCAGCCCGTTCTATTCGGCACCTGGGACGGAGTGTTCACCTCGTGCCTGATCAACGTATTTGGAGTGATCGTCTTTCTGCGATCTGGGTGGATAGTGGCCCAGGCGGGCATTCTGAACGCGGTGTTGATCATCTTCTGCACTGTGGTCATTGCTCTTGTCAGCGTTCTCTCGGCAATCGGTATCTGCGAGCGGTGCCGTGTGGAAAGCGGCGGCGTCTACTTTCTCATAGCACACACCCTGGGTTCCCGCTTCGGAGGCGCCTTGGGATTGCTCTACTGCTTTGGCCAGGCTGTGGGATGCGCCCTCAACGTAATGGGATTTGGCGAATCAATGGCTGGACTAGTGGGACTTGAGGGCAGCAAGTGGGCTATCCGCGGGTTCGCTACGGCAGCGGTGCTCCTGCTGGGCTGCATCAACGTAGCCGGCGTCAAATGGGTCATCAAGCTTCAGTTCATACTGCTCATGATACTGCTGATCTCGGCGCTGGACTTCATGGTGGGCAGCTTCACTAGTGAGGCCAGTGAGTGTTAAACATTGATTCTTTTAATGGGTTATGTTATCTAAGGGGCATAACTAATGCCCTTTTAAGTAGATTCATAATTATTATAATAATTATTGTGGTTTGAAATGAGCTGCAAAGATTTTATGATAACAAGTAATTAATCGGGTTTCCTTTCAGGTGGCGGCTTTAATGGCTGGGCGAGCGGAAACTTCGTGGAAAACCTTTGGCCAAAGTACGATGATGGCTACTCCTGGTTCCGTGTGTTTGGAGTTTTCTTTCCCACCGTCACCGGAGTGCTCTCGGGCATCAACATGAGCGGCGACTTGCGTGCGCCGTCCACGGACATTCCCAATGGCACCCTGGCCGCCTTTGGCACCTCGTAAGGATTACCCACCTCCCTGGTCACGAGTACCACTTGACATTCGATTTACTTGCAGCACGTTCCTGTACTTGGTGTTCGTACTGTTTTTGGGGGCCACCTGCCAACGAAGCTTCCTGTATACTGACTACATGATCTCCGTCAAGGTGTCTGCCGTGCATTTTCTGCTTTTGGCCGGCATTTACGTGTCCAGCATGTCCTCCTGCCTCGGGGCCATGTACGGTACCCCGCGCGTCCTCCAGAGTATCGCCAAAGAGAGCGTCATTCCGGGCATCGATATCCTGGGAAAGGGTGTAAGTACCAATTGTTAATGGTTAAAAACATCTTTGGACCTCAGGAAACGATAAACAAGAACGAACTGACTTTTTCAAACTCTTTCTAGCGTGGTCCCAACAAAGTGCCTTTATACGCAATGGCTATCGTGGCCCTAGTCACCGTCACCTTTATTATCGTGGGCGACATTAACTTCTTGGCGCCGATCGTGACCATGCCCTTCCTGCTTACATATGCCTGCATCGACTACGCCTACTTTGCGCTGGCCCAGACCTTTGACATTCAGGAGCAGCGCGAGGAGCGTTTCCGCATTCAAGCATCGAGTCCCAGCTACGAGACACGTCGTTACGGCAGTGTTTCGGATACAGGCAACGACCTGGACTTGCTGTTCCCCGATCGGGTGCGCCACAAGAACCTGCAGAGTCCACAGAACTCGCCGCTGCACCAAACAGTTCCCCTGGAGTTTGACAACGAGGGTCCCAGCACCTCCAACCAGGCGCAGTCCTCGAATTCTTCAGACCGGAGAATCGACCACGAGGCGGACACCACACTGGCCGTCGAGCAGGCGGTCGCGCAGGCCGGCGGCGAACAGGACCAGGAGCAGGGTGACGATGCCGAACCGATAGCCCCAATCCGCCCGCCCATCCACTCCAAGACGAAAAATTGGTACTCCGGCTACTGCAATCGCTGGGCCTCGCTGCTGGGGGTACGTCTGCACAATGGAGACCACGCTTCTCCGGGAAGCTTCATTAGGCTTACTTATTTTTAACCCCACTCCCCTTGCAGGCCTTCACCAAACTGCTGGTCATGCTGCTTGTCAACTGGTACTACGCCCTCACCTGCTTCCTGGTGGTGTTCGTCGTATGGTTCTACGTGGGCACAGCCAATCCGGCCGTGAAGCCAGGCCTCACTGCGGAGTTTAACTTCTTCGCCTGGCTGAAGAGCGTCATATTCCGGTGCTTCGGGTGAGTTCGATGTCCGTTTCTGTTTCTGAAGTCTCCAACTAAATGCCATCCCGCTTCTTTTGGTGCACAGCAAACGGATGAATGAGTACGAGCAGATAGTCGTAACACCCTCGTGTCCCGGCGTTGATCTCTCACCCACGCAGCTCAACGAGCAGAACGAGGACTTCCGTCCGCGGCCCAACTACCACCACTCGTCCGTCATTGAGGGTCGCCTTATCGATGACATCTAGATCCCGTCAAGGATCTAGAATCCAGGTTCACCTGGGTGCGCGGCGGGCAACAGGGCAGTCGGCGTGGCTGTGGAAAGCAATAGTCGAGTGCATTTCTCTACCGCCAAGCAGTACTGCGTTAAACTAAAGTGAAGTGAACTAAACTTAACCCTATGTGTGTTTGTAAATCTGTAAGAATGTGTTTGATGTATAGTTAGGATAGCGACAGCTGAGGTCACGATGGCAGTATTCCAAACTCGCTTTTAGTTTGTTTTGTTTTAAGAATTTTAAAGTCTGTGACGCATTTTAATTGGGACTGTCCCATGATGTAGCGCGTAGATAAGAAAATGTTGGTAGTATATTGTATACGTTTGTAACGATTTTTAGGTTTTTGCTAGTTATAAACTTTCGGAGGTCAGTCAAATCAAATCGTCCTACAGTTGTGGAGACTCCATTTTGACCACAGCTGCCTAGTCCGGCGTTTACCACCGTGTCCATCCACGCCCCGCCCCGCCCACACGCACACACACCCATCAGAGAACACTCACACAACAACTCAGAGCATTTTCTAATTATTAATTATATTCTTAAGCTTCGCATTCTTTCGATGTGTTCCTTACTCGCGTAGTTCTTTAACGATTACTCCTTAGTCGAGAGCACATAACTTGTTGCTAAATGGATATGTTTCCAGTGTTCCGCACACAAAACAGAGCGCATTTTGAGGAGACATATGTGATACTGAGATAATAAGTGAATAAGTGAACCAAAAACCAGAAATCAAACTCGATGATTTGGCGCCTTGCATTTAAGACGACAACACACAGAAGAAAGCACAATGAAATTGTTACAGAACACAAGAACAAGAACAAGCCACATAACACACAATACACAACACAGAAAACCTAAGCTAAGCTGTAATCCTGTATTACCATGTCGGTGGACAATAACAGTCCTAATTGATAATATATAAAACCTGTACCCACGTACACACTCGGCATAAGATATCAGCAATAACCGCACTCTATATACACCCAATATATGTATATATATCACTCGCATATATCCGATATATACACCTCACGTTGATTGACTAATGTAACCGACACAGGAGTGTGTTAGGAAGATGACTAACGTATATTTCAAAAATATACCCAATCGTGTCCCTTTTGTACGTGTTTAGCCTAATTAAACCTAGTTCTACGAAACCCGTCATCCCACGGGAAACCCGCATGTAATAATAACAATAATAACACAATAACTGGGACGTGAAATAAAAACTTTATAAAATCACAAGCGTTTGAGTTTGGCGCCAACTAGAGCAATCGATAAGTTTTCAGGGATGCATTAACTTCTTCGGCGGGACTGGCTTTGCCAAAATGTCCTGCAATAATAGGGTTTTCCTAAATGAAAGTGGAGCTATAATGAGCTTAGTATGGCAAAATAATATGATTCATTACCATCCTTTTCTTTACAAATGCCTAAATAAACTACGGTTTTGAAACCAGGGCTGCACACCTAACGACTGCGGCCGATAACCGACTCCGCCTAACCTCAAAGCTACAACCCAACAATATTCGGTTAAATTCCAGAACAGATATCACCCACAACAAGTGGGTCTAGGACTTGACCTGCCCACATCCCACACCCGCCATGAACAGCTTAGTGCGACGCAGCGCGCAGCAGCTGAACCTCTGGCGTACATATTGCGTAAAACACAATGCTCCGGAGGCGGCTTCTCCCGGCCGGAACGCAGGTGAGCCCATTCTGGCGGAGATCTGTTCCCTTTTCAATTGCTACCAGTGTCTATGTTGGCCAACAGGAAAGCCCAACTACGAGGAGTTCATTGGCCGCCACCAGCGACAGGCCCAGTGCAGCATTGTGGTCCAGGTGAGCTCCGAGAAGTCGTATGCGGAGTTGTATAACTACTGCAGCTGCTTCGGCTCCATCCTGGGCGCCCACCACTACTGCGTGAGGCAGGACGAGGCCCTGCACTACATCCTGCTGGAGTACGCCACTCCCGGCGAGGCGGCGGCTGCCATCGGAGCGGGAGTCACCAATGGCGAGCTGAGCGGCGTGCCCGTGCGATCACCCTTTCTGTGGTTCCGCGCGGCGGGAGGAGGCAGACGGAGCCCCAAGTTGGTGCCCAATCCAGCGCCCGCACTGCTCGCCTTGGACGGCACCCGTCTGGTGGATCAGGGCCATCTCCTGGGTCTGCTGCGAGGTGCAGCGGACATCGAAGAGCAGGTGCTGCAGCTGCACGAGCACACGCGACTGAATGAGCTGGGAGTCCGCATGCGTTTTCTAGCCGCCCTGCAGGTGCAGCAGGCCATTGCCGGCATGTTCCCCGCCGCCCAGGCCCAACCCTTCGGTTCGTCGGTCAACGGATTCGGCCGGATGGGCTGCGACCTGGACCTTATCCTGCGCTTCGACAACGATATGGGGGCTAAGAGCCCACTGGAGGAGGCGGTGCCCTCGCGACTCGTGTACCACACCAAGGAGAACCTGAGCAACGGACGCTCGCAGACGCAACGGCACATGGAATGCTTCGGAGATATGCTGCATCTGTTTCTGCCCGGCGTGTGCCATGTAAGGCGTATTCTGCAGGCAAGGGTGCCCATCATCAAGTACCACCATGAGCATCTGGACCTGGAGGTGGACCTCTCAATGAGCAACCTGTAAGTGCCTGTTGTTAACATCCGTCTGTCTGCTGGCAAGCAATCTGTGATTCCCGTCCGCTGTGAAACCTTTTCTCGTGGGGGTCGCAATCTTTATTGTACTTATTGTTCGAACTGGGTATGAATTCTTAGATCTATCGCAGGGTCACTTGTCGCTACTAACTAAATATACGAGGCTGGGTTCAGCGGCGGTAGTTGCTGGCCTGTTCCTCCTCCTTTTTGACGGCCTGCACAAGCACGAAGCTCATCACGGCGCAGATGACATTGAGCAGGCCGAGAGTCATGGCCAGAGCCACAATCCAACCGGTTTTGCCCTCGAAGAACCAGGTCAGCTCGTCCACGCATCCGTTGAAGAAGGCGTTGCCGCTGACGGTGTCGCGGCAGGAGCTTGGCAGCGGCTGGCGCAGGTCGAGATAGTCCCATGGCCCGGTGGCCCCGCAGCAGCCAATGTTCTCCTGGATCATGGTCAGCACGTAGTTCGAGTATGTGTACTCTGATGTGGCCACAAAGCCGCGCAACGAAACATTCAGCAGCGGCTGCAGGCTGGAGTTAATGGTGCTGAACTGCATTAGGACCGCCGACCCGGCCACAATGGCGACGAATCCAAAGACCTGGGTGCCCACGAACACAAACAGAGCCAGGGTGTTCTCCATGAGCGCGCTCAGGCAGCCGAGGAAGCTAACGGCCATCATCACAATGCTGATGCCGATGAGCACGTACACGCCGATGTAGAAGGACTGCGCTTCCAGGATGCGCAGCCAGTCGTTGAAGCCTGGCTCAGCCCTCAACCAGACGGTCAGGGCGAACAGCGCCGTGGATATCATCCATGCCACGATGTTGAAGCAGAAGAGTGTGTACTTCACGCAGCCAATTTGCTTCTCCAGCTGCTCGTCGGAGGCTCCATAGCCGATACCCATCGTTTGGGAAGCTGGAAAGCAAAGGAAAGATCATTAGTGGAGTGAAAATCACTGCAAAAGCTGAAAACCCAAGACAAAAGATACTCGATACTTGATGGAACCACTAGTTGCTGACTAGGACTTCGGTGAATTAATCCTTGCTAATTGTGGAGGAGCTCCATTGAGTCACATACCAAAAGCTCGCCGTGGTTGCGTTTATTAATCACGATGTTGCTTGGCATTTATGGTTGATTCTCCCCGCCCTTTCCCGCCACTCACTGTATCATCGTTGGCCTTATCGCCGCTGTGTTTAGCAAATAGCGTTATCAGCCACGCACTAGATGATTAATACGAACAATTGCAACACCAAACTATTCAAGAGTATTGAAATGGGCCAGGTACCGCAGTGACGGGCGTATCCCTGAATTTCCCCAACATCCATGCATCACTTTTTGAAAACAACTTCAAATCCATATTCGTTAGACGTTGTATGGAAATACGTTTAACCATTGGAAACGTCTTTTGGGTGTGGTACCCATACCGAACTTCAACACTTATTCGATAGCACTTCAAAAAAATAGACCATCTTCATATATCTTTATATATTGCGTAGAGCTGCGAATTTGTATGCACTTTACTAGGATTCACCTTGCTTGGGTCGATACTCGTGGGGTCAGAAGGAAAAAATAGCTTGCTCAGCGACGGACTAGAAATAGGTGTCCGTTGCGCTCGTTCGTTGAAATCGTTTTGACCAGACTTTCGGTTTGGCTGAGATACGCGGTGGTGACAACATCCAGGCTAGTAGGGCCGTACAGTCAGGCAGGGAGAGCGGCCTTAGATAAGAAAGCTTCCTCAGCTCGATAAGATTAGATAGCGGCAGGTGGCGATTGCCAAATGTCGTGTATTTGGAACGCTGCTCTCCCTGGCTCTGCTGGGGCAGGTGAATCAGTCCTCTCCGCAGTACTGACTTCCCTGGCGTGCCGATGGCCATGATTCACATCCATTCACCCGCCCCTGATAAGCTCCCCGCTGCACTCATATCCGGCCAGTGGTGGGGGTCAGTTCTACGGACTGCACACTGTTGGTTGTCTCATTGAACGATGCCACGCCCGCTTTTAATACTCGCCCACCTTTTGGGGCGGGTGTTGTTCGCTGTTAGCATGAAATATGTTTTAAGAATTTGGTTTTTAAACGGAATCCCTCTTCCAGCACGGGCTTCTACATGTCGGAACTGCTTTACATGTTCGGCGAAATGGATCCGCGCGTACGGCCGTTGACCTTCACCATCCGGCGCTGGGCGCAGACCTGCGGCCTAACGAATCCCTCGCCTGGTCGCTGGATCAGCAACTTCTCGCTCACCTGCCTGGTCATGTTCTTCCTGCAGCAGCTGCGCCTGCCCATCCTTCCCACGATTGGAGCACTAACAAAGGCGGCGGAGTCTGGGGATTCGCGGGTCACCGAGGACGGGATAAGCTGCACCTTCACCCGGAATGTGGATCGACTGGGCTTCAGAAGTCGAAACCAAAGCTCACTGAGCGAATTGTTACTGCAGTTCTTTGAGTTCTACTCGCAGTTCGACTTTCACAACCGCGCGATATCTCTGAACGAGGGAAAGCCTCTGTCTAAGCCGGACCACTCGGCCATGTACATAGTAAACCCACTGGAGCAGCTACTAAATGTGAGCAAGAATGTGAGCCTGGAAGAGTGTGAGCGACTGCGCATCGAGGTCCGGAACGCGGCTTGGGTTCTGGAGACGGAGGTGGAGAATGCCTCCGTTCCGGAAGCCGACGGCCAGGAGCTTTCCTGGGGCCTGTTGAACCTGTTCAAGCATCCCGAAAAGGCCGTCATTCGGCCGAACATGTTTTTCAAGCCGCGCATGGTCGAGGTGAGCGATCTCTTCGAGCAGAAGGAGGCGGGAGCAACGCCCAGCTCCACTGCTCCCACACCAGCCGTCACATACAAGAATGCCTCTGTGCGGCAGCAGGTGCAGAGCATCAAGGCTGCTACGCGCTCCGAACTAAAGCAGCTGCGCGGATCGGGCAGCGCAGTTCCGCCGAACAGTCCCAAGAATCGGCGGAGCAGCAGGTGATGCTCCTGATACTGGCACCGCCCATGTACATACTTAGGATAAGCCACAACTCCACATTCAAGGTGGGTCAAGCTTCAGGTTAGGGCAGCCGCAGTTGGCTGAATTGAATGTTGTTCATACTTTTAAAGCTCCTGTTAGTTAAGATAAGTCTATGAGTATTTAAACCGATTGTTTTTGACGAATGAGACCAAATGTAGCAGGACGGGAGAAGATCAGTGAGGCAAGTCGGAAAGAGCTCAAGGGAGCAGTCAATAATTGATTTTGTGGATGAGCAGGTATCCGTGAGACATACTTTCCTAGTTAAAGTAGTAATAATTCTGTTTTGTATGATAATAAAACGAAAATACCGTACCAACATTCCTGACATTTACTTTCTCCCTTGGAAAATAACACAAACATCCAAGCTCATCCCAAAGATGTGCTAAACTGAAGAACACAAGGCAGGATTTTCGTATTTGTTGAAGATTTTATTGCGTTCTTTCAATGTTATTCGGGATTCACCACATCCGCATCCTTATCGCTACGTGTATCTGTGATCTGATCTCAAGCGAAACAACACTGGAGAGCACAGAGAAGTGACAGCAGAGCAGATGGTGAGGACCATGAAGGACCATCTGCCTAATGAAAGGTTTCAGATGCATATAACGCTGCATTTCGTGTCTGTTCTCCGCTCTTGGTTCCAATTGCCTTTATTTTGATATACATTTCTCGTGTGTTTCGTTCGACTGTACGTGATCCTCGCTTTTGATCGATCTTTTTACAAAATTTGATTCTATGTTTATAGCTTTGTAAATGGGTGTCGATGAGCGTGTGCTGCGCTGCTGCTTCATGTTGTTGTCTATTCTCTAGATCGATTTTTGTAGATTGTTTAATGTACATAACTAATTGCTTGCTTACGACTTTAATGTTTAATTTTATGCATGTAAATCACGTATTGCATACAAAATTGCCTTCTGTAAAATTAATCAAATTTCGGGTCCGTTGTGTGCTGCTCGTGCTGCTCCTGCTCCTGCTTAACTGATCTGATCTGATCCTCTGCAGATGTTGCTCTTGCTGATGCTGCTACATAATAAAATAATTTACAAATGAAGAGAGACAAGGGACGGGGTGAGTGGGGAGTGGGGAGAAGAAAAACTGATGCTACGATGCTTCCTAGTTGAATAGGTACAAAAAAGAGGGCGCCGAAACAAGCTGCCAGCTGGCCAGGACCCAGGACGAGCGGAGCGCCCTGCTCCTCCGCAGAGCAGATCTCGACATCTTCGGCGGCTACTTAGACAACAATTTCAACGGCAGCCGCCGGGTCCACTCATCTAAACCAGAGCTTCAACCGCAGCGCGTCCACTCCATTGAGATAGTAACGGAACAGCCGCTTATCACGCACGAAGCCCAAGTTCTCGTAGAGCCGCAAAGCCGGCTGGTTCCGCATCTCCGTCTCCAGCACCACCTCGTCGGCATTGTCGGCCAGCATTGCCTGCAAATGGGGAAATTTTAGTGGTGTATGGGTTTTCACGGAAAGAGAGTTAAGTAGTTAAGTAGCTAATGATTGGTTCATATCCCTCGCCAATGTGCGTGGGCTGCATGCCCAAAAGTATACCTTGAGAAGCTATTGGCGAGCTAACTAACAGATATGTGCAAACCGACAGTCTTCCTACCTCTATGGCCTTGGTGACCAGCGTGGTGCCGATCTTGAGCTTGCGATACTCCTTGCGCACGGCCAGCATGGCGATGTAGCCGCGCCGCACGTTCATGTGCATGTCCAGCTTGCACACAATGGCGCCCACGTACTGATTGTCGTGCGAGGCGAGGAAGCAGAGTTTTGGCCAATTGTAGATGAAGTAGCGGTACGTGTATATCGAGTAGGGCTCGGACAGCTCCGCCTGGATCAGTCGCATGATGTCCTGCATGATGTTCAACATGTGGGGGATTAGTATTGCGCATAGTTCGGATAGTTCGGCGATAGTACTCACATGCATTTGGTGTTCAGCCTCGTATTCCTTATACACGATCTCGTCGGCTGAAATGGCAGGTTCTGGCAGCTGGAGCTGTGCTGTAATGGTGGGCGTTGCCCCTTCTGTGGAGGCGGAGGGCAGCTGCTTCTCCTCCTGCTCCCGGCAATAGCCACTCCCCGTCGCCACTTGCCCTCCCTGTTCCACAGCCGCCTCCTCCGAAACTTTTGTTTTTGGGGCCGTCGTTGTGGTTGGGTGTGTGTTGGCAGTGGTGTTGCTTGTGGCTGTTATGGGCTTCTCCTCCGGATTGGAGGCGTTTGAGTCTGATCCTCCCCCGCCTCCGGCTCCTTCTCTTCGCTGTTTGCGGTTGTTGTTGCTGCTGTCCACGCTGTTGTTGTTGTGGGTGCTGTTGTTGTTGTTGCTGCTGCCGCTAGTGCTGCGAATGTGATTGTTGTTGCTGTGCCCATGTGCATGGCCGTTGAGGACCTCGACTATCGGCGGAGCATCCTGCTCCTTGGGACCATGGCCATTGCAAAGGTGCATCTTCTTAAGCAGGCCCCTGAGCTCCTGTGCTGGCTCCTGGTCTTCCGTCGCCTCCTCCTCCTGGTGCTGAGCGTGTCCATTGCTGGGTGTCTGCGCCTCCAACTGGCCACTGGAATTCGGATTCGAGTTCGGATTCGAATTGGGGTTCTTATCCGCCGAGTTCTTTTTGTTCTTGTACTTCTTCTTTCCGGCCGCCGCTGCCTGAGCATCCGCCATTCTGAAAAGCGACGGGGTTGGGTCTGAGGGGGAACACGCTGCTCCTCCTGGGTTTATCTGGGAGGACTGGGAATCCTCGCCTGCAGCCGTGTACCTCGGACTTATTTTTGGTTATATTTTCACAGTTGCTGGTTTTTCATTCACACGCACACGCACATACACACACACACGCACACGCACGCTACAAACGGGGCAGTCGGTCGTCCTCTTTATTGTGCTTCCGATATCCGGAGTTCCGATCAATCCGATCTCGATCTGCGGCGCTAGTGCGTGGGCATGCCCAACTTATGTAAAATCCTATATCCCCGAAACTTGCGATTTTCCTTGCTATGAATAAATCCGTACCCACACATATGCGCGAACAGCTGTCACAGCAATCGATTTCCATTCGATACTATCGATACAATCATCGCCTGCAAACGGTGACTTTCGGCAACTGAATTGTCAAGTGACAGAGTAATCACTAAGTGAACAAACTAAGTTAAGAAAAATATTTATTAATTATGTTATTATATATTAATATTTCAACTAATTTATCTATGACATGCAACTGACATACATGCACCTACGCTTCTTTGAAAAAGGCTGTGTATGAAAGAAATATAATTACAATCTTGTTATTTAACATTTTATTAATAATTTTAATGGCATTTAATTTCTGACTTTGGAGTTGTTCTTTATATATAGGTATATTTTTGAAATGTATATTGCGCCAACTTATACCGTGCGTGTACCTTTTGGCGAGGGTGCGCTGTACGTAACGGAAAAGAGGATCAATAAGAAGAAGAAGAAGGAACTCCTCTTCAAAGTTCCCTTCTTACTCTTCCTCTTCTTCGGAAAGCAGAAGCAACTGTACGGTGTTAATATTTTTGATTTTCGGCGGCTTTTCATTAAAAATTTGATACAAATCGGTTTAAAGTGTTAATTATTATTAAGTGCATGTCGTGGCAATGAGAAACATGAAAATGTTGCCCGAAAGTGGATGGAAACCAACTAAATTGCTCAAAACGTATGTGCAGTTACACTCGCGTTTTAAATTATGTGTGTGCGTGTGTGTATGTGTTTGTTTACTCCTGCTTTTCATTTTTTTGTCTTTTTTGTTTTGTGAAACTAAAATTATGATACCAAACTAATAAAAACGTTCTTTAATTGGTAAGTTACTAGTTATGTATTAAATAACGCTATTAAAATTCGGTTGTATTGATTGATAACTCGGCAGTGCAACCTTCGCCTACTTTCGGTTTTCATTTCGCGCTATTTGCATTCGCCGCCATAAAATAAAATCCATAAAATACAGCTAAACCGAATGCAATAAAACAAAATGCCAATCTCAAATCATTGGTCTTACACCAGTCCTCCGGTTTCCAGCGATCCGAGTTTCCTCCAGTTTCCGAGCGTGGAAACTGGAAAACGCAGAAACAAAAGCTCAGTATAAGGAACTTACGAGGGTCGACTCAAAGCAGTAATGAAAACTCCTGCTTTTCATTGCATGTAGTAGTAGTAACGGCCAGGAGAAATCCGCCTGCTGTTTGCAGCCAATTTTGCGGCTACTTAACGGCGGCCATCAGTCGACTGATTTAGCGTTATAGCCTGTCGCTTTAATGGACACTTCAGCTCCTCCCAACGTCATAATCGGAAGACTTGGGTAACGAACTCGGCATTGCCGATTTTGCTGCTGCTCGCTTGGGCTTGCTGCCTCCAGACCTCCAGGTCTCTAGACCTCCAGAATTGGGACATCATCAGCACTAGATGGCGACGAAATCCCCTGGGGAGAAGGAGACCAACCTTTTGAATCAGCAATGCCCACTTTGCATACGGAATTGGACTTGAATTTGATTGACTGAAATTGAATAATCCGAGCCACGCGATTGGATAATTTCTTGAAATTTTGCATACGAACTTGCAGCCGCAGATTGGTGAGCAGCAGCAGTTTGGCGTCCGTTTTGCTGGACGTCTGTTTCACTTTTCGCTGTTGCCGCAGTGACGCGGGCAAATCCAAAATTAGCAAAGCAAACAACACACAACACACGGAGAAAGTGAATGGCCGAATAAAGTAAAAGCAGCAGCGGAGAAAGGTGGTGGAGAACGGGGAGAGAGAGCGGGAGCGGGAGAGGACAGGTGCCGCAGCCAACGCCTTATCACCTCGCTGGTGGAGATCTCTAAGCGGCCCGCACAGATAGAGAGACCAAATCGATGGACGCGAGTTACTGGCAGCTAAATTTTACACCCAATACGACACCCACTGACGAAATGCCAGATCGATATATGCAATTTGGCCACAATGAACACGAACTTCTCGATTTACACTATCACTATCAGTTTTGCATCATAGGGATGTATCATGGTTTGGTGTACCATGAATAGCATATTCCGTGGGTTCGTCAGTTGACTCCGTTCTAAAGGTTAGAGCTTCGTATGGTCTATGGTCTATGGTTACTAAGGGGTGACCTTAGGGTATTTGGCCTGCGACCTGAGTCGTTGACCAATTTTATTTTGCACATCCACGGCGCATTAAAGCAATTCACTTTTTGCGCGATGCTCCAAAGTTCCAAACATAGCTCCATGGGGCTCGGCTTGGCCCCACTCCATTCTCCCCGAGCATTTGGCCGCGTCATGTCAAGAGTTATGGGGCTGTGTAATCTTTCTGAGTTTTCGTTTATATTTTTGGTTGTTTTAGTTGGGTTTCCTTTGGCGCTTTGGCGCTTTGTTGTTTTGTCCGTGTCGCAATGCGAGTGTGCGCAAAAGGCAAAGGCAAAGTCAAAGCGCATGCGCTCCAAATGTGAAGCACTTGGCCAAACCCTACCCCTAGTTCCACCTACCTTACCCATCCCAAAACAACTTAACTGAAGCATAAGGCATACGCCATACCCCATACGCCATTCAGCTCGAGCTGAGCAAACTTAAACCGCAGACGAATGTGTCGCGTCAGCGTTAAATTGTGTCAAATGTTGTCACACACAAAAAGCTGCCTCAGCCTCAGTCTCAACCTCATCCTCCCTTTTTGCGGCGAGGAGGTAAACACCGTTGTGTGTAAATGGCAAACGTTACAAATAACCAAAAATCGTTTTAATTATTTCGGGCAAAACGTGCCAAGCGCAAAATGAGCCCAAAGTTAGTGGCGCTGGTGGGTTGAGCAACTCGGTTAA
This sequence comes from Drosophila teissieri, assembly GCF_016746235.2. NCBI lineage: Eukaryota > Metazoa > Arthropoda > Insecta > Diptera > Drosophilidae > Drosophila > Drosophila teissieri. The sequence continues at coordinate 1,188,408 of NC_053034.1, read as the reverse complement.
CCCGAGGCTTGTTAAAAGATAGAACTCTCATGTTTTGCGTTTTCACATGCAACGCAGTGACTCACCACACTGGGTGTTATGCATAATGCCTCTCTGAATTGATTTTCCCCATTTTCCCCTTGATAGCAAAGCGTATGCATCCCCCTGGCAGCCGGCGCACTTCAAGTCCGTCGGCAGGCGAAGCGATCGAGTGGCAGCAATGGGAACTGGGACCACTGGGGGACCACGCCGAGTTCATTGAGGCCCATCGACGATCGGTGATCGGTGATTGGTGATTGGTGATCGGCGATCTACAGACCATGGCTGGCCGAACTCCCAGTGCGTGAGTCTTATTATGCAAGCGGAGCGGAGCAGAGACCACATGTTAATAAAAACCAAACCAATCTAAGCCCGCTACACTTCGCGGCGGAGCAGAAAGTCAGAGCAGAAAGCCAGAGAAAACCAATCGAATTTGTCAATTGGGGAAAGAAGCTGGCCGAAGTGAAATGCCCGTCCGCCAGCAGAAACCCGTCTGCATCCGCGGCACAGTGCTGTTTACCTGTTCACCTTCCCCAACCGGAGCCACACTCCATACTCCGTCTTATCACAGTTCGCAGTGTACTTGGTCAAGGCAAGCAAGCCACTTTGAACCGGCGATCAACCAATTTTGTGGAGCTCAGTTCAGCTGGGTGACCGGCCTCGCTTCGCGCTCGGAATCTCGGAATCACGAAATCCCTCCCAAAAATGTCTTCTAAGCCAAATCGATTTTTAATTGATACTCTGCGCCCTGCCCAAGGCAGTACATTAAGAACTGGCCAAATAGCAATCTGCTATCATTATGTCATGCTAATCAATTGAGATGAGGCCTCGTTAAATGTTAAAGTCGTTTAATCTTTAGTTAAATAGTTTTATGCAGTGCCAGTTGAAGCCGTGGGCTTGATCCTATGGTTACTATTTCCAATGTTATTGCACTACAACAATCTAGTTTCGGCACTTGACGTGCATTAACATGCCTTTTGAAATTGCTTTGTGTTAAGTGTGTTTTTACAATGAACCAATTTATGTAATGGCTGCAAGCGAGCCTAATAGATGCTATCTATGAGGCCAACAAGTTGGAGCGCCGAATCTAGGCTACCAAATCTAAGTTCATGCCGTGCATTTCAAATGCGATTAAATGCGATTAAATGGATGCATCTAATCGATGCACTCGGTATCCAGTGTTTTCTAGCACCGACTTCTAAGAAGCCAGGTCGCAGCAGCCCAAGCAGAAGCAGAAGCAGCAAAAGCGGTAGTAGCAGCATAAGCAGCAGCATGAGCAAAAGCAGCAGCAGCAACTGCGGCAGCGGCAGCGGCGGCGGCCGCAGCGAAGTTGGCCAAGACTACTTTCGGCCGCGTTCAGTACGCTGCGAACGCTCATTGAAAATGGTCTGCAGGCCGCGCATGCGATCGAGACCGAAAACGAACCAAAATCGAGTCCGCTATCTATACGGATACCGACACAGAAGCCAAGCGACAGTCGCGTGCTCGCGTTTTGCACCGATTTAATTTCGGTTTTTCCTTCCCCGTCCATTTTTTTAACAGTGTGGTGTGCTGTGCTGTGCTGTGCTCCGTGTGCATTGAAAGTTTGACGCCTCTGGAGTTGTGAAAAAGCGTCTCGATTCGATTTAAATTTGGATTTTAAAGAGTGCGCGGCGAACGTGAGCGAGCGGTCGAAAATTGAAAATGTAATTGAAAATTGAAAATTGTTGGCCACTGCAGTCCGCTGGTGACAGGTTGTTGGTGGCGGTGCACAGGCGATGCACAGGCGGTGCAAGCAGCAAACAAAAGACTTAGGCAACGAACTCACGACTCGTGATTCGAACTGGCTGCACCACACCAACGACCTTGACACAAGGGCACTGCAAAGGGGATCTCGATGGCATGTGCAACGAATGGGATAATAGGATCTAATGGCGGTCTTTCAGACAAAAACTGTTTAGTTTGTGTAAACCAAGCAGCTTATGGCACTTGGAACTTTAGAAAGAAGTAGTAATGGGATTTTAGGATACTAGGCTTCCTTGCTTTACAAACAGCTAGAAAAAGAGGAAAACCAATTACCCCTAATTTAATTGCATACCCTATACCCAAGTAGAAGTAAGACACTACGCAACACGAGGCAGTCCAAGAAGGGGAGTAGTGAAATAACTGGTGGTAAATAAATGCCAGCAGAGAAGACAACATAATGACAGCGACACTTTTCATAACTATTATAGCAGCAGAAAAGCAATTCAAAAATTAAGCAAAGGCATGTAAAGTGTTTTAATATTTATTATTACTGTCGTTGTTTTTTCGGCAATCCGCTGGTGAAAGTGTTCACCAAAAGGGAAACAACAGGCCACCGAGCCAAACAACTTGACAAACAAAGTGAAGAGGGGCAGCGGCGAACAATAATAAAAACAATAATTAAGCATCTGCCAAGGCAAGAAATCAATCGACTGGGTAAAAGTGCCAATAAACAAGTCAAACAGATCCAAATAGGCCCAAACCCGATGGCGCATTCGAATCCAAATCCGAGCCCGATTGCGAAGCAACAACCAATAACCAAACCCAAACCAAAACCCAAAGTCCGAGTGTAGCCAAAGCCAAAACCAAAACCAAAGCCAGTTGGCCAAGTTAGCCGCCTCGCCAGCGACTTGGTTCAGTTTCGGGGCTAGTTACTTGTTACTGGCTTTTCCTGGCCGCCCAAAACAACATTCACTTGTCATATGCAGTTGGCTCAAGTAGAATCCACCATCCAGGTCCACTGGTCCACTGGTCCGACTGGCAAAACGAGGAAAACCGCAATGGTTAGGAGCCCATAAGGCACATGGCAGCCGAGTAAAAGTGGCGTGGAAGCTGCGCATTTCAGACCATGCTGATGCTGTGATGCATCTGCCGCCTGACTAATCGGCTGACTCGGAGTGAGAGCAGCGCTTTCTCATCTCAATTCAGATCCAAGAGCCGGAAATAGCAGCCAGTTGTGCCAGGCAGCCATAAAGGTGACCTTCACAGTCGCCCACTGTCGATCCAAGCCGGCTGCCCTGCACAACGCGATGAGAATTGAGATCAGCTCACTTCTGTCTTCTGGCACAAAGCAGTGCCAAAAGGATTTGGATTGAAAGCGCAGAGAAATTCAAAAACATTTGAATACGTTATGGATTTTAGACATAGGCCTCTTAGTAAAATGAAGTGGAATCTTGAAAGCGACAGTGGCATCGTGGCTAAAGCGGCTTAGCTGCTTCGATGCTAGATTTGAATAGGTTGTGCATTGAATAGATGAACCGGATTGAGATGCTGATCTAGACCATAAACACTCCGCCCAGTCTATTGACCTACAAATAGTATTTCTCCCAGATAACGATTCCAGGTACCAACGCCCCCCTTTGGGCGTATTTATCGAACTTCTAGAGGCCATTAAGATTAATGACTAGTTAATCAACCTGACCTTTGTCGGCCAGCTTCGAGCAAGGCTAAGTGCTCTCTGCTCTTGATTAAGCCAAGCTAATGAAGCGAATGCTTGGGCCAAAGACAATTGTCTTCTGTTTTTGTGCAGACCACTGATTCCCCTTTTTTCTTGCGATTGTTTCTCTAAATTGCTGTGTGATTGCTGGCCACGGGTAATGGGGTGACTGTAAAAGACGTAAAAGTTCACGGCTAAAGCCATTCGAGCCAAGGACGTGGGAGGAAAATTGCGTGTGGACAGATTTTGTCCAATGTTTTGAGGGACTCTGATCCTGAGACATTCAATTAGGTAGCCTTAATTTGATCGGAACTTTGTACCAATTGGTAAATGTTCTTCTAATGTAACTGACTGACTGGTTCTACTGTGGTATTTGCTCCAAAACCTATTCTTTGAAAAATCATTTCCCAGAACTATGAGCTGACAAAGTTCCAGACAAGTTGACACTTTGGTGGGTTCACAAATTGAATTGTGTGGCCGAGTCGAGAAGTCGAGTTTCATTTGCCCGGGGAGTAGCCATTATTCAACACTTCCTACATCTGCCATTCCACCCGGATCCCCGGATCAGCGGATCAAGGCCTTTAGCTCGGACTTTTGACAAGCTTCCGCGTCAGCATACAAAGTGTCGGTTTTAATAACTATCACATGGCACAATGAAATGTCAAGAGAGTGTAAATGGGAAATGAGAAATTGCAAATGGCATATGGAAAACGGAAAATGCTTTGGAATCGGCTCAATTGGGCTGATACTCTACTCGTACATGTCCCAGGGACTAGGTTATTGTGCAGATAATAGCATTAATAGGCGGCTGAGATTACTTAACACACATTTAATTGTTACCAAACACACGGAGCGCAGTTGCTCTGGCTTTAATGCGCTTCAGTGACGTCGTCGTCGTCATTACTACCATCATCATCATCGTCATCATCATCATCATAATCGGCTTGGCATGGCTTGGCTAGGCTACTGCGGTTGTTTTTGCTGAATTGGAAATGCACTCACCAGAGATTGGCTCACATTTCGTGTGCCTGCCGCCGCAATGGCAACAAATTATTTGCGTTTTGATTATACGTCCCATACACACGCAAAAAGTCACGCACAAATGCATTTCCCCCCTCCACGAGATTTAATCGCTGTATGCAAAACGAAATTGCGTATGCGCCATGTGGTGCAGAGTTTATTAGTCATCGACCTTTAAACTATGACGATGCCGCGAAGTCGTGTGGCACTTCACATCTATATACCCTTTTCTGTCACATTTAATCAACATACATTGAGTTTTAGTGTCCACTTTTGGAACTCACCGCAGAGTTAACCGCTCTGCGCAGATCCCAACCAACGGCATTCCACAGATACTTCAAGATGCCATTCCGATCCCATTTGCTAACGCATTGGATTCAATCCCGTCTGCAGTTGACTTCAGTTGTCGCTCATTTAGAATGCCGAGCACGTAGCCGCACTTCAGTTCAGCTCAGTTTAGTTGAGTTTAGTTGAGTTAGAGCGGCATACCTTGGCCATAACTATCTTGCCTCGTTTTCGACTAGATTACCTAACAGTTCATTTTGCTAACGGCTTCGCTGCTGGACAACCTCGGCAACGTCTTGTCCCGTCATCGCTTTCTACGGCACTCATTTAATTTATGATTTAACTACGGCAATTAAGTGAAAATTAAACGCTCCGATAGGTTCGATAGATGGAGTACCTAAGTCTCGTTCCTCCCCGTCGTCCAACCGCTGAAAATCTGACAAAAAAGTCATAATTTGGACAAGATCTTCGCTGCAGGCTGCCACTCCATTTTAATGTCCAGCCATTTCCATTTTTCATTTCCCTCGCCATCGGCTCTTGCATCACTCTCATCCTGACCAGATGACCAGAGGACCAGGACCGACCAGTCTCCAGTTGCGCAATCCTCGAAAATCTTAGCAAAGTATGGTGATTCACACTCCACTCTTTAACAAGTGTTTTCTGATTGGGGGTTACGTCTTGTTTTCTGCCTCCGTTGGTTTAATAAATTTGTACACTTGTGCACATATTTGTCGCCGCCTCTGAGCACTATTTTCAACCATTTTTTCCACTTTCGTTATCGCTGTCGGCTTTTGACAAAAATTTGTCATGCATTTCATTTGATTTCTTTGTAAGTCGCTTATTATTTCCCCATTCTCCTTTTCCTGGGCGGAAACTTTTGTCTCCGGGAGTCGCGACTGTGATCTGTGATCTGCTATCTGCGATTCGGATTGCGAAAAAACCACACACATACAACACACACGGCAACCCGATTATTACCACCGTTGATGGACGTTGATGAAGCTACCGAGCTGGCAGTGGTCAGTAGCTCGGTGGCTAATGTGTGGTTGATATGGTTGATTGCTCGGTCGGTTGGTGGGTCAATCAGTCAGTCAGTTTACGGGGAAGTCAAAAGCGAGGGGGTGAGATCGTTATAAGTACGAAAGCGAAAGGTGTCATTTGTGTTATGGCCAAGTTCCTTGGGGATCCCAGATCCCAGATCACAACCCTATAGGGTATAGGTATATTGATGAACCGAGATGTGCCTTTCTGGGGAAAGCAGATACCTTTTCAGCTGTTTGTAAGGATAGTAGACATGCCCCGCCTTCTCTCACGTTTCTCCTTGCAGTCCCCGACCCGCTTTCCCAGGATGCTGCGTGAGTGCCTGGCGCTGATCGCCCTCCTTCAGCTGGGGGGCGTGACGCGGGCCCTGCCCACTATCCAGGGCGGGAATGCGCGGCAGCAGCTGGACAAGAGCTTCTTCCAGCCGCCGGAGATCGAGCAGACGATCGACGAGGTGCAAAAGATCCTGGCCAACGATCCGGCCTTGCCGAGGCTGACGCGGTGAGTGACAAACGGGGCTTCGACTGGTCAAAGACGGTGCGATTCTAATACCCCCAATCTTCGCAGTGGCGAGATCGAGGAGCTGTACGAAAAGGTGACCCGCGAGGAGTACGAGAAAAGTCTGGAGGCTGGCGACATGAGCCGCGCGGACAGCATGCGAGCTCTTATGCTAGTCCTGCCCTTTAACACGGACAACAACACGGAGGAGAATCTGCAGGAGCTGTACACGCGGCCACCGGTGACTCGCGTCATCGACGCCTACACGCCGCCGGACCCGGTGAAGTTTCTTACCGCGGATCCCAGTGCCCTGCCCAGAAGTACAGTGCCAGGGGGCAATCCTGCGGTGGCAGCCACCACTTACAAGCCAGCCTACGGCTTGCTCCACGGCCAGACGAACCCTCTCCAGCAGCAGTTCAGGCCCATGCCGCAGGCCACAACCTACCATCCGCCAGCGCCGCCGCCGGTGGTTTATCAGGACTTCCGGCCAGTCACCGCAGCCTCTCTGCCTTCAGCTAATCCCGCTGCTGCACCTTCAGCCGCCCGATTTAGCTCCCACTACAGCGCAAAGAACGCTCAGTTCCTGAGGAAGCCCAAGCCCTCCGAAGGAGCAGGTGGCTCCGTCAGCAGCACTGTCAAGCCGGTGGCGGACATCCTGGAGAGCCTGGGCATTGTGTCGGGCGGTAAGAGCGATTCCGCCCACAAGAGGTATGCGCTGGACGACTATTACCCCGCGGAGAGTGCCCCCCAGCCGTCGGTGGTAGCGGTGGCGGATCTACGGGGTCTCCAAGGGGCGCGAATCCGCCCGGAGGCCTACTCAAACTTCAAGCCGCTGAACATTGGCGAAGAGCTGCGCGTGAAGCCCGAGGTTGAGGGTTACTTGACCCGCTTTGGCATTGTAAGAAAGGCTCCAAAGGCACTGAAGAAGGAGGCAAAGCCCACGGAGGAACCCACTGGCGCACACACGGAACTGTCCACGGCGACGGCCCGCTTGCCGCCCACGGGAAACGCGGAGTTGGCCAAGCTCTTGGAAAATCTGCAGGAACTTGAGCGACTTCAAGCGCAGCCGAAGAGAAAACCTCCCAAAAGCACCACAACCAGCACCACCACTACCACCACGAGCACCACCACCACTACCACACCTGCTCCAGTGCCGCTCATCACCCATGGGGAACCACTACTCATCGAGGCCAAGAAGCCACGCAGGAGAATCGATCCGAACATAGACCTCAACTTTGCCAACGCGGGAAACCACCAGGCCACGGCTACCAGTTCCGATGAGCTGTCCAAGTTGTTGCAAAATCTCCAGGAACTGGAAAAGCTGAAGATTAACCCGGAAAATGTTATTAAGGCAGCCAGTCCAGGCGCCCAATCGTTGAGCAGTCGTTTCTCTACCACAAGCACAACCACTAGCACCAGCACCACCACCACCCCCTCGCCTGCCCAGAACGAAGCACGAGAGCTGCAGCGAATCCTTAAGCAGCTCCAGCAGTTGGAGCAATCGAGCAGAACCACAACGAGCACAACCAGCACCACCAGCACCACCGTAAAGCCATTGAGAAACCAGGCTTTGGGCTTGGGCTTGGGACTGGGACCAGGCAGCTCTCTCGGTGCCGCCGATCTCTTCCAGCTGCAGCGCCTCTTGAGTGACGATCGCGAGCTGGAGAAGCTGTACGAGCAGGCCAGGAACAGCAAGAGGAAACAGCAGCCCAAGACGACTCCTAGTTCCACCTCCACCACATCAACCACAAGTACCACAACCACGAGCACAACCACGACGCCCAGGCCCACACCCTCAGTGGACCATGCTCAGTTTGAGGCACTGATTACCCGTGTCCAGCAGTTGGAGCAACTGCAGCAGCCCACAACACCGCCTAACTTCCTCACGAGAAACGTGGCTGGTTCCAGGCCGGCAATTAGTCTGCCTAGCAACGATTATGCCCACCTGCAGGAACTCTCGCCGACCTCAGCCTCCCTCGTTCCCGGTGGAGGAGCTGTAGAGATCTCCACGGCGGCTTCCACCACCAAGCAGAGGCCCTTGAGCCACTTTGAAAGGAGCAATGGATTGCTTCGGGAAGAGGTGCATCCACAGGACTACGTGCAGTTGCAAAAGCTGTTGAGCAAAGTCCAGGAGTTAGAGCGAGTGCAACTTCGAACGGATCACGTGACCCATCCCCATTCCCAGCTGGTCACCGCGGCCTCAATCCGCAGTCCCAATGTAAAAACTGTCAATGGAGCTCATATCGTTTATGCCCAGCGAGCCAAGGATCAGGAGGCGGAGCTGGAACCCGAGCTTAAGCTGGATTTGCCCGTCTACGAGAAGCCAGTAACCATGGCCACGCCATCCCAATCCTCCAGCGAGGAGCTCCGGGAACTGGCCATGAGTCAGCCCGCCCATCCGCAGCACGGATCCTCACCAGACTTCGGTCAGTTCCAGCAATTTTTCGGTAGCCTGGAGGACACGGGCGAGCGCCAGAGCTATCAGCACATGCAGCCCATCTATAAGACGGTGCAGACTCAGCCACCGACCACGCCGGCTGCTCCTCGTTTCGTGCCCGCTAGGAGGGCTCCCACTACGCCCAGCTCCGGGCCCAGAAAGGCGGATCTGGAGGAGCTGCAGAAACTGCTCTACAACACGCAACAGCTGCAGAAGCTAGGCGTTGCTCTGCCCCACGAGTTGTCGCAGCAGCTCGAAAGCCAGCTGCAGGCTACCTCGTCCTCCACTTCCTCCACCACCACTACGACCAGCACCACTCCGGCTCCCGCTCAGGTGCACGACACCTCCTCGCCGGCGGTATTTTCGCTCACCACCAGCCGTCCGAGGGTGCGCCCCATCCCGGACCCCAAGCCCACCACGGAGAGCAGCCTCCAGCTGCCCGTTTTCAGTGCCACCAAAATCATAGAGGCGGCCATCAAGCGGGCGGCCAACAGGATTGGTGTAAGCACTGAACTAGCGCCCAAACAGGGACTGCCCAGCGATTTGGTCAAGGGACTGGGCGTGGGCAGTGGCTTCCGGCGGCGCAGCGATGAGGGCGACGCGGAGGACTTGAATGAGGGCGACGAGAGGGAGGGAGAGCTCGATGGCGACCTCATGGCTGAGTTCAGCGAGCTCAATTACCAGCTGGCGAAACCGGAGCCCGAGACACCCAAGAAGAAACGGGATGACTCCACAAGCAATCTCAGCGAGCTGCAGCGCCTGATCAGCAATCTCCAAGAGCTGCAACAGCTCAATGTGAGCTTGGACCAGGTAGCCACAGCGACGTCAACTGCGAGACCCAATCCAGACGTCGCCTATCTGCAGTCCCTGCAGAGTGGGCAAGACGAGACGCTGAAGGCGCGGCGGCAGAGCGTGGAAAATGCCACCACAGAGAGTGGCAAGCAGACGGATGGCGAGGACCCGCCAGCGACCACCCAATCCCCCACCAAGATTAGTCTGAGCCTGGGCCTGGACGACATCGATGGAGACACCAAAGGTGCAATTGGGGAGGAAGGAGCTAGCAGCACTAGTACAACCACCACTACCACCACGGAGGAGCCGCGGAACGGATCCCTCGACGACTTGGCAGACTCATTTGGACCTGATCCCGTCAGCGAGGAGCCCCCGCCGCCAAAGAAGAAGAATGGATTCTACTTCCTGGCCGACTGGAATTCGTTCCTCGAAGTGGGTGACGGCGACGACCAGGTGGTGGTTCGACTCAGTCCCAAGATCGGGGATCCGCGCCTATTTCTGCCCGTTAAGATTCCCTCTTAGGAGGAGGATCCTTCGGACCGGCTAACTGTACATATGTTTCCTCCCAACTTCGTCGTCCTCTTCCAACCGCTATCGTAATGTGTGTGTATTTATTGTAGTCACTGTCCTCTCCATCTGCGTGCCCCTCGGATAAGGGATCCGCAATCCGGGGACTCATAGTCGTAAGTCCGGCCTAGGATGTAAGAGTCAATCACTGAGTTCAAGGGCAAGCGAAAAGTCGTGGTTAATGCTATGTAAATGTGAACCTAAGCTCTTGAAATAAAGATATATCTATATAGTTAAAGATGGCCAAGACCTTTTTATAGCCCACAGCAGATGAACTAATTTTAAATGCTTTTACATACTTTTCATAACATAACATCAACAAAGCAACTTTTATTTACAACTATGAAAATAATTGTAGTATTAATATAATATTACATAGTTAACAAAGATAACCAACTACATCTATAAGCTACTCACTATCATCCATTTTAACAGAAAATTCTTTACATATACATTTCAATCCAACGAGCTCCTCAATCATGAGCATTTTAGCCACGGTTCTAGTAATCCGGCTATTACAACTTCGTAGAAAGTGACGCGTCGAGCTTGAACCACCGCCAAGAAGTACATGGCTCCAGGTTGCCGACTGAGCGGCAAGCGCAGGGATAGCAACTGCAAGACCTCCCCATCTCCATTCTTGAGCTCTTTGCCAGCTGCGCGAAAACGGGCGAAGTCTACGAACCCCTGCACACCGCGATAGATGAGAACTCTTATCCGGCAGCAGCCCTCCACAAACGCCAGCAGTGTCTCATCTCGTACCCGCAAAGATGTCAGATGGCGAGCTCCATGCTCCCCTGCCAGCGATTGAAAGAGCGATCCATTTGCGTGGTGCAGTTGGATGTGGGCGGCTGGAGCAGTGGAGGGCGTGGTGGGCGGAGGCTCATCCCTTGGTGTCACCACGGTCAGCCGGGCGTAAAGAAGTCGCGGACGGTTGGCTGGCCCCACAGCAAGGCGAAGTGTTTGAACGGGTCTCCAGTCGACATCTGGCAGAGGCAAAAACTGCTCTTTCCTGTCCGAAGAGGAGGCAGCAGGTCCCTCGTGGTCTTCCTCCTGCGCATGAAGCTCTGCTTTAAGGTTTCTCAATCTCTGAATCACAGCATGTAGCTTCTCATCATCCCCCGAGCCATTTTCTTCGTTGGCCAGCGTGAGCACATCCAGCAGCGTTTGCTCCAGAACTTGCTCCTGGGACCCAGATGCGTTTCCATTCAAAGCCGAAACCTCTCGCAACTCCTGCAAAGTTGGCCAGATCAGCTGGGCACTCCGTGCGGCCAGAACTCTGGCCGGCGTGTTTGGCAGTGGAAGGGTCTCAGTATCTAGACGCCGTCGTAAGGATCGCAACTGCCGCATCAACTCCAGGAAATCCTCCACCAAGTGCTCGTCGAATAGATCACTTTCTGGAATGCTAAGCTGAGTAATGTTCACCTCCGCCTGCAACCGGAATTCCAAGGTGTCTAGCAGACGTCTTCGCATTCTGGCCATCTCCGAAGGACTCAGTTCCTGTTTATCCTCTTGCCACTTTGACCCGAGCAGGGACTGGATGGTGGGACGTTGCAGATACTTAATAGCTTGCTGGTAACTGGGATTAGGGAGTGGTTGGTTTTTGCGCTGCTCGTATTGTTCTTTGATATTTCTTAAGGTGTCCGCTGATAGTTCCATGTGCTCAGTGGTCTTCGTTTTGTTCAGTTTCCAGCTCAGGAGAATAGGCTTTCCTTCACTGCAATTCCAGCGCGGCTCGGTCTGATCATCCTGCAACTCGTAGCTGGTCATAAAGGCAAACTCCTGGTTTGAGCTCGTGTTTCCCACTCTTAAAGCAACTGCCTCGTCCACGGGTCCGCTCTTGAAGGCTCCGGATCGATCGAATAAAGATCCATTCCAGCGATGGATGCGGGTCCAGCAGCCTTGCTCGTTGACCAAGAGGTAACTGATACCCCCGGGTGCCTCCAAGTCGAATACTCGGCGAATGTTCTCCTGGTCCTTTTCCTGATTCAAATCGAATCTCTTTTGCAGCTTTTGGACTTTGTAAGGCAGGATAATCCTGACCAAACCCTCGCAAAACTCCCGGTAGCTCTCTTCTGCAGTTTGTCGACGTGGTCGCAGCTCATCGCCCTGCTTCACCTGCAGTTTCTTGACGCGCCAGTTTCCGCTAATTTCCTGCTGCTCCCGACCCCTTGCCCATAGGCTTCCTTCGTACCAATCCTTAAAGTCGAATCCGTTGAGGTTCTGATGCGCTCTTAAAAACGGAGCATGCAGGGTGTCAAAGTATAGCGGCGACTGCAGCCGCACTGGATCTTCACCCAAAATCGCCACATCGCTTAGGTTTAGACCATTAACTGGAGCAGTAACCTCCAGGGATCCGCTGACAGTAATGCTAGACAACAATAAGGGCGTATCCACTTGCTGCTCTCCCGAAGGGTTAACCTGAGGATGTAAGTGAGTGCTGTGGATTATTTGAATACGTAGTGGCGTAGTTAACTCACCATTAGAGTGTTGGCATACTCCTGGGAAAGATTTTTACCATTTACATTGCCCCCCACCATCAGCTGCCCATCTAGGAGCAAATCATCTGCCTCCAGGGGATCACTTAGGCGCTGCTCCGTCAAGCGGGTGACAACCAGTGAGAGATTAACTTGGTTAAGCTCCTCTGCTTCCAAGAAATTACCGTCCAGCGATCCCCTTGCAAACGCAACTGAAATGCACATATGGTTGAGTGGAATCGTAAAGAGATAAATCTTGTACTCACCCTTGGGTTCTTGGAGATCGCGATCGACACGAATAGTGTCCCGGAGCCACTGGCTTACATTGCATCCATTGAGCAGCTCTCCCGACAGCACAAGGCGATCTGCCTCGAGATGATCCATTTTAACATCAGCCGCAAAGCGAACAGGTGTTTCCAACAGCGTCTCCCCCTGTGAATCTATATAGACTAGATTCTCCAGGAACTGTTCTATGTTGAGTCCGTTGAAGCGTGTGATGTGTGCTCCATCTTCAATGCGAAGACGGCCTGTGAACGTTTTGTGACCATGCAAATGTATACCACGTTGCTGCTTGAAGATTAGCTGATCAAAGAGCTCCTGAACGGGCTCACGGCTGCGATTTTTCAGGTGGCCCAGAACCACTAGGCTTTGTAGCTCCTTTTTCGGAAGTTCAACGACTCCCCGATGCACGAAACCTCGCGCGCTTGGATCCCAGCGGAGTAGTCTCTCCAGGTCAGCAGGGAAGTCCAGATCCCCGTTTATTTGACCATTCAGCTGCAGCTCCTCCACAAAGATGCGTCCCTGAATGCGGACATTTCCAGTGAGGTGCAGCGGATTTAATTTGTTGGCCACATGATTGAAGGGAATCCCATTCAGTGCAGAAAGATGAAGTTCTCTTATGTAGACGGGAGCCAGGAAGCTTTTGGTGCCCTCGATTAGCACCTCGTGCCCGTCGGAGCGCGGTACAATGTCATTCAGCAATTCCGGGAGCAAGCGCTCGTTGAAGCTGCCCAGAACCTGGAGGTTTTGCCGGAACTGGGGAGATTCTTTCAGAGTCCATCGCGTCCTCAGTTCGTTCTTCCTATCCAACCAAACGACTTGCCTCTGAAGTTCGTGGAAGGCTCGCTTGTTTAAGGTTTCAGCTACTTGCACCGAACCGTTGACGGCGATGCGCTCAACTTGGATGCGACCCTGAAGGATTAGCAGCGGCAGCTCGTCCAGTTGCTGTAGAAAATCTAGCAAAAGTTCTGCCTTTATGCCCTGCAGCTGGTTCGCTTGCACACCCTGGGGGAGAATGAGCTCCTGCACGTGCACTTCACCCGACCAAGTCCTAGGTTGCTCCTGTAGCACATTGCTCAGGTTTCGTCCATTGAGGAGTCCGCCACCAGCGACATCATGGTTAACCTCCGCTTGCCCTGCCTCCAGACGACTAAAGTTCGCGCTGCCCAGATAAAGCGGTTTATGGACCAGCTGGTAGCCACTTGACAGCGGCACCTGGTTCAAGGTGCTGTCAACTTGTAGTCGGGTGAAATTGGGGGCATGCCCAACAAACCGAAGGCGTGTGTGGGCAGAACTCAGAGGAATTGGCCCATCTAGTCGTAGACTTTTGGAGAGTAGTTCCTCTAGGCGAACTCCGTCGTAGGAAGACTCTTTCCCAAGCTCCAGCTGATGGAAGTAAACATACCCTCCGAGTTGAGTCAGATTCGAAAGCGTTTGTGGCGTGTGCTTGGTAACAAAGTCGTTGAGCGGAATTCCATTGAGCTGATTATCTGCGACATGAGCATCTACTGGCAAAAGCAGCTGGTCAACGCGCTTGGGTCCACGTATCTGCAGTTTTTCGTCGGAGTTCAGCGAACGCTGGACGAGATCTCCTAGCAGGGAGTCAAAGCTGTCGTTATCCATTTTTTGAAGCAGCCGTACGGGGCCGCGCACTAGAAGCTGCTCGAAATGGCAGTCGGCACTGATGACACGTGACTCCAGCAGAGTGGGATTTAAAGGCGCCTCCTCGAATTGCCTTCCCTGGGCGCTGCCATTGAGCTAGTTGGTGATACGGAATCACTTAAAAGATCCAGTGGACATCTATTCAAAAACTTACCTCCAATTCCTCAGAAACCTCCAAATGAGAGAAGGTTACCAATCCCGGCCATTCCTGGGAATCACTGAGCGTGATGACATCTTGCGGATAAACCGCGTTGATGGTTCCCGACGTGTCCACGGCATTGGCAGCTGTGGATAATAAGGAGTCTTAGAAGGAAATTCCTCTTTTCCGTTTCAACTACTTACAAAGCGTTTGTGTGAACTCCTTCGGTGCCTGGACCACACTCGTCTCATTTCCCTGCGACCAGAGATAGTCTCCTGGAAAGCTAAGATCGTTCAGGGAGTGCAAATTCAGTACGTCTTCGAAAATGACCGGCTGTAGGATGGCAAATATTCAATTAGAAATTAAAAATTAAAAACACTGCCGAACGATCCACTTACGCCCTCAACGTGCAACTGAGAAAGCTTTAGAGGCTGATGACGCCACACCAGGTCTTGGAGCAGCTTGTCCCACTCCATTTCGTTGATAAAAATGCAGTCCAAGTCCGTACTCAACTTCAGAGATTCGTGGGATTCTGCACCCTGGACCGGAACGAGCTCCACTTTCGGAGCTTCCAGAAGTTCCAATTGCTCAACATTGAGCGTTCCCAGCGGCAAGTCCAGGGAGCCATTTTGGATATAGAACGTCGCATGATTGAGATGTTCCAAGATGAATTCCGCCGTTTCAATGTCTTCTACTTCCAGTTGCTCGTAGTGAAAGTTGAACAGCGTCTCTGGCTGGCGTTTCGATCGCCTAGAACCCAATTCCCTGTCCAACACAAGAATCTGCTGGAGCAGCGAGTTTATGTCCACAACAGCATCCGCTCCCGTCCAGCGAGCTCCGTTAACAAAAAGTTCCTCAACGGTACCGCCCTCGCTGACAACCAGTGGAGTTGAAAGCTCCTCGTGGTGATGGCTCTCCGATTTATCCTCCGTCAAGAGCTGCTCAGCTAGTTGGATCAGCCCTTCCTGTTCGTGCACCCAATCCTGCATGAACTGGCGTATCTCCAGCAGGTCCTGTGCCTCCGAATTCCTTGCCAGCAATTGAGTTTCTAGTCGAAAAATGCCCGTAGGAGCCTCTTTCCTGGGCACCAGGACCAGCGGCGGCTGACTTAAGCGGCGGACCAGGACAGCTCCTGAAATACCAGCCTCACGATCCTGATCCAACATGCAGCCCGCTCCATAGCTAGTAGCACAAGGTGGCGGCAAGCCCGCCTCGAAGGCCTCACCGTTCCAAACCAAAACCTCCAGGACGAGCAGTGAGTGCGTGTCAAAGGCAACTCGATGCTGGACGAGCAGGAGCAGGTCATCTCTGTAACTGCGCACGGGAATGGGGAGGTAGTGGTCTACGAATCCAAAGTTCTGGCCGAGAATGGTGCGCGGCACAAGCTGGCCCTGCACGTAGACCAGGATCTGCGGCAATATGCCACCCAGCGCCAGATAGCTGCGTCCGCCCATTTGAAAGGCGGTGACGCCGGCCACCTCGGGGGCACTAATTTGTTGGCGCAGGTGCAGCGGTTGCCCCTTCGAACTGCAGGCGTATATTAGAACCTCGTCCCACTGACCCACTGCCAGGAGCAGTTCCCTTCCTGTATCAAGAACGGCCAGGTTGGAGATCGCTTCTGCCATATGCACACGTTGAGCGATCCAGAACTCCTCCGCCTCGAGATCATAAACGTAGATATTCAGCGTGTGATTTGCAACGAGAGCGAGGTAATCTTGTCCCTCCAAGTTGAAGGCTCTAATCTCGGTCACATTCGAGCCAATCGACCAGTGCCAGATGGGTGTCAGCCCAAGACTGGGCTCCAATCGCAGCCAGATAAGCTGTTCTTGGGAAGCCATCACCAGCAAACCCTCCTGCATACGCAGTCCCCTGTTCCAGCGATCTATTCCTAGGATAGCGGTTATGGCAAAGGGGTGGACATAGGGCTGCAGTGGTGTAAATTCTTCGGAGAGAACCAGGAGGCCCTCCCGCTGCTGACCCACTAGGTAAACGCTTCCGTTGGCCTGCAGGGTCAGCCAGCGATCCACGTCCGTCGGCATGCTATAGTTGAGGAACTCCTCAATGCGACCCAGAATGAGCATATCGCGGGTGCGCCTCTTGGACAGCTCCAGGCGCTGTAGCTGCTCCAGATCGACGATCTGCGATGTCGAGTGCGACTCAACCACGTTGGCTTCCTGTACAGTGGCGCCCAGTAGCTCCTCACGAGACTTGGACACCTGAGCCGGGCTCTCCTTGCTGCTGCCCCTGGCCTTGAGCAGAGCTTCCAACTGGAGGACCTCTTGGTTTTGTCCCTGGTGAGCCACCGCTTGCTGAATCTCCTGGCGAATGGAAGAGGCGCTGCTCAGAGAGCTGTGGTCCACCACCACCTTGGAGCCCTTTCCAGGCGGCGGTTGGCCTGCCTGCTGGGTCCACGTGGGCGCCACCACCACTCCTGGCTGGGATCGGCTATGAGTGTTAATTGAAACGGCATCCAAATGCGATTTTACTTACTGGTGCTCCATTGTCGTGTTCTAGAGCTTTTTCTAGTTCGGCTCGCAGCTTGGCCACCTCGGCCTTTTGGTCGGTTAGGGGCCGCGGGGGGGCACTGGCTATTAGTGTGGGCCAGAGCAGCAGCTGCCAAATTAGCATTTTTCACACACTTAATTAACAAAAAACAAATTAACCAAACACGTGAGGCAAAAATGCAAGGGAAAAACTTTAAACCGTTTACCGTTTTGAAACGGCGCTGCCAGATCGCCAGAATAGTTAGCCGAGACACACGCCGCGGCAGTGTTGCCAGTGCAGAGCAGTTTGGGAATTTGGTCACTTTGCCTTTATCAATTTGTGGTCTGGTTATCAACTTCCCTCATTTTCATTCGTGTTTTGAATTCGCTGCGAGCGGACGCGTTTTATGTTTGAAGGCGATTGCGCGGCGCGCGTTTTCGCATCGTACAAACATTGAAGTGCAACAAATCGGCGGAGTTGGCCCACAGTGATCGGCCTTAAATGCGCTTCTGCTGAAGAAAAGTGAGTCCTTAGGGTTAACGGTAAATGTGTTTTTTGTGCAAGTTTGTGGCTGCATTTTTTTTTAAGTGCGCGGCGTTTTGTTTTTTGGGCGTGTGCCAAAATCATTGCTGGAAAAAGGGAGCAAAAAGGAGTTGCAGGAGAGAGAGAGTGCGACAGAGAGAGGGAGAGAGAGGCGCAGAGAGCCTGCAAGCAAATGCCGTTTTACCGGGGTTGCGATTAATGCAGTTATTGTGTTTATATTTTGCTTCGAATTTCCATTATCTTTGGCGTCCGCTTTTGGGCCACTATAACCGTTATCTAGGCTCAGCTCCTGTTTACCGTTACTGTGTGAGTGTGAAAAATCAATAAAATTCCCTGTGCGTGCGCCCATGTGTGTGTGTGTTGTGTGTCCAGCAGCCGGCTGACGTTGCTCTCTCTTACCATCACTTCCTCGCTCTCACTTGCTTCCCTAGTAACTGTTCCTGCATCAACAACAACAACAACAGCAGCAGCAACGCAGGCAGCTGCTATTAATTTTGTTGTCGAAAAACGAACTAATTACGTGAGTTAGTTAAGCTCGCGTGTTTAATTAGTTTAAAGTAACGCTAATGAAACTCGGCCAGCTCAGTGTTGTTGCCTTGCCATCACCGCTGCAAACGAACGAGCGAACGTGCAAACGAAAACAAAAGCAGCAATATTAATGGCACGACGGTAAACAAAATGCGGGAATAAAAACAGAAAAAGGAAACAGAAATGGAAATGGAAACGGAAACAAATCCATTGAAGCTGTGGGTGCGGAAGAAGAAGAGAAACTATCTTCTAATTGCATAATTGGGAATCGCACTCCTTTTCTGCCCGCCCTTCCCCCCTCACCACTCCCTCACTCACTCCACTGAGCCCTAATCCAGTTTGTTTTGCTTTTGCACTTCGTTCTGCTCGAACTGCTTCCTGCGCCCAATTTCGTGCACTTTTTAGGGAATCAGGGAACTTTCGGCAATGACTCACGTTTCTCGCCGAGTGTCATAAGCGTGACTCACGGCCATGACCCCGTGCAAATGTGGCTGCCCTCCCACTCGCGCCTCCTTTAAGTGCGTCCTTGAGATACAAATCTCTCTCGAGTGGGCACTCAACATGCGAGGCAGCGAGGCAGAGACGGAGAGAGAGGGGGAACTCCTTTTTGGCGCCCATGCCGTCACTCTGGGGCGTGGCCAGTGCCCCTTGGCGATGAGCTCACCAGCAACAACAACAACAACGCATTTCCCCGGGGAGAAATCCCCCGAACAGCGCACAGGGGATAAAAGGGGGGAGGAAGAGGAGGCGGAGGAGCAGGCGAGGCTCACGAACTTGACATTGAACTGCGCTCGGGATTATGATCCGCTCGAAGACTTTCCCTCGATTCTTTCCCTCGTTCTTTGGAGTCCAGATCCCGGACATCAGAGCACGATTTCGCGTCATCGTTCACGCTTTCGGTGCTTCAACTTGGATCGCAAACAATCCCAAACAATTTCGCATAGATTGGCGCTCACATTTGAAAAACACATGAATAACTTATGTGAATCACTGGGCATGAATCCTTGGCGTGAATCACTGTCTTCTTGGAACTCTAAATATTTGTTCTCCATAATCTGTCAAAACATGCTTGTTACATTGTGGACATTCCACAGACCTTGTGCCCACTATTACAGATATGGCCTCTCCAAGTAGTAAGGCAAGCAAAGACCATCTCCAGGGCAGGGTATTTAGGAATCCTTGTGGCCGAGTCCAACTGGAGATGCTGCCGCCAGCTGCCGGATTGTCGGCCTACCCAAAAAAAAGCAGGCAGCAAAGCTGGGAAGCAAGATCTTGAAGAGGTTGGTGCCCTTTTTGGGCTGCGCCTGCGCATAAAATTCCTCTGCGTCCTCTTCGATTCTCCTTCCCATCCTTCCCATCTTCATCTTCATGCCCAGCGCGTGCGTGGCGTTCCGCTGTGGTGGTGGGAACGGAGGCAGGAGTCCTCTTGGCGCAGGGGCAGTAAACCTGCCTCTGGAGGGGCAAACCAAAGGGGCAAAGCCAATGTCGAGAATCGAAGGCGAAGCTAATTTATCGCTCTGAATTCGCTGTTTTGTTTTGTTTTGCTTTTGTATATGCGAACTTTTTATTTTGAAAGAGGCGAGTTGTAAGATTGCCATTTTTAGGTGTTTGTTTATCGGTTCGTTGACAACTCGCGAAAACATTCGCCAGTCGGATTCGTCGAGGTTCCAGGGAATTTGGAGCTGAAATCGGAGATATCTTGTACCAGAACCCCACGATTTTGCCTAACTCGCATTCCCGCTTTTGCTTACTTTGCCAAACGTTCGAAATTCTCGGATGGGAACCAAATCTGGTATAAATAATTACAGATTTTTTGGTTGTTTGTGTTTGATTCATGCGTAGAACCGTTTGTTCTTTCAGCCCATTCTTCTCGATCGGTTTCTCTTTTTGTTCAGCTCTTTAGATCTATAGATCTTTAGAGCTTTACCTTCAAGCACCTCGAACCAAATCGGCTCAAATTAGCATTAATGGCCTGGCGACGTCAATTAAACTCCGCTCGGTTCTTGATTGTTCCACAGGCTAACGGAATAGGAATCAGAATCAGAAAACTCTGGGGTGACCCAATGGCACATGGATTGTGTGCTGCTGCTGCTGTTGTGCTGCTCGATTCATAAAGTTTATTGCTCCAAATTTGCCAAATCTACCATGAAATCTCTTGCCGCCAAGCAATTGACGAGACGAACCCAAAAGGGGATGGCACATGGGCGCCAACTCCCTACAAACGTCAGCGGAGAAGTGGAATCGGAATCGGAATTGGAGCACCAGAGCAAATCGATTGCCCATCGTGCACATTGCAATTGAGGGTATTTGGTGATGAGATGCCATGCGAATGTGGCGTAGCGGGCAGATTGCTTTATTAACTTAATTGAAACTCATGCAAATTTGATCAGGGATCAGCCTGAGATCATCTTCCCATTTTGCACTGGGAGGTGCGAGAAGTCAGTATTCCTAGAAACGGAACTTGTTTGGCCGATGGCTTGATGGCAAACGTAGCTAGGCACTTAGTTCCTGGCTGCCCTTTCATTCTACGAATGCAAACTTTTGAATCTCCCCCCCAGCGAACGTAAGTTCAGAGGCAAAGGCACCCTTCTGCTCCCCCTCTTCCTTCCCTCTCTCATTGGGGAGAAGCCCTATGACGACGGACCAGCCCCAGCCCCAGCACCAGACACTCGACACTCAGACCTCCACACATCCAGACATCCAAACATCCAGACAACCAGACTGGCAGTCGGTGACATGTGTGCATATAGTAACTACGGGGCTGCAAATGCACTCGACAGTTTACCGCTGCGGTCTCAATTAATTTCGCATTCAAATTGCCGGCAATTGAAACTAGGCAAAACTGATTTCATTAATTGCGCACTTTCCTCCCGATATCCGTACTCTAGTCTAGGGTCTCCTCAGGCCTCTTTTCGCGTTCCGCAATTGCAGTTGCAGTTGCAGTTGCATCGTAATGTTTATGTACAACATACAATAAAAGTTGAGGACTCCCAACAGGTTTTTCGATGCTGGGTAACCTGAGATGCACTGAAGAATGCTGCTCTTCTTCTGTATTGACTAAACCATGACGTGACACACATAAATGCACACCTAGAATTACGCATTCCCAAAACACAAATAAAGTCAATTTTTTCTATTTCCAATTTCGAGGGCGAAGACAGAAAAGCACATTTGTCATAATTTTGTAGGGCGCTTTCGTTCTCTGGTTTATTAATACATTTCCCAGCAATTAACTTGAAGTTCTTTATTAATGCCAGGCGATGCCCAGAGCGAAAAGAAAGTGGGATCTAATTTTAGTTCCAATGCTCGAAAATATGATTTGACAGCAGAGTTCAGTTCAGCATTGAGGCGTCGAAGAAAGTATTGTTCCTGCTTCCGTTCAATAAATCCACGCCAACGAGGAGCCAGGGACTTCGGAGTGCAATCGATACGATTTCAGCGACATTCCCTCCCATTCGTGGTCTCATTCCCATTCCCATTCCCGATCCATTTCCATTTCCATGCTGCTCATCTCGAGTGCCTGCCTGGGCAGCAGAAGTAGAGGTAGAAGTAGAAGCAGGAAGCGAACTAAATATAAATCCAAGTCATGGCCAGGCCACCATATGTGGGTTGTGGCATGGTCGCAGAAGGCGTGGGCGGGGGCGAGAATAGTCCCTACAAGGCGAAGATGCTGGTCCCGGTTCTCCCGACTCTCGCGTTCCCAGCACCACAAGGCGGAAAGCGGGGTGAGCTGGCGAGTGGGGGGTAGGATGTCCATTAAATGATTGCCACGATCTATTAGCGGACGAGGACGAGGGAGGATCGGAGGATCGGATCAGATCGACAGATGGTTAAAAATAGAAGAGGGCCAGCCGGCAGACGACCCGCTTCGCTCTCTTTCGGAATCTTGATCTGCGTCTGCCGTTGAAAGGCCAAGCGCCAGGCAATTGCACGAAGATCGGACTCCCAGTTCCTGTTACCAATCGAAATTGAAGGGCTTTGCACTGGGAGAAAGCGGAGAGCAATGCGCGACCAAGACTTGATAACCCATCTATGCAGCCATTCAATTTCGCTCGGTGCATAGAAGTCAATCTATGCGATTTTCAGCCTGATCTCTTGTCTGCTCAGATGTTCATATGTTCCACGTGAATGTCGATCCCTGACATGCAAAACGTAATCTGAGTACGGCTGGCAGGGGCAGCAATTGTGCGCCATTTGCATGTGGCTGTGTGCGTGCTCGACAGTTCTTAATAATTGATATCGAAGTACAGAATGATTGATGGCCAATAATAAGAGGGGAGCAGCCGAGCAGCCATTGGAGTCTAGAGTCCTTAGAACATGTTCTTTGAGTTCAACAGCAACCATTTGCCTGCTCCAAATTTGAATGTTATCCAGCGTGTTTTACTCACCAACTCTGCCTTTATCGGATTCGCAAATATTTGCTCATTTCGTCATGTCGGGATTGCTGGGGATAAAGGGGCTAAAAAGCCTCTTATCGCTGGCAAATGTTTGAGCGGCCGGCGAGCAGCTATTTGAGCTTCGCATTTTTGGTCCGCGTTGCGCATTTTCTTCTACGTGCCACTCTCTTCAGAGGTTGTGTCCCCACCTCGGGCTTGGCTTGGCTGCCTTTGGCGCTGGCCCCAAAGCTGCGCTAATGAGCGGCTGGTGGCAGGTGGGGCAGCAGAGGGGCCAAAGGGCGTGTCATTGACACTGCTCCTCGGTGCAGTAGCTGCTCAAGCAGGATGCAGCTCCAAACTCCGTCTGAACGGGCGTCTGAGCAAGCCCAATGACCTTTCAACATCCCCGTTGCACGGGGTAGGTGGATGCACATGGCCAGATGCGGGTCGATAGGGTCCATGTCTGCATCTAGACCGTAAATCGCCTGCTTTGACAGCGAACAAAACCGATTCCTTCCTAGTACATCACGTGCAATGAGCATTTCAAGAGCAGCAACTCAGCAGCATCGAAATAATATCAACATGTGTTTGCTGGCTGATTTGTCAATGAAATCTCTTCAAAGGCCAACGCATAAAAGTGCTCCAATCAACCAGCGGAGCACCATTAGTTGTGTGTTTGCTTGAGAGGCCGTTGCTGTGGAGTTTCGACTGTAATAACAATCGAAAGAAGCGGCAGACACGATCATTTGGGGTAGGACTGCCTCCTCTTCAACTTCCGCCTCTGCTCCTCCGACTTTTTGTCCGTATTGAATTGCCACTGATTGATCTAGATGTCCATTATATGTGCAACTGCTGCTGTGTCGTTTTGCTTCGACTGCTTTGTTGGGCCCTGTTTTCAACCAATGTTCTGTTTACATTTGGGTAAGCTGTCTTGCCGGCAGCACTTTCCCTGCGAGGGGAAGCCAATGCGGAGACAAAGGCACTCAGCACTTGAAGATCGTCGCCAGATCTGCGTTCGAACCAATGCTGAATCGATTGAGACTCTCGAGTGGGTCACCGAGTGGATGTGGCATAAGTAAGTGGTGCGGGTTGGAAAGTGCTCTACATCTCGTGGCAGCGATTGACCGAACTTCAGAGAAGTGCCCAAAAGTATGCCCCAACTGTGGCAGCAACTTAAGAAATCCATTTGCGGCATTTGGCATATTTTGAGAACAGCTTCAAACACTGAAGGGCTATATTGTGTACCGAGTTATTATTAAAGTGCACCAACTTATGCATTCATTCTCCCCTACTTCTCGTTCTACTTGCAGTTGCACAACCCTTGCTGCCACATTGCCAGCCAAAGTTATTGGTTAACAGTAGAGACTGCCATTGGACGACTCGGAGCCCCAACGAAGGTAAGTTGACTCCCGCCGGCAGCACAGACAAGCAAATGAAGCAGGCACTTCTCGCCACGGAAGGCAATGAGTTGGAATGAGTTGGAGGTGACAACGAGAATGTCCTTTGTGTTGCGTCGAGGCTTGGGGGCCAAAAGTGAGGGAGGGGGCATATAAGCGCTTGCGGTTCCTGCTGATTTGCTTTTGCAATGCTAAGGACAGCCAGGGAACCCCGCTGGTATGCCTCTGCACAAATAACGAAGCACAGTTGAATAACGCAGCATGGAGTGGGAATCTTCTGAATCTTCTGCTGTCTGCCTGTTTTCCCAACCCTTTCGCATTTGCTGCTGCTTGTCAAGGGAAGAAAAGAAGGGAGTGAAAAGCTGGTGCAGCTACTTTGGCTGAAGCTGATAAAGTGTGCTCGGGTGTCTGGAGCCCCAGTTTTCCCCCACTTTTCCCATTTTCCGCTTTCTGCTTTCCTCTGACGTTTCAAGTTCGCATTCATTAGACTTTCCACTTGCGCCCGAGTGTATGCCTCGTGCAATGTGCCACACAATTTTCTGTTCGCCCACAAGTATGCAGAAAAAAGTAATCCGTGGGCCACAGACTTTTGGGGTAGGCGGCTTTAATCGGCCGATTGATTAGCATCTGCACGCTAATTATGGTATTTCCCTATCTCTGGCGATGATCAGCCGCGAAACTTTTGTTTTTAGTCTGCTTGCCAATAAATAGCGAAAACTCTCTAGTTTCGATAGAGCGGTCTGTTTATATTTGTTTATATTTGGACACTGTAAGTTATGCTCAGCAGTTGGACATTTCTATTTGGCGAAGAAATGCTATCCGAAAGTGAAGTTTTTCAGACATTCGTTAACAGTGTGCACCACTCATACTCATACTCAAATATTGTACAAATAACAATAAGCACTGTAGAAATGTGCTCGCAAACCACTTCATATATAATACTCTTCTGCTAGACGATGTCAATGTACCAAAGGAGCTGAATTCCCTCTTGTTTGGGAATACATTCGAAGCATGATGGCAACTCGCTTGGCCACGTTCCACCAAACCGAGTATTTCAGAATTTCTTGCACCGAAATTTAAAGTCCAAACGAGGACGGAGGCCTGGGGAGGAAGGAACGAGGCTTTTGGGATGCCGCAATCGCGGTGCTGCAATCTGTTCCAGTGCTCGACGCACTGCGGACCGCAAAGTTCAACGGAGCCACCGCGGAGATGTTGCCACACATTCGCCGGATCGGTATGCCTGCCTGCCTTGCCTTGTCTTGCTTTGCCAGCTCAGCGTAACCCGTTTCCTTGGCTTCCCTGGCTCCGCCGGCCTCCTGACTTTCCTGACTTCCCTGGCTGCAGAGAGGCCACTGTGACTACTGTGACTACTGTGACTTCTCTGGCTAACTGGCGACTTGGCCCAAAAAAACACGTTCTCGCTCCCGTCGTTTTTCAAATTAACAACAAAGCTACAAATGTTGCCCACTGCCAAAGATGCAACTGCCGCAACCGTTTGCATATGGACAGTTAGCGGCGACCAGCTTGGAAATGTGTCATCAGTCGCTGGACTGGACAACTGGACGACTGGACACACACACGGCCGACTGAGCCTGCAGATTAGTGCAAATATGTTGCACGAACACTATGAATGCGCAACTCCCATGCCCCAATAAACATCAGCGTGGCTTCCGTCACCGAATCGACTAGTGCACTTGTTGAGCCGCAACTTTGCGTATTCATTTCCTGAAGCACGCGCCACGCCCCCGCTGCGGAAAAGGCGACGCCAACGCGCGTAAATATTTTCATAATATTAACGCAAACCTTTCATTGTCTGCCGCTCTCGCCGATTGCTGATCGCTGATCGCCAGCCGGCGGCTCTCGTTGAGTCTAATGAGCTGCAAGCGTGCGTTGGCAGGGTATTTATCTCTTGGGAGCAGGACAGGATCGTGGGTGTTTGGCCAGCGACTTGGCTTAATTACCAACTGGGGGGATTAGGCCTCTGCTTGACGCTGAGCGCTAATTAGCAGCATCTTGAGTTCGATACTGACCAAATTGGGAGATCATTAGCAGCTGGTCCATGTGCGATTCGTCCGATTTGCTTGGCAGTCGCGATCGAGGGCGGAATGCTGCATAGAAATTTCCCCAGTCAGCAGCACTCCTAGTGCTTTTCGACGAACGCAGGTAGCGTGCCACTGCAGACCCCCTTTGGGCCATGCCTAGTCCAAGACCAAGTCCGAGTCCGAGTCCGACTCGGAGTGCCAGCCCAAGAGCAAACCAGTGCTGTAGGTCAAGGCTGGGCGCGGCGGGCGTTCCATGTGCTCCATGAGCTCCATGTCGTACGTGACGTCTGCTGGCACTTGCAGCCCGCAGGTGAAAGCCCCGGCACAAGGCGGCGAATCGCGGAGCTTCAAGGGGAAACCCTGTGCAATGGCACATAACCATTGTAGTTGGACACAGCGAGTTAAAGATCTAAAACAATTTGATTTGTAGCCACAGTCCGCGCCCAGCCATTTTCGATGAGTGACTCTTCGCTTAGAAAGCCGAGGAGCCACCAGACTGAAGCCCACTATGGGCTGCACTATGGGAAAATGCTACATGCAAGCTCAGCACGTAGAAAACAACAGAAATTCGCCTGCAGCTGGCTCCGTATTGTTCTTCTCCGTATTGTTACAATTCTCCGCGCGGTTTATGTTGTGTACTTTATGGGAATCTTCTGGCTGGAAATTTTGGGCATGGGAACAGCAAGTGTGCCTGATCTCGCGAGATGTGTGATTGGGGTCTGCCAACTGAACCGCACTTTATGAGCTTTCTCTGGACTCGGCTGAAATATTACACCTACTTGTATCACTTTCCGGCCAAACTGAATAGTTTTGCATTTAGGAGGGCAAGCCCTGAAAACATTTGGCATCTGCAATTGCATTCTGAGTTTTGCTTTAGCTACTACATATATCATTTCATATTTTCTCATATCAACATCACTGTATTATCATTTTATCATATTAAAATGCATGTATGAATTCCTTAGACAATGAACTTCTTTCATCTTCTTACGCGTATCTGCCTAATTTTTCCAGCGGTCGTTTTACAAATTAATTGCTACGCCTTTTAAATGTTAATCAAAACACAAGCAACCGTAAAATTATTAACCACACACCACGCACACCTCTGTAGATCTTTGGTATACCAAATTTGGAAAAAACCAAAGAGCTTTCTTGTTGTAGCCGGGCATTTGCTGGGATTTTCGGACGCCTTTGAACGTTATTTACGACCAACTTAACTTTTGTATAATTCAAATCTTATTTCACCCCAAAGCTGCTGTGCTGTGCTGTGTGGTTTGTGGTGTGTGCAAAAATCGCTGCATAGAAATGTGTGCACCCCAAATGGACAACAGCACAGCACTGGCATCCCAAGGCAAAAACAACAAGAAAAGGAAATATATAAAACAAAAAAACAAAAAAAAACACCGTAAAACACCGAAAAGTTGAGATGAAAGAAACAAATTAATTGATGGGAATTTCTTTTTAGTCTGCGCTGGATGGGCTGAGATGCGACGCCACCGAGTGGCTTGGTTGGCTGCTGCCTGTCTTTGGTCGATTTGCATATTTAAATAGAAATCGAAAGCATTTGGTTTTGATTTTGTTGTGGTCCCCGCGCTTTCTTCTTTCCCCCGACTCGCTTCTAATTTGCTGGCAGCAGAAACAATGCGCCTGCGACTTGATTACGTAAACGTGGCCAATGTATTGAAGATCAAACAGGTACCACCATGGAGTCCATTTCTTTTAGCAAAATTAAGTAATGCTAACGGTGCGGCTAACCTGGCGCGTGAGAAGCAGAAACTATTGTTAACTTGGAAGCGAATATAAACACAATGCATAGGGGATACGATTTTGAGCGACAGATTGTAGGAAATTCTTTGCTTTTCTGCACTCATCTGTGGGCTCTTGTGATGCAGCAGGCAATCAATGACTTCGTTGGCAATCCATTTGGCCAAGGCTGATTAGCAGATCTCCAATCTCCGCCAGAGCGCTGACATTGAATCAGCAATCAAAACAAGCCGAAATGGCTATTTTCCCACCTGGAACGCTCATCCCGCATTGACACATTTCGTTGGCCCCAAAACAGAGATCGACAATAAACAATAAACAATAACAATAACACTAACAATTGCAGCAATAAAAACTGGACAACCGAAGTGATTACCCAAAAGGCAGGCAGGCAGCAAATGCAATGTTTGACTTTGTTGTAGGCATTTCACGCACTCACGTTTTTTAATGCAATCCCCACTCCGGCAATGAAAAAGTGGAAAACCGCAGTCGGAAACCCCCCTCCCCTGCGATTCCCCTGAGATTCCCCCCGCTTCTGGGCACATAAATATAATTTTACGACCGCAGCGCAGTCTCTCGTATATTTTCGCGTCTGCTGTTACATTAAAATCGTTGTGTTGTTTGCTGCGGCTTCTCAGCATCAACAATTAAACTACTAAGAGTAAACCCAACGTACTTAAGTGGCGAAATGATTCTGAACTTGACTTTAGTTTCCAGGGAAATGGTATATGATAAAGGGCACAACCAAGAGCTGGGGCATCTAATGCACTTTGGCAATCAAATGACGATACGTTTACGACAGTTTCGGGTGCCCTTTAATGCGCCAATAGCATTTATATATATTTTAATTGCACACTTAATGGCGAATTAAAGGTTTTTGCAATCCAAGTGGCCGATGATGTCAACTAGGAAACTTTTACCTATTCACCTGGGTTGCGCCCCCTAAAATGTTTATTGGCAAACGATGAAAACAAGAAAACGCAAATTTAATTATACGCGACACTCGTCGAGCAAAAGGGTATGCTAGATTCGTTGAAAAGTATGTAACATGGAAGTTCATTAGAATGCCATTAGAATTGGAGTGCAACAGCAGTCGCTTTCCTGCTTTCATATCTCAATCTCAATGCAGCGCTGCTCTCTCTGAGTAACGGGTATCTAATAGTCGCGACACTCGACCATAGCGTTCCCTCAAGTTTTTATTTTGATTTCTGAGTCATTCAACCCGCGCCGCTGAGCCAAACTTTCATATGGGAAGTGCTGGTGTGCTGGTCGAGACTTTCTTAAAAATTTGAAATACTCGTGCGTCAAGTCATCCACAGTCCACAATTTACCACCAGGGCCCCAAACGCCCCTTGTGGGGTGGGTGAAACCGATATTAGCTGAGCGGAATAGTTAATTAAGGCATACGCGACATATGCTAATGTCGCCGAATGTGCATATCAATTTGTCAGTCGCTCCTCCAACTCCTCGCCCGTTTTGGCCAAAGAAGCCGCTGGCCGCAAGCCCGTAATCAGTAATCCGTAAGCCGGAAAGAGTCGAAGAGTCGGGCCAGTCGACGGATATGCGAGCGAGTGGCAGATGATCCGCCACTGGGAGAGGCAGCTGTCAGTAATCATTATAATAATTTCATCGGCAGATTTATTCAGCTTTCTTGGTTCCTCGGTGTTCCTCCAAGTTCGTTGCCTAAGTCTTTTGTTTTGCTACTAGAAGGCTCCCTCAAGACACTGGCAAGCAGATTAGCCGCATCCCACCAGTTGTCGCGCCCTTCAGCCACTACCCCTCTCCCCCTCCCCTCCCCTCCATTCATCGTCAGCCCCACTTGTCATTTGGGGGGCGTGCGCGAGAGAGAGTACGAAGGAAAAGGAAAAGGACAGGGCGAACACTTGTTGACTTGTTGACTTATTCATGTCAGGTGCGAGCACGCGGCCAAATTGTTTGTATATTTATCCATTTCGCTGGGATTTCTGCCCGGCAAGAATATTAAAAGGCCGTACTTTCATGCTTTCTAGTGAAATTGAAAACGCATTTAATAATAAACTGCCGAAAATAAACAAATTGACGAAGAGGCCGCGGCCGCGGGCAAAGTTTCACTTTCAACCACCGTTTGTGGGAGCCGTCTCTGTGCCTTTTGGATTTCGTATGCGTTGTTAGAGGAAAAATCGGATTTAGCAAGATTTCGGGCTGAGGCAGACCAGATGCAATAGGAGCATCTGCGATTAGCGGGAAATGGAAAAGGGGTTGGGCGAAGGGGGTGTGTCTGTGATGGGAGATGCCGGTAGATAGGGGGGCGAACCAAACCAAACCAAATCAGATTAGCCAGGGAACTGAAGTGGGTTCTGTGAGTGATTACGGCTGCCTCATGCTCACGTTTTCTTGGCCCATCGACAAAAAGCTGCTAATGGGCAATAATGTCTGGCTGCATCACATAATGGCCAAGTAATTGTGATCGTAGCGTGGTGGCTTTCGGATGAGTTGGCACAACACCCATAAAAAGCCGGAGCCCTGCGAGTGGCAAATGGAAATGGAAATGGTGAAGTCGATTCGATTTGGCTCGGGTTGGATTGGGTTGGATTGGGTTGGGTTGGTTGGGAGGATTGCATTAATCAATAGGGAGACTACCACTCCGACTAGCGATGACTATGACGGATTTCAACTAATTTGCTTCTCGCCGCTCTCCTCTTTTACTTGCAGCCAAAGACTAATCCCAACAACGAAGCCAATTAGCAACCAGAGGTGAGTGAGAAATCATCAAGAAGGTTCGTTGCCCAAGAGGCAGATGGCCGATGGTCGATAAATCTAGAAAATCGTAAAAAGAGCGTGCTTTACAGCCCATAGATATTATATGTGATATACCCTCAAAAGTTAGAAGTAGTAGAAGACATTTTTTAAGAGGTTACATGTATTTGCTGAGTCTCATCTTAAGCTTACCTCTGCAACTGTAAAGGGTATCAAAAAGCATAGAAAAAAGGCGCAAATAGCCAGCCAAAACAGCTGAAGAACGGATGGCCACCACATGCCGACGACTCTAAATTGAATGACCGTCAACATTCGGTATTTGGCCAATGATCGGCGGTATAAGACAACAGCATTGGCTCTAATAAGGACCGTTACATAAAAGAGATGAGAATCGTTGCTGGAAATTGGGAAGTGGGCAGGGGGAGGGGGATTGGGGTATTGGAAGGGGTATTTTTACACGGCGGTATTGCCATGATATTTGGTTTTTTGCATGACACTTGCAAAAACGAAACAAAAGAGAGGGAATAACAAACTTTAGTTGTGACGACCTTAAATGGTTTTTGACTTTGACTTCGACTTCGACGCTGGCTTTGAGCCCACAATTGCCAAAGTTACCGGTGAACATGGCTATGTGCATGTTTTCGAACAACTTATCGAGTGCACCAACAATTGTCCGTTGTTTGCGGCTGATTTGCCAGAGCTAATTAAGTTGTTCGATTATACTGTTCGATAGACTGTTCGACTGTTTGGCTGTTCGGCTGTTCGATTGTTTCTTGGCCCGGCTTACAACTCCTTTACACTGGTCTGCTGGTTGTCCTCTTTCTATGTTCAAGTCCCCCTGGTTGGAGTTCATTTGGGAATGCATCGCCCGTGTATTCCACTACCAAATACTGTCAACCACATTCGAACTTCTAGTGAGGCAGTTTCAGGCTCGTAGCAGTAAGTCCTTCGTTTCGCACCCATAATTACCTCGTTAGCGAAGAAGTGTCGTTTATAAATAGCCCAGGAATGCACCCCTCACACACCACACACCACACATATGGAACGGCAGCACCTCCCACTTCACTCCAAACTAACCGACCACCCACCACCCACTACCCACCAAGGCGGCCCCAATCCGCGGGCCAAGGCAAGCGGCAAGCGGTGCGGGCGGCAGTGGGAGTGGGAGTGGGACTGGGACACAGTGGGGTCTGCGGCATTAGGCACAGAATAGGCTCAGAGCCCGCTTTCTGCTGCCAACCGGTTTCGCGTTTGCGTTCGCGTTGCAGTCCGCTCTGGCACTCGGGCTCTCTGCTGGCACCTGTCGCTGCCACTCTGTCTTGGCCAACTTCTTCGGCTCGCCGCGACGTGCTCGTGCTCGTGGTCGTTGCTTTTGGCCAAGTCGCCGTTGCTGCCGCTGCCGCTGCCGTGGGCACGTCTTGAGCGGCGAGCGTTCAATGCGCTGCCAGCCGTCGATAAGAACGCACGCGAGCGGGTCAAGTCATCCGGCAGACAGAAAGGCTTTCCGGCTATGGAGAGCACAACCTAAGGCTATAGGCTATAAGACTATATGTTATATGGAAGTCGAACAGATTAAATCGGAAATTGGAAATTGGAACTACGCGCGCGCGTGTGCTTTTCGCGAAACACACTGTTTGAATACGTTTGATTGCAATTTTTTTTTGTTTTGGATTCATTTTTTTTCGCATCAAGTGAATTGGCAATTGCAATGAGCAGTAGTGCGTGATGTGCGAATTGGTGCTGCATCCCAAACCCAATCTGCGGCACAAAAGACTTGCAAAACTATAGTTATTGTTATAGTTATAGCTATAGTTCTTGAATTCGGCTTCCAGTGCGGAAGAGCAGTATCACGATGTCGGGCATGAATCAAATGAGTGTCTTCATGGATAAGATCAACACGGTGAGTGCCAAAGGGATTCTCTGGGCAATTGGGGGCGTCTCTGGGTCTCTGGGTCGATCCACTTGAACCTGCGAAAGAGTGGATGCTTTACATTCGACTCGGTTGATTCGGTAAATCGGATCGCTTTTTGTGCAACACTTCACTTTGTACTTTGTACACTTTATGAATCCATTGTCATATTTTTAAACAAATTATTTGGATGGGAACAAAACACTAAAGAAGTTTAGCTTCTGTGCTGTTAAAGACCCCTTCTAAGTTTCGAATGCAATTAATGGGGGCCAAGGGGAAGTCCCTTTTAACTGCTTTGGTTTCCCCACGCAGTTCCGTGCACCTCTAAGGTTTTCCACCTGCGAGTCGCTGGGCGGCAGAGAGGGGTGGGGAAGACAAGAGGCAGGGAAAAGGGGGAAAAGGCAGCGAGAGTCCACTCTCACTTGACCAACAATTTAGCGTCATTTGCATTCAAAAGTGTCGCCTAGTTGCTCATAAATAAAATGAAATTGAAATTTTTGCGCCTCACTTTTCCAAGTCCCCCTCCCCCTTCCCCTCCTGCGATCGCCGATGCTCGGATGCCCGATGCCCGGGTACTCGACGTATTTTGATTGTGTGGAAATGAAAGTGAAATGCGCTCCGGCGAAATTAAGTGCCCATTGGCCGCCATCCCCCAATCCCCCGATCACCCAATACCCCGCTCACTGCGCCCCTGACTTAAGTGCGCCTCAATGAGCTTCAATTGAATGAGCTGAGCTGAAGTGAGCTGAGCTGAGCTGACGAAATGCCGCGCGCCGCATAACAAACATAAAACAAAAATCAAACGTTGAACAAACAAGTGGCCGCCGTCCGATTCGGCAAATTAAATGGGGGGTATGGGATGGCATGGGATGGGATCGGATTGGATCAGGTTGGATCCGAATGGATCGGTATTGGAGGCACTGAAAGTACTGAAAGTACTCGAGGTGCACTGCAGGCAGGCGTCTGGTATGCAACTGGTGCAACAATAATTAATTAGTAATCACTTTCGGCTGCCTTCTTGGGCGAGTGTAGAAATGCTGACGAGGCGTTCGCCGCTGGGCGGTACAAGTTGGGCGGTGAAAGAGTTGGGCAACTCTTCCTCCTCATTCCTCTTCTGACTTGGTGGTTTCGCTGACGAGCTTCGGAGCAGCTCCTGGCTGGGATTCCATACGAAACTGCAGGAATTGTAATAGCTTTATAGCAACCTATCTGACTGGCCTTTCAGCAGGAAAAGAACGAACAGCAACAGCAATGACATTTATCGCATACTTGACACCAACTCAGCTGACAGAACACCTCGGTGCTCGTGGGGAAATGTCATAACACCACCTGTCGTCTGTCGTCTGTCCTACGCTCCATTTGTGTGGGCTTTCAATGACTTGTAGCTGCACTTCAGGCAGCGCCGAGTTCACTTCCTGGCGACATACTGATGAATAGAGGGAGTGTGGCAATGGCGAGGGGCAGTTTCAATTGGTACATGGATTTGCACTTGCGGCGCAGTTGCTTCAACTTTATATTCCTCGATCGCAGGGATTAACCGCGTCGACTGGCATTTATTGACATTAACGGCAAGTGCCGTTGTGACGTCAACTACCGCAATCTGCGCTAGAATTCGGCTGAGCTTTCTCCGCGAAATCGGCAGGTTGCATAATCTGCAACTCCATCTGCAACTGCATCTGCATCTGGCCAACTGTATGCATCTGCAAGTGCCGCCAAAACCCGATCTCGAACTGGTTCGTCTGGCCCGTGGCCGCCTTATTAATGACGCAAGCCGCTGGCGGATTCTAGGCCTGCCAGACTGCCACACTGACATTGGCCTACGAGGTGATACGGGGCATTCAGCGACGGACTTGCTTCTCACGAGCTTTGGTGTGCTGCTATGCTGCTGTGGTGGTGGAATGTGGGCCAAGTCGTTGGATAGCCGATGGATAGCTAAATTATCTCAAGCGATTCACACTTCGCACTTGCTCACCTCCAATTACTTCACTACTTATACATATATGAGGCACTTTCAGCCTGAGGCTGCAAGGCCTGCCAGTATTAGCTAGTATTTCTTGGGCTATGAAATTATCTATTGCTTTTGTGCATTTGTGTATGAAACAATAATATGTCGTAGTCCGTAATCCAAACCAAACCCTAGGTAAATCCAGACAGACCGCCAAGGTCTCGCCTGTGGTGACCGCATCCCGGAAAGTTGCTTCTCGCTAACGGGTTGGTATCACTCCCTAGACACGGGAAGCTCTAACCCATATAGCCATACACATATAT
Organism: Drosophila teissieri; assembly: GCF_016746235.2. Lineage (NCBI taxonomy): Eukaryota > Metazoa > Arthropoda > Insecta > Diptera > Drosophilidae > Drosophila > Drosophila teissieri. The sequence continues at coordinate 1,153,710 of NC_053034.1, read as the reverse complement.
CATTGGGCATAGGCCGCGTGCACGAACACTTTATACATTTTCGGAGCCCATATACGGAAGCCGTGTAATGCTAATGAATCGCTGCGAAAGCAGCCGAAACCAGGCACCGCACCACCAGCACATGACCAAAACTAGACTGGGAAAAGTGTGTAATAATTTCCTGTCCCAGCCTGATTTGCATGTGAAGTCCCCCTTCCAGCTCGATTCATTCCACTCGGACTTGGATTCGCTGCTCTCCAAACCAATCCAATCCAATCCAATCCAAAGCAATGCAATTCAGTACACTCCACTCCATTCAACTCCAGCTGGCCGCCTTGTTTGACTGCAGTAAGTCAAAGCTAATGGCAAAAGATACAAAAGTATCTGCATGTAATGCGATACATTTGCGGGCCACCTACGCTCCGAAACTTTCCAGAGTTTGTCAGAGATTGAAACTGAAATTTATGCGGACATGAATTAGCCGCGGCTGACCCGACTAATCAACTGGGAAAACATAATTCGTTTGTTTTCGCCTTTTGGCAAGTGAAAGTGCCCATCTAGCTGGCCATCTGACCAGCTGGCCAGCTGATAACGCATTTGTTCGTGCCTCGGATGTGGATGCATCATCACTTTTCTTGTCTTCTTGGCGAACAAGTCAAGCAATTAAAGGTAACCATTTCGGACAGATCCAGTTTTCATTTGTATGGAGTGAGCTGAAAGCGATTTGGGAGTAGATCAATATGATCGATGATTCGCCAGGAAAACATCCAAATGATTTTCTTGTTCAATAAGCACATGACATTATTATACATGAAAGCGAGTTCCAAATATATCCATTTGTCCCATGTACTTCAGTATTTGCACTGAGTATCTAACACATCTGATGTGATAAGGTTTCTTTCGCCCAGTATCTCTGCATCTGGTATTGCGTATCATTGTCAGTGTCAAAGCGAGTAAACAAGCAGAGCTAGGCAAATATAAGTATATTCCGGATAAGATACGGATCTCGGCCAAAAACTTGGCCCAGTTGAGAACCCAGTTCTGGGCCGGGAAGATGCAAATAGCCGTGCAAGTGGAAGTTAAAAGGCCGCCGCGCAAAAACAAGGTGAGCTGTAGATTGGGTTCTCTTCGGATTCGAATTGGAATTGGAATTGGGATAGGGATGGGGACTGCTTTCGGTTGGCTGGGGGGGGAACCTAAGGTCGAGCTCGTTTTCCCTGACCCGCTGCCCCATTCGGCGGTGGAAGTCCCCTGAAGTCGCCAACAGCGTCGAGCGGAGTAAAACCAAGTGGCGTCCAACCGCCGCTTTCCACGCACTCACGGCCGGCCAGGAGTTTTCTTTGTCAGGCGGATTTCACCGACAGACAAAGCCAGAAATTGCCAGCTTAATTTACGGCTTTACATTGAACTGAACGGACGGGCGGATGGACGGATGGACAGAGTGCTAGGAAATGCGGGATGGGGCAGCTCACGATCTATGCGATCTTCTGCTTTGTTTTTCCCCCGTTTCCCTTTTCGATAAACATTTTCATTTTCACTTTCGTTTTCGTATTCGTAGTCGTATTCGTATTCAATTTGTGTGTTTTGGGGTTTCGCTCAGATTCGAGATACGAGCCGCAGAGTTTTCCCCTCGACCGCCAGCCAATAATCACAATAATCATGGTAAGCGGGCAGTCAGTCAGGCCAAAACAGGTTGCCGGCGGATGCCCAGACTCTGCAGACTACAGACTACAGACTACAGACTACAGACCACAGACTACAGACTACAGACTCTGCAGACTACAGATTCGGATTTTTGGGATGCCGAACGAAAGTGAAAACATTCACCTCACCTCACGGGGCACCAAGAAGCCAAGAGGAGCTGCTGGGAGGGAGGGACTTGCGTCCGAAATAAAGATTGAATTTAAATAAATTTCGTATGTTAATTGCAGTTCCCATCCCCTGGACCACTGAAAACCCGCCACACGAAACTGAAATCGAAACTGAAACTGTAAATTTCAAGTTTTCTTATGTTTTTCACCTTTTTTTGCGAATGCCTTGCTGGCTTACTTGAATTAATGAGGGTCAAGATACTTGGGCTTTGCTTTCGGTTTTTGATTTTCGGTTAACTCAACTTTTGCTTTCTACAAACCGCGGAGAAATGGGAGATCCAGTGATCAGTGATCGGCGATCGGCGATCAAGAGTCGAACTGCGGGGATTGGAACAAGTGCAGCTAATGAAACGCATCCATTTCAATGGTCACCAACTTCTGGATGACCTTCAGAAATGATGGATGGCCATCTATCCATCGAGGGGATTGCAGGGAAAGCTCCTGTCCAATGTGTTTTCACAGCCTGAAGTGCCAATTCGGAGGTTTAATAGAAGCTGGCATCTAATTTCATACTCCACCCCCAATAGCGTCCAGCTAATTTAGACCAGTTAATAATGATAATGGCCAACGACGCATTGGTAGATAAATGAAACTTGTTTCTGGCCACTGAGCTCTTTTCAAGCGGGCTTTTCTTGGACTTTTCCTTCTGTAGCCGGCGTCGTATTCGGATTTGTTTGTGTGCGGCTTTTTGCTTTTGGGTTTGCTTTTGCGTTTGCTTTTGACTTTTCGGCTCCTTTGCCAAGCATTGTTTTGAATTAATAACTTATATCGACTTTTTATAAGCGCCCGCGGCGCACATCAATTGATTTACCGGATTAGCATACCTCTCTCTATAAATACATACATATACATACATATACTCGTATGTATACATATATCCATGATCCGCCTTGGGATCGCTTATGCTTTTTTCGATTATTTTTTCGCTTTGTATCAGGTTGATTTCGGAGTTGAAAAATTATTTGCAATTTATGAAACGCGTTCGCTGAGCAACAACAACGGCAAGAGCAGCGACGACGAAAGTAAAAGTTCAATTAAATAAAGATAAATTGCACAACAATTGTTGTCGTTGTCGTTGTACTCGTTTTTGCTGCTACACTTTTGTGGCCAGCAAAAGAGTCTTCGATGTCGATTTCGATGTCTCGCTTTACTTTACGTAAGCCACCATTAAATCCGTCCGAAATAAATTTTTATTAAAATCCAGCGACACATTCGGACAAGTGCCAAACGCCGCGCCCCTTTGCGCCCCCGCATTGACCCCCATATTACAATTACAATTACCGGGCCGAAAAGTGTCGATTTTCCAATTAGCCAAGCAAATCAAACCGACGACCCAACAAGGGGAACACCAAAGCGGAAAACTAGCAGCGGAGAATGGGGGAAATGAGGGCCCAGCTCTCAGATTTTGATCGCATTTGGTCGCACATTCAGGCCTCTTGAGATGGAAATGGATCGTCAAATTGTTGGGCTAATAAATGTTGCGTTTTTGGAAAACAAAGCTGGCTGGAAAAAACGCCGACTGCGACAGAGAAAAGAACTTTGCACGACTTCGGCCGAACCTGTAGCAGCTCTGCAGCAACTTGGCTAGTTGCAGTTGCTAGTTGCTAGTTGCTAGTTGGCAACACCAAGCCTTAATCAAGTTGCAAGAATGCGGAATAAATGTCATTACAAAAGCCAAATGAAATGAAACAAAGCGCTGGCAGTGCTGGAGTGCTATAGTGCTGGAGTGGCTAAAAGTAAAAACGGCGAGCGTGTATCTCACAGATGCCGCCGACAGACTCGCTTCGATCTCGGATCGCTGGAACCGCAAACTGGTTTACTCTGTTCCTGGATCACTTGGGGGTGTACTGCATGGGCATGAGCATGGGCATGAGTATGAGTATGAGTATGCCAGCTATGCAGAATGCAACTCCAAGTGCCGATCGTGCACTGTCACCGGGATTAGGAAAAGTGTGTGTAGCCGGGTAATTAATGGCAGCACTTGAGGGCAACGGGCCACCTCCTCTGCCCCCGCTGCCCCTTCAATGGGACAAGAGGCAAGTGTTTAGAGCGACGCCAAGTTCTTCCTTCTTCCGTCTTCCGACTGAGTTAGAAGGCCACTGCGCGAGTCCATCTGCTATCACTAATGGTCGGACTCAACCACTTCCCATTGCCAGTGGTGCGCCAGTTGCCCCCCAGTCGGCCAATTAGGCCCATTTGTCTATAATTACCGCCAATACCAATAACAATACCAATACCAATACGAGTATCTGCCGATGGGCCCCTCCCCGAGCACATTTCCTGCACAGCACATTTCGTGGCCTCCTAAACTTTAAATGTCAGTCCATTCCGTTCGCCAGACCCAGAGCCAGGTTTGGTGTCGCTTTCGCGCCGAGCTCAAGCCAGAGCTCAGCCAAATGGCTTTTGGCTTTGGCATTGCTGAAGAACGCAAAATTAGACTGCAAATTAGATTCCAAGACAACTTTGGGCTAGTTTTGGGAGGGCAACCCTTCCGCGGGAAGAGTTTCGTATGTCCAGCTCTTGAAAGTGTGATCTCAGCACAACTACACGACAGTCATCCGACATTCTTGGGTTTTTTATTTTGATTCAGATGATTTATCCATTATTATTGCAAACGCACTTTATGTGATGCCTGTGACAAAGAGCTCGGTGATTGAGACTGCAATTAGAGTGCCGTTTTGATTGATGGCCCATCTGGCAGGGAGGTGGTAACTTCACTTCCTACCTTCGCGACTTCCTGATCCGTCTGCATTTTTGATTACATCTGCACATTCTTATCTGCCAAGTGCACTTGACTTTCCATTTTGGCAGCTGTCCATCCGCCGATCTGCGGACACCTCGTCGACCCTCATCATTTCACTTGGCTTGGTTTTTTCTGGCTTTGGCTTTGGCTTTGGTTTCAGTTTCGGTTTCGGTTTTGGTTTCTGTGCTGCGATCGCTGTAATCACAATTAAAAAGCACTTTGCCAATTCGCCAACAACTTGTTCGCCAAGATGTTGAATGGGCTGTTGGTGCTGTGTCGCCGATGATTATCGGCCAAAAGCCAAAAGCAAAAGGCAAAACACAAACGGCGAGCGATGACCGTTGACATGTTGCCATGATAGCCATGCTGCCATGATAGCCATGCTGCCATGATGGCCATGTAGCCCTGGACGGGGGGAGGGAAAGGGTGGGGCGGTCGCCCTGATCGATCCTGGGCTCTGGTGTTGTTGCTGCTGACCCCCATCGACCGCGGCGACAACTTCATCGGCGCATTTAGTGAAAGTTGATGCCCGCAGCAGGAGATGATCGCCTCGCCTCGCCCCGCCCCGCCGATCGCCGTGTTTTTCGAGTGTAGACGGACGTAAAAACACTTGCACTTTTTGCATACGTTGTTCGTACATTTTCCATCGCCAGCCTGCTCTGCTGGCATTTAGTGGCTTTTCTGATATTTTCCTCGACTCATTTAAATGGAAATGGAAACTGCTGCACCCACTTCGACGTACCTGGCTCGAGGTATCTGAACTTTTGGCCATAAATTCATAGCCTGACCAGGCAGCCAGCCAGATCTGGCAGCGAGGTAGATTAACTGAAATACCAACTAGCAGCGCAGCTTGCAGAAATGTAAATGAGTCTCTGGCCTGCCACCGCTCACTTAGAAGATCTAGAAGAGAAGGAGCCAGGTGACTGGATAAAGTGTCTGGATACATTGCCAGGCCAAATGAGTTGATCGCAGAACGCGGCGAGCGGACACCCAAAGAACCAAACGATTTCCAAACTCGAGTGCCAGTTTGAACAAGGCTTCATGGCCATAAACTGCCGCTTGACAAGTCCAAATTGTCGGCTCACCGATAAGATATCAGCTACTAAATACATATACTGCCCCTGCAGTATGTTCCGTTTGCAGTGCTGGCTTCCATTGCCTTTGCTGTGGTATTTTGGCAATTTGATGTAAATGTGTTCATTTCATTCACTTCATGCTTAAAATGAATCTATCTCAGCATTGAGTCACCCTTCCATATGGCCATTGGCCACCAGTCATGTCCTCCTCCATGTTCCCAGTTCGTGTTCGTTCGCAGTCCACTGCTGGTAGTAAGTAGGTTCGGAAACAACCAGCAGGTGGCGCTGTGGTCGTCTGTAGTTGTCTGTGGTTGTCTGCGGTTTCGATTTCATTTTCCACTGCGGGAGTGAGAGCTGGCTCTGTGGGGCTTGGAGGCCAATTGGTTGGGAGGGCGAAGCGGTTGGACTTGTGCAATATCATTTTAGCACCCCCATGCCTGATTACTCGAGTACACTGCTAGTTTAGGTTTTTATTTACCTCCCTCCCTCCCTCCGCCGCATTGTTTAACTCGATTTCAGAGCTCTGCTGCCCTGAGCTGCTATTGTTTTGCTGCAGTGCTGCTTGCTTACTATCGCGCTGTGTTGTTGCATGTAAACAACACCTTACAACACCTTCACCACGGTCCAGCGCAGTTGTTTTTTCTGCGGCTGTTGTGTTTCGCTTCTTGTGCATTTCTATGCATGGCTTTCCTTGTGTCGCCGTGTCGCCTTAGCCGCCAATCGACCACAAAACTAATGGCGCAAAGAGCGGAAAAGTGAACTTTTCATTTGGGCACTTGATTTCGATTTCGAATCTTCGGATCGGTTGTTCACTTTGGTTATTTGCGACGGAATTTTCCACTGGCCTAATCTAAAGCAAGCACAATTGTCTCCTTCTTATCGCAGCTGTCGCCCTGGAGAGCGTAGTAATCCCTCCCCAGATAGAAGATCGGCTAGAATCCGCTGCCCCATTGAGATGCTGTTTCGTTTCCCCTCCCCACAAATCGTGGATCGCGAAGAGTGGCATTTGAAAAGTGCCGTGCTGACAAATGCGCTAAAAATGCTGGCAATTAACTGACAACTGCAAATGAAATGCCACAAATCCCGTGCACCCAAGTGTCAGTAGGCCCCGTAAGCCGCGTAAACCCCGTCAGCCCCGTGATTCCCCTGCCTTCGCTTTCGTTAGTTGGTCATAATGACTATCTTTGGACCGTGCGACAAGCCAAAATTGCAGTTGCAATTGCAACGGTGTCGCCGGCGAGGAAAGCGGACAACGCTGCGTATGATTGATGCCGCTCAGCTGCTCCGCCTCCTGCCACTGCTACGCAGCGATAATTAAGCAACCATCCATCCCGCAAAGTGCCTGAAAAGTGGGTAAAGATGAGCTTATGTTGATGTCGAGGCGGAGCTCTGCCGTGTGCCGTGTGCTGTGCCTAAAAGGAAAAGTTTCTGGCTGCCAGCTGTGTGCGCGCTTTGCGCTTTCGACATGTTTTCTTTATTTTCCTGGCATGCGGAAAAACTTGTTTTCCATTTTCGTTTTCATTTTCATTTCGGATTTGCCGCTCGCGCCCGCCGCTTGATGGATTTTCGGTCGCTCTGGCAAAGGGCAGCCCAGCTGCTGGATGAACTGGCGCGTCTGAGAGATACCGACTCCGATCCCGATTCCAAACACAATCCCAATCCCGCCAGTGCCCGGATAAAGATCCGTGAGCACTCACACTTCCTGGCCCCCGATCCACGATCCCAGTCGGTGTCGTCGTGGTCGTCACCCATTTGCCACACTTCCATTTCACTTTCAGCCTTATGAAGTTATTACGCGACTCCGCGCGCCTGCTGAGTCGGTGGATCGGTGGATTGGTGGCTCTGTGGCTCGGTGGGTGTACTCGGAAGTGCATTTTCCTCAGCAGCGAGGGCGTGGCGGCGGCAGGTGTGAAAAATGCGATTGCCTTGGGCATCCAGACACCTGAACGGCTGAACGGAGCGGAATGCAGGAGGAGCAGGAGAAAGAGCAAGCAGGAAATGTTTGCAGGCGGGTATATTTGTCGCAATTTCAAGCAAAGGTATTCGCAGGCAAACGAAGCCGAAGCCCTCGAATCGGAGAGTGGGAACCGTTTCTCAGCTGGCTGCTCCAAAAGTGCCTAAAATATCATTTGTACTTCCATACCTATCAATTAAATTTTACGTAGCAGACAAATAGTAATAGTAGTGCCCACAATGAACCTGCAGCCAAAGCCCAGCAATGACTTCGTTGTGCCACCGAACGGACTCTTCGAGATCCCGGCACCACCGGCGCGTCCGGATTATGTGGCGATGAGAGTGCCCGTGAAATCGATTAGAATTGGCATGCGGAGGAAGGAGGAAGTGCTGGTCGACAAGCAACTCGAGTTCTTCTTCCAAACGAAAGCTGTAGGCAAGCCGAAAGTCAGTCACCCAGAGGAAGACGTCCAGTTGGTGTTCTCTAAGCCTCCCGACAGCCTCTGTAAGCCTCCCGAAAGGTACGATGTTGGCAAGATCAGTGGTGCTCCCTGCATTGGTTTTGGCAGTGCCCTCCTGCGATTCGTGTTCAACTTGCTGGGCATTTTCCAGAATGAGTGTGATATGGACGACAATTTAAGGTGGACCTAGTTATTAGAGAGCGTCTATTGCTTGAATGAGATTAAAATCGAATTAAAGAGTACCTCGTACCATTCTGTTTTCTATGTGCCACGAGCTAGTGGGCTAGTCGGTTGTCTTTGTCTAGTATAGTCGGGCATTAGTTTAACCCTTCTGTTGGCTCTCCAAATACTAGATTCTAATTGTGGCCAAAAACGGCGCACGCATTGCTACGCATGCTCTCCGTTTGGCCAACAGATCAACAGATCGAGCTGCGTCTAATTAGACCCACGCGCAGGCCAAAAGCGAGCCAACTGAGCGCGGATTTGATTAGTGGAACGGGCCCACTCACAGCAGATTGGTGGCTGCGACCCAGACGAAGATCGGAGACCCAGATGGAGATGGAGATGTAGACAGCGACTGAAGCTGAAGCTGTAGCTGTAGCTGAAGCATTGACCTGATTTGTGACGGCGACGACAGCAGCCAAGAGACAAGAGACAACAGACAAAGCCGAGACAGCAGAGGCTGTCAGAGCAGCTGGCTTGGGGCCCAGTTGGCAACTGGAGCAACTGCATCCGAATTGATCCCCCGGCTGAGCTGGGAACTGCTGGCGAGTCAGTGGGTGAGCCCAACTGGAGCACAGAATCTGGAGCAGAGTTATTTCCTGCCACGAACTTAAGATCACGCCAACTCACAATGCTAATGAAACCGCACAGTAATGTGGACAAAAATGCCGTATCTATAGGTTCAACATATTTCATGTAATATATCCAGGAACTCTGCCTCCTTTGCAAATAATGCGAATTGCAGATGTTAAGAGATCACAATGCCAGTTCGGAGATTGTTCTAACACACGCAGTATTGGTTGGTATCGTTCAGTGCCCGAGATTGAGGCGAGAACCCCGGTCGATCAAACCTGTTGGCTGATTGATTGATGGCCGTTGATTGAGCACTCGCTTCGGCAAACAAAAAATCAGCAGCGCCAGCAGCAGATTACCCAATCCATTGGGCAAGACGACGAACCACGCGCGCGCACTCCAAGCTATTCCCATTCAAATACAGCAACAAATACAAATACAAATACAAACAGCAATTCCAGCAAGAGCTCGTACTCCAAATCGGATTCCACTTACTCGGAACGAGCCAGAGGCGCAATGAAAGCAAATTAATAAGCCATCATCAGCATAATGTGCTTGGTACTGATGCCCCTGTCCGCTCCTCGATTACGTCTGAAGTGGCGGTGCAGCTTGTGGATTGTGGATTGTGCTGTTCACTGCAGTACTGTGTAGTGTGTAGTGTGTAGTGTGCAATGCGATTGCAGTTCACAACTCACAATTTGCATAACAACATATGTAAGGAGAAGGAGAAGGGGAAAGCTAAGCCAAACTCCTCTCCCACGTGAATTGAATTTGGGTTCTGCGGCAGTTGCCACACGGATCGCAGACAGACTTGCGACAGATCCAGCAGCTTGACAACAGTTGTATCAATGTTTGTTTGTCGCTTCGATGCGATTCCATTCGATTCGAATCGGCTGGGTTCTTTGGAATAGTTGGCTTGTACCCCACGCATGGCGAGAAACAGCAGAAACCCACGAGTATCCATTGTTGCCAGTGAAAATGAATTGGAAGTGGACAAATTTTGCGTACACGCTGACATCTGGCAGGCGACCTCTTAACTCGGGGAAAGGTTTTGGGTATCAAACCATAAATTGGTGCCCACATTAGAACTCTAGTTGCAACCGCTTTGGTTGAGTGAAGACCACTCACCATCCCCCAATTTGTGTGCCGAGTGTGTGTGTGTGGATGGAAGTGCAACCGCGATTGCATTTGTCTTCTTGGCCCGTCTTTGGGCTGTCTGGCCTGGCCTAGCCTGGTCTTGCCATGACTCGGTTAGGTTTGGCTGGATGGTTTGGTTTGTTGGCTTGACTGGGCGGCCTGGTTACTCGTTGGGTTGCCTTGGCTGACTTGGCTGGCTTGGCTGGCTTGCCTGACTTGGCATGAGGCGGTTGTTGACGGGCATTTGTCTGGCGTGACACCTCGGCCTGTCGGCCGGCATTAGCGGCCTGTCACAATGTTGTGGGCAGGTCAATTACTCGGGAGTACTAGCATTTGACTGACGTTCTACATTCCGTCTCTTGTTCTTTGTTGCAGACCCTGCAGTCGTGTCCCATCGTGTGCATCAATGAGCCGGACACACACAGCGCCAACACCGAGATATTGCAGACAAGTGCGGAGAGCACGCTAGAGAAGGCGTGCAAGGCGGCGCCATCGGGTGGAGCCAGCACGAGTGTGACTAGCCTGAACGGCAGCTGCATTGCCATCAACGGAGGAATAGGAGAAGAAGCCACTGAAACTGCAACTGCAAATGCATCGGCAACAACCAGCACCGCGGCTGGAGTGACCAAGATAACGATAACCAGTGACAGCGGCAAAGGCAGCGCCAAAGCCAAAGCCAACACAGCCAGTTCCAGCGACGGCTACAAGAACAGCAGCTTGGTGTCCATCACCAGCCTAAACAGCTGCAGCGACCTCAGTCTCAGCCAGAGCCAGGGCAGCACCGCCACCCTGCCCATCAGCAGCGCCAGCTGCAGCAGCAACAACGTCAGCAGCCACCCACTCAGCAACAACAACAGCGGCAGCGACACCTCGTCCAACAACTTCCAGGAGCGGTTCGACTTTGAGCACTGGAAGGGCCTACTCAGCGACTACAACTGCTTCCACGGCCTGTATCGCTACTGGAATCAGTACAACGGACGCAGCAGCAGCAGCAGCGCCAACGACATCAACAGCGCCAGCGAACAGCAGCAGTCCCAGTCCAACCATGAGAACGGCCTGGGCAGCGGAGCCGGTTCCTTCTACACCCACAACATACTAGGCTACACCTTCGGCTATCCGTTTGGCCTGAAGGAAGACCTCGACGGCGGCGGCAGCGGCAACTGCAACAGCAACTGCCACGGCGGCGGCAGCAACACCAACAGTCTTGGCCTCAGGAAGTGGCTTTCAGGCAGCACCAGCAGCAACGAGACGCCGCTCCAGAAGCACTACCGGCACCAGCAGAAGAAGAAGATGCCCGGCTTCAGGGGCAGAAGGGTGTGGTGCGGCTGCTTCAAGGTAAGTGATGGTTGATGGTTGACAGCTGTCATATGTAGCCTCTGGCAACGCACTCGCTTAAAGTATTCTGCTCCTTGAACCAAGACCCCAGTTACCTGGGCATAATCTTCCCTCGAAATGTGCAAAGTGTGGGTGTAATTTGCATAACAGAGAACTCGGACCGCGCCGAAATATCTAAAAGGAAAAAGCCAGTCAAAGTCACGTGCGAGCTGTGGCCAACAGACAGACCCAATTACCAATCGACATCGGAGTCGGCTTGAGCACTTCAGCACTGCCTCAATGCTCCCCGATTCCGATTCTGTGTCAGCGAATTCGTTAAATTGTGCACGAAGTTGCATAAGAGGCGATAATTCCAATTGTCCAATTGTCCGATTGCCCTGGGAACGATCCGAGCCGAACCGAACATAGCTATTACAAGAATTCAATCGGTAAATAGAGTAATTTGCCAGAATTCCTTTCCGAGTCGAGGCACAAGAACCAAGAACCAAGCAAGAACCAGGCAGGCGAAAAAGTTGGCAGTTGCCAAAAGCGCAGCGAGCAGAACCGCTTCCCCAGCAGGTGGATCGGATTGCAGTGGATTGGATTGGCGGCTTGGCGGCTTGGCCCGTCGTGTGGGCCTCGTCTCGAGGCCAAGCAAGCCGTCTAATTGGACACGCACTGTTGGCGGGCGGAGAACGTAACGCGTCCGCTTGAGCAAGCTGCCACTAATCGCCTCTGACTTTTCTAATTTTCTGACTTCTCCGTTGCAGGACGATGAACCACCCGAGATTTGTGTGGTGGAAGGGGCGTTTACCCTGCAGACGCTCACGCCCACCCAACCCATGCCGTCGGTGGATGAGCTGGACACCAAGTTCGCGGAGCTGGTGGAGGAGCTCGATCTGACGGCGCCCAACAAGGAGGCGATGCTCAGCCTGCCCGCGCAAAAGAAGTGGCAGATCTACTGCTCGAGGAAGCTGCCCTTGGATGCGGCCGATGGCCCGGATGCAACGGCCATTACCCAGCCCCCCACCGCAGAGCACTACATTGAGCGCCTGAAGGAGCTGGTGGTGCACATATCGCTCTCGCCGGAAGACTCGCCCAGCCATGAGCTGGGCAATCGCCTGGATGGCCACGCCGCCTTTGTGGACGCCCTGAAGACGGCGCTTCGCACATCCACCCACAGTTTCGTTCTGCGATTTGTGGAGCTGGACGGGCTTCCTGCGCTGCTCGACCTCCTGCTGCAGCTGGACATCCGCGTGGCCAACAGTCCGCTGCACACCAGTCTCATTGGTTGCATCAAGGCCCTGATGAACAACTCGATGGGTCGCGCGCACGTGCTAGCTCATCCGACGGCCATCGACACCATAGCCAGATCCCTGGCGGCGGACAACATTCGCACGAAGATCGCCGCGCTGGAGATTCTGGGCGCCGTGTGTCTGGTGCCCGGCGGTCATCGCAAGGTGCTGCAGGCCATGCTCCACTTCCAGGAGTTCGCTACGGAACGAACCCGTTTCCAGAGCATTGTCAACGACCTGGACCGCTCGACCTACGCGTACAGGGACAATGTCAACCTGAAGACCGCCCTCATGTCGTTCGTAAATGCGGTGCTCAACTACGGACCCGGCCAGGAGAACCTCGAGTTCCGACTGCACTTGAGGTACGAGTTTCTCATGCTCGGCATCCAGCCCGTGATCGACAAGTTGCGCACGCACGAGAACGAAACGCTGGACAGGCATTTGGTGGGTACTTTCGGTTAAGATTATGGTGCCAAGCCCTTCTCTAAATGTATTTATTGCAATTATAAACAGGACTTCTTTGAGATGGTTCGTGCCGAGGACGAGAAGGAGTTTGCCCGTCGTTTCAAGGAGGAGCATGTGGACACCAAGAGCGCCGGCTCAATGTTTGAGCTGCTGCGCCGCAAGCTCAGTCACTCGCCCGCGTATCCCCACATGCTCTCCCTTCTGCAGCACATGCTCCTGCTGCCCTGTAAGTGCTCCCCTCAGGAGTTGTTAACTCTAATTCAAATTCGAAATCTAATTATAATCCTCATCGAAATCCAACAGATACGGGCCACTGCACGGAGCACTGGCTGCTGATTGACCGCGTGGTACAGCAGATAGTGCTGCAGGTGGAACAGCGGCCAAACAGTGATCTTATCGTCGACCCCGATGAGCCTGAGAAGCAACTGAAGCTGGCCGCCGAGTCGCCAGTCCACGATCCCGACGTGGCGCCCTTGCAGATCGACGTGGCGAAGCTGGTGCGTCTGCTGGTCAAGGAGGAGCAGTTGACACAGGCGCGCAAGCGTGCCGACGAGCTGGAGCGCGAGAACTTTGACGTCCAGTCGCGGCTGGCCAAGAAGGAGCAGGAACTCGACCTACGCATGCAAGAGAAGGAGGACTTGGAGACGGGACTAGCGCGCATGCGCGAGCGCTTGGAGAAGGAGTCCGCCCAGCACTCGCAGGCGGTGCAGCGGGCGCAGACTGCCGAGATGCGAGCAGAAGACCTGCAGCACCGCCTGATCAGCGAGCAGCAGGAGCGGGCTCGCTTGGAGCGATTGGTTACGGAGGGCAGCATCCCCGACGACCAGAAGGTGGCCGGTCTCACTGGCTGCAATGGTGCCGTCTCGCCTCCACCGGCACCGCCCATGCTCAAGGCCATCCCGCCGCCTCCGCCACCCATGGCACCGTCGATGATGCCCCCACCACCACCTCCTTGCCCGGGCGCCCCTCCTCCGCCGCCAAGCATGGCACAAACGATGGCTCCGGCGCCACCAAAAGTGGATCTGCCAAAGAAGAATGTGCCACAGCCGACGAATCCCCTGAAGAGCTTCAACTGGTCGAAGCTGCCGGACGCCAAGCTGCAAGGCACCGTTTGGAGTGAGCTCGACGAAAGCAAGCTGTACAACAACATGGAGCTGGAGTCAATTGATAAACTCTTCTCGGCCTACCAAAAGAACGGGGTATCGGTGAGTTAAGATATGCGATCTCCGTTGAGTTTCGTTTCCCTACTCAGACCCTCCTTGTTTCCCAGGCCACTGATGGATCCTATGAGGACTTACGGGTAACTGGCAAGGCGGCCAAGCAGAAAGTGCTGTCGGTGATCGACGGACGCCGGGCGCAGAACTGCACCATCCTGCTGAGCAAGCTGAAGATGAGCGACATGGAGATATCAAAGTAGGACGTTCTTCACATTACCTGCTACGATCCATGCATACTAACCAATGCCACTTTCAGGGCCATTCTCTCCATGGACAGCAACGAGCAGCTGCAACTGGACATGGTCGAGCAGCTGCTCAAATTCACGCCCTCGGCGGAGGAGCGAGCTTTGCTGGACGAGCATAGCGAGGACATTGAGTCTCTTGCTCGGGCCGATCGATTCCTCTATGAGATATCCAAGTGGGTTTTGAGCGATTCCCCGAATTCCGTAGCTTCTTCTACAAATGTTCATTTTCAGAATTCCGCACTACGAGCAGCGCCTGAAGAGTCTGCACTACAAGAAGCGTTTCATGCTGACCATCAACGACTTGGTCCCCCGCATAACCAGTGTGATGGAGGCCTCTCGTGAGGTGGCTCGTTCCCGTCGCCTGCGTAAGCTTCTTGAGTTGGTCCTCGCCTTAGGTATGATCCACGGTCCGTTGGCTAAGCCCCGTCTATAACCCAGTCTACCTTTATCCCACCAGGCAACTACATGAACCGCGGGGCACGTGGCAACGCATCCGGATTCCGACTGGCGTCGCTCAACCGGCTGGCGGACACCAAGTCCAGTGCCGCCAAGGGCACCACCCTGCTACACTACCTCGTGCAGGTGATTGAACGCAAGTTCAAGGACCTTTTGAAGTTGGAGGACGATATCCCACATGTGCGCGAAGCCTCCAAGGTGTCGCTGGGCGAGATGGACAAGGACATTCAGATGCTGCGCACGGGTCTGGCAGACGTGGCGCGCGAGATCGAGTTCCATCGCAGTTCGGGCCCGGCCCAACAGGGCGACCGCTTTCTGCCCGTGATGCGCGAGTTCCACGCGCAGGCGTCGGTGCGCTTTGCGGAGCTGGAGGACAAGTTCCAGGACATGAAGACGCGCTTTGACCGTGCGGTTCGCCTCTTCGGCGAGGATGGTTCCGTTTTACAGCCGGACGAGTTCTTTGGCATCTTTGATTCTTTCCTCGCCGCCTTCGCGGAGGCGCGGCATGACAACGAGAGCTTCCGTCGGCGACAGGAGGAGGAGGAGAAGCGCGCCAAGCAGGAGGCGGAGCTCAAGAAGCGCACAATCGAGCGCAAGAACAAGACCGGCCTAATGAGCAGCGTCGCTCGCAACCTGGGCCTCAAGTCTGGCTCGTCCAACGGCGATCCCGACTCCCCGGCAAAGGGCGGCGGAGGCGACAACAAGGGCGAGTTCGACGACCTCATCTCGGCCCTGCGGACCGGCGACGTGTTCGGCGAGGACATGGCTAAGTTTAAGCGGTCGCGCAAGGCGCGCGTGCTTAACGGCGGCGGCTCCTCCACTGGGCACACCCCGCCGCCCCGCCACGGCAGCCTCCAGCGGGAGGAGAGTGGGCGGGAGCGCGAGCGGACCGTGAGGCGCCAGTAGAAACGGGGTGGGTGGAGACTGCGGTCAAGCGGACCTGACGACCCCGGTGTAAAGGAATGTTTCCAGATTGCGCGAAAGTATTTTTTTTCTTACATCATAAAGACACTTCTTTTGTAATTATTTATCTAATACCCGTACGCATACACTACGATTTATGTATACCTACATATATAGCACATAGTCTAAACGTAAAGCTCGGCTAATGCAAGCGTGAAACCAAATTATTTACAAAATCGAAACGTAATTGTAATTTAAAGTCTAAAAATGTTATGAATCAATCGAATTCGAATCGCCCCGCCTCGCCGCGAAGCGAACTCGGATCGTCATGTGTAGCGTACCTTGAAAATTGTTTTTGGCAACCATATGGTATAAGTGCTTCTATATCTACACACACACACTCACGTATATCAAACCGATTTCACGGTGCTCACACATCCTTATCGTAGCGCAATCGAGCAAACTCAGCATAATCACCGCACATGGAATCGCCGAAGAGCCCGCCGAGGAGCTCGCCGGCCTGCCATACAGTCATGTTCAAAATTAAGGTACATATATTGTTTGTTTCTTCTTCATTTTTTTTTAGCACGATATCCAGAGTCGAACCCGTATCCGTATCGAACTTACAGATATTTTAAGGCGCTTTAGGAGTTTGCACAGACCACGCCCCTTTTGCGGAGAAAGCTATCTATTGCAAATTACACCCTTACTATTAACA
This sequence comes from Drosophila teissieri, assembly GCF_016746235.2. Lineage (NCBI taxonomy): Eukaryota > Metazoa > Arthropoda > Insecta > Diptera > Drosophilidae > Drosophila > Drosophila teissieri. The sequence goes on along the minus strand of NC_053034.1, from coordinate 1,137,082 downwards.
AATTATAATAAACATTTATTGTGAATGAAAAACACGAAGCTAGTTTTCTTTTCGTTATTTTAACTGTCGCCAAGTCGTGCCGAAGGATTTCCGCAAGTCATCGATCTGATTGCTTTCAAACAAAACGCAGTGCAACTTTAATATTTTCCATGTTTCACACCAGGCGCGCAGAAAGATCAGCACGTGCAAAACAATCAGCTGATCAGTTTAAAAGGCGCTTAGATAGTGATGCCCGCGTGCCTCTCATTATCGGCACGCGCCCATGTAATGCAAGGGACTTTCGTGCCTATCGTGCTGAAATCGTGACACGAACACAAGAACAACGTGGTCGCTCATCACTGCTCTGCACTCAGATCCCAAGTAACGGTTGCGCTGCTCTCCTATTGGTCAAAAGGAGCTGGAGAGATCGAAATGGCAGCCATCATGAAAAAGGGCGGCCATCATGCAAAGGATCAGCTGTTTCAATTGATTTCGAGCTGCCAGCAGCTGCTTGCTGCGGATTCTGTTCGCCTGGTATCTGGGATCCCAAGAAGTGTCAATTTGACTGGGAAAAATGGTGCCGGGTCGGAAATTTTTCAAAGTCATTGCAAAAGTTCTTGATTTCAGACACCAGGCGCGCAGAAAAAGTAGCACGTGCAAAACAATCAGCTGATCACTCAAATTGGCGCTTAGATAGAGATGCCCGCGTGCCTCTTCATTTCGGCACGCACCCATGTAATGCAAGGCAATTTCGTGCCTATCGTGCAAAAATCGTGACACTTACACAAGAACAACGTGGTCGCTCATCACTGCTCTGCACTCAGATCCCAAGTAACGGATGCGCTGCTCTCCTATTGGTCAAAAGGAGCTGGAGAAATCGAAATGGCAGCCATCATTAAAAAGGGCGGCCATCATGCAAAGGATCAGCTGTTTCAATTGATTTCGAGCTGCCAGCAGCTGCTTGCTGCGGATTCTGTTCGCCTGGTATCTGGGATCCCAAAAAGTGGCAATTTGACTGGGAAAAATGATGCCGGGTCGGAAATTTTGTGCGAGATTTGTGATTTCTCGGTAGCTCAGCACCAGGCGAACATAAATTTGCGTAGGGAGCAAGCTGACATGATCGTTGCCTGCTGACTGCAAGAAAGTGTGGGGCGGCCATTATGAAAAAACTTATGTTATCCCTCCATCGCTGGCTTCCTATTGGTCTAATGGCGACTGGAGTGATCGAAAGGGCGGCCATCATGAAAAAAGGCGGCCATCATGCAAAGGATCAGCTGTTTCAATTGATTTCGAGCTGCCAGCAGCTGCTTGCTGCGGATTCTGTTCGCCTGGTATCTGGGATCCCAAAGAGTGTCATTTTGACTGGGAAAAATGATGCCGGGTCGGAAATTTTGTGCGAGATTTGTGAATTCTCGGTGGCTTAGCACCAGGCGAACATAAATTTGCGTAGGGGGCAAGCGGACATGATCGTTGCCTGCTGACGGGAAAAAAGTGTAGGGCGGCCATTATGAAAAATCTTATGTTATCCCTCCAACGCTGGCTTCCTATTGGTCTAATGGCGACTGGAGAAATCGAAAGGGCAGCCATTTTGAAAAAGGGCGGCCATCATGCAAAGGATCAGCTGTTTCAATTGATTTCGAGCTGACAGCAGCTGCTTGCTATGGATTCTGTTCGCCTGGTATCTGGGATCCCAAAAAGTGTCATTTTGACTGGGAAAAATGATGCCGGGTCGGAAATTTTGTGCGAGATTTGTGAATTCTCAGTCTCAGAACACCAGGCAAACAGAATTGTCAGTAGGTGGCAGGCTGACAGGTGCGTTGCCTGCTGACTGGAAAGACGTATAGGGCGGGCTCATGGAATAAGTAACGGTTACCCCTACATCGCTGGCTAGCTATTGGCCTGGAAAAACGTATGGGGCGGCCATCTTGAAAGAGGATCAGCTGTTTCAATTCAGTTCGCACTACCAGCTGGCACTTGCTGCAGATTCTGTTCGCCTGGTATCCGATAAACTTTGAACGCTGGCAGTGGCCATTGAAACCGGCAGCGCTTTTTCAGCCTGCAGCCCAGAAGTATGCACCGTGCAGCCAGATGCAAAAAAAAAAAGACCCCCGCAGAAAAGTAGGCAACATCAAAAAAACCCAAACGAATACGGTAATCACTTTGGTTTTATTTTATTTTTTTTGTATTAATATTGATTAATATAATTAATATTATTTATTAATTAATATTATTTATTTATTAATATTATTTAATTAATATTTATTAAATCATAATATTGTATTTTAAAATCACATGGTGCAGAAATATTCTTAAAAATTACCAAACACTATAGAAAAATTAGTGAAGTACATATGAATAACTTTATTTTTATTTTAATCATTAAATATGTATGTTTATTAAATAAATATGTTTTGAGAAGGCGCACGTGAACACAAATATATATTTTAATAAACTACCTCCTAAGTGTGGAACATACCCGGACAGGTCCATGATGCACTGCATCCAGAATTAGGACGGGATACCCACATGGCCTCTGGAACCACTATGACACACACCGACACACAAACTACTACTTTCACTATCACATCCTAACTTCCGGTCAACTGATTTGTGGGCTGTCAGAGCTGCTATCCCATGAGGATTGAGTCAGAACTGATTGGGAATTGTAAGTATTGGGGGACGAAATTTTTTCTACATTACATTAATTATGTAAATTAAGTAAATTACAATGTATACAAAATAACTTTTGATATGTTTAATGTTTTGCGTTGAATGTTACCTATGTTTCAATGTTGCAAATTCATTGTTGCACATTCAATGTTGCAAATTCAATGTTGCAAATTCAATGTTGCACATTCAATGTTACAAATTCAATGTTGCAAATGAAATGTTGCAAATGAAATGTTGAAAATTCAATGTTGCAAATTATAATAGTTTTATTTATCGCATAAGATTTCGTGACATGATTCCTTTGTGACTAAAATGTAAACATTTAAATTATATTTGCGCAATTTGGACTGAAATTTTCCTAGTACACACACCGATAATGCCCGCTAAATGGAGAATTCTGATCCTGATTGCTATCTCAAGCGTCCAGTTGAAGGAAATGATTGGTATATTCAAAACATAAACACAACACGACGAGGATGAACGTCTTGGGCATGGTGCTTTACGGGCTTGAGCCAACTGGCAGTTCCATTCCGGACTCGGCCTCGGCATCGCCCTCGTCATCGTCCTCCAGCCACTTGGAGATCGACAGCCGTCCGTCGACGTCCGCACTAACCAGTCGCTGCTCGAACTCCGCATAAGAGATTTGGTCGCAGCGGGAGAAGCCAAAGGCCTGCTGCTCTAGGAGTTGCAGCTCGGCCTCCACCTCAGGCAAACGGTTATCGGAAGGATCCCCCTGACGTTCCTGATCCTGTTTCTGACTCCAGGTCAGATTGACTATGCTGCGCATGATCTGGCGGAAGTCGGAGCGTGTGATGCAGCCGCTGCGACGGGTGTCAAACATCTTGGACAGGAGGCGCAGCTTCTGGACACGCCCGTCGCGCCGCCGCACTGAGCCGCGGCCAAACTGTGGCACCAAAATGGTGGAGCAGGTGTCCACGAACTGCTTGAAACCGATACGCGCGCTAGGCTCACGGCTGGGGAAGAAGCCGTCGATGATCTGGCGGTGGAGCGGGTTGAGCGAGAGCTGCGGAATGCGCAGCAAGTCGGTGGGCGTCAAATAGCCGTGCTGGTGGCGATCCAAGCTGCGAAACCGCGTGTGCAGCTGCTCCAGCTGCTCGGAGGACAGTCCCGTGGCCTGCTGGTGGTCACACAGTTGGACGGGATTGAGCTGGCGACTTCCTACCGAACCCATGCCGATTTGGTTTCAGTTGCTTGAAGTGTTTCCGTTTCGGGACATACAAGTAAGCTGATCGTATTGAAGTTAAAAGCCGTACTGCTAACAGCAAACACGAAGATAACTCACCTCAGTCGGAATTCGGATCCTAGTGCTTGTCCATAGCCGTCTTGCGATAATTGGTAACATGGAAAATGATGCACTTGTGGTGCTGGGAGCACAGATGGAATCTGTATCCACGGCGGAGGTCCAGCGCTTGGCACTGGGACATCTATTTGTGCGCCCGACCTTGGGGCAAAAGAAATCGGAATAGTGGAAAACAGCTCTCTTGGCATTATTTCTGTGTCATTTCAATTCCATTTGTTGACTTTTGCAAAATGCCGCATAAATCAAAACGGGCGCTGTCAAGGCCACAGGTTGCTGGCAAAGGAGAGGGGCCAGCTACTTCCGCGCCATCGTCGTCGTCGTCGCCTCTGACGCACTATATCGATAGTGCTATATCTCTACGATATATTCCGACCCCTCCTCCTCCCCAGCCGCCCACGTCACCTGATGCCCCGCTCCAGGGGCGACGGAGACGCCACAGTGCGTGCGCCTTGGCCGGCTGCCAGTTGACGGGGCCCCGCCAGCCCGCCCCTGGTGTCCAAGCAAACTAATTGGCCCGCTTTCGTTGCGTGCCTGTCCGCTGGCAAGGCTGGAGGGCAAGGTGAAGTGTTCGTTGAGCAAACAGGGCAGGACTTTGTTAGCTAAAAAGCTTAGTAGGCACTCCTGCTGCAAGTATAACAACAATTTTCAGCTTCTTAACTTCTCAAATGCTGTGGAGGTAGATTTGTTGACTGGATCGGCGGGATCAAATACGCTACCTCAACCACAACCAATGGAATCAGGCTTAGTGGAGACTCCAAGCAGGGGGAACAGCTTGAGAGGCTGCCCAATGATGGCAAATTTCGGACACGAACCACAACGTTTCAGCTACAGGAGACCGACCAACGACCAACACCCACTTCGCATTCTAGTCGCAGCGGCAGCTTTAAGCGGTGGAAGCAACGTAACCACGCTGATTCAGATCGCATTCACAACCCCTGGGGCTTGATGACAAATAAATACAAATAGCTGTGGCCATAGTTATAGCCATTGCAATTACCCCGACCTCTGCGGCTATGATTGAACATACAAATTACGAATATGCTTTGCATATAGAATCGCGCGATCCAACCGGAGCTAAAAATACGTACAGAAAAACTGTTACATTTGACGACCGCCAAGCCAATTCCACTTGCAGCTGAGTAATGCGCCGAAATGTGTATGAAAAGCGTTTTTCGTCCGAATGTTTTGAGGGAAAACAAAATCATATATGTATACGTGTATACGTATACGTATACGTACGTACGAGAGGAACAAAAATAATGAAAAATGCGCGGCCACATGCCGCCGGCTGTCCGCTGGCCCCATCCACCCCATCTGCCCCATCCGCCGGATCCCCCCCCTTCCTCTCTGCGAGGAAAAGAACAGCATCGACGAAATGCCCGGCGAGTGTCAAAAACGCGTCAAGATCAAAGCGGGCAAGAAATTTCACCGCCCAGTTGCCAAATGCAATAATAAATTGGCCACACTAGCCAGCAAGAACAACAACACTAGCCAGTATTTAATACAATACTCACAATACAATACAGGTCGCAACTCTAGCTCCCCTACAGTGAAAGTAGTTCCTTGTCGCCCTGTTCCCAGTGTGGTTGGAGTCCCCGCTGCAGCTCACGACGATCCGCGGGTTAGTGTCTCGGCTAACCACGATATCCGGTTTTATTTCCACCTATAAAATATCTATAATTTCCACCCTGCCTGTCAGCGTGCAGAATGGCTCTCCTTCCTCGGCGCACAAAATGCATAAAAAGTGTTTTGTTTGTTCAACAATTTGCGGCCCACTGCTGCCATATGTCCGAGGCCCGCCTCTTCGCCGTTTGCCATTCGCCGTTCGAGTGAGTCAGGCGAATTGGATGGTTTCGATGGTTTGGATGGATTGGATTCGACTTGCTGATGCCATAGCCATAGCCATTGCGGCATAATGAGACACATTTAATGCATTTAAACGAACTCGATTACCGGGCGGCTCCTCTTGCAGTGCAGGCCTGCAAGACTGAAGGACGACGCTTTCCATATGGCTCTGCCGACAGCTCGACGTGGAGTTCCCAGGATCTGGATGCACTGCCTGCAACGACATCCAAACGGATCGCATTAGCGTTACAAGTACCAAGGCAACTTGGATTGGTTTTAGTCCCAGCGGTCGAAGGCTCGGCCTCCTGACACTCGTACTCGGCGCTGGGCACCCCAGCTCCCTGGGGCACAAGATTACGCTGCCTCTTGCTCGCGCTTATGCTCCACCCCCTCCGCCACCTCCGCCGCCACCACAACCTCTAAATCTCAGGGCGAAAAGAGAAACAATAATAATAATACAATAATCAAAACATTTTAAGCGCCTCCCAAGGCTGTCCGCCAGCAAACAAGTCGCGCGGAGAGGGTTCACATCAGTTGGGGCTTTCGGGGGGAAGTGCTAGTAGACCAGCGAATGCCCTACCGCAATAACAAAAGAGCCATGATAGAAGTAAAACAATAGCAATAAGTGGGGGCCGCGGTAGAGGAAGGAGGGTGGCGGGTGGCGGGAGGCTGGAGGCGGTAGCGCCACAAAAAATAAGCAAATGACAGGCAACAAATTGTAGAGCGACGCTTTTTTTACATTCGGTTTATTCTGTTTATGTTCTTTGCCCCCTCCGCTGCTCTGCTGCTGCTGCGTCGCTTTTGTTGCTTTTGAGTTGTTGCTGTTTGCGTTAGTTTTGATTAATTAATTTCCTGACTAATTCATCCACAATGCGCGACTCGCTGGAGCCGCGGCAATGTGCCCAAAAAAAGGAGATAGAGCTGCAGAGCGGGATGGAACTAGTAGAGTAATTGCGAATAATTGGAAATGCTTGCGTTTTGCTGTTTGGGATGCGAAAATTCTTCGTTTGAGCAGCGCAGCGAACTGAAAGGGAAATTAGGGGAAATAAATGCACCAGTGAACCTTAAAACTCATAGCGCTACATACGGACATACGGACAAACTGGCTAACGGACATGTTTAGACCGAGTGCCCTACAAGCTTCTGATTGCAACTACAATTCCCTCGTGGCATTCGAACATATAGGATACTTTGCTTAGATACTTTGCTTTGGAATGAGGAGCCCGGCCAGCGCCGTCGTTCAAAGGAAATTTCGCGACGACCTTCGTGGGACATGACAAATGTGCCACAAATTAGTGGACTCGTGAGTTCGGTGGTTAATGTCAGGCGATTGCGCTCAGGCGACTCATCGCTGTCGCTGCTCGGCAGATGCTTACGATCGTTACTGCAGACTGATTGGCTGGAGATTCAGCAGCTAAAAATAGTTGTCTTCGACAGGGGCCACAGTCACAGTCACGGCGACCGCAGATGTAAATTTAATAGATAGACGACTTGGGCGAGCGCCTCTATAAATATTTGCCCAACTAACCCACCGATTCAAGCCGAGTATCATGGAATTATCGACGACGCACCGCCGTTGAGTCATGCGCAAATAACTTGGCTTATTAGAAATTCAAAGGCACCTCACCTCGCCTCGCCTCACCTCCGCAGCGCACCGCACTGCTCCCCCATCCGGCACTCGCCTGTGGAGTAACATAAAACCACCGTCCAGCACTGCCATTCAAATGCAAATGAGCTTAATCAAAAGCAGAGCTGCCCGCCGTAGCGTCTGAGCGGCTTTTTGGACAGGCCCAAAGTGCCAGCTAGAGATGCTCACAGCGGTGCCAAATAAAAACGCTGTGGGTTTTACGACTCACGGCTCAAACGGGAAAGCAAAAATCCAAAAGCGAAAAGCGAAAAGCTTGCCATTTCCAATCCATCATTACTGGCATTAGTTTATGGCTTCTACAGGTTCCAGAATCGCTGTTGCACTTCATGGCGTATACGTAACATTCGCATTCAATGTATTTTTATGACTCACGTCAGCGCCGTTGTATTGGCCCAAGAAAAGATACATTAGAACACCATCTTTCGGAATATACTCATTACTCACTCACCTGATTCGAACTGAAAATAGGCAAAAAACCTAGTGTCCGTATGGAAATCCTCACGCAGCTGCGCTCACGACCCGCGACTCACGCACATCTCCGCAGCTGAAGAAAGACAATGGCCCGGTCGGGTGACAAGCTGGCTGCTCAGCGGGACTTCGGGTGGGGACCATGGTGCTAGGGTGTTAATGAAAACAGCAAAACGGTTTAATCACAAAATATATATTTGATTTGCATATAAATTATTGGGATTGGGATTGTGTTGGGGATTTGCAATTTCAATGCGGACAAACCAAAAGCAAACGCAAACGCAAACTTGGCCAAAGGCTCTAATCAGCTTAGCAGCGTCTCCGGACTTAGCTTCCCCCCCACTGGCGATGCCTAGTTCACATTTTATTTTCTAGAAACTAGCGTCTCTATTACCTTAAAAGCCCTAGTGTACAACCCCTTCCCAGAGATGGGCAGCTCAGGCGGCGGAGTTAGCCCCTCCCATCGCCACTTCGGTTGGCCTATGGCCGAGCACCCTCGCAGATAGCGGACGATCGTGAAATCATGTCGCGAAAATAGCGACAATTACTTAACGCAATTAATAAATTGAAAATTCAAGAGCCCAAGCCTGCGACTATTGGCAATAAATTATAAGCGCCGCGGCTGATAAAGACCTGGCTGGATCGCTACGGATCGATCGCAGGTAACGAGTTGTAATTGCTAATTATAACCGAGGGCCGACGAAATCGCGAATCGTCGGATCGGAACCGGGGGCCGCGGATTGGCCAGCTGGGTGCGGTTATCATCCGCCAATCGTCTAACTGATTGATAGGCGTCCAACTGACACCAGGGCTAAAAAGGGGTTCGCGGTTCGGGGTTCCGGGCAGGCCGAGCAACTCGAGCTGCGAGATTAGATTGCCGCATTAAGTCATGCTCTATATGGGGGCGCGATCGCTATCTATCTATTCTTGGGGAAAATCCGTGCCGAAAGTCCTTCAGTTTTATTCCGAATGAAATTGCATGCTACCTCAATGGAAATAGGGTATATAGATCTCAGACTCATCTATTTGGAAAACTGAACTGCAAATATTAGCTGTAGCTGTGACCAAAGTGTCCAGCAGTTGTGCTTGTTGCTCAAGGTCAGTACGAAAATAAAATTACTCGCTTGATACTATCGCGACCAACTGCTTCTGTCTCAGCTGAAAATAAAGAAAATAAATAAAAATAAACAAGCGAGTAGCCTGCCAAATTAAAAACACCAACACACCGCCGAATGAATGAAATATTGTAATCTCCATTCCACTCAGAGTTCACTTGTAGGTTGAGGATATGATTCACATTCACTTCAATTGAGAACATTCCAGCGCTCAGCCCCTGCCGCTATCAGCCAGTGGCGTTCCCCTGCGCGGAGGGGGTCGCTCACCAAATAGTGCGCCAGTTCCCCCCGAAGGCGACGCCCCTGTGCCCAGAGCCGCCTTATCAGCGGAGGAATACTCCAAGCTGCGGTGTGCTTAGCAGCAGCAGCGCTGCTCCACTTCCCCTGGCAATAGCAAAAGATTCCACTAGCGCGAAAACAGCGTGCCCCTCGAGCGCCCAGCTTCTGCCCACTGTCCACTACTGCGATGGTGACTGCCTCTGACCCTACAGATTGTAACCACCATTGTAACCTGTCTTTCTGCAATTACGCAGGCTGAATGGAATTACACAAAAAGGCTGTGCCTTCGAATTGGACCTACACATGACACCTTCGGGCACAGACACCGCACATCCGGGGTCAAAAGGGAAAGGCTGGGATCTGCTGGGATGGGTGTGCTGGGTGTTCTGGAGACCGTTTGTTGACGCCATTAACCACATGCGGCCAAATCTCATACGCAAATATGCGGGGCCACCCCCCATGGCAGCAACAACTTCGCTAAAAACCCAACGGCTGTCCGCTGGAAACGATTGGGGAAACCTGTGTCCTGTGACCTGTGTCCTTCGAGTGTTTGAACTAATTGCGTAGCGCACGCCCGCTTGGCGACGATTGCTGGCCACAGTGGGCGGAGGTTGGTGGATGGTGGGTGGTGTGTGGCGGGTGTAGGTGGCTTGCTGTCCAGTGGGCGTCAGCCACGGCCCCCACAATAAATGACTTTATGTCCTAGTCCACCGCTGACGCCGGCGTCGCCACACATCCACAGTCCGCAATCGCACAGTCGCAGTCTAAGGTCCTCCGCTTTCCGCTTTACATCCAACGTCAGTGTTGCCAACTTGGCTAGTTTATGGTAAGTATACTATATACTCAACAGCTGGCTAAACACAAGAGGCACAGTGCACTGGGGCAGAAACAGTACCAGCTTTGAAACCTCTAGGTCTTCAGCTCGAACTGAAAACGTATACCTATATGACAGTTTAAATGAAATCATTCAACAAGCTGGTTCGGCGTTAAGTGACTTTCCAAATCGAGTCAATTATCGGCATAGCCCATTAGCGCTGCTCTAGGCCGCGCAGCACTGCCTTCATCCTGCATACCAAATACCCTGTCCGTTGGCCAATGTCCGCCTGTCCGCTTGTCCGCCCGTCCGCGAACGCGTGTTGCTCGTCGAGTACATAAAACTGGCGCCACAAGTCTGCACACAAAATGGCGGCCCACTTGGCCCGGACCCGGACCCAGACCCAGAGCCGGAATGAGACTCCCCTACTGTGGCACTGCCACCAACCAAACCACCCGGAGAAGCCCAGGACTTGCGCTCCGGCAATGTCTCCATCGACGGCGCTGTGTTCCTTCCCGCCGTCCGCTTTATTATACAATCGTAATTTCGTATCGTAAAAGCGGGCGTCAAAAAAATGTGAAAGAAAGTTTTCGTGTTGCGTGCAGGACCTCGCTCCATGGGTTCCATGGCTTTCGGCGTGAGGCGCTCGGCGTTCGGCATGAGGAACGAGGAACGAAGGCTCCAAGTTTTTGGCTTCGGAGCGTGGGGAGTGGGGGAGCAGTCTCGTCAATCGATACGAAGTGGATCCAAAACAATGCAGAGTTTCGCTTTCAAGGTATGTACATATGTACGAGTGTGTTTCCAAGAGCTTTCGGGTGTGGTCTCCGTCTCCGTCTCCGCTGGGAGAGGACATGGAAGTGGAAGTGGCATCCGTAGAGGGACTCTGCCGAGTCTTGACCGCGGAAGTGGGTCACCAGTTGCCAACTGTCATTGTTGTCATTGTCGGGGTATATACATACAGGGTATAGAACAGGGCGAAACTGTGCAACAGTTAAATGAAGTTCCAACTAAATGGATTTGTTGATCATAGGTGCACAATGGCGTGCAGTTATTTCCTAATGCCGACTACTCATGGTACTTAAGTGCAATCTCTTCTCCATATCAATCCCCGTTTCCAGCTCCATGCTCAAAGCGATTGAAAGCCGATAATCTCGATAAACGCTGCCCTTCCACTTGTTTTGGTTTCTGTTATCAACGCCCAATGTTCTCAATGTCTGCAGCTCTCCACTCGCTTAAACTCTAATTAGAGCTTGTGAGGGGCGACATGGGTGGCGGTTGGGCACGTTAACTGACGAATTGACTGACTGAAGGACTGAGACCTAGCTGGCAGAGTGGCGCCCTTGGCTGTCGTGTCGCCGCCCCCTTTTATTGATCCGCTTTCCCAGGAAACTGGAGGCCCACACGGAGTCGGAAATGCGAAAAAGGAGGCACCGGAAGGTTGTTCGCTTTCGTGCTGCTGCCCACAGACAATGGTGTTTGCCGTGCCTCAAGCCTCCAACCCCAAAGCCTGCAGCGATTGGGGGGCATTCGGATTTGAAGTGCATCGCGAACTGCAGCTTTGAAGCCCGATTTCCCAGATTTCGAGGAAGGAAAGGCCACTCGACGATATCAACCTCGCGAGTCAGCGGATTTCCCGGGAGCGAGGAAGAGTTTATATCATTTGCGCACTTTCTTCGCCAGGTGGCCCATAACCATAACCATACGATATCACCCCAATTCGTCATATGCTTTCCAACTCTGACCATTTCTATATGACTACATGACTAGTGCTTCGTTTCAATGGCCTAGTGTGCTCATGTGCTGCTTAAATAGGGTAAGAATCCTCTGCGAAGGGTTTACAGTCATCTGCCTTCGGGGTCTCGATTCAAAATCACCCGAGGTTTTCATTAGTACGCCATCAATTAATAGCCTGAAGTGGCAGACTTGAATAAGCGAGAGTACGACGTTATTACTTTTTCAATCCAATCACTTTCCACTGGATTTTCCCCAAATCGCTTTCCATTCTCATTGTAGCAACATTGTATCCTTTGACGCCTCGTTGGATCGCTTCCACCATTTCGGAATCTTGCTTCCAACTGGGCCAAGTATTTTTTATGGTCTTGCGTGAGCCATAAAAAGTGCGGCATGTAGCGAGAGGATGCACGCAGCCAACATTGTGCCACATTGTGCCAGAGTTGGCACGGCATCTTGAAGGCGCAGGCAGTGAAACGACTTTACTCGCCGCAGCCAAAATGTATCTATTATGATATATTCCGATTATACCGATCTTCGCTGACAGACAGCCGCTTGATTTATGTGCCCGAGTGGCTGAACATTAAGATGTTGCCATGTCGCACCAACCACCAATCACCAATCAATAAGCACAGCTTAGTGGCTCGAACTTGGGGACAGGTTGACCATCGATCGTGTCATTTAACCCATCGTGAAGCAGTGGCTCCACAGGCTACGCCTCAACGTGTTAATCTTCGTCGCACTGATCTCCGATTTTCACACTGCTCGCCCCGCCGCCAATAGACAATATGCATACGAGTTTGTGTATGCTTCCAGTGGGGCTGGCATGCGGAAGACCAAGATTTGAATATCGAAACACAGACTGCGAGGTTGTAGAGCGGCAGACCGAAGAGCAGACACCCTCCCGAAACTGTGAGTGAACCATTGCAGATGGCAAATCACATTGCTCGATCCAAACTTCAAGTGAATAATTTGCTGCACTACGTCATTGAATTGATAAGAACTATTCCCTCATTGTGACTTTATTTTTATGGCGTTCAAAGCTCAAACCTAAAAGATGTGATAAGAAATACTGCTCAGCAATCAGTTATGTGAAGGTTGTCTTCCAGCTGATCGGCAATTTGTGTGTGTCACTAACTCGTGCGGGATTACCTGGAAAAAGTCTGACTCTCATTACTGCAATGAGCAAATAATTTGGCCTATTCCATGAGGGATATTGGCTTGTAAGAGTAAACTTCTTCTAGAAACAGGACTACCGCCAAGTGGATAGAGTAGAGCCCAGAAACGAAATTCAGTAGCCAGTATCAATCCAACGGCATGAACTCATAGCCATATACATAGACATGGACATAAGCCGCGAGCCGTAAATCTTCGACCCCTGGAACCCTTCTCCTTCTGGGGTGTAAACAAGTCCCGCTGTAAACAAGTGCGGAGTGACAAGCGTCGCTGGACAGTCGGTGGTCGGTGGTCGCTGATCGGTGATCAGTCAGATATTTCGATTTTTCAACATTTCGGCAGCTCCCCTGCCAAACCCCCTCCCCTTGCAGTGGCCCTTCACCCCTGACCCCTCACCAGCGGACTGTGGAACTGGAAGTTGTGGTCGTTCCCAGTGGCGCGGTGTGTGTTCTAGCCAAGCTTTGGGTTTGGCTTTGGCATTGGACACTTACACGATAGATAAATCAAGTGACTGGATGCTTAGCCATGAATATAATAGCCATAAGCCGTAAGCCGTACGACAATGCGAGGGCTGATCGATGGCTTCTGGTCGCTGATTAACTCCTGCCCTGATCTTGCCTAGCTCATCCGGCATTTCCGCTTCTGGGCACTGGACACCGAGCACTGGGCACTCGCTCGGAGTGCACTCATCAGCTTACGAGTCGCTTTCCCCGAATTCCCCGAGATCCCCCACCGAAAGCCATCGCATCGATCGGCCGATTGATCGGTATGCAAATTTGACGGCTGATTCGCCTTCTGCGTCGCGCGCTTCTCTCCCCGCAGCGATGATACTTCAGTTTGTGTCTAATTATTGCCACAAAGTCATTCGCCAATGCAGTTTTTGCAATTTTGCTGGTTATGAAGGGGCGGGTCGCCAGAGACAAACTGAGAAAAGCCATAAAGTAAGTGATGGGCGTCCCGAAAAATAAGAGGCATTTTGCAGTGCACCTAGCAATCTGTTTCCCACACCCCTAGCACTCGACTTGCACAGAATATATTGATTATAATCATTCTATGGGTTATGAGGTTTCCCGACATCCTACAACTTTTGGTTAGCAATATTAAGTAGCCTTTGTTAGATCCCTAACCCACTTGCGACCCTGTGACCTAGACGTTCTTAATTGTTGTTAAGTTATTTTTTATGGGTTTAGTTAGTGAGCAATGTTTAATTCTATTTTGTGGAGAATTCTATGTGGAGAAAGTACAGGGTATTACCAGAGCGATCCCCCAATGAGAACGATTCTTCGTTCCCTTGCATAACACATTTCAGCAATTCATTAAGGCAAAACTTTGGCTATGAATGCGAGTGCAGCAGCCACTGACAACTCAAATTGTCGCCCAGGGAGAGTTGGCTGGGCGGGGGAGCCAGCCCCAATCCCAACCCCCCATCCACATCCACACCCACACCCACACCATCACCCACACACGCACACGGCTGAGCTTCTCCCACTGCAGTTGCGAGGTGCGAACAGGCGCACAGCGGCCACAGATCCGTCGCTTGTAATCTTCGCAGTGCCCACTCGGTGTGGGAAAGCTGCAACTGCCGTCCACTCGGAGGCCAGCGGGTACTATGGCGCGCAAGTGACTAGCAACAGTGTGCATGTCGTTGGCAGAAACTAAGAGCAAGCGCATGAATGTGTTACCTTCTAGGAAATTTTCAAACACAACAAATGAATGCGGCAGTTGCGTCGGCCAGGAAAGGAGGCCCTATTGCATTGAGCTCCACTGTGCTACGCCGAGCACTTTCATTGGGGCAATTTTTGGCACGCTTCGGACGGCGCAGCTGCTGCATCAATTTCCATATGCCATCGCCATCGCCACCGTTGCGAGCCCCAATACCGCCCAGTACCACGCCGCCCCCCCAACACCTACCCGCCGTCCATGTGCTCGCCCGCGCCGCTTGGCGCTTTTTAATGCTCATTTTATTCCTTTATAAATTTGCTATTAGATGCCAACAGCGGCGACGGCGACGGCAACGGCGAGATAGAACTTTTCTGTGTTGGAAGACTCGTATTTTCTCAAAGCTGTTGTGGCTATTGCTATTGCTTTTGCTTTTGCTATTGTTGCCTTTGGCTTTATTGGAGCCCGCTGGCCAATCGGCGAGCGGATGACGAGATCGCCGGCGAATGGGTACCGTGCATGATGCGAGTCAGGGTCTATTTTTAGAACACACTGTACATTCAGGGGGCCGAAGGCACACGACTCGACACGAAGCGACCCGAAGCTTTCGCTTTTCGCCGCTCTTTCGGCGGTCGCGTGGAAACGTGAGTGGGACAAACAAAGTGAGTGCGGAACGAAACGGAATGGCATGGCATGAAACACAGCCGGTTGCTAGTGCCCTCTCTCTCTCCATCGGACTCTCTCTTTTTCCCTCTCTCTCTCTCGCCCACAGCACTGAGCATTTGTTATTGTTTTCGTGCGCCACTGTAGCCGGCGTTTTTTGCCGGGTGCCTTAATCCCAATCGGCCACTACTTCCACTGCAAAGGCGCTTGGATCCTTAAGAAATTCCCCTAAGCCTTCTTGCAACCCCTTCCACTCCGTTCTTTCGGCCAAGTGCGGCTAGTCACAGTCACGTCTGCCTTTGCCACCTTTTCATGCACCGTTGGCTGATAACCGATAGCCGATAACGGATAACGGTGGCTTCCTTATCACAGCCCCATGAGTTGCGGGCCAGGGCTGGCTTTTATGCAACAATTACACATGTATGATGTTTTGATTTCGATAAGTTCCATGTTCCACGCTGGGGATCGTGTAAGCCAAGCTCTGTTGTCGGATCGTGCAACTCAGTCGGTTGCGCATGCCGTCTAAGCTTCGAAGAAGAGAGTGAGCGAAGGACTGAGCATAAAAAACGTTTTCAAGGTCACGGCGCCGCTGCCGACGTCGCTGCATTTGAAATGCGAGTGGGCATGAGTGTGCAGCGATTCCGTTGCCAAACGTTCCGCAAGTGACAGTGAAATGGGTGGCGTGGGAGGTGGTGGTTAGTGGTGGTAAGTGGTTAGTGGCTGGTCGGTCACAAGATTCCGTGCTCACTGCTCCAGCCCAAAGGCGAAATGTACAATTTGATAAGTGCTCTTACTTTGCACATACCGCCACCTCTCCGAATTCTTCTTCTTTTGGGCCAAAGCTTTGTGGCTTTTGCTTTCGACTCTGCTTCCAGCCAAAAGGCGACTAGTGCAGAGCGGCCAAACACTCGCACTCGCACACACACGCACTCAATTTTCGGATATCTACGCTGCTGTTCCGATTCCACTTCCACTTCCATAAGCCAGTTGCGTCCGAGAAAGAGGGGCTCTTTAAAGCCCTTTTGGATTTGGTATACTTGCTGTATCTGAATCTATTGGACACTGAAAGGATGTCCGAATGCGATCCAAATGTATCTAGTGTGTAGTACTTGTGAGCCTTCTATATATGAGTTTATATCGTGGCCATACCCCCTTGAGCATTCACCGTATGGATGAAACAACGCCACTGGGCAATGTTTGTGGTGCGTTTGTTTATTTGTTTGCCGCAGCCCATTGCCAATCGTTCCGCCGGGCAGTCGCGTCGGTCGTTCGGCCTTTCCGTCGGTCGCTTGGCAGTGCTTCGCGTCAACCGGACTCGAACGCAACGCCGCCAACTGCGACGCTCCAACCCACCCTGTTCCGCTCCACCCCGTTTTCGCAGGCACAGACACAGCCACAGCCACAGCCACATCCACTGGCACCAGCACTGGCGTTCTTATTAGATTTTATGGCGGCTCCGACTTAGAACACAAACAACAAGCACAGCACGGCACATCCACATCCACACCGAGGGTCGGTCGGCCGCGCCTTTGGCCGTTTCAATTGCCATCCGTTCCTTCGTTCTCGCGCCGTTAGAATCGCACTGTGGCGCAGTCGCTCCGCTGCCGACGTCGCTGCCGCTGGCTGACTTATTGGCTTTAAGCGAATTTGAACGTCGCTCGAACTTTTATTCAACGTGTTGGATTCATCGTGTGAGCAACTCTGAATCGCTACAAATGCGCAGCGGAAACTGAAAACTGAAACTGAAACTGAAAAACGCAAAAAACCCAAAACCAAAAACACAAAACACAACCAACCCCCTGAAAAATACAAACTAAGCCCCCCAAAAATTCGCGATACGCAAGTGTTAAATGCGATATTGAAGAAAAACGTACATAGTAATACAACTACTGTTGTCGCCTTAAAATCTAAGAGATTTAATCATATTTTTTTGAAGTGTTGAACCCATTAAGTGCTTTAACCAACAACTACCAAAAATGCCTTGCAAAAGCGTCACGCTTTAGTGCTACAAAACCAAGTGTTACAAGTCCCCACCCTTTTCGCAAAGACCCCCTTCCCCCCATTCAAAACTGATAGAAGGGGAGACCCAAACAGGTGTCCGCCTGCCGAAAGGCCAACGAAACACGCACCAGCGACAATCAGATGGGCAGAACTGCTCTTGGAGAGAGAGAGATTTCCCAGCAGGTGAGATTCTGAATCCCTAATCTTCAATCCCCAATCTTCAATCCCCAACATCCACCCAAGTACGTGACATTCCTCACACATTGACCGCAAACCCCCAAGTGGGGGATTCCGATTTGGGGAACAGCGGCCAAAGGTCCCCCGCCGGTCAGGGTGGAGTTCTCGAAGACGTAATACCCATTGAAATCCCACGAACCCAAAGGCAAACACTAAATATGTGCTTTCCTCGGGAATACTCAAGTGCCCCCATATCGTTTTGGATTTCGCATTTCACCAATTCATTGGTTTTCTTTATTGATAAAGAAAGTAAATACGAGCGAAGCGCATTCGTTGCGCGTAGAATCATTCGTTTCTGAATAACCGCGCTAAAAGACAACTTATTGATTGAACTTTGCAGAATGCCAGTTTGTAATGAATGGCAGATAGTACAGACGTAAGTTTTTATTTCCTTTTCCTAGTACATCAGATAAGATATGTGAGGGTGAATGATGAATTCATTCACATATCTAAGTGCTAAGTGTGCAAGTAATTTCCCTATTGAATACATAGATACATGCCCACTGACAACTCATCGCTGAAGAAGCCACACTGGCACACAGGCACTGAGGCTAACAGGTGTTTTGCCTCTTTCAACCGTTCGCTGGCTTCATTAATCAGCTGCTGCAGGCGCACACAAATTCGCACACGTGCACACAGCCAAATGCTGCAGATACAGATGCAGATGCATATGCAGATACAGATACAGATAGAGATACACAGACCCATTTCCAATTGGATTTATGGACAATTTGGCGAAACTTTTTTGCCGCTCTCTCTCTCTCGCCCTTTTGTCTCCGCTCCTTGATGCATTCATTAATAAATATTTTTATGTTCCACCCGGCTATTACTACACCCCCTTCCACCCTTCCACTGTTCCACCCCGCCAACTGGCCAAATGGCGAAGTGGCAAAGCGGCGAACTAGCCACCCTCTGTGGAATTCTGGCCTCGCAGGCCGAAGGACTTATCCCGAATCGTAGTGCCAGTTGCGCATTTTATCGCCAGCGAATTTATGCCATAGAATTGCGGAATATGCCACACCCCAGTCTGGGGCAACCCCTCGTTGGCTGTGGGGGGTTGTGCCGCTAAAGGACTGCTCCATCTACACTGTACAGTGTACAGTGTACAGTGTGTACAATGTGCACGCTCTGTGCCGCAGAGCCGCAGAACGAGTGCCAGTGAATGAGCGATGAATGATGCCCATTGTTGGCAGTTCACAACAACAGCCGACAGTCGGAGACGCAGTAGATACAGTTACTGTCAAAGGGGGAGCCACTGGCAGGGAAGGGGTTCTGGGGCGGGGGTCTAATGTTCCAATGTTCCAAAAACAAAAAAACACAACAAATAACTTAAGATGTTCGGGACATGTGTGAGCACTGAGAAAAAACCATTGGACCGGACCCTGTAATGTTTTATGCGAATAGTAAGCGGGGCAGAAGTACTTGCATTCGGTTCAACAATGATGCTTCTTATGAGGTCTTTCTATAATTTAACGTATTTCGTTTTCATCTGGCACTTGAGCCATTTTTCCGAGTGTCTGAGATCCACGGCTGCTCACAAAAAGAGAGACAGCTGGAAAGACAGTCGGCTAACGCCCAAATGGCGTTTTAAGCACATAGTGCGCATTAATGAACCCCGCCTGAAGCTGGAAGTCTGGGAGTTGGGCTAAGTTTATGGCCTTGCCAGCCAACGATACCGACGAGACCCCTCAGTTGAGCCACCGAGCAGCCAACCATACAGCAAACACCATCCCAAATCCCAATCCCAATTTTCGGCTAGTCAGTCAGTAGTGAGTAGTGGCTGCCATCCCCGAATATGAATACGAATAGGAATACGAATATGAATACGAATAGGAATACGAATACGAATAGGAATACGCATACGAATACAAAATCCATGCGACGCGAGCGGAGGTAGCTGTCAAAAGTTGCGGCGAGCGACACAAAACTGTCAGGCGTTTTGGTGAATAATTTCCACAAAAACGTATGAGAATGCAAGCACATGTGTGCTCCCAAAGCAATGAAAATTGAAAAATTGTCACCGCAAGCAAATACAAATACGCGAACCCCTGTATCCCCGCTATCCCCCGGTCTCTGAAAGTCAGTGCGCAATGCAAGCGGCAAATGTAAACATTTCATCAGATTCGACCACTACTATATGTACTATATAGCAAACATGGGCAGGGGATGGATGGCATCAACAAGTATGCCCCCATGGAGCACCAGGTGGCATCTAGGTGGCACCTAGGTGGGGCATGGCCCTCATGATGCTATAAGGATGTTCGGGCAGCTCCACAGGTGTATTGTTCGCAGTTATACGATATATTGCTTATTGTTTAATGGTGAAACCCTAAAACCTAAAGCCAGCTGAACACAGCGGAAAATGCCGGCGTGTAATCCCCAGATGAAGGGTAACCAGCGAGGCCCGCATTCCGCGTAGTCGGCTGGCAATCAGCTTAATTCGTTCAATTCACTTTTGGGCAAATTGATTGGCCAATTGATGTTCGTACTTAGAGACCCTATCCCTCCGCTGCGATTCCCAATTCCCAAAACCCAAATCCCAATTATAATTCCCGATTCGATGCCGGCTCGCCTACGCGCTTTCTTCGCCCGTTTGGTCGGCCAGCCGATATTGGTCGAAATTTGCTGAAGCTTCGTATGCATTTTGATTTGCTAACGAGTATTTATACATTTGTTTATATGTTTTTATATATATTTACTTCGTTCCAAATGAGTGTTAGTTGCTCTCGGCGAGGGAGGGGAGCGGATGGGCCTGGGAGTTAGAGCTTGGCCAAAAGCCAAACCGGTTTGCCATTTGTCAACTTGTCGACAGTCCAAAATGCGAAGCCGTAAAAGCTTCACAAATAACAATTCTTTTCAAATGCTCAAATGGAACTGAAAAAGAAGCAGCAGGCGAATAAAGAGCGAAGTACGCCAGAATCACTAGAGTTCGACTATTCCACGCACTCCAATTGTCATTAGAATCTTAGATAAGAATTTCGTACTGTTGAAAGTATCGCAAGCAATTCCAATTCCTAGTTCCACCATCTAGAACAGCTTTCGCCGGGAAAGTGGCGACCGATAGTGCCGCCAAGGCTTTACCAATTTTCCCAAAAACTGTTTGCGTATAACCTTTGCCCCAACCTCTCCTTGGCCCCCTCCCCCCCCATATCCCCCGTCCTCCCGCCTCCCCTGGAGCATTACTCCCCATTCCCCTTCCCCCTTTCGCCACTCACCATTCTCCATGCCTATCTGAGCATTTGTTTGATGTTTGTATTTATTGTTTAAAATTCATCACGAATTTTATTTTCTTGTGCGTTCTTTTTCTTTTTTCGCGTACATTTGTTGTTCTTTTTTTGTACAATGTTTTTTGTTAATTTTGTTTTTCGTTTCGTGCGCGTCGCTGTCGACGTCGCTGCTTCGAAGCTAACCTTGAAGCACATTAAATTTGTTTTTGGCTCTGCTTGGCGGCTGCTTTTCTGTTTCTTTTCGAGTGCTGTGCTTAAGTTGTTGTAGCTGCTTAATTTCCAGCCACAATAAAAGTAAAGAGTACAAAAGTAATAAGAACAGCAGTTACTTGGAGTAAAAACAGCAGAGTAACAAAAAGAAGAGAACGCATGAGGAAATGTGTGACCAACAGCGCATAATACTCCGCTGTGAGCGCGGCACTGCAGGGGAAATACATATGCGGTCACACTAATAGTGCGTTAGTACATTTCCAGTAGATAGAACACGCGAGTTCTACTTGAAAAAGTAAATAAATAATACTCTCAATTAGCATATTTAATACGTTTGTGCGGCTACAGCACTGAAATCCATGAGATTGACGGGGTATAACGAAAATAGTACATTGGCTTTTGGGTTTTCTCCGACAGATATTTGGCAGAAATTGCAAGGGGCAACTCAGTGCTAGCAATGTGAACACATCTGTTTGGGGCATTTTGATTTTTGATATTTTATATGGAGGCACCGGCCGGGCAGCAGTCAAATACCATTTCATGTGGGGTCGGGTTTTGGGTCTCCCCTTCCTTGCCTTCCGCACGACTTTTCGTTTTCGGTTTAATTGTCGAATTTTCGTTCCGTTTTAGATTTAATTTCGTATTTCTCTATTACTCGTATTTTTTAGCCTTTCGAGCAGTTTCTCGTTCGCGTTCTGTGTCTAGCATGTTTTGTCTATATGTACATACGAGTATATCGTGTGTGTTCGTGTGTGTGTTCGCTGTGTTGTTGCTCCAAAAATTACTTAATTGCAGCCATATGTGAGACCGTATTCGAGTATTCGACAGTCCACCCCATCCCGTCAGTTCCCCGATTTTTGGCTAAACTGGAAATGTGTCGTCGTTGGTTGTGTAGTCTGTATCTACGCGTTTCTTGGCCGACTGTATCTGTATCTGTAGCTGTAGCTTTAGCTGTATCTGTAGCTGTATCTTCGTATCCGAGTGTGTGTATCTAATTCTAATTTATTTTTGCCAACAAATAATGAGGGGACCGAAAGCGAACGCCAAGTTCTTTCTTTTCGTATTTTCTTATGTGCTGTAGCTTTTATTTATTTATTCATGCGCTCGCTATTATTTTATTTCATTTTATTCCATTTCATTTTATTCCATTTCACTTTGTCCGCTCACTTGTTCCTTCGCTGCTCTATACTTTTTTATATGCTGATCAATAAATTACGATTCGTTGACATGCCACCCCCTTTCCGGCACCCCTCGAGCCACACGCACTCCCCCACCTCCTCCTCCACCTCGTTGTACCACCCTCCACCCGCCAGCTACAGGACCCGCTCGATACGGCGAAATGCAGTAAGCCACCCAAGGGGTTCAGCATGTACCATTGCATGTATATTCCATTTTAAAAATATTCAAAACATAGAGCAGCCCATATGTGAGATACAGATACATATGCATATTCACTGCTTGTGGGGCGTGCCGCTGTCATCGCCATCACTCTCGTTCTTTCCTCTGGTCATTTCAATTGCAGTAAGCGTCATGCTCTGCTGCGCTATATTGGCCTAAAACGCGGACTGTGGCAGTGGCAGTGGCAGGGGCGGCTCTTTCGACTTTTGCTTTCGTTGCACGTAACGACGGGAACGACAAACTCAAATTCGAATTGAACTTGAAATGCGGAGATTCCGACAATCAGTTAGTTGCTTCTCACGCTCGCCAGCGAAAAGGAACACAAATAGCTACATAATCGTGTTTTCCAGCCCTCTGAGAAGCGGAGAAGAAGCGTAGAAACACAGCAAAGAGTTCAAAGCGTGGGCCATTAAAGCCCAAATACCCAAATACCGAAAAAACAAAACACCAACTGCGTCTAGAGAGAGCTTGTAAGCTGTGGGCGTGGCCGTAAATGCCCCAAAAGGGAGATCCCCGTAAACTCAACGGGGGAATTTACATAAATCAAGTTGATTTCGAAACCAAATCTACAGATTGCATACTGGACTAGCTCCTTATACCATTTCAACTCCTTTACGTGACTCAACATAGCCTTTAACTCAACCAACGACGTTTTTCAAGGGAAAGCCCAATGGCATTAGCCAAGCATTCCCCTCACAACTCCATTTTAAACTTTTATGTGGCTCTACATGTATGTACATATGGACATATGTGTATCCCGAAAGATGAAACATTTTTCAGCTGCTTAGCTTAGTTATCCCCCCACGTTCGCAAGACAAATGGCTGGCAAACTCATTAGAAGCCCGAGTCCAAATCCAAATCCAAATCCGAAACCGAATCGGAGCTCGCTGCTAATGACTTTCCGCTGCGATGAACAGCACTGGGAAAAGGGGGGACTGGGCCAAAAGGGGGAGGGGGTTTCGCTTTGTCTGTCTGTCGGTGTTACGCTTTTTGATCCATAAAATCAGACGGCAAACGCAACATACACATACAACAAATATATAGCCAAAAAAGCAATGAAACGAAATCAAAAACCGTCGGATGCGCCAAGAATAGACGAGCAATTGTTATTAATAATAAACTATAATAACAGTTCGCATGTTAATTATATAACAATTAAAAGAGCAGCCAGAGGTTGAAGGTTGCTCGAATATGGGAAAACTCAAGCATTTTCCCCTCGTTTTCGTATCATTCGAGTCATTCGAGTATCATGGCTTGCTGGCGCAAAGCGCACAAAAACCCAAATTATACGTAATTCGTAATTCATTTAAAACACTGCAAAATTTGACAAACAAATTGCCGCCAGCAGGGAAATGAGTGCTGGAGTGCGGCAGGCAACTGGGCTAAGATGCAACCTCAAGGTCGGCTGATTGCGTTGCCAACAACATTAACAAAAACATCAACATCAAAAGGCAATTTGTCACCTCAAATTGTTCCAGAGTATCTGTGTGTCTGTGCGGGAACCCTAGAACACATACATACCAGTATACAAATATATCTGGATGCGGCGATTCATTGCGCAATATAAAATTAAGCAGGCAAAAAATGAACAGAAACAAAAGAGCACGCAAATTAAACGAATTCCCGATGTGCGGGAGAGAGCGGGGGGTATCTATAAAAATTTACATTTAAATTAAGCTGCGAATGGCTTTAGCATAACAGGAATTTCTCCCCACTTTTATAGTCCAGATAGGAGTTGCACTCACCCTGCGCAGTTGTGTCCCACTTCTCAGCTTTGCTCGTTGGCCAGCCGCAGCAGTTGATTGATTACGCATACGCCGTGTTGTCTGCAACTCGGTTCATCTCCCATGTTTATGTGTTTATGTTGTCGATGGTCCCTTTTCGTGTTTTCATTGTTTTCTTTGCATTGCTCGTGCTTCCTCCTCCTCAGCTGCGTCTCGTCTGGTCTCTCTTTCGACTCGTTTCGTTAACTTTGAACTTCAAAACAGCAACGAGGTGTCGACAACAATGGCAGCGATCAGCCGCACTAGCAACAGCAACTTAGCAATCAACATCACCTTGTTCAAGGTCCAAATGGGAAAAAAAGTGGAAAAAAATATATCCAAAAATACAACAAATGCGCTGTGCCCCTCCAAAAATGCTGTGCTGTTAATTTGCATAGGGAAATTGAGTGTTCGGCCAAACTTCCTCAACCTAAAGTCGCTGCGAAAGAGGCAAGAGGCAAAAGGCAAGTGGCAAGCAGCATCAGGTGTGGGTTAATCGGAAATCAATCACGATCAAACGAGAAGCTCTCAACCAACGTGGTGTTAGCCAACGGGGAGAAAGAGTTCAAACCGGTTGAATGATAGTCACGGGCCGTGCGGCTTGACCCACAGATTGCGATCCATGCTGGATCTGGATTTGGCTTCCGCGGAGAGCGGAGGACGAGGTATTTCTGAATTTTCAGCAAAATATTCCGGCTATGTGAGTGGTCTTGCCGCCACGTTGGCGGCTGCACTTCCGTAGCTGGCGTATTCCAAGTCGGCCCACACACAGATACATAGATACGCAGATACGCAGATACACAGATACTTAGATACACAGATACATAGATAGAAGTACCAAATGATAGCTCCCCAAAGCACGTGGGCTGCACTCTGCGCTACTCTTTTGGAGCTGGAGTATGGAGTTCGCTTCTTATTCTTCGGCATTCGGAGGCATTGTGTGTGTTTGCTCGCTGGCTGGGCCATATGGTAGGTCAACTTCTGTCCCACGGCGCCCCGAGAATGAGAACCCGAGAATGACCTTCCACCGACATTGGAACATTGGGCATTGGGCGCGTTCAGGAAATGGCATTAGCTGGGCTCCGCCACTTCCCCGCTTCCCCGCCGTACGCCATATCCTCATATCCTCCTGCTAATCATATTAATGCAGTGTGCGCGAGGGCTTGGCCCGAACCCGAAGGTTTGGCTTCTCTGCCTTCTCCGTGCTTCTCTGTGCTTTCTCCGTGTCATTACTTTCGCTGCTGCATATCGTGTTTTATGGGTCACTTACCCCGTTGTTGTTTTTTGGGTCATGTCCATCAGACAACTGGCAAACAGGCAAACGGCAAACTGGCAAACAGGAGGACAGACACGGGCAGCGAGGCGGTCATGTAATGTGATACGGCCAGGAAGTCCGGCGGGAACCCATTTTAATAGCTGCGCCGCCAGAGTTGTCACCCAAGCTGCTTTTCCCATTCGGCATTCAAAATCAAAAGTGCGGAGGATCAATACTTTGAAGGATAAATGGCAAGGTGCCATTGAAGGAGCTCGATTCCTGCTTTCAGTATGCCAAACATTAAGTTATTCTCGAGAAAAGTATATGACAACTAAAGCAGATTCGCATTCGCCAGCAGTTGGCAGCATTTTGTTAATTTGGAAACTCGCAAGACAGTAATTGGCAACACTGTTTGCCGTTTGCCTGCTTTTGGCCACGTTTCCGTTTTATTTTGTGCGATGTTTGTTTGCTGGCTCTGTTTTTTGTGGTTGCTGCTGCCGTTTTGCGTACAATATGGACTCATTAGCACAATGCCCGAAAAAAACAAAAAATGGGAACTTGAAGCGCAGAACCCGAGAACCCCAGAACCCCAGAAACCCGCGAACCCGAGACTCCGACTCCGAGAGCCGGCAAACAGTCGAGTCGAGTCCAAGTCGGTCCAAGTTCCGTGCCCCGTTTAACTAATTAATTATGCCCCTGCAACGTCATGGGGGTGTAAAATATATATAATTTGCATGTGCGTTGTGCGTTGTGCGTTGTGTGTCTGTGTGATAATGTATTTCGACGGTTGTTGTTCCTGCGTTTGCCGTTTGCCGTTTGAGTAATTGAGTTGAAAGAAATTTGCATTGTATTTAGTTACACACGCACATGGGTGGCCCCATTGTACATATAGTATGTACCCACATACATAAATACATGCATACATACATACATTCGTATGTACAATTATGTGCGAGTACATTAGCATGGATATCCGGAGCATTTCGGAGGCTTAGCATAGAAACTTAGCATAGACCAGCTGGTGACCCCCAGTCGGGTCACGTATATGAGATGCCAACTTCAAGGTAGCCAGCGTATCTTTCAATGACCAGCAGCAGCAGAGTATCTCTAGCCAGGTCGATGACATGTCGCCATAACTGATTCGCCACTTTGCAAATGCAAATACATGCTGAGTTATGTGCACATATATTGAAATTGGTAGAGCTTAAGCCTACTATAACTACCTATAGTTTGCACTTCAAAAGGGATTCGCATACCCGTAGGTCCATTTGCCATTTGCCATTTGGTGACCCCGAAACGGTGCCTGGACTTTCGGGGCTTCGGGGTTTCCTGCACAGCTGGCGCCTTCCATGCCATGTTTATTGAGCTGTCTCCATTTGGAGCTCCAGCCCCAGCCCCAGTCCCTCTTATGTATTCATGTACTTTCGGGCATGTAGAACAGAGACTCGCCGTTTATTTGGTGTTTTTGGTTTTTGGTTTTTAGTTTTGGTTTTGGTTTTTGTTTCGCGTATGCGCGTCGAGATATGCAAATTAGCTCTGGCCTTGGCGTGGGCGTTAAAAGCTTTTTGTTTTGTGTGTGGATTTCTAACTTCGTTACACTTTGCTGCTCCGAGTGTTTGGGTGTGTGTGTGTGTGTGGTGTGTGGTGTGTGGGTGTGTGGTTGCTTGGGACTTGTGGGTGGGAGTCGTCGATATTTCTCGTTTAAGCTCGACTAAGACAAATTCACCAGCAAGCAGCAAGTTTTTCTATTAGTCACCCAGTCTTTCCTGCTGACACGCTGACTGACTTGCAAGTGCAACACTGCCACCCGATCCCAAATCCAATTCCAATTCTAATTCCAGTTTGAGTCCCGAATCCACGCCCAGTTCACCGGTCATTCCAACTCCAATTCCAATTCCGATACCCATTCCCATACCCATTCCCATTTCCGAGTGGCGACTTTCGAATGGCCAGTGGCCATAAGTTTTGGTGCGGAATCGTTTTCCTCCTTTTTGCATTTGCCAAATGGCAAAAGCATTCATAAATTATTCAAAGCAAATCAAATGAGCGGCATAGAAATAAAAGAAAAATAGCTATTTGGCCTCTTTGGTTCATTGGCATTTCATTTGCCATATTCTCTTTATTTATACTATATGTACATATGTATATACAAATATATTTATATGTATGTATATTTTTTTCCATCCCTATCTGAAACTTCCCATTCACGCACACCGTCATTCATTAGACAAAACTAGTTTCTCTTTAGTATTTCTTCATTTTCCCCCGTTTTTTTATTTTCTGTGTTTTTTTTTGTTTGTTTCCCTCACACAGTCGGATATTTCTATTTCTACTTCTACACCTATTTATTTTAGTTTGTATTTCCGAGCTTTGTTCAACTTTTTTCTGCTATGCTAATTAGCAATCGAAACAAACCCATTCGAACCTCCATTTAAAACAATAAGCCATTCATTTGGTATTCAAAATAAATTAAAATATCATAAAGCGAGCTCAACCAAAAAGCCAAAAACAACGACGACCAATCAAATATTTGTTGTCTCATAATCGTAATGATAATCATAACCATACCCGCCGCTTAGTAAATAGCCAAGAAAACTCTACTCCCATAGAAGTGGAAGGTCTTACATCACGGAGTAGGTGTAGCAAATGTATTTTCGTGAGCTTCGGCCCTTATTGCCTATTTATTTTCCCTAACGAACTCCTCAACTATTTCCCAGTTTCGACTAGTTTGGATTTACAACTTATTGTTTTTCCCCCTTTTTTTTTTTGCGCTACTTTGTATGAATTTCCAGCACTTCGTTTGTCGCATTTTTACGATTGCTTTATGGCTTTCGACTGGATGTGCTTGCGAATGTGTATTCGCACTTTTTTTGACTCGCTGCTGGGACAGTCGGTCGATTGTTCCATTTTGTTACGGATATATAGATAGTTAGATAGATAGATAGATAGATGGGTAGATAGATAGATAGATAGATAGATGGATAGATAGATCGCATCAAGATCGGATGTGCACACACGGTGACAGAGACGGAGCAGAGTACATATAATGCCGACGTATCTATTTCTGCTGCATTGTCAGCATTAATTTGCAACTGAAAAGCGGCGACATTGAAGCGACAACTGTTGTAAAATTGTAAAACTACAACCACTGCGCCGACACGACCGATCGTCAAGTGCCACGCCCATGTGGCAGCGGCACATGCCCGGCGGTCACTTCTCAATTCAATTACCGACTGCAAGTTAATCAATCAATCAATTACTGTAATAATGCCGCCCGATTTGAGCCGCGACAACACAAAAAGGCGGCGCCCAACAAGATCCATTCGCAACCACCCACCACTTATATATGTACATATATATAGATGAGTATATGAGTATCTAGATATAAACACTCGTGCGAATGGATCGGATCCAAATTTATGCTCAAAGTGTGCCAAGATCGCCTTGAGACTGGGCCAATGTTGTTGCCGGACATCTACATAGTCGGCCGACACTTAATGGCTTTCCAAGTGCCACTAGTTCCCATCTAAATCTAATCTCGTTCTCGTCTAAGGTGGCAAATAAATAAGTTTTATTGAATTCCTTTTGTTCAGAGATCAAAGGCACCACAGGGCGTCGAAAATTTATCGCATTCTGTACTTTGGGTGTAGCTGTATCACCCACAACAAAGATATTTAAAACACAACACAATGATTGCCTTAGATGAGTGAAAGAAAGGTGGCCCTCGTCATTTTGTTCCTTGTTCTTCGTATTTAGGTAATTGCAGGCAATTCATTTATAGATCATCTTCAAGTGCCATCGGTAATTGGGTTAATTTACACAGATAGGCTTATCTGAAGACTTTCGCTTCCTTCCCCAGCTCTTGGAGTTCCAAGAACTTGGCTAGTAAAGTGATAAAGCCCCTTATCACTTCTCCTTTAGATACGGTTGCAAAGGTTGAAGGACAGTGGGAAATGCATCTGCTTGCTAAATATTTGACAAATTGTTCATCGAACCGAGTGGCTTACCACATACATCACGGGTTTGCCAAGGTGATAAAAAGGGGCAGCGGTCACTGGGTACTGAGCCAAGTTGGAGCCGCAAAAGAGAACCGAAAACCGAAAACTGAAAACTGAAAACTGAAAACTGAAAAAGCCTGTGGGCCAAAGCCGAGCCAAAGCAAACAAACGGGCACACGATAATTGGCGTTCATTATCAATGGGCAAATACGAGTACAAGTCAATCCGAGACCCTTTAAGTGATCATCGCCGGAACACGGAACACCTCCATGAGGTGTGGAGGGGGGTTGGGGGAGGGGAGATAGCCTCGGAAGGGGGCAGACATGTTGACGACTTGTAGCGGAAATCCAAAACTCGGCTTGGGCATGGAACTTCCCGTGTGCGGTCCAAACCTTTTGATTGCCCCTCTGCAATTATGCCAGGTACTTGTCTTGGCGCACCGCCACTAAAAACTCACGCATGCATGTGTGTGCTGTGCTGTGCTTTTGTAATGACTTTTTAATGGTCGCCATCGTACTCTGCCACCAAATTGGCCAGGCCAAGTCGGGTAATCAGTACGGCAGTACGTCCATATCTTATCGCCCCGGCAAGGCCTTCCACTTACAACACACATCTGAGTCTGAGGAGTGGAACCGGAAGCATTAGAAGCCGACAAAACAAAGCCCATAACAGGCCGAAAGCCAGAAACAAAAACCCAAAAACCAAAAACCCAGCGTGGAAAGCGGGCTCTAGCTCTACTAAGTCGCCGAAGGTCGCCCAGTCCGAGGGCCCCTAAGCCCCGGCCACGCCCCAAATATGCCATTATGAGGGCCAGGTCCATAAATCAGGCAGATTCAGCGGGCGAGATGCCCTACCAGGGCTCGAACGCCCACTACACAGTGTGATTGGGTCCAAGAAGACCCAAAGCCCAGCCAGAGCTAACAAAGTGTGGTGAAGGACAAAGGGACTAGGGGGCTAATTAATTAAAGTTAGCAATCATTTCGGGCTTACTGAATCCCATACCGATTGTTACAACCCACTGCCCAATAACCGCCAATTAGTTTTACTCTATTCAAAATAGATACATAGATAGATATATAGATAGATATACAGATAGATAGATAGATAGATATACAGATAGATAGATAGATATATGCCTACGCATGTGAACTGCAGCTTGAGATCACAGATCAGCTGTCTGTTCCTATGACTCGGCGACATGGTCAGCGAAAACATCCAACTGAGTCGCCTTCTCTGCGACTTTGTATCTTTTTTGGCACTTGCCTCGTTTCGGCTGCCAGCGGATTGCGCTTGGCGCCAGTGGGACCCCCTAGAAGGCACAAGGTGCACTTTCCCACTGGCGGCGGCTAATTAAGCAATTGATTAAGCGATTAAGCGGTTATTTCTGCTCTGGTTCGACCGCTGGGCGGCACTCGAGTGTGATTTATGCCGGACGCTGCCGGCCCACGCAATGAACCGATGCCGAATCGATCTACTTACTTTCCCTGCCTGGGGCAGTGCACAGGGGTCAAATTCGAAGTTCTAATTGACAAAGAGCGCGCATAGTGGGTCAAAACGGGCGTTTGACTGGCACTCTGCCAGTCGTGTCTCTTCTCGATTCATTCACTGTGAGTGCTGGCTGGCAGCTAGCTTACTGTTCGACTAGATTAATGAAATTAGACAATCAGCATCGGGCACTCAAGTCTCAAGTGGCAGAAGGCGAGGAGGCGAACGGAGAATGGAGAACGGAGAACGGCGAAAAGGCTAAATTAAAATCACTCAATTAAATAATTTTTAATGTGTGCCGCAGCCGAAAATTAAAATTTTACTACGCCAGCAGTCGTTGTAGAGCTGTGGAGCAGCTGTCGTTCGCTGGTTAATTGCCCCGAATAGACATTAGAGCCACACAAATTGCCCCCCATTTCGAGACTCTATCTCCGGCTTGATTCTCCGTCCATTAAGAGAGCCCCCGATCGACTACATCCAGTCAAGGTCACCGCATCGCATCGCATCGCATCGGATTGGATAGCATCTCCATTTCCATTTCCATTCCCATCCAATGTTCGATATTACGAGTCTGAATTGAATATTACCGCTGATGAGGCCATAAAACACATCCACATTCCCATTTTCATTTCCATTTCCACTTCCCGCTTCGCACTTCCCCCCCGCTGTATTCCCCAAACTGGTGGATCGCACCCAGGCGAGAACGAGGTATCAGCCCCAGCAATTACTGCATGCTAGCAGCTTCTCTGCTGGCTCAGCTCCAATCAAACCAAATCAGCTAGATCAACATCAGAATCAGCTGGTTGCTAGATGCCAAGTTAATGCTGGCAAAACTAGATTTCAACTTCGATTGCAGACTGCCAGCTCTGCAATGCAGCTTTCTTTCACAAATTGAAGTGATCCTTTCAACTCGCTTTCAGCCATCACCTTTTCGGGCACAAAAGGGTTCAATTAAACTTTCAACGGCATTTCAACTCGCTGCGAAGCGCTCCTTTTCGGCCAGCAGCGCAACAAAATTGCTGTTAATTACGCCTAATTGGGTTTTTATTTTTATTTTGATTTGGCTTTTTTTTTTGCACATTTCAATGCGAAGTCGACGCGAAAATTCGCACAAAATAACAAAAACCAAAAACCCGAAACGGCTGCCGTTGCCAGGTAGCCCAATCCACAATTCACAATCCCCGATTCCCGATCCCCGATGCCCAGCCCATTGTTCAGTTCGAAAACAAATTAATGACATTAAAGAGTGCAAACAGCAAATGCAATTTTCGGTGTAAATAACACAATCGATGCAAATGAAGTAGCGGTTCCGGCGGCGCTTTTTGGAAGACCAAGCCAAATACTCGCGCAAACTTTCAGCACACCGAGAGAATTTCTGCTCGGCACGAAAGCCAAATAAACAAATCCCCTGCGAGCCGCGACTTAAGTCAAATTAATGGACAGTTGCTTTCAGCTTTCAGGCTTTCAGGCTTTCAGTCTTTGGCTCGGGCTGCGTACCCATTACTGGTGGCCGGGAGCAAAGGGTATATGGGTTGGCTCGCATCTTGAACAGGTGCTTTCTCCCAAGCACTCCAATGAATGTTTCTGTTCCAGGTTGAGTATTTAGCATACGTTCGGCATATCTTTGAATCTTCGATTCAAGTGCAGTCAGCACAGGGTGTTCCGCAGTCGAGGAACTCACCGCTCTCTTGGATTGCTTAGTTTTTGGGCTGGTTTGGCTTGGTTTGATTTGGCGGGGCTTATTTATATTTGTGTTTGCCTAAAAAATTGGCGCTACCTACGCGAGTTTTGTCTTTAGCATCGTTTTTTCTTTTGTTTTCGCGATGAATCACGGCACGGCCATACGAGTATAGCCACCCCAGTCGCATTAAAGTCCACAGCCACATCCACGTCCACATCCACGTCCACATCCACGTCCACATCCACGTCCACAGTCAGTGCCAGTACCAGTACGCGTATCCAGCGAGAGCGGGGGTCGTTTGCCTAATCAATAACCATCAATCGTCTTTACACACAGTAAACACACATAATAGATGGCCGTAAGCCGCAATTATTGATGGGCCCGTCGATCCACTCTGAACCCAGAGTTTCAGTTTCAGTCTCAGTCTCAGTTTTGGTTTTAAATCCATGCCACTGGCTTCTACATTAGGCGCTAATCAATGCTAATAGTTCTTCTCTCTTTCGTTGCAGCTCAGCTCAGTGTGGTGCAGACCGGCGACTCTTGCATTTATTGGTAAGTGCAATTGCGAATTGCATCTAGCTTTGTATTTGTGCTCAAAGGAAAAGGCGCGCAGCTTCCTGTTGCTGTTGGAAGATGAGCCAGAGTCAAAGAAAGCGAAAATATTACGCATACGCACCGGCGTCACGCACAAGTCAAGCGAAATCAATCAAAGACAGCAAATTTTCAGCACGCAATCAATTGCTGGCTGCGAAGTAAGGGAGCTGGCTGGGAATTATGTGCGTCACTAGGTGCGGACGCATAAAAGGGGAAACTCAACGCGAAAGCAAGGGGAAGCAAGGCAAATAATACCAATGCCACATACTCGTAGTGTGGCAGTGTGTAGGGTGCATCTTCGGGGGTTCAGTTCGGGGTCCT
The DNA here is from genome assembly GCF_016746235.2 of Drosophila teissieri. Lineage (NCBI taxonomy): Eukaryota > Metazoa > Arthropoda > Insecta > Diptera > Drosophilidae > Drosophila > Drosophila teissieri. Next base: position 1,103,544 of record NC_053034.1, on the reverse strand, counting down.
CGAGACAATTGGGCGCCAGTCGCCAGTCGAGTTGAGTCGTTCTCGCTGTGCCTCGGACTTGTGGGGGCGACCCACTTGTTCCTCCTCCGCCACCCTGGGCAAATCAATCAAGCAGGAGAGGAAATGCCGAGGCAAGGAGGAATCTGCCACATTTTCTGGCAGTAACGCGCAATTTAACCTGTCTGTCTGTGTTTCGCATTTCTGCTCACTCAATTATCATAATAGCCATGCCACGCAAGAAGGTGGCAGGGGGCGGAGGTCGGAATGATTATGTCGGCGCCAGCATTTCCGCCTTTTTTAACGACCCCCTGTCTTGGGCCTGGTTTCCAAGTCCTTGGTCCTTGCCCCTTGCTCCTGTTGAAAACACACCCAACAGAGAGAACTCGGACATGTGTCCATGTGGCGGCTTTGTGGCCGCCTGACACGCACAATTAAGCCAGTGTTGGCGTCCAAGGATACGTTCGTTCGCTGTTGCTGTTGCTATTGCTATGCTCTCGAAATCAAATCGAATAAAATCACGATTTACAACGCTTGCGCACGCATCCCGCCCCACCAATTTTCTATGCGCCTTTTTCGGCGGAGCCAAATGCCAAATGACAGGAAAACAAATGGAAACGCGACGCGCTTCCATTTTGCCAGCGTTCCGAACTGTTTGCGTTGCGCCCTAATGCACTTGACCTTCGAAATTTGAATCGAAACCCAAAGAGCATTTTTTACCCCGTGCAACTCAAGCGAGACAACATTTGGTAGCAGCCCGCTGGCATTTTCTATTCAGTCTCATTTGCTGATAACACGAAGTATTTTTTATGGATATGTTTGTGTTTTTATGCTTTACTCCAACCTTTTACTTATTTGGCATCGACCAACAAAATGTCACTATTGGGCCACAGTTAGCACTGTCTGCCCAACAACAATTGAGTCTTCGATTTGTCTGCCATAAAACGCAAAGTTTTCCGAGTCCAACTCGGAAGTATCAATATCTTGCTGCCTCAATTGCTTCCTTTCGCCAGGCGAAAGATTCCGCCAACGTCCTCGAAGGACAAAGGACACGCAGTGTCCTCGCCATTGTTGCCAGGCATTGTAAAGTTTGAGTGTAAATTCCATTAGGATTATATTACAGCACTCCGACTACACACATGCGCACACGCGAAGGAGGGCGAAGGGAGGCGAAGCCACAAAAGTTTCGCCTGGCCCATAAACTAGGAGAATTCGCTTTATTATCCTTGAAGCGGCGAGTTGGCAACGGCGCAGGGTGGGGCGGGGGCGGTAGGGGGTAGAGTTCGAATGGATTAGGGCCAAGCGCTGGCGAAGCCCCGCAAGGCGTTGGCTGCTCCACTCAGTCACTCACTCACTCACACTGAGCAAGTGGCAGGATATGTGTCAAGGACATGCCACATTTCAGAGTGCGTGTGTGTGCATGTGTGTGGGGAACCCCCCAGCTGCTCCTGTGGGCGTGGCCCCTGGGGCTGGGCTAAAAAATACATTTGGGACACATTTGTGGCCCGCTAATTGGCGTCGCTCTTCCCTGCGCTTATCACCTGTCTTTCCGATTCCAATTCCGATTCCCTTTTTGCTGCCGCTTCTTTCCTTCTTGGCACTCCCACGTTCCGCGTATGTAGGTTTTGAAATTCTTCCGGGGATTCCGACACCCAACTACCCACAAAGTTTAATTTAATTAGACCCTGCACAGAATGTCCTTCTGGAGGCGGAGGAGTTCCCATTTCCGCGTACAAACGAAAAAGGCAGCCAAACAAGAAACGCTGTGTATTCAGGGATTTCCTCGAACTCTAAACAGCTGCCAGCTGTGCAGGAATTGACCACGAACTGCCCCTTGCCCCTTTGCCCCTGCCCACTGCCCTCGAGTGACGCCTCTGCATTTTCAGTTACAGCGTCGCCAGTCGGAAATTTCCATTAGATTCGCTCCGTAGCTGTGTATCTGAGTCTCCATTTTGGCCGTTCTCGATTGCCGTTCGCAATAAATAAACACAATAAAGACTTTTAATGCGAATTCCTTCATAAAAACCACTAAGATGACGATGAACATGAACACGATGATTAGATTATGATGATGATCATGCTGATGATGATTAGTGTTGGCCTCCGTCTCCATTTCATAGATATATTGCCTTTGCTTTTGCACAGACAGCTGTCGCATGGCCAGGAGCATTTGTATCTAGCAGATACAAATGTATCTATCTATTTTCCTTCTTTTTTTTCAATGACCGAGCCAGAACGAGGTGCGAAAAGTGCTCTAAATCGCTTTGGAGCTTTAGAGACGAAAAGCCGCCGAAAAACAAACCAAACCAACCAACCACACGGCAAACAAAGTTTGATAAAATTCCACACACAAAGAGGGGCCAAGAGTGGCCATAAATAACAATAAATAAAAAGCAAAAGAACACGCAAACGGCGAGCAGCAGCGATAATGTCACCTTAATCAACATAAATCGCGTCGTTGTCACAAAGTGAATTAGCTCTGGAAATTAATTAGATTCTGCCAAATCGAACCGAACAGCATTACCGGATAGCTGGACTGCTGCCTACACTGGGACAGGAGTACTGGAGTACAGGGTATCCGGTGGCAGAGAGGCTAGTCGAGAGCCAAGAGGGTAGGCAGCAAGTCATCGGGCAGATAAGATTTGCCCGTGCCTTCCACCGATAAGACATCTTTTGACACGCAGCGCTCCGATAAGCCTGATAAAAACACCAACCTTAATGAAAGCTCAGATTGCGAACGTCCTTGCACGCACACCGCGCCACAAGTCGCGTATCTCCTCCAATGCACTGCAATGCCTGCGCTTATCTGGAGGGCAGTGACTAATGATACTCCTCGGATACTGATAAACGCTTCAGATACTTGCATATCTCCGGGCTGGATGTAATAGATATACTTAACATTTTCGATTGAACAACCCGAGCAGTGAACTACAGTTTTTCAGTGTACAAGTGTACAAGTGGAGAAGTGTGGCAGTGTGGCCGTGTGGCAGCCACAGCCGGCAGTTTCCACCCCAAGAGTTGGCCCAAAACATTTTCACTTGCCAAGTCGCTTTCCTCCCCGAAATCCTGCTGTACCAACCAATTCATTTCCATAATTTTCCATTTTCGAAGCGTTTTATTCACTTCTCCGCCGACAGTTTGAGTTTTATGGCCTGCGATACGCTTGATGGCCATGGCTGTGCGGGTAAGCTTCTTGTATCTTAGAGATACGTTCCAGCTCTTGGCTATTCATCTAAACTATAATTCCGATACGTGTCATAGTTGCTTGGGCTCACAGACGTTCCTTTTAAACTTTCAACTTTCGCAGCGAGTGTTGGTTAAAGGGTACTTGGCCATTCGGTTCTCGACCCATTCCCTTGTATCTGCAGAACAGTTTTCACATTTGTGTTTTCGTTCCAATTCCCCTTGTTTTGTGAACGCCCGGAACGTGCGCGGAAATGTTTATGGCTGAAATGCTTGCGCAACGCGTTCTCCATCGCCACCAACCACCAACCACCCCCAACCCCTGCACCCCCCACCACGCACCCCGCACCCCCGCTGACAGGACATTTTTGGCACGACAGCGGGACGCACTTGGAATGTGCGAAACTTCTGCCAGCCAGTTGGCTTTTCCTTTTCCTCACAGTTTGCGCTTAATTTTTATAACAGCTTTATGTCATCTCCGATCCCCCCTCCCGCAACTCCGCCCCGCGCGCCCGTTGCGCTGTTAAGTGAATAATAAATTAATTGAATCGCCACGCGGCCCATTTTCAGCAAGGAGGAAGGTCGAAGGAGGAAGTCCCAATCTCGAACGCTCGTCTATGGTCCATTCGCAAAGTTTTATGTTAATAGCCAAGCAAGGGTTTATGGTTATTCCCCCCGCCATCCGTCATCCGCCCCCCGCCACCCGGCGACATTAGAACCCCCCACCACCTGCAATTAGCAAACTAATCAAATTGCAGATATATACACTATCTAAATGCCTAATTACAGTGTAAATTTGTGGCCCCTCGGCGGAGATTCGCTGCCCCCTTGGCTGCCTGGCTGCCTGGCTGCAGTGACACTTAATTGGAAAACAGCTGACAAAGAGCACCGCACGGAGCCGAATCGCTTTTCGTATCTATCAGATACGAGCGAGCACTCGCTGTGTGTTGGCTTTGGTCTTTCCCTGTTTGGCTTTGGTAACGCTTTTAATTAAGCCCGGCCAAGACAGCAGGGAAGCAAACAAAATGAAAGTTTGTTGTTTTGTTTTATGGCGCACAAACACCCCCTCACACCACACCACACAGCATAGCACAATATCCAACTACTTTTAGCTGAAATCCATTTCGGAATATGAATAGCGCAATCGTAGAAAATATAGCGCAAGAACTGCAAAGGGATGCGAAACAAGGAAAGAGCGGAAGGGTGGCAAATTTAGCCAGTTATTACAATGAAGTGGAGGCCAAGCATCCTCCTGCCTCCAGCATCAACGATTCCAGCAAAGGATTCAAAGGGCATTCGAAGCAGGAATTTAGATAGTCCACACAGAATGTAGATTTACGATGGAATTTAGATAGGGTACATTCTGATTTACGTTAGTTTCGCTAATAGCAATCAACTCATTTCGATTACTTGATAATCCAGCCAACAGAGAGGTCAAAAATGTGTATATTGGCAACATATTCGCGTACTCCCTGCTCTTCCCCACTGCGAATGCATGCTTGCGAAAATGTACGCCCCAATGCACTGGGTCCACGTCCACTTCTCTTGGCCATTTTCGCCTTTTCCCCACTCCGTGGCTCGTGTGAAATGTGGAGTGCGAGCCAGGCACGTAGCCAAACGAACCGAACCCAAACGCAAACCAAACCGAGCCGATAATTGTTGGTGGCGGCAGATGTATATACTTTTCATGTATTATAACTCAAATGCTCAGTGCCCAATGCTCAATGCACTTATGCGGCGTTTTCACATCGCACGCCCCAGTGATAAATGCAGGTCCGTGCTCAACCTCCGCAACCTCCTCAAGCTCCTCAAGCTCGATCATTACGAGTATGTGGCAAGTATCGCAATTATGAGGTGTTATTAATATAACGCTTGTTCAATTGTGCAATTCCGCCGGCTGACAATCCATTCATTTGCATGCGACCGCTCTGCTAATCGTATGCAAATGGAATCCCAATCCAAGTACCTGAGTCACCAGTCGCCAGTCGCCACAGTCAGTCACAGGTTTGGGATATTTCGGATGGCTAAGTACGTGACCAAAGTGTACACACCGATAAATTTGGAAGTTTCTCAGCAATAGTAAATAAATCGCACTAACGTTGTTGTAATGCCGCAGTTTAACACAATCAACATTGAACGCCTTTAAATATGAGTGCATAGGGAATGCATAGTTAGATAACTTGATTAGTAACGCCCTCAGGAAACGACCGTTGAAAAAAAAACAATCAACTTTAGTATTTGCTAGAATATTTCGGTTTAATGCTCGCCAGTTAGATTCAATGGCACTTGCTGATTAGTCGCAAGATGGACACCCCAGCCACTCGATTCTCGATTCGATCTCCACACGATATCTCCATATATCTTCATCACTCGTTACGAAAACTTGTGCTCTCCGGTTTGCTGGCCATTTAGACATTTGGCCACTTGGCCATTTGCCGTGCTCTCCAATCTGGTAGCCATCGATTGCCATCGGTTTGGCGCGACTGGCAGCAAAAACTCGCACACTTGAGGCCAATTCACATGCCAGCCACAAATCAGCCGCAAATCACTTTATTTCCAAGTGGCGGCGAGTCGACCGACCGAGGAATGTCAATGTGGAAAGTGCAGCTAAAAGGTTTCCGAGAGCAATCCTGCTAATTTTAGCATTCGATCTCTGGCCACGCGGCGTATGCGCAATCCGAAGTCCAACCTCTAGTGCCAAAACTATCATATTCAAGATGATAGCTGGTGATCCTTGGGCAGAAAATCACAACTTACAACTTGTGCGCTCGCAAGAGTAGAAGTTCTCAGTTGCCGTGACCCCAAAAGCTGTCGGGGAGGCCACGCATGCGCAGTTTGCTATCGATGCCGCTGATTTAGAAGTTGACGTCCGCCACATTTGGTCAAAATTGGTCAAAGCGATGCCAACAAAGCCGGACCCCAACCCCAAGTGGAAGCCGAGCCAAGAGTCGGGCCAAATGGCGATTTTATGTGCGTTTTGTGCGACTTTTGTGCGATTTTTGCAATTTGTTCGACACGAATGTCAAAAGTGATTTTCGTTGCAGTGGAATACGGGGAAAGAGCCACATCAAAGGCAGTAGGTATTAAAAGCTCTCACAAACAACGAAACCCCGAAACAGCCAACAAACAACAAAAATAAAGAAACATGCGAAAGTCATAAATCATAATTCTTTATTCTGCCTACGTTCTGTTGTTCGCTGCTGACTGAATTTCGGTTCGAGACTGACTGTGTGTGTGTGTGTGTGTGTGTGATGGGGGTCTAAAATGTATATAGCACTTCACAGATACACAGGCATTACCACAAGTGCACACACTTCTGGCCACATGATAAATGGCCGAGAGACAGCAGCAGCAGCGGCACCAGCAGCAGAAAGCCAAAATCGCGCACAAACCAAATTTTGGGCGAAATTGCTCATCTCCACAGTATTGCCCGCCCTCCCATGTCAAATAGTTCAACTTGAAAGTGTTTTTGGGGTAGAAGTAACTTCGGAGTTAAGAAGAGATAACCTATCGGCTTGCTCCAAAAGTAAAGATAGCTATTCTACCTATCAACTAGATTGTTGCAGGCATTCTCTCTACCTCTCTACTGCAGCTCCATAACTCCATAACCCCTGGAGTGGGTCAATCCACCTTCGCTCGGGTTCGGTAATGAGCTGATTCCGTTTTGATTCAGCTCGGGGCTTAGATTGCAGTACGCCCACTACTTTTATCGCCCCCATTTGGGGGTACACTCGGGAGTCAAGCGAATTCATGGATGATTGCCTTCAATTGCATTTCAATTCCGTTTCAATTGCCGCCGAGGAATTTCGCTGCAATTTCTCCTTCTGCTCACCTTCACCTCGCACAACCCGATCGGAATGTGTGTGTCGCCCCTCGGAATCCCCCCTCCCCCCCGCTAAATTCTAATTGTCCATGCATGTGTATGATGTTATGTATAGATACAGATGTAGACGTATTGACACCCTGGCACCCGATCTGTATTGGCTATTTGGCCAGTGGACCTGGTCTCAATTAGCCGATTAATGGCTTAATTGAGGCGTGTTGAATGTGTGGAGGGAGGAGGGTTGGAGGGGGGTGGGTGTTTGGCTTTTCGGGTGCGTGATCAATCACGATCAATCGTGATTTGTAAGCTCGATCGCGTGTCACGCGCTTCGCCGGTTCACCGGTTCGGTTCGCCAATTCACCGATTTGCCGCGACTTACATAAATCAATTTAGCCGAGTTTATTTTATAATTTAATTGCTTTTGTTTACGTTGACATGCTGCACTCACGTTCGTGGGTCTCTCTGTGTACAGCGACACACACATGCATGTGCATGTACATCTACATGTGCATACATACATATATCCATCTCCACATATCTGCCGCTCCTCTCGCACTCACTCACTCTCTCTTTCCGTTTTGTCTCTGTGCATTTTGCAGATTCGACGCCGCTGTGAAGGGAGGTGCCGCATTCGCTCGGCCTTAGCGCTCTGAGCAACAACAAAAGTCGGGGATCTGAGCCGATGGAACCGATGGATCCACCTCACTCCTCTGCCGCCCGCCCCCTAGGAACCCCCATTGAACCGAAGGAAACACTCTAGAGAGCCAGAACTCTGCGAGTTAGTGACATGTGATAAGTGATAAGCGAAAAAGTGAAAAGTGTGTGCCTCTATAAACCACTCTATATATATACAAATACAAATACACATACACATATACACGGGAGATATAGAAGAACAACCTTCTTTCGAACAGTCCAACAAAAAACAAATGCAACGCGTAGGCCTTTAACTGTGATCTAACAATACATAGCAAACGAGAAGGAACCCCAGTTTGTTACGATTAATTTTAGTTCGGTTTAGTTTTTTTTTGTTTTGTTTTATTTACCGTGCGCGCAAAACGTCAACCATGTTCAATTCCAACATACCGGCCTCCTCGCTGCTGAGCATCGACAGCGGCGGCCTCCTGATGGGCGGCCATACGCCCAAGACGCCAGAGATCCTCAACTCGCTAATTGCCATGACCAATCCGCTGGAGAGCTTCAGCTACAGTTCGGCAGCGGCGGCGGCGGTGGCGGCATCCTCATCTGCATCCTGCAGTGCCGCCTCCACGCCGGTGGTCACCGTGCGCCATTTCAATGGCCATCCCAATGGGCAGGTGAGTGTTTTCCACCATATCCACCATACCCACCATATCCACCATGGCCACCATGACTACCGTGTGTATGCATTACATGGCGTATACTTAATGTGCGTATACTTTATGTGTATTTGCAGTCGCACTCGCAGGACAGCAGTCATTCCAGTTGCTCCGGATCGCCGCTCGACTCCCCAGCGGGCACGGCCACCACGCCCAGCGTGCAACAGGTAATTCGATCAGTCTTGTATAATTTAAATTAGTACCACCTGTGCCAACTGTACGAGTATCCTTATGAGATGTTGCTGGATGCATTGCTAAGTCCGCTCATCCACCGAAATCCAAATAGCACACAAAATGCCTTGCCCTCTGAACGTTTTCAGAGATTCTAATTTATGGGGAATTAGTTGAAACAAAAATTAAAAAGACGTTGCGATGCCTCTTTCCTCTTTCACCCGGTGTTGCGGCAATTAAAACCCGCGCTGGCACAACGCCTATAAATTCGTTTCAAGTAATAATCATAAATCACATTTGCACACACACGGTTAGTGGTTAGCAGATGGCGGAGGGAGGGGGAGTGCACGGGGCCTATATAGTCTATAGACACCTGCCAATTATTGCTAGAAGCGGGAGCGGAAGGGGAGCGGACTAGGGATGCGTTCGTTGCACAACGCAGAGATCGCTTCGGATCGGGTCGAATTGAATCGAAGCGGCGGCCTCTAGCTCGCATGTGGAATTAATCGCTGAAGTTGACACCACCGCAGCTACGTGCCTCATTAAGGCCAATGTCAGGCAGCCAGCCAGCCAGTCAGCCAGTCAAGAGTAATTCTCCCCACTCGCACTGAGACTCGGATTCAGATTCGGATTCAGCTTCAGAGGCAGATTCAGATGCAGATACTCGAACTCAGCGCCGCAAAAGTGAAATCAATTCTCGCTGCGTCTTGCAATTGACGCCCACTCACCGCCGAAGCTCACGTCGTTGTCATACGGACGGACAAACTTACGGACAAATGTACAAACGACAAAATGTCAGACAGACAGACAGACAGACCAATGACCAGTGGAGAGTGTAGAGTGCGTGGGTCGAGTTTGCACGGCAGAGTGTGCTGCGTGGGCAAAACAGTCATCGAATAAATGAATGAATGAAACGGCCAAATTGATGCGGCCAGATTAAAGCCAGATTGATACTACACAAGTGCTTGTGCATGATTCCGGTGAATTACGATGGAGGAAAATAAGTGAAAAGCAAGCGCGAGTCTGAGCTGGAAAACACAACTCGCGTAAGGGGAGAAACTTCAGAATTGTGGTTTAACATTTTACTAGAAATTGGGTTTTATAGCACTTAAAATCCGTCGGTTTTTCAACGTTTCTTCAAGCCTTTTGGTGACTAAGGGCGAACTTTGCTTGATGGCAATTCAAATTTAGCAGGGTTTTCGACCCCTAGTTGAACCCCGAAGAATCGGACCCGGACTCATTCAAAGGTTTCCTGTCCTCTGTGTGTTTTTCTTTTTCTGCGCAGCCCAAATATTTGCACAAATGTTGCCGAAAAAGAGGAGAGAGCAAGTGGGGGGGAAATGTGAAATGCGAAATGGGGATAAATAATAAGAACGGCAAACAGAACGAGCGAGAAATGTGCAAAAGTGCAAACAAGCCAAACAAAATGCAAATTTGCCAGCCCGAAAAATTGGCTCTTTAATACGTTTTCGGTTGAATTTTGCGACTAAAGTTGCAGCGATGCGAAGTGCAAAGAAAGGCTCGGTCGTTCCGACGGCTCTTTCAGATACAGATACAGATTCATAATGAAAAATCCTGAGAGAACTCTACAGATGCGTAGATACAATATATATATTGTATTGACCGAAGCCTGTGCCGTCCATTCCCGATCCCACATCCATATACATACATACATCTCCATCCAGATTCAGATTTCCCCCGGCGCAATTGCACAATTTTCCAACAGACTTCGTCCGACTTATTGAGTCGACGCTGACCATATGGTCATATGGTCATATGGTCATGTACTGGCTCCGATTTGCCAGCGTCTTGGATTTTTTGTGGCGGAGTAGGGGGCTTGGCGCATGCGATTATTATGATTTTGTTTTGGATTTCGATTTTGATTTCGATTTCGGCATTCCTTACTTGTCGCTTTTTAAACACAAAATTTATTTATCTGATTTCTGGGTCAATAAATATAGCGCAGCGTGCCTAAAATTCAAATGGAACCCGATGCCGAAATGCCGAGAAATTAACAGAAGCGCAAAGGCAACATTGAAAAGAAGGGCGCGTTCGCTCAATCAGTGGCATCCGAACAATTTCTCGAGCAGACAACAAACATAGTGCGCAAAAAGGGAAAACCAGAGAAAAAAATAACGAGGCACGAAACACTTCGGTCTGGTCGACAATTCAATGACCTGCAAATAAATGAGCTTACTTCAAAAATCTTTCTTCAAAGATCTTAAATCAGGTTCACCCGTTTCAGTAATTCGCCACTTTTAGAGGTTATTTCGTTTACAAACCCAGCAAAAGTTGTACGGATAGTTGGGCAATCATAAAGGGTATTTTAGCAGCTCATATGGCTGAATGCAGTACGCAGTCAATCAACGAAAGTTGACACAGTGCGCGGAGCAGAGTGATGACCATCTGTTCCTGTCTGGGACTCTGGGGCTGTGGAGCTGTGGAGCTCTGGAGCTCCTCCATAAATGGAACTGACCCAGTCCAGGCTGGAACGAGGTTACTGCGGATTTCAGTTTCGAGTCTCTGTTTTCGTAGGCCCACCCACCATCACCACCACTTTCGTGAACTTAATCGAGTATGCCGCATGCACTTGTCTTGCTACAGAGCGCACTGAACACTGAACACTAAACTTGGCTGGGCGTGGTGATTGTCGCAGATTTCTATCTGCTCACTGTAATATTTATAATTCATGCACAACCCGAGTGTCCCCAAACCGAAATCCAGGTGCCAAGCCCTAAGCCAAAGCCAAAGCGCGAAAAAGGTCGCTTGAGTAAATCACCGGTCGCATAAACAGATGAACAAATAAACAAACAAACAAAGCTTAAAAAGCCGCTTTAGATAATCTCCTCCCAAGAAAACGGGCCGCGATTCGTCATATCTTTATATCTGCGTCCGTCCAACTCCCGATAAACTGTGTCGAGCTCTCACACGGAAAGCGCAGCCAACTCACGGGGAAACTCACACAGATGGAGGAGCAGGAATTTAAATTAAAGTTATATATCTTGCTCTGACTTCCAGTTCTCAATAATATCTATCTATCTATCTATGTATATATCTTAAAAAGTACGCTGTAGAAAGGATATTCGGTCATTATGTCTCTGAACACTAACTCACTCTCCAACTGCCTGCCTTTTTTGGTTCTTTGCAGACCTGTTCGCGCCTGATCAAGGAGGGCCTGAAGCTGTCCATCCAGAGCAAGCGCAAGCTGTCCACCTGCGACTCCAGCTCCGGATCGGAGCAGCCGCACTCCAAGTACTCGCGCCGCAGCAGCAACCACAACGGGCACAGCGGCAGCAGCAACAACTACAGCGGCAGCATGAGCAACGCCAACGACTTGGACGACGACTGCGAGGAGTCGAGCGATGACGACAGCGAAACCAAGTCGCAACCCAAGGGCCTGACACCGGAGGACGAGGACCGGCGGCGAAGACGCCGCGAGCGGAATAAGATTGCGGCCACCAAGTGCCGGATGAAGAAGCGCGAACGCACACAGAATCTGATCAAGGAGTCGGAGGTCCTGGACACCCAAAATGTGGAGCTGAAGAGCCAGGTGCGTCAGCTGGAGACCGAGCGCCAAAAGTTGATGGACATGCTGAAGTCCCACGGTTGCCAGCGAGCCGGCGGCTGCCAATTGCCCAGCCAACTGCTCCAATCGCCGGCCCACAAGTACCTCGGCGAACTGGAACTGGAATCGGTGAACAGCGACGCTCCCAACTCCGGCAGCAACAACAACCAGCGGCTGCAGAGCATACCCTCGATGGCCACCTTCAAGTACGGCTCCAAAACGGCGGCGGCCATGGCCCAACAACTGCCCACTGGCTACTGCAAGCCCTCGCCCAGCGCCCAGGAATTCGAGCATGCCGGCTACCAGCAGCAACAGCAGCAACAGCAGCAGCAGCAGCAGGCACAGTCCCTGAATCCCGCCGGCAGCAACGTGATTGACCACCAGCAGCAAGGCAATCCCAGTCCCAGCCTGATTTCCGACTATGTGCCCAACTGCGACGGCCTCACTGGCAGTGGCAGCAACCATCCCAGTCACAACAGCAGCAGCGGCGCCAGCAGCAACACCAGCAATAACAACAGCAACATCAGTAGCCACAGCCACGGCAGCCACAGCAGCAACGCCACGAGCAGCACCACGCCCACCGCCACCAGCAGCGCCATTGAGTTCGTGAAGAACGAGCTGGTGGACTCGCAGAGCCCCTACACCACCGCCCTCAGCGCGGAAAGGTTCCTGTTCGAGCCCAGCGATGGCTTTCCGGACATCAAGCACGCCTGTGTTCTGCCCTCGCCCTGCGGCATCAATGGCCTCAACATGGCCAGCGTGGTCAACACGAGCGGCGGTGCCGGCAGCAATAATAACAGCCACAACAATAACAACAACAACAATAACCACCTGATGGACTTCCACCAGGGCCTGCAGCACGGCAACATTGGAGCCGGAGTGGGCGTTGGAGTTGGCGTGGGCGTGGGCGTTGGAGTGGGAGTGGGCGTGATGACCCCCTACGATGACGAGCAGTTGCTGCTGCTGAAGAACGGCTGCTTTGCCACCGATCTGCTGTCCCAGCTGGTGGAGGAGGGCGGCGAGTATGTCGACCTGGACTCAGCCACCGCCTTCATGAACAACGGCAGTTGCCTGGCGTGAGGAAGGGCGCCGGACAGGGAGCGGGATCGGGATCGGAATCGGGATCGAGACCGCGACCTGCTGCTACCAGCCTTCGAACAGCCAAACAACAACATCACTCGGCAACAGCAGCAATCAGTCCAATATCCGGCCGGAAAGGAGGAGCCACCGGCCAGTCCACAACTTGACGGGCAGGTGGAACTCGAACTCGAAATGGAGCTGCAACTCGGAGAGGAGCAGGATCCGGCTTGGACTCATGTAGACTACTGGTGCTAGGGCATCATCCACACACACACACACACACACACACACACACACATACTAATGTTAATCTTAAACGCCACTCATCGACTAAGCAGGAGTACAGAAACAGAAGCCGCAGTTCCCTCCAAAAACCCACAAGCAATCCCATCCAATGCGACCCCTGTTATCAGTTATCAGTTATCCGTTTTAACCAAAGCTTTCTTCAAAATCAAAAGCAGCACATTTCTCTCTAGCCTACCACTTTCTTACATGGAATTGAAAACGACCAGAATACTTTGAAAACGTGCTTTAATTAATTGCATCCTTAATTTTTTAAACCACTAAGGCGATCTATATGATCGCAATTCTGTAGCACACGCAATCCAAGTTCTTCCAATAGCAGAGTTCCCCTCAAAGGTCTGGATCCCGCGATTCAATCAAGGACCACTCGAATAAACTCCCCAACCCGAGTCACATCCCCGCCCCCAAGTAAGACCCCCACCCCCCATACCTTGATCCCAAGTCCGCCTGGAGCCGGCATCCAGCCTGTGGCTTGACTACCTCATGAAGCAAGAAGCAGAAACAATTAACAAGTAACTATCATTAAAGAGCTGTAAGGAGTAAGGTGTAAAGAACGTAGAACAATGGACAAAAAGCAGAAAGCAGAAACAAAAGAAGCAGAAGCAGAAGAAGCAGAAGCAGATTTAGAAGCAGAAACGAGAGCACACAAACACAAACACACGCGCAGCGGTGAAAGAAAAACACTTGCACAACTGTACATAACCAAATTTTTATACATTAACTAGGTATATCGATTAACATTCCATTGCAAGCCTGCGCGAAAAGCAAGTCGAGGGAAGCAGAGCAGTGATCAACTGCTAGAAGTCACATCCGCATCAGTAATTATTAATTTTAATTTGTTCGATTCTTTTCTTTTCGATTCAAGCATAGATTTGTTTGCTCTTTGCTCCCATCAAAAAAAAAGCCTTAACCATTATATTAATATGCTTATAAATGTATAAACAATCGAGAGATTAGAGAGAAATATTCGAGATGAGAAGCAAAAGCAGTAACAGAAAACAGAAATGGGAAGCCCATGCGATATGACGTTTGATATTTTTTTTCTAAAACCTAGGCTTAGTCAGTGATAAACCCTATATGTATATACACTTATATATACATTTATGAATTTTTGTTTTTTTTTTGTGTCCATACATCGTAAGCTATGTTTAAAAAATAAGTCAAATTGCCTTACTCAAACACTAAATCGACAAAACAAAAAAAAAGAAGATCTTTCAATTGACAACTAAACCTAAATTACTAATCTACACTTTGTTAAATCTTTTGCAAAACTAATCTATATATACCAGAAGAAGAATATATATAAATATAATATATATACAAGAGATAAAAGGAGAAAGAAATGTATTATGTATAAATTGGTGGAATCGAAGACCTTAAAGTGCTGCTAAAAATTGAAACTTTGCAACTCCTTCTAACGTGCGCCTTATTACAGTTTAACAAAAACCCAATTTTGTAATTTATACTATATACATATGGTAGGAAAAGTCGAAGGATATATATATATATACAAGTGTGTACTAAATCGAGGTTAAACTTATATATTTGTGTGTTTATTGCTTGATCAACGAGATATATACATAATTATACACAGATAAAGCAGTTAATTATATATACAAGTGTGTGTACAAACAGCTGTGAACACCAAAAAGTGGCCTAAAGGAGCATCCAACCCCAACAAATGTAATTCCCCCAACAAGTGCTTTGAAATTATTTCGTATTTGTAATTGCCTCGAGTTGAGAAGAGTTAACCAACGATACCGATAAACGATAAGCGATATAAATATATCTATGTTAAATACGCAAACTATTTATAACATGTAACGAACCCGATGAGCTTGTCAAGCGTTTTGAGCACCGCCTTTTTCTCTAGATCTACCAAGTCTACCATAATGTTATGTCACCACGATACTTCTCAAATAACACTCAAGAACGCGTGCCTAATTGTCCCAAATACGATTTTTGCGCATGTAACCGACAAAAAGCCTTTCCATTGGAAATGGAACTTTAAGATTAAAAATTGTATTGAGCATACCTTAAGGAAAGTTTACCTCACACACAGATACACTCGCACACAACACAATACACACACAATCACACACACACACACACATAGAAGGAACCCCAGAATATTGTAGGGTGGGACTTCGCTCGCCGACAATTGATATTACGTTCAGCTTCCATCGAAATTACCCAAAATATACAAAATATACAAAAAAAAAAAATAAAATAAAAATAAAAATACTTTAACAAAGTTTTAACAACTCAGGTCAGGCGAGTGGAGAGCTGCCAGGGTTGCCACCACATTCGATGTTAAATGTAATTCGTAACTGTAAATGTTAACTGTAACTGTAATGGCAAAATGCAATCAAGTCCATGATGTTAGCCCCGCTTGTAAAAATTACTTTATTTATTTTTGTATTATTTCCCCAAGTTGTTTCTTTGTTTTCGATTAATGTTCTCTAATATATATCTAAAAATATGACCATAACGAGTGGCGTTTCAGTTCTTGAGTTTTGGGATTGGGAACTCTCTTCTGCCAGCAGCTGAAAGCGGAAATATCCTTTAATTAATAGAGCATTGTAGGCGTAGATCAACATCATCGGAACAACACCAACAACACCAACACCACCATCCATCGCTCTCACCCACGCAGGACTCATCAATTATTTAGTGGCGCATCTGCATTCTCCCCACCTCGACCTCGACCTCGACCTCAAACCTGACCTCGACCATGACCATGACCTGTGACCTGTGACCTCTGACCTTGACCCGCATTCTTAGCTTTTAGTTGTAGGTTACACAAAGTTTTTGTCGACAAAAACCAAATAACTTAAACACAACATGCGCTACAAAAGTACCTGGACAAATGTAACGATAAACGATCAACAATAACAATAGATCAGTCTTAGATCAGTTATTATGTTAGAAAACGAAAACGATACCCAAACTCAGCTGCAGGCAGAAACGGGCCACACAATCCAATCCCCTTGAAAACCCAACGAAACCCTGACAAAAAGGTCCGTTTAATTGTATAGCTCTAGGCCTATAATATATATCCATGTATATTGGTAAAGATATTGATATAATTAATGCAATTTAAATGTGTAAATGTCCGCAAACCGCAAGAGCAAACAACAAAGAAACCTCCCACAAACTGTGCTAAAATAAAAAGCGTAAGAAATAATGAAAGAATGTGTCGAGATAGTCCAGTCCAGATGGTATTTGTGTAATTTTGACCAGAGCAAAACTATACGAAAAATAGATCTAGCTGACTAGCGATGTGAAAGCCAAACAAGAGGATCAACAGCGAAACAGCAAAACAGAAATCAGCAAAACAGCAACGAAGCCCAATCAATTCTATGTGTAACAGAAGGATAGTTGATAGTCGATAATGTTAACCCTCATCCCCCAAGTCATCCATACACCGTGTGTTCCATGTTATTCCGTAGCCTACCCGTATCTCTAACGCTCGCTGTATCTATATCTGTATCTCTAACTGTATCTGTAAACATCACCGATCCGACCACAACCGATCACACTCTAAAAGAACAACAATAAATTCAAGTTTAATATTCAACAATGTGAGTTTCGCTTTGATCTATCTATCTACCTATCTATCTGTGTATCCATCAATTGCCCCAGCCCCCAGGGATCACTCATGGATGTGGAAGCCACTCGACGTCATCCCGCCCGGGGCACTGCACCTGAGTCAACCCAACCTGCCTCAGCGCAAATGGAGCTATACCCTTTTCCTAGAGACGTGGTGGTTTAGTCACTGATCACCGCAAATGCCAGCTATTCTGGGTGTATGTGGATTATGAGCCAGATAGTTCCCTATTTACACATTGGTGGATTAATTTTAGAAGATTTCAGATTGCAGGGTACTGCAAGCGCGGTCACCGAGGACCATTGCTTACGCGATTATGTTCACTATTGGCGCGTGTCTCCGCGTGGGCGTGGGACAATCTGTCGGCGGCAATCTACTCGACCCGATCGGCACCTCCACCTCCACCTCCATCTCCATCTCCAACCCTACCGATTTCAGATTCGATCTGCATCGCTGACGGGCGAGTTATAAACAGACGGTGACATCATAACTTGCAAGCGGGACTCGGAGCGGGTCTCAGAGAGTGCGACTGGCTGTGTCGCCAACTATTCGTGGTTGGAAAACCCTCCCAGTCTTCAGACCCCAGACCCCAGTCCCCGGTTCAGTATTCTCTATTCACTATTCTCATTTTGAAATACTCGTAATATGCATAAGTTGAAGGCTCGCTTTCGGTGCTCTGAGCTGCGATTGAGCTCGCGCTGCTGATTAATGCTGCCCCCGGCAGTGATTAATGCCTAATTGCTTATTGAATGTCATAACAGTAATAAAAGATCAAAAAACAGCGTTCAAAATCCTTCTCGCTGCAGCGTGTGTCATAGAGATTGGGTCACCGCCTCCGCGGGAGTCATGGGCGCCGGACACATGACATGTCGATGACATGTGATTCCCAGCTCTCAGCTCCCAGCCAGACAAGCCCACTTTCTGGTCCCAACAGTTACTTGGCCATTGCTTACCCCAGCTTCTGGCTAATAATTCCATGCACTTTATAAGTGAATGTCAAAATGTGAAGAAAACCTCATCTTTCCACGATCCTTTCCACAAGCGGCTTCCACAAGCATGGCTTAGAGAAATCCGTGATCGCTCCAAATGTCAACCGGCTAGAATTAGAGATCCAAGTGTCCAGATTCCAGATCCCACGACCGATGAAATATGTGAGCAGCGGCGGGTGCAGAAGTCTGATAAATTATGGCACCTAATCGCATGAAATATCGGCCATAAACAAGCAGTGAACGCACTATCATTGCGGCAACTATTAGCAATCGCAGTGGCACACGCAGGTGTATTTGTATTCCCATTCAGATAGGCTTACATGTGTTGCAGCACCGCGTATTTATAGACGTGCGTCAAGTCGAAAATTATGCCACTCCGGCCAGCAGCAGGCAAAGAGCCAGGCACAAGTGCGACTCTGTGACAAATGGGACATGTCTCCGGGCTCCAAAGACTACGACCGACTTCCATTTGGACCACTCCCGTGCACGAGACCCGCTGTCTGCCAAGGTCCCGTGGCCATCGGATTGGCTGGAAAAGTCGAGTCTCGGTGGAAACGGTGGAAAAGTGTGTGAGTCAGCGGTTCAGAAGGTCAGGAAACTGAGGCGGAGGTGTGTGATCGGTGAAAGAGTATCGCGCTCAAGAACGCAGTTCAAACGCCCACAATTGAGTTGCCAGCAGGAATTTGGAGTTGGAACTGCTCAGTTCTTAGGAAATATAATATAAATATACATGCAGAGAAAGTCCTCCCTTGAAGTTGCGTTTCATGATCTTAAATCAATTTCAATTGTAGTAATGACCGCAACCGATACCAAACTTGTCAATGGTTAATTACTATATTGCCATACCAAATGGCGCAGAAAAACATTAATAATCTTATTGATACTCGTCTCGAATCAAAAAGCTTAACAAATTATTTTGGTAGCATTTCGTTTTAGAGCTTTCAAACTAATTGAAAACTGTGAGAACAATGTGATTCTGATAAATCCGATTAAGTTCCAATCAGAATTGGCATTTAGTTGGATAATTTTACAAAACTAGATATCGATAAAACATAAAAGTGGCATACATCTAAACAAACATATATATGTGTGAGTAAAATGAAAGACTTGGAAAGTACCGCAAATGAGGACACAAAGGGACGCAATAAAGATGGCGGCAAGAAGTGGAAACATTTTTCTTCTCCCTCCTGAATATTGAATCTTAATGTTCAAGGCCACAGAAAAACAAAGGGGATAATTCTTAAAGTCGCATTTGAATACAGCATACAGCTTTTAACGCGAAATCCAGCCATTAAGGCCATTAAATCGAAATTAAAATGGACGACATCTTGCCAGAGCGAGACAGCAAGAGCCCCTTACGAAATTTTATAGCCGCTGATCATGACTAATTGGCAATCAATCAATCTTTAATGTTTACTAAGCGAGTGCTGCATTCAATTTGCATGTACTATACTCTATTCAACCATTACTCACAGCGGGTATCCAGATTTTACGCTTTTTTTCTCGGTTTCACTTGTTTAACTTCGCGTTTTTTTTTACTCGCCACTTGTTGTTGTATTTTATGAATTTTGGCGGCTTGCGTATCGCAGTATTTTTTAGTGCCAACGCAGGCGCTATCGATATATGCCCTTAAATATATCGTTTTACGTCTATTAGGGATTTTCAGTAAGCGCTTAGCATTTAAATACTGTCATAGTAATTATGTGTTCAGCCTATGATACCACTTGTTATAAAGCATTTACTAAAGAAGTTTTTATGCGTAATGGCGCTAAAATTTGAATATCGTATTCTACGCCGCCAACAAAGTGCCATCCCTTACTCAAAAGTGCGTCGCCAACGCGTTAGCCCATTTTTGCGCTTTCCCCTTAATTGTTCTGTTTTTTGTGCTTCCTCTTCTTGGCGCGTCGTTTTGTCTTGGCATTTTACCATTTCTGCCTCGTTTGCCGCTGAAATGTGAAATAATCGAATCAGACAGCTTGCAAATGGCCCAGTATACGCCCAGCCAGCGGCTGGCCACGCCCACCGCCCAGGAGTTTGGGTTTCCCTATCCACCGTACGCAATCCAGGAGCAGCTGATGCAGGAGCTCTTCCAGGTGCTCGAGAGGGGTCAGGTGGGCATATTCGAGAGTCCAACGGGAACGGGAAAGTCCCTGACGCTCACCTGCGGCGCACTCACCTGGCTGGCCAGGCACGAGGAGCTGGTGCGCACGGAAATGCTGGCAAGGATTCGCCGCGTGGAGCAGGAGTTGGCCAAACTGAAGGAGGAGAGCGAGCAGTCGAGCGACTGGCTGGAGAGCCAGGGAAAGTCCAGAGCACAGCGGGAGGAACTCCACAGGCTGCAGCACCTGCAGGAGCTGGTGGACAAGCAAGAGCAGCAGCTGGCGCAAATCAAGAAAGGGGCCACAAAGCATAGGAAGCAAGGAAGGGCGCAGCCAGGCAAGCTCGGGGAACAGGAGAAGGACCCGGAGTTGAGCTCCGACTCGGACTCAGATCACGAAACCGAAGATGGCCCACAGGAAACGGCCGAAGACCGCTATCGTCCTGTGCAAATATTCTTTTGCAGCCGCACCCACTCGCAGTTGGCACAAATTGTGGCGGAGCTGCGGAAAACACCGCATGGCCAGTCGGTGAGGTGCATTTCCCTAGGCTCTCGACAGCAATTGTGCGGGAATCCCCAAGTGCGCAGGCTGAAGCATGTGGGCCTGATGAACGAGCGATGCCTGGATATGGCTACCAAGAAATCCCGCCCCAATCCCAGCAAGAAAAGTCGGCTAAGTGCAGAGGCCAACAGTAGATGCCCGTTTAAGGCGGCTCCTCTGGTGGAGTCCCTCAGGGATTTGGCCCTGAGTGAGCCGTTGGACATTGAGGAGCTGGCCAATGAGGGAGCTGCCTGCGGAGGCTGCTCGTATTACGCCTCGCGATCCGCTGTAGAGCACGCCCAACTTGTACTGCTGCCGTATCAACTGCTGCTGCAGAAGTCCGCCCGCAACCAGCTGGGCATCAGTCTCAAGGGCTCCATCGTAATAGTCGACGAGGCTCACAACTTATTGGACAGCGTGGCCCAGCTGCACGGCTCTGAAATCAACCGCCAGCAGCTGGAGAGGGCCAAGGTGCAGATCACCGGCTATAAGGAGCACTTCCAGAAACGTTTCAGCACCAAGAATCTCCTAAAAATCAACCAAATCATCTTCATAGTTCGCCGATTGCTTAAAATTCTAGATCGCGGCAAGGAAACCCAGGCCAACAGCTGCAGCATGATGCGCACCTATGACCTAACCGCCGAAGGTGACTTCTTCAACATTGATCTGTGTGAGCTGCTGGACTTTTGCGCCCGCTCTCGTTTCGCGCGGAAAGTACAGGGACATGCGGACAGAATGGAGAGGGAACCACGACCCAGTGAGAATCAACCACCTGTGTCCACGGCGAGGAGTCTGATCCTCCAGAGATTGGCCAGCGAGCAAAAGCAGAAAGAGAAACCCAAGCCGGCCAAGAGGAAAGCGGACGACAGCGAGGATAAAGCGGAGGAGTTTCAGGAACAGCAGAAGCCACCAAAGAAGCCGGTCCAGGAAGTAACTCCCTCGCCTATAAGACCGTTGCTGGCATTTCTGGAAACCCTCACCAGCAATGCTGAGGATGGCAGGATTTTACTGGATCCTGTGGGCGGAACCTTGAAGTACATACTGCTCGATCCTGCCGAGCAATTCGCCGACATCGTCGCAGAAGCCAGAGCGGTGAGCCAACCAAGTCAATGTAGTGTACCTTTTAATCATATTGCTATGCTCTGTAGATTGTAATTGCTGGTGGAACCATGCAGCCCACCCAGGAGCTGAAGGAGCAGCTGTTCACCAGCTGCCAGGACCGATTGGTCGAGCGTTTCTACAACCACGTAGTTGAGGATGATGCGGTCTTGCCCTTCGTGATATCCAATGGCCCAAGCGGTGCTCCACTGTCCTTCCAGTTTGCGCATAGAGCTAGTGCCGAAATGGTGGGTCCCTTTGCTATGTCTTCCATATTTCCTCCCTAATTGATGGCTCTGCACTGCAGCTCCAGGAGCTCTCAATGCTTCTTCGAAATCTGTGCCATGTGGTGCCGGGTGGAGTGGTTTGCTTCCTGCCGTCCTACGAGTATTTGGACAAGGTCTACAAGTACCTGGAGCAGTCCGGAACCCTCGAGACGATTCGGAGCAGGAAAAGCGTGTTTCGTGAAGTCTCCGGATCGGCCGAGCAGCTCTTGGACAACTATGCGCTGGCTATCAAGAAACCCGCTTCGGGAGGAGCCCTGCTCTTGAGTGTCGTGGGGGGAAAGCTCTCCGAGGGCCTGAACTTCGCCGACGATCTTGGCAGGGCAGTGCTCGTAGTGGGTCTGCCGTACTCCAACCGCCAGTCGCCGGAGCTGCGGCAGCGAATGCAGCACCTGGATGAGAAACTGGGACCCGGTGCGGGCAACGAATACTACGATAATCTCTGCTTGAAGGCGGTCAACCAGTGTATAGGACGGGCAGTCCGCCACATCAAGGACTACGCCTGCGTGTATTTGCTGGACAAACGGTTTGCGGATCCCAAGATACGCGGCAAACTGCCGAAATGGATTTCCCGCCACATTGTGGAGTCGAACTCGGCGAATGGCGGCTTTGGAGCAGTTCAAGCGCGCACTGCCAGGTTTTTCAAGAGCAGATAAATTATACACCTTATTCCATAAGGTCTTTAATTGTATTATATCATTATTTATATTATTTTTATTAAAGTCTATGCTTTTTGATAGTCTACTAAGCAGCCATCTGTTGGGAAAATTAATTTTTGCTGTTTAAAGTTTTGCACCGTGTATTCGGGTTTGAGCATAGGCTAAGCATTTAGCCGATAAACGAACCAGGGCTGCAGCTGCGCAGGGGAAACATTCGATTTTTGCCAACTCTCCGGCAGCACCGATAGTTTTCGATACGCATCGATTTTATTTCCAGCTCTAGAAAAACTGCGTTTTTTCCCCGTGTTTTTCGTGTTTTAGGCTCAGAAGTTCTTGTCCGAATGAACATGTAAAGCCAACCCGATTTGTGCGGTGGATCGGGGACTAAAGATTCGAGCTGTGCGAGGGCTTTAAAGTGAATTGAAGGCGTGCAAAGGATCGAAAACCGTCGAAACACTCGTTCTTCGTGTGTGTGTGAGTGTAGTGTGTTTTCTCTATATGCCGTTATGTTGTTTATTTTTTTTTTCGTTTTAAATAAAAAGCAAGTTCAAGTTTGGTACTTCTTTCATAAGTGGAGCTTCTCCGATTCCCAACCATTTGAAGTTTTTATTTACACCCCACCCACGAGCGCGTATTGATAAGCGTGTAGTGTGTGCATGTGTGCCTTTTATCATTAATGCAACAAAAACCCGAGACCGAGACCGAAACCGAGAAGCAACAACAAGCGCGAGTCGCCGCTATTGAACCAATGTTTAATAGTAATAGTCATACCAGCTCGCCGATAAAAAGAGGCAACGTCCCCTCAGTGAATCTTTTAAGTCTCCAGTGGCCTTTGGTTCGAATTATATAAAATAAAGTAAAGTGCCTTTGGAAGAAGCAGTCAAGACCAGCAACTTACACGTATTTATGAGCATACAGG
This sequence comes from Drosophila teissieri, assembly GCF_016746235.2. Lineage (NCBI taxonomy): Eukaryota > Metazoa > Arthropoda > Insecta > Diptera > Drosophilidae > Drosophila > Drosophila teissieri. The sequence continues at coordinate 1,079,866 of NC_053034.1, read as the reverse complement.
TTACACTGCTAAGTGTCATTTTAATAGCGGATAGAGCTGAATATCTAATGCTTCACCGCCCTCCACCATCTACCCCCCATTTAGTGGTTATTCTTGTTAGTTGCTGTCGCCATTGTGTTTGTCTCCACTCCACTGGCAAACTCGTTTTGCTTGACTTTGATGGAAGCACAGAAAAAAACATAAAAGAGGAAGGCAACTGGCACACATTTAAAACTGAAAAATCAGCAGAAAGAGCTGAAAGCCCCAAAACCCGCTTGCAATTGCACTTTGGAAGTTGGAGCTGGATATCGTTATCGATAGCTTTTCCTGCTGCTTGTTTACTTCTTGGACTCCATATCCCATATCTATTCTACAACTGTCCCTTTGCGCCTCCTCTTTATCGCGTTCTTCCAGAGTGGTTGCCCAACTCCATTCTCAATTCCCATTCCCATTATCCAGAGGAGGGAATACCCTTTCATCCGAAGTAAGGGCGTATGCATACCGTAGCCACTAATGCTGACATGTCAAAAATATTTTTGCTTTCTTCCAGAGTAAAGTAATTACATCTCATGATAACCGCTGGTTGCCCTTGCATATGGTTCTTCTAAATTATTTGTGCAGGGTATCTAGAGGCAATCATCATCTTGTCCGTGAGCCACTCTTTTCTCTCTGAGCAAACTGAGCGGCGCGCAAGTCGCTGCCTCTGTTAGTGATGACAATTTGTGTGAGAGCGAAACAGGCCGATTACAGTTAAAAATCTAAATTCAATTCAAACCAAATCGAATTTACCTCAAATTGTAGGGATTTACCAACAACGTTCCGTTTAATTAAATGGCTAAAATAGTTGTAATAATTTTAGTACGACCTGCGGAAGCTCCACCCCCGTAATACTCCTAGAAATGTTGACCTGCATATTATCTAGAATAAAACCGCTTGAACATTTGGCGGATAAATAGCTGAGTTAGCGCAACTGTGCTCTCCCAACTCTCACTCTCTCTGTGCGGACTCTCTCTTGCGGCGGCTCTCTCGCAGTCGCAGGCAGAAAAGTCTATTTAAGCAACCGCGAATTGAGCTCTCTTTGTTATTGCACTGTGAACCGCGCGACGGTTGTCATCGCAGGGTCGGAATCGAATCTCGAATAATTTTCAACTCGACAGCAGAGGTTTCCGCAATCGCCGGGCTGGAAACATATAACATATACCCCTTGGATCTAACCGGATTGCGGCAGGGGAAGCCCCGATTATCAGGATGATGTTCTGATATATTTCCTAAGCACCTCAGACGGCAAAAGTTGGCGAAGGAGTAGAAAAGCAGGGAGGAGGTTGCGAAACGGAACGAACCGGAAACGAAACGGGTCGCGGCTTGAAACGAAACGGTAAATGAAACAACGCCCTGAACGCCCGACTTACGGCTACAAAATCGAGCTAAAACCCTGATCGCGGTGTCATACAGTGAAAACCCAATCCAAAATTTGAAAAATCTGGCAAATGCAATCGGGTTGAATCAAATGTGCCGAATGTAAAGCGCGCAACTTGTGAGCATACTACTTAGTAGTATACCATACCATTTTTTTTTAACCAATGACAGCAAATCGCAGCGCTGTTTACATGTGTGTGAATTTTTTTTGTTCGATTTGACGAGTTTTCTTCTATATTTTGTTTGGGTGAGAAGTGAAAGTGAAAATTTAGAGCAACGGGCAGGACGCGCTTAAAACGAAGAGAGAAAGGGAGTGAGAGCATGCGTTGTTGTTTCTGTTGTTTCTGTTTTTTTTGTTTTTTTTTTGGCAGGACTCTCCCCCGCACACACGCTCTCGCAAACGCTCTTGCTAACGGTCCTTGTTCTCTCTTGCAGCGGCTCTCTCTTTCTCAGCGGCGGCGGCGTTCTGTGACGTCAGAGGCAGCGACGTCCTTCGCTGGCAGACGCACACACACACACACACACGCACGCACGCACGCTCACTGACAGACACAATACCACACTTAGAGAAACTCCCACCAAGAGAAACCTCCCCCTCAACAACAACAGCAGCAACAACAAAAACAACAGCTTCGCCAGCAGCAGCAGCAACAAATTAAAGAGAGAGCATTTATATTCCTTTGTGGCAACGCGAGTGGAGTGTACATGTGTGTGTGTTTCGAGGCAGCCGCACCACTACAACTGCAACTGCAACTGCAACTACGACTACAACTGCAACTGCACTAGCAATAGCGACACCAACAACAACAACAGCAACTAAGCACAACAACACAGCCATATAGCAACAAAAATGGAACAGCCGAGCATTCTCGTCAAAATCCTGCACTCGATTCCGCACGTGAATTACACATTCCGTCGGGTTAACGACACCTTCAATCCGGACAGCGATGTTTACCTCGAGGTGAGTACCCGTCCACTCCGTTCCCCCCTTCCCCTTCCTCTTCCCCCTTTCCGTGGCAGTTCCCAAGGCACGGGCACAGTTGCCCACTGTCGCGCTTTCCCACTTCGATGACACCATTTCGATCCCAGCTTCGACGCCCAGCTCAAATCGCATATTCAAACCTTCGAAGACGCTTTCCTTCGTTTGAAAGTTACTCTGCATCTGACTATATCTGCTTTTCCGCGGGGAAACTCTGCCGATAACGGTAACTTTGGGCATAGAAGTGGAAAAGTGGAAAACCATTTGGGTTAAGCGGCGGTAAGAGAGTCATAGGTGGGAGGGACGGGGAACATTGCAATAAATTAGTGATATAGGGCATGCAGCTGGCTATTCGGGCCCAATTGATAAACACAAGCGCCACTCCAAAGGTAATCCCAGTTGTAAACAAATGCCAAGTGCCCCCCATCCGAGATTCGATAGTGCAGGCGGCTCCTCCTGCGCTTCCGACACCAATCGCAATCGCAAGTACCACTTAAGCGGAACTCGAGCAGCCCCACTCGAGATTCGGAGTCCCATACCGTGTCTATTTTGGAATTTGGTGCGTGGGTGCGTGTGTTGTGTGTGTGCCGTGTGTGTTGTGCCCTTTGTTGCCTCTCCCTGGGCTTTCCCCCTTGCAATTGTCTCTTTTCCGCCTGGTTTTTACCTGCCCTCGGGGCTTGTTCCGCTTGCAGTTGCATGGGACTAGGACATGAGGACATGAGGACGCAGATGAGGATGAGGACATGAGGCAACGGGCGCAGGACTCAAAAGTGTGGAATACAAAGGCGAGGAAAACGCGTGGATAAATTTCAATTTCCATCGCTCGTCCTCTTCCTCTTGCTCGTTTTGCCCCGCCTCTAGTCGGCCCATTGCCAGTTGTTCCGCAGTGCAGTCTTCCGATTTTCCGCTCCCGTGCGAGGGAGAGAGAGAAAGAGAGACCCGATTTGCTGTTGCTGTCCCTCTTTCGGTTTTGGTTTCGGTTTCTGTTGTGAAAGAGCGACTCTAGCTTGCTTCGCTTCCCATTCGTTCCTGCCATGTGCGCTCCATGTGCCGCAGGCCATGGAAAGGGGGCGGGGTGCGGGTGAGGGTGGGGGTGTAGATTGTGGTGTGGTGTGGTGTGGGAACGATAGGGAACGGCTGGAAGGGAACTGGAGGGGGTGGGGCGAGCAGCAGCTGCACACTTCCGGCTTCCTTTTCGGCCTTTTCCCCCTGTTATTCCTCCTATTCTTGCTTTGTTTCTTCGCCAGACCAGCCGCCGATCATCATCATCATCCTCATCATCGTCAGCATCCTCATCCTCATCCTCCTTATACTCCTCCTTATCTGCCTTGTATCCTCGCCGCATTATGTACTCTTTCCACGGGGGGGCGGGGCAGGACGACGCCCTTTTAGCCGGCTTCGCAATCAGCATATGCAAATTGCGAGCTCCTGTCCCGGGTTACTCCCCACCCAAAAAAGAGTCCTTGCTAAAATCGCAGCGTGAAAATTTGATTAAAATTAGCCGATTTCTTCATTCGCCATTCTCCATTCCGTTTTCCCGATGCTGGGAAATGCCGGCTTCCAGCGCGAAAATCGTGTGCGTGCGAAAATTCAGGTCAGCTGGCAAAGCTATGGCTTCGGTTTTTCTTTTTCGGATTTGTGCTGTTGCAGTTGGACGTAACTGTGGACGTGGATGTATGTAGGTCAGGCTGCACTACTGCTCCCCCCGCTCCCCACAGCTCCCCACGATTGCCCTGGAGGCAGCAGCTATGCTGGGAGGTGGGGCATGGATGAGGAGGTCCGGGCTTGGGGCGTAAATTTTACGCGCGTCAGCAAAAGTCATCCGTATACTTGAAAAAAAAAACCGATGCACACATATTTCTTAATTTAAACTATTATCGAAGTGAAAAGCAGTTGCAATTAGTACGCAAGAAGGGAAAAGATATATATGCTTCCGATTGCAGGCTTCCCAAACTCCTGTGTACGCTTCTTTTGTCGCATTTTTCTTTCAGTGTGCGCCGGCAATGGACGGCTAATTGGTGGGGCAGGGCTTTCAGTTCCGGCGGTAGCCTTAAGCCCCAGCGAGCACAGCAATGGATGAGGGGCGGGTGTGCAGGACTTACATCACTTCGGACTTTGGACTACTTTGGGATGCGATAAACACTCGAGGGCGGCGAGTCCTTCAGCAGCATCGCGGCTCGTCCTTATCCACGCACCACCCATCCCGCCTCCCATCCCGTCCAATCCCAGTCAATCCACTCATCGCGCAGATTATAACTATGGCGATGGCGATGATCAGTTCAACCTTCAACTGGTTGCGGACGTGGACGTGGATGACGACAACAGACAGGGCACAACCCCAGCGCTTTATGTGTCTATGCGGTGTATATTTTATGGCAGTGCGGGCGCCCACTCGGCGGGAGGGGAGCGGTGGGGCGGAGTGCCCGCATCGGCAGATGAATGCATAGATTGGGTTAAAATTAAACGCGGCCTGGAGTGGATGAGTGTGGAGGCGAGTGTACAGTGCACGGAACTAAACAATTTCCCGGCAAAATCGTTGTCTTGAGCCTATAGCAATTATCCGTATGCTTATGACTTGAAAATGGAAAACCAACAATGGTTGGTTGCAATGGAAAGGGGAGTGCAGTGGAGAATATTCGATTGCCCGGATTGCTTTATCTTTTTCCATATTCCATATTCCATCCACACAGCCACAATAATCACACTTGCAAAAGCTTAGCCAAAGCGCTGTGGCTTTTCCATTTCGCAAATGACAAAGAATACTCAGAGGCCACAGGCCTCCTTAATCTTGCCAGCCTTAGTGTATCAGTTCAGAGATTGCTCTGTACGTACTCGTATATGGCATGCATTTTATGCAGATTGCTTGTACGTACTCCGCTCCGTGCATATGTACATATATCCATATGTGCATACGCATTTGGAAGATATCTCGTGTATCGGGCGGATTGTCAACCTTTTGTGCCTGCGTCAACACTTTCACAACGCCTCCAACTTTCGTTGCGGGTTATGGCAACTGCAATCTGTCTGCCTGTCTGTCTGTCTGTCTGATACTCCTGCATCCCCAATTCCTTTCCGTTTTGCGTCCTCCCGATAGAAGTGCGCCTGCTGTTCGAATAACAAAAGCAACCAAGGCAGCAGGAACCAAAGCGGATTCAGATTCATATTCGGCTTCAGACTGCGATTTCCATTTCCATTCCGATTTCGATTCCGATTCCTACATCCACTTTGGGGCTGGCTGACTGACAGACAGCTGCCCTCACATTAGCCAGATGTGTGTGCCCGTGCCCGTGCCTGTGCCCACTTTACAGATTGTTTTGCATCTGTATCTTTCGCTTGTTTTCTTTATTCCCCTTTTACGACGCGTCATAAAGTTGCTGCACTCGGATCTGGATGGGATTTGGATGAAGTGACAGGGCTCGGAACAACTGCTGTCCCCAAACTGCAGTGGCTCCTCTCTGCTCTGCTCTTCTCTTCTCTGCTCCTCTTTATTTCCGCTGTTTATTTGCCTTTCGGCCCGACTTTTCGGCTTTGTTTGTCCATCGAAGAAGCTCGAGATGCTGACCCACAGATTCATCGAGGGGCTGATGTGATGGGACCACCCAAGTCGAAACGAGTTCGATTTCTGTATGGCATTGATTTGAAATTAGCCACCCACACCCACGCCATCCAGCGTTCTCTGGTGATATCACTACTCCTATAGGGCTGTGATCTAAGATCATGTTGAACTACCGTGTGTAGTGCCAAGCTTCTTTCCCAGATGACATCAGAACATCGGAAAGTGACGCCATTTCATGCACATTTATTTGGTTTGCTGCATAAAACGGATTTTACTCTGCGTTAGAGTAAACAAAGTTCAAGTTCAAAAGCGAAGCATTCCCCTTGTTTTCACATCCACTCCCCATCATCTGGCTATCTATATATATATCCGCCCACCTAAACCGCATTAGCAGAGAAATCTTCTCGATTCGGGAATGCTCTGGGCCCCTTTCTTCTGCTCCATTTGCGTGGGCATCTCGTACTCGTACTCGTATTTCTTGTATACAAGGCCAGCTTCTTGAGTCCCCCTATGAATGGGTCAGCACGCGACTTTCCTACGCGACTTTCCCAAGTTGCCAGCGAGATTTCATCCGCGTTAATGTGCTCGAACTTAGCCGATCATTACGATCTGGGGTTCATCACTGGGGCTCTGCGATCCGCACATTTGAAATTTGAAATTCATCATGGAACGCTGCTGCATTAGCATATGAAATTATGCCACGTCGACGATTCCACTTCCCCTTCCCCTTCCAAATCCACACTCTTTCCTGGGTCTCATTCAATGGGCTTCGTGTTTGTTTGCCGAGGGGAAGTGAGACCAACAGACTGAACCTCAACCGATTCCCATTTCTGCTTGGTTCTTGGTTCTTGGTTCTGGGTTCTGGGTTCTGGGTTTTATGTGTTCGAGTGGTGTCGAATAGGTGGTTCCCTGTTGTGACGCACTGGAAAGACATTTAAGTACTCTTATTTACTTACGAACATAAAAGAACGATATTGTTTCGCAGTATGATTGATTTCAGCGGGAGCAATACTTCATCGTACTTATCGCTGGAACCAGGCTAACCTTGACTGGTCCTCCGGCAATCTGGGCTTGTGTGCCCCTATGGCCCTTCCTTATCTGCATCTGGTATTGGAGAAGTGGAAAAGTGGAAAAGGGCGGTGCATGCGGAAAGTAGAAACTGTGGTGGGGAAACGCGGTGACAGAGCGGAAACGACGCTATCGCTTTGTATTTATGCATTTATTATAACTGTTGTCTCTTTTCCGAGGGCCGCTACTTGGCGGCGTCGACGGGGGGAGGGGCAGGATGTTGGTTGAAGTTGGGCTTGGAAAACTGGTTTTCCATCGCCAAACATTCTACGAGGAGGGGGGGAAAACCAAAACAAGTCTCACCCACGCGAAGAGAAAACTCGATCAACAAATACTTTTCTCATTGATTTCTGATGATTTTCTCATGGACACAACGTGTTTCTGATGATCTGCTATGTGCCGTGTAAATAACTCCATTACTCGAGTCACAAAATCAGTTGTAGAGACTTTCAGACCATGCGATTTATACATTTATTTCGGAATGCAAATAGTTTACTAACTTGCTAAGCCTTTGTTGCTTGAAATGAGAACTTCGAGAAACCGCACTTTTTCTTTCCATGCGAACTACTTGAGATATGGTTACCAAAGAGCCATACCATTGTATCGTAACTTCTGAATCATATCCTTAGGTGATTCATTCTCGAAAACCTTGGTTTCTTATCGCACAAGCATGTACATTTTCGCCCATAAAAAGCTAGGAGTTTGATTCTTTTTAAATTCTTGGTACTCCACTTTGGCGGAACCGTTGATGTGGAAAGTTTGGGTTCCTACTTGGAAATCTGTCAAAGGCGCTGATTTGAGCTCAAAAGCTGTTTGCATTGAATCTTTCATCGCCGTGTTAATTGTGGCGATATTTGCATTCCGCTATTCCCGATATTCATGTGAATAAACATGGCAATCCGTCGAGATATCGTCTCCAATTAGCCCCTCATCGAGAACCCCGCACTTCTTCCCTAGTTTTTGTAGCAAACCTCTTTCGTGGCGGTGTTCACACTTCCCATGGAGACTCACACTCACGAGTACTAGGGAAATACTCAATTAAACGAAGGATGTGGACTGCGGGGGAGGGGGCTGCCATTTACCAGATACCAGGGGCGGCTTACAGAGGGGGGCAACTGGGAGAGCTTCAAGGTTATTTGTGCTGGCAATTTGCTCTGATTTAATTCAATTTGAGCAGCATCGAAGGCAGCGCGTAATTTTTGCCATTTTTAGCGCCGCATTTGCACAGGGTGCAAATGGGGGTGGTGGCATGGGAAATGGGGCTGGTAATGGTGCTGGTACTGGGGGTAGTTTCCCGCTTGTTAGCGAAGGAAAATGTTCGCTTCACTTCGCAGATTGCACGGCCCGGAAAATGGAAAGAGTCTGAATGATGTACATATGTACATGTGTACATACTCGTACTCGTACATGACACGATTGATTCACACACCAATATTTACATAGTTTTGCTGGGCGAGATAATTCTCGGCGCAAGTGAATTGCCAAGACAAACAACTCCCTTGCTGGCCCCCTTTTCGCTCTGTGTACTGAAAGAGAAAGGTGCTGCGGAAGAGGTGGGTGGTCCGTTTCTCAAGGGTCATTCAACTGCGAGGACAAGTAAATGTGCCGAGGCTACGGGACTACAACAACGACAACGACAGCGGCAGCGGCAACTGTAACTAGTTTTAATGATTATTTACATGACACAAGTGCAATAAATAATAAATACGACTCGCAGGAAAGGCAGGCAAAGGAGAAAACTGCGCCTGCGAGGATTCTCCATGTCGAAGTGGGTTGCTGATGGTGGCACGTGGATGATGGTGCGTCCGGTGTCGATTCCAATTCCGATTCCAATTGAAAACTGATTGACAGCTGGGAATTGCTGCAAATATGCTCGAACTATAAGAAGGCATTGATTATGCAGTAGGAGTAGGATGAGCTTTGTTTCCCTAGGAACTCCGCATTTAAGTCAACTTCATGGAGTCTTTCACATTCTCCTCATGAGCAACGCGTCACTCGAGGCGCCCCAACGTATCGCCATTTAGCCACTGAGTTTAGTCTGAAATCGTGAATCGTGAAACTGCAACTTGACTCTACACTCTGCTCTCTGCTCAAACCGCCTGGAATGTACGTTTCAAGTGGCCTGACTCATTTGCCATTCATTCGAATTGAATATCCAATATCCTGGACGGGTAACTTAAAGCCCGTACACAGAACACACACAGTACACAGTACACAACGTCTCTTTTAATGACAGGCAATGAAATTACCGCCCAGTCAAGGCATTTTTTGTGGGCAGAAGATGGGGCAAGGAAGGTTCAGGTTCAGGTTGAGGTTCTGTGTCTTGTGTCTTGTGCTATGTGCTATGTGTCTTGTATCTTGTGTGTCTCTACATTGGCCAACTCAATTTAATTTCGGTAACGGAGCCGAGCAAAAAAGAAATTATCCTTGCAAAGGACACTCGACCATGAAGCCAACTAACAACAAATTGCAGTGCCAACAAAAAAGGCATCGAGTTGCAAGTTATTCAATTAAAAGTTTCTCCAATGTCCAGCGCAAAGAGCCTTGAACGTGGAGTTCACTGAAACTGATTTTTATTTTCAGTTACACAGCCGTCTGCTGCCGCCTGGCTTGCATACATTCATACATTCTAATTAAAAATGGCACAGGACTTTGTTAAGCTCACCAACCTTCATTCCATAGTCAACTTTTCTGGAGCATCGTTCATATAGTTAGCATTCAAACATCATCGCGAGAACAAAGACTCGTTCACTCCCTATCTTAATATTTATATGCTCTCGCTTGCGATTTCACCTTCACATTCATTCACATTCAAATAGTTCAACCCAACTCCGTTCCATGGGCCGGCAATCGTGAAATCAATGTCAATATCAATCAAATAAATTTTAATTGAACCCGAACAAACAATTCCGCTGCAATCGCCATTTCCAGTGCACTGCTGTCTCTCGGAATTGTATGTGTTGGAATTGAATGGCCGAATCTGGTGGAGGATTGGTGATTTCCTTGCTGAACCTGCTGAAGATTAATCTGTGCACTTTCCTTACACTTTTACAGAGTCTGGTCATCCTGGCATCCATTCCCGCCGGCCTGCTGATCGGCTCTCTGCTGGGCCTGCTGCTCTACCTGTTGACCAGATGCTGCGATCGCCGCCAGAGGAAGCCGAGCGCCCAGCGCTGCCAGAGCTGCTCCTTGGTCATCATCACGCTGATGACCTGCGCTGCCATCGGATTAGGTGAGTCCTGGTTCCCCGAACCGCCTGGTTCCCCAAAGGGCGTTGAACCGCCGCATTTTCAACCGTTGCATTTGCCAAGGCACGTTTGCATGCATCCCTTTTGCGGTTGCATCGCGTGTTGGCGGTAGTCGGTGGTCGGTAGTTGGTAGTCGGTAGTGGGTAGTGGGCAGTCGGTTGTCGGTGGGCAATTGGCAATTAGCCAAAACGCAACTTATCGCCAATGGAGCGGAGCACACTGGCTAGTCACGTATGCAAAGTGGCGGAGCGCAAAGAAGTGGAGCCAAAACTGGAGGAGCATGCGTCATCCGACAGCGCTGGAAGTGGATGTTTGGATTTGGATGTGGCTGTGGCTGTGGCTTCGCTGGCGGCGACACAAACGATGAAATAATAATTTAATTAGCCGCAGAGCCGCGCACAGAGCTCTTAATTGAATCAGAGTGGCGAAATTTGTGCCGCGGCTCGCGTTACATCACTGACCTGCCCCGCGCTGATCTTGCCCCGATCTCTGATCTCTGCTCTCTGATACCTTCCTGATCTCTGGCATGGTTTCGCCAGACCGCCTTGGCTGCCAATCGACTGCCGCATCTCTGCAATATTAATATTATATATGTATATCGACTGGCTCCTTGACTGATGTCCGCTCTTCGATTCGTGCTCCATTTGCAGGCTTGTACGGCAACGATGACTTCCACAATGGACTCCTTCAGGCCTTCGGATCCGGGAAGAGCGTGGAGGGCCTGGTGCTCACCCTGAAACGACAGGTAAGTGTTGTTCATTAATGTTAGAGTCACAAGCGAGTCTTTGTCTAATTAAGATAGCAAGTTTAGCCAGCAAACTGCAGCAGCATTTCCATAGTTTCTCAGCAGAGCTGCCTTTATATGAGCTGCAAGTCTGAAGTGGAGTCTTTAACTGGGCTAAGTTCTACATGGCCTGGCTCCATGAACTTCTGCGCCCGCCCCTCGCACTCAGGCCGCATTCCTGTTCCTGTTTCTTTTCCCATTCTTATTCCCATTCCCATTGCTATTCCTCTTCCTATTCCTATTCCTATTCCGACTCCTATTCCCATTCCCATTCCTATTCCATTCGAAGCAGCCGCCCATTTGGCTCATTCTTGTTCATTATAATCAACCTAAAAGCTGGCTGCTGTGCTGACAGTTACGTGGCCACGTGGGACTGACTGGGGGACCAGCGAACCAGAGGAAGTGTCCTCCTGTCCTGGCCAAAGCTTTTGCATTTGCTCTTGCTTTCGCCTTTGCTTTGCCATTCAGAAACTTTGTCAGCACACACACACAGACCTAGACTCAGACGGGGAAGGAGAGCGAGAGGGCGGGGCAAACGAGCCGATAAGCCAAAAGGTTAAGGGTTGGGGTTGCTGGGTGGTTGGGCGGTTGAAGTGGGGCGGGGGAGGAAGGTGAGTCAGCCAGGAGCATCAAAGGTAGACGACGTCGTCGTCGTAACAGGGATTCTCCCAGAAAAGAGGGGCAAACAGATGGCTGGCATTGCTCGCCTCTTGAGTAAAACGCTATTAATTATCCCCGGCACAAAGGACGTAGGTGGTCGAAAGGGGCGGGCGGGGCGGTTGGGGCGGTCGGGTAGGCACTCCGCACAGAGGGGGCGTGGCTGCAGCTGGCGACGTGCGTGTGCGGAGCCATCTCCACGAAACCTGGAAAACGAGCGAACGAACCCCCAGCCAAGTGCGGAAGCCAAAGTATTACGATGGATGGCAACTATTCCCTTTTCTTCTGGCGTCCTTTGTGCCAGACGGGGAAAAGGGCGCTAAGGGGGGAGAAGGGGCCAAAGGACATGTGGGAGAGCAAAGGACGAAGTGGGGGGGGCCTTTCTTCGCCTAGAAATCCACCAGTATTTGGTCATTAACTTTTGAACTGCTTTTCCTTTCTGGAGGCTGAGCTCGAGTTGCCAGCGCAAAACGGGAATGCAAGTACTTGATTATTTCGCCAACATTTTAAATGAAACAAGCACATTAGTATAATATACATGGGAATAGAATCAACTAACAACTGGCTCTTTTGCCTACTTTGCCTACTTTCAGACGGAGAGCATCAAGCACGACCTGGAGACGCGAATGGCGGGGCACAAGGTGGAGCAGCTGGTGGAGAAGCCGCAGTATAACCAGACGGTGGTGATGCTGCTCATCGAGACGTCGCGCCTGGTCACGGAGAACACCTCGCGGGCGGTGGCCTCGCTGGACAGCATGGTTCACTACTTCATGAAGGCCAAGGGCAGCGAGAACGACACCTCGCTCATGGGACTGCTGCAGGTGAGTGAGCTGGCGTCCTCCTAGTCGTACACGCCTTGGAACTAACTGAGCCACCAATCTCTCTTTCAGCTCGGCGAGTTCTACGAATCGATTCGCTGGCCAGCCACCCTGGCCTTCCTCACTGTGCTCCTGCTGCTCTGCACCGTTTTGGTGATTGGCGTGGCCAGGCGATCGCGCTGCACCCTGATCTTCTTCAGCGTCTCGGGCCTGTTCTGCATCATCATCTGCTGGCTGCTGGCAGGCGTTTATCTGGCCTCCAGCGTGGCTGCCGGAGACTTCTGTATGCGACCCCACGACTACATGTGCCGTCAGGTGGGCATGGTGAGTACTGATACATGCAGCAATACGCCTAAACGAGTACTAATTGCTATCCCTACCGCGTCTGCCATCCTCAGAGGAGTCCCTATGTCGACTTTCTCAACTGCGGCACACCGCGCAATCGCTTCATCCTGCGGCTGAATGAGTCCCGGGATCTGGTGGATCGGGCCAGGGAAAGTGTGGAGCACATGCAGCGGTGAGTGAAATCTTTTGGTTGGAGTGCTTTGAAACCACATTGCAGTCTTAAGTGCTTGCACATATATGCATAAGCATGTAAGACGCCCAACTGGGAATGCAAGTTTAACCAATTCGTACTTTGCAGCATGAGTCAGGAAACATATCCACACATCGACATCCAGCGCACCCTGAACGCCATGGACAACGACCTGGAGATCGCACTGCGCAACCTGACGACGCTGTCGGCCACTTTGGACCGCCGCGCGATCGACATGCACTACGAGGAGGCACTCCGCGGACTTTGCGGCGGCGGGCTGCTGGGACTCAGTCTGATGATGGTCGCTGGTCTGCTGACCTCCTTCCTGCTGACGATCCTAGTGTACGCCGACTCCCACGCCTGGATCTATCTGACCAAGCGGTATGATGGTCTGCGAATGGGATCTTAGCCTGCTTATTTTAAACGTGTGTCTCTGCATTTAAAGGCCAACGCTGGATGCGGACAAATCGGAGACAGCGCCACTATTCCCCGCCTCGAACGCGCCGAGCGCCAGCATCTCGCCCACAGCACCGCTCAGCACGGGGACGATCAACAGGACGCTGCTGCACCACCAGCAGGCGTCGTCGGCCGGCCTGGGCGGCGGTTCGGGTACCTTGCCGGGATCTGGAGGCGGCGCAGGGGCTGGAGGAGGCGTCGGCGGCGCCAATGGACACAATGGCGTGGGGCCGTACCGCAACGGATCGGCGGGCCTGAGACAAGGGTTGGCATCACCTTCATCTCAATCAAGCCACACCTCATCCACCGCTACTTACAACAACCACAACAACGGCACCACCAGTTACCACAACAGCCACCAACAACACAACAACCACCTGTACAGCAACCACTACAGCCACAGCAACAACCACTACAACAGCACACAGCATAGAACTAACCCTGCGGCGGGGGCGGTAGCAGCGGCGGTGGGCGTGGCCGGCAGTGGCCAGCGATCGCCGTCGCCGCCGCCTGTCTACGATTTGGTGCATGGCACAAGGCATGATCTTTGATTTCATTTGATTTGTTGATACTCCCCAACCGCTCGACACCCGAACCGAATCCGTTTCCCTTTCCCTTTCCCTTATGCGTTTGTCCCTTGCCCTTTTCCCGTTCGCAACTCGCTGCCCACGATTCAGTAGTTTGATTCTAATTCCATGTGTGTTGCAATTCCCAGTCAACGTAGAAAGTTCCTAAGCTTCAGTAAGCAGGAAGTATATTGTTTAAATCTGGGCAGCGGGTTCCTCATTGTCGATCAATAGACGATCGACTACATATCCCTTTTACATTTACGCTTCTAGTTGACGCCTTGTTAGTCGTGATTGCTTATAGTTTTACCCTTGAGTTACCTTTGTTTATTGTTTGGCCTTTTTCTGGTTAATTAGCTGTTTCGCTGCTCCTTTCGTCGTGCTGCACCTGCATGTGAACACCGACATTGAACACCAGCACTCGCACTACAAATAAACACAAAGACAACCAGCACAGACCCAACCTACATACAGATCTCAAAGCGGGATTTCACTGTAACAAAAGACCTAAAACCAACATACTCGCCTTACTAACCCCTGCAGATGTCAATCAAAAGTACTAATGGAATCTGTTTTTTTTTTGTTTGGTCTGAATAATACCACGCATAGGTGTTTAAAGTTAGAAACTGATTTTCTGTTAACTAGAGCACAATCCTTCGGTCATTTTTCGATTGCAATTTTAGGAGTTGCCTAAAGATTCCAACAGTTGTAGACAAACATAACGCTCATGATGAAAGGCTAACTGAATTCAACTAAATCACCCCTACTTCAACTGAAATTGGCCGAGCACTAACCCAAGCACTTCGACTTCCAGGTCAGGACACCACACGCTGGGACGCCTGCCATCGCATCACCAGCAGTCGGCGACGTATTTGCCGGGACCCAACAATGGAAAGTACGCGACGCTCAGCAAGCAGTGTAAGACGCTCGAGTCCAACGACTTCTACTGAGATTCGCTTGCCTGCAGTTCCCATGCAGGCAGTAGCAGCAACACAGCACAGCAGCAGCAGAACTTGCAGCTCCAGCAGCATCAGCAGCACCAGCAGCAGCAGCAACAGAGCAGCCTCATCAATCAGAACCAGAACCAAAGCCAGAGCACGCTGAAGAACATCTTTGCGTCGGCCACCCTGCCCCGCTCGACGGGCAGCTCCATCCGGTCGGTGCTCTCCGTGCAAACCTCCAACGCGGGCATTTGCCGCTCCACGGGCAACGGATTGGACGGCGACATGGTGGACGATCGCGATCCCAGGGATGTGACCAACAACAGCTTCAATCGCTTCGATCCCAAGTACATAAGCATTGGTCCCAAGGCGGTGAGGGGTCAGAATAATAATCTTAATATCATGTCCGTCGCCGGCAGTGCCAATAAGTGTGCCACTCTGCGACACGTGGGTCGCTATGGTGGCTCGCTCAAGGGTGTGTCCGCCGTCAATGCCACGCCCTCGCCCGCCGCCGCCCCAGCTGTCCATTCGCCGAACTTGAGGAGCGCCAAGACGCCGTCGATAGCCACCGTTTCGAAGGATTATTGCCAGCAGCCGGACTGCATTCCTCAGGAGTTCCTCCTCCAGCAGCAGCAACAGCTGCAGCAGCAGCAGCAGCAACAACAGCAGCAGCAACTGCAGCAGCAGCTTCAGCAGCAACAGCTGCAACTCCAGCAACAGCAGCAACAGCAGCAGCAGCAACAACAGCAGCAGCAGCAGATGGTGCCGCCTGCTCCGCCGCAACCAGCGCCTCCGCCTCCACCCAAACCAAAGATAGTCAATACGTTTACGGAAATTCCCGGCACCACGGGCGTGGGCAGCTCGTACGCCAAGGAGCAGCAGCAACAGCAGCAACTGTTGGCCCTGCAGCAGCAGCAGCAACAGCAGCTGCTCGCCCTCCAGCAGCAGCGGGAGCGGGAGCTGCAGCAACAACAGCAGCAGCAGCAACAGCAGCAAAGAGAGTTGCATCCACCGACCACCCACATACTACCCCCTTCGGCTGTCTACAGCATCGAGAGCAGCGAGGTGTTGCCCACAGCCGCGCCGCGTGCGCAGCAGCGCTCGCTGAATCCCGCATCCATTGTGAACCAACCGCTGCCCGAGATTCCCACCAATCAGCAACAGTCAAAGATCTCCGCTCAGCCGCTGTGCGCCGCCAGTTTGGGGCAGTACCGCTCGCTGCAGCGTCCTCAAACGCAGAAGTTGCAGCCGGCTGCCATCTCCTCGCCGCAGCAGCCACCAACGCTGCCGCCCAAGAACCGGCACAAAAATAGCAACCGCGGCGGAGCCATCGACAGCAGCAATGCCAATCACATGCAGACCTTGCCGCCGAAGTCAGCCAGCCTCAGACAGCAACAGCAGCAGCAGCAGCAGGAGCGCGAAAGGGAGCGAGAACGCGAACGGGAGCGCGAGCGTCCGCGGAGGGCGGAGACCCTGGACAACGCTCGCAGCTACATTGAACAACAGCAACAGTATCCCGGCCACCTGATAACCAGCAGCAACATGAAGAAGCAGCACTCCTACGACAGCAGCTACCATCAGCAACAGCAGCAGCAGCAGCAGCAACAGGCCTTTTATCAAAGGCAGCACAACAACAACTTCTCGGCCAAGCAGCAGCAGCAGCTAATGCTGGAGCAACAGCAGCAGCAGCAACAGCAGGCGTTGTTTTACAGATCGCTGAAACGGGGAGAACGCGTAGCCACTGGCAGCGGGGGAGTGACTGGAGGAGGAGCCGCCATCAGCAACCAGAGCGATCTGTACTCGGTGACGGAGTTGTAGGAGTGCGCCTGCTGCGGCGGCGGTGTGGATGTGGTGCGCCGAGGCGCCTCATCCACATCGCTGCACGCGGCGGCGGCTACACAAACTCAGACTCACACCCAAAACCAGACGCAATCGCAGAACCAGGCGCCTGTCCCCCTGCCACCCAAGAAGCATCGCCAGCGCGAGCGGGAGCGCAACCTAGAACAGCGGGAACAGCCGGCACCCTGCAATGCCAATCTGTGCGAGGAGCACGAGTACGATGAGTTCTACCCCCAGGCCTATGAAATGCATGCGGTTGTCGGAGGAACTGGCGGCCCGACGGGTGGAGGAGCAGCTGGAACTGGCTCTGGTTCCAAGCACGGCAAGCAGGGTCAGCAGAGAGCAGCCACTTTCGATGTTGCCGATGCCAGGGACTACGAACTGAAGCGTCTGGGCAACCGGAGATCGCAGCAGCAGGCGGCTCCTAGCAAAAGAAACGGAGGCGCCGCAGTACCAGCTGTCAGCCAGGATCACCATCGTAGCCACGATCGCGAGCGGTCGCGCAGCGATCACCGCATTGCCAGCTATGCCTGCGAAGAGGTCAACTCCTCAGCGCTCTGCAGCGCCGGCTCCATGAGCTCCATGCTGCAGCCAGCCAATGGAACTGGTCACCGGATCAGCGGTCACCAGCACCAGCGGGATCACCATTCGCGGGATCAGCAGCAGCAGCAGCAACAACAGCAGCAGCAGCAGCAACAACAGCAACAGCGGGAGCGACGCGAGAAGACCTTTAAGGTATGATTTTTAGAGACGTCATAAGAATTGTCCAATCCGCGCCAGGACACCAGAAACGGCAGCTCCAGGCGGCGGACGCGTTGAGGGGTAAATGGAAAGCTAACGTGGCGGATTCTGCAGCGATTACGACAAGGTGAACCCCCCGTCATTGAGAAAAGTTGAGCAGAAGGAGCGGCACCATTGTTGGACCACCATTGGCATTGGCACCACCCGGAGATCCCAGCCTGTTTTTATGTTTAGCCTAAGTCGCGTCTTTACCCTATGTCTATGTCTATCTCTGTCCACGTCCATGTCCACCAGCGTCCTCTCCCTTTCACTTGCGTGCGAAAACGACCCACACACACACATGCATATATATCAAAATATATATACACCCAGATTGTATTGTAAAAACCGACCTCTTCTGATTGATTCAAGTTGTAAAAGCTGCTTGAAGGGGCTGCAGTGTCGAAGGTAGCGGTCGAAACAAAGCGCATCACTTCACTCACTTCATTTTCGTGAATTGCAAACTGTTCTAAAGCATATGGCATTCCTTAAATGCCATTTATCACAAGCAATATTTAAAAAACCCATTTCTAACGATAATTGCTTCCAATTATGAGCCATGCAGCTCTTCAGGCCTGTGACGCTATTGCCTTGACCGCTGCTGTGCATACAGCCAAGTACATCCAACCTACAAAAGTTCTCTGCCCTGTGTTGTTGCCTATTGTTATATAAATAGTAGAAAACTACGATTAACCGTAACGAATACTTTTTTGTGACCACTATTCATACGTGTATATTTTAAAGCCTAAGTTAAGTGAAATTTAGTTCTAAGCGCAAACCTATTTATTTACGACAGTTCGTAAGCCTCGACCCCAAAAAATATTATCCAAAAAGGGTGGCAAAGCGCAGACACAGTCGGCGAAAGATGACTAGGTGCTCCCGAGAATCCAAGTCCGTCTCTGTCTCGCTTTTTCGCTGTTTGAGGAACTCTTAATTTTTAAATGGAGTGTGTGTGTTTTTTTAATTTATTAACCTTTTTTTGTATAAGCGATTTATGCTGATTTTTTTTGTTTGAGAATCCGTTGCGAGAACCAACAACAACAACAACAACCACAGCGACACGTACGTAAAATTTTTGTGACGTCAGAAATCTAAAAGAAAGGAAACAAAGTATGAAAAACCAGAAGCAACACTGCACAAAAAAGAAAGAAAGAAATTTCACAAAAGAAGACACAATATACTTTAAAGGTTTAACATTTAACATTTAACAAACAAGCAAAAGACGACAAGAATAGGAAAAAGGAAAAGTTCTTAACTCAAGCAATATAAAAAAGGATAACATAAAACATAAAATCGAAAAGAAGCCATACCAAGTTGTTCAACTATTTTAAAGAGAATTCAGCAAAGCAAATAACAAATAACAAAATAAACAAGCGAACATTTACACATAAAAATACATAAAATACCTACATGTTTATTATAGAGCAAGCATAAGGAATATAAATTAATCTACAACAACCACAAACAATGTTCAGGTCAATAACTGCATTTAAAAGGAGGAAACCCTTATTAGGCGTTAAATTAAACGAAATGCTCTTTTTATATACAACTATATAACATGCAAATATATATACATTATATACATTAAACGAATTGCAAGTACCCAAACACACAGACAAACGATAAACACACAAAATAAAGCAAAAAGCGAAAAGCTAAAAGCAAAAAGGAGAAAGGAACAACTCAGCAAAGTTGTTGGCACAGCGGAAGACACACAAACATTTTATACAAAACTAACATAGTTATACCACACAAAATATAAGACACCGAACAGTTGTGGAAGAAATAATTGTAGTGCCATTAGAGATTGGAAAATTGAATAAAATTTTATTGTAATTACGAAATGTATAATTTTAGTTATGTTTTGAAAATGTAGCTGAAGGGTTGTACGGTCGTGAGAAGTTTTAGTCTTCAATTTTATAAATATGTATTTGAAAAAGCGTTTTCCAAGCTCCATTTGATCGACCCTAGTGGACACCCTGCCAAATTCCTGTGCTGCACAGTGCAGCAAGGCCACACTATTATTTTGACCACAGCTGGGCACACTGAAAACAGCTAATTAGGGAAAATAGAGCCAGCAACAAGTAAAAACTCACATGTACTCTCTCTGCTGTGCAGATGCAACTAACACAAGGCGAAATGCCACTTCAACCATGTTGAAGAATTGCAGCATGCAGCATGCAACACGCAACACGCAGCACGCACACACAAAACCACAAGACACACTCTCCGATCCCCCGTCTCGTTCGCTCATTAGCTCTTTGGCTCCTTAGCTCTTTGTCTCTGTCTATCTTGCTGTCTCGCTCCGAACATTCCACCCACCACACCACCCATTGTAGTTTGCACAAAAGTATATGTATTAGCAAAAGTTAACACTCGAGGGGAAAAAAGTTAGTTCAAGATACATATGTAAGAACACTCTAAGAAAACTGTTGCAAGTCCTGTTCTCCTGTTCTGTATATAAGATACATACGATCTACCCAATTCTATTAACTAAGTAGTAGTTGCTGTGTGAATGTTTCCGTGTGTTCGTGTGTGTGATGTGTGCGATGTTAGCCACTACATTTAAAGTGTTTTTTTTGTTGTTTTTAATCCGAAAAGCAAAAATGTTTCACTGTAGTGCGTAGTGTAGTTGATTCTAAGCGATAAGGCCAAAATAGATTTTAAACCCGAAAACCAGATTATTAGGAATCAGTGGGGGAATACCAAACCAATAATTGCAGGAAGACAGGAAGACGGAAAGATGGGAAGGCAGAAAGGCAGGCATGCAGGCAGGTATTTACTTATAGCATTTAAATTCTAAAGCAAACGAAAATTATTAAATAACATTAAATCAAACGCAATTAAACACGCAACGTGTTAGGTAACACCGTAAAAAGCAAGCAAAGCAGTTTTCACGTTTTAGCCATTGAACAAGGGAAAACTAGCGCACCATTTCGTACTTCAACCGACGCAAAAATCCATCTATTAAATGATATTAAAGGGAGTAGGGAGTAGGGAGTAGACGGATAGCGAGCAGATACGATTATAAACGTAAATAGTAAACGA
The DNA here is from genome assembly GCF_016746235.2 of Drosophila teissieri. Classification (NCBI taxonomy): domain Eukaryota; kingdom Metazoa; phylum Arthropoda; class Insecta; order Diptera; family Drosophilidae; genus Drosophila; species Drosophila teissieri. The sequence continues at coordinate 1,059,196 of NC_053034.1, read as the reverse complement.
GAAAGTAAGACAAATTTTAGAGAAATCGGTTTTTACCTAAGGTTAAGGCAAGATGATACTTCCGGTTCTCCTCTTTTAACTGCCATTTCCATTTCCGTTTCCCATTTCCTATTTCCCATTTCCAATTTCCCGCCCACAAATCCCACAGCGAATCGCGCGAAGAGTTCCCAATCCTGTTGACACATTTCAGTGCATATTATATAATGCATCTATACATATATAAATAAATCCACTAATATACATACATATATATATAAATACACAATTATTGTAATAACAATATAAGTCTGTAAATTTGTTAACATTTCTAAAAAGCCAGCAAATGGGGCAAAATGGGTCAAAACGGGGCAGAATCTAATAAAATCGCGCCCACTACTTGTGCTACAATCACAAAAAGGAAGGCCCCAGATTCCAGATTCCAAAACCCAGAACTCAGAACTCAGAACCCAGATACTTGCAAAACACGCGACCCACTCAAAAATCATCCAAATGTGTGATTTGTATAGAGATCGGTCAACGGGCGCGAATCGAAGTCGAAAAATTGTTGAGCAGCCGCTTTAAAATCAAAAAGAAGCAAAGGAAACATTAAAGAAAAGAAAATGGAAAATAATTATATAACAGTTGTGAACAAATTATATTTACATAGCGTATAAATAAATTGCATAACAATTGATTAATATACACAAAGTAACGGCCGTTTTATTTCAAAACTCAATCGAAAGTGCGAAAGTTCAAATGCGATAAGTATCGATAGGCAGCCTAAAAAGTGCTGCCCATGCTTGCAGGCAGGCGTTAGGCACTTTCCTGCTGCCGCTGCCAGGCGTTAGTACATTTCGATGGAGGCGAAACCAAAATAAAAACAACTCAAAATAATAAGTGTTTGAATTAGTTATTTCCAAATGGCACAAGTACAATATGAAGGGGCCGAAAACAGGGCCTCACTACCAAGCACCTATGACGAGCAACTGGCCCTGCACCGCGAGGAACTGGAGGCCGAGGAACTGCACCTGAGCAGCCAGCAGCGCCAAGGCGGTAAAATGAAAGCCGGCACTTTTGTACATTTAACGCTGTTTTAATCAGTACACGCTAACTAGATTGCGTTTATATTGCGCTCATACATACTTGTGCTCAACAGCTTCGCCTTCTCGCCCCCAGGATCTCCGTCCTTCATCTGCAGACGCTGTCCAGCGCTCTTCCCCAGCAGGGAGGAGCTGGCCGCCCATCGTCCCACGCACCGACTCAAGCGTGGACAGCGGACGCCCACGTCGCAGCATGCCTGCGACGCCTGTGGAAGGGTCTTCCAGAAGCACAACGCCCTGGTGGAGCACATGAATGCGCACAACGACGTGCGGAACTATCCGTGTCCGGAGTGTCCGGCGCGCTTTGTGCAGCGCAGCAATAGGGAGTGCCACCTGAGGAACGTCCATCGCAAGGTGTACCTGCACTCCTGTCCAGAGCCCGGCTGCGAGAAACGCTTCCAGCAGCGGCGGGAGCGGGATCAGCATGTGAAGACGGTCCACCAGCAGGAGCGGAACCTCGTTTGCGACACCTGCAGCGCGTGCTTTAGCCATCCCGTAAATTATAGGAAGCACCTGGCGTCCCATGGCGGCGAGAAGAGCTATGGCTGCCCGATTTGTGGCAAGCTCTTCGGTCGGCCCGAAAACCGGGATGTTCATCTCTTCGTCCATAGTATTTGCAAGGCCTATGTATGCTGCGTCTGCGGAGCAGATTACATGCGCCGCAATCAGTTGATCCGCCATGGCTTGGCCAGTGGCCACCAGAACGATCCGATTGTCCGGCAAAAGCCCCAGTTTAGCCCTGCCCTTGCTGCGAAGAATCGCATCCTGTCAGAGTCCCAGGAGGAGGAGCTCCAATGGCTGGAGGGGGAGGACGACTACGACAGCCCAGGATGCCTCGAGGATTCACAGGAGGAGCGGCTAACGGAGACCGGCAATATGACTGCCATCGTAGCAGAGAACGAAAACGAAAGTCAGTTCTTCGATTGAATATCCATTCAGTAAGCAGCCAGTTTCGGTGCAGAATCAGCACACATATATGATATATATATGATCAGGTTAGTTCGAGTTAAGTATTTGGTCGTACGTATTTTAGGCATACTAGTAAGAGTAAGGAAATACTGTGAAAACATATATTTAAGCAGAGAAACATCAGCGAATGTAATTGTAAATATGAAAACGTAGACATTAAGGCATAATTATTAGCGATATTTACACTTAGACTACTGCAATCAAATCTACACTGCATTGTACTGAAAAAGTCGAATACTGAATGATTGGACGCCGTAAATTAATGATAACATGCAAAAATGATTACCGCATGCAAAACATGAACCGGAGACGTCGGTCAAAAAATAACAGCAAGACAGAGAAATGAATGAAAAGTGAATGTCGCTGCTGCTCTTGCACTTTAATAAAAAATGTGAAATGAAATGAAATGTTGGTATCACCTGCCCCCCAAGCCCCCGTCCCCGGAAAGTGAGCCCATGGAGTGGGTTGGGAATTAACCAAAATCAGGCGTAAAGCCCATAAATAACCGAATCGCAGCGGGGAAAACATAAAAGGGGAGGGGATTAACAACTGGTTACAGTCATAACGACCAAATGAAATTATTTAACACCTTTTTCATGGCTCATTTTGCTGTTAATGTGCGAGCAAATTTGACCCACGCCTGCACCGCTCTCGATTCCATAGTTCCACAGTTAATAGATCTATCATCAGTCCGCCGTCCGGAATCCAATGCAGGTTTTCCCTCGCCCTGCTCCTCCTCCTCGGCCACTGCCACTGCATTGTTACCCTGTCACATTTCGAGCCCTTTGTTGACTGTCATACGAAACTATCTAATTTATTGTTGTTGCCGGCCTTTCAATTGTTGTGGCTGACTGAACTTGTCGACACAGTTGAGCTTCCAAGAAAGAAAGAAAGAAGATTGCCCGCCGGGGCTTAAATCTTACATAAGGCGTGACCCTGCCCGAAAATACAGACATATCTGGGGGATTACCTCAGCCCCAGCTCGAGGGCTTCTCCGAGTCCATTGGTGTAACCTCAGCAGGGGTCGTGACACACAGACGAACCGGAACCTGCTCAAAAGGCTTCCGGCTATGGGAAATGTTCTATATCTCAAACGATATCAGCTTTGATCTCTAAGACTGTCATTCACAGAAACAAGTATTTCCCACCGCGGCGTCTGAAAAGTTCAGTACAATGAGTTCGCGTAAGGTTGGAAAACCGTGGAAAACTTTGAGCTACTCTTGAGCCACTCTGTCCACTTCCGCTCAGAATTAGCCATTCAAGTTCACCTCTGGACGTGGGTCAGGTCATCCAAGAGCCTCGAGCGGAGGAGATCAGGTATGATCACTAATCCGATGTGATTCGAGGCGATGGGAGCCCATCAAGCTGTCATCCTTTCACTTTCGCTACTTTTGCGCCGCGTCTCGTGTACTTTGATGTAGGTCAGCGACTTAAGGATCAAATGCCCCACCGAACTGGTCGAACCGCAGAGATTGCGCAACGGAGATTGGAATGGAAAATGGGATGAAGTCAAAGTTATGATTAACATGGAAGCGGAGTGAGAGGCGGCCAGTGCGTTGACCATCCATCACGCGGTGGTGAATGGTGCAACTGGCGGATAAGCAAGTGGAGTAAGCGGATGGCACTTGCGCCAGTTGCTCGAACTTTAAGCTCAAGAACCCAGCTTTCTCTGGGGGTTCTAACTAAAGTCTGATAAGTAATCGTTTAAATATATCTCGTAGATTCGCTGTACTTCTTGCTCTTCCGATTATCCGATGACCTGGACAGCCCCAGCGAAACCGATTCCATGTCCAAATTGGACTCATTGCCATGCCAGCGTCGTTTTGGACGCTCCACTCCCAGCGCTGCTCCTCCCACGCTCCTCCTTCCACCCTTCAGCTTGATATAGTTTCACGCATCAAATGCAAATCACAATTTTTAAGCGAAATCCGAAATCGAAACAATTTGTAATCACAAATCGGAGAGAAACTGCCAAATCTGCGACGTGTGCGGCATTTCAATGGCCTGGAATCCATCCACTTCGTAGGGAGAGCCTCCGTACATGAGGCACAAGTGGTTGAGAAAGTTCCATTTCGCTTTTGTAATGAACACATTTTCATTTGGCCTATTAAGTGCCTTAGCTTTACTATAAAACCCATCAGCTCGTGCTGCATAGAACTTTCTTTATGCGCAAATATATCACTTGAAGATACTCTTTCCCCTCTCCACATTGACCAAGTACTGAATTACTTTGATTTCTTGAGTTTTATTGTTCGATCTTGGCGTGCAGTGCCGAATAGATAGGGATAAAAAAATAAGTAGGATGCTAGGGCTTAAAACTAGTTTAATAATTTAGTGGTATCCGTGGGCGGACGCGGCCGTTGGGCCGTAGCTGCTGGCTGGAGGCAGGTAGGTCGCCTCCGGCTCAAAGATAGGCGTGGCCGAGTCGCCGGAGTGGCCGGGTGGTCCGTAGAGCTGCGCCGGAGCCGGGTAATCGTAGCCCGGCGAAGAGGGTGCCTGCAGGAACGCGGAGCTCGGCGTGGCGTAGTCGTAGCCGGAAATGGAATTCGATCCGGACTCGTGCTTGGCCCCCAGAAAGGCGCTGGGCCTGAAGGGCGCCTTGGAGACGTCTAGGTCGTGGCTGGGTGCTCCGGACTGAACGGCGTGGTGGGCAGAGCTGAGGACGTCGGTGTGGAGGGCCTGTGGCTTGCTGGCCGTATAGGTGAAGTGGCCCAGTCCCTTGTGGCCCAGGGCATAGACCGGGGTCTCCCGCTCCTGCTCCCGATCGCCCTTTTGCTCCTGCTCCAGCACCTGCACTTGCACTGGCTCCGGCAGCGACTCCTGGTGATGATCGTAGCCGGGTATGAGTGGCACACCGTAACTGCTCAGGGGCACTCCCTTTCCAAATGGCGTGGCGGGGGCATCGTAGGAGTACCCAGAATGCTCTTCCGCCGGCTGCGGCAGCGGGTGCTGCGCAAACTGTCCGCCCGAAGAGTGCCCCAATCCCAGGGCGTGGCTCAGACCGTGCTCCAAGGCATGCTCCAGACTGTGATCCAGACTGTGCTCCAGACTGTGGCTAGGTCCGTGGCTGACTGCTTCATGGGCGATCTGATGGCTGGGGCCATGGCCAAAGCTGCTGCCATAGCCGTGGCTCTGTAGATGGCCACCGTAGCTGGGTCTGTGAGCAGCTGGTCCCGCTCCGTAGCCAATGCCGTGGGCACTGCCCCTGGATCCGTGACTGTGTCCGGCGTACTCGGGAGTAGCCACCACATATGTGCTGGTCTTGTGTTCGTTTCCAAGGAGATTGAGATAAGCTCCACTGGTGGATGGTGCGTACTTAAAGGTCAAGCCAGATCCATGCCCGTGGCTCAGGCCGTGACTGATTCCATGACTGACTCCATGGCTGATCCCGTGACTGATGCCATGTCCCTGACCGTGGTAATTGTGTCCGGCACTCGAGGCGCCACCTGTCTGAACGATATAGGTTTCGATTTTGGGCCCTCCACTAACTCCAGCGCTGTAATGATGCGGTCTTCCATGGCCACTGGAGCTGGCGTAGCCGTGGCTGCCGGAGTGTCCGTGTGCGAAGTGGTGTCCGTAACTGCTCTCGCCCTTGAAGTGGCTGGGGTAATCGGAGTAGCCCGCCGAGCCCAAGGGGCTTCCATGGAAGCTGCCCAGGTTCAGGTGACTCTCGTAGGCGGGCGGCAGATATTTGTGGGAAGGGCCATGATAGCTGGATATGCCTCCGAAGCTTAGGCCAGCATCTCTTTTTGGCTTGGCGGAGGACGATGCCGGAACCGGGGATGGAGCAGGAACGGAGGCGGAAGCGGGCACTGAGGAAGCAGCATCGGAAGCTGGGGAAGATGAGGCGGCTGCCAGCAAGAAGAAGCAGCAGCTTAGCGAGGCGCAGGCTAACGGTAGTTTCATGCTCAAAACACAACAAAAATCACGGGAAAAAAAAGTGAACGGCTTAACGGTTATCCTTTCGATCGTGTATGATTATCCTTGTTCCTCTCGTTGGATCCGCAGTAAAGAACGAGACGCGACTCTATTCGCTGCCGTTGGCGTTATGTTGACGACCTCTGTGAGTGCCGACCCTTTTATACATTTTATAGAAGCCACTGCCGCTGCCTCTGCCTTTACCTTTGCCCGTTTTCGCTACTCTCTTGGCATTCTCTTTTGGTTGCTCTCACGCACACGCACGCGAAAAGCAACGGTATTTCTTCTGTCCCGCCGACGCCGACTGCGCTGCAGTCTTTTATTCATTCACTCACTCTCAGTTTCGTTTGCGCACAGTGGGTCAAATACACCTGGGCATACATATTCCATGGTGTGGTCTAGCTTCATAGCTGTATATAAGACTTAATCAAATTTATACAAATTAGTAAAATTATTATTAGAATTAAAAATCTAAGGTATATCGGCTCTAGTTAAAGCATTTTTACATCGCAAAAGGATTTGGGTTGTTCAAGTCTTGAAACTGTTGCACATCCACTGTTCCTAATGTTCTCAAACTGTAACGACATCCTTGCTCTCTCCCGCTCTCTCACACAACTCTTCTTCTTTCGGGCGACGAGCGAAGCTCTCGCTGCGGTCAGTTTCATTTGCGATCGGCGTGCGCAACTTCAAATTAAAGGCTCCCGAAATGTGTGCCAGGAATAAAAGGATTTACTTAAATCGGTGTTAAAACGGTGTTAAACCGGGAATTCGTACAAGTTTTAGCTGCAATAGTGATCATTTTGCATTTATAAGTTGATTGCGTCTTGCGGAATATAACGGTTCTCGGTCCCTCGCTTCGGTTAATTTCATTTGCAATCGCCGCGCGCAGCTCATATTTTGGGGCTCCCAAAAAGTGCGTAAAGGATTTTAGTATTCATTTTAATACAGGCATTCATATTAATTTAGTAAATTGTGTATTTGTGGCTGAAATATGGATATATGCGCATTTACACCTTGTTTAAGGCTTGTGAAACATAACGGTTCTCGCCTCTGTTTCGCTTTCCGCCGTGCCCCTCGTTCCATGAAGCAGGCTGTTGGAACGAAAAGCGTAAAAGGAATGTGTGATTAAAGACCTAGTGTTGGCAAAGTGTCGATAATTTGTGGATCGTTTGTGGATCCCGATCAAAACAAAGTGAGTGCGTTTTAGATAAATATTTACAGCTTTTGATATTAATTGTTATAAAGAAATTATGTTATTATTGGCCTGTTAAATATTTGATTTACAGTACCATTTCATACCCACTGTGCCAGTGTTACCGACTTGACAGCGCCACTCAAGTTCAAGTGACACTTTGTAAAATCACATGTCTGCATCACCACGCCCCTTGCCAACTTGCCATTTTGGCCCTGTTGTATTCATGTTTATGTGTGCGTTACCTTTTCTCGCTACCTCCTCCTCTGTTGGCTCACTTACATTTCCCAAAAGCACCTTAGTTTGTGCGTAAATTGCATTTAATTTACAGCAACCCGCCTTTTTCTCTTCTGGTTTCCCCTTCTTCCCCCTCTTCCGCTTCTTGCGCCTCCCTTTTGCACCTTACTTCGCCTCGTAATTGTTGCTGTTTTCCCAGGTGCGCGATTTTTTTTCGGAATTCGAAAAGCGATTTGTTTTGCTACCGTTCGGGATCTTAATTTGGGTCTCTGCCGTGGATGATGATGATTTGGCAATAGTTTGAGGTCTGTTAGTGCCCCTTTGACCCCGACCCCGAGCCCAACCCCCCCTCCATCCCTTCGGCACCCGTAACCCATGGCTACTAATGGACTTGGCCCGAAACCTTTGCGATACATCTGCATACAGCCCGCGACCATGGAAGATAAATGATGTGCACCTTGCTGGTGTGGCTTGTGTCGTCTGACGACCCTCAAGCGCAGTTCTACGTAACAGTGGAGTTCAAGCCCGTACTCGTTGAGCTAAGTACCTAGAAATCCATTATCGATCGGGTTAGTTCCAATTTTGGGATATTACTGAGTCGAAGACCCCGTGAATCCGCTCTTCATAGAACTCATTGGTTTGTTGTATGGTATACAAGATATACATATTTCATGACTTTCGACTGGTGAACGCTGTGAGTGGCTTTTGGTACTCATCTGGGATCGTTTCTTTGGCCAACAGTTGTGTGCCACGGCAGAGGCTTTAGTTGAAGTAATTGCCCGCCAGCCGCTAAGACTCCGCCCTGCAGACAGTTGCGCAATCCGCTGCCAAGGTCACACCTGCCACGTCGATCGAGTTATAATTTCACCGATTTGCGACTTGTGCGAGACGATTGTAATTGAGGCATTTGAGAGTGGCAACAAATTGCCAGATATACAAGCACAAAAACACAGCCCGCCCATGGCAAAAGACGGCCGTCTTCAAAGACAGCGGTCTTCCAGAGTGGGCGAGTCATCCCCGGCATTTCATTACCCAGACTCGAAGCTGCGCTCGAATTTACCACGGGAAATGAACCTAGCACTCGGATTTGGACTTGGACTTGGTACCCCGGAGAGTGAAAACATATTTGTTGAATGTCTACTTAAATCTCCACAAAATCGCATTTGCAGAGCCTGACTTTACTTGCCGTGTTCGTTTCTGGGTTATATCGTTAGAATTCATGCAAGCCTACGAGTACTGATTGATATTTGGTATACAATGACTTATAAATTAGCAAAAAAATAGGTGATATTTATGTGCTGTTTTGCGTTAAGTTCTCTCTAAGTTCTTACGAGATTATAGGCATTACTGGGCGCTAAGTAGACGTAGCCCCTTGGCTGCTCGGAACCCTCCGCCACTGGCTTATTATAGGCATGGTCATGGAAGGGCGCTTCCTCCAGTTCCTGCTGGGCCGATTGCTCTTGTATACCGTTATATCCCTGCCCCTGATCTACATCTCCATCTCCGTCATCCGTGTACCCGGCGAAGGGGGAGGGCCTGAAGGGCAGGCTAAAGTGGCCAGCCTGTGGAGGAGGAGCTGCCAACGGCGGGGCCTGCAGCTGAGGAGTGAATAGGCCCACCAGGACGGACGGATGCTGGAATTGCTGCGGATATGTCTGTTGGTATTGCTGTTGCTGATGTTGCTGATATGGCTGATATTGCTGTAGCTGCTGATACTGCTGTTGCTGCTGATATTGCTGCGTCTGTTGCGGATATTGCTGCGTCTGCTGTTGCTGCGGATATTGCTGCGACTGTTGCTGCTGCGGATATTGATGCGTTTGTGCTCGTTGATCCTCTGCAACTGGAGGAAAGGTCTGCGGACCCGTGTAGCCAGGACTCAGTTGAGCCAGCGCCGCCAAAGAAGGCAAAGGGCTAGCTGTGGGCAGGATCAAAGGTCGCCAGGGCATCGAGTACAGCCACGGGGGATGGTGGAGTTGTAGCCCCGAAAGCTCCTGCTGGTGGGATTGCTGGTGGTGCTGTGCCCTCATCAATGCAAAACAGCCAAACAGGCTGACCAGGATGTCGAGGTGAATAAACCTGAACATGCTGCTCAATATGGTTGTCTGTTGCAAATGCTTGCAGTGGCCCTGACGCCGTGGGCATATATAAGAAGAAGCCGCCCCGATGTCATTCGATATCTGTGGTTCCGCTGAAAGCGATATCTTCCACTTGCAACTCTTCCTCCTGGTTGCGTAATCTGGTATCCCGCCATCAAACCACCAAACCATCTAACTACCAATTGTCCAATTGTCCAATATCGAAACGCCCAGTTTGATTAAAACTCTGGTTATTATTAAACCTAATTCTGATTAAATTATCTTTTTGGCTTGTGGCGCTTGCGAAACACTTTTGCAATGTTGCAGGTTCGAAAATTGCTTTCGCCGTCTTTTGTGGGATCAACAACCCGTGTAACTGAGCCGGGGACTTTTGGTCTTCGTTTTCGTCGCCCTTCGAATGCAAAATTTTCCACTTCACGAACTTCCCAGATTAGCTGCCGGCTGCACAGAAAAAAATGCTCTAATGTGGTGATAATCAACATGAATTTCCACCATTTAGTAACCAAAAGAGATCGTTGTGTTTTTTTCTGTGTAGGCGGTTTTCCCGTGAGGAATACGACACTTGTTGTGTGGCCCAAGATTTAAGTGTGAAGTTCACTGGTGGCTGGGATAGTTTTAATATTGCCATAGCAATCATTCCGTATGCCTTACAGTATTCTGCCTGCATTAAGGTCTGTCTATGGGTTTCAAATAGGTTGCTTTCGACTTCCGTACAACAATTTGCCGACTGAAAATGAAAGTGACGCCGTGCCACAATCGTCGCACACACCAGTTTGCCCTCAGCAATGGGCAGTTGTTGGTTGTTGGTGGTGCTGCTGCTGCTGTTCATCGATCGATCGCCTTCGCACGACGCCAACATTTCAATTTCGATGACTCGACTTGATTGAAACCGAACCGAGTCATGAACATAACAAATAGTGTGCCAAAAGGAGAGCACTGATGAATGCAATATTTACCCATGGCTGCTGGCTTCCTGCTGCAATGAAAGTTGCGGTGTTGCTGCCGCATATCATTTCTGCAAGAGGCGCAGTCGTGTGGGTGTTTTTAAGGTGCGCCCTCTGTTTCTGTATCTGTTTCGGTCTTTGTTTCTGTTTCTATTTGTTTTACCTTCACTTGGACGACGGAAGCAGCTCGAGAACACCGAACTCGAATCGTCTCTAATTTGGCGGCGCCTAATTCGGCACGGCAACATTAGCCTAAACAAACAGCAGCATAAGTATGAGAAAATTACAAAGATTCTCGTAATTATCTGCGAAAATCGTAATCAAATTAGCCACGCTCGCTTTTGGCCAGCTATGAAGGTCGTCTTTGTTTCGCGTTTGGCATGATATCACATGAGCGCCAAATACTCATTTTATTCATACGTTCATAAGATCTGCTTTTATCAAGTAAACCACAAGATCCGTATGTTCACCAATGCACTCTTTATTAAATATAAAAAAAAAGGGAAATAGTATTTATCTGTACAATTGTTACTATAAAAGTTTTGCTTTTCAGACCAAATGCTTTTCCGAAGAAAAGCGAATGTTGAAGATGGTACGATCATCTGGCGGACGATCCGTGTACCAGTTTATTCAGTTATTAGGTCCGTTCAAGGGCGGCTTCAGTAGTAAGGTGGCTGGAAGTCACGGCTAGGATGGGGCAAGCTATTTTTGGGCGGTTGCGAGGTGTGTGGCTCGGAGGTGTGCAGATACGAAGGGGCAACTGCGTAGGCACCAGTCGAGTACTGGCGATTGCCGGTGGCCTGTTGCTGCTCCTTGTCCTGGGGCCACTCCGCGTGAGTGCTGAACGTTGAGGGCAACTGATACGAGTGGGACTGCATTTGCAGGAAATCGGAGGCTTCAGGCTTGAGTTGCTGGTGCGGCCGCTGGCTTAAGGACGATGGTTCGGGGGGCGAGGAGAACAGCTGCTTGCGGTAGGCATCTGGCAGAGATTGGGTCAGCAGACGAGTGTCCACACCATCCAGTCCAATGAAGCGGTCGTGCTCAAAGTCGCTGGAGAGCGTGTAGCTTGGCACAAGCTTGACATCTCGTCCAGGAGCAGCAACCGTCTTGTGGCTAGTGGCGTGCGCCCCTGCCGATGGCAGCTTCTCCAGGTCCAGTTCACGAATAGGTTGCCACAGGTCTTCCCGCAGCGGAAGCTGTTGCTCAAAGCGATTGTGATGCTGCTGTGGCCGGAACTGCTCATGTTGCTGCTGTTGTTGTTGGAAACCATGCGAAGATTGCGAGGAATGCCAAGGCTCGTGTTCTTGGGGCTGCTGCTCTGGAACCGAGTCCCATAGCTCCTTCCTCTGCTGATGCTGCTTGTGTCCCTGAATTTCGTGGGGCTGCTGCTGCTGGAAATGGGCTGGTTCGGCTAAGTGTTGCGACTGATGATGTTGCAGCTGGTTGGAGCTTTGTTGATAGTGTTGCTGCCCGTAACTTTGATACTGTTGGTTTGATCCATAATGTTGCTGCTGGTTTAATTCATGATGTTGCTGTAGGTTTAATCCATGATGCTGCTGGTGTTCATGTCCTTCATTGTAGGCGTTCTGATGATTTGGCTGGTTACCAAAGCTCTGGTGTTGCTGCTGGGCAAGAGGCGATTGCCAGGAGTCAAGCTCCTTCTGCTGATGGTCGTGCTCCTGCGTTCCCTGCTCATGGTGCTGTTGTGCTGGGTAATGATGTGAGTTGTAGGGATCACTGGTGCCCTGCGGACCATGCTTGTGACTGGAATCCAAGTGGCTGCCGTGCGAGTGCGACTCCTCCGATGGCAGATACTTGTGGGCGGGGCCATTGTAGCGGTAGCCGTTCCGGTTGTTATTGTGTAGCGGCTGGGGTCCGACCACGACGGCCTGGATACAGGCCACGCCCAGAAGGGCGAAGAGCAAGAGGATCTAGCAAGATAAGCTATTAATACGAAAGGACCCGCTAAGGGAATTCACCCGACTCACCTTTACGACTTTGAGCATCATCAATGCGGCTGATTTGGGGGCTTGAACGCTGAGTGAGCAATGACTGGCTATGGCCAGTGAAAATACTTTTTATACCCACCATCGGTCGTCGCTGAACCACTATATGATCTTGAATAAAATCTGTGCGTGAGCGGGTGCCGAATTTGAGCCACAAAAAAATAGAGACAATGTGGCCGCTGGGCTGGCGATTAATCGTCAAAATCTCACGTAACTACACATTTGACACTCTTTTCTGCCATTTACAACAGATTCTTGCCCGTATACTTTGTGTTCCTATATAACCGGAACGTAAATCTGGCGAGTGTACTGACATCGAGAAAGAGTTACGTTGCAGCAGCGGCACTTTTACTGTGATTTACCCAATCCGAGGCTGAATCTCTGGATGTTTCAATCAGTTTATGAGGGGGTTGTGGGCGGCTGCCTCATAATTGTTTGCTAAAATTATTAATTACATCACACGCACACACTCAAACACTCGCACTCACACCCACACATTGAGCAAAACAAATAGCCGAATAAAAATCGAAACTAAACAAGAGAGAACGCTATAGTCGAGTTCCCCGACTATCTGATACCCATTACTCTAACTAACAAAAATATGGAAAAATGGGTGCGGGGTCTGGGCTGCGGGGTGCGGGGTTCGGGGAAAATCTAGTTCATGCGGTTATCATAAACTTCCAATCCGTGTCAATTGCTTGGAATGATAGATGGATAGTAGCTTTAATTTTAAATTATTTCATTAATTTGTTTATTGGCGTAATTTGTTATCGTTTGTTTTAGTTGGCTACGCTTTCAGCAGTGGGCCATACAATAAATAATCGTACTTACACTTAGATTCTAAAAAAAAAAGACAATAGCATATACAATGAAGCATGCACGAAATTCTGGCATAAAATAAGCTATGAGGGTGGTGGACTTTTGCGGCTTATTCGATTAATCGAGCGAAGGGGAGGGGGCGGGGGATTACTATTTGGGCGGTGGCCTCAAAGCCAAACTGGCTTCCAAGTCCTTGACCTCCGATGAGCGCAGTTGCTTCTTAATCGCCTCTTGCCTGGGATGAACGCCTCCTCCCCGTTTTCCCCGCTTTCCACCTCCTGCCGTCGTGCCGCCGCCTATTCCAGCCACGCCCCCCGACCCGGCGCCGCCGCCTGGCTGACCTCTGACCTTGTACGTGTGCTGATAGCCGTAGCCCTCGGGATTGTTGTTGAACTTCGGACTGTAGCTGTCGTATTCGAGGCTCGGGTGCTTGTTGCTGTTGCTGTGCGAGTGGGCGTGGCCGTGGGCGTGCTGGTGGGCGTGGCCGTGTGTGTGGGACAACCAGGGGTCATGATCATCCAGCAGCGTTTCCTTCTTGAGCACATAACGATAGGGATAGCCTTCTTCGTTGAGGACTAGCTTCGATTCATTCTCCACCTCCGCTTCCGGCTCGGCAAAGTAACCGGATGCGGAGTAGCCCTTGTAATCCGGATGCAGTTCCCCGGATGACCCGGATGACGCCTTGAGCTTGTGGCGATATTCCTGCAGAGCTGCCTCTTTACTTTTGTAGGGCAACGCATTGATGTCGTGATAGATTTCCGAATTGAAATACAACTTGTGCGGCTTGCCCGAGTTGGTAAGCCTTTCCTGGTCTTCCCGCGAATCACGCTCCCTGTCCCTGTCCCTCTCCCTTTCCCTCTCCCTCTCCCGCTCGCGCTCGCGCTCCCGTTCCACCCGATCCGGAGTGGGAACTACGTGGGATAGATCGAATTCTTCGATGTTCTTCAGGGCCGCACCGTGGTCAAAGTGCTCAGCACTTTTCAGGGGCAAAGTGTAGGGCTTCGAGACAGTCTTCACCGTGGCCGTTTGCAGGGGAGCTCGCGTCTTGATCTTGTAAATGAACTCCACGTTCGGACTGAGTTCGTCGACTGGCAAATCGGGGGCCTGATATGCCGTTTCCGTTTCGGACTGAAAGTGCTGAATGGGCTTCGAATTCGTTAGCGCCAATGAAGAGCCCCTCAGTTTCCCGGCTATTTGGTGGCTGTGGTGCTGTGGGTGGAGCACCTGTTGCTGGTGGTGGTGCACCTGCTGCTGCTGTTGTTGTTGTTGTTTCGTCGTTGGTGGTGCCGTGTACTTGGGCCTCACTGTACTGCTGCTGTAGCGCTTCTCCTCTGAGTGCGAGTGCGTGTGCGAGGAGGGAATGGAACCGGAGTGGATACCAGATGAGAGCGTCTGCGACTTGTAGTAGGTCTTGGTGATCGGCGGAGGCGGCGGTGGTGGAGGGGGCGTGGCCGGCTCTTGGGGCGTACTTATGATTTTGCCTTCGGCCTCTAGTTCCTTCATGTACTTGATCACGGACTTTTCAATCTGCTTCATGATCTCCGATTTGGGAATCTCCGTCGAGGCAGAGACCCTGACTTTTTCCTCGGCCTCGGCCTCGAGATTTCTGTAAATCTGCGGCGGCTGATAGGGGGCGTAGTTGTTGTTGTAGTTATTGCTGTACTTGGGGCGATAGTGGCGTTCGATGTCTTGCTCTTGGGCCTGCACATGGGACTCGGCTTCGGTGGAGTGCTCGTAGAGCTCATAGCTCCGGGTCACGGGTTCCTTTTCGTAGACTGGCGCAGGTGCCAGGGCGGGCGACGGCGGGGAAGAGGAGGACGACGATCCAGAGGAGGAGGGTGGCGACGAGGGTCCGGCAGACAGGATGAGGGCCTGTTGTTGCAGTTCCTTCTGCAACTGCAGCTCCAGGATCTCCCTATCCCGTCTCTGTTCCTGGTAACTTCTCTGGGTGGAAGGTTGCTGCTCCTTTTGCGCCTGGATGTGGTTAATGATAGGGCTGTGATTTTGGTTTTGACTTTTCAGCTGAATCGGTGGCTGGTTGTAGGCCAACTTGATGGCATTGGCCACATACTCGGCTGCCGATTGGGAGTCCTCTAGGTTGACAGATGCTCCCGATCCCGATCCCGATCCGGATCCGGATGCTGCAGTTGTGGTGCTCAGGATGAGCTTCGGATGCGATTCGTGCTCTGGGCGAACGAGATTTAATTCCACCTGACCAAAGCTGTAGTCTGGAAAGTATACAATGCATGTCGATTGCGGTTTATTGCATACTTGCAGGCTCCTACAAAATGTGTGCCAATAAAAAAGCGACGTTTTGTTACCTTTGCTGGTGGGCGCCTCCTTTGATCTGCCATGTATCACTGATCCCCGCCTGGAGTAACCACGATCGTCGGAGCCTCTACGACTTGCTGCCAGAGCCAGTTGATCGGGAAACGCCTTCTCCCCAGTGTCCTCCAGAGAGGACACTGCTCCCGAACCTCCCGCACGACGGCGACTGTTGCCAGATGTTCCCGAGGTCACAGATACGGCACTGCAAAGCGTCGTCATCTGTTGGGAGAAAGAAGTTCAATCACAGCTATTTGAAATTTACACAAATCAATTAATCCGACAATCACATGGCTTACATAACGTTTGTAAGAGTATAATGTGTAAAGAGATGAGCCAAACAAAGAACCTTGGCCAACTGAAGAGCGTGCCATTTCAGCGGGTGCTAGTTATGCGCACTGCCTCAACTTGGCCTCTTCGGTTCGAAGCCATTTGCCTGTGCCTACTTCGCAATTAAACTAATTAAACTCTGCCAATTCGCTTTCGCTTTCAAGGAGGACAAGAGAAAGAAAGCAGAAGGAGGAGGCGGTTGGTAGTCATTTTCTGTATGATTGAGTTGGCGGCGCTCAGTTGGCCAAGTTCAATGGACCGTTTGCCAGCGGAGAGGGCAACGACACACCGGCATGAAAAACTTGCAGCACGCAATTGCGATTCGCAAAGTGATGGATCCTTTTCGGGCGGAATGGGAAAAGAATTCTAGGATTATCCATCGAAAACGTAATTCTAATGAGAGCAATTAAAACAGCAATGAGAGCAATTAAACAACAGAAGTGGACAGGCTCATATTTTTGGTCCTTCTTTCAAAAATATGGTGTTTTGTTCCGAAATTTAACTAAAACTAAATAGCCAAAGAATTTTCTCCCTAAAGAATTTTCAGTGGATTACATTTATCACACTTCTTCACTGAATTGTTAAATAAAAAATCAGTTTTCAAAATACGTATCACTACATATAGTTTTAAGTCGAAAATTGTTGTACTATCCATGTTATGGATGGTTTTTGAATTGGTCACTTCACTTTGGATCACTATGCACCACAAAAAAAAGGTACTCCTCGCAAATCAACGGATCCGAATCCTTGGACGTGGGCGCACTACTTACGATGATCAGCAGACAGAGGCACCATTGCCGTCGGCTGAGAATGTTTGCTCCCATGCGGACGAGGTGGCTGGCGCGGATCGGGTGAACCTGGTGGATGTGGTGGACCTGGTGGCTCTGGTGGTGCTCCTGATGTTGCAGATGACGGAATCGAGATGTTGGCGCTGACATCATGGCGCGCCGGAGTCTCAGCTGGGATTGTTAGCGGCCAGCTGTCGAGGCGAGGCTTTTATAATGATGCGGACCGCTGCAGCGGAAAATTTATGCGAATGTGCGCGCCAAAGAAAAGCGAGAAAAGTGCAAGTGCAGTGGAGAGAGAGACAGGTGGAGACAGAGAAGGGGAGAAAGATCGCTTCACTTTCGATGACAATTCGAATCGTAATAAGCCATCGACGCACAACACGGCGTATGCGTGATAAGTTCGCCCATTAAAAGCCGATAAGGTGGAAAAGAGAAGGCGATAGGCGGCCAGCACGAAAGAGAGAGGACAACGGGACAACTGGTTTATAGTTTTTAGTTTCTTGGCTTCGGTTTCGGCCTCTGTTTCAGCTGCCACTTTGATGGCCAATTAAGCCATAAGCTAAGCCAAACAATCCCCTCATACCACAGCCAGTTCAATGAAATGTTTGCCGGCACAGAGGGGTAATACCCGTAATTGACTTGTAAAATCCTCGCCACCGAAGGCATTTATTGGGTTAAACGACAAATGGTGACTAACCCACTCTACGTGGAGTCCGGAAAGCAGCAGGACAATCCACCAGTCCAATGACTGCTTGCACTTTGCAGGAAACCTTTGCTATTAAAACCTTTCAGCATTGTATCAGTGTTGTAGGTTTTTAAATTCAAGTTTAGACACGGGGATTGATACTATATACCCATTTACAATATTCTCGCAGTGCTTACATTGCGGGCAGTTGGTGGTTGGTCGTGGCAGCTCTTCACTCGGTGGTTGGCTTCATGGTCACTGATTCAGTGCATAATAATTAACGAGGGGCCCAGACAAACGGAGAAAAGTGTTCGCTGATTTATGATGATTTTGGAAAGAGCAGCAGCACTTGCAGTTGCCGAAAAGCAACAGCGCTGATTTCAATTTCGATACCGAGATCCGGACTTGGAGAACTGGGAGTACCCCCTTGAAATAACTTGCCAATTGGCATTACTCGGTTACATCGGTTTCGCTTACGTGCTGGCCGGGGGATTTTGTGTATTATTGACTATGGCTGCCGCACAGGGCGTATGATTTATATTTTAATATTCTGCATGAGAAGCGAAAACGAAACTGAAAATGAAACAATTGCCACACTTAACACTAACGATAATAGCCATAATAATAAAAGCGAAACAACTTTGCAGCGGCTAAAGCAAAGCAAAACAAAGCTGCCAAAGCGTTTCGGCTCCTCCACATTTGTGAAGATCAACAACCTTGTCAGCAGGCAGCAGTCAGCAGTCGAGTGCGATTGCCATAGGTACATAGATATAGCCATGGCTATCCATGCCCCGCTATGCGTCCAAAAACTGCAGAAACTACCAAATCCCCTGCCTACCAAAGCTACCAAAGAAACAGCTGTGGCAGCAGATAAACAGATGAACAGTAGTCTCAGCTTTTAAGTTTTTAAGATTTTAAGAAATGCATTTTCATATATTTCTCTAACTGTTTGTGGAATCAAAGTCTCAACTGTGGCTTTCAATTCTCCAAAAATGTATTTCCACTTTAGACATCGTCATACTCCGATCGGCATTTACTTAAGTTTTAAAGTCTTAAAGTTTCTTATGGCTTTGGCTGCACTGTGGCAGCTGCAACGCTTCACAAATGCTGAAAAATGTTATGTTTGTGGATCGGAGAGCTTGCATCTCTCATCTCCCCCTGCCACACATTGTAAAGCTATTAGTTTGTTGCTGGAGCTGCTGTTTTGTAGGTCCATTTTGAAGGCGATCGTTTAGATCCGAAAACACAAAGTTACCTCTTCTGTCACTAAGAAAGATCAGAAATGACTACGGCAATTAAAATGCCTGACACCTACTTTAGCCCGACTTAATCTAGTGCTCCAGTGATCTAATGTAATTTGCTGCAATTTGCCGCCCAGTACTTTCACATGGCACTCTCTTCCTTTTTACCACATCCCACTTGCCACATGGATGTTTACGTAAAGACTCGAGATACTACGGCCAAACAATTAGCATAATCAGCTGCCGCAATGGCTGGTAAATTGTGCCAATTTCTATAATTTTGAAATGCGGCAGCGGCAGCGCCTGTCGACTTTCCACTCAAATTAAAAAGTGGTCGGCGGCTTCCGCACTCTCTGGCAGATTCCCATTCCCATTCCCATTGCCATTTCCATTCGCCAGTCGCATTTGCATTCCCGCTGCCGCTTGATCCTCCAATCGGGATGGTGATCTCTACGCTGTCCGATTTTCGCAGCCCGGCCCAATATCACTTTGCAGGGGAAGTGCGACGTCGATCACATTGTCTTGTAGCTCTGGGAAGGCTTCCAGTAAAGTCATTCGGGGAATCGGTCTCTTCCCTGTCCGGAATCTTATCAATCATCCAGCACTTTCCTTTCGGTATGCACAAAAAGTGAAAACCACCTGTTTAAAGATCTGAAATGAACGATTGCTACGCCCCAACAATGGACCCATAAAACGGCAGCTTTACCAGAGACCACTCCGCAACAAACTTGTATGTGAGGTCTGCAAGCAGTTCGATGCACAAACGTATCATATTCCAGTATTTTCAAAGCATCACAGCTGCCACAGTGTAGCCATAATACTTACTTTGTATAAGAGGAGCTTGTTGGTTAACTATCATCGATACAGTTGAAATCACATACCTAGAGTTCTTTCCATGTTAAGTAATGGTTAAAAAAAGTGTACTCTCCAGCAAGGTGCCCCCTTCCTTGCGAATTCCCTGTGGGATTTTCCCCGACTTTTCCAGTTGCGTGCCTGCTATCAGTTCGGTGCATTTAATTTACCAAAAATTTGATGTAACACTCGTGGAAAAATCATTCAGCTCTTAGTACTTCAGTTACGCGGGATTTGATGATATTTTTATGGTTTTTCTGCGTGACTTCCGTGAATTGGCGAAATACCCGAATCAAATAAAGAGACTGAGCTATTTGGTTTTCAAATTAATTTCTTTTCGGTTTAATCGTACAAAAATACAAGTACATATAGGTAAATCAAGAAGCATTTTAAGACTAAATATTGCACATGATCAGCAGCACATTTTCTTGGTTAACAATATAAACAACATAAAAAAAACGTCGTACAAAATAATGAAAAGCGAATGTGTCCCGGCAGCACCTCTTCACTAAGAAAAGTAAAAGTCTGCCTATCTTTAGGCGCACTCTTTTCCGGCCAAAAGTATGCCTTGGCTTGGGGATTGCGGGTAGGTGTTAGATGAGATTTGGAGCTGGAGGATCACCCCGGGATCTTTCTGCTCCTCTAGCTTGGAATAAATACTAATGAGCGGATATCAGGCACAAGAAGCAATTGTGTTAACAATACGAGTAAACGTGGGGCTGGCACTCACTGGGATTTCACTGTCTTGCTGGACTTTATGCCCCTAGCCCTAAAAGTAAGCAGCACATCACTACTTTACACATCTGCAATCAGCAGATGTGATGGAAATGAGTGCGAAAGATGTCTCCGGATGTTGGAATTCGTTTTAAAGATGGTTAAAGATTAACAGATTTTAAATATGTCGAGAATTCTGAGGCATCGTTGAACATGGCCGAGTTTGAAAATTGGTGTAGTTGATCCAGGCAGAGACAGTGCGTTCTTTCAAGTGAGTTTCCACGCCCCCAAGTGGACATGTATCCAGACATCAGCCCTCGAGCAGCTGTGTCGTCTTGTATTCCACAGCCGAGCCCATTTCAGCGCCCAGTTTCTCCCTCACATACTCCCTGATCTGTTGCAGTCCCTTGTCCCCCGAACTGGGCCCCACATCCGCATCCGCAGGTTCCGGCCTAGCCGCCCTTTTTCCCTGGCGCATCTTAATCGCATGGGCGTGGTAGTTGAAGGGGCGTTCGTCCTCCGACTGCTGCTCCTGCTCCTCGATGTCAGACTGCTGTTGTTGCTGCTGCTGATGCTGCTGCTGCTGCTGGTGGTGGTGCTGCTGCTGCTGGTGGTAGGGATACGGATTGAAAATGACCTTGGTGTGGGTGGGTCGTGGGTTGTTTTCCGTGATGGGCAGACTGTGCTCCGCTTCCGGATCCTGTTCGGGAACACCTGAAGGACCTGTCGGCGGATCAGATTCTGGCACGTATATTGGCTGCTGCTGCTGCTGATGATGATGATGATGATGCTGCTGCTGCTGTGGCTGTGGCTCCGGTTCCGGCTGGGCCATTGCTATCAGATAGAGCTGGGGCTGCTGCTGCAGATGGGATTGCGGCTGGGCATAGTAGAACTGTGTGGGCTGCTGGTAGTCCATGGGCGCGTAGTACTGTTGCGGCTCATATTGTTGCTGCTGCAGCTGCAGCTGTTGCTGTTGCTGGTGGCGACCCTTGTAGCTCTGGTAGACATCATCGATGGGTGCATACTGCACTGGTGCCGGCGTGGGCGCCAGTTGGTGGGCATAGCTCACTTCCTGGTGGTAGGTGGCAGGTTCTGGCGGCCCGTATTGCTGCGAAGGATCCACATGTTGCTGCGGCTGCTGCTGTTGTTGCTGCTGATCTGCCTCCTGGAGCAAGCTGAGGTACTGGGCCGCCCTGATCTCGAGGTACTGCTGGAGAAGGGTCTGCAAATGGGCGGCGTACTTGGCGGGTCCCGGAATGCGCAGCACAATGACAGGCTCCTGATATCCCCCGTGGCCACTGGAACCACCTGCAGCACTAGGACTTTCCGCTTCGTCCTGGGGCAGATCAATCTGCGGCTGCTCGGGGGCGGTGTGCTGCGGTTGGCTTTCATAGCTGGTCTGGGGCTTGAGCTCGTAGGAGTACGAGGGTTCGATGGTCACGCTGGTCACTTGCTCGTGGTTGTGGTGGTGGTGCGCTGCCGGCTGGTGTGGCTCCTCCTGCTCCTCTGGAAGTGGCTGGGGATGGGCGAAGCCCGAGGGAATGTCATGCTGCGAGTACGGATAGAACATGAACTTGGGCGGCGTGTAATCATAGCCAGGATGCGAGTAGCCGTATCTGTTTGGATGTAGAAGTTAAATGGGTTAATATACATTTGGGTAATCTTCTCGTTCATGGCCTCACCCCAAATCCCCCTCGATGGTCCTCTTGCTGTTCTTGCCACCGCTGCTCGTGGAATTATCCCTCTCCACCTTAATCTTGATCTTGTCTCCGTGCAGCTTGAACTGCTTGTCCAGCTCCTTAATGAATTCCAGATCATCCGCCGGCAGATTGCCAAATGTCTCGGTTAAGGCCGGTGCCTTGGTGGTGCTTTTCGTGGTTGCCGATGTGCCGATCTTTACGCGTGGCTTACTGGGCTTCAAAGTGGTTGCTCTGCTGATGGAAATTGGCACTGTCGTTGGCGTTTTGGTTGGTCGCTTCTTCAGGGTGGTAACCTTTTTGGGAAATCCATTGCCCTTTGAACCACTCCCCTCTGACTGGCTCAAGCCGCTGGCCAAGCACACTATGGCACTAAGAGTGCCCTGTAAAATAGAGATATATAAAATAAATAAATTGGCTAAAAAAATGAGCCTTTATACGGTTAGAATTTCAAATAAAGTAAGGAGTTGTTTTAGCTCCCAGTTTGCGAATCGAAATTAACAGGAAGTCATGTTGTAAACCCTACGAAATTTAGTTCTTTAATTTTTAGCTACTTAAATGTTCCAATATCGAAAAGCCATTAGGTTCATTGTTGGAATAACTAAACTTGGATTGTGAAAATCATTGCTTTTGTTTCCAATCTTGGTTCGGGCTCAAGGTAAGAGGCGAAGACAATAAAGGAAGACAAAGGGGAACAAAGGGGGAGTTGGAGACAAAAGCTGTGGGCCATCCACTCGTGGTGTTGCTTTGATTTCGCTCTCAATATCGATCGTTAAACCAATCGATGCACAACACACGCTGAGAAGAGGTTTCACATTTGACATTTTATCAAGCGAATTGGTGTTGTAATTGAATCTCGTTGCTTTTGAGTTCGTGTCTTAAGTCTTTTGATTTTAGCGCTTGTTCGCAGTTCGTGCCTTCAGTCATTTGATTCGCAAATGGTGGTAGATACACTAATGATTCGATTTTCATCGATCAAATGACGATTATCTGGGTGACGATTATAGGTTACGGTCGATAACTGTTGTTGATACATGCGAATTATGATGAGTTATTAGCTTGAAAATATTGTTTTTAATCCAGTTTAGGCTAGGTAATTCTCATTACTGATCATTACTCTTTAATGTCAGATTTCCGATTGAAATGGAAGACTAGCAAAATAATTTATTTTGGAATTTATTTTGCATGCAATAATTGAAGCATGCGCCTCTCCCACTTTTCCATGTCCAGCTATAAATTCGTACTTCGTTTGGGTAGTTAAGTTTTAATTGCACTTTGTGACTCGATTATCCAGTGTGTGTGTGTGTGTGTGAGTGTGTGCTACCCGAAACTAGGACAGTGTGTCAAGTCATTTTAATAGTCGTTGTCGTCTCTTTACTGCTGGTTGCTTATGCAGCAGTTGTTATTTAGCCGTTAAGCAGGAAGAGTTTTTTTCGGCACACTTGCCACAAGACAGCCGCAACAGCGCATAGTTGCGAATTTTTGTCAAACCCTCGCTTGAGCTGTGGGAGCTGTGGGACCCGAGGAGCGGACCGCTTTTATGTAAGCTCCAGCTCCAGCTCCAGCTCCAGCTCTCATACAGAAGGAGCAGAGCAGAGCGGAGCAGAGCAGCAACTAGTTAGATCTGTCTTTCGCATTGATTTATCTTTACCAATTATTTTCTGTAATAATTTAATTGAATTGCATCGGGCCTCGAAGTCGCCTTTCACTCGCCGCACAAAGAATCGAGTTGGTGGGCGATTTTTGCGGCAGAGATGAGATTCACATTCCCATTCCCATTCCCGCATTACAAATTACGAGCTACAAACAACAGCAAGTCGGGGCAAACGATCGTCACGCAACGCGTGCAAATTAGTCGGACTTGGATTTTGCCCAGCTTGTGTGTGGTGTGTTGGTTATTGTTTCACTTTCGTTGTTGCATCATCCGCAGCAGCAACACACCAGCTGCTGCAACATCAAAGCCAAGCACAACAATAAAATGTAAATTAGACGTCTACAGATTATCCTGCCACTGGCTGAGCGGCGCCTTCTTCCCCTTCGGATGGGGCGTAATAACTTTATGTAACCACACGAGTGGCGACTTCAGCAAACGAGTTCTGCCTGCGCCGCTTGAGTCTTTCCCAGCACTGAGAAGGAAAATACTATATCCAAACATGTACATAGAGTAACAATATGTAAAAAGAGTAATAATATAGTCAAGATTCTCGTTCACAATTCTTATTTGAGATAACTGAATAATATCCTCTTAATATACATAAATTAAATACAGGAAATATCCACTACGTTCTTCGCCATCTGATGAAAATTTTCAATACTTATTGATCTTAGTAACTTCTTATGTTAAACACATTTTTTTAAATAATCTGATTTGAAACGCTCTCTGATGACGATTTCTTTCATAATTTATAAATCTTTCAACAATCTTCTATATCATCAGTTTCTGGTTCAAAGAGGTTAAAAAACTGTAACATTTTACTTTTTGAAACATAGATTTTATAAATCCCAGAGCTAGTCAGCTTGATTCAATGAAAAGACGATTTACCACCCCTAATTTTCGCTCTGTGTGCACATTTGCGTAAACGGATTTCTGCTGACCACTTGACCAATCGCCTGTGATTCTGCCGCTTTATCGTCCAATTAGTGGACGACTAACGCAACACAACTCAGCCCCTCCATCGTGCTGTTTGATAGATGGAACTGGACACGGACTGGCAAAGTGGACAAGGGCAGTGTCAGATGGCCGAGTGGCCAAGTGGTTAAGTGGCCGAAGGGCAGTAGTCAGTGGAGCGAGTGAAGAGGTCAAGATTATCGAGATATGGCAACTAGCGGGAGTTGGGAGTTGGGAGTTCATTGCATCGTACACCTGGCTGAGTTGGTTGAACTGCAACCACTTTCTAAGCCGGCTTGGCTGCCACTGCACCACTTGAATGCAAATTAATTTGTCAGCCGACGACTGACTAGTTTTTATCCCGCACAAATTGCACAATTCGATTGGTGGGTGGGTCTAGTTTCCGGGTTTTCCAAAGGAGATTGTATAATCTTACTCCTGCTCTTACCAATATTAGCGCTAATCTCATGGCGATTCCAGGTCACAATTCACAATTTCACAAAATCCGATTTTTATGTTATATATTCTATGCACTTTTCAATACATTTGTGTCTTTGAGAACCAGAAAAAAAATAGCAAGGGTACACGGCCGGGTTCCTTGGGCTTAGAGTGTCTATGTGGATTTGATTTTAGTTTTGGTTTAAGATTCGAATTCGGAGTCGGAGTCGGAATCGGAGCGGTGCTAGCGTTCAAAAGTCGCGCCTCTTACTGCGGATGGCGCTGGCGATGCTCGCGGTTTTTATATCGCAACCACAGCACAACAACTTGGTCTTCGGGTTGCATCAAGCTGGAATATCGGCTTCGGAGTTGGAGTTGAAGTTGAATTTTTGAAGCTGAAGCTGAAGCCAACGCCAAAGCCAAAGGCAAAGGCGAAGGCGGACTGTGGACCGTAGACCGTGGATCGGGGATTGGGGATCGGGAAAAGAAGACCGAAGTTCACCATTAATGACACCGCACGTCTCTGTGTGTGACTGAAGGTGTAGGTTGTCTGGGATTGCCCCAACTGTAAACAAAGTGCTGGAGTACTTTAGATGCTGGTCAGATACAGAGAGATAAAATGCAGAGAAAAACTGTTGCGGAATTGGGAAAACGAAGCTTGAGGCACAGGCATAAATAAGGGAGCTATTACAGATGAGAAAGCGCACTTTTATTCATTGAATATATTCCATTGCCGTCTGAGCATTACTTCCCGAGCTGAGAATCATAGATCATAGATCGACCTTGATTCGCCATGGGAGAGCAATCTTTCACATGGCCCTTTTGTATATGGTATATGTATGCATAGTACCTAACCAGATATGGAGGGAACTGGGAAACCTTTCCAATTTCTTTGGGGACAAAAGAGCGGCGCTTTTGTCTGGGCTTTTCCAGTTCAAGTTCAAAGCCATAAAAATATTGGCGTAACTTTGGCTTATGACAAAGGCCTGGACTTAAAAGTCCGATTCCCCGGGGCCTTTCATTTTGAGTGAATACGTATTGGGTTCATTATGATTATTTCTGTATCTCTCTGGCCCGCATAAAGCCGCAAACCAATCGAAACAGAAACAGCAACAGCAACAGAAATTTGCATCGAAACAATTGCAGAGCATCCCATCCAGATGGGAAAAATAGAGAGTGCCAGAGGTCCGCGAGTAGTGGCACTTTAATTGGCGCATTAAGTTGTTTTCGCTTGGGCTTGGCCTGGGATTTGGACTGGCTTTTGGCTTTGCCCAGTGCCAAAGGAGAAATGGCATAACAAGAGTGGAGTTTTTTTTTTCTTCTTTTTTTTTCATTTGGATCGTCGCTGGTGGGATTTGGTAATCCATTTTGTCAAAAGACACAAGACACGACACTAAGCGAAGCGAGATAACGATAAAAGGCAGTAGATAACTGAACACTGGAAACTAAAACCCAAAAACATCATTCGCAATCACGAGGCTGCACTGTCGAAAGTGTTTTTGCCGCTGGTACCCTTGAGTTTGGGGTTTCGGGCGTTTCAGGCGTTTCAGGGTCGTCGACAATCTCCAAAAGTGACATGATGAACTCGTAGGACTTCCGCTGCGTTAAAGAAAGTGCATGCGAGCATAGAACCGAAACAAGTTCGTTTATTTAGGTTTAAATAGTTGGATGTTAATGCTAGGAGGCTCAACGTTTAGGGTATCCTTTCGTCGCTACTTTTGTTGCCATTTTCGTAAAGCTGCCATCGATGGGCGCACACCGATAAGGAAAATGCGCAATTGAAATGCTGGTCAGCTCGCCAGTTCGATGCTCT
Organism: Drosophila teissieri; assembly: GCF_016746235.2. Classification (NCBI taxonomy): domain Eukaryota; kingdom Metazoa; phylum Arthropoda; class Insecta; order Diptera; family Drosophilidae; genus Drosophila; species Drosophila teissieri. The sequence continues at coordinate 1,032,445 of NC_053034.1, read as the reverse complement.
TTTGTGCTCTGGCACTCCAGTCCACTCGATTCCGCCCAATTCCGATGCCAACAATAACCGCAGCGAATCGAAGACGCGGCTAAGCAAACATTGCAAAATGAAGCGTCAAAACCAACTCACAACCTTAGCTCAATTTCAACAATTCAACTAGCCATGGCTCATTGTTCAGAGGTGCAACAATGTCACTTAGTCAGACGTCATAATGCGGCATTATGACGGCTGACTATTTATTGTGCTGGGCAAGTCCCATGATGAAGAGGCCTACGGATTACGGATCGCAACTCACACAAAGCCAAAACCCAAAAGGCAAAAGCCAAAAACCAAAAACCAAGATCGAGAAGACTGACCGTGGGCATCGTCCACAAAGCGCGACCCTTTATCAATTCGAATGCATATTTACGATCGAGCCCACGATTTATTTCGGTTCGGACAACTGGAGCGACTTGTGACCCCACGAGAAGGTCGTTGGCTCTGGCTCAATTCAGTTTTCTTTTACTCTGACAGTGGCATCGGGATTTCTTACATTCATTCTCAAATAAAATAAACCAAATGGATTGAGTGTGGCACACCTGACTGCGCACTGCCTTTCTCTCAGTGTGGTCTTTGTCGTCACCGGAATCAACGGCAGCCAGGAAATACCCTTTAAAACAGGGCAGGGCTGCCCGTCAGCGCCATCATCATCATCCTTACTTTCCGTCTGTCGTCTGCATATTTAATGGGTGACAAACAATGCAGCAATTTTGTGCTTCATTAACAGCCATGAGATGGCCAAAAGAAGCGCAACGAAACGAGGCGAAACAAAACGAGACGAAACGAAAAAAAAGGCAACGCAAACAACTGCCACAACTCGAAAATCGCAAGTTGCAACTGCAGCATCTTCGCTTCCTACTTGCATAAATCTCCACCTGTCCGTCTTTCAGTCTCGTGTCTTCTGTCTCGTGGATTTCGAAGCCGCATCTCTACATCTCTGCATCTCCGCACACTGCCACACAAATCATAATTTTGTGGCCACTCCGAGTGGCATCGCAGCGTAATTGTTTGTTATTGCTGGCTGTTTGGTTTATGGCCGCGATTACGTGAGCAAAACCCCTGGGGGAGAGTCCAAGGAATCGAATCGGTGGCTTTGGGGCTCAACTGGCTCATTGACAAAGTCACATATTGCACATTTGATGCGATTGGCTTCGCTTTTGGCCTGCGATGGCCTGGCCTGGCTTTAAATGGAGAGCTGAAGAGCTGGAGAGCTGGAGAGCTGAAGATGCGGCTTGTTGCCCATTTGTATGCTGTTATGTGATCACCGCTCAACTTTATGAACGGAGAAATCTAATTTCATCACGAGACTCACCTCGGATGGCAATAGGTTCTTTATAAGCGACTTTAACACTGCATCAGATGATAAATGCAATCTGCTTTCCCTGGCAAACAAAATGCAATCTTATTTCTGCTGCAATAAATATTCGTATTTGTAGGTATTATTAAGAAACAAATAATTAAATCGTACGCTAAACCCGAACTAAGTAAGGTGGTTAGTTGTCCTTGAGTTTACCGGGCTGTCCCAGCGATTTCTTCACGATTCTCGAACGCTCCTCCTGCGAGTCTCGCTTGTAGAGCCTCAAGTGCGGCGGAGCGAGATACGCGAGCGTTTGCCGTGCAACGGGAGTGAATCCTTGCTGGGGCTGTGACTGTGGCTGTGGCTGGTGCTGCCTGATCAGGCGCAGTACCTCCCAGCTGGGAATGTACGAGTCGAGCAGTGATTTCGAGGAGCGTCCAGCGAACAAATCGGGCGTGGGATCCGGCTGCGATGGCCGGAATGGCCTGATCCTCTCCGGCCCGCCCGGTCGTCGAGTGGTGAAGCTCACAAAGCTGGGCGGATACGGCAGCGGAACCCGCGGCCCATTCGCGTAGTGGCGCTGGGGCGGCTGAGCGGGAGCGTAGGCGAACTGCTTGGACTGCTGAACCAACAGGGGCTGGCCGATGGCCCGGCCACCCTGGGCGGTAAAGCCGTAGATGAACGGCGGCCGGGCATGGGGCGGCGGAAGGGGGCGTGGCACTGGGAGGGGCAGGGCATTGCTGGTCACATACGGAAGGCCGCGCAGCTCCAGATCCAAGTCGTAGGGAACTATGGGTTTGGCGAATCGATTAGCTGAGGAGGCCACCGTTGTCGTCGCTGGCGAGGGCGTGGGAGTGGGCGTGGCAGCCGTGGGGCCACTGAAAGAAAGGAAAAGAAAAGAAGCTGATTAAGAAACGGATTAAGTCCTTTGAATTACAGCAATCGCTGGCTTCATTTGTCGGAAGCTAATGCGATTGTAAGTGAAATGCTGCCATTTCAACACTTTCAGCCACTAACTAACTAATTTAGCCATCCAAAATTGGCTCAAAGCGATCGTTGGGCCCAAAATAACGGCTCCTATCCGTCGCCTTTACGATTAGCATTTCTGTTGCCAATTTGCAATCTCCAAGCGGCAATTTGCACGTCAATCAAAGCCCAACAAGCCCTCAATCAGTTGGCCAGATCCTCGGTCGGCTGTTAAGTGAACATTGTAATTGACTGCATTCAAGGTATTTTCTTTATGAAATATATATGGAATATATTTGAAGACGCTACTCAATTCAGAGCGCAGATAAATGCTTTTCACAGCAATTGGTAAATATAAATTGTTGAACTGAACGCTTTTCCTGCAGCTTGCTTAAATGCACGCACGTCTTATATTTCGCGTGTGTTTTTCTTTTGGAATACTTTTTTCTAATTTTCCGGTTCAGTCGTATGTTATTCATTTCTCGTAATCATTTCCAGTTTCTGATTTAAGCTTAAAAGCTACGAGCTTTTTCGTTTGGCGAACTCGCTCTGGTCTCAGCTAAAACTTGGGCTTTTCCTTACCTAGTTTTAGGCCCCAAAAAATAGTTTAAACTTAAAAAGCTCGCTTTCAGCCAATACTCACACGTAGAGCACACCTGGCAGGTGGGAGGGAAAGGCGTAACCCGAACTCAGCTGCTGGTGCTGGTGCTGCAGCTGACGCAGCTCCTCCAATCGCCGACTCCGCTCGAGATCCCGCTCGCGTTGGGCGGCCTCCTGAATGTAGCTGGGCGGCAGACTGGCGGCCACATTCGGCTGCCATTCGTAGCGATTGGGCAGGAGGGGCGGCCGGTTGAGGTCCAACTGCTGCAGGTGGTCCCGTTCCAGGTCGTCCAGGCGGAGAGGCAGTGGCGAAGTGTCGTCGTCGTAGCCAGAAGGTGGTAGGATGCCGTGGACATTGTTAATGGAAACGACGAAGAGCAGAATGAGGTGGTGCAACACCTGTTGTGGAGTGGAGTGGAAGTTCGAAAAAGGTAGCAATTAGAAGGGCCATATGTTGTTGATATGTCGTAACATAATCCCCAAAATTAAATCCCAATCCATTATCAGCAAGTGTATTCGCAACTTGGCGCTGTGAATGAGAAGTGTGTCTCTTTGGCGATTTTAACTTCGGTGAAAGGTTCAGTTTTGGCGCCTTTCTCTGAACTGCGAACGGACCACGCCCACCAGCGCCTATTGATGCGTTTAATTGCGTTCGACCACGTTTAATTTGGCTCGAAATTGCAAAAGGGCGGGCAGGGGATTTCCCAGTGTTTTTCTTTGTTTCTCGCAGCTTTGTTCGCCTTCGAGAGGAACGGTCAGTGGACTGTTGTGCTCCGAGACAAATCGCGGTGTGAAATCTGGACAGACCAAGCCCCGGCGGTGGGTGTAACATCCCCTTTTGTAGCCACTTCGCCACTTTGCCACTTCTCCACTTTTCCACCTCTCCACTTCGATGGGGCACCTGCTGCCGAAGGCCGCACCACTGATAAGCCACTTGCGGAGCAGCCTTTCTAAAACGAAATCTTTAAATCGAAACTGCAGGCTCTGGCCAAGCAACTTACGACCATTTGTCACGCGATGAAGAAGCATTCCAGTTGATGTGGAAATACTTGCCGCCAAATGCTGTGCACTCTGCAACTCTGCCACTCTGCAAAACTAGTTGCAGTCACATGCGTGGCCCAGTTTAAGCGGTCTTTCAAATTGGATATTTGAAATATTTGGATATTTCGGCGGCCCCGGGTCGGCTAATGATCCCAACCAGGTCAGATGACATAAGACGTGAGACGCGAGACGCAAGATGCAAATGCAGCTTGATTGATGGCCTAAAGAAGCTAATGAAGTGCGCATCGTTAACACGCGTAATTTGCGCGCCTCTTTCATGGAAACATGGGCAAAAAGCGACCACACATAGTGTAAACATGGCCGCAGAAAAAATCAAAGGAAAAATTAAATGAAAAAAACCGAGATAATACGAAAAACTTAAGACACAAACTAGGCACAGGGCCAGCGAATAAACTTCGATTAGGTCGGCCGATTGTAGTTCAAGTCGAACGTGGGGAAGTGCAATGTCAGATGTTTCAAAAGCTTAAGAAGTTTACATTGTTGTTGCTGAAAATCCTGGTTCAACGGCCTTTCAATTTAGTTTTCTCCACGCCAGGGGGAACTTGAGTCTCCCATATTTATCAATTTATCTATTCCTATGTCGCTACTTATCCGGCCGACTACCTCACCCAACTTTCCCCCTTTTGTCCGATCAAATAATACCCTGGTGACATATCATATCATTAATCAATCCGCGGACCATGAAATTGTCTCAGCCGGGCTCATTAGAGATATTTTGTTTTCGAACAACTCAATCAAGCGTTCTCCCTTTTTTGCTGTCTGAATATGAATTCGAGTAAGAGTTGACTTATATATATTTTTGCATTTCCTTTTCACTGTTAATTTGTTTTTCTGCAACTAAGTGAGTAGTTAATCCTCTCAACAAATGGGGTTGTCTTACAGGTTTCTGTGCAGCTAAAATTTGATTACATTTTATATGTTATGACCCCATTATCAATTTAGTTTACGCTTCTGATGTCTCTATTTGAGACAGTATTCCTTTCGAGTCGACTGCAAACGCACCATGATTACAGAACTCCGTTTATGGCCTCCTCCGGTAATAACTTGTGCTTGTTGCTAAGTTGATGATGGGGCTGCTTGACCGCCTTGATCCGGCTAAATGACGATGGTCACTCCTTGGAGGGAACCAGCACAGACAACATTCACCGGTTCGCACGTAACACACTCGGGTGCACCAACAAACAACAAAAAATAAAACAAACAATTTTAGCACTAAACTCGGGCCATGTCCAGCAGCAGTCAGCAATGAAAATGAAGTCGACAAATGGGAAGTAAAGCCAAAGCCAAATCCAAAAACCAAAACCAAAACCGAACCGAGCGGGAGACGAGCGCTGAGGCGACTGCAATGGCGCGAAGCTCTGACACGGCGTTTTATAGTAGTGGCGTCTAGTTCTCTCTGGTCTCAGGTTCAGGTCTTGAAACTGAAATCCAAATCTCGAGTATCGGAACCAAATGGGCAGCGTTTGTTGGCCAGCTTCACGAGATGCAGATGAGCGAAGGATGGAAAGATGGTAGATGGATAGATGGATAGATAGTTGGATAGATGGAACACAAAGGCGGATTGGATCCGTTTAGAGCTGCGGCAATTAATTGAAAAGGAAAGTAAATAGCTGCAAGCTCGGCAACTCAAATTGAAATCATTTCAAACTCAATCAGCGGCAACAAAGCGAGCACCGCCCAGCAACAACAAAGGCTAATTTACGCGTTTTAAAGTGTTATAACAACGTCGGACAAGTGAAGCGCGCACCCCTTCGAAACAGCCATGTATGTAAGTCATCTACATCTGAAGGAAAATACGACCATTAATCGAGTTCGAGTTCGAGTTGGAGCCAGCCGCGGATTCCAGCTCAAAGTCAGACCCGGACCATCGATAACCGCTCATTTCCGCAGCCCAAAACTTTGTGGCAAGTGGCCATCCGACCCAACCGACCCATCATCCCATCATCCAAATCCCATTACAAGGGATTCACCGCCACAGGGCGTCCTCCACATTATCGTGGGTATGGGTATATCATCTCGTCATCGTCGGTGCATCGACGACATGTGGAATGGTCGGTGATTGAAAGTGAATTGTGGCACTCAGTGCGCAGTGGAATGCCTCTCCAATTGCGTTTGGTACCCTTACTGAAGATAAGATGAAGTGGATAAGTTTGACGCGTTCTTAAAATTACCGATAGAATTCTTCACGTTCTATCAAACAACTAATGTTAAATAATTATTTTGCATTGAGTCAAATGCTTTGCAGGGTGCGGTATAACCAATTCTTACTTGAATTAGACTTGAAGAGCATACCATTGTCGATGTTTCGCCGCGAAATACCTTTGGTCATTTGCTCCACTTAATGCGGCAAGTGAAAGATGCTTTGGGCTGAGCCCCTTCCCTTTACTTACCCCGCCACTTGGAGTGGGGCAATGAAGGGCCTATTTCGATTTGAGCCAGTTAATTCCAAATAAATTTGTCAAATTTTGACAATTAGGAGTCGACAGATGAAATGGCTGGCAGCACTGACGCAACTCCAAGGTTTTGTGGCACACACGCCACAACTATAGTAAACTAAACTATACAACCCGTCTCTGTTCCGGTCGGGCGCGAAATAGTGTTTTGGTCACTTTCACGCAAATGAAAGAGAAACAAAAACAATGGCCCTGCATTCTGCACAAGACCACAATGCCAGACGACCTTCGTCTTGGGCTTCCAGCCTAAAAGGTGGAGGAGCACTCCTCCATTTGAGGTGTGTTTGTGTGTTTTTCTTTGCTCGCTGTCCCCTTTTTGGCGGCTGTGCAAATAAACAATCTAGATACGGTAACGTCTGGATTTCATTCGGGTTTATTTGGCTGGGTTTTGTTTCGTTTGGTTGGGTCATCTTAGCACGGTGTTGGGCTGTTGGGCTGTTGGTGTGAAAACGAAAGGTGGAAGCCCGCTGAAGAACGACACCAGTGACTCAGATAAAAGGGCGTTATGTAAATGAAATGGAAAGAAAACAATTTTGGCACATGTGCCATATACTCGCACTGCTCATGTTTCCCATTATAAAAGTCGCGGCTGTTGAATTATGAGAAAATTTATTTCTGTAGTCACAAGACGGTAGGGTTTTAAGGTGAGTCTTAGAAAATTACATGTTTGTGCGCTTCTTGACTTGTAAAAAAGTAATCACAGGCTCACTCCATACACAAGGCTTTGTTCCAGAAGAAAAAAAGAGGCTTAAACGTTGCGAGACTTTGGCGGCAGCTTACATCCTATGGCCTGGTCCTCAGGTACAAGTGGGGACCATTGGCGGCGGCGTCATGGCCGCCAGGCAATCCCATCGAGGCGGCTGGCAAGTACTCGTTGAGATTTAGCGAGAACGAGGGCGGGAAGTGTTTGTCCTTCGCCTCGCGATTGATCCGATAGGTGTTGCGGAAGGCGGCCGCCGGGTTGATGGACCCACTGGCGTATCCCTGGAGGGCAGCGTAATTGGGCGGCAGAGCACTCAAAACGGTGGCCGTCCGTCCTCCGAAGTCTGGCTGTGCGCCGGCGGAGATTGCTGGAGGAGATCCGGCGGCTGCTGCGGCAGCCGAGAGGTACGGCGAGATGGGCACTATGATCGGTCGGGTGGGAATCAGCTGCAGGTACTGGACCGAATTTCCGGATCCATCTTGGATTGTCTGGGCCGGAAGATACTGCATGAGCATGGGCGTCGACGGTAAACTGGCCACACTCGGTGTTCCGGCCGTTTGCATGGGCGTGAAGTTGGTCTCCATTTCGGGCATCTTGTACGAGGGCTTAAACGCCGGATCCGTTTGCGCCAGAATCTGGGCCTGAAGCTGATTTTGGGCTTGGGCCTGGCTCTGGACCATGTCGTAGCCACTGGCATAGGCACTCAGCGAGTTCAGGTGCGCCTCCTGTTGCTGCTGCTGCTGCTGCTGCTGTTGCACCTGTGGCAGGCTGTTCGGGGACTTGGAACCCTTACCGGCGATCTCGGGACTCGAAACGGGGGAGCCCTGAAGGAGGGGCATCACGAGGAGCTGCAGCAGGAAGAGGTGGCAATGGATGTACATGTGTCGGTGGCACAGCATCTGCACGTAGCGAATGGGAGAAACGTTAAGGGGTCGTGTTCATGAAATATATTTGCAATAAGATATTTAAGATACTATAGTATAACATTTTGCAGCTTATGCCCAAAACTGATTTCAAGGACGCGAAGTGCATCCAAAATCAAAACACTGTGGTAAACTGGACCATATGGATCACCTTTCGAAACACTTTTTTATGAACACAGAAAAAAAAGTATGAGCTTTTCACCTCGTTGAATTTTCGCTGCGATTTGAATTTCAATGCTGCCTGGGAGCGTGGAAAACACTTGCACTTTTCCTGGCGAGCGACGCGCTTTGATTAACACGGCTGCATTGCGAGCTTGGCTTTTATATCGCTAGTCGACCAATTTCCCGCAATTGGCAACAGGCTGCGGCTCCGACTGCAGTTTTAGCCAGAGCAAAACACGGCAGCGTCAGCGTCTGCAAACCCAACAACAACATTTGGCCGGCACTGTCTTGAAGGCATTTCAGCAGCATTGTTGCGTGTGCCAGGCTCTTGCATGTTGCAGGTTGCAAGTTGTAAGTTGCTGGTTGCTATTTGCTGTTTGCTATCTGCTAGTTGCTATTTGCTAGTTGCCGTCGTGTCCATCGCTTTTGGCTACGCTTCAAGTTCAAGTTTACAGCCATCGATCGCGCATCAGAGTCTTGGTTTCGTTTACGTTTTCGCTTTCGATCGACTTGCTTTGCTTTACTTCGAGCAGCTGGGTTCCGTCTTCCGAATCCGAATCGGTGGTTTGGGGGCGTGGCGTCTTTGGATCTCGCAGCGCTCCTCTTCCGCATTGCATATGGGCATGGCTACGGCGACGGCTACGGCTAACGGGTTTGGATGACAGCCACCAATGGCTGGTAGTTTGGTCGGTAGTTGTCACATTGGCTTTGGTCAGAAAGTGGGCATGCGATCTAATAGATGTGCCATTTTCTGAGTTTATCTCTAAGAGAAGCGGACTTCTTTAGGCATACAAATGTACTTGATTTTTGGAGATAAGGCACACTGAATCGAAAATTAATGAGGATATTTACTATTATGGTAATTCATAATTCAATTTGTGATGAAACCTATTGTCCCACTGTGCCCATTAAAACGCATTTGGTATAATTTGACCGTAAATTTAGCTATTGACTCGGGTAGACTGATATGGCTGTTCAAGTGGGATGGTGGTCACCACCGACTCAGGTGGCAAAGCTCTGTGCGCTTCCCTGGGATTGGGTCGGCATTGAAGTGCCGGGCTCGAGGGTTCCGAAGATCAGCGCGGAGCAGCGGCGATGAAGGGTGCGCCGCCAGTCGAGCATCCCGCAATGGAGCTTCCGGGGCAACGCGGTGGCCCACAGCGACAGCCAGAGAAGACAGGCGCCGATCAGTCCGGTAGTCAGGCCCAAAGTCCAGTACTCGCAGGCCAGAAAGGTCTGCTCCTCGACGGCCAGGGCCTGGAGTATGCCCACAATGGCGCACTGGCAGAGGGACTCTATGCGGTGCCACAGTTTGCTTAGGGTCAAGTCCAGCACCAAACAGCAGACGCCTGTTTCCAGGAAGAGCGATGCCCAGGACGACTCATTGCCGCGAAGGTTTCGATTCCCATTCCTAAACCGCTGATCGGCGGGCAGAGCACTGGGAAACATCCTCACGGCGTGAAGAAGGGTCACCACGCAGGCGGAGAAGAGCCAGGCGCCCAAAAGAGGAGCAGCGGAGCCGGGAGATTCGCGGAAGTAGTAGTAGTACGAGATGCCCAGCACCGAGTGAATCAGCACCGCCATGATCAAGGCCGTGAGTCGAGCCATCTCAGGAGGTCCTCTTCAGTCTACAGTTCCGGATTTACTGGAGTCAAGTTGGGTGGGAAAGCCTGAAACTGAACTATTCAACTGACTTTTGAAGCAGCAGTCACTATTTGTGCAACCCTTGTGATATTCATTCTTGTTTTAAGGAGCCATAAGGAAAGCTAGTAGGACTGTCTTAATATTTAATATAATTGATATTCTCTTTACAATGCATAATGTATAATTTATGACTGATACAGCATTCTTGCCGAATAATGCCATGTGTAATTGCACAGGTTTCCTCTTTGTGTAATCACAGTCACTGTCCGCGTCACAGTTGGAGTCACAGACACGGCGGCAATGGCAATTATCACCACAAGTCAAACAGGCTTCGATGTCAAGGCCTTGTTTTCCTCATTTCCAGTGGGCTCATTACGTGAGGCAAGTGGAAATGGTAAAAGGGGAAATGTGCTCAATAGTCGTCAGCTTACTTTCATTTTTCTTCGGCCAAAGCTTTGCAGCTTCGCAGCTCGCACTTTTGGACTTTTAAGCTTTGGCATGATCATAAGCTTTTCTAGATCTGCCAACAAAGATGCGCTCATTTATAAAATGATGAAGTTGGTTGGCATGGAATGAAATCTTTTAGTAAGATTAAAACCCTGAGCTGCAAATAGTCTCATAAAGCCCTGGATGCACTTGCTCCGCACTGTGCGCTGCCGACATGACGTCCCAATCCTGGTGTTGCTGCTCCTGCTCCGCTTGCACTGTCAGCAAGTCATAAATCTTCGGCTTCAACTGAACTTGATACATCAAAATGTTGGTCAAATTAAATTTCTTGCGCCTCGTCCTTTCCCCGCCGCTCCTTGATCCTCGCAGGGATTTCACTAGCAGCAGCAGCAGAAGGAGCAGCTGCCAAGTAATTCGTCAAGCTGCTTTGTCCTCCTCCAGCGGCTGTGCTTCTTATCTCATCTCTGGGCGAGCATTGTTGCTCCGCTCCTCTGTGCTGGTGCTGTTCAACTGTCTGACTCCACCACCCACCTAACCACCCACCTACCACCCACCACCCACCAGCTACCACCCCCTGTAGCCATCCCTGTATCGCCCCGTTTTGGCTGGCTTTCATGTCAACTGCATTTTTCTTTTGCTGTGTTGCTTGTTGTGTGCTGTGCGCTTTTTCACTGCTTTAAACCACTTAATGGGTTTTTTTTATGTGGACCTGGCTTAGATGGAAAAGCGCAAGGATGGCGGTGGGGGGTGGGAGGTGGAAGGTGGGTGGTGGCATGGCGGTGCCTCGGGGCTATTCATGCTGCAGCTTTCTTGTAGCTTCATTCACAAAGACTTGCAATTCATCAAATCTCGTTAGCCTCGGCTTTTATAGAAAATCTGCAGCTGCTTTTGCTTCTGCTTTTCTTTTCGGGCTTTCGGGCTTTCGGGGTTTCGGGGGGCTATTCCTCTCATTCAGCTGCCACGCCCACGGACACGGAGTGGGCGCGGCCGAAGCTTCAGCACCGATTCGCATCCGTTTTTCCATTTCCAAACGGCATCCAAACGGCTATCCTCTGGGATCCTCTGTCATTATTGACTGGCAAAGACTTTAAGACAACTTTTGTTCCGCTCCCATGCGCTTAACTTTAAGGGCTTTACCTTATCTTCTCCACCAGAGCTGAGCCTGAGCTCCGATCCATGGTTCCTTCGCTTGAGCTAATGAAAAGTGTGTGTCGCCCAAAATGGAGTGGAATCCTTGCAGCTGCAACAGGCCCTCCTGGCGCGCAGCTCATCTAAATGAAAGTAAACCAAAGCTCTGCCAAGGAACAACAATAAACGAGTGGTCAGGTGCAATGCATGTTTAATGCCTCCACCGCCCAACCACCACTCACCCACCAGTATAAATCCGTGATGGAGGAACGCTCTGGAGGGATGCTCTCCACGTTTCCCAGGTAGCCTTAAAAATGTTTCCAGCACTGGGGTACATGTGGCCAGCACACTGGGATTAGAGGACCCTTTTGTGCTTCCTTCACAACTTTTTGCTGGGATCAGCACTGTGTGGGTATACTTTGTAAATAGAAAATCTGCTATTCAACACTGGTCTGTGCTTGGCCGACCTAAGTAACACCGCTACCAATACTGTTTTGTCTGCTGGCCAGTGTTTTCGAAGCCCAAGTGATGGCAGAGCATTTGCGCCGCACTTTGGCTAAGTGGGCGAATGGCGCATGGAAGCAGCTGCTCCTGGGCACCGGAGCACCGAAGCACCGAAGCACCGAAGCACCACCTCCAGCCTGGCAGCTCCAGCCTGCCAGCTCCTTCATTTGCTCCCTCTTGGCAAAGTGCCCCATATCACGCACAGGCAAACATTGCAAGGACCCCAAATGCATTCAATTAACAATTTCTCCGGCCCTAGACCTGGCACACAACTTTACTTTACTGGCTGCTGCAACTGGGAACTAAAAAGCGGGAGCAGGAGGCGGTGGTGGCTTTTAATCAAAAACTTGCATTTGCCAAGTGGCAGGGCAACTTTTTGGGCCAAGTTTGTGCGGCGCCAGAAGTGGGTAAACTTCACCAAATTGTGACGTCGACAAAAGTCAAATCGTGCCGACTCGCAGCACCCTGAAGGCCTCACATGTTCATTACGCTACACGATTGCAATCAGGGGAATGTGTTTTGGGGTGCAGAATTAAAAGATACCGTAGTAAAAGGAGTTGGCTGGATATTTGGCACTCACTGTGATGCAAAAATGTATGAAATGTATGTTCTTATAATAACTCTCTTTCAACGTGTTTGTATCAATGATCCAGATTTTTCCTGTATCCTTATGCATGTCTGCGTAATTTACGAGCAAATACTGTTGAATTAGGGCTTCATTTATGAATCATACTCGCGTAATGAAATCATTGATTACAATTCGTTATTCGTTGTGGCAGAAACCATTCTGGATGTTGTCAGTCAGCAAGTGAGTGCCGCAAATTGCCAGGACGGGACTCGCAACTCGGAACTCGGAACTCTGTGGAAATTCAAAGCATTGCCGAGAAATGAGCGTAACCGAAGCCAAACACCCGCATGCCAAACGGAGCTCCACCTTCCAGCCCAGACCATCGCCAATCGTTCTCCCTTCTGTTTGCCTCGCCCACTCCATTTTAAAAGTACTTTTGGAGGACGAGGATCGAGGGGTTCGCATGGAGGATGGCGGATGGAGGTTGGAGGATGGCTGATGGCTGGCGGGCTCGTGCCATTTAGCAAAAGTAATTAAGCGTCAATGCGTTTCATTTGTGTTACTTTTCTGGGCAATTACGGCGCAAAGTTTGCACTTTTGCAGTAGTGCGGCGCAAAATGTTCATTGTTAAAGGCAGACCCAGAGCCAGACTCCCTCAGACTGCAAAAAGATTTTATGCCGCAGCCCCAGAATCGATCGCAAGAAGGGGATAGTTGGCGTTTGATACAGCGTCAACAGGTGAGCTCCCGACTTTCGGACTGTTATCAGCGTTTTCTGCTCCATCATCGTTATTATGATTATCATTATGATGAGCGTCGTCGGGGTTCGGAAGCAACGTTTTACCAACTACCGGGAATCCCTCCACTGGCCACTGCAATGTGCTAAGAGTGTTTCTCATTAAAAAGTTGTTTCGCAATTTTATTATCCTGTCGTTACCGAGGTATTTGTAGTCCAGAGTCCAGAGTCCCTGTCCGTGGCCGTGTCCGTAGTCATCCTTCCCGTCTTCATCCTCGTCCCCCAGGTGCTGCTGGTTGGTTGGTTGGTTGGTTGCTTCATTGTGACGAGCTGAGCTCAACCGGGGTGACAATGTCAATAAAGCAAACTTCGCACCCGGCCAAGAGCCCTGCGGGGATCCCGCTCATAAAATTATTTTTAAATTACTTGTAAAAATAACAGCAACAGCCGGAGCGCAGGGAAATGCAAAAAGTTTAAATAAAAGTGGGGAAAACAAAAATTATAGCGAGCGGCAAACAAAACGGAGCAAAACAAAATCATTTACGATGGCTCAAGGGATGGCAACCAGGAATTATCGTTGCATAGTTTGGCGGAAACAATTTGCACAGAAATGAAGCTTTCACAAGTATTTCTACTCCGAGTAAACGGATGAGACTTTGACCTCAAGATCGTTCAGTTGTAATACAACGATTAGTTGGGCAAAACGATTAGCACCCCGACTTACAAATGAATCCTCAATCGTTTATAAATATAGTTATTATGCGGCCGGATAGGTCCTACTAAATTTGGCTAATTGATAAAGCCCCACAGCTCGCGGCCATAGATAATTCAACATGAAGGTGGCTATTATCGCAGCTCTCTCGCACTCTCGTTTTGATTAGATTGCGATTCCTGCTTTGGGCAAACTATCTTCAGTGCTCAGTACGCAGTCGAGCATAATGTCAACAAGAGGTGGCTTCATTCGGCTCACAATTCTGGTGACGGCGTCCCTCTTGGCGATCTTCATCCTCCTCAGTGCTCTGCAGCGCACGGATAACCTGAGACCCACGGACTTGAGCCTATATGGCGGCAGTGCAGAGAATGGGCTTGCTGGGAAGGTAACTCCGCCCCCGATTCGCCACCTGGAGGAGCCCATCAAGGAGGAACTTGTGCGGCAGCTGGAGCAGGAACTGCCGGAGGTGGACTATGGCTTCTGGTACCATTGGGCCAAGCCCCTGGCCTACAAGATAAACAAAACGTGCGCTGTGTATCCCGATCCTCTGGATCTGAAGCTGCACAACATTTACTGGCAGACCTTCGTCAACTCGAACGTGACCTTTCGGCTGTACGCCGCGTACTTCGACGAACGGAAAGGGCTAAAACTGCCTACGGTGAGGATTTTGGCCACTGCCAATCAGATCGGCGACGCGTTTCCCCCAACCCATTGCCAAATGTGGTACGAGAACTATCGGGAGCCAATCCTCGTGCCCGTGTCGGAGTTCCTGAGTGTGTGGGTCAAGGGGTGGGGCTCCAAGCCGAATCTCAACTACCCGCATCTGCTGAGCTGTCCGATTCCCACGGAACTGCCGCCGCCTGCGATTAACGCCTTTCCAAAAACCGTGTCACTCGTTGCGCGCCACTGCGAGAAGGCCAGTAATTCGCTGAGGGTCAACGTGAATCAGAAGCAGCCAGTGTCAGTGGAGATCGCGTCCTTGCAAGGTTCCAAATCCCCAAATGCCACAAATGAAGCTCCTTTGAGCTTCGGCGTCTGCCTCAAGGGATTCGATTTTCCGTATGTGGATTTATCAGAGCGCCTCATCGAGTGGTTTGAACTGCAGCGCATTCTGGGCGCCTCGCGGATCTACGCCTATATGTACGATGTGCATCCCGCGGTGCAGAGGGTCCTCGACTATTATCAGCGCACTGGATACCTGGAGCTGCGACCCCTGACCCTGGCCAATGGCATGCCCAGACTGAGGCACTACCAGCACATGCTGCTGCAGCAGAGGAAGCTGGAGAAGAGACTGAACGAACTGATACCCTACAACGATTGCTTCTACAGGAATCTGTACCGCCACGACTATCTGGTTAACGTGGACGTGGACGAGGTGATAATGCCGCTGGGCGAAAACCGCAATTGGCATCAGTTGGTGCAAAAGACCCACGCCTCGGAGGTTGAGAAGGGCGGCAGGTGTGCAGGTCGCTTCCCCGCCTTGTGCTTCATCAACTCGTACTTCACCAAAGTGCCCACCGAGTTCAGCAACCACGAGGAGCAGGCCATCGCCGGCGAACTGTATGTCCTCCAGCACACGCAGCGGATGAGGAACTACTCGAGGCCGGGCATGGCCACCAAGTGTTTCCACAATGCCCGCCTGTCCCTGGCGCTGCACAACCACTTCACCCTCCAGTGGCTGCCCGGCGGTTGCAATTCGCGGACCGTAGACACGTCGATTGCCCAGATGCAGCACTACCGGGAACCCGACAACAAGTATAATCAAACCGATCTGACGGATGATCGCAGTGTCTGGAAGTTTGCCGGCGAACTGCGAGCCGCCGTGGAGTATGTGTGGCTTCATCTGGACGATGTGATGGCCCAAATCAGCGATCCCGAGGAGCAGCAACAGCAGCTGGAGGAGTCACTGGACCAGGAAGTCGACGAGCTGCCTCTTCAGCCATTAGTTCTGCTGCCGCCGCAGCCTGTATCATAAGTTTGTGCTCAGCTAAGGTTTGTTTTACATTAATGGGGTCCGTTGCTTTAAAGTTAATTAATTGGTTGGCGACTTTATGCTTATCTACGCTGCTGATAAGAGAATTTATGCTTTAACAGCGTTGGTCATCAAAGTTTCCCAAAATGACGTTTATCTGTATATATATATTCTGTAAGCTAGCTTATAAAAACGACGTCGAAGTACGTGGTATCTGATTATCCAAAAATAATAGATATACCTCTTTTTTTTTGTATTTTTATATATTTATATCGTGCGATACATGTACTCAGCATGTTAAGGACTGTTGCAAAAATAAATGTTTACCGCAAGCTGCGATCAAGGCTTATCGCCTGCAAGTGGAAAGCCCCCATCCATCATACTCCAGTAGTTTAGAGCGTAATTTCCCGATCGATTGCTCTGATGTGAAAGGTGCGATAGGAACAGGTACGCAATTCGCAGTTATTGATAGTTCCCGGCTAGTAAGCAAATTAAAAAGCTATCTTCGCGGGGAGGCACTGCGTCCCTTTCCCAACTTTGGAATAGTTTTATGCCGAGCAAAGTGGCCTCATTACTCCGAACACAGTTCATTGCAGCGGAAATAGTAGACGTTTATCGGTAAAATTGTTGCGAAAAACCCACAAGTCATCAAAAGACTTGTTGTGCTTTAATTAATCTAGTGGCATAATTGCGTTCGGCAAGTAAATTCTGTCCTACAACACCATTTTTTATAAAAAGGGGCTCGTTAAGACTCATATTTGTTTTTCAACATCATAAGTTATATGCGATGTGAAAATATATGTTTATATATAGCTTCTTCCTTCGTACCCTATGGAATTTGGTGGCTTATTAAAAATTTAGGCAACCGTTGACGTATCCAGTGCGAAAGCAATTAACGCACCGATGGCATCGCAGATATCACGAGCGCGATAGTACGTACCCCTTCCAAGGAAAACTTCAGATTCAGTGGCCGTTGAATTGCCCAATTTCGCTAGGTAAACCCATTCATTAAGCGTGATAAGTCCAGCGTTTCTACTTTTGTATGTTTTTATAGTTTCGCACTGCTGCCCCTCCGACAACTTATCAGCTCGTAAAACTGGAGTAGCATTATTCAACTTTCGCCCAAGAGTATGCCACGATCCGTGTAGAGATCCATGTTTCCGCTGTAGTTGTAAGGGACTAGGGAGGTGGACTTAGTCGTATCTGCGACACACGACGGTGAGCAAAGTCCTCGGGAACTACGGCCATTGAGTCACGCCAGGTATTCGCAAACAGTCGCTCACTATCTTATCAGTGTTTTTAAATAAATGAAATAACATTTATCGATTTCACAAGCTCTGAATGGTCAAATGTAACACTGCAGTTCCGGCCAGGTTGGTCGATGGGCCTTGGTCAGCGGTGATTCCAACAGAGTTCCAATCGGGTGCGTTCATCCTAATCGCGTTTATTATTGGCAATTCCTTAGGAGACATTAAATTATACGGCACCGATACTCGGTGCCCACTATACACACACAAACAGACAAACAAAAAAAAAAGTCAGTAATACACAGATGTTTGTTATCGCAAAAAAAAGATAACCTAAGTATGTTTTCCATTCAGGGGCGCATCAGGAGCACTGCGGCGCCCAAAAGAGGGCCGGCCAGGGAGTAGGCGAGTCCAGTGGCTGTATTATTGCCGGAGGCGGCCAGCAGGATGGGCTTCTCGTTGGCACGAGCCTGCATCCAAGCCTGGCAGTCGGTCTCGTTCTTCACGAAGCGGAAGACGGACTGAACGATGTTGGCGGTTGTGATCTGGGTGCACTGTTCCAAATGGTGGACGACACACGCCTCGAAGCGCTGCAGGTCCACGCAGTGGGTGGGCGAGAACAGGAGCTCTGGGCGGCTCATCAGGTCCGGAACTTGGCCATCCTTGGGAATGTACTGATGGAAGGATTGGTTGAGGCAATTGCTTATGGCCTCCTTGTTGGCCTCCAGGCACTCGGGTCCCTGCTCGGCAATGAAGAGGGCAATCTGATCGCCACCATGCGAACAGGCGAAGCCCAGAACGGACGCTCCAATGCGGGTAACCGTCTCCTGGTGGCGCTTCTCCTCCGCGGTCAAGCAATGCTGGGCCTTGGCGTTGAACTCCTTGACACAGGCCTCCGCCTGCGGTGCCTTCTGGCAGTACTTGCTAAACACCATGTCCAGGTCGCCGTTCGGCTTCGCCACATCCATCTCCTCCTGCAGAGCCGTCAGATTGACCACCCCGCTGATGCAGGTGCTCATCTTCGTGGCCGCCCGCTCGATTTCCTCGTAGAAGGTCGCGTTGTCCGCTCCATTTACCTTCTTGCATTTTTCACGATATATTCTCTTAACGTCCTCTATAAGAGATTGAGGCGAGAAAGATATAATGGGTGATTGGTGTGATTGTAGAGTCCACTCCGAAAAGAAGGGGAGTATGGGGAATATAGCCAGGGGACGGTTATGTCACTCTCCCGAAACTTACCGATGCTAACGTTCGTGTTGCGGTACTCGGGTGGTAAAAACTGGGCCGAAAGTCCGCCCAGCTGGCTGGGATCCAGCTTGGGGCTGGCCGAGCCAGTGGACGAAGGAGAGGCGGTGACCTCCAGGAGCAGAGCGCCCAGAGCAGCCAGTAGGCAGACGCCAACCATCCCGTACTTGTTCATGCTGGCGATGTATGGAAAGGTCGATGTGGTGGTGGTGGTGGTGCGGTGGTGCGGTGGTATCCGTCTGATCCGTCTGATCCGTCTGTAGAGCCGACTGTGGTTAAGTGCTGCCCGTGACTGAATGAGAACGACTTCTCCCGGGCACAAAGCGACATGGCAAAGCAAAACCAAGCGGCGATGACGCCGCACAGTGGGCTCGATCGTAATGCTTTGCAAACCCGATCTCCACAATCTTATCGCAAGCAAACTTCGGTTTCTGTGTGCTGTCTTTCCTGATAATCATAAATACTTCCTTGAATTTCAGGCTGATTAATCAATTTATATATTCGTGATTATTCATTGGCAATGGTTATCGCAACTCGTTGTAACCCACCCTCGTTCGCATAGTTATTACTTAAAAATGCAAAACTAGGATGCAGCTATGAAAACCATTAAGCTCGAGTCCATAGGCAACTATTATTCTGAAAGTTATTATTTAATTATTCAAAATTTCATCTCGTGAGTGCGCACATCGACTCACTGTGCGATTGCGTTTCGGCTTTGTTCAATCAAACGACAGTGACATCATTCACACTTCGGCCACTGCGGCCAAAGTACAAAGTTTCTCCAGGGTCTGATTCTTTTTCCGGCAATTACAAATCGTAGATAAACGCGAGTGATTTCTCGCCAAGTGGCTGGCCGATCTCTTTCCGGTACCAATTATCATGAAGGTAGCGTGGAAACGAGCTCCAGAACCACGGACGATGTCGCCGAATTGTAAATTTGCCAAATTTCTAGCCTCGATACCGTTTGGCCGTTTGGTCGGTTGGCTTGTTCATCGTGCATATTATATCTTATCGGCATATAGGTAATATTTATGTACTTGCTATCGCAATTGCCGGCGGTCTCTGTTTTTTTCGATTTTGCCCGGTATTTGTACAAAAAATTGGGTATATTGTTTACTGAGCTTGTGAATACGTTCAGTTTGCAGAAGTGTAATAAAATGTTATTTATGAGCTTAGACGATATCACCATACAATATCATTTAAATGACCTTTTATGTGTTTTATTGCCACCAACTAATCGCAGTCGGAGATTTTATTTGGACTCGGACTCGGACTCGGCTTTCTTTCTTCTTGCTTTCAAGTCATTACTCAATGAATTCACAGAACCTGAGGCGGCGTGACTACCAGGTATTGGATAGTTGGCAACCCAACATGTTTGCACTTCCAGTTGAGTCGGCAATCTGCCACCGCACGGCAACAACAGCGTGGTTGAAAATTAAGAACAAAGCGTCGGTGGTCGGTGGTCGGTGGTAGGTGATCGGTGATCGGCGATCGGGGGACATGCGACTTAGCTGTTGCCCGATCTATGGTTACGATTGCGGAATTTTCTTAGGTCGACAGTTGTCGGTTTCAGGTGGCTCTTTGTTTACGTCTCTCTGTATTGTTTAGGCAATGCGGGGCTTTCTTAATCAATCCGCACTGAGTGCACTTTGCGATGCACACACGTACTTATGCACTGTATGTTATGTAGGTCGTCGTGTGTCGAAACCCACGCTTTCCCCAATTTCACGCGGACTGCGAGAACGGAGCAGAGAGCATATTCTCCGGCCCAGGGAAGATTCTCACACATGATCTTGAGACTGGACTAACTTAATTCACTTGCTTCCGTCGACTTTCATAGCGCGTACATGAAACCGGTTCTCATAACGACTTCCATCCAGCACGGTGGTCAAAGTTCAGCAAGTACTCGACATGTCTGGACTACTCAACTTTCTGCGCGGAGATGTCAGTTGTCGACTTCAAAAAGAATCTACTTCTTGAAAGATGGTCCGCACCGCTAAACCGCACTGATAAGAAGCAGTTCCTAGGCCTCGACAGAAAGTATGCTAAGGCATCTGACGGGGAGAACTATGCGATGGAAAAAGCAAAGCATACTTTTAAGATTTGAAATTGAATGTGCAACAAGCAAGCACTGTAAAAAGGGCCGAGAAAATATAGAGCCATGTTAATGGAATGGCTGAAAGCAGATTCAAGGATTACGGCGATGAAGACGAGTATGAAGAGCACATGTGAACCGGCGGAGTAATTGGGCGCAGTGGAGGAGTACACGTTAATGGATCGAACTCGGGGCAGCAGGGAAGAGCTGCCATAATGGACAATTATAATCAGTGGGTGGCCCTTCAAATATTGAGCATACGCAACGTTGCACTCAAGCATTGGCGGATGGGCTGCTTTTGAAGCCAAACAAATGAGCTGACCTCCTCTGCGCTACTCCAGCAATCCGGTTAGCAATTTGTGGCAACTGCACACACACCCACACACACACACACACGCACACACTGCCGCCGAGGAAAATGAAGCGTTGTAAATGGATCTTCAGCTGCCCTGCCCACTTGCGCCACATCTCCCTGCACGCCAGATGCTTTTCTTTCCGACTGCCTTAATCAGACATCGCCAAGGACTCGCTGGGGGAGGATAGCTGGCTGTTTGCCTTGCTGGTTGCTTTATGAGCTTAGTCTGTGTGCTTTACTACCCAATTAAGCTAGGAAATACATTTAGCAAACTAATGAATTATAAACACACACACACACTGCACTGCTGGTGGAACGTGGTCTTTTACGGCATTCAAATATTTTTGGCTTTCGACCTCCTGACGCCCTTCCTTCCATGCTAGCAGTCCAGTCGATCCTCATCACCCCGTATGTTGTAGCTCACAAGATCTTTACCGCTTGGGTTGTCCATTAAATCGTTTAAACCTTTTAATACCAAAGTCAAAGGAAATGGAAATCTAATGAGAAGCGCATAGAAGGCGAGGATTTATCAAGCTTTGCTGCACAGCATAATATAGAATCCGCTCATCAATGCACAGTTTTCCTTGCTGCCAACTAGTTGAACATTTCTGATTCCGTACGGAACCATTTAACTTTCCTCCTCGTTAGCCGCTTTCGACACACACCATCGCCTCCTGCTCTGGAATCAAACATGCCACGCCGAACTCTGCTTGCAGCGTGTATCCTTTTAAATGAAATTAAGCTAATTTGGGTAACAGGCAGCGCGTCATCATCGTCCTGGACCATCCAAGGGAACGGATGCCGTGGAAACGGCAACGGAACTCATTCTCGCCGAGGAGTTTAATTCAATGCAGAGGAAGGCCAACACACACACAATCACACGCGCACACACACATGCATAGAGGCACTAGCTCATGCATATGCAAGCTCCGCTCCCCCCGCGCACTAAATCAAAGTTGTCTGTGTTGGCCATTCGCAACACATGCTACACGTCTGTGATTCCCCCTACTTTCGGGTACCGTGCCACCTGTCCGCCGTCCGTCCGTTTGGCCTGCTATTGTAATTTATTATCCTGCATGGCAAAAAGGATTTTCATCAATTAATCATGCTGATGATGCTGCTGCTGCAACTAGATAACACTAACGCACAGATTCCACTAACCGATGTGCCGTGTCTCGTGTCTCGTGTCCCGTGTCTGTTGTCCGTTGTCCGTTGTCCATTGTCCGGTAACCAGAACTCGACCTGAAGCCCCAAATGCGACTCCTTTCTTTCGAACAAAAGATTGAGGCCTGAGTTCTGGATTCGGGACCACAAACCTGATAAATTAGTGCGAAACAAGTGGTCTAGGGTCAAGGTGGGAGTGGAAGTGGCAGGCTGGCGATATCCCGGTGATCCCCACCTATCTTCATTGCGGCGTATGCAAGGTGAGGCACGCAGCTCTTTCAGTCTGGCGAACTCGACTTAAAGGTCTCTGCACTCAAGGCATATAAATAGATTAATCAACATAAATTACAGCTTAGGTGCGTCTGGCAGGAGGCGTCTAATTTAATCAATTCGGTTTGAGGCTAAACGGAGATGAAATATTCTCCTAATTAGAAGTTACTCAACGCATTTGTTTTGCAGCACAGTTGTTTACGATTAAATACAACTTAATGCACTGCATATAATAACTGCTCAAACTGGCTCAATGTCTGAATTCGAATGTCTGAATTATATTTCATTATTTTCCACGCAGCCTCAAGCCCTTAAAGCAACTGGCCCACTCTGCAGGTGGCCTTGGCCCTACTGACTTGCTAGCCAGGCTTTTCGTCCTCACCTCCACCTGCACCTCCACCCTTACCCTCGTCCTCGGACTCCCGTGTGTCTTGTCCTTTCGATTCGCATGTGGCTTGCAGTCCAGGAGGGTTCCGTGATTTATAGAGTGCTGGCCGGGTCGAGTCAAGTCGTGTTGCTTTGCCAGTCAATGCACTCCACTGTGTGGGTGCGGGCATTTTAATTCAATGCCCGAGTAAATCAGCTTAAAGTGCATGAATAGTCTTTTCATGGACGATTTCATCAATTATTCAAAGCTGGACCACCCCAAGTAAAAGTAAATTATTGCCTGGCGGCAGCAGAGCGACTAGTTAAAAACAGGGTCCGGAGCAATTTTTCGTATACTTTATTATGCAAAATTTAATTTTAAT
Source organism: Drosophila teissieri (assembly GCF_016746235.2). NCBI lineage: Eukaryota > Metazoa > Arthropoda > Insecta > Diptera > Drosophilidae > Drosophila > Drosophila teissieri. The sequence goes on along the minus strand of NC_053034.1, from coordinate 1,009,414 downwards.
ACGCAAACAGGGCAAATGACGGTGCAGCTGGTGGCGTCGTGTTGTTAAGGCCAGGTCAGCTGCAATGCGATGGAATATTCGTTTGGCATCACCTTTCAGATCGAATGATTGATTGATTGACTGACGCACGTACTTCACTGTTGCTCCTGGATGTAGATGTGCATGTAGATGTGGATGTGAATGTGGCTGTGGATGGACGAAAGCCAGTAGGATTATTTCTTCCTTGGCCCTGCTACATTGCCTTATTATTTCCATTTACGGATTTCAATTAGTGCAGTTAGATTGAGCTGTGCTCTTGTTTTCCCAGAGCCTAGTGCCATGCCATGCCCTGCCGTGCCACATACATACTACACATGTGGAGGAGAAGTCAATGTTGGCATTCTAAGTAATTGAGATTTGTGTACAGTAACGCTAATCACTGGGGATTTCTCGTTTGACATATAACCACTTACGGACGAACTGAATGGAAACTTGTAGCATATGTGGACAAATAGTTATTAATTGTATGAGGACGGTAATCTTTAGGTCTCTCACCACAACGAGAGCCTTTAAAGTTGAGTAAGCAGTCCAAATTAAAGAATATTTCACATCCAAGACTCATATACTTACGATAACCCGTTGGCAGCTTTCCGTACGTGAAATAATTCAGCTCATTAGTAGGGCGTCCTCATCACCGTCTACGCAGTCGACTTGGGTCTTCTGAGTGCCTTGTTTTCAGTCAGCCACGGCATTTCTGATGCTGGGGGTGGGATTCCAGTTGGGGCGGGGCTAATTCGGGCCATAAATTTGCTGCTGTTGCTGGTAGCTGGTTGCTGTTTGTTGGTAGCTGGTTGCATGTTGCTGCGGCTGCTGCTCCCAGGCCAACTAAGCCTCGCCTCCGCCTCGCTGATATAATGTGACACCAGCTGCTTAATGTTTTGGTTAAAAGCATTCTAAGTGAAATGCAACAGGGCGGAGACACGAGCGTGGAGTTGTTGCAGTCGACTTTCACTGCCCGCAAGCTGTAGACAAAAGAAGGAGCTTCAGGAGGTCTGGCCGTGCCGTGTTGGGTGTGCAAAGTGGAGGCGTGCCCTGCTCAGGATGGCAATTTGCTTAAGCGAAAAGTTGCCACATTCGAGCCAAGGAACTGAACACACCTTCTAGCGCCGACAGTGGGTCGCGTTCTCCCCCATTTAGAAGAGCTAAACAAGAATCAATATAACTTTGATTTTAAATACTACATAAAATACAACTTTGACTTTAAATACTAAATAAAATATAACTTTGATTTTAAATACTAGTTTCTACCGCGTTGCAGGGTGCATACACTTGAATTTTTGAGAATCGCAGAGGAGGGCGCTTGAAGGTAAATAGCTCAAATGTTATATATGCAGTATTTGATTAGCATTCACTGGGCTTACTTCAATCAAAAGTGACTTAAATCTGCTAAAACTGATAGTCATACCCATATTAATCCGCGGCGTTGGCATCTTTCCACACTGTTGCGAACTCTGCGAAAGAAACTACTCCTACTGTTGCTGTTGCTGTTGCTGCTGCCTGCGGCTGTTGTGGCAACATCATCATCATTCATTTGCGCCCAGGTGCGTTTTCGTGTGCACTCAGTACTTCGCCGCTTACTTGTACTCGTATTTGGGTTTTGGGTTTTCGCATGGCCTGGGGATGGGGCTGGGGATGGGGTTGCCGGTGTCTATTGCACACCTTGTGGCAACTTTCTGCGGATCCTTGCAACGAAGCCACACGTGAGTCGCCCTCTTCTTGTTTGTTATTCTTAGAACTTGCGCCTGATTCCGCTTGGCTGGTTTTGGTGTCTGCTCGAGTTTTAGTTGCTGTCTGCATTTCGTTTCTGGTTTCCGCTCCTGTCGCCTGTTTTTGGCCGCTTCTGCTGGTCTGGCCGATGTGTTGTTCTATCTATTAAACTTGAATATACGAAGAAATAGTAAATACCCATCTGAAATTACCAGCTAAGGCTGAAGGTGTCCCATAAATCGACTATTGTCAAGCAGAAAGATAGTAAGCAAACATCTTTAGAGTTTTGTGTATCTGAACATAACACTCAGTTTGGGCTTTGTTTGGGCTGAAGGTGTCCCATATGTCGACTATTGTCAAGCAGAAAGATAGTAAGCAAACATCTTTAGAGTTTGTATATCTGAACACAACACTCAGCTTGGGCTTTGCTGCTTTCCTACTACGACTTTACAAGCTTCAATCGATAAGGTCACCGCTCCAAGTCTTACGCATAATGAAAACAGCTTTAGCAAACTTTTCGCCAACAGTTCAGAATCAAAACAGATGGCGAGGCCGAGGTACTGTGGCTTTTAGAGGCAGGTTCCGGATCATTCAAAATTCGATATGTCGTCTAGCTACACACGCCTGTTCCGCGTTTTATTCGTGATCATTTTCATCAAGTTTCTCTTCCTTCTGGCACTTTATTTGCACAGCTACGATGGTGTTGCCCGCCTTCAGAGGACTTCGCAAGTGGATGTATTCGATGAGCTGCTCGTAGATCGGAGAGGAAGTAAGAGAAAATCCCATTTAGGCAATGTTCTTTCAGGGGCCATAGTGATTTTTTTTAAACGTATTAAAAGTGTCAATATTAGAGCTAATATTGATAGATTCAGGCGAACTGCTTTCATTAAAGGGTTGCAAATTCCCACCTATTATTTTAGTGCCTTCTTTGGAGCAGCGATTGCAATGGATCCGCGCGGAAATGCCGTCCTTTCCGCTGGAAGAGCTGCTGGCCAGAGAAAACAAGAAACTGCCTGCGGCGAAGTGTGGACCCGCGCCCGATCTGATGAACATTGACTTTCACAACACCTACTGGCAGAGGGCTATTAATGGCAACCTGACGTACTACCTCTTCGCAGCCTACTACGATGACAGAGAGGCGGTGCCAGAGGAGCCGCTCGTGCGTCTGCTGGCCATGGTGAACCAGCACCAGAACAAATCCTTCGAGTACCCCAAAATCTTCTGCCAATTTTGGTTCGAGGGCAGGGCCAAGCCCGTGATTGTTCCCGTTTCGGAGCACAAGGTAATGTGGCCCTTTTATCATGCGCCGCGGCGGTACTACCCCACATTCTTGAGCTGTCCTTTGCCAGAGGGCAAGCACCAATGGCTGGTGCCCAAAATGGTCTCCTTGGTGGCTAGGAAATGCGATATGGCCAGAAATCTCCTGCGCGTGGTTTACGAAGTTGATGAGCCTGCCGTGGCGGAAGAGTCCGTGGTGAATGCCTCATCCTCATCGGCGGCAACATCATCCACGGATCCAAAGTTCGTGGTATGCGTGAAGGCCCTGGACTTTCCATATGAAGATAAGTCTTGGCGATTGATCGAGTGGCTGGAGCTGATGCGTTTGCTGGGCGCCCAGAAGGTGGTGCTCTACGACGCCCAAATGCATCCGAACATGACGAGGGTGGTCAAGGACTATGTGGTCACAAGTCCCGGCTTTGTGGAGCTGCGTCACATGTCTTTGGGCAGAGGTGAACCGCACGCTGGACCGCACTTCCATCACTACGCCATGAAGGCCGACGGCTTCAATCGGATTTTGAACGAGATGATACCGTACAACGACTGCTTCTACCGCAACATGTACAAGTTCGACTATGTGGGTGTGTTCGACATCGACGAGGTAATCATGCCCCTCGGAAACGTAACCACCTGGCAGGAGTTGGTTAAACTCGCCCGCATTGTGCCGGACTACGAGAGTCGCACGTCGGCGGACTGCACTGATTGGGTCAGCTTCTGCTTCCGCAACGTGTACTACCCCAGGTATCCGGAGCGTCCGAAGGTCTACCGGAATCTATCGAGCTCGTTCTACATGCTGCAGCACGTGGAGCGGGTGCGTCAGCACTGCAATCGCGGTGCAGCAGCCAAGTGTCTGCATGACACCCGATTTGCCGTGGGACTGCACAACCACTTCACCTTCTTCCACACCGAGGAATCCGCCTGCGCCGCCAAATCGGTGCCCATTGAGTTTGCCCAAATGCAGCACTATCGCGAACCCGACACCAAGGCCCTGCTGATCGATCCCATTGTGGATGCCAGTATCTGGAGATTCCAGCCGCAGTTGCAGGCCAGAGTGGAGGATCGATACCGGAGACTGGGCTTCCTGCCCACCGAGGAGGAGTTGGCCAAGACCCTGGAGAAGCGCCGACTTCGGGATGAACTACTCTTGAAGGCGGCAGTGGGCGGAGTCTAGTCTTTGTTAGTGCATATCGAACAGATTGAAGAAGAAGTCTTGCTCTTATGCAAATGTGATAAGTACTCATGACTGCATGGAGTTTTTTTTTTGTAGCCTATAAGTAAATAATGAATATAATGTAAATATTTCTCAGGGACATGCTAATTATTTGGCTATTTAGGGCGGCAGAGAAGAAAAACGAAAACATATAAATATTGAAAACAATTAAAAGCTGGGGTTCCCGATCAGACAATTCACCTTTTCACCTGTCTGACGCAAGTTTCTCGAGTCATTTGCAAGCAGTTAAGCAAACAAGGCCAAAAACGGATGCTTATTATTTAAACACAATGTATAAGTACTTAATGCAAACGCTGCTATTTACATATGTGTGTGCGACTCTTTGGGGCTGCTAAAGTTATTCAAAGTAATAAACAATATATGTGCGTCTGTCTTTTGTGCAGCTCAGTCAGTGTGACATGGGTAAGAGCTATTTGTTATTTCTTATTTGTGTACACAAGCAAAGAAATGCTGTACTTTAACCCAGAATTCTTCATGACGCCATCTCCAAGTTGGCCCACAACAGCTTTCTTCGTCCCGCTGTTAAGCTTTCCGGGTTGCCTGCTATGTTTCTGCCCCTCTGTTGTTCGATCGAGCAGGTTTTGGCCAAGCCAAGCCAAGCCGAACAGCTTGCTTCAGTTGGCCACGAACTGTTGGACGGGTTGGCGGTGAACTGCCCGCCACAACCGCCCCCTGATTGTCTACTTGATGCATTTGAAAGCTGGCGCTTGGTTTATGGGCGGCTTTTTGGCGTAATGCAACTGTTAGCAACTCTTTAAATATTTTACACGGTTTAGCATTTTGCATTGATAATCCCCGCACTGCCCTGCCCCCGCACTTATGGTTCAATTTCAGTTTATGCATTCTCATAATGCTCGATGAATTGAGAATGCCGTGTTTGCATTTCAACTCCGAGTGACTTTTTCAAAGCGATTCGATTCGATTCGATTCGTTTCGATTCATTCGCCGGCAAAAATGCAAAATGCAAAATGCAAAAATGCACATAGAATTTAATTTAATTTGCGCACACTCATGCACCATTTATCCACTTCTAATTAATTGCATTGCACAAGAACACAAAACGCAAAACATTCGAATGTGAATGGGAATGGGAATGTGAATTGTGTCTGAACGGACATGAACAAATATACAAATGTGTACAAAAACACGCTCAGAGCCACGCTGAAAGGGGCAAAAAGCGACACAAGATGAAAATATTCATTATTATTTGGCCAAATTGCGAATTAATGATATGAGCAAACAGGCAGGCCATAGTGTTGTTGGCATGCAAATTATGCCAGCGCACAGCAACAAAAGCAATGCGACTTTTTAATTAAATGCTTTCGCTCTAATCCAGGAGCGCTTAGTGGCGTGGCACTGGGACTGGGATTGGGACTGGGATTGGGATTAGGCAAATCGCGAATGGGAAATCCGATCCCAGGGAAGTTCATAGGCAGCAGGATAGGAGCAAAAAAATGCAGAATATAACCGAAGTGGGACCGGAAACGGAAACGCAAGGCACAAGAACACACAACTGTCACCAGCAGAGCAGTCAAAATGTCGAGTGAAGATACGAGAATACTCGTACTATACATTAACTTGCAATCGGGTCTTTGGGACTCTTGAGCACCACAGGTTTTCTACTTTCTAATAGGTAGAAGTGCCTGTTTTTGGCACTTGTTTGCTGCAGTGCGTAGTAAGCCTAGGAACATACAACAGTTTTGGACGATTTCGTTCTCAGAACAATTGAGTTGTACTCAAATTTTGTTCGAAAAACCCTTGCGATTTCTTTGTTGCCATATATTTTGATTGGCCTGAGCGATATTCGGATAGTTGCAGAGCGTTAGGTAAGTTGTGTGTATGTAGATACGATCCTATCCGATCCGATCCGAAGTTATTATTATTTATGGACTTGGGGGCGTTCGTGGGGTTTCTCCCACCTTCGACATGTACATATGTTGCAAAGAGTTTGAGCGAAAACGTCTTGTCTGTCGGTCAGCTTAAATTTCATTGGCTGCCGCCGCTTACTGGGAATCCCCGAAAGTATGCAGAAAGTTGGGCCAGAGCAATTGAGCGGATTGAAGGAAGTGGAGGCGGTGGCGGTGGTGGTGTTGGTGGCGGAGTTTGCCCTTGCCCCCTGCTTAACCCCACCACCCCGCCCGTCTAGTTCAACCGGCATGCTAGAATACGAGGAACAAAGTTCAAACTAGCCAAACAAAACAGAACAGTACAAAACAGTACAGAACTGAACTCAACTGAACTGAGTTGAGTTGAACAAAACAAAACAAAACAGAGCTAAACAAAACACACACAACGCAACAGGGAGCTGCTCATGTTTTTTGTTAATTAAAATTGGCATAGCATCCGAAGGAGAGGGGGAAGGGGGGAAGGGCAAGGACTGGGAACAACATTTTTGCATTTTCATCAGTTTTTCGGGGCAGCTAGCAGGCAGCAGTCAGCAGTCAGCAGTCAGCAGCCGGCATTTGAACATTTCAACATTTCAGCAGCATTTCAGCCAGCGACGATGGCCCACAGGTCATAGGTCACAGAAGGCGAGCAAAGAAATCCTCCGGCTTTCAACTTCCAACTTCCCACTCCCAACCTCCAACATTCAGCTGAATGAGTGCCACTTCGCTGTGTGCATATTTACCTTTAGAACATTTAATTTTTCAAGAGACGACAACCAACCGACCCGTTGAGGGCGAGTCCTCGATTTATGTGCTGCCAATAAATTTGCTCAACACTTTGGCCCCGTCTAATGCAATATTTACATCACATTGGGCGCTGGTTGCTGGCTGCTGGCTGCTGACTGCTGGTTGTTGGTTGCTGGGCAAAATAAAAAATTGCATCGACAAGAACTGAGAAGGGTGAAACTGCTTTGCGGGAACTGAGAAAAATCACTGGTGCCTTTTCTTTGGGATCTCGACTTATGCCAAAAGTGAATTATTAGGTGAAATGAATCTAGATCCAGATCTCCAGGGCACTAGCATACAAAACTCCAAAGCGTGTGTTGATCTAAGTACCGCTTTACACTACTTTTTCCCAGTGCACCTGCGCGTCTTGTAGTTTCTGTTGTTGTTTTGGCTCTGCTTTTCTTTCCCCTGTCATTTAAGTTAAAAGAGCATTTGGAAATGTCGGCAATGGGACCCCTAAACGCCTTTTAAGTAGCAAAATCTCCTGCAATGTGTCGCCTTCGCTGTTTCCCTTTTTTGTATGCCACTTGCGAGTAAGGAGATTCCCCTATCCGTATAATTCATAAGCCGTGCCAAGTGATATGTGTATGCGGATTCGCCACTGGCACTGCTGTCCGCGGTTAAGACACAGATTTTCCATTAAACCGAAATCGGGTCAAATGAAATGGCCAAAACCTGCTTGCCAAACCCCAAAAGCCTAACACATCGAGCGCGCTCAAATATTTGGCACGCCTCGGATTCTCTTTCTGTTTCTGTTTCTGTGGCCGATTCCAGATCCGGATTCTGATTGTGACATTTTTCACTCATTTATTCGAGTCCTCTTGACCCCATTTAAACTTATGGCAGCCAGAGCCAAATCGAAGTTTGCTTCTGATTTTACCTTTTTGGCTCAATAAGCTTCGACGGCAGCAAACGAAAAGTGTTGCTATTGCTTAAAGTTTCCCTCGTCCGATTCATAATCGTAGATGTAAGGAATTCTCACTGATTTCAGAAAATGCGCAAATAGTACGAATCTTACTCTTTAAATCGGGGATTCTGGACGTTGGACATATGAGAAACGCTCTTTCCTCGGTGGCTGCGCAGTCCAACCGTAACTGCTTCCAAGGAGCAGGCACAACTTGACCCGGCTAATAAGAAATGCGTGATGTGTTACCTCACACCCGTGTGTTTGGGGTTTTGCACCCACTCAAGTCATTCAGTCCGAGGGTGTGTAAATATTTGTTTCTAAAGTTGCCAACTTCTGCACACGTCCCTTGGTCTTGGTCAGTTTTTCTTTCGTGCTTCTGAAGCCAAAATTTCCAGCTCACGTTCTTAGAAAAAAAGGGGAATTTCGGCTTGTTTGTCTCATTAGTTGGAAGTTTAAAACGCATTGGTGTTTGGCTTTATAGATTCTATGTATTCCAAAAATCTCCCCGATACCGAACTTATTTTCTTTAAATGCACATGTATGTATAATGATTGGGAAATACGTTATAATGTGTGTTCAGAATAGTTAGTGCTGAGATTTCTGTTAACGTAAAAGTTGTTCAATCTGTTTGAGGTTTCGGTAGTGCCAGGAACACAACACCAGTAAAGTGCAGGATTAAAGACAACAAAGCAGTAGAGTAGAGTAGAAGTGAGTAACGTAGCGCTAACCACCCACCCCGCCTTTTCCATATAACCCAACAGCTGTTTCCGACCACCAGCCAAGCCGCCATGTTTCCCAACAATTTCTACAAGATGAAGAACTTCGCCAATCCGAAGACGATGTTCAAGAGCTGCGCAAACAACGATGATTACTCCACTCAAGGCGTCCAAAAAGTGGCGGCTCCAACTGATGTTACCCCCCCAGCTGCAGCTCCTCAATCCGCTGCTGTTCCTCAATCTACTGCACACACTCAGCCAGCGAAGACCCAAGAACCGAAGAATGCTCCCAAGAAAACGACGCCTCCAGAGCCCCCAAAGCAGGGCCAAAGCAGCAAGAAGAACAAGAAGGGCAAGAAGAATCAAAAGAACGCGCCTCGTACTCCCAGTCAGACGAGCTTGAGCAGTGGAAGCCACAAGGAGTCGCGCAAGAATCCGGCCAAGGATGCAAAGCCGACGGGAAAGGAGGACAAGGACAAAGTGAAGGGCCAGGGCCAGGCGAAGGAGAAGGTCCTGCAGAAGGAAAGGGGACTGGAGCAGAAGAAAGTTCAGGAGCAGTCGTCGATAAGCGCGCAGGATAAGAAGAATGTGGTCGAGAAGAAGCTGCAGGACAAGAAGTTGGTCGAGAAGAGAGGCCAGGAGAAGATAGTCCCAGAGCAGAAATTTCTGGAGCAGAGGATTGAGAAGCAGTTGTCGGAGCAGAAGCAGTTGTCAGAGCAGAAGCTGTTGGGCAGGAGGCTGGAGCCCAGGATATTTCAGAGTGTGTATCCACAGCTCAAAGAAGAGGAAGCGGTGGTCGCTATTGCCGATTCCCCAGACTATTTGTCACTGAGCGATGCGAGCGAGGAGGATCTGACCACCGGCGCGGAGGACGACGAACCTCTGGAGCCCGATGAGCCTCAACATCCACTCAACAACTGCTGGACCCTGTGGTATCTGGAGAACGACCGAACCAAGAGCTGGGAGGATATGCTGCACGAGGTGACGAGCTTCGATACCGTCGAGAACTTCTGGAGCCTGATAACCCACATCAAGCCGCCGTCGGAGCTGAAGGTGGGCAGTGACTACTGTCTGTTCAAGAAGGGCGTTCGGCCCATGTGGGAGGATGAGGCGAATGTGCATGGCGGTCGCTGGGTGATCAACTTGAACAAGAACACCAAGCTGGACCTGGACAACTTCTGGATGGACTCCATGCTCTGCCTGATCGGAGAGGCCTGCGAGCACGCTGACGAGCTCTGCGGCGTCGTGGTCAACATTCGCGGAAAGACGAACAAGATCTCCATTTGGACGGCTGACGGGGAAAACGAGGCTGCTGTCCTGGAAATCGGGCGCATTCTGCGCGAGGGTCTTCGCATGGACAGCGTGTATGTGCTGAAGTACCAGTTGCACAACGACACCAAGGTCAAGCAGGGATCGACTGTGAAGTCGATATACACTCTGTAGGTTCTCATCAGCCAAAGCCAATTGAGAATTGAGAATCAATCGCATTTTAGTTATTTTCGGTATTTTTTCACAATGACTTTTAAGCCATCAAGCAGGTGATCTGATTGATCAATTGTTCGAGCACTTACCATCCATTATCCACCGTTCGGAAGTCAGTTGGATGCCAAATCCCCAGTCAATCGTCTTCCTTGTACTTGTTGTACATGTAAATTTAAACGTTGCTCTTGTAAAGCGAAGAAATATATAATATTACTATTTGGTCACGAAGTCTATGTTTATTCCAATCGTTTTCTCTAATTAATCCCCATTCCTGTTCTCACTTCACAATCAACGAACATGCAACATTGTGTGTCTCGTGTACTCGATGCGATGTTCTTTGTCTGCCCCACTGCTCCACTGCTCACTGTATTGGAGCATTCAGAAGTTGGTTGCCTGCTTTTTGTTCGCTTCCACATCGGACATCGGACATGGGACATGGGACAAGCGGACGTGGGACATGGAACATTTGGACGGTGGACGTCGGACGTTGGAGGTTGGAGATTGGACTTATTTGGCGCACGGCGTCACAAAACTTGGCCGCGCTCAATTGTTTGATTTATTGGCATTTATTGGCAGTTGGCATTTTATTGTGACTGTTTTGGGTGACCACGTCAGGGGTAAGGTAAGGTGAGCCAGCCAATGATGTTGGCTTGGCGGCAGGTGAGCTCTCCTGCCAGTGAATTCCTTTGTTGCTGTTCTTGGCCACTTTTCCATTTGACGGGCTTTTTGTGCTTAATGTGCTTAATGTATTTTCTGTGCCCTGCAGTGACCATTTTCGTTTCTTCTAATTTCTTCCTTGGCTTCTTTTTTTCTTTGGCCTTTCTTTGGATGGAAGCAGGCGCTCTTCTGGGGATTTTCTATTTGCAAAATACTCCTGGTGACTCCACAGAAAAGGTCAAGGCCCAGGTGGCCCATAAAAGCGAGCTCACCTATATTTCCGTCATTGATTTATGACACTTAATTTCATTCCATTGTGCCAACGAGGCAGAGCCATTGATTAAACACTTTAACGATTTTTTATGGCCACCAACAGTTGTAGTTCGGCACCCACTTATAAGACTGGGAAAATCGAGTGGGAAAATCGGGGAAGGGAAAGCGAGAAGCGGGAAGCGAGAGGCCACTGTATCGATTTGGTTCGCGATCCCAAAGCGGGAGGACTGAGGGGGAGAGTCCGATGTTTAACAATGCTATTGCCAATAAACCGAAACGGAAAATCTGTATATGTATATGCTGAACAGGAGCGGGCTCCACGCCGCACACTTCACGGATAACAATTGCCAAAAAGTCCTCGGCACTCTTCTCCCCTATAAATAAAAATGTAAAGTGTCTGGCGCTCGCAAACCGACTGGGGATTTCTCTAAAATTTTAGTTCCTAGGCAGCAATAAAAACCGGAAACTTTGAAGCAAATATTTAATGTATCAAAAATCAAACAGAAGCTCTGCTTGCACTAGTTGACTTGTAAACGCTGTGCAGCCGACGAGACCCTCCAATCGGCACCAAAAAAGATAGAAACGGAACTGTTCCCTCAGGCTGCCAACTACCCCAACTACCCCAAACTACAGGGCCCCAAAAAGGCCGCCCCACAGGTGGCATTTGTGTTGTAAAACGTCGATTTACATGCGTGCTGTATGCACAGGGGAAAATATGTGTATTTCCATGTGCATATACGCACATGTACCCATACACACATGTAGACATGTAGACATGTACACACAAGTAAATGGAAGGAAAGGCAGCAAGGCAAGGAGGCACTGACGAATTTCAATTTATTTACTTTTATTTGCGTATGCAAAATAGTCGGCTGCGGCTTGATTTTGGTTATCTCGCACACGCTCACAAGGAGATCCACAAGATACAAAGGAAGAGGTTTGGTGAGAGGTTTTCCAAGCGCTTAAACTAACGCTCTGCAGCACTTCCTTAAAGCTGTTAAAGCAGCTTGGTTTTTTCTAAACAAATAGCGCACTGCTAGGTTATAAGTTATATGTATATGGTATCTTATAATTGATTTGCCAAGCAAAGCCATTCAAATAGCCCAATCGATTTAGCCTAGCCAGCTGAACAAATCACTCAGCTTGAAGCGCCCGTATCCTGAGCACACAGCAGTTGAAAAAAGAAAGCCCCTCATTGTGGCCAGGACTCGCATCAGCCACGGACAAATGGGTGCCTCAATTCTGACACTTGCCCCAATAAACAATCCATAATCCATAAAGGCACTCGACCCCCCACTCCCACTCCACCCTCCTCCAGCTATTTTGCTATTTCGCCTTCCCAAGACAGGACGGAACATTTATGTTCCGGATCCGGACGAGAGAGACGAACATGTCACATGGAAATACTCGAACGAGGCCCCAGGCCAAGTGCACAGAGAGAAAAGGCGCTCGACTTGAGCTGGGACCATGCATGTGCATATTACTCTATGGATGGCGATTATACAGATACCATTTAATGGCAACAGTTATGTAGCTGTTACCATTTAATGGCAACAGTTATGTAGCTGTTATGTAGGTCAAAGTGCAATGAGAAAGGTGAAAGGTCTCTTTTCAGTGTGAGGGGGTTACGTTGCCGCCCAAAATTGTGCTAATTATACGGCCATAGCTAATTCCGGGCCGTAGTGTGGGTCTTGGGTACCTGGGTGCTTGGGCACTTGGTTACTGGTCACTTGGTTACTGGGCTCCGGCCAGTTGGGGTGCTGAATAAGTCATGTGGCCGGTGTGATTACCTTTGGTCGGTCGGGGGTTCAATGGCCATTCGCACGATATGTCAATCAGCCGTTTGCCGTTGGCTGTTGGCCGTTGGCCCCGCTTATATGGCCATGACATGTACTGTACCACTACAAACAAGAGGAGGAAATGTGATTCCCAAATCGTTGCAACCATTTGCAAGCTGCATTCATTAAATGCGCCCAAATGAGGCACAGGCTGCCATTTTCCATATGTAAATGTGACTTCCAATAATCCAGTCCATATTGCACTGCGCCCCAGGTCACAACACATCATTAGTGTTGTCGCGTCAATCTCCGCCTGCCGGAATCCAGGACACGCGTCTTTCACGCACCAGCACTTCACTGGAGCATTGAGATTCACTGCCCCATTAAAGAGCAGCTTGTTTTAGGCTTTAGACTTTCGTAATCAAGCCAAATCGAAAGTGGGCCATTGATCTTTGGGAACATGAGTACGAGTATATGATGGTTGCATTTGTTCGTTGGCTATGTGAAAATCGTCACTCGGAAATGCAAATATTGGAGGCATGTCTGGAGGCAAATAGCAGTTCTCTGGAGCACTCGCATCTCCATTCCGACTGACCTTTGGCTCCCACTTTTCGGCCAGGACTCCATTAAGTTCAAATTGAATCGATTGTTTAGCTGTGATCAAGATAACTGGCAACTAAGCCGACAGACGAGTCCTGGGAGACAGTCTTCACCCCTTTACTCCTCCGCTCTGCTGCACGAAGCAACTCCAGCTCTCTGGATGAATCTGAGTCTGAATCTGTAGCTAGAGATGGAGCCGGAGCTGGAGGTGGAGATGGAGCTGAAGATGGAGCTGGAGCAAGTGCACTTGGCTGGCAAATGTTGACATTTCTTCTTGGGGATTTCAGCTCGCTTGTGCGCTTGGATTTTGTTTTTATTATGATTATTTTAACTGCTAAGGCAAAGACAAACACACTGAGGAGCAGGGTGGTGCATGGGGGGAGGGGGGCGCGGCGGCGGAGGAGCATAAAATGCCATTTTCCAAGGGACCGTGAGCGGGACGGACGGAGGGGCCCCCCCTCCACCCCTTCCGTCCAAAGGACGAAAATGGGTTTGGCGTCGAGCTTTCGAGCCAAAGCCAGACAAAGTGAAATGCAATAAAACAAAGGCCAGCAAGGAGCAAGGAGCGGGGAAGCAAAGGGAGGGGAGGGGAAGGGAAGCGAAGCGAAGGGAGTGGCAGCTCTGCAACTGTCTTGTCTTGTCTTTGCTGCTCGAATGCCTGCAGCTGTGACCCCTGAACCCGTGGCTTCACCCTGAGCATTCAACCCCCCAACGCTCCACCCACGGAAAGCGCAACGCATTTACAGCGCAATGATTCAAATTGTCGCCTCGGATTATGGATTTATTACGCGTCTCGTTTCTCGTAAGCTGCCAGCGAGGAGCTGCAATTGTGCATGCTGCTTGCAATTACTATCAATGCTCCCTTTTTTCACCACTATTTCCCCGATTTGCGAAAATGTGTCAGTAATTCGCGCTAACAATTTTTCGCCCTCCGCATCCTTAGCATCCTTTATCTGCAGCCAAATGTGAGTGCAGCCCTCTGCCTCAGTGCCTCGGTGCCTCAGTGCCTTTGGATTAAGCGTAAATGTTTATGCACCAGCTCAAAGTTGCTACTAGCTATGCTATGCTATATGTTATGTGTTATGTCTTAAAGTGTAGATCTAACAGGGTATATTCCTTATAGCTTTGATCATGGCTGGCAACTAGTTGCCATCGGAATTTTGCTGGCTCATCAAATTCACCATTTAAAGGTTGCTGCGACTAAAAACAGAACCTCATTAGTGGGTCAAGGTAAATGGCTGTGCCAAGTCACGATTTGCAAAGTGTGGCTATGTGGTTATATCTTCGACTTTGGGCCCTTTTGGCAGACACATTTTAAGCCTACTCATGCTGCAAAAGCCCTCTTGACCCTTGACCCGGGTCCCTGGCTCTTGGGTCATGGCGATTCGCATTCAGACTCAGATTCAGATTCAGATTTGGCCACGGAGCTACACGAATCTGGAAATCATTCGGACACCGAGATACTCAGATGCTCAGACATTCAGTAGGAAACTCATGCCCAAATGCGGCGAATGACAAAGTAGTTGAAAGCTTTTCGTAATTATTATTATGCGTTATTTGTGTGTGCAACTCTAATTGTTGTCAACAACAGATGTGGTTGTCTGTGCTGTGCTTCACTTGTCGTTGTTCAGTGTTCAGTGTTCGTCTTTCGGTGTACGGTGTTTGGTGTTTGGTGTTTGCTATTCGCCGCTCGTCGCTCGCAGTTGACAACTCTGACATTTCGAATTTAGACATTGCCTGACTGTTTGACCGCGCATTAAAATGCGCTTTTTGTGTGCCACGGCTAGTTGGGAGTTAGGATTTGGTGGCACTGATGCCCCCGCTTTTTGTTTACCTGCCCGCACTCGCACATCGAAAATTATGTAAACTCACTTTTTTGGCTTACAAAAAATCGTGTCATTGCTGGATGGCAGCCGAGGGGGATTCCAGGCGTTATAGGGGCTAAAGATGGCTGAGCGGAGGTCACGAAGATGCTGCAGTCACAACAATGCAACGAGCAGGCGTTGCAGATTAATTAACGTCTGACTGCGATAAAGCACGTCGCAGTTGCAACCGCAACGTGAGCAACTTAAAAGCGAAAAATTTGCGGAGGAAAATTGGTAAAATGGCACGAGGATCCGGATTCAGGGGGGTGGATGGAAAGTGGCATAGAAAACGGCAAAGTCAGACCGGAAATTTACGGCCCCTGGTCGATGCGATGCGTCGGTGTTGAAATTAAATATAAAAGTCAAATAGAAATAGAAATGCTCCTTTGATGGAAGGGCTCTAAGGCTTCAGACTAAAACTCAACTAAAGATATCTATTATTTAATTGTAATCAACACAGAACTCCCCATGGGATGCACTGCAAGCAAAAGCCAGTTAATCGATGCAGAACTTATGCTTTTTGGCACCGAATTAATACGGATTGCTCTTAAAGTTCATTGTATTTTCATCTGATTAATGCGGCAATCGAGCACTCGATTAATTTTTTAGATGATGCACTTGGTGCCTCGCAGCATACGTTACACCGCAAGTAACTAATGGTGCATAATGGCAAGTGTGTGGTGTCTCACAAGCTTCGCTGGAGTGTCAGTGCACAAAATTCTGTGGTCAGCCGCAGCCAATCAACCGCAGAGTGTCAGCTGCCAATTGTCCTTGGTGACGGATGGCAAGGACTCGACTTGGAGAGTACCGATTACTTCACACCTATGCCTGTTTACAAATTAAAGCTAGATCAATAACATTCACTCGAATTTACAACGAATTTATAAGTGATTCCCATTGCCTGGCATGCCATTTCAACACAATTTGGGTGATGAGGTGCATACCTCGTTGATTTCTGCTGGACTTTACAGGGTATCCGGTTAGCTGGCCCACCACATGATAAATGAAGGCAATTTCACTGGCTCTCTTTCTCCCTTTCTCCCAGTCTCTCAGCTTCTCTTTGTTTCTCCATCTATCTCTCTGCATGAGCTATGGCAAATCGCTGCGAGAAATACGCGAGCAGATTTATCTACCATGTCCAGGGGGTGGGAGAAACGGAGAATCGGAGAAGGGGAGCAGGGAGCAGGGGAGCAACCGTCGGAGAACGCCACTGAGAAATGACGTCTAGACGTTTTTTGTTCTCCGCTTTTTGTTTTCCTTGTGTGGGGGGGAGGCTCATTAAAGGAGCGCGGCTCACATTTTTTGGCCACCAACACACTGCTTCCATCTCTGTTTCGCTTTTTCAGCGCTTTTTGCGGCATTTCGCTTAATTTTCGCTGCTGCTTCGTGGCCAACTAAATACCTGTATAAATATTTTATTACGCAAATGAAACAAACACTGTTTGCATTTTATTTGCGCGAACAAGGAAGCGCGCCAGCTGCAGCAGC
Organism: Drosophila teissieri; assembly: GCF_016746235.2. Taxonomy (NCBI): domain Eukaryota; kingdom Metazoa; phylum Arthropoda; class Insecta; order Diptera; family Drosophilidae; genus Drosophila; species Drosophila teissieri. The sequence goes on along the minus strand of NC_053034.1, from coordinate 992,721 downwards.
CGGAAAACAAAGAGGGATTGGCAACTGGGGACTGAGAGGAAGGACATTTGTATGCAGGAGGGACAGCTGACCACAGACATTGCCACAGGAAATATAAAGCAGAATGCAAAGAATGCTCCGGAGGCAGCTTTGCCACCTGGGATTTCAGTCAGATGGGAGGCGACGCCCTCCTCACCCACCCACTTCTAAACCTGAGTCCAGGCAATCGTTCGTGATTGATTCAAAGCGATTTAAATTGCCAATAGGAGAGGGCTAAAGCAGTGTTCCGAGATGCCGAAGCGGGAAATGCTCTTTAAAATATGTATTTCCCTAATTTCCTGCTGGCAAAAACTCTTAAACTGTGCAAACTGCTAGAATCACAAAAAATGGCCAGACTTATAGCTTAAAGTTAAGTGGTAATTTGAGTTTGAGCCCACCAAGTAGGGCAGCACACAGTAAGCCAAAGTCCCAAGCGAGTGAAGCCAATTAGCCGATGGGCAAATTGCCACCGCTAATTGAGCCAGATGAAAAGCCAAAAGTCCCCAGTGAATGAATGGCTGCCATCGAGACTCACTTGTTACCACTTCGATTGACTAACATGCAGATGCAGTTGCGAAATCAGCATAAAAGTGAATTGCTGCCTCCTCCCATAAACTCCAATGGTAGGTTGTATACTCCCTTAAAATGTATCAGCAGGTCTTCTCTCAAGTTATTCACTTACCTTTGGGGAAACAATCTAAGAGTAAATTATCATCGAATTGCATTTAAATATTTCATGTACGGCTTCGACGACAAAGGGAATACACTTATATCATAAATCTCGCGCATGGGGCAGCCGAGCTTTTTCTTCTCCTCTCAATTGGGCCAACATCAATCAGAGAAACGAGGAGTAGGAATAGGGAAGCCGTGATTACACTTCAGTTCTTGGGCCACTGTCCAAACAATCAAGATACGGGGAGCCATCGGAATTAGGCTAATGAAATGCTTGTTAAGTGGAAACGATGATGACAACATCCCCAAAGTGGCTCGAAAAAGCACAAAACAGAACAGAACAGAACAGAGTCGGGCAATGGCAATGGCAATAGCAATAGCAATCGATGAACAGGGAAAATGCTGGCCACATTTTCTATTGACCCACATAGTCATCTGTCCCCTGCCGCTTAATTATTCATTAGTATTTGGCCTTTGTGGTCGTTTGCCTGTGCCGCACCAAACGAATGGCAGTGAGTCTTCAATTGTGCGGAGGATCGGAATAATGATAGCCAGAATGTCCAGTCATCATTCGTTGATCACTTTGCTGCCGCTGTGGGTCAAGGTGATCGGCTGACGCTATCTAAGGGCAAATGACAAGTCTTGAATACTCCACAAATTGAGAGCTCAACTCCCAATAAAGAGAACTCTTGATACTTGACTACGAGTTCGACTTAACCAGGCTCGGAAAACCCAGAAGCTGCGCAAGAGCATTCACTCAAGCAGCGCTCCCCTCAAATGCTGTCAGCATATGTGCATAAATTTCACACGTGGCGCCCGGCGATTCATGCATTTTACATGCACCGAAGGATTTCCCGGCGCCATTTTCCAACTCCATTGCCCGGCCATTGTCCGCGAGGCAGCTCCGCGCTTTTCACGTTTTCACAACATCCGCTACTCGTAGGGTATATCTTCAGTCGGGTCAATCCCATCCCATCTCAACTCATGGCTGTCAGTCCAAATGAAGTTCGAAGCCTCGTGAGCTGTGAAAGCTAGAAGATTATACTGCATTTTTCGCACTTCTCTAGGGAAAGAGGAAAAACTAGTAACAGGTATCTAGCAGTCGAGGCCACTCCTTGTTTTCCCTGGAATTCGGTTCCCGCACGAAACAGAAAAAAAGGAGGAAGGAAATCCAATGGCAATGGCAGGCGGCTTGTTTGTTAATACGAAGGCATTTAATTTTTAATCGCTGCATCCGACTCGAAGTTGACGTTGTCCCAGTGCCTCCATCTCTGCTCCGCCCTCCGCTCAATCCCGTTCGCACCCTCATCCGCATCCGCATCCACATCCGATTCCACATCCGCATCCACATCCACATCCTTCCACCTTTGCCTTCCCCGCCAATTGTTAACCCATCGCGTTACATATGTTTAATGAAGAGAGAGAACCGCACGCACGAGTTGCTCGAGCGCAGGACCTGAATTGCACTGCCTTTTCAGAGGAAGGACGATGCCGAAGGATGCTTGCTCTACAGAGGGAGATAATCGAGGCGATGTTGCAGCACCGGGATCACTGGTGGTCGGTGGTGAAAGCAGATGGGCTGATCAGATGGGCTTACGGCTCCAGCCGCCGAAGTTCTGGTTTGGCCAGCCAGTGGACATCACAGAGCACAGACACTTGGATTCCGCTTTCCGGCCCATTTGATTTTCTCAGTGCCTAAAGTCTGCTCTTGACTGGCAATGCATTCAGTGCCCTTGCAGCGCCGCATATCGCATATGAATACATATAAAAGTATATATGTATGCGGCAGATAGATGTGTGCTGGATGCTCGCTTCTGACTCTGCGGCAAGTTATTATAACAGTTCATTGATTTTCAATTTTCAATGCATTTTATTGTTTGCCGTTTCCCCGTTTCCCTGTTTCCCCATTTTTTTGCCACCTACACCCGCTCTTTACTCCATTTATCTCCATTTCTGTGGAACTGGGAATGGCTCAACTTGCGGCGGTGGCAACTGCAACAAATTTCCGCTCTGCAAAACTCACTCGTATGCATAAATTCATTCGAAGTTTATTTTTGCCGAGCGCCAGCGAGCAATGGAAAAAGCCATAAAAAATTAACAAAAATAAAAAAAGAAGCTCGAAAATTTAAGTGATTTCGAAGGCTTAAAAATGCAATGAAATGCAATGGTGGGTCTTCGCCCGAATTGTCCCAATGCAGATGCGGTTTATAATGCTTAAAGCCCGCATTATTTATGACAGCAGCAGTGGCAACGGGCGGGAAATGGGAAATGGAATGTGGGAAATGCTCTTCGATTGATCACCGACATTTCACCGTCACCCAAGGAGACGGGCTACATCCAGTTTTATTGCAGGTCCTTTACGCATTTATCCCCTGGCTTACGCATCCTTGATTGCTCTTAAGGCTTCATTTGGTTCGGGTTCGAGGAACTGGACTACCTTTTCGGAACCTCCTTATGTAGATGGTGTGGTTCTGAAGTACGAGGATCGCCTTTGGTCGACAATTGCACCCAACACTGACCTGGCTAGGAATTGATGGAACTGCTATAGCAAAGTCTCATAAAGCGTCGGGGAAAATGAGTTTTGTGCTCCTTCGTGCCCGCCTCCTTCCACTTTATCCTTCCCCACCTCTTGTTTTTCCGTCCTCTTTCCAGCTGCCAGCTGTCCGACACTTAATACACGTCTTAATAAGGTTTCCCATCCACATCCATTTGCTGCACAGTTTTCCTTAGTCAAACGTTTTTCTTTCGTTTTTCTTTTTCCGCTTTTTTTCGTGCCATCCCGCAGGCGGAGGACAACAAGAGCCTTGGCGTGCCCCTAACTTTGTTTACTTGTAATTACTTTGACCTTGTGCGGCGTGCAGCGATGTCCTGGCAAGTGGGAGGGGGTTGAAGGTGGAGATGATGGTCAAGATGACTCTGCACGGTGGGCTTAAATTGGCAGCCATTTCCAGCTAAAACACCTAGAAACCCAGTTCTGACTTGTGAGAAATCTACTAAAGGAAAACTTATAGGGGAAAATATGATTCTATGAAAGAATTACACTTAAGCAACCTTTTGCGCCCATTGTGGCAGCGTTAAGAACTTTTCTCCTTCCTATTCGGTCAGCATTTTCCTTGCCTCTTATTTTTGTCGTTTTTTTTCGCCAACGAATTGCCATTACAATTTCATTTCATTTGAGTTCAGTGACCTGCCGCCCCGCCCCGCCCTCCAATTCCACGTTTTACGCGTTTTACAGGTATTTAATTTGATTGTACTGCATTTGCTGCCCCATTGCGGGAAATCGAGGAGGGGTTCGTGGGTTATGTCTTTATTTAATAGCTGCTCATAAATTTTAATTATGTGCATTTTTAAATACGTGACCCTTAGCACCGCCGCCTTTCTTCATTTCTCCTTCATCATCATCATCATCATCATCAGCATTGAAGCATTAAATAAGCCCCAGGAAGAGGGAGACTTGGACTGGGTTCTGTATTCTGGGATCCTTTCGCATTCGAGGGTTGTTTTCTCTATTTCCGATTCGACTGCTCCTCCTTTGTGTTCCGCTCGGGCGGGAAAGCCCATCAATTAGGGGAGCGCAGAACGACCTGACACGCCGTTGACCCCACAGATGGACCCTTGTGCTCCAGATGCAGTGTTCACTATAAGTTTATATATCAACGGGTTTGAACTCGCCTTTGTAGGTGTCTAAATATGGTAATGAGTCAATGACTTTGGGCGTATTTCCTAAGCCCTCCTATTTCGTTTATTCAAGCATTCTCGCCACACTTATATGTTCTTAGCGGAAACATCATCCTGCCAAATCTGAGTGCCTGTTGTGGTTTCGCTGCCCAATTACCGCACTCCCAACGCCCCACTTGTTACCGCTTCAGTTGTTTTTGCTCGGGATTCTACCAGGCACGTCCTTTTCAATTGGCAGCACCCGCGGCACTTGAGCCACTTCCAACATGCAACCCTGCAACCCTGCAGCCCTGTAGCTCTGCAACAATGCAACATTGCGACATTGCGACATTGCAACATTGCCATGTACTGCCCCATTACAGGCAAACCAAAAAGCAAAGCCGCAAGCCGACAATCAACATTTAAGGCGATAATGGGGAGAGTTACCCCCGGAAGTTCTCCGTCAAGCGTATTGCAGCTGAAATCGGAGGGACCCGCAGCACATGTTCTAATATGTCACTTCCTTTTTAACTGATTTCAAAAGCTTTACCCAAAACGCCAAACACGAGCGTACTCCCACTTTTCAGCACTGCTCGCCACCGATGTTGCTAGCTTCAAAGTGGAGCGCGTCAATTACATTTTCGTTTGGCTTTCGGTCGGGTGTTGCATTGCGAAACTCGCCCCCGGCTGTTGCCCCTGGCTCCCGGGTTGCTCCCCCGTTTCTTGCCGCTTTGGGAAAACCGAGCGCCCTTCCGCTGCCCCGCTCAACAATGTGCAATCCCAACATTGATTTAGTGCCGCCACCAACAGACGGTTTGGCTGGACTCGCGGACTAGTCGCCATCGAATGCACATCGCATCGATATAGGTATTATGTCTCTCGGGAAGCCCAGACCCCCGACCCCTCGGGTAAACCGAGCCAACGGCAGTCGCGTCATCATAGGTGGGTTACAGGGGGATAAATGGGGAAATGAGGAGCTTAGTGAGCGAGCGGAAGAGCAGACCTTCAGGTGAGAAGAGGCCTACAAATGAGCCCTGAGTTTGATTCCCTGTCAAAGATCTGTGATCGCAGGCTAAGTAAAGCATCACGCCTATTTGGATTATTTGGAGTATTTAAAGTAGATGTGCCAACTGAGTTGAACGATTTATCCCAGACCCATTTCCATTATTTCCTAAAAGGGATGCTCGTGGAGTCACTTGATCAGCATACTCTGCACACCGTCCACTCCAACGGACCCATCGTACATCATTCAGCATTATCAGCTGGATTTAGTAGCACTCACTCGTGGGAATAGGTGAACCATGGTGCCATGGTGCCATGCCCCTTCCCTCTGGCAGCTCGAACTGCGCATACCCTTTTCCCTGGCGGCGACCTCAAGCCGTCCAAGTGCAAACAGCTTGTTGGCTGTTCATCGCGGCCATTCCAGGCAGTCCGTAATCCCTCCTACGGCCTTGCCCCCCATCTAGCCCAGCCCCACCCATCCTTACAATAATTCAACTTTTGTCCAGCATCGCATTTCCGCCCTCCAAAGTTGCAGCCAAAAATGGCCAAAAGGTGTAACTTTTTCGCCGGGCGGAGGACGCCCCAATAATATTTTTGTTGAACGACCGCTTTCGTAAAATTCGAGGGGTATGATATACGGAGTACAGATGCCGCGAGTCCATAAACTACTGAAACTTGTTTTAATATCTCCTCAACAGACATATTCTAGCAATTAATGAATAAATGAAATTGTTAAATGTTAAATATAACGGCTAAGATATAACAACTTTGACCTAAAACACAGAAAGAATGATGAAACAGTGTTTGCAAGCTCGATGTGAAACTCATAACTGCAGTGCTATTTTTGTTGCCGCCACTGTGCGCATGGAAAATCGCAGAGCAGAGGCGTCTAACCGAGTTGTTGTTGTTTGCTGTTGGCCGGTACGCGAAAGTTGGACAGACAAACCCCACCCCTTTGGCAACCCCCACCTTCCCCGTGCATATTGGCGAGCCCCCCTGCAACGGAATCTGTGTGTATCAGTGGCCAGGATTTATGTGTTTATATTGCGAGTTTGAAGTTGGTTTGGCACTCCGCGCTTCTCTGGTGCCGTTTTACAACGGGGATGGCCATTGCGGGGGGACTTAGGGTCACCTTTATGGAGGGGGTGTGCTCTGCGGTGGCGCAACTGTGGGGCAACTGTATGGCAACTGTGGGGCGTGGGGCATAAATTGCAGCCACGTTTGTGTATCGCAAAAAGTGCGGTATCCAATGCTGCAAAGGCAAAGCACACAGTTTTTGGGAAGTGAAATATTCGATTGGGATGGGATGCGATGGTTGCCAAGTTGCCAAGATCCCCGGATGGGGAAATCGCGGCTGACAAGGTGGAGGTCACAGGTCTACTTGGAGCTACTTTGATGCAGCCATGCAATCGCCATTCGATTGTCAATCTAATCTAATCTCTATGGGAAGACTTGGCGTAATGCCCTGGATATCCGGAATTATCAAGCCTTATTCTTTTAGCTTAATCACTAATGGAAATCTTGAACATAAATCACATCTTTTCGATGTTTATTTAATCAATGTGCCGTGGCAAGCCATGTTGACTCGAACACCGAGAGAATTTATAAAATATACATGGTGAATGAATTCCGGCAGTCACTTGCTTGCCCTCAGAGTCTGTAAATGAAAAAGTTTTGATTGCTTTTAGCAACAACAGAAAAAATAGCAAACGGGGAAAATATGATCATAAGCTATGCAGGAAGTAAAGCGTGGGTGGCTGAGGTTGGGGAAGGGGGTGAGGGAGGAGGAGGGGGGATGGGGGGAGTGTGAGTGGGGGGCAGGGGAAAATTGCAATGCAAAAGCACATTTTTAGCATATTGCCGGGCCCTTAACATCCCTTCTGAAACCCTCTTACCTCTTACCCAAAAAAAGACCCTCGGCACATGGCACATAAATCTTGCACCTGAAGGGGGGTGGTGGGGGGATGGGGAATGTGTGGAGCAGTGGGGGAGAGGAGGGGGGGGAGCACAGGTAAGCAAGGTGCTAATGGCAATCTGTAGCGTGTGTTCCGAGCGGGAAGAGTTATTTTTCCAATTTTCTGTCAATCCTCCCCGCCACCAAACGCCCCCCTTTCGTCGTCCCCCTGGCCGTTTTTTATTGGCGCGATATTGAAAATTATGCGAAAGTGCTAAAGCGATTTATGCTTCATTTTGGGAATGAAAGACGCAGCAACGTGTGGCTGCTGGTGAACGAAGAGGTTGGGGTGGGGGTGGGGGTGGGGGGCTGTGTGTGGAGCAAGCACTTCAGCAAGAAAAATGGTGTTTTCAATAAAATTGCCAAGAAGAAAGGTGATCCAGCAATGCTCAACTTGGTAGTGACTACAGACCACCTTCCCCATGGCGCTTGTTCGTTTGTTTGGGCTGCCCAAATTGGTATTATCAGTGTAACATCAAGCCACAAATGCATATGTTATGTAATCAAAGTTCCAATGAGAAAACGTTCGAACGACGAATGACAACCGGCCATTAAAGAAGCTTCAACAAGCTGACCCCAATCATTGTTTAACCTAAGCCCTCCAAGCCCTCTAAGCCCTCTTCCGCAATTATTTTGACTGCGGCCTAATCGGGTCTGAAATTAACACCCTTTCCCCTCTCTTGGCCACAAAGAGCTGCATGCTGAATGCTGAGAGCTGAGAGCTAAAATCGGATTCGACAATTAGTTGAAACCGCTGATAGGCAAGCGGCGATAAGCCCCCTTTTCCAGGTTTATCCACTGATTGTGCGTAGGCCTAATGATGATGACGCTGAAGATGATCTGCAGCGATTGTGTGTCGGGGTCACCCATTTTCAAATCGAGATTAAAGCCCAGTTCACAATATCTGTGCACTCGAGTTCAGTGCTGTTCAGCTGGCTGCTTTCTAGCTGCTTTAACATCGGCTTACATGTTGCCAAGGCATCCATGCCAGAATTTTAATCTTCTGTACTTGTTATTCGACTTTATCTGTTAAAGGAATCAATCAAATCAGTTAAGTAAAGTTATTAAACTTTAAACCAGAACACTTTAAACAATGTTAGACATTACTGCGATATCTGTACTTTATTCTCCAACACCGGGAGGGCATTCATATCACTTGTTCGTCAATGGTCCGACAAGGCGACCTAATGACAGGCAGTCGCCAGACCTTGGTGGTTGTCAGATGGCGATGGTGTTGGTGTTGGTGTTGGTGCAAAGTGGTGCGGAGGTGGTGGCGCAACCGATGACTTCGGCGCTTCGGGTCGCCACTTGAGGGTCCAAAGCACTACCTCTGGCTTAATTACAACACCACACCACCGATTTGTGGAGTCCAAAAGGTGCACCAAAACTGCAGCTGCCAACAGTTGACGGGATGAGATGGCATGGGTTAAGGGGTTAACGGGTTAAGGGGCTAAGGCGAAGCGCTCGCCACTTGGGCTGCAATACCAATTGACATCGATGAGCAACTGATTGCTCAACTCGTTGGTTGGGTCTTTCCCAGATTTGCAAAATGGCTGTAGTGGGATTTATTTGAATAAACACTGCGAAGAAGGTAACTTATCGGATTCCTAATTTCGTTATGGCAAACTCCATTATGTTCCATTAGAAAGCGGAAGTCCAAGCTGTCCAGCACTGTTGAATACACGCTGATAAGACGGACGGACGGATGGATAGAGCCTTCAGGATAGCGCCTTCGGGATAACCTGAAGAACGCATCCCCCTTCTGCCCCACATCATTGCCAGGTCATAAATCACAATTCGTGGCCTATGAGCCGCTTTTGGCAATGCTCTTTGCCTTCTGTGAAACTTTCCTTGGCACTCTGCCTTCCTGCAGCCCCTGCTCGCTTCACTTCTTGGCACTGTATCATTTTTTTCTAGATCTCTGCACTGGGGGAACTTTGGAGCGAAAAAAGTTTCTTTGGCAAAGTTTATGTGCCACTTGCAAAGATTTACTGGCTAAACTTTTGCATTTTGCATACAGGGGATGAGAGCCGCCCGGGCGATGGGGACATTTCGCAGATATGCGAACGATTCACAGTACAAGTTCCCGAATTTGTTGCTGTATTTGTTTTTATTTTCGTTACTTCTGCACATTCCACACTAGAGTGAAAACAAATCCAAGTTTTCAGAGACATCGCTGTCGCACAAGGTGCAAGGCGAAGTGAAGCCGAAGACTGCGGAACATGCGGACAAACTGGCGGACAACCGGACAAACGGACAGCCGGACAGACAGTTTGACGGACAAACAGACGCACAGACCAAAAACTCGTGGGAGTCATGCGTTTCAGCTGGATTCAGGATTCAGGATTTCGGATTTCGGATTCCTGGTCCAACTGCAGGTTCTTCTGAATAATCCATTCCAAAAGGCAGGATGGATGGAAAGGTCTTCCACCGATTTGGACAGTTGATTAGGCACACAGAAAAGTTTTGTGTCACCAGAGCGAGAGGCAAAAGGGACAAAATTTCTCCAGCCGAGATCGGAATGCTCTATATTTGGATACATTTTTACAGCCCTTGGTATAAGCCACATTAGTTGGAGTTGTTTTTTATCATCTGCTGCTCGTTTGAAAACAATAAATGGAACATTAGCACGTTGTGCTCTGCAAACAAAGAGATAAATTGGGGCAAAAGGCCACTGAACATAAGCTGTTAGATGCACTTTTTTTTTTTTGTGTTTTTTAGAACGGATCAAGTGGGATTCCTTAGAATCCCCTCGCGGCTTTTGGATACGTAAGCTCTGGTGATATCCTTGCCGTGGAACAGAGGTGACAGAATGAATGGAGGGCATAAATAAAACTAGAAAACTAGGAAACGAATGCGAAAACATTTTACCAACTTTTTTTTGTCAAGCAAAGCGACAAAAGCGAAGCGACAAACAGCAAACAAACAACGAACTCAGTTGAAAACTGAAAACGGAAAATGGAAAACTTTTGCAGCGAGCAACAACAACAATCTCAACAACAACAACAACAACGGCAGCATTCAAACAGATGGAAAAGTTCATTTACGTAAATGTTTTTCTTCTGCTACTGCTTGGTTTTGGTTTTTTTTTTGGAATTTTTTTTTTTCATGAGAAATTAATCAGCAAATGGGTTTTCAATTTCCCATTAACACTCCACGACAAAAGTGAACTCAAACTTGCACTCAGTTTTCCCCCGAAAAGCTTTTGTCATTTCCCATTCGGAGTTGAGAAAAAGCCAAAGGCATATGTAATCACGGAAAAAGGGCAAAAAAATAAAATAAAACACAAATCTTCTTGTCACTGAACAGGCCAATATCTATAATTAAGCGAAAATTTGTTACAAGGAGGTAATTCGGAGGCAGAGCCGAAATCAGGAAACAAGTTGCATCATCATCAACATCGTTATCGCCTTTCGACTTCGGGCTTGGGATTGGGATTGGGATCCTCATAATCATCTTCAGGTGCGGCAGCCTCGGCTTCAGAGTCCCACTTACTTAACCCATACTTGCCACTTGCCACTTGCAACTTGGCTACCGATGGCTACTGTACGTTGCTGATTTTTGGTTAAATGCGAGTTTCGATTGCCAGAGGTAGAGAACACCCGCCACTATATCTATGTTAAAATTCATTTATAGTTAATTGTTAACGATTCTTTTCGGTGCGGAGCCTACATACATTTATCACACAAGTAAGATGCCACTTCTGCAAATATACGAAAGGGAAAGTTCAGATTTCTGTAACATCAAATAAAGTCGTTTAACGCAGCAATTATTTGCATTCTTCATGAAAGCACGGGGCATTTAAAAGACTTCCTCCGCAAAATGGGCAGAGTGTATATACGGAGACGTGCTCAATGGGAATTCGAAGTCGTACTCCACCGCCAGTAAAACCCCAAAACCCCACTTTGGCGCTTGTTTCTGGCGCCCCTGCTCCCGGCGGTTGGGCAACGGAGACCTCTGATCACGAGGCAGCTAGGCAGCTAGGCAGCTTGCGTTGCTTCTGCCGCATTTCGGAGGCAGTTGGGCAGTTGCAGTTGCAGTTAAAGGTGGCGATGATGACATCCAATCGCTGCCACTGTTGGCCACTTAGTTCGTCGTTGTATAACAAAAGTGGGGCGGAACAGATAGCTGGGTACGAACAGGTACGGATGGGGTTGAAGATTCAAGAAATGCAAAGATACATTGAACCGCACATCGGGCGGGAGACATTGCCCTCGTTTGCGGCCTGGCTTAGCGCCATAAATATAATATTTTGGCAAGCATTGCCACGAGACCGAGCCATCAATCACCGAGTGTTAAGTGTGTCAAACCTTTTACTAATCGCCTCGCGGTCACTCAATCCAATCAATTAAGATTGAGCGATGGAGAAACGCGCGTTTGAGAACAACGAGAACAGAAGCTTAGACAAAAGCGCTGCAAAAGAGCTGCAAAACGGGGAAAGGAAAGGCGTTCGTTCGTTCGACCCAGATTACCAAAAAGAGACTCAGATCTACAAATGGAACTGGAACCCAGACACGAGGCCATGTATCTGTATCTGTATCTTTGTCTCTCCGTCCGTCCGTCCGTCTGTCCGTCTGTTTGTCCGTTCGTCGCATCTGTCGGATACGTGACACTCCCGCACCATTTTCTCCTTTCCACTGGACACGTTTCACTGTTTTTATCGCTGATGTCGTTTCGGGGGCCTTCATAAAGTGTCGCGATATTCATAAAGATAAAGCTCGCTTCTCGTCTTTGTCCCTGTCCCTGTCTCTCTCGCTCTCTCTCTGTCGCTCTCCTGCGTTCCCTCTACGTGTGACTTTTATTGCTCTTTCCCCCTCTGTCGTCTTCCACTACACCACCCCACTCCACCCACGTGTGGCCACCCATTTTGCGGCCTTGCCCAGCAATTAAAATGGCCATTAGCCTCTATTAAAATACCATTGACTGGCTCCAATTGCAATTCGGGCTCGGCTTTAAGTGGCGTGGTGTGGCATTCCCTGTGTGTCAGCCACTTCCACATCCACATCCGCATCCACATCCGTCCGCAAGCAGGATGCTCCACTGTACGGGGAGCTCGGTCCACTCTCCTTTGAGGCAAATTTAATGCGATTAAATGCAACAACCAGAGAAAACAACTCAATTAGAAGAAGAGTGGCCGCAAAGGCAGCCGTTGCCCAGCCGCAGGAGGAGCAGGACATGAATTTCCCCTATGAATGTCCGTCGATTCATCTCGTCAGTTCAGGGGGGAAAGTTTGCAAATATTATTACGAAAACTTTACATCGCTTTTTGAATGCTCCTAATTATTATAATAGTTGTTGAGCGCAGGCTCAAAGTGTGCGCATAAATTAAATTTCCTTTAAACTGGTAATATTTTAATATTAATTATATGTAACTACCTTCGGAGAAAACTTTACATCGAATTAATGCCAGCGTAGCCCTAATTTTTGCTTTCTTCTTGCTATTAGCCACTTTCGGATTCCTTTTATTTGACCTTCCTTTTCCCTTTTTCCCATACTCATAGTTTGCCGTAGTCCCGAAAAGTTTTTCGCCTCGCTGTCGACTTTTTGACACTGTCGTCATATGCAGTTCATGCAAGAAAAGCGAGACAAGGAATTCCATCACCCACTTCCGCCCACTTCCACCCACCTCCGCCCACATTGCCGTGGAGTTTTCCGCCCGTTCCTCGCAGCGTCCTTGCATTTTCCTAGTTTTTGTTGTTTTTAGCGCTGTCATCATAAACGCAGCCTTATTAAAAGTGCACGAAACTTTTATATTAGTGCAGACAGCAACACGCTTCCACGCCCCCCAAGCTGTTCAGGTGGGCGGGCGGTATAGAGTCGCTCTCCTGGTTATTGCCAAAAACCCCGTAGACTCAGGGAGGATGACACTTGACTCAGATGCTAGCCCGGAAATTATTATCAATGTACGCATAATTCATTAAAACGAGCAACTTTTTGCGGTCTCCGAAATCGGGGAAGTGCAGATTGTGGGCCAAATTGGAGATAATATTGCCAGGGAGCTGCATGTCATTGCATGTAGCACACATCCACTAACAGAAACTCGTGCCACTTTCTGCCACAGATTTTCAATCATTCTACGAGGACGCAAGTGGACAACTGATGCTGTTTTGTGTAGTACAATAATATCTGATGGATTGGCAAACTATGTGACTGTTGTCTGAAGGGAAAATGAAATATTTTTGAGTCGTGATGAGTGTTGTAGTGTATCTGAAGGCCGTGCAGAGCAGGAAGAAAGTCAGGACGAAAGTCAGGAAGGAAGAAACTAACTAACTTTGTTAAAATTTCTCTCCCACTTCCGGTCTTAGGCTAGTGCATCTCCATCTCCATCTCCTTCTATCGCTGCGACATGTGTGTGTGGGTGTGTGTGTGGCTGCCACATGCCCCGACTTTCCCACTTATTTTGCACCCGCACTTGCCGCCACTCCTCAATGAAGTTGTCGTTGTCAAGTTTTAAACCTGAACTTTTCGCAGCTCCTTCATGGCCCCGCCCATTTATGCCACCCACTTGTGCCGCCCACGGTGCATTGAAAAGCGGCCGCCTTCTCGGACCATTTTCCTTAACCCTTGTCTTATCCTTGTCTGTCCTCTCCGCCGGCTGCATTATAATTCGCTATTAGAAGTCACTTAAAAAGTTTCCCAAGTTTTCCATGCAGCTGCCAACATTGTTGTCAGCCACGCCCCACATTCGTAACCCCTCTAAATTCTCTTGGCCAAAAGTTGTGGGTGGCCCAGCAGTGGGTGACATTTTTTTAATTGAATAATTGTAGGCATCGTGCCAAGGGATTTCGCGGAGAAGTGCATTCCCTTCCACTGCAGCCGGGAATGCCCGGCTAGAAAGGACAAAAAAAAAAAAAAAACGAAACTGACACTTGAATAAAAGGTTTCCGAGTTAAACAGCAACTTATCCCGAGAGCTTTATGCAATTTACTGCAATTGAATGAAATGCGAGTGCAGCTACATGCGATATGCGATATGCGGAACAGCTTTAATTTTCTCGGGGCGAGTTCCCTTGGGATAATGGTCAGCTCGCTTCTTGCAGCTCTTTAGCTCTTTTCAGATTAAGGCCCCTTTGCTGCCTGTGCCTGAAATTGGCAGACATTAATGGGTTAATTTGCATTAATATATTCAATTGGATGGCGCTGCCGCTGGGGAAAAAGCTTGGTGTTCCTGAAATGTCCTTTTGTTTTCAGCATTTTTGTATTTTTTGTTGTTGTGTTATTGTTGTTGTTGTTGTTGTTTTGCGTGGCACTTGTTATTCTTTTTACACTGTTTAATTCGATTTGCCAGCGCATTGCAATTAAATTTATTTTCCAGCCAGCCAACGAAAGTCCTGCTGCCGCTCGCTTTTCGATCTGAAATGCATAATTGCATTTTAAGCGCTCACAAACAAAGACACTGCACCCCATTTTCCCTTTTTCCCATTTTCCCACTGCGCCCCTTGCATTTCCACACGCGTTTGCCCCACGTTTTCCCCCCCTCATTTCCACCGCAAGTCAACTGAAGCCGAAATCATCATTAAAGTAATTATAACTGTCAATGAAGGGCTTGCAAAGTGCAGATAAGGATTAATAGGAAAGCGAGCGCGCTGACATCCTCATAGAGCTAATTGCCGTAATAATGATCGTTCTAAGTTTTCACCTGGCCAACAGCAAAGGTTTCCTCCTCCTATGAGCACTTGCCTGGTGTTTTTGGCGCTCATCCAGTGATTAACTGGCATCATAAAAAAGGGCAGTTCACTTTTCACTTACTACATGAGGGACATCAACAAGGAAGGAAAATCAACTGATCTGAATAGTGAAAAAAGGTGAAACGAAAGTTGCAAACAAGCGATTGACAAATATACATAATGTTCATATAACGAAACTTGCTGCCAAACGCTGATGCTCGAGATGGCGTACTTTTGCTTTGCACACTTGAGGCGCCTCAGCTGAAGAGCAGGTCAAACAAAACAAATACAACAAAGAACTGAACTCCAAACGCCAAGCGAAGCTATTGGCGGTTGGCCAGGTTGACCTTGACCTTGGCGGGGAGGGGAGGGGCCGTGCGGGGAGGGTCAGTAGTTGGTGCTGGGGCCTCCCCTTGAAGGTCGCCACTCAGTGCTGTAGTTGTAGTCTCGTTTCGGCCGCATTCAAATTTAGCAGCCAATTGGGATGCAATGCGCGCTTAATTACACAACATTTATGGAAACCGGTACGCGTAGACGCGTTGTGTTTCAAAGTCAAGTGCAAAAGGCGAAGAGAAGGAGAAAATACCCAGTCCGCATGTACGAGTATACATATGTACATATTTTGTATACCCTCGAAGTTATGGAAATACTATATTGACTGGAAAGCGTTCAAATGGCTTGGAATGAACATCAAATACTAAATATTGGTACTCAAAAAAAGATTCAAACTAATTAAAATGCGCGCTACGCCGTCGTAATATTATTATACCATTATTATACTCGTAGGTACTAATGCTCACATATCGAACTATTTGTTTTCGATTTGTTTTGCGCCTTGGCCAATAATTAATTGCTGTGGCCCAGAGCAAATGTTAACTTAACATAGATTTCCGCAGCAGCGAGCGGCGAACAGCGAGCAGCGAACCTGCTCGACGCACTAACCAAACTGTTGCGCTTGAAACCGCTTGGAAGTTCCAACTTGGAACCCGCCGCTGCGCCTGCGCACGCGTCCGCCGCTGCGATGAACAACAACAAAGCGCTGGAATGGCAGTGGGATGAGTGATGGCAGGTCGGCTATCGAACTACTGGCCATTTGGCGTTTTTACAGCAGTTTTTATTGTGTTATTACTTAATCTTACAGATGATCGGGAGAGAAACATGTCATAATGGGAAAAGGGAGCGATGCCTGTTTGTTTATAAGATAAGCGCGGCAGAACTCGATTATCCCAACGAATGGATTATTTAGCAGCCAAAGGGGATGGGCAACAACAGCATTGGAAGCATTGGTAGTTTGTTTGCCCAGCAATAAGCGAAAAGCAGCTGAATAAACGGTTTCGAACAAGTTGCCTCTAACGCTTTGGCGGCGGCCCAACGTGCTCGAACAGGTTCGAACGCGTTCGATGTTCGAATGCAGCGGCAGAAAACCGGTGCCGTCACATCGAAAAACACGGCTAACTTCAGTCGACAAAATTTTTAAATGCGCGCGGTTGTGCGTCGCTCCGTGGCTGAAATTTGCGATTTACGATTCGGGACTTGCGATTTGCTTGCCGATTTGCCAATTTGCCAGTTTTGAGTTCTCGATTTGTTGTTTATTGCGCCCGCCGGAAAATTTGATGACCGCGAAAATGCAGGAGTTTTGATTAAGTGGCTCGCCCCAAGGACAAAGGAGGATAGAAGCAAGCAAGACAAGGCAATAGGCTCCGTTTTCACGTGCTCACTATCGCTCTCTCTCTTTCGAGCGCGCGCGTGTGTTGGTGAATGTTTATGATTGTTTTTTATCTCAACGATCGATCGATTAATACAACAAGAAATCCAGAAGGGAATAATTTAAGTGCCGCTTTTTGTTGTAATACCGAAATATCATTACGTTTTTTTTTGGAGTGGATGTGTGCTGTTTGAATTTTGGAAAATACAACAACTAGAGAAAGAGAGGCGAATAAGAAAGAAGAAATAATAAATAGCAAGTTGAAAGAAATTAAAAAAAAAACCGGATTCCCCACAGAAACAACAACTAAAGAGCAGCATCAAAAGAGAAGAAAAGGAAGAAGCAGCACAGGCCAGGCTTCCAGTATTTCATCTCTGCTGGTTGTAGTTGTTGCGCGCACGCACCAGAAGCCCTGAAGAGAGGAGGATCGACCGGCCAGCTGCTCTCACGCTCTCTCTGGAAAAGTGGCCAAAGGAAAAGAAGGAGGAGGAGGAGGTGAGTCAAACGAGTGAAATGTTCTCTCCGGGGTCTTCCGTTTGCGTGGGTGCGAGCGGGATGGCGCAGGCGCAGCCCTTTTCCAAGTGCCCAATGCTTTTTGTCTTTGCCGAGAGAAAGGAACTCCTTCGTTATTGCTGACAAAGTCAAAAAGGAAACAGGAATGGTTTCGCAAAGAGTATCAAGTTCCTTTTGAAATTGGTATGGCGCTATTGTCTACTGCCTTCGTTTATTAATTAGAATTTACACCCAAAGAGGAGGGCTAGAAATGTAGTACACCGGCCTTGCACGCCTCTAGTCATTCCAGTTCTGATCGCATTTCACACTTGCTCTCTCTCTTCCCTTCCATGAGTAAAATCGAAAGTTGCAGAACATAGAAAATAGTTAATTGTCATCCTCAGTTCAGTTTTCTACTTTTCCCATGCTGCTCCACTGCTCCACATCTACATCCATTTGATGGCGCTTTGGAAGGGTGTAAGAAGTCATTTCCAATAGTTGGTGACCGACCGTCCATCCAGACGGCTGACATAATGAGCTTTAAAGAGGAAAACGATGAATGAGTCGGCGAAGCTCGGAAAATGAACGGGCTATGCGCCGCATATCTTCTAGGTATGTAAATATGCTTGGGCGCCATGAAAAATAAATAAAAATGCGGTTGGCATTGCACTTTGCTTTGCTCGAGTTTTCCTGCTGCCTTTCGCTCTCGATTCTGCAGTTTTTATTTTCTCGATTTAGAAACCGGACTGTACTACTACTACCATTTTATTTTATTTGATTTCTGTTTATGTATTTTATTCTGTCCGCCTGTCGAGGGAACACAAGCACTTAACAGCGGGGCACTAATTTTTG
The DNA here is from genome assembly GCF_016746235.2 of Drosophila teissieri. Taxonomy (NCBI): domain Eukaryota; kingdom Metazoa; phylum Arthropoda; class Insecta; order Diptera; family Drosophilidae; genus Drosophila; species Drosophila teissieri. The sequence goes on along the minus strand of NC_053034.1, from coordinate 974,703 downwards.
GGAAAATAAATACTTGTTAATTTCGTATTTAACTATCTTTATAAATTGCTTAACTCCCAATAAAGTTCTCGAATCGAAAGTGCTTTAGTCGCAGCTGATTTATAAGGAATATTTCGGCAATCTAATCAATGAACGAACTTTTAAGAGTTATTTATTATTTAAAGTTATATATGTTTGTCACGAGTTTTACTCCAAACATTCCAATAAGTTCGATAGGCAATTATGCTGAAATATCGATAGCAGTGAGCTGCCTCGTTTAATTCCGGTAATTGAATTAGCACCCGCACTTAAACACACACATAAACACCTTCACACACCGAAAAGCAACAAAACGCCGGCAGCAACAACAAATTGGATTAATGCAAACGAATCGAATCGCCGAACAAGAAAGACCACAAAAACAAAAAAAAACTAAACACAAAAAAACAAAAAATGTGTAAAAGCTACAAAATGGTAAAACGATGGTTTTTAATACAAACAAATAGCTAGACGCAGCTCCAAAAAGCACAATCACTAATGCAAAATGTATCTTTCATAATCGACCTGCTCGAAAGACAGAGACGGGCACAGAGCGAGAGGGATAGAGATAGCGGGAGAGGGTCGGTAAGGGGTGGTGAGGGAGAGGGGCGAACACGACATGATAATAACGGTTCCACAAATTTAGTTGCTACTTTTTTGTGGCTCAGCTTTGTTTCGCTTTGCTTTCTGGCTGTCCTTTCACTATGCATCTTCGTCTTCAGTTTTTTTTTCCCCCCCATTTTCGTATTTCGCAACGGCGTTCGATATTTTGATTAGAACTCTGGTTGGACACCTCTCAGGTTGATGTGGATGATATCCTACCTCCTGCCTCCATTAACTTTTCCCTCCCTCCCCCTTTCTCGTTCATTGGGTTTCCTCGTTTTGAGTGGTGTTTGCTCAACATGGTTTAAACATTCGTTGTGTTATTTTTCGTTTCTTTTTCTCCCGATGACCGATGACGGGTCTGTCATCATTATCTGTTATCTGTGCTGGTACTTTTTGGTAAAATCGGTTCAAATGGCGAAGTTATGGAATCAGAATGTGTGAGTTCTTATATAAATAGTAACACGAATCTCGTTCGTTTTATGTGATGCAGTGTTTACTTACGCAATGTCATTGTTTAAAATCCAACACCATCTATTATGCCATTTTGTGTTATTGAAGCTACAGGAAATATATTGCCAAGTAATGGCAAACATTTAATATTAAAGGTTTTATTGAAGCCAAATTGAATGAGTTTGTTAGCCCAATTTCTCTGCTCTTTCCAATCACTCATTCCATTCTTTTTCATAGATGTTGCAAGTAAGTCGCCTCAAATTACGCAGATCTGCGAAATTGTAGCTAAAATGCAAATTCATTATGCGGATATGACATGAAGCCCTCCATTTGACGCCGAAAAAAGTCACGAACCTCTGCCGCTGTAATGCGAGATACTCCAATCAAATTGGGGGTACAGTGGAGCTCATTAACAACAGCCGGCGCCACCGTTAACTACGCATATTGGATATCAAAGAAAAAAAATCCACAAAATCAGTCGGCAATTTTTTTGCCCTTACAAAGCCATCAATCTAAAATTGGCATGGTGCGAAGGGCTGGAAAATAATCAAATCAAATCAAAAATACATCAAAGTTTTTATTTTTTTTTTGTTTACTGTTTAATTAGTCGATCGGCTGGCGCGTGTGTGTATAATGTACTTATTTGCCAGCGGAGAGAGTAGGTAGATCCCGGGGCACCGCGAAATTTGCACTTTCCCCTCGTTAAGGCTTCCATATTCGACTAATGAAATAATGAAATCGCATTCACGTCTCAACTGTATGAAAGGGAATCCGAAAATCCGAAAATCCGAATCCGCAGCTGCACTTAAATCTTCTCGCTGCTTGATTAATTGGGCAATCCGTGAACTGTTAATTTGGCACAGTTGACGTTCATATTCAACGGCAAACAAATGGATTAATTAATCGGAGGTTAGCTTAGCATTAACGATTACTTTCCTTTGTTTCAATGAGTAATTAATTAGGAAGAGAACAAGTGCCCATCGGATTAAAAATTTAATTTTGCAATTGAGAACACATCGCTTAGACGTTAGCTTTAGGTTTTTTATGATAATCTAATCTATTGTTTTCAAATAACAATATCTGTCATTACTGTGTTATCGAAATAATCGATACATTTGAACTATCGCCGAATTCATCAAGTCTGTGACTGCCTGGTGCTCACTCTGTTCCCATTATTGCAATTCTATATATAAAGTGGAAGCGGATCCCCAGCTCTTCTCACATCGTGCCACACGAAATGCTTGCCTCTAGTTAATTTTCGCCGTTTCTGATTTTTTTAGGCTTCTTGTTTTATTTTGCCTTTTTTCTTGAAGAAGTCAGAGAACGAAGAAGCAGCAACGGCGGCTAAATATAAAATTATTTGAAGCCAAGAGGCTGATGAGGGGCCAAAAGGAGGGAAATGAGAAATAAAACCATGCAATGCCAGACAATTGTGGCAAGACCAAAAAAAAAGCAAGAAGAAAAGCTGCGTCAATTGCATCGACCATCAGATACCCGTTAGTTATTTAATTTTTTAGTTAATTCGAGATCGCAACGTTCATGGCTAGATTCAGTTATTCAGTTGGCTTGTAATCGTGACCTAGGATGAATAAACTTTATAGGGTACACGCTATTCAGCAAACACAATATACCCCTTCACCCCAAGAGTAGCCGGTATGAAAAGTAAAGTACAGAGAAGCACAATAAAATTTCACAAAACTGAAACATTCGAATAAAAGGCGGTGAAAAGCAGAGGGCTGCGAATAATAATAGGCTCAGTTTACAATAAATCAGCCAGCGAACGGAAAATGCTGTATTGCTGCCACCTACCGAAATCTCGGATCTCCAACCATTTTATCTTTGGTCGCAACTCTTGATTTTTACCGCCACTGCCAGGCGGTAGGCGGTATATTTATCTATGTTGTCTCTTGTTGTCTGCTTAACTACGGATTTGTGACTGGGAATTAGGGCCAGCAGACTTGAGAGTCGCCGACCTTGGATCGTTATCTCTGGAGTGTCTGTTGTCTGGAGTATCTGTTGTCTGGAGTATCTGTTCCTGCTCACGCGCGAGTGTAGGAAAGTTTTTCCCCAGCTGAGACATCCTTTTTCCCCCATATTAAGCGCAGCCTTCGATTTTCCCCCGAAAAGAACTTGCGGAGTAATTGTTTGCCGCTTGCCAACTTATGTTGTTGCCACATCTGCGCAACACGTGTGCTGCTGCTGCACTGTTGCTGTTGCTGCTGTTGCACTTGCCCCTTGCAAGGGTTATACCTCCTGCACCTCCTTTTGCTGCCCCTTTGGCTTGAAACTCCGTCCTTCTGGGGGCGCATTTGTGTCGCCCTTATTTTTTCTCCGTCGAGTGCACTTCGCCAACTTCGCGTCAGAGTCCGAGTCCAAAAACTCCAAAGTCGTCGTGTTAATGTCGTGTATGTATGCACGTACCATCACAGTGGCGGTGCGAAAAGTAGGCTTTCCGTTGTCAGATAATGACTATGCATTAATAGTTAAGTACCACAAAAAAGGAATTACTAATTATGGATTTGCATATGCATATTTAATCGAATCCTTTGAGATGCAATTGCAAAGTAGACCCTTGGCATTTTAAAGGCAGCATCTCTAATATTTTGGTCGGAGCTGTTAAAATGTCATGTTTGTGCATATGTGATTGTTGTTCAGTTGTTTTTTTGTGTGTAATTAAAATAATAATGCGGTGTTCAGTGTTCAGAGTTGAAACTGGAGTTGGTGGTGGAGCCAAACAAAAAAAAACATAAAAAACGAAAAAAAATAATGGGGAAAATTATAGAGGGTGGGCGTGGTTAAGTTGATGAGAGAACTTTGGGGTGAGGTGAGGAGTGTGTGGAGGAGGTGTGAATAATTTGGTGGCACATGTGTGCTCAGATGCTTTTTGCCCTGCAATTGTTGTTTAACCAGCGAGTTTTTCGGGGAGCGAGGTTTCCCTTTTGTTTATTCTCTGCATTTGACTCTGGTTTTTCCGCTGGCTTTTTTTGATTCTGCTCGTTTTTGCCTTGATTTCTTGCTTGGCATTTAGACTGCACCGCGTGTAACCCTCGGAATGGATTATTCTGATGGCCTGGGACTTGGTTTCGGATTTGAGGTGCGGTAATGGTGATAATGTTAATGCTGATGGTAATGATGGCCACCATGTGATGTTGTCAGTGGAAAAGTTGAATGGATGATCCCATCTGGTCTGCAAATGTATTACGCGCTTCCAATTCTTGCTTAATGGAACCGAACTTCATTATTTTCGGTTGTTACTTTACGTGTTATTGGGAGTAAGTACGTTTTGCTGTCTGGTAGAGTTAATCTTTCCTTATCCTTTTTCCTTTCAATCATTTTGCTTTCAACAAAACGCATATGGCAACAAGTTGGTTACAATCCACTCACTCACAGATGATGTGGTTGTATCTCGCCAGTGGGAAGGCAACTCCCTTCAGGGGGATGCAAATTCAAGCATAAGGATGTGTTTGCTTTTATAATCAAATGGGAGGATGTATATAAAACTCAAAGTTTTATGTAGAAAAACAATAGCAAGGGAGGAAATGCAAATATAATTTACTAATAAAAAGAAACAGTTATAGAAATTTGAACTAAATCAACCCTCTACTCATTAAAATCGATTGTTTCAAACCTCAAGACCAAAAACCATCTTATAAAAACAGCAATGTGGGGTTAGAACCAACTCCAATTCTTAAAAATTGATTGAATGCGATCCAATGATTGATTCAAGTTGAAACCCCAGTTGAAGTGGCTGAAGAAGCAGCTAAGAAGGAGAAATGAAGAGTTGATGCTGAGAAAAAATGTGCAAAGGCAACCGGTTTCTGCAAGTTACTTGTCGTTTGTTGTTGTTGCTGCTGCCTCAGTGTTATGTGTATGCCTTAAACAAATTCCTGCTGTTTTAGGAATAACTTAGAGCCAAACACAGGGACGTGGAGCAAAAAGGGGGATCACTAGCTGAGAAGGCGGCCACACATGAGCGACTGCACGTAGACAAAAAAACCCGGTGATTATTAATAGAGTCCAAGAATTCGAATCATCGTCAAATCTCGGAAGCTTATGTGTCAGCAACTTCCAGTACGGCACACGGCACTTTCATTGCCACAATACTTCACGCGGAATGCTCTCAATACCTCGTTTAAAATTCCATTATCATTCGGTCATATACCGTGTTTTTTAATTATGCAAGCCAAATTATACAAATGTTTATCGTTGCATTAAGCGATAAATAATAATAAATTAATTATTTTAAAAAAACCGTGAACGATATAAAAAAAAATATAGATAGTCGGAGAGAGAGCTGGGAGCCGCGATTGTGATTGCATTTCAGGGTCATGCGATGGTCCCGAAATGGAGCCAAAAAGAAATCTTCTCATGCGTGCCACACGCGCAGACATTTCACCGTAGATATGCCACAAGCTAGTACACACGGTGCAATGGTGGTGTGCGTTGCCAATTGAGAAGCTGGCAACTTGCACTATGTGGCCGTTCACATACATATATACAAACATACTACATACATACAAACATACTACATGCATACAGCAGCCATACATACATACGTGCATATACAACAGACACATAAACAAGGGGACCAGCCACATGCCACATTTCTTGCCACATGGCCACAACAGCGCCACTGCAAAAAGGAGCTGGGATCTTACACAGTTGGCAAATACTCTGCATTGCCTGCGATAGAGAGCGCTTTCAGATCACCCAATATTATGCCATAAAACTGCTCCCTGCTACCAAAAGGAAGCACCCAAGATTTATACCCACCCAATAGATCTCCGCCAGCAGATCTACCCCGAACTGCTGAACTGGTGGAGCCTCTTCTCCAGGCTTCTTCCGCAGTCTCGCAACCTCGCAGCCGCGCAGTCTTCAGCTGCCCCCTCCCGATTCGCTGGTTTGGTTTACTTTGGCACTTGGGGCAGGTTTGTTTTCTGAGCATCATCTCCTTCGTTCGTGTCTCGCACATTGTACAACCGGTAACTGAAGCTGAACTGAAAAACAGCAGAAAAACAGCAGGAAAACGAAAAACGAGCTGCTCCTGCGGTTTGGACTCTAGGTGGAAATGCTCTTCGAAGGGGGTGGTGGTGGTGGTGGTGGGGGGTGAGGAAGGGGGCTGAGGAGTGGTGACCCAAGTGTCGGCATCTTTTCGTGTTCCATTCCATTTAGTTCTGGCATAGCTGCAGTGGGTTTTGTGGTCGTGGAGATGTAACGGTCACAAATTTGAACGGATGTTGCAGCCGAAGTTTTCGGTGGAAAAACAAAATATATTTTTAAATTCTACCCAGAAAACGAACTATATATAGTTTTTTTTTTCAATTCGCAATGAAAGTGTTATTTTTTCGGCATCGCCATTGAAAAAGTTCAATATTTTCTGCTTTCTACCCCGCTTTTATTACTAGTATTTAGTTTTGTTTGTTTTTTGAGTGCAAACTGCACCTTTTAAAGCTGTCTACCCTGCGCAAAAAATGGCTGCTCGCCTCTGCCACTTGACGAAAAAATGGCCAACTGAGGGCAAATGGCCAAAAAGCTTTTTGTTGCTGGGGCCGAAGCCCTGCATTTTGCATTTTCGACTACGACTTCAGCTTGGGCTTTGGCTTGAAGAGCAGGGAGCCCAGGGCTTGTCAACGCTTAAAAGTCCGCCCCCGGCTTTTGGCCCCCACTTTGGCACCGCCCACTTTATGCAAATGCACGTGAAAATATTCAAAATATTTTTTGTTGTATTTTTTGCCGTAGTTGCCCTTCTGCCGTAGTTGCTTTCAATTTCCCAGGCTGTCCCATCTGCCTTTTTAGTTTCCCCCACTAAGCCCATCGACGTTTTTCGATTATTGCGCATACTTTCGCCCCCGTCGATGACGATGACGATATGCCGATGGTGCTGATGGTGCTGATGTTGCTGATGTTTCGCCGCCTCATTTTGTCTTTTTTCCATTTTCCATTCTCTATTTTCTTTGTTTTTAGGTTTTCCGCTTTGTTTCGCCTCCAAATTTGTCATCGACTGAAAATGTCGTCCCTTTCGTGCCCGCTTTTGCATTTATCCCCCAGGGGGTAAATGCAGTTTGAAAGGACGTGGGCGAGAATATCCTGGAGGAACTAAAGCTGGGCTTGGGCGCAATACTCTTGGTGTGGATTGGAGGACTGCCGAAGCTATTTATGATTTGATGGGATTATGTGCGAACAACCCGTTATCCATTGGTACCTAAAGCTGAAAACATTGTTAAATACCTTGGATACTACGAGTATCCGTGCAGTCACAAAAGAGTATCAAAATCAACATCAGATGGCAACGTCGAGACACTGAGCTTAATGGAGAGGCAATCGATGAGGACTTTGGTAGACTTATTACACTGCAACCAAAATGTGTCAGCGCAGGTGGGTACGGCCTTTGTGCACTCAAGCGAGGAGCGCGGCTCTGTCTACTCGCTTCTCCAGACCCGTTTGTTGCTTCTTTGGGAAAGAAGAGACCCCTCTTCTGTGGAGTGGGTCCCCTGAGATACCGCACCCATGTATGCCGTTTGTTCGCCGCATTTCGGCTTCGAGTGAAAATTGCACTGCCATCGATAGATGGTTATAAAATGTCATGATTTTCGAATCTTCTCTACCCGGAAAAAATAAAAACAAACCAAGTGAAACTGCGGGCAGATCCCAGTAGGTTCCACTCGAGCTTCCCAGTGGCAGCCGATCCCAACCGACGGTCGATAAAGTTGTCGTGTCATAGGTGCTGCAATGGAGTGGTTCCAACGGTCTTATGCAATCGTCTCGCATTTGAACGTGTGTTGTGGAGAGGATCTGTAGACGGAGAATCCATAAATGCATTGATGATTTTTCTACAGCCTCATTGAGTGTTCGATATTTCGAGATTTATGGATCAACAATAGAAGAATAATAGATGAATAATAGATGAAGCACCCAAACAATCGATCGGTATTTCTATTATATGTGCAACTGATCAGCCGGATCAACGAGATCAGATCAAGTGCAGTGCAGAGTCATTACCAGAGTGAGTTCTTCGCGAGATCGATCTTGGTGAACCTAGCATGACACTCGCCAATCTGCGTGCCACGTTTCCAGTTTCCAGTTTCCAGTTGGCCTGCCGTCCAAAACATAGACAATTGCTCAATTAGACAGCCCTGACCCGAGTCAACCAACCGATATGTGCAAATCTGGCCGAACTGAACACGAGCCGAATGTTTGTGCGCCAAGTTAAGAGGTTGCGGCTTGAGCAGGGCCCAAAATGAGTTTGCTTTTATTTGCTATTTGGCCCAGCTTAATTTGCACAGATGCATGCATATACTCACAGCCCAGAGGCCAATGGTCAGCGACCCATAAACCAATTTCCCCTAACCAAATACATGGAAAAACTGAAAATCTCTGCCCCGGTTTAGTGCTTAATTAAATTTAAAGTAATACTCGAGAGAATAATACATATTTATGTTGCAGGTGTGCATAGCTCACATATTTGCTACAATTTACAAGCCTCTCGGTATATCAAATCTATTTCATATATGTATTTATGTATATTGTTTTGCCTACATGTGGAAATTCATCTTAGTTAGGCATGACTAGAATTTTTCAGGCACGAATGCGATGACTTCGTTTCATTTCGCTTCTTTTTGTTTCGTTAATCTGTTCGCCATATCTCTCATTGTTTTTTTTTCTTTTTAATTTTTATTCAAGGGGCTAGAAGGGGGAAAGTTGCCCAAGGCACCTTCATTTTCATTTCCATTTTCATCTCGGTCTCGAGAGCTCCGCTTTGATAGATAGCTGTATAGGTTTTGGCTGTCATAAAGGAGCGAACAGTATTGAGAAACTTTTACTTTTCAATGCAAATACCACAGTAATGCCACAGTGGCGTGCCAATCCCCAAAAACGTTCAATTTGCACTCGCAATTGGGGCCGCCCCACTCAGCTCAGTTCGAATTGTGGACAAAATGCAAAATGCAAAATGTAAAGACAAACCTTCGACCGCAACAGGCGTAGATTTCCCCTTGTTTCCGTCATTTCCAGTTTGATCCCCGAATTTAACCTTGGCTTCCTGGGGCAGCTGCTGCAAGTCAATGGCGCTACGTTTATTGCCCCACCAAACCACTGTGGCACTGCCGATCCCTTTACGTTTCAGTCCACAATTCATATTTTTGGGGCCACTTCGAGTCTTACGTTTTCATTTTATGTATTCGCGCGCGGCGAGAAATGTCAAAAGCGACATGCCCTCCCACCTTAAGACTTGGGCGGTATAACGAGGGAAAATTGAGATAGGTCGCGACCAACAAAGCAAATGCAATTTTCTTCGGAGTGAGGGAAAATGGTTAGTTGAAGTCAATTGCTCATAGTCTGCTCAGCTTTCCACTCCTAGTATCTAAAATCACTTGATCTGAAGACATACCCATACACTCAACACTTGATTTTGGAATCCAGTTAATTGGTACTCTGTGCATTGCCATATTTACCGCCTTTGACGTTTTCACCTGCGCATTCCACCCCCTCCCACAAAGTCGCGACTACGCCCCCTAACAATCCATCGCCCCTTAACATATTTGTGCAGCGCAAACAGTTAAGCAGCTTATCAGCGAGGAAAGGGGTTAAACCACAGGCGTCAAGTGGAGGGATTGGGACTCGGATTCAGTTTCAGATTCAGATTGGTCTGCTGTTCGGTCTGCTGCGGTTGAGTTCCCGGTTTTCGGTTTTTGGTTTTTGGCTTTCGGTCAGCTATGGTCAACATTGGCCATTGGAACCAACCCCCAATCGTGCACGGGAAAAAAAGCTTCATCAGCACATGTCAAGTACATGTTGATATACTAAAGCCGGCCTAAAGCTGGCCTTTGTATTGTATCTGCATTCATTTCAGTTTAATGTCCTCAGTAAAACTCCTTGTACAATTACTCGCATTATACCATTGCCTGGATTCTTAAGGAACTGATCGTGCTGGTTTTTTTTTCTGTGCAGACACACGATGTTAGCAATCATTTTGGTTTTTTGTCGTGCGAAACCAAGCTTAGTTTATTTGCCCTGCTTATGAATAATTTGCATTCGGACACTTTTGTCAACGATTGCTGGACTGAAATCAGCTGGGTCTCAGGCTTAATGGATGGATTGGTACTTTTTGCAGATTTCCCTGATTTGCGATGGGAGATAGGAGACTCTGGGGATTAGGATTTTGAGTTCTGGCCATGATAAATCGCCTTCGAAATGCTGGCTTGCGTTGGTTATTTGTTTGCCACGCCTCCCCTCCGAAAGAAACTGGTTTCCATCAGGTTGGGTTTCCGTTCTGCGAACTGGTTCTCATCGTGGACTCACTCCCTAAGCTTGCGGAGAAAACCTGAAGCTGATTGACTAGCTGCCCACTCGTGGAAAGCCCACTGGAACCGTTCTAACTTGGCCACAGTCGGGCGGGCTAACGTGAAAAATAACCCAAAGGTCCAACCTAGCCACTCTGGGTCTCTATCATAACATGTACATTATGAGTCGGGAGCCGCCTATCTTGTATTGACCACCCTCTCTTTCGGCCTACATTCCCATATTTCCCATATTCCCCTTCAGTCCTGCACGAAAATCGCTTACACAACAAGATACAGTATCTCAAAGACACCCGTCCCATGTTTGTTTGCCAGAACAAGAAATCCGAATGGGAAACCCAATAGTGAATATCGGAGTGAGAAAGCTTTCTCAATGCAATTTATAACAATTTCCTACTGTATTTGCCGGGACACGCCCATCGATCACCGCCCAGCTTTTTGCTGCGCCGAAATTTTGCACTATTGAATAATTTCTTAGCTTTCGTTTTGTCTGCTGTAAATGATTACGAGGGCCACAATAAATAAATGTTTCACAATCAGGGGGCTAGCAAAAAATCCAGCCCAATACCCTTGCGAATCCATGGCGAACGTATTATTATTGAATATGCAAATGAAAAATGCTCGAAAGTGTTTGGGTTCGCAGACACAAGTGGGTGGGTGGTGTTCGGGGACCCAATGGCAAGGTCAGACCCGATTTATCTCGATTTTCCCAAAACGACCCTCATAACTGTAGGTCCAAGGATAAACGTTCTGCTGTGTGTTGTGCTTTGTTCTTCTTTCGTCGATTTTCCGGCCGGAAAAGTGCGTGTATTTAGGGACTTTCTTAGCAGGCAACCCACTTTAGAGTGCGTGTGTGTAACTGTTTATTATTTTATAATACTGAGAGCAGCGCAATGCCAAATTGCGTTTATTTTAGGAACCCTTTGCACTGTTTGCTTGAAGTTAAAGCACTAGCTCATGTGGTGTTATCGCGTTCGCTCCCCAATCCAATGCCACCAGCCCCTTTTAATGGAAATTGCAGTTGCAGTTGAAATTGCCGGATCCGCACCCACCCCCTTGTTCATTTCGAGAGCCTCATCATTAATTAAGCACTTAATTAAAACTGCAGCCGTCAAGCAAACGCAGCGAACCAGTGGAAAAAGCGGGGAAACGGGACTGGCGGCGCAAATTGATTAGATGTCATCGCTTTCAACCGTTTTCCAAATAATCGACAACAGTGGAAATACATTTTTAAATGCCAACCGCAAAACCAACAAGCGCCAGCCAACAACAACGCGGGCAGTTCAAGCATTTAATGCTCGATAATCGCGTTAATAAACATTCGAAATTAACGCAAAACTTTCATTTTTCAACGCTGAAATTGTTGAAGGTGCCCTCGGGACGGAATTTTCAGTCGGTTTATTTGGGTGCCACGATATGGTATCGAATGCTTTATAACAATTCGATCCATAAGATGATAATGAGTTCAATTGCACGAAATGGACTACAATAACGGAAATCGGAAATCGGAAAATGAAATGAAATGGAACTGATGCGAAATGTGCAGGATACGAAAATGGAGTGGAAACGGGAGAAGTAATAAGCACTCATGTTTGGATGTTTGGATGATTTGCAAGGGTATTTGTATTCGATTAAAAGTGTGTAACTAAGCGATTGCGACTCCATAAATTATACAGATCACTACCCAAGTTCGATGCTCTGTAGGACTGGAAAAACCACGACTGAGGAAAAACCTCAGGAAGTACAAGAGCTACAGAGTTGGAGCCTGCAGATTAAACCCTTTGCTTTGCTTTTTGGCCTGGCTAAAGCTAAAAATTGATTTCTTTTCGAATAGATTTTGTTTGGCGATTTGGCAATCGCCAACATGTTTGCGTTCTAGATTCACTAATTCCCACTTTCCCACTGCGCTGGAAAAATGCTGCCAGCTGTGAAAGCACACATATTTAACCCTCTGTCGCCCATGCCGCCGTGAAATTTTGAATTAATTTTCAGCTCCATAAGAAACACAAAAAAGGAAAAAGAGGAAATCACAAACAGAAACAACCGCATGCGAAAAAAATCAAAAAGGCAAAATGCAATTTTCACTTTTTTAAACCTAATAAACAAAAACTCTTGACTGAATGACTGACTCCGCCAACGTGTGCATACATATGCAAACATTGCGAATACGACGCGTGTGGCAAAAGCGAAATGAAAAGTCTCTTCCATGTGTGTGTGTGTGTGCGAAAATTGTGAAAAGCGTATTTGGAGCAGAAAATGTAATGTCTGCCCACTCCGCACTCTTCACTTATTTTTGGGGCCGCGCATTTGTTATGCGCCTGAGATTTTGGATTTTACTCCACATTATTTTTTACATTATTTACTTATTTTCTTTTTTCCCGACGGGTTTCCACCTTTCACGTGACGAACGGACATGGACATACAGCAGAAAGCAGAAACGTCCGATAAGACCTGTAATCACATACAGCCGGAAGATAAGATTGCAGCCAAGTCTATCTTTCTATCCTATCTAGTTCAGCAATGAGCAAACAAAACGAAACAATTATCAACCCAAATCGAGCGTAAATTCGTGGGAATTCTTGCCGAAAAGTAAAAATTAACTACCTGTATTTGCGCACATAAGTTTCGGGTATTTTGGCTATACGACATTCGTTTGCCTTGTGGAAAAATCCAGTGCCGCACACAAAGCAGATAAGGTAATTAGGCTAGAACCATTATCTAATCCATATCTGTTGCTCTGCTCGGCTTCCTGATAAGTAGTGCAACGTGGTACATCATTAAACGTAGTCGTATTGCCACACACAGGTGTTATTTTATGTCGATAGATTAATTGACTGCGGATTTTGCATTTAACTTCATCCAATAGGAATTGTGGAAAGTTACATAGAGGAATGTAAACTTTCCCTATCTTCTGGGTAATTTAAAGCTTATCGGGCGCTGATAAACAACTATCAACGGAAGTTGTTGTACACACTCGTAGTTAAAGTTTGTGCTCCCTTCTAGAAACTTATCTCACAGTCAGACTATTGGTCTAATCTGGTTTTTATTATGTTATCAGCTCCTGCTACCTACTATTCAAATACATCGCCTATTTGCAATTTATAAACTAAATTATTGCGCTCTAAGTCCACTGATGATTATAATGAAATCAAGGGTTTTTATCGAGCTCTTGGAATCAGCTAGTGGTTGCTACATATGCTCGATAAGTGGAGCAGCATTGATTCATCGCTGCGACCTTTTCACGATGAATGGATTAATTAGCAATAATTGAGCTTGACCGACAATAAATGTTTGTTTCTCCAATTGTTTGTTTGCTTTGCAGGTCGTAAGACGGTAGAATCCACTAAATAATCGGAGTCGTATCTGACAGCAACATCGGCCACATCAACATCCACATCCACATCAACATCAACATCAACAACAACGGCAGCAGACGTCGCTAATTGCAAGTAAGCCATCAACTATAATTTCTAAATCTATATATACTTACACATTGTTATACATCGGGTGGGGAGTAGTCGAGTGGAAAGCTCTCCCCAGAAAACAACACTCGATGTAAATCGCATAACACGACATCCGAAGGCGAAGGCGATGGCGATGGCGACAGCCTGCTCGACTAGCTCAAAGTCCAGCAAAAAGCAAAAACCAACAGCTTCTATGGCTACAGAGTTGCACTGCGAGAAAGTAATGCAATATTAGCTTCAGGGGTACTTGTTTTCAAAGGGTTCTCTTTATATAACATGTTAAACGTGTTAAATAGTATTAGTGACTTGAAGAGCGCTCTCTAAGTATTCGTTCGCACTGGCTGGTCTAGTTTCTCGCAGTGCACTGAAACAGCAACACCAACTCGTCTAACTTGTCAGATCGCGTGCCAAGAAATAATAAAGAAAAATCGTGTTACTTAGGCCTGGGCCAAGTAAACAATAACAGCAGAGGCAAAAAGCAGCCTCAACACTTTATGCCTAATAATCATAGCCGCAACTGCTGCTCCCTTGCACACCCATACTCACCCCCCGCCCCTGCCCCATCCCATTTTCCAGACTTTTCCCAGCCTTTTCCCGCCATCAGCAGCATTTTGTGCCATGCGCGCCTGCGTGCCATCTAATTAGCGTGAAACCTCAAACTCCAATCAAGAGCTCCAAGGAGAGCTGGGTACTTGCAGGGGGGAGTCATAATCAGAGTTATATCTAGATGCTGGTGAGGCTGCTTGCGGGTTCGGTGGCCAGAAAAGTCGCTGGTGACAGTCGAATGGGGGCATTCAAGTAGATGGAAATTATTGTAAGATCACTTCGCTTACTGTACCCATTGAATACATAGCGAATAATACGCTTGGAGGTAACAGGCCTCCTTCGCGCCTTCGAACTCATGCCTCATTGAATCAGAACGGAATTTGTGGGGAAAACCGCAGAGCTTTTGTGTGCAAATCCCCGTTCGGAAGCACTTGCCTAGCTCTGCCCGTAACCGAATCCCTTAATCTCCCTCCAAACTTTGAGGATGGCGAGGTATCAGTATCTGTGTATCGCAACTTATTTGCAGTCCCAATGCGGCAGACTAAGCCCCTTTGAGCGGCCTCTGTTTTCCCTTCAATTTTCCACAGTTCTCCCGCAGGAAAACCCTTTACTCACGTTCCTCAAACTATTTCCCCCTCTCCCTGCCACCTGGAAAAGCCATTGAAAAGCACCAAAAACAAGGAGGCAACTCGAGTCCGGGGGCGTGTGTGGCAAAAACGGGGTAATTGCGGCCGCAGACAACATGCTAATTAAAAGCTACTTTGCCAGCCGCATTAATATACACAAAAACACCGCAAAAATCATGCGTCCTTGCCGCTTGAAGGGGTTAAAGGGGTTGAGGGGGGGTAGACGCCCAATTCGGGAGGATTTGCCTGAATGAATGACAACAATTTGCATTTGTTGCGTTGCGAAAATACCAAAAGGTACACAGAGAAAACCTAATACCTTCGAACTCTGGACCGACTTCATATATCAAAAAAGATTCTTGGTAGAATGGTTATAAAATAATATAATATATACAAACATATATGTGTTAATATAAAGTGAAAAGCTGAAAATATAAGATCCTTTGGATCTTTGCATCTTTTTGTTAGCTGTGTACGCTCTCCTCTTTATCCCTTGAAAAATTAAAGGAAAATCAGCGTGGCAAGGGGAAAGAGCAGACAAGCGGATGGGAGAGTTTTTCCAGGGAAGGCTAAGAGGGGATCATCTTGTCCTGATGGGTTTGGTGGCTTTATTTTCAATTCGAAGCATATTGCACCAATTCCACATTGAAAACTTTGCTTACAAATGAACAGCAAATGGGCTTCAGGAAACGCCAGCTAATTACTGATACAAAGAAGTTACCTTTCTTTGTCATTACGACCTTAGTACTTAGTACGACTTTTCAGTACGTCTTGATGACCGACGGCTTGAAGATTTAAGCTATTATTGTAGGTAGTTGCGTGCCATCGCAAAAATAGGATTTTCTGTAAAATGACTTTCTAAATTAATTCTATTCTATCGCCACTTGGATCAAATGGAAGATAAACCCAGGCAAGAAAGGGTGAAGAAACATAAAATTGAATAATGCCGAGTGGAAACTTTTCGTTTGTTTTGAACACACATAAAACGGGATAAAACAAACAGGTTGTGGGGGTTTTCAAAGATCTGTACGGACCGTACGGAAAAGCTGCAACTGCAACTGCAAGAGCAAGTGCAAGTGCTCACAAAGTTTTCATTCCGCTAAAACAGATTCCCCACACTTTCAGTTCGTCCAGTGCCGCCCCAAATTTTTGCTCCTCTCTTTCAGTTCGCTGTCGAATTCATGCCGTACGAAAATTTATGACTGTCAAAATGTAAAGTGAAGTGGGGGAAAGCAAACTTGAACTGCGAAAGTGTTAAGTCACCAGGGGTGGCGACAACTTTTGGCTTGAATCTCTTCCTTAACCCAACCACTCCACTCACTGCCGACTCGGCGAGAGGAACTTTAGGCACTGGCATTTTTCGCGCAACCGTCGCAAAAAATTGAAGATTTTCGCATAATTAATGGCTCACAAAGAGTTGAGAGGGGGAATGGTGAACTATTTTGTGGAGCGGCCATAAGTTCTGAAACGAAATCTTCGGATTCGCTTAAAATATAGTGTAAGAACTATCTGTCGTGGTGGTACGTGATTATTTCATATTCATTATTCCAAGAAAGGCAGCATGTGCTAAAATCGAAACGAATCGCACAAAACAAAGCAAAACTGACGGATGCCGAACATCTCGAAACCTTTACTTCTCCTCTCCGCGTTGCACATGCATCATGTATTCCATGCAATTGCAATGGCAATGGCAACTGGAACTGCAACTGCAAGTGCAACTCTTCAGTCTTCAGTATTCGTTGGTGTTATTAAATGTTCCTATTTGGCTGGCAGCTCCTTAGCACGCCGCTTCCCTAATGCGTTTAAAAATAAGTACCCAAGTCGCTTCCCTCCACGTCGCCACTTCAGCGTTCAATGTTCCCAGTTGATGTGGCTGCTGTTGCAAGATTGCCGGTGCCGTGTTGCCCTGTTGCTGTGTTGCTGTGTTGCCGTTTCTACTGCCACGTTGTCGCCGTGTGGCACTCACTGCCTAAGTAATTGATGCGGAGTGCGGAGTGCGTAGTGCGTCCAGACAGATAGAAGTCTGGCATTTCCCTCGAGGTTTCCTTTGAGTACACATTCACTTAATTTTAACTCTGTGTATCATTAATGTAGTTCTTCTGTAACCAGTACGAAATATAACTAATTTTCTAGCAGCTGAAACTTTACAACTTTACAATTGTTGAGTGTTTTGGTCAAGCACTGCATGATTTATTTATAATAATTTGTTATTTATTAAACTCCACTAGACACACAATGTGCAAAATCCTCTTTGTGAGTGCAAGGAATGTCATTTCATCAGCGAGATGGCAAATGGATTCCGTTTGGCACTTCCCTCTTGAGTTGCCTTTCGGAATTTGCCACGTTTTTGGCATTGTTAGGAATTTCTATTTTATATTTGAAGCAACACAACGTTACTCTACCAGAACTCAGAGCTCAGAACTCAGCTTCGATTTTATTGTTAACACTATGACGCCCAAACGGGAATAGGAGGCAGCGGCAGCGGCAGCTACACAATCAATACGATTTACTGTTGCAAATGTGCAACTTTCAGCTACCAAAATGCGCTTAACTTTCATTGTTGCATTCAGCAGTTGATTGGCTCTGAGGGCCGAGCTGTAGCTGTGTATAAAAATATATAAATAGCAGTGCAAGATGCCCAAGGAGATGCCCAAGGAATCTCCTCCATCGTTATCGTTTTGATATCGAATCAAATTACCTCGCGAAGAAATATCCAGAGTGGCTTACAAGATTGTTGCCTACTTCCCGGGGACTCTGCTTACCGTCTGCAGCACGAATGCAAATTCTGATTCTAATTAGGCAAAAGGGACGCTTGCCTTTTCACCTTTCACTTTCGGAAAACGGAGATGGGAAGCTCCAGTTCGAGTTCAAGGGCATCGGGAGCCGGGCAAAAGGACAAAACAAAGCGTGTCGCGTCGAGTTGCCACTGTTGACTTGATTATAAGATAAAATCTAATTAAACAAGTTCAACTTAAGATGTCAACTTAATTTAAAAATGCCACCGTGACCCTTAAACCCGTAAACCCGTAAGCCCGTAAACCCGCCGGGAAATGTAGATCCTGGTGTAGTTGTAACCCAACTCTCATCTCCCTTACAGCTTGGGTTGGCTGTCTGTCATCAGCACAAACATCCTAATTACCAACTTTTTGCCAAGACTTTGGCTCTCATCAATGGACAAGAAAGTGTACACTGGCAGCTGGACGGGCAGAAAGTGGGCCATGGATCGTTCGTTGGGTCAGTGGAGCGCTCCACTTTACATGGTTCTGTTTCGCTGTCATCGTCGTCGTCGTAGTCGTCGTAGTCGTCGACTAATTACGTTTTGTGCAAATGGACAGGCGTCACCTAATGACCCAAAGCTGGCTACAAAATCGGAAATTGGTGGGGGGAATTGGTGGTGGTGGTAAAGGGGAAATGGGAAGAGAAAGGAAAAGGGAAAGGGTACTCAAAAATGCGTTCGAAGAGTTTCCCCCCTCGTTACGCACTTTCGGAGAGCTTAAAGTACATTTGTAATGGCCTTCATTACATTGATTGGCTAAACCCATCAAAAAAAAAGGGGCGTAGGTTGGGGAAAAAGTGGCCGAGAGGTTTTCCCCCGAAACGTGAAGCCTTTTCTAACCATCGTTGCATCCATCGTTGCAGATGCATGGTTAAAGGAAGCAATCGATTTCTATTTGGTAATCGACTACCTTTCCGAAAGAGAGATCAATAAAGACTGCCAACGCTCAATATAATTGGGTAAAATGATATCCCTGCCAGTTTCTGCTGTTCATTTTCTGTTCTGTTCTGTTCTGGTCGCACAATTCCCCTGCTTCGTGTGGAATTTGTTGGTTATTTTCTGCTTCGCCTAATAGCTTTGAAATGAGTTTGACTTTTTCCGTTTGCAGTTTGTTTATTGTTTGTTTGTTTGTTTGGAGCATTTGCCTCATAATGCAGGCGATGGCCAAAGTTCATTAAACGGAGTCGCCGTTGGAGGATTGCGACTATAACGTACCCCTTAAGCTGAGTCTCGAAAATTTGTTTATGTCAACGCAGAACACTTACTACTTGGAATACCACCAAGAGGTGAATAGGAAATGTTCTTCCCATTCTATATGCGTAGTCAAGACATTGATATTCTTAGAAACAAGTGCACAGTGGGCCTAACCTTCCACAAAGGGGTATCACGAACTTATTCTCCAACTTGAGCTCCAACTGGGCCGCAGACAACATTAGCGGTTGTCCATGCTCCAAATGGGAAGCCGAGCCACCCACTTTGCCGCCTCATTGCCACCCGCTCTTGGCCAATATTTTCAGCATATGTTGAAAAGTTTTGCGCATTGGCAATCAAAGTGGTGCGGCGGCCGACTCTTTGATTTCTGTTTCAATTCGTTGCGAATGCAAATGCCAAATCTCATTGCTCATACGCCCAGTGGTCCGTATCCCTATCCGTATCAGTATGCCCACTTTGGCCACTCCCCTTTTCATCGCCCGGCTGCTGGTCCACTTTCAAGCAGCGACCACTTATCGTGGTCGTTTGAAGTTTTTATCCTTATTTATCTTCATAAAATATTCATGCACTCTGCTCTCCATGTGTGTGTGTGGCGGTGCGGTGGTGTGTCCTTTTTCTCTTTTGCTAGTGAAACTGGTAGTGGAAGCCACTTGAACTTCGGGATTGAGCACTCAGTACTCACCACTCAGCACTCAGCACTCAGCTCTCAGGTGCCGCCAGGTCCAGTCCGGAATTCAGGATTCAGGATGCAGGATTCAGGATTCAGTATTCAGTATTCGCCCTGCCCACTTTCAGTTCCTGCTTTTCAATTAAAAATTGTTTTTCACTACATTTGAGTTGATTGATTTTTAATTGATTTCAATTGAGCAAGACTCCTCTGGCTAAGGGGTTTTCCTTTTTCGAGCACGGAGGTGAAGTGGTAAAGAAAGCACCCGGGGTGCAGAACAGCACAGAACAGAACAACACAGCACAGCACAGAACAGAACAGAAGCTTTTAAGACGCCTCCAGAGGACAAGGAAATATGAAGAGCCAGACACGGGCCCTGGGAATTTTTTGTATTACTTTGCATACCCTCTCGATGAGTGGAGTAAAGTCGCAGGATTTAAGGCTATTGGAGTTATTCGAAGCCTTAAGCTTACACGACATTTTCATAATGCTCGTGCTCGTTGTCGATTGCCTCGGCATTTTCATATAAAATGTGCCGTCGATATTTTCCCATCACCAAATCCGCACTTTACCACTTGCCTTTGTACGGCATAAGAGTATTCTTGAACTGGTGTTCGGACTTAAAGCTTGCTGCCTACCGCATTCCTTATTTATTATTGACAACACGCTCCGTAAGCTCCCCTAACTCCCGTAACACCCGTAGAAACCCGTCGAAACCCCTCCGTAAACTCATTGCTGTGTGGAGCACCCACAGGATGCAAATTGCATGAGCGGTGTCTGCGGCTTTTGTGGCTCGGCTCATAAATTCTTAACGAGGAT
Organism: Drosophila teissieri; assembly: GCF_016746235.2. Classification (NCBI taxonomy): domain Eukaryota; kingdom Metazoa; phylum Arthropoda; class Insecta; order Diptera; family Drosophilidae; genus Drosophila; species Drosophila teissieri. The sequence continues at coordinate 954,223 of NC_053034.1, read as the reverse complement.
TTTTGGCATTTGAATAAAAAACGAGAAAACGAGGGGCAGCCAGCCCAATGGGAAGTGGAAAGTGCAGTCTCGAAATGAAATGAAATTTCAAATTAGAAATTAGAAACTAAAGTGGGAAGTGAAAAGTGGAATGTTGTTAAGTGAATTTTAATTCGCCATTAACACATGCGGGGGAAGTGTTTTAGAACGCATCCGGTGCTGAAGGCTCCGCAAAAAAAAGGGTTGAAAAGGGCGGAACAAAAAGCGACAAAGGCACAGGCGAACTTGCGACAAAGTTTGTGCTGGAACCAAAACGAGGGGGCATTGTAACAGCCCGGCTTTTCCAGCCACAACAACAACGGGAAGTGAAACAAAAAATTAAAAACAACAGCAAAAACAGAAGCAGAAACAGAAGTAGAAGTAGGGGGGCGCAGCAGCAACCCTTTGTTTGTCGTAATATATTGGCTACAGGCTGGCAGAAATTGAAGTTAAGTGGGGCTTTTGGCAGATAGATTACGATTAACGTTGGCCTGGGGATATCATTTACAGGAAACATTTTCCCCCTAACAATCTATTTTTTTTAAGGAAACCAGGTGAAACAAGATATTGTATGGGTGGTATATCCATACATATATTCTTAAAAAGGACTCAGGAAGTGTGTTTCCTTCAATCCAATCTTTTATAATCCAAATTATGTTATGGTTCTTTCCTTTCTCCTCTTCCTTCGGCTTATGAATTAAATTAGACCTTAGGATTCGTGTTTTCACACAACTTTCTGCATAACTTGAATAGTAGATCTCTGTGGCAGATAACGATGATTGATCAAAATCTTTTCCAACTGCTTCCCCTGCCAGCGCCACGTGGTGCATAAGTGACATTTGGCTAGTAATTTGTTCTCAAAAAGGATCCTAAGTATTTGCAGCCAGTCAGCTCAGCAGACGTTTTCGTTGTGGTTGATTCTGGATTCTGGGATTCTGGCGACTGGGATTCTGGGATTCTGGAGACTGGGGACTGTGGACTGGGGACTTGGGGTGTCGCTTGTTACCTGTTAAATTTATGGCAGGAGCTGTCAATATGTGCCTGTGTGCGTCGCTCTTGCGTTTCACAGATTTTCCCCGTTTTTCCCAAAACGTTTTCCACCCATTCAGCTTGCTCCTTGCTCCCCGGTGCTTTTTCTGCTGTTCTGCTTTTCTCCTTTCCGCTTTTCGTTTTTGTTCTTTGCCCTGAAATATGACAGAGCAGGAAAAGGACATGCAAAGGGGCGGTGGGCTGGACTGGGCTGGGCTGGAAAAGGGGGCGGGGCAGTGGGAAGTTATGGGCTACACATGTTGCTGTCTAATGTTGTTGTTTATGTGCCATTGTGCCGTTGCTGGAATGTGTAAGTAAGAAAATTGTTTTTGAAATGGCTAACAAGCTATTAGCAAACAAACAAAGGCAAAATGATGATGATGAGAGGGAGACGAAGAGGGGGAGCGGTCGGTTGGCGTTTAGGGAGTGAGCCTGAGCCTCTAAGCTTACAGATTTTCCTCCACTTTTTTTATAGGGGGATGTGACACTTTTTTTTTTGCATATAAGCAGGAAAAAACATGATTTATGGAACTATCAAACGCAAGGCTAACTGCAAATCAAGACAACAAAAGCGGAGTTCCTCGGGACAGCAAAAATATCTTGCGGTGTGGTGGTGATGATCTCATAAATCAGAACAATGCTGGGAAAACATCACAAGTTTTAAGATTGCTGGCTATTTTATGGAAAATACCAAGAGTAGTGTACAGAATCACATCATATAGGCCTTTATAACCAGCGATTGACTAGAGTAGCTCAACATGATTTATGTGTTAACAAGAATGGTATAATTGCAGTGGCCAGTAGGCAGTAAGAGGTAAATAAAGTTTGGGTATTGTTACATAAAAATATTGTTTTATGAATGGACCCTTTAACCTTTTGACCTTTTTCCCCATAGAACCCTTGATATTTTCGCTGACCAAAGGTTTGGTCTCACAATTTTACCTTTGGGGCAGCAGCACTTGGCGCTGCGAAGGGGCCAAACAAATGACAACCCAAATTATTTTGACACCATTACCGAAAGTGGAGTGGGTGTGGGTGTGGGTGTGGGTGTGGGTGTGTGGGTGTGGGTGTGGGTGGAACAACAGTCGCACTCAATGAACAAAAGCTGACAAAACTCAAGTGGGGGATATAGAAGGGCTATACTCGTATGTTCGTATGCTCGTATAGGCAGGGCTCAGACATCCAGACATCCAGACATAGCAACATATTGTGCCGTGCTTGTTGCAGCAAAATATGGTGGCAGAGGGGCGAGGGGAAGGCTTCTGGGAAGGGGAGGCAGTGGAGGAAGTGCTCGGCAAGGAGAGAGGAGTCCCACTGTCTGTCTGTCTGCCACCCACACCATCCACACCAGCCCCTCCACCCCTCCTGCCTCCTGCCTGTCCGGACTGCTCTACGTGCAAGAATGAGGCTGGAAAATGCGAAAAAAGAAGAGGGAAAGCCGGGGAAAACTAGGAGGGGAGGAGGAGCCCAGCACATCAGCACGGCAGCACGGCAGCACAGGAGCTCGCGAGCTCTGCTGCAAATTGCCAGTTAAAATTTTGCTGACATGTCAGCAGCAAACGTCAAACGCACCATGGGATTGGGAGCCACTGCCTCCGAAAGGGAGCGAGTGGGAGAGAGAGGGGAAGTGGGGCAGAAAGAGACGGCTGGTGTTGGGGGCCACAGAGACAGAGGCCCACTTGATGGAGATGGAGATGATGGAGATGGAGACAAGCGTCAAGTGGAGTTGTACGAGATTTGTTTCGATTTTGTTTAGCCTCGTGCAGCGGGTGTCGCCATCGATGGGTGTTGAAACTATGGGGCGCAGCAATTGTCATATCGATCGACTGTCCGTCGATAAGAAAAAGAAAATGTGAAACCAAGGCTTCTGAGAAGAAATGCAATTATATAGGGGGAGTCTGATTCCAAAGGATACCGGGAACTCCCAGAGATGAAGATTCAATAAATGGCTCAATATCAATGTTTATATTTCCAATATGTTAAGCGGATATTAAGATAGGTTGAGCATCATTTTGCTGTTTGCAGCGATTAAAGAGTGTGCACACAGGCGAATAACCTAGGAGGTTGAATGGCGAGGCAAGTCTATTTGAACCAGGGCCAAGAAACGACCTTCGGTTGCCAAACGCTGGGTAAATATTTGCTCAGAGCCCTGCCTGATCGAAGCCAAATTGAAAAGCAAACATTGAAATCCCACCGTTTACTCATTCAGTCACTCGGTCATTCAATCAATGAGCCAAGGGCAGCGTTTAATAAACTCTGAGCGTGTCGAAAAACGTGAAGCGAAACTGCATTTCAATGTGGGGAAGATATACGCATATAGATATACGTATATCGTATATAATAATGATGGTTTTGCGAAGATAATAATAATAAAAACGACGGTTATATGTAGGATGACCCGAGAGCTGGAAAAAACCGCCATCAGCTTTTCAAGTATGCAGAGCACCAGCACGCGTACAACTACTAAAAACCACAACTATTAAAAGCAAATACCGAAAAACTAAAAACGAAAAACTGAAAATGCAAAACTGAAAACTAAAGCAAAGTGCGATAAAATGTCATTGAAGTGTCAGTTCAATGAGGTGGGTGAGGTGAGATGGCCTTAAAGCGGGTAGAACTGACCGAGTGAACACTTGACTTCTGTCGCTCGGGTTATGACAGATTTATAGGCTCTGCCAATGAGTTGTGGCCATTAAATGGGAGTGCAGTTAACAATTTGGCATACTCGTACATGGCCGAAATGAGGGAAAAACCTGCCAGCCTGGCATTGATGTTTGCAATAGCTTCATTTTTATTTTAGCACACTCTCTTTGTATTCTGGCACCCTTGTGTCGCACTGGCATATGTTGACAGTAACAAGTTACAGAAAAGAAAAGAAAAAAAGAAGAAAAACACCTTTTATTCAAGTACCTTAAAATCACTCCCAAGTCCTTGTTCAGTTCAGCCCTCCGTCGAATCCCCAGCTAATTATCCTCACTCACGAGCAGCGGAAAATCTGGAAAATTCCACGTCAACATGGAACATGTCTCCGATTCCGATTCCGAATCCGATTGCCAAATTGTCAACCCTCGTCTTGGCAGACTTCTTCCCTAACAGCCATCCACAGCAAACAGCAGGCGAGTTGCCTTTCTGTTTTTCCTGCGCTTTTCCCGCTTTTCCCACTTTTTCCACTTTCCCCCTTTCCTTCCCTGCCCTTTGCACAACCCATCGCTTTCCCTGCTCGCAACTGGAGTGGCTTTGTTTTTATTGTCGCCTGTCGCCTAACAATTGATACATTGATAAATGATGTGGCCGACACTCAGCAGTCGGCACTCGACGCCCGACGCTAATTTTGTGTGACAAACAGTTACATGTCAATCCTCCTGTTTCCTCCTTGCGACTTGAGTCCTGGCGTCGCTCCCTGGCGAGTCCTTGGTCCTTGGACGGCAGAGAAAGCCAAGCCTCATGATTTTCCCTTGGCGCACGGGCGTTCCATTTATTTGGCTACAGTGAAGCAGTGTGGGCTTGGGTTTGGGTTTCAATACAAGTCATGGCGCGACATTGTGTTGCAAGATGTCGTGGCAGTCAACGTTCACTTAACCAGCGGTCGATATTAATAAATTACCTAATCATTTTTCCCCGGGTATCTGCAGTTTCGTCAACATAATAAGCAGCCATTGAACAGCGAAGAGAATTCCAGGAACGGGGCTTAACTATGGGATTTAATTGGGAATGATTAGCTCGAGTGTGAACCAAATTGACTGCCTATCCAATCTATCTGTTGCATCCTCTTCATTGATTCCGGTAAAGATCGAGATCCGTCACGGAACCGGAATTGGTAACTGGGCTCCTTTGCAAGTGGCCCGCCCGGAACTGATCCTGGAGCATGGCCAGCACCTGCATGTGGCGATGCAGTTCCTCGGGCATTTCGACGCCATCGAAATCCGGCGGCACGTGAATGTAGCGAGCCAAAAAGCGTATATGCGGCCGGATTGATTTGTGCCACGACGACTGCTCCAAGGGATCGTAGCGGGCTGCTCTTTGAACGCCTGTCGCCGCCGGCACCAGGGCCAACTGGTTGCTACCACTTCTACTGCTCCTGGGGGCAGAAAGATTCGGAGTAAGCCCCTTGTGCCACGCGGCTAATGCGATTCTTAATTGATCTCACCCGGTGGAGATGCCTCGGTTCAGAGTACCCAATGCGGCGAGCAGCAGTGGAATGAATAGACCCAGGAAAATTGCCAGCAGCAGGATTGCGGACATCGCGACTTTCGGGTTACTACGCGGGCGGATGGGGATGGTGATGAGGGGAACGGGGAATTTTTCGTTTCGGCCTGACAATTACGACAAGAATTTGGAAAATGTTTGAATTCTATGTGAGTTGTGTCACCTGGAAAAAAGTCAACAAATTGTGCTTGGCTGGGATGTTGGCCAAGTCACGACTTCAAGTTTCAACGAATCAACGTCTTCTAAAGGTAGCCTCGCATGCAAAAGTGAGCTTCAAGATGCATCTGGCTTCTTATATGCATTCAAATGGTAGCTCTTAGAATGAGTCACTTTCAAACTTGGTACTAGTACGTATTTCAGTTGTAACTCCCCTTTATCCCAATTGTAAAATGGTTGTTTTTTAAACGGTGTGGTTGATTGTAAAGTGTATTGTCTCTTCCGAAATCACGTTTACAAAAGCGTTACCAAATTGCTGCCAGTTACCAATTGCTCACGGTTACCCATCCGCAAAATGTGTTGGCTGATTATGCCGACCTGCGGCCATATCCACCGATATGCAGACCGATCTAACTCATCTAACCCATCTGGCCGATCAGCGCGATCGTATGCATGTGTATGCATATAAAAACCGATAAATAACAAACACAGCCGGAACACCCGGAAGTGGGCGGACAGGCCGATTATTTGATAATTTTCATGGTTAGTTTAAGCGCATTCCGCCAGAGTGAACCTTCAGAGGATTACCATCTACCATCGCGTCGAGCGGAGAACACAGATTACTCATATTTTTTGTGGCGGGTTTATATATTCATGCTTATATTTATATTTATGGCCGTGTCGGTTATTGAATTCGCAGTCCAACTCCCCACGCAACAGAAGTATTGAGGCGAAGCTTATTCATTATTTGCGTACATACATATATTTGCCAGCTTTTTTATCTCCGATTTTTTCCCTGCCATTGTTAATTGCGTCAAGCCCAAGTCAATTATCGAACGGCGGGTGGGGGGGGATATAATCTGTTTTCTAGGAGGGGGTAACTGCTGTTCACAATTTTAATGTTTAATGTTTCCCACATTACATTCGTGTGTCGTGAAACTACGATGACTAGATGAACGATCGATGAATTTAGGCGGAGTTAGGTTCGGAACAGCTGACATCATCCGCGAATAAGAAGTTGGAAGTTGGTAATAAGGCTCAACAATCATTGAGATTTGGTCTATTACTTGTGAATTAAGAATCAGCAGGGAAAGTAAAAAAGTAAACCTGTAAGACAACTAAGTGATATGAAAGGGGAGTCCTCAAAGAACAATTTAGCAGAAGGTTCCGGAAACCGCGCAGAAGAAGCCAAGCCACCAAAGTGGTGCCCAAAGCAATCGGGCGTAATCTGAGTTCAAAGCGCGATCACAGTGACCCCAGGCGGAGGCAAAGTACACACCTGAGATGAGATCCCCAGCACGCAGCTGAGATATAAAAGCTTAAGCGCTTTCAATGCCTTCGCCACAGGCATCAACCTCAGCTCTCAAATCAACTCACAAATCTCAGGTGGGTTTTTTTGGAGTTTCTTGAACCCTCGCAGGCGGAAGTTGCGGCACTTATGACTCACAAATCTGATGAATACGCAGATACTCAGCTTCAAAGAGAGCTCGTCGTCGAGACACCCGGCTGCTACACACAGAATTCGAGTATCAACTTGATTATGTAACCAGAGACCATAATAGCGAACTCCGGAGAGGCGAAGCCCATACACCCTACCATTTCAAAGCACCTCACGCCCATGATAAAGATATAAAAATGCAAGACTTCAATTAATTTGAAAACGTATTTCTGGATACTTCCATTTATATCGACACTCAGCAACGCCCCTTCGCTGCAATCACACATTAATGAGTGTTAAGTCTTGAAAACGCTCGGGAATGTGAATCCGAATCCGAATGTGAATACGAATCCCAATTGAATGATGTGTTGTGTTCGGTTATATTTCCAAGCTGGCATGTCATAAATTCATTTTCGATGGCGCCCACGCCTGCGTTTAAGGGGCGAGATGACTGACAATCGCATTTAGTTGTCAGAAGAAACTATTTTTAATTTCACACCTCGCTGTGATTTACGAGGGCGGGAAAATGCTGCTCCCTCGGCAAACACTACTGAACCTTTGGGCCCCGGAGGGGAGACCTCTCTTCGTCGTTGGTATTATTTTCTACTGTGGCTTGCCGATGAAAGGGGATTCAAATAAAAGTCTGCGATTACAGTAGCCATATGAGCTGTAATGAGCCACAGCATCCTATTTTCTTGCCAATTAAATTTCTTTTGACCCATTTCCCGGGGCGGCCACTCGATGGAAAAGCGGAAAAGTGCACATGGTTGGGGATCGCAGGGGAGTAATGTGTGCCACCTACACCGCCACCTGCCATTGAAAAGTCAAACAAAAAATCCTCGCTGCCGCTGCTTCCTGCTGTCCGCAAATGAAAATTGAAGTGAAAATGGAATTAAGCACAAAGGCATTGCTGAGCGAGAGAAGTACTCGCATTGCTGTAGATGCATATAAATATATATATTTATACATAAAAGTCTAAGCAAATATATACTGATATACCTCTTCTTGTGTTCCTAAAGACACAAGACAGCAGCAGGATTGAGCAAAAGAGAAAGAATGGAAATGCACAGGACCAAGTAAAAGTAAAAGTATCTCAGGGCTTGTTTTGAGTATGAAACTGTGGAGGGAAAGGAGTTACTTTTGCACCAAGTGCTAGTTCAGATTATAAAGTTATCCAACTATTTTGATTAATCTGGCTCATATGGCGCGAACTGGCTGTCGGGCGATAATGACGATATGGAATGGAAAGGAATGGGGATTGGATTGGATTGGATTGGCTGGAATGGAATGTGGCCTATTGTTTGTGGTGCTGCTGATTTAGCTGATTTTGCGTGCCGGCAGGACCTCCATCACCTCTCTAACCATCCCTTTCCGCCACCAGAAGTCCGTATCCTTCCCCTTCTGTCCGTCCGTCCGTCTGTCTGTCTGTCTGTCTGTCAGTCAGCGAATGTGTTTTGAATTATTGCGCTGTACATTCGAAAAGGATGATGGTACCCTGCCCCCTGCCGCCCTGCGCAGCTCAAGTGAAAAAAGATGGCCAAACAAAGGAATATTGTGACAAGGATTTATTGGTGTGGAGAAAGAGGTGTGCAGCAGGACCATTGTCCATTGTCTTTTCCTTCCAGGGGTGGATTCTTCATCAGGATGATTCTTTCCCCTGACGGTTTTGAGGGTCTGAGGGTCGTGTCATAGTGCAATTATTGCTCATTGCAACAATCTGCTCCTTCTTAAGGGGCGAGGCTGCCTTCAAGTTGCTCATCCGGGAAATCGGATCCAGGCAGCCAATTAGGCGGGTGTCAGGTTTCCTACCTTCGCATTTTCCACTCAAACCTCTTTAACGAGTCCGAAAGGGGGCAAACTTTGGGCCAATTTACCTAATGGCTTTGGTTATAAGCTGGACATGGCTACTAGCGCCAAGAGCGATCTCCTTAGCCAAGAATAATGGGCCAAATCTGCCGCTGCGAAAGTTTTATTGCAATTGCCAAATTAATTTGCCTGCCAGAACTTTTGCGCAGCGGAGAGGGAGGGACAAAAACACAAGGAGCCCCACAAATGTGCGTTCATTAATTTAATTTTTCATTAAAGAAAAGCAAACGCTGCCGGGCCAGAAAATATATAAAAAAAGTGTCATAAGACCGCCCATAAAAAAACAAACACAAAAGGGGGAACTGAAAAAATGTATATTTGACCATAAACAAAAGGCCGCTCGAAAGGCATTCATATTATTCGAAGCGGAAAATGGGAAAAGGTGGGCAGGCGGCGGTGAGGTTGAGGTATCACCTTTTATTTTAATATTTCGGCCATTAAAAAACGTTTCACAGCAGCAGTAGGTTTTCAGTTCCGATTTCGATTTTTTCTTGGGTCGCAGCCAAACATCAGCGGCATAAAAAGCAAAATCCCATTCAGAAAAATGGAATTAAGACGAGAAATTTCTCCAGAAGCAAAAGTTGAGCGCTGCCGATACAAAAAAGCAATTACGCAATACACTGTAATAATAAGTTCGTTTTCCGTATTTCACATTTAAATATATGCACCAGAAGTGTATTGTCAGTCCGTTTGATTACAAATCATGTTTAAGTATGAGAAGCATGCACCGAAAAAGGACTTTCCACAAAAATGCTTGTATAAATGACACCAAAATGTATAGCGCTGCATAAAAGAGTCGTCAAACAATTAGATTTCAACATTTTTGCAACGCCCCCCGCAAGGGGCGTGGCAGCTTTCTGGAACTACAAACTGTGAGGCCTCCAAAAATGTTGAACGGAGACTCGGAGATTGGGAAGGGCCTTCAGATTAATGACATGGCAATTTTTACGATTGTTGGCCAAGTTTTGTTGAAATAAAGTTCCTCCGCCCGATGGGTTGTGCTTCTTCACGTGCTTTTCCGTGCTTTTCCGCGCTTTTCCAGCCTTCCGCCCGTTTCCCTTTCACTAAATTTATGAAATTTCACCTTTCGGCCAAGCAATTTGCTCCATTTACATTCTTTATTAGCCACCGCAGTTTACCAAGAGTTTTCCGGGGGCAGAAAAGAAAAATTGTTTGAAAAGAATTTTCGGGCAAGAAACGGGAGAAACGGAGCAAAGTATTTCATTCTTGTTTTTCTCTGTTCGGTGCGGATTAAAGTGAGGATCAAGAAAATTAAAATAAGTAAACGCTGTCAAAATAAATCACTAATAAAACGATAATAACCATAGACACTTTTACCTTCTATTAAGGGAATAATAATTGAGAACTATAACTCAATTAAGTAACTAATTGACAAAAACCCAGCAGGTAAACGAAATATATTCTCTTTATCGAAAGCACAAAGAATAAATTCAGTTAGAAGCATGGAGAAAATGCAGGCAAATTATTCACTGACCAAATGCACTATCAAGTGAATTGGGAAGAATGCGTTAAAGCCACATTTGTTTTTATCAAAGCCCGGTAGAGTTTACCTTGGCATTTCCTTGACATTTTTCGGACCAAGTTGCCGGGCAACGTAATTTTCCAACCCATTTTCCCAAGCCTTCACTCATGTCCTACAGAGACAGAGACAGAGATATAGAGACAGGGAATTTAATAAATTCATCATCTTTCATTTAGTCTGCTACACAGATCAAAAAAGAACAAGAGCAAGAACAAGAACAAGAAGTGAAGAATGAAAATCATTAAAAAAAGACAACGTGGGCAAGGGGGATAAAAAAAGTTGTAGAAAAAGAAGAAGAAGAAGGCAGAAGACACATAAAAAACCAAGGAAAAGAGCGAAAAAATACAAAATCGTGACTGTCATTTCAACGAAGCGAAGTTATTTTTCATGACAAAGCAGCCGAAGAGGAAAACTCCTCCGACTCATTTCCCGACCCGACATCTGAAGAATGAAGAGGCGGAGGGTGGGGGAGGGGCAGGGGGAGATGGAAAGGAAAGGGAGGCATTCCAGCGTTAAAATACCTTTTACTGGCGCATTATTCCCCTCTATTTTTTGGCCCGCCCCCAAGTGAAAACCAAAATGCAGTCGACTTCGCTGCGTTTTTCATGAAATTATTACGACTTTGGAAATGGGGTCGTATGCCGTACAAAATGTCGTTACGTTGGCGGAACAGAGTTATATACATACGTATATACTCCCTGCTGCTGTCCAGAGAACTCGTTTTAGTTTATCGCTTATTGTTGAAAATTTCCTTATTGTATCTGCGGAAAATGTTTGGAAATTGTACATGGTACATGGTTGAAGTGGGAAATGGAAGCACAGGAAAATTCAAACGAAGATCGTTACATCTAATTGCAAACTAGTTGGCGAATCCGAGTCCCTCCCAGATTCATATATTTGTTAAGGATTTCATGCTATACTTTATGATCCAGATGGGTTTCCTATGATCATGATCACATTCTCCTGGCAGAGAGATTCTCACGCACCTCTGCGGATCAACTGACTGACCCACTTGATCCGATTCAAAGGCCAGTCGTCTGTGGTCATTATTCTCGGCGTGTCTAGACGGCGAAGAAAACTGCCACTGTTACTGTCTCTGAATCGCTGCGAAGGCCGTCTCTCTTTCTTCTGGATTTATTCGCCTCGTTTTGATGCCAGATCTTTGTCACACACACGCGTTAGGATCGCATTAAAAGGCCATAAAACGTGAAATAAAGAAGAGCGGCGCTTTACTTTTATTTTTATTTTTACGGTGACAGTTGTGGATGACAATGTGGAGTATCTTCTACAATATGTGGAACTTTGGCTTTTCGCTGCGACTCTCCTTTTCTTCGGCTGCTTTCTCGCATCATCATCATCACCATCACCATCGCCATCGCCATTTCGTCGTCTCGTGATGAAGGGCATAAAAAATCTAATAAGCGTGAAATAATTGACATTTAAGCAAAGCGCACGCACATAAACAATGGACTTGCTTTTCGAGTTGGAGTGTGGAGTGTGGAGTTGGCCGTAGACCAAAGAACAAAACGCATATATATATATACGAGATACTTCCCGCACTTTGTAGGCCAAGTGTCTGAGAATCATAACAGATGACCGCACGTACATTTCACGTTCCACGTTTCACGAGCGACGAGCGTCGAGCGACGAAACCGCGACCAAGATACAAGATACTTGTACATTGTCCAGGAAAAAGATCGTTCCCCATTTCTGGGTCATGAACCAAAAAAGAAGGGAACCACAAATAATAATGAGTTGGAGTTGGAGTCGGAGCTTGCTACTCTGGTAGGAGATGCTCATTCGCATTCTCGGCACCACTGCCGCATTTTGTCACCTGTTTTTGGTTAGAAGTTTAAAAAAAAACAAAGACCACCAACGTGATGGGCATGCAAATTGGGCGGCGAAAGGTCAACTACTTAGCAATGGGAGCAATGGGAGTACAAGGAAATCAGGTCATAAAGATGGAATGATTAAGATTGCCGAAGTGGAAAACAACGTGAAATTTCTATATTGCATATTTGTATATTTGTCAATTCCCATAACTGCAGCGTGTATATTCTCTGTGCCTATCCAACTATAACTTGAACCTTTTCCTCTCCTTTTTTGCAGCCAACACGGTAGCTGCAGCCTGGACCATACATCCAACATCCAATGTTCAGAATTTAAATGGTGAGTGCAAAATAGAGTGTGAAATGCATTTATAAAAGGCATGGCGTACGGCGTACCCCTAAACTAAATTGCTTTCCGGCTCAGTTGGGTGTGGACATCGAGGGGGGGTTTTGGGTTCGGGTTGGGGTGCTGGGCAGGCTTACCTATAAACCAAAATGAATGTCTGTTACTCGACCACCGCCCGCTGAGCTCAAAAATGGAAAAGAGCGGGAAGACAGGAAAGACGGGGAAGACAGGGGGCTGGGATACAAAGGGAAGTAAATGCAAATAGATGCCTCGCTTTCATAGACAGATGGACTGGCCTGGTTGGGTGGGGTTGGGTTGGGTTGGTTAGCCCCATGGAAATGCCCCCTGCTGACTGCAACGCCATCGGATCGGGGGTGATAAAATGTGGAAAAATGGGATCTGGTCAGGGCTTTGGAATGCGCCATCATCAGGCCTCATCATCAACGTCACTACAATCATCACCATCATTCCACTGTGTGGCGGCGTTAAAACACAACACTTTGATTCCTCCACTTAGGAGCCGTCGCCCCTCTTTTATCACAACTCCAATGACGCTGGCTATGGCGATGCATCACTTTGTGTGGATGTCGGGATTGGGGTCACGATTCAGAGCTGGGGGTGCCATTGCGCTGCACTGTAACACCTTGTAGTGCACCCTTTGATTTTAAATGCCAGCGAATAAACAAATGCAGGCCACATTCAAAGCTGCGGCAAACTTTAAGTTCAATAGCAAACAAGAAGCAAAGCCCATGACCTTTCCACGGAAAATCTACCCCCGCTGTTTCCCCTCTCTACTGCCATTACGCTGACCAAATATTGCCACAAGCTGTTGGCTAAATCCTCGTCGAGAGAGGGAGAGAGTGAGAGATAGAGAGACACTGTGCAAAGCCAACTGTGCAATTATTTGCACAACTAATAATTCACTTTAGTGTCTCAGTCAGGACAAATATTGGAAAACAGACGACGAGAGGACAGCAATGGAAATCCAGAGAGCGGGGCAAGACATTTGCGATTGTCATTAGCGGAAAGAATGCCAATGCAATTCCTGAAAGTAGGGAAACCAACCCACAAGATTGCCATCTCGGATGCCAGTCTCATGCCTGGCCTTTTGAAATGAAACCCCGCGAAAATGTCAACAAATTGTTGTTCACTACAAGCGGCTTACTTAGCAGTTTTGTTGTTTCCCCCACCATTTCTACACTGTTTTATTGCGTGCCTCCGTGTGTTTTTGCGATCTTAATTTAGACGCCCATTAGACGAACGGCCTTGGGTCAGCCTAAGCAGCCGATTGATTCCCACAATGAGTTAGGCAAATTGTTTGCATTGAATACGGCGCGGCCTCTATTTGACTGGCTGGTCAGTGGGGCTAATTGCCTTCGCAGCTCCGAATCGCGGGGCCTTCTGGCTAGATGAGCTGGAATCTTACAGTGGAGTTCCTTGTGTATTTAGATAAGTCTACAAGTCGGATAGAAAAACACCTTCTTAGTGTACGATGTACGACTCGATCCAGTGCGGAAGTTGGGGTTCTGTTTGATGCCCAGCTAGTACTAGGTACTGAAACTCAGTTCTCTGTGATGCCCAACTAGTAGTAGTTACTAAAACTCAGTTCTTTTTGGTGACCAACTTGTAGGCACTGACACTCAGTAACGAAACGCTTTCCTTTCGCGTCGACATCGCTCGTCACAGTCGCCTTTAAAACTATTGACAGAAAGCCGCACAGCCGGCGTCATTCACCTTCAAAATAAAATCATGTCGCGTTTGGTGAAGCGGAAAAACCAGTAATTAAGTGCCCTGCCGGCTTTTCGCTTTTCGCTTTTCCACGCGGCCCCCAAAAGCAAAATTCAGCCGACCCAGTGCGAACAATTTGTAATTGAAACTTTCATTTTCATTTCCATTTTCATTTCCATTTTCATTTCCATTTTCTCCTACTGCTCGGCGGCTGACATGGAAAACTGGCGACGTCATTCCATTCGGTTGGCTGCACAACTTGCTGTGTTGCAAGTTGCTTATCACTTCGATACGTTTCATACGTTTGCTACTTTTGATACGTTTCATTGGCACGACAATGTCACAATTACTCGCACATGCACTCCGCATTACAGGTAATTTCAATCACGCTGCTCTTGGGCAACACGCGGTGCTAAAAGATTCGATATGATGCGACCGAGTTTTCGGCTTAGTCTCAGTTCAACGAAAAAATATGGGCGATGGGAAAATATCATCTTGCCCATATACTCGTGTATTTTGTATAGTTTTGTATATCTGATAGATTTGCTCGTGGTTTCTTCCCACGTTTCGATATCGGAGGTAATCATTCGAGAGCATGTTCCCTTTCGTATTGCCCTCTCGCTTTAATGGCAGCCCTCTCGCTCGCACTCCCTCGCCGCGTCCGTCTTAAGTGAGGCAAAGGCAAAGGCAAATTGGTTTGAAACCCGATGACATCGAAATCGCGTTGCTTCCGCCGTATTTGGTTGTCATTGTCGCCAGTGTCTCTGTTTTTCCCCCACCTCCAGCCCCTTCAGCTGCGACTGGCAACTCGCAACTCGTAACTGGTGACTGGTTACTGGTGACTGGTAACTGGTAACTGGTAGTCGGTAACAGTTAACTGGGTGCAGTCACTGAATCCGAAGGGGTTGGCTATGGGCTAATGAATGACATGCTATCCTAATGAATGACAAGCCTTGCTCTTGCGCTCGCCTTGGCTGCCTACACTGCAACAAACGAGTTGCATCGCCGAATGCTCAAAAGCATGGCTCAAAAGCGAACATGCTCATCCAAAGCGTGGTGAGACATGCGCTCGTTTCGCGCAGTGTACGGTGGCTTTTGCTACCTGAGCAAATCAATGGCTTGGCTTAAACAAATGATGAAATACGATATTTGTCCTCTACGCCGCTTGCTCTTCCCATTGGATAAGTTGTTGTTGCTGTCGCCGGCGGGGAAATCCGAGCCGAAACTAACGGTTTCCACCTGCATCCCTTGCACTGCAAGAAAAAAGCACAAACAGTCAGTTATTGCCAGCCTAAACTACGCCTGACAACTCGAAATGAAGCACCGAGCACCATAAATTACCCATACGACGCGTAAGCCAACTCCACTTGTCGGCGGCCACCGTAAAGTTGCCTGTAAATGA
This sequence comes from Drosophila teissieri, assembly GCF_016746235.2. Classification (NCBI taxonomy): domain Eukaryota; kingdom Metazoa; phylum Arthropoda; class Insecta; order Diptera; family Drosophilidae; genus Drosophila; species Drosophila teissieri. The sequence goes on along the minus strand of NC_053034.1, from coordinate 938,662 downwards.
ACAAAAAATAATTAAAAATGCATTTTTCATTAAGGCATTAAAACTCACGACCCACGAGAGGGGGTGGGGCGGGGCGGGGCGGGGAAGGCGCGGCCATTCATTTATTTCATTTATCTTTGGGGTTGCCCGAATGCGAACTGTGAATCGCGGATTGCGAACTGCGAATTGCGAACTGCGAACTGCAAACTGCGAACTGTATACTGAAAAGTGGACTGCGACCCGCGTATTCATTGATGACCATTCTCAGAGATGGAAGAAGTACTTACGATTTCTTAATTTCTTCAATTATATGCCTGCTACTCTGCTACTTTTCGCGGTGTTCGCAACACGGAGACGGAGAAGTGATTTCAGTGAATGCGTTCTTTAGCATTCTCATTGAGTAAGTGCCTATATTCGTCACGGGAAAATCTTGTGTTCAATTGTTCTCGATTAATTGTACTTCGTGGGTCCATCTCTATGGCGCTGCGAAAAGCTCTGGGAGTTGCGTTTATGTCATTTTGAAATTATCATTAATGCCGCACAAGAGGCTGGAAGGAGGGTGGAAGGGGGAAGGGAGGGGGACAGGCGGGCGCAGATATGACCACTTCATTTTGCAAACAAACGGCGGCAACAACAATTTGTGCGGTGTGCAGGTCGGAAAAGGGGGAAAGCGATAGGGGCAGCGGGCAGGGGGCAGGGGGGAAAGGCTTGCGGCGCGTGACGGTCATTGAAACAATGCGCGGAAAAACGCGTGTAATTAAAACAATAAAAAGCGGCAGCGGCAGCGACAATACAGCAGCAGCAGCAGCAACAACAACAACACAGCAGCAGCGACAACAGCACAAACAAAATGTTCAGTTAAGTTTTAATTTTCACAAGTGTGAAAAACACTATTGAAAAGGCCGCGCACATATGCGAAATACAAAGCGCGCCTTGCCAACGAGCCACTTCCGCCCAACAACAACCACAACGCAAATGGAAACACCCACGATAAGAACACCGCTGGAGAAAAACAACGTCAACAGCAACTACAACACCTGAAAAGAACAACTCTTGAAAAAGTGGCAATGGGAAGAATTTTCCCGCTTTTTCACCACTGCGAACTGTTGAACTATATGAGCATCTATATGAGTTTCTATATGAGAAAAAAGAAGTGCTCCAAGTTTTCCCCAGGGCATTGCTCACATTTCAATCTAATGGATAGCTCCTGCTTAGGAATCTCACGAAAATAAGATAGAACTTTAATCCGATCCGAATTTTTACAAAGTGGAAAGGTTTGCAACCAAATTGAGGCCAAACGGAATCCAAAAGCCTGGTGGCAACACAATGGCCACAGTCACAGTCCCAGTTTGGCAATCGACGGCCCACGCTTTTAGCCACTTTATAAGCGATCGTGGCATGCGCCGAAATATTGCTTCCATTTTCCGCGAAATGTGTGGCAAGAAAAGTGAATGTCTGCCTGATATTTTCCCAGACATGCATGCATGCTACATGCTCTGTGTCTATAATATAAATACAAAGATGTTTGGCGACTGTTTCTGAGCTCTGAGCTCTGAGCAGAGCTGTGGGCCAAACGAAAGAGAAAAGATTTTGGCAACTTTTGTGGCAAGTCACTTTTTGTGGTAATTGCGCAATGCTCCCGGAATGACGATGAAATGTAACCGCTGGAAATCGGAAGCGGTCAAATGAGCTAAATCAATTTTCGGCGGAGACAGCTACAGCTACAGCTGAAGCTGCAGTTTGCTTTATTTGTACATTTCTATGTGACGTAATCAAAGTAAATAAATAAACTGACGAGCGCGCCAGTTGAAAGAAATCAAACTCAAACGGAAGAAGCAGAAATGCCAATCATGCGCGCTAATAACAGAAACAACAAAACATGTCCTAAGTCGATGATGATGCTGAAGATGATGCCAATGATGCTGATGATGCTGATGATGATGGCGGTGATGGCAAAGATGAAGATGCCAAGATGCCGTCATAGAGCAGCAGAAATCAATTTAATGCAGTGCAATCAAAAGTTGAAATTGAAGTGCGGACAGCACAGTTGAGTCTTCCCGATGCGCAGTGCAAATGCGCAAAATCTGCAGCAGTTCAGCAGTTGTGTCTTCGAATTAGTTGCATAAATCGTCAGTAGTCTTTAGTTTGCCACGGATCGAAACTCGCACTTGATGGACTCGGTGTCGTTGAATTTGATGGCAGGGAAATTGCACACTCGTCTGCTAAATCCGTTGGTATTCCAAATGTTTTAGATACTCTTTCTGCGCCCACCAACTCCGTCTGCGAGCCACTCAAATGTGCGTGGCATTGAACTAATGTCTTATTTCCATGGATTGCCATCCAGGTTTCGGTTTCACAAACGGCGGAGGGTGGAGGTGAAATGCTTACGCTGATTTGCATAAACGCTTCATTATATGCCATTATCATATACATTTTTAGTTGTGTTTGGTCGAGTGAGCAACACCTTCACTTTCGGCGATTTGTTGTTTTGTTGTTTGGCTGTTGTTTTGCTGTTTTGTTTAATTTCGTGTTGGTTGCTGTTTGCTTTGGAGTTTCGGTTCGGCTTTCCTCCCCCCCGCACTTCTGTTGTGTCAACAAATTGCTGCTGGACACGATGGACACGACGGACATGACGGACACGATGGAGCCCACAAATTTGATGTCTGTGGGATATTTCCGGCTGGCCATCATCATCATCATCGTGATGGCTTTGTGGTGGGAGAGATCAGGACTGGGAGTGGGAAAATCAGAGCCCCTCGGAATTCGTGGGTTATTTTGTTTGGAATTTCGGCACCTGCTGCGAGGTCACGCCTCACTTTTTGGCCACTTTGCTGACTTGGCTGGCTTTGGCCGGCTGCAATGTGTCCCCAACAAACGGCGGCAATAAATCACGGACGAATCGAGTGGAGGGCGTGTCCCAAGGCAACTCGACTCAGCTCGACTCCACTGCGTGTACCCAAGCTAATTAGCCGCCAATTGAAAAGAAACACTCAATGCGACCGAAATAAAGTCGTACAGCGGCATTCCACACGATTCCATTTTAGAATTGCCGCGTAAAAGTTGCTCGACCTTTGCGATTTGCGGAAATCACAGTGCGACATATTTTATTGCCAAAGTCAACAATTAATCGAGTATAAATCAAAACACTTGGACTCTCCGGACTCCTGAATTCGCGACAATCGTCGCCGAAAGGGCAGCAATCAGCACGGGAACGGGAACGGAAACGGGAGAGCATCATCAATAATGATATGCTAATGACGCGTCTGAAGCCACCGACTTGAGCGGACATATATACTATATACTATATATAGCTGATGAGCAGCGTACATTCCTCAAACCTCATCGAACTGAATCTGAGTCATGGCAACTTGGGGGATCTTTATGCGGCTCTAGAAACCAGATTTGTATCGAATATCAGATGAATACGATTCCGCAGGCAGCTCAGCTCGGGTTCGGGGAGGAATCACTCACTCACAAGGTGGTGTTCCGCGATAGAAGAATGGAGCTACTGCTGCTGGTCTCCATCTTCCGTAACTGTAGTCCGTGGACCCGGTATAACCCAGATTAACTGGACCAGCCAATTGATTGATTATGAAAATGCTGCACATACGGAAAGCATAATCAATGATGATGATGATGTTGATATATAAACTGTTACGATGTTTGTTTATTTTCTCAATAAAACGCAGCAAAAGAAGATGAATGCGATGAATGGAGAAGACAGAAGACAGAAGACAGCAGAGCGAGGAGGAAACCGTAACCATTATTATTATTTATGATTATTGTTTACTCTCGCCATTTCTGTTCGGTTCGGTTCGGTTCGGTTCGGAGCTTCAATGGGAGGCGGAAATGGCCAGTTGAACTAGATAATTGAACGGGTCCGGGTTGGGGATTTCAGAGCCCATGGACACACACGCACAGGGCTTAGATAGTTGCTAGTTGCAGTTGTTGCCACATCCAATCCGATCCCATTTCGAACTGCAGCCGGTGGTAAAACAAGACTTTACACTTGGCAGTTAACCATTTATCCATTCATTCCGCTGATCTGATAACACAACCCATTTGGGTAGAACCACTTCAGGGTCAGACTCTTGGGGCAGATAGGTTGCTTGAAAATTCAACTTTCAACTCATTAGTGGCGTGTGCAGTGAAATTACCTTTAATGCCTCACAATTTCCCAACAGTTTTTCAAGTTCTAAGCGCTTTTCGAGGATAAAATACCTTCCAGTCGTGGCTCATTGAGCTCGAGTAGTTCTCAGTCATGTCTGCGATAATGAAGTTGGGCTTTTACCGATTTAATGACCCAAATGAATGCCTGATATCGCTTAGCTATTATATTCGACGCAACGATCATTGAACTCTGATGTTCTGCTAGCTGTGAGATTGGAGAATCGGATTGGTGATGGGTTTAGGTTGATTGTGCGTTCGATTTCGGGCAACGAAATCAATTCTAAAGACCTCTGATCCATTCGATTGATAGCTTTTGGAGATTTCTGGGATCTGCGTTCGATCGGTTAGTTGTCATCTAAAAGATCGTAAGCGTGTGTCACCAAACTGGAAGTATCAGCTAAAAGAAAGTGTTTCGAAGCCTATAGAACACACATGTGTAGTTCAGATGAAAAGTTGAAGGTTGGATTCGCTCCTTTCCGGATGTTTGTTAAGTTTCCTCGGAGGTTTTCTGCCTCGCAAGATCGCAGGAAGATCAAAGCTCGGCGTCTTCGGGCTTTGACTCACCCAATTAGATGCCGCTGCAACAATGTGAAACTGCAATTTGTTGATCTTGTTTATGCTGCGGCTGCTGCTGCTGTTGCTGTTGAACTTGTTACAGTTGAAATTAACATTTTTATTGAGCGTGGCCGGACCGGATTTTCTTTCTTTTTTCTCTCACTCTTTCCCCGTGTGCTCGTATGGGCTCGTATCTGTGTCTTTTGTGTTGCTTTTTCAAATAGTCTGTGCATGTGTCTGTGTGCTTTGGAGTGGGACGCGTGCTGCAAAAATGCTGACCGGTGGCCATGTGAAACCGAAAACCGGCTTGACACGTTGCCAAAGTCAGTGGTTTTCTAACAAATGCCGTTGGCCCAGCGCGTTTTGCTGGCGACTTTTACAGCGCGTGAATCGCCGCCTTGCTGCTGCTGCTTCCATTAAACTTGAACTTGTCAAGCGATGCGTGGCGATTTCAGGTAACTGATCGCCATCAAAAGAGCCAGATTGGCCACTGGCCACTAGCCACTAGCCACTGACCATCGGCCATCGGCCATCTATCCAGTGACCGTGCTCAGGTGTCCCAGGTGCGCGCAGAGTTCATTGGAAAACTTTGAAGTGCATTCGTGAATTGGATTCGGAATTGGGTGGCCCAACATTGAATGATTCGTTAGGCAAACTTGGCACCGCAAGCAGCAGAGTGTTACATTCGGGACATTGGCCAATGCCAATTGATTGGCATGCCCAGCTGCAAATGATGTCCATTGTGCCCCGGAGAAGGCATAAAGTTTTTGGGGCCAACTTTTTGAAGAGCTGGAAGAACTTGGCTCTCGCAAGACAACGCTTCTGCAACGGGATCCATTTCCCCAACTGTCGAGAAAGCAGAGCCACCTTGCAAATATTCATTAGGCTGCAGAAATGATGGGAAATGCAACATAAAGTTTCGGAAACGTACTCCACAAATGCAAACGATGAATTCTGTTGCCAACGCATCTGCCGGTGACATTAACAACAATCTGCTGCTGCTGTTGCTGCAGCTGCTGCACTTGGCAAAACGGTTGCAGCAGGTTGCATTGCATTGCAATGGGATAATTGTTTGCAAAGTACTCTTTTGATTTATGAAATCGGGCACTTCTGCATTCGAGGACTATCAATTAATAAAACCAATTAATTGTATTCCCTTTTTGTGACTGACCTTTAAGCATAGCTACTATGCTCGAGTGTTTGCCAACACACACACGATAAGTGAACCTTTGAGTTTGCAGTGTGCTTCACCGAGATTACGAGCTCAAGCTTCTGGGGCAAATTCTCAATTCTCAAGCTCGGTTAAATATTCATGCCCCAATATGGCTTCGGGGCCAAAGCAAAGTTTCATCAATGTAAAAGTGCAATTTATGGCTTGTGAAATGCACTTATCCATCACAGAAAACTCGCATCTCAAATCTGAAATCTGAAAGGCGGAATGGGGAATGTGGAATGTGAAATGCGAAAGGGGAGCCTAGTTTTTAACATTTTGCCATCTGCAATCATAGCTGCGCCCCAAGGCGATTGAACTTTGCAAATTCGGGTTCAATTTTCGAGGCGAAAGTCGATGCTGAGGCCGGTGTCAATTTTGGTCAACGCTTTCGCAGTTTGCCGTTTGCCGCCTGCCGCCTGCCGTCTGCAGTCCAAATGAAGAGAGCTTACAATGTAAAAGTCTGTGAAAAACCCGTTGGCGGGACAAAAGACCGCGCGCTGATCGATGATCGATGGCGGAGTAGGCGAATGACTTTCTCAGTCCGATGACCGGAGCCGCCACACGATCGATCCATTGATTAATTGACGACGGAAGGCAAACCCAAACCCAAAGTGACAAGTTATGGGACCTGGGACCATGGGAGCGACGCGGAACAGCACAACCCACGCACCATATCAACGCAGACTTGGTTCCATCTCCTGTCTATGAGGCAACTGATGGACTGTGGGTAACTCTTGAAATTCCCAAAACTCGACCCTTTGCTGCCACACTCACTCACCACTCACCTTGCCCCATCACTGGTTTAGTTTCAGCATGCGGCCTAATATGAAAATGTATCCAATTATTTCTGTGCCACGCCGTGCCACATTGCTGCGTTGCTACATTGGCCTTTCCACACATTTGGCTGCACTGTAATGGCATTTCGAGTGTGACCAGGGCGGCAAACTTATCATCATCATTGTCAGTCTGCCCCAAAAGAGGCAGAGGAGGCAGAAAGAGAAGAAGAAGAAGGGGCGGGGCGGAGAAGCAGAAGAAGAAGCACCCTTGACTGTGCACTCAGGCATAAGACTTTGTTTTCTAATTTGGCTTTAACCTTTCTGACCAGTTTGACCAGCGCAGACAGTGGAAGCAGTGGAAGCAGTGGAAACAGACCAAAAAGAGGGGGAGGAAGGGGGGGAGAACGATAGAAAAAAAGAGGGGTAATTGAACCCAGTCGTAACCTTGACTGCGCTGGTGCTTCGTTTCGGGCCCACTCAACTGCCACGCCCCTTTTCGGCGTAGCGCACAGCATTTTATAATTTGTATTTCTTGGGCAGCTCCTCTCCTCAAAGGCGCAAGTGCAAAATTCGCGCATCATTTGTCATGAATTTGATTTAAGTTTGTTTGCAACTGCAGCTGAGCAATTTCCCCCCGTTCCCTTCGCTCTCCTCGCCTTCAGCCAAAAAGTTTTCGCCGCTTTGTGTGCTGCAAGTTTCCAGCGCGTTTGATTGCGTTTCGGGAGATGTGGCTGCCCCCAAAATGGGCGTTCGCCATTCAAATGCAATTGCAATCTCACGATTAACTGTGGATATTTGCCAAGAGCTGTGAATGAGTGGTGAATGAATGTGGCAAGGACTTGAGTACATTTGGCCCAGACTTGCCCCGAGAAATGGCATCTATTGCTTTAATCATTTTAAATTGCAACTTAGGGCCAATAATATTCGAGTATGTAAATACGTTATTAGCAACAACAACGAATTAACACACTTTACTGTGATGGTTTCCTTAGTTGTTTACTTTGTTGCTGCTGCTCAATGGCTGCCAAATGCCGAAAGCCTTACTAATAAACTTGTAAATTTCACTGTCAATTAATTAGAATTAATCATGAAGCAAACTTTTTGCCTCGCAAGTGCAACTTTTGTTTAACCAGCAAATACCGTGAGCACTTGGCGTTTAATTAATAGCCGAATCGAATGAAGTAAACAGTTAAGCGCGCCTTAGAGGAAGCCCAAGTTTCCTCGGCCAACTTTTGTGTCTTTGCTGGGCGGCTAATGAAGCTGCAGCTCCCCCCTGCGTCCCGGTCACTCGTTTTTGGCCATCTTGCAATTGACCGCATAATAAATTTGAAGAAGCCACTGCCTGCCGCTCCTGCCGCTCCAGTTGCTCCTTTTCCCTTTCTTGTCCTTGTCGTCAAGTTTTAATTTGTTTTAAAAACTTTTTGATTGTTTCTGCTGCTGCTGCTGTTGCTGCTGCTGCTGCTGTTGCTGCGGTTGTCGTTGTGTTGCAACAGCAACAAATGCAAATGCTGCTGCTCTGTGCATTCATTTGCAGTTGGCTTGATTAAATTGCATTCGCCTCGCCATTTAAGGTTCCTAGTTTCATTCCATTGACACAAGCGCTTAAAGCTCGGCGCTCAGTCATTGCCAACGGGAGGATGGAGAATGTGTTGCCTTTGACTGGTGTTGTTTGAGGAGTGTTGTTTGAGAAGTAGCCAAATCACAAATCCCAGCTGTCATTACAATTTCCGCCCGCAAACCAAAACATGAGACGCGGAGCTGAGCGCACAGCAGCCACTGTCGGTGGCACAATCAATGCGTTTGATGGTAATTCAAATGAAAGGCAAGCTGCAAGCTTTAACTCCAACAGTGGCACTGCCACGTGTGCAAGTGGCTGCGAGTCGCAGATATTGCACCCTCAACAAGCATTTTACAAATTTGTATAAATGTGTATGTGGTATATACAAACAAGTACAAAAGTTACAGATATATCTGCCTGATCTGGCTGCGAACACGTGAGTCTGTGCCGTGAGTCAACAGCAAGCCACCAAAGTCCATTCCCCGGCGTTCTAATGTATTTATGTTAATGCAATAAAAAACACTCCATTTGCAGCACACTCGAAATGTTTTCCATGCTGCTGCCTGTCCCGCTGCACTTAGTTGGCAAGAGGAAAACCAAAAGCAAAAGCAACAGCAAAAGCAACAGCAAAAGCAAAAGAAATAGCAAAGCAAAAGCAAGAGCGTTATCGCAGCAGCGCCAGCAACACTCGCAGAATAACCTTGTTATTGTTATTTAATTTCCCTTTTTTTATGTTTATACTTTTTGTTACATTTATGTTGCTGGCTGGCTGGCTGGCTGGCTGGCCGTTCGGTGGTCGTGTTGCTTTTGCTTTTGCTGCTGGCCGCATGATTTATAGCGTTGGCGGCAGTTTTTCTGGTTGCCAACTCCCCCTGCCCCTGCCCCCGCCCCTCGGGCGTTTTTTGTGCAACTGCCGCACCGTGGAGAATATGCCAAGAATTGTGGAAGGAAACTAGACCGAAGAGCCCGAGTTGGTTTCCTAAGGCTCTCATACTCAAACTTCCGAAGGAAGACCGTAGAGTTTTTGGCCTGTTCTCCACTCCTTTTCCCATTTCCCATTTCCATTTCGAATTCTTTCCTTACATTTTCCTTTCTATTTCGGTTTATTTGTTTGCGGGTGGGTGGCTGACTGCTTCGTCCCACTGTGCGGCTTTTGACTGGTTCTTGTGGCTATCGTTGTATTATTGCTGTTTGCCGTTGTAATGTCTTGTTCATAGACTGCGCCCACTTTCTACAGTTCATATTTCCCGCTCTGCCAGCCTCTTCTCGAGTGCGTCATTTGCATTTGTCATAATGGGGGAAATGGGGGGAAAAAAAAAAACAAGAAGAAAAATCAGGGAGAAAAGGTCGCGTGGCTTGTTAGACACGGCTTCACTTGTTTCGATCCCCTTTTCAGGAGTCAAGTCTCAGTCTCAGTCGCAGTCTCAGTAGGTTTACGTTTGCCGAGGTTTGCCTACCTCCCCTCGTGTCTTTATCATTTCATTTACCAACTGCGAAGTTGCTGAACAGTCCTGAGCCAGCAACCAGCAACCAGCCGCCAGCCCGCCCATTTAATAAAGTCATTCTATTTGCATTTGAGCCTTTGTCTTGCTATTTATTTGCATTTCCAGGACCAGGACTTGCTAGGTGCAGATGGCTGATGCCAAAGCAAGATGGTGGCAACTGTGCGACCGCCTCAAAGGGGACAGAATGGCGAGCAAATGCCATTTTAATTACATTTGGCTGGCTTGGTCTAGGATGGTCTGGCATTCGGGGTTTCCAGGGTTTCCAGGGTTTCGGGGCTTCGGTTGTTTGTCGTCATGTCGCTCGTCGTGTGCAAGTTTTTCAATTAAAATTAAATAAAACGACATAAATCATGATGCTGCCTCGCTGCGTTGCGCTGCCCTGTCAACTGTTCCAAACTAGCAGCACCATTCCAGCGCCGCAAGCAACTTCATTTTGGCTGAAGGGGACCACGCTGCGTATGAGCAATCTGCAGCCCAGCTAAGCTCCTTCTTCCTTCTCACTCCTGGCACAAACTGCTCCTCTTCCAGTCCAGCTGACGGACGGGACGTTTTGTTTTGTTTTGGCGGTGGGCAGCGGGCAAAACAGGGGGCGTGGCCGCTGTTGTACTTGTCGAGAATCATTAATCAAAGCGGACAGCCAGCTGAGAACTAAAAAGTGCGGGCTACCGGCAGCTATGAACTGCTGGCTGAGCTGCAAGCTGCGAGTGGTGATCCCGCAGGAATCTTTCAATTAAGTTCCGCAGGGACAAGTAATCCAAGTGATGGTGTCACCGCCAAAAGCCATATGTTAATTGTTGATGGTCAGCCAATTAGATGGAAGTGCAACAATGTTATGCAAGCTGCAAGTCGGAAATGAATGTTTACACTCGCAGATGAGCTGGTTTAATATCAAAATGTCGTTTTGGGGTGTAGGCAACTACTATCTCCTGCTCCCATCTGCGCCAACATGCCAGCGTTCGACCTTCGACCTGCGGGCGTGGTTGCAGCCACTCTGCCGGCAGCAGAAACACAAAAACTTATGAGCTGCAGCGCCACATGGCAGTCGTATGTGCACTTGCTATCAGCGCTAATGGCAATTGTGTTAATAATTCACTTTCACTTTTACCCACACCCTCAAAAGTGGGCCAACGAACATGGCGGTGGAAACCTTGAACCGCTTGAACCGCTTGAGCCGCATATTCGCACACACACATGCCCATTTGGGCCATTTTCACACCTAAGCCTGCCCGTTTGGGCCCTTATCCCACATACCACATGCAATATGCGATTGTTTCCAAAGTTTCCAAAGTCGCCGTGCGTTGCAAGTTTTGCACAGCCCGTTTTGTTCCTGCCACTTGAGACAGAAAGCCAAATAGAATTAGCTTAGAGCTGGGCCCAATGGACGATGCCCTGCCCTGCCTTTTTGTTAAAGTTCTTAAAGGTTCTGTGCTTAATAAACTCTACCCTGGATTTCCTTGCAGCACCACAGCAGCAGCAACATCGAGCGCCTCAGCAGCAGCAGCATCAGACGGCCAGTTGCCCCAAAGTTCCTCAGCCTGCGTGGCACGTGGCATCCATCAGGTGAGCTTTATTGGGTTTGGTGGAAACTCGGGGGAAACTCGAGCTGTCAGTGACAGAAATAGTACACTCTTGTAGTTGAATTGAGATTTAAAACTCCTTTGAATATGACATTTTTTGCATCAAATGATATAAGATCGGTTGAATTTATCCGGCAGCAGCATATTCCGACCCAAATCAACAGATGTGGTAAACCCAGTTTTCAACTCGGTCATTTTCTCTGCCAGTTGCTCCTCAGCTCCTGGAATAATATTTCGCAACCATTTCCATTTCCCAGACCTAAATGTGTTTCAGCTCTGTTTGTTGGGTGGTTTGCCTGTTTGCCATAAAAGAAAGAAAGGCATACGCAGGCATATGTATGTTTGTGTGTTTAAGCCTGTTTATTATATTTTAACTTGCTCAATGTTCCGTTCACCGTGCACTCATACTCCCCCCCTGCAATCTTCTTCCCCGCCTAGAATCAAACGAGCTCCAGCCTTCAGCCTTCGCTCTGTTCTCCTGTGGTTGTTGTCGTTGTGTCAAGTGGCTGGCTCCGTGAAATGGCCAGCGGGCATGCCAACAACAAATATAACAACAAACACACAACAAAAAGCAAGCAAGCAACCAACCAACCAACCAGCCAACAACCAACCAACAACCAGCCAAACAACAACGGCAAACAAGAAGCTCGCATTAAACGTTTTCGCTTTATCCTGCTGACTGAGCTTTTGCCTTTCGGATCTGGATATCTGGATATCTGGATCCCTGTATCTGCACATACAGGTTGACTTCCCGATTTTGGGTCAGTCAAGCAAGCAGGCAGTTCGCTTTGATTTCGCTTCGCTACGGCCGGACCTTTCATTCAAAATGTGTTTTGGTCCAGAAGCTATTCGCATTATCGGCTGCACATTATCCAATCTCTTCCCTGAAAATGTTCACCGAATTCCGCTGACTGGCTCCTCGACTCCTCCTTGCCACATGCATCATCCAATTGATGGCGTAGAAAAAGTGACAAAGGGGCGCTGAGTGGATTTCATTTCATTAATTATGCAGTGCAGAATCAACATCGACAGGTGCCAACGGCAAGGAAATCAAAGAAATCTGAATCTGGGCACAAGCTGTGACTCCAAGCTAAATTTGAATTGCATTGAGACTCCGGATTGGAATGCATTTCCTTATGTCTGGTTCTCCATTCCTGCGAGTATGTCCACTTGCCATTGGACTCTCGGCAGTGGCGAAATATCCAAGAACTCCCTTCAGCTTCCCTTTCTGTATTTTTTGATTGTTTTTGATCTCGATGGAGTGCTGCACTGTTGTGTCGCATTTTTTTCTCGGTGTGTGCTACGACCACCAAATCTGTTTATGTGCCTCCAGCCCATTCCAACTGCCGTTCTTTCGGCCGCCCCCCATTTGGGCCCCTTTTCCCAGTCCGGGGCTGCATTTGACTTTTATATGTGAACTAATTCATGAAAAATGCATGTTGCCTGCCTGCTGCCTGCTGCCTTGTTGCTCGTTTGCTCGTTTGCTCGCTTGCTTGGCTGCTTGGCAGCTCGTGCTCGTGTTCTTGCTTTTTGCTTTTTGCTTTTGCTCTTGCCTTGGCTTCTTGCTTTTTGCCAATGCTCGGAGTTTGGAGTTGGGAGCTCAGTGCTCGGTGCTCGGTGTTTGGAGCTGGGAGCTGGGAGCTGGGAGCAGCGTCCAAATGAAGAAAAACCGGCCACCATAAATCGTTGTCGTCATCTCGCCGCTGCACTCGTTCACCAAACTGAAAATGCGAATGCGAATGGGGATGTGAATGTGAATGTGAATGTGAATGGCAAATGCAATGGCCTGGCTTTGGCTTTGGCTCCTTCTCGACCACCAGCACCATCACCATCACCAGCACCAGTGCCATATATATTCCGTCTTCTGAAAGCCAACTTCAACTGCAACGCCAACGCCATCTCCATCTGCAAACTCTAAACACCAATCTCCATCATCCGGCGCTCGTTCGTTCACTCGTTCGTTCGTTCTGCGGCTTTGTTCGTGTGGCAAATAATTAAATTAAGATTTTTATAGCTTAATTGGATGTTTGTCGTGCAGCGGGCCGAACGCCAAGTGACGAATGCCTTCCCCCAGCAGAGTCCGTTACACTTCAGAGTTGACACTGGGAAATAAGAGGCACAACATAAAGCAATTTTATCATCAGCACAGTTGCGAGTTGCGAGTTGCCAGCTGCCAGTCGCAAGTTGCGAGTGAAAGGCAACGCATTGGGGGAGATCTTGGGTCTTTGGTCTCTGGTCTTTGGTCTCTGCTCTCCCACCCACCAGTCCTCTGAGTATCGACGGTGAAACGAATTTAAGGCCATGTAGCTAGACAGCAAATCTGCAGAATGGCTAGCGTGGTTCTACATCTTCCACAAAGCATTAGAAGCGACGGGGTCAACTTTGGCATTTCCTGCGGACCAGCAAGGTCAGCTTACTCCATGAAAGGAGTTTTAAATGTTTTAAATCGGTTTTTGTGATATAGATAGATACATAAGTGAGACTGTGAGCCGTGCTTAGACAAGCTATACGACATACAATCTCTAGATACTTCATATCCATTTCATTGCTAGATAATCCTATTCCTTGCACCCCAGACTATCGACGTATGTATCTGCTGGTTAGCCAATCTGCTTGCGAGTCTATTCAATTTTCCATGGCATTTGATGCTGCAGCAGTTCTTCCCGCTGGATGCCTAATGTTCCCAAACAACCCAGTGCCCACTGCCTCGCCTCGTCGTATGTTTTCGTTGTCCGTGGTTCAGTTTTCAGCTTTCAGCTTTTGGCTTTAGGCTGCCATTGCAGCCATTGCTGTCGTTGCTGCCATTGCTGCCGTTGCTGCTGTGCTGATTGTTGCCTTTTGGGGTTACCTGGCCACTGCGGGGCACCCAAATCTGCACAGAATCTAGGCGCACGACGTCTCTGTGGCAGTCCTTGAACTTTTCGCTTTTCAAAAATGCACGGCGGCATGGAAAAATGGAGGCATCGTGATAAGAGAAGGGGCGGTGGGGCAGCTGTTGGCGCGGGCCTTTCTTTCAATGCTGCACGGAGAAAAAAATCTATAAGTATACGATAAATATTAAACAAGTCTGTAGAATACTGTCTTTCAGATTTATTACCAATCTGAAATAAGAGACTGCGGCAAATGGAAAAAGCTCATTTTTTAAAGGAAAAACTAGTGAGAGAGTAAAGAGGATTGCTTCTGAATTTCTCTCTGTGTGGGTGGGAAAAGGAAAATGAAAATGAAGAGAGGCAGGGAACGGCAAGGAAAGGCAGGGAAAGGGGGCTTACTTATGCATTCGGGTTTCATTAACATGCAGTTGACTTTGGCCGGCGTCGCCCGCGTCATCAAAAGCATAAATTCCATATGCAAATTGAGGCAGTTGGCTGCTCGGTCACAAGGTGGTTCTGCCAGGCAGGCAGTGGTTACTGGCACTGGTTCTGCTCCTTCCTAGTGGTTCGCTGGCTCGCTGGTTTGCTGGCTTGCTCGCCTTTGTGCCTTTCAAAGCAGCAGCTACAAAAGCGAAAAGGCGAAAAAACATCGCATGGCCAGAACGAGAAGGAGCAAACTGAACACAGAAAACTGAAAACTGAAAACCAAACCAAACGCAAGAGTCGCCATCAAATGGAGACCAAAACCGAGCGAACCACACGAACCACACCGTGCGGATCTGAGAGGCTGGCCTACAGAATGGCCAACACTTTGGAAAAGTCATATTTCCTCTCTGAATTATGGAAATTCAAGCCAAAGGGGTTGAAGCAGTGTAGTATCTCTCAAATCTATCGAAAATCGCAGCGTATTGCATCAATGGAAAGTCTCTAACTGCTACCCATTACAAAGAGAAAAGGGTTACTACTACTTAGAAAATCCTAACTGCTTCCCATTACAATGGGAAAAAGGTTACTACTACTTAGGAAAGCCTAACTGCTACCCATTACAATGGGAAGAGGTTACTACGACTTGGCAAAGCCTAACTGCTACCCATTACAATGGGAATTAGATTCCTACCGCAGGTGAGCAGTGGTGAGTGGTGAATGAGGCTGTCTTTTCAACTCTACCAATGAAGTGCACGACTTTATTTCCACTGTGTATTTTTGACCCACCAAGTTTGTTACGCTTATTCGTCCACCCCACCTGCCACGCCCCCGGGCCGCCGCCGCCCCACCTTTTTGGCGACTTTGCTGCTGCCTTTGTTTGTCGCCAGCCCTTGTTGCCGTTTCCAGTGCTATTGCCATTGCTATTGCTTTGCTTGTGGTGCTATTGCAACTGCGAGTGGCAGCCATTTGCTGCCGTTTTTGTGGCACTTCTCACTTTCCGTTGTTTGCTTTTTGCGGGCACTGTTTGCTTACGTTGCCGCCCGCCCTAGCCGTTATCCCTCCATTCCGCCGTCCCTGCGTCCTTCGTCCTGCGTCCTGCGTTCCGTAAAAATGTACGTATAGCTGTCCGGCCGTAGATAGCACGGCACGGCCATTGTAATGCCTTCCGGGAAAGCTGCCTGCCTGCCTGCTCTCTGTTTTTTTCTGTTCTGTGCTGTTCTGTTCTGTTCTCAACTCGGATGGAATGAATTCCGGCTACGTCGCGCGTAACCTACTCACGTAAATGTGTCACGTCGCCGTATTATATTGAAACGAGGAGTAATTGCGTTCAGTTCCTACGTTCTTTACTTAGTTAACGTAATTTCTGGATATTTTATGGCTTATTAGCCTTGCCTTCCTTGCCGTTCCTGTTCTCGTTGCGATTTGGCGGAGAGACGGATCACTTGAATTTCCCTGCAAATTAAGTTTCCATAATTTCCCTATAATTGATTCAATCCGCCTACGTCGGCTACGTAGCGCGCCCAAGTCACTTATCTGTGCAGCATGCGCCCATCGATCGAATGTCTCACATGTCGCACTCGCATTCGCATTCACCCAGGCAAATATTTTGCAATTTGCTCACGTAATTGTCTCACGTCAGTAGGCAACGTTATACACACTTGCAGCGGTACTCTGAAGCCTCTGCTTCCCTCTGCTTCCACCTGCCAGATATATTCCTCATGCCCCATGGCCCATTCCCCATGCCACATGCCCCATGCCCCATGCCCCATTCCCCATCTCCCATCTATCGGCTTAGCAC
Organism: Drosophila teissieri; assembly: GCF_016746235.2. Lineage (NCBI taxonomy): Eukaryota > Metazoa > Arthropoda > Insecta > Diptera > Drosophilidae > Drosophila > Drosophila teissieri. The sequence goes on along the minus strand of NC_053034.1, from coordinate 922,235 downwards.
CTTGCAACGGAATCTATTGACTTGTTGCCGCCACATTAGGCGGCTTGCAGCAGCTGGGGGCAGGAGCCGAGAATTCGACTGCAACTGCGACTTCGACCCACCTTCCACATCCTTGACAGCTTCAGCAATGTTAGTTCAAGCGACAACGACCGGATTGAGGATGCATCAGCAGCATCAGCAGGAGCAGCAGTCGGATTCTGAATCTGATTTGGAGGCATCCTTGGCGCATTGCAATCAAAGTCAGCGGCGGCCTGAGTGACAGCGAGACGAACTTCTAGATACGCCGTCCCATGTCGCATCTATCCTTCCTTGAATCAACCTCTGCGTTCAACCTCTTTCCTCGCATCCCACGTGCCATTCAAATTGCCGCTGACAACTTACGGCGGCATGGTTATGGTGCCCCGACTTGTCTCCAGTCTAAGGTCTGAATCCGGATCCGAGTTCGAATTCGACTCCGCGTCAGAGTCAGATTCGGAGTCTGAGTCTGAGTCTGGGTCTGGGGACGAGACTGGGTCCAACAATATGTACAGCGACTAACTGACTAACTGACTGACTGACTGACTGACTGTCGCGTTGGGAACTGCCGCAGACACAAGCCGAGGAGGCGGGGTGTCGGGGAACTGCCGGGGGGATGGGCACAAAGACTGCCTAGCATTCGGCTGCTTCCTTATGTTGTTAGCTGGAACGTGACAGGAAAATCAAACACGCAAAAATCCACATCGGCCCAGTGTACACTGCAAGAAAAGGAAACAGCACTGGGCTTTGAAGAGTGCTTATCACATGCAAATATAACTAAAAAGCATTCCAGTTGAATCTTCTTCAGCTTACTTAATGTAAGTGAAATCTTCATTCAGCTTACTTAATGTAAGTGAAATGCGTAAGCAATCAAAGTGAGTGGCTTTCTCGCAGTGCACTGTGGTGACTGCCTTCAGATAAACGGAGTGCACACGCCAACACAAACTGAAGCTTAAACTTAAACACCGAGCAGCCTCGGACACGGTTCGCAGTGGGTTTCTTGGGCGTGCAGCATGCAGCATGCAGCATTCGCAGAGGGCATGTACCGTGCACCGTGCAGCACTGATTTCAGTGGCATGCTGCAGCAACTGCGAACGCAACAATGATGGCAGCCACGGCAGCAGCAGCAACATCAACATCACTCGAAGCTAAACAGTTCGTGTCGCATTTATATAGACAACGTGCAGTCAAAGTTTCGGGTCTCCTTTCTCGTGTGTCTTTTGTGTGTGCGTCGCATCTGGTTAAACGTTGATTTGCTCCTCTGCGAAATTGTTTCTCAATTGCGTTGGCCCTGTCACACATGGCCATGTTTGTGTCCCCGACCACCGCCATATTAGGCACCCCCCGCCGAAGAAGAAGATTCAGATACAGATACAGATACAACCGATACGAGGTGGGGTGCTGCAGATGCAGATAGCACGAGGGGCTGTCGGTCGGTCAAGGCATTGTCGTGCACTCCGCGCCGCCTTAAACTCCGTCTTTATCTCCGGATGACGTAAGCGGATTGCGCAACTTATCAGCCAGCCAGCCAGCCAGTCAGCCAGCCAGTCGCGTAAGTCGCCATCTATTGTGCTGTATGTTGCATCTGTAGAATACAATTGCTGCTCGTGACAGGTATTGCTTAGCGACTAGCGACTGGCGGCTGGCGGCTTAAAAATAGAGAGTCAGCGGTTGGAGGCAAGAATGATGGGTCTCCTGCAATTAAACACGCCAACCACTCATACGTATCCAGAAAGATAAGGCAAACAAAGCCATCAAATCACGACGATGCCTAAGTGGATAATATATTTGCAAATGACTGTCATTTCGAGGCATTTCGTTGGGTTTGTACTCACAGGCGGCGATCTAAGCTGCGGAGCTTCTTAAATTCGCAGACACTTTTAATGACTCGAAACTTAACACCGCATAATAGGCGTCTTAAATTATGTGATTTGGGGACTTAGTGCAGCCAAGCAATGAGGCAATAAAGAGGCACAAAAAACACGCTGCGATTCAAATGTAAATATCTTTAATCAAAGTAAAGTTACTAGTAATGAGGCCGAGTCCAGCCAACTTGTCGCCTCTTTTGGCCCACGGAGGTGCAAAAGTATCGCAACTCTTTGCCTGCATTATTTCAGTTGCTGGGCATGGGCGTGGACGGTGGGGGCGTGGGGGCGTGGCTGCCGCCCCTTTCGGATTGCGCCATGTTGCGGCACTCTTGGCCATTTCCCAGTTCCCAGTTCCCATTTTCCATTTCCCGTTTCCCGTTCGGGCCATTTTCCATTTGCATATTGGTCATCACCCGTTTCATGTCTTTTGACAATTTGCCGCATTGTTTTCTGTTAATTGTTATAAATTTTAAATCACTGACAACAATTGCGTGCTTTTGTTGCTTGTGTTGCTGTTGCTGCTGTTGTTGCTGTTGTTGCCGTTGACGATGATTGTTATCATCATGGAGGTTGCTTTTATTTGTTTTGCGGTTGTTGCTGCTGAATTACGAGATACATTTGCAGCGCTGCGCAGCACTTATGGCCATAAATAGTCCGGCACAAAAATAATAATCAGGAGGCAGGCTTTGCATGGGTTTGCATGGGTTAATAAAAGCCGCATCAACCCATCAACAGCCCTGCATTTGCCACTGTTTGGTACTTTGTGCTGTCCCGCTGCGGTTAATTGAAATTAAATGTTCATTTACTGAACTTCTAATGGCAATTGAAGCACATGGAGCACGTGGATGTGAAAGGGCAAAGGTGTGGGGAAGCGATAATGGCCAGAAAAAATTAAATAAAATAAAATAAATGGCAAATCTAAAACACTTTTACCTACCGACTGACCCGGACTCGGAATGGTATGGTATGGTATGGAATGGATCTGGATCTCCAGTGCGACATAATATTGGTAATTCAATTTAAGCTGAATTTTTGTTTGCCAAGAGCGAAATGTATCCGGCAGATACAGCACGCCACATGCCAGGGGATGGCATGGGGATGGTGCTAAAACAAATTTCATTTGGCATCAAAAAACGGAAAATCAACTTAGGCGACATATTGAGAAATCATTTTGCTATCAATCGTGGTGGCAAAAGCAAGGAAGCGCCGCGAAATCCGAGAAAATCGAGCAGGCACAGGCACAGGCACCAGAAGTTGCCGCGCACGTACGCAAATAAAAGGATGTGAGGCGAATTAAAATTGCAGACGCTGCGCCACAGGTACGCAGAGAACAAAAAGTGATTCGAGAACGGATTCGTAATAGCATCAGTATAACATTTCAATGACTGCGCCATTGAAAGCAATCCCAATCGCCTTTACGACTCTTAGAGTCGAGAGGCTCCAAAAGTATGTTATGTTGTTTGAGTCAACTTTATGTAGCCTTGTATCCTAGCAGCTTTTCTCGCGGTGTACGATGTGCGTACAGAGGTGAAGCTACAGATGCGGATACGAGATACTCGCGCTGATGCGAAGATACATATGCTGCGGCGTATCTGCGAGATGCGAGATGCGAGATGCGCGATGCTCTGTGTTCAATGCTCAACACTTCCCGCGATATACTTAAGTTCATTTGCGCCACTTTGCGTCTGCCTTCTGCATTTTAAATGCGTTCGTGTTTCGACTTTTGGTTTTCAGTTTTCGGCTCTTGGCACTTGGCTCCCGGCTTCATTGTCGTAACCACTACAACAGAGAGATACAAATGTGGCACCATCGAACGGAGCTTTACCACCGTGCCACTTGACCCGACCTTTCATTTAGATTCTTTCTCGTCCACTCAACTCCATTCAACTCAACTGAACGTAACTCAGCCTCACTCTAAACCACTTCATTTCGTTTCATTTTCCTGCTTTTCTTTCTGGTTCCCCGGCCAACTGTGGCCATTAGCGGGGATACGTAAATAGTTTGGTGCTCGGGGGTTCATTGAATCCCCTTATTTGCATTAATGCCAATGATGATGCCGATGCCAATGCCGGTGTCGGTGCTGATAATGATAATGATAATGATTCATTCATCTGGGGACCTGACTTTGCACCTGGCATCGTACATCGTACAGCGTACATCGTGCCTATAAATAGCATGCTAATGAGCAACTTTTAAGTTTGTCTCCAACACATGCATAAATCAATCAGACGGCTGGAAAAACGAGGCTCCAAACGAGTTATGATCGAGCGTACCTGGAATGTGACAGCATTCATAGGTATTACGTGTGCCTGCCAAGGTTTCAGCAACTTCAGGAGTACGCTGTTCAGCTATTTACCTCCACATGACCTCACTCACCGCGTCTATTATCGTTTATCATGTTTATACAGTCGGGAGATATTCTAATGAGTCGCCACAACCAAAAGGCTGTTATAACTCAGTTCAAAGGATCTGCAACCAATTTGGTTTCCTTTGCATTGAACTCGGGCAGCTTAATTGGATGGCGCTTTGCCAGAAAATGGCGAAACTTGCCAAGTCTTCGGCACATTTCCACATTTCCGTTCGTTCGCCTCTGGACAGCGGATCAATGAACCGCAGATCAGTGCTCGCCGTTTAAGGGCAATCTACCGATCCACCGATCCACCGATGGAGGTATCCATGGAGTTAATTTCTGTTCTGGGGCTCTGGCTTTGGTTCTGGTTCTGGCGATCGCAAGAAGAGTCATCGAGGCTCATTGACCCATTTTGGTAGCCGAATAGCGAATACCGAATACCTACGGCCACCATTACCATTTCCATCGCTTCCAGCGATAGTTTCAGTTGAATTTTATTCCAGCTCTGGGTGCGACACACATTCCGGCCGGAGATCGAACCTGTTTTGCCTAGCAAATTACATGCCAGCCACGAGAAGAACTTGTCGGGTTCTATTTTGTACATTTTGTACACTTTGTACTTGTAGCCGTGCTTCTCTGTTCTCTGTTCTGCGTTCTGTGTATCGCCTTTGAATAATCACATAAGCATGACGCGTATTTAATGGCAAATTGACCCAAATCGTTTCACAGACCTCGCAGATTTATGGGTACGCGAAAGCCCGGGGCGAGCGCCTTTGCTAAGTGATAAATTATAGATCCCCGGCCACACGCCACACTACACACTACACACACACTACAGACTACACACACACTACAGACTACACACAAACCAAACGATAGAGGTAGCTTCAAGAACGAAGGGCCTTGAACTCGGCCAGGAGAGAACGATCTGATTCCGATTGGTGCCATAAACAACAGTTCAAGCCTAGGTGTTCAGGCTAGGTGAACATTCCATACGGAATCGGAATATCCAATCTTTTGGGATTAAAGCGGATCCGGATCACAGGTGATTTTGCATTTTTCACGAGCCCTGAAGCTTTCGGCTTCCACTTTCCCCTCGTCGCCTTTGGGCTTGGTGAGCTCGTTGAAAGCTGGTTGCAACATATTCGGTTTCGCTGCATCTTTGTATACGAGTATCTCTGTATCTCTGTAGCTCTGTATCTCTGTATCTCAGCCTGGTGTTTGCAAAAAGTTTGCGGCGCATGCAAATGAAATGGAAAACATTTGAGTAAAAACTTGCCGCTCTGCTCCCCTTTGGCGGCGGTCCGTCCACCTCGTTTTTGGAAACATCCCTGCAGCTGATTTTGAATGCGGCAAAAATGTTGCACAAAGTTTTCGGGACTCAACTTAAACAAATACCGAAAATGTGATGTGAATGTGAATGTGCTGGGGAAATGCTGGGGAAGTGCAGTTTGGAAGTAAGTGAACTGCATTTGCAATCTGCTAAAGGTGGAAAGCAGTTTAGAACTTTGCACGTTCCCGTGCCACTTTTGATTGCCTCTTAATCGTTGGTTATTCCAGTAATATAGGTTTCTAGATTGCACGACAGACAACGAGCAAGTGCACTAAAAATAAAAGGAACTCCAAGCAATTTGTCAGCCACAGCGGACAGGACACTCGCCTCCAATTGAAAGCGACAGAGACAAAGACAAAGAGCAACTGAGCTGCGATGCAAAGCGGGCTGGGAATCAGAACGGCAGAACGGCACAACGGCAGAATGGGCTATCCTCACAGCTCCTGAGGCCAACGCACACAGAGTTATGGATGTGTGTGCTCCTGACCCAAAGGGATTCCGAGTGGCAATGGCAAGAAGCTGGATGCAATGTCATAAATATTAGAAGGCCTTGCCGCCAGACACACAGTGTTCAAATGCTGGATGTTGGATGCTGGATGCTTGATACTGGCTGTTGAATGGTCAATGGTGAATGGTGAATGGCGAAGGGAGCCATGTCCTGTGTCCAGCGTCCTATGTCCAATGTCCATGTCCGTCGTTTGTCTTTTCTCGTTTGTCGCACGCACAGCCCGCAATTGCAAAGATACAAAGCGCAGATAGGCAAACAGATTGTCGCCTGCAGCGTCGCCTTTTGGGGGAGGTGACTGTACCAGGGTACCCAGGGTACCGGGGTAGCAGGGGCATGTATGTGTGCCTACTTCTCCACCGAATGCAAGTGAATTGGGTGTTTTCCCAAGTGAACAGTGGTTGTAGCCGCAAAGGAGAGGCATACAAAATGTTAAACTGGTCAATTGATGGGGCAAACGAGACTAAACCATCGCCGTATTCCAGAGTTTAATCCATTACTGTCTTATAATGTTTTATACTATTTTATAAAATTAATCACATTGCAAACGCATTTCGCCACTTGAAGACCACTGTATCTGCTGCTGTATTGTGGCGCTTTTAGATTGTTTTCCATTAGGCTAAGGACCTTCACCCACTGCAGCTCCGCTCCTCCGTCCTGGCGGGCATTTCTCGCCCCTGGCTGGAAAATATTACACGCAGTTTTCAACTTGACATTTTGCGCCTGACCAAAGTGGAAAACGAGGATTGGAGCTCGGGGTTTGGGGTTGGGATGGAGGTTGGGGAACGGAAATAGACCGACCGGCTGGCCGCCTGTTTAAAAATGAATGATTAGGGGGATTAGGGGGAGGGGAGGAGGAGAGGATGAGATGACAAAAGCAACGCCTTCTAACGACACACCATTTCTCATTTTCCATTTCTCATTTCCCATTTTCCATTTCTCATTGCAGCGCCTCTGGCTGAGTAAAAGGAAATCCCAGCCATAAAAAGCAAATCACTTCGCCTCGCCGCCAACCAGTTCCAGTCATCAGCATGGCTCACTCCAAGGTGATCCTAAAGATCCTGTTCTCGCTGTGCGTCTGGTCCTTCGTCATCATAGGACTGTTCAAGATGCACGGCACGAATCTGGTGCCGCAGGAGTACCAGCAGGTGCCACTCAACGGACGCATCCTGCTGCAGAAGGACATTCGCTACGCGGAAACCACCTCCACGACCACGGATCACTTCGATCCCAGCGAGATACTGGTGGACAATCGAACAGGTGAGCACGAGTGCTGCATTAAATATTTATATAGCGAAGGTTTCTTTACCAACTAAAACCTATCAACTAGAAATACAGTCTTACTACAGCTTCTTGCCCCAATCGTTCCCCTCTCTTGCAGCCATGGACGACGACCAGTTGGTCCGAGACGTGGAGTCGCGCATCCCCTCCCTGCCGATCGCCTACTGGAGCAAGAACAAGAACTTCCTGCAGCAGAAGTCGTCCACCTGCGCGAAGTACCCCTCCATTTTCGAGCTGGAGTTCAACAACATCTACTGGCAGACGCTGCGCACCTCGAACGGAACGTTCCAGCTCTTTGGGGCCTACTACGACATCCGGCGCACCTCGCTGCTGGGACCCACTGTGCGGATCCTGGGAATGATCGATAGGATTGAGCCCAAGGTGAAGACGTACTGCCAGTTCTGGTTCGACGGCCAGAAGGAGCCGTTCATCGTGAAAACGTTCGAGTACAAGTACATCTGGTACAACAAGTGGGGCAACTACAAGCAGGGCATCTACCAGCCATATCTGATCGCCTGCCAGATTCCCAAGCCCTTCCACGGCGTGGTGCCCAGCTCCGTGTCGATGGTGGAGAAGGAGTGCGACACGGCCACCAACAATCTGCGGGTCATCTACAACCGACCGCCCGACGACCAGAAGAAGGGATTTGCTGTCTGCGTGAAGGGATTGGACTTCCTCTACGACGACCTGAGTGTGCGGCTGATCGAGTGGATCGAAATGCTCAACATCCTGGGGGCAGACAAGATCTACTTCTACAATCTTCAGGTAATATTGCAATGCTCGTCTACTACTTACTATATTCCACTCGAAAATATCCATTGGCACAGTTGCTCAGCAAACTGGCATTCAATGGTAAATGGTCAATAGTCGATAGTCAGCACTCATCGTTTCCCTATCCCTCGACAGGTGCATCCCAACATCACCAAGGTGCTCAGTCACTACGAACAGGAGGGCAAGGTGCAAGTGATCCCGCTGACCCTGCCGGGCGGACAGCCGAACGTGCCCGGATTCCAGCACCTTTACCTCACCAAAAAGACGAACCACAAGCGCCAGAACGAGGTGATCCCATACAACGACTGCCTGTACAAAAACCTCTATCTCTACGACTACATCGCACTGCTGGACATCGACGAGGTGATCATGCCCAAGGGCGGTGCGGTCCTGTGGTCCGAGCTGATGGACAAGGTGCGTCCAGAGTCGCGCAAAATCAAGCCGGACGGATTCCACAGCTACAACTTCCGCAACGTGTACTTCTTGGACGACCAGCAGCACGAACACGGCTGGCACAAGGACATACCCAAGTACATGCACATGCTGCAGCACGTCCATCGTGCGAAGAACTACACCAAGCCGAACCAGTATGTCAAGTGCTTCCACGATCCGGAGCGCGTGCTCACCCTCCACAATCACTTTCCGCTGAGCTGCTTGGGCGGCGTCTGCAAGTCCTATCCTGTGGACACCAAGGACGCCCAGCTGCAGCACTATCGGGCGGACTGCGTCAAGACGCTGAAGAAGAGCTGCGAGGAGTACCGGGAGCACTCGGTCGAGGACAAGACCATTTGGAAATACAAGGACGAGCTTATCCGACGCACCATTAAGGCGCTGGACACCCTGGGCTTCTTTCGCCGCCAGGGCTTGAATTCCGCTTCCGGCTCGGGGAGCAGCAGCAGCGGCTTGGGCGGTGGAGCCACCACCCACTCCACGGAGCGGTGATTCACACTTCTCGGGGGCGGAGGAGGCGGATGGTCCTGGCCCTGGCAACTGGTTGAAGCATCGGGCAGCAACATTGGCAACGAGGAGTTCTTTGTGTGAGGAGGAGGTCAGCGGATGCCGTGCGTCTCACAATCCGACTTCGAATCCGAATCTGACTCCGATCCCAAAACCCAGAGTCCAGAACCCAGAACCTAGAACCCGTCCTCTGATCCCGGAGTCTCTGTTGCGCAGAGAGATCACTCGTCTCTGAGTTTAGTTACTATATATGTCCAGAGTTCCCATCCAAAACCCATACGTAGCGAGGCGCTGCTTTTGATTGCAATTCGATGGCATTTGTAGTTTGCTTTTAGGGCGTTGTTAAATCCTACTCACCTGAGTAATACGTGTAAGTTAATAATGCTTTTATAACGTTTGTAATATCCCATTGTGTTTGGTCCCCTGTAAAGATCATCCGTCAAAGTGCATCGAAATCCAAGGCAAAAGCAGGGCTCCCCAGCGTATGGCTAGTGTATAGAAGAGGCGTTAGTTAGTCTGAAAAGTCGGAATTGGGGGAGAAATCTTTTGAAATTGTGCCTTCGAACCTGGATTGTAGTCAGTCCCGTCCCGACCCGTCCTTCCCCTCCATCCCTTCCATAATTCCCAATTTGATACTTCCATTCACAAAACAACAAAAAGACACAAGGTCACAACTTTTCGAAAAAACGAGACCCACAACATTTGCTTGAGTTAACAACAAGAAGAGAAGAGAGTAGAAGAGAAGAGAGTCGAGGATGAGGGGCAGAAGTGAAGGAAACCTAAACTAAGTTCAAGACTGATGATGTTTATTAAGAATTATAAAAACGAAGGAGAGGAAATTTCAAGCGAATTTTTGTTTTCACATTTGGATAGAATCGATATTATTGTTGTTGTATAGGCAAGTAAAAGCCCCCCCTAAAAGTCGCAAGCGAAATATATCACTAATGCTAAGCAAAACCAACACAAAGCAAATTGATCAAGTTTGAGTTGTAAACTGTAAATAGGAAAATTGTTAACGAAGAGGACAAGGCCCTAAGGATAAAACTAAAAACTAACTATATGCGGATTAGGCCGATGCAAATCGGGCAAACTAGCAGGATATTGAAGAAGAGAGGACGAGGATTAGAGAAGCTGCTCAGCCCAATCCTTAAATGGTGAATGGTGTTTAAAACCGATCGACCATCATACCCAATATTCATATGTTTTTTAACTTGTACATACACACACACACACACACACACGCACACACGAACACACATACACATGTGGTACAGCCACACCCACACTTGCATAACACAAGCACACAAATACACCACGCACATTTCCTTATGTATTCTATTTTATTTTATTTTATTTTAATTTTTTTATAGCAGCTTAGTCAAATTGTTGTTGGAGCTACATAGTAAGAGTCGTGTACAGTTGAGGCAACTCGGTTTGCCAACCAAAACTATTCGATAGTTTAACGACTACACATAAACAAACACAAATACATATACAGATACAGATACAGATATACAGATAGAGACATACTTCAGTGTATTAATGTTAGTTGCTAGCTGATAAGAACAACCCGTGTGAAGGAAACCCAATTTTCTTTCCTCATTTTTTTTGAGTAGCTAATAAACCACAACTGATATGAGAACAAAGTGATTGAAGAATAAATTAAATAAAAAATACAAAAAGTAAAATGTGTAATAGTTTTATTGGTGTTTAGAGGAAATTATACCTTTAGATATTAACTTAAAGGCCACATTTTGTATATAACCCCCAATCATAATCGCTATCAGCAGCCTTTTTGGGGATAAACCAAACCCAAGCCCTTTTCAGCACTCTTCCAGCTGAATGGCTCGGCAAGGATACTGCTGCTGTGAGAGCAGGAGCGTGCCAGCGACGTGAGACACCAAACTTCCAGGAATGTAAACAACAAAGCATTTAGAACGGGCACAAATGAATCTACTTTACGCAGGAGTAGCAGCAAAGGGGAAAGTCCTCCAAGGATACCTTAAGCCACTCCACACAAAACTTTCTGCCCAAAGAGCCGAGGGATATCCAAGAAGGAAGTTCGCAGGCACCGGACAGGACCCAGGACCAAGAACAAAAGGAGATGCTTCGAGGCTGGGGGCTGGAGGTTGGAGGTTGGGGACGAAGAAATTTGTATAAACGCAACTTAAGTGAGCATTAAACACGCTCCACTGGAGGACCAGAAACGGAGCCGTGAGTCGGCAGTGGAGTGCAGGAAGCGGGAAGCGGAAAGCGGGGAGGTGGAAGCTGCGAAACGGAACTCGGGAGCTGCTGCCAAGCCAAGTTCCCGGCCGTCTAAGTTGGTTAATAAACATTACCAACGCCACAAAAACCATTTACGTGAACTATTAAAATTCCGCAGCATTTAAGTTGCCTACCAGCGCCAGCGCCAGCGCCCTTTCTTGGCCTTGTTTCACGATTATATTTATTTATATGGCACACACGAGGCGGAAAGTGGGCTGGAAAATGGTGAAAGCGCCGGAAACGACGGCAACAGTTTATGGACTGCGGGATAATGATTATGTTGATGGCGACGATGGTTATGAGGCGGTTTTCAACACTTTCCCGCAGCCATCAGCAGACTTCTCATTGAACATTTTCCGCTCCTAGCTACCAGCTACCCGGAAAAAAAAATGGGAATTCGAAATGCGGCAAACTAATTAAAATTCCTATTCCCAAAGCTATTCCGTGGCACATGCGTTCCATTCATAATGCAAGCGCATAAATCCGCGAATAAAGAGCGCTGCTTAAAAATGAAAATCCGCAATTACACGACAGCCCCAGGTGATGATGTTGCAACTCCGAAACCGCATAGAATTCATACCCTGCGGTCGGCCAGTTCAGTAGTCGGTCGTCGTCTGGTTGATTTTTCGGTTGGCCCTCCGCCCGAAAGTCTGCTTTCTATTCCGTGTTCCGCGCAATTTCCGTGTATTTCCGTGTATTCCTTGTCCCAACTGTGTCCATGCTCTCGGACATTCGTCGTCCGGTCAGCTGGATGAATTTGTATTTCGTTACCTTGCCGCGGAACCAGGTCGAAACATCCCGCACCTGACTGACTGAAGACTGACTGGCCACCAGTCAACCCAACCCAAAGGCCATTGTCACTGAAGCGGTGACAATGCACTGGAAAACACTCCTGTGACTTACGTTCTAGGAGCAAGTCATACGTATAACATAACATACACATTATGTTAATCCGTCCATATTCACCTTTACATCAATAATCTATGTTAAAATAATTTGTTTTTAATTAATTAACATCTTTATTTAATATTATTCAGGAACAGGTCAATTAAAGCCTTTAACCTAAATGTTGTCTTAAGTAAATAATCTCTTAATTATAAAATATAATTTGTTTTCATCTTAATATATAGGAATAGGTCAAATTTCGAGTAGTGAGGTTTCAGGTAAATAATATATTCATACTAACATCTTAGAAGCAGCCCAAAATGTCTTCTTTTGAGCCTGCGAATTGGGATAGCCCCCTGTAATCTCCGGGCGAGACGATTACGGTGGGCGAAAAAATCCTAGTAGGTAGCCAACGATCCCTTTTTTTGCCTAAAATAGAGATGCCCGCGTGTAACAGATTTCTTGTCACGCTCCCAACAACCACATGGGATATTTTAATTATGTCGTGATTGTCGTGCAAATTTCGTGAAAAACGCGTGAAGCACCAAGTGCACAATGTGACTGAGCATCTCTGATCTGCCTTCAGTGGTAAAGTAACGGTTTACTCCTGTAAGCTTGTCAAGGGGCGCCTGAAAGCATGAAAGGGATGGCCATCATGGAAATATCAGCTAGTTGTCTCATTCTATGATACCTGCTGCCACCTTCTGCGATTTCTGTTCGCCTGGTGTGCGAAACGAAAAACTGGCCGATTTAGCAGCGAAAATGATTCCCGGGCGGCTGAAATTTTAAAGAAATTCAAGAGATTTCCGATTTTAAATACCAGGCGAACAAAAATCCTAGTAGGTAGCCAACGATCCCTTTTTTTGCCTAAAATAGAGATGCCCGCGTGTAACAGATTTTTTGTCACGCTCCCAACAACCACATAGGATATTTTAATTATGTCGTGATTGTCGTGCAAATTTCGTGAAAAACGCGTGAAGCACCAAGTGCACAATGTGACTGAGCATCTCTGATCTGCCTTCAGTGGTAAAGTAACGGTTTAAGCTTGTCAAGGGGCGCCTGAAAGCATGAAAGGGATGGCCATCATGGAAATATCAGCTAGTTGTCTCATTCTATGATACCTGCTGCCACCTGACGCCACCTTCTGCGATTTCTGTTCGCCTGGTGTGCGAAACGAAAAACTGGCCGATTTAGCAGCGAAAATGATTCCCGGGCGGCTGAAATTTTAAAGAAATTCAAGAGATTTCCGATTTTAAATACCAGGCGAACAAAAATCCTAGTAGGTAGCCAACTATCCCTTTTTTTGCCTAAAATAGATATGCCCGCGTGTAACAGATTTTTTGTCACGCTCCCAACAACCACATAGGATATTTTAATTATGTCGTGATTGTCGTGCAAATTTCGTGAAAAACGCGTGAAGCACCAAGTGCACAATGTGACTGAGCATCTCTGATCTGCCTTCAGTGGTAAAGTAACGGTTTAAGCTTGTCAAGGGGCGCCTGAAAGCATGAAAGGGATGGCCATCATGGAAATATCAGCTAGTTGTCTCATTCTATGATACCTGCTGCCACCTGACGCCACCTTCTGCGATTTCTGTTCGCCTGGTGTGCGAAACGAAAAACTGGCCGATTTAGCAGCGAAAATGATTCCCGGGCGGCTGAAATTTTAAAGAAATTCAAGAGATTTCCGATTTTAAATACCAGGCGAACAAAAATCCTAGTAGGTAGCCAACGATCCCTTTTTTTGCCTAAAATAGAGATGCCCGCGTGTAACAGATTTTTTGTCACGCTCCCAACAACCACATAGGATATTTTAATTATGTCGTGATTGTCGTGCAAATTTCGTGAAAAACGCGTGAAGCACCAAGTGCACAATGTGACTGAGCATCTCTGATCTGCCTTCAGTGGTAAAGTAACGGTTTAAGCTTGTCAAGGGGCGCCTGAAAGCATGAAAGGGATGGCCATCATGGAAATATCAGCTAGTTGTCTCATTCTATGATACCTGCTGCCACCTTCTGCGATTTCTGTTCGCCTGGTGTGCGAAACGAAAAACTGGCCGATTTAGCAGCGAAAATGATTCCCGGGCGGCTGAAATTTTAAAGAAATTCAAGAGATTTCCGATTTTAAATACCAGGCGAACAAAAATCCTAGTAGGTAGCCAACGATCCCTTTTTTTGCCTAAAATAGAGATGCCCGCGTGTAACAGATTTTTTGTCACGCTCCCAACAACCACATAGGATATTTTAATTATGTCGTGATTGTCGTGCAAATTTCGTGAAAAACGCGTGAGGCACCAAGTGCACAATGTGACTGAGCATCTCTGATCTGCCTTCAGTGGTAAAGTAACGGTTTAAGCTTGTCAAGGGGCGCCTGAAAGCATGAAAGGGATGGCCATCATGGAAATATCAGCTAGTTGTCTCATTCTATGATACCTGCTGCCACCTTCTGCGATTTCTGTTCGCCTGGTGTGCGAAACGAAAAACTGGCCGATTTAGCAGCGAAAATGATTCCCGGGCGGCTGAAATTTTAAAGAAATTCAAGAGATTTCCGATTTTAAATACCAGGCGAACAAAAATCCTAGTAGGTAGCCAACGATCCCTTTTTTTGCCTAAAATAGAGATGCCCGCGTGTAACAGATTTTTTGTCACGCTCCCAACAACCACATAGGATATTTTAATTATGTCGTGATTGTCGTGCAAATTTCGTGAAAAACGCGTGAAGCACCAAGTGCACAATGTGACTGAGCATCTCTGATCTGCCTTCAGTGGTAAAGTAACGGTTTAAGCTTGTCAAGGGGCGCCTGAAAGCATGAAAGGGATGGCCATCATGGAAATATCAGCTAGTTGTCTCATTCTATGATACCTGCTGCCACCTTCTGCGATTTCTGTTCGCCTGGTGTGCGAAACGAAAAACTGGCCGATTTAGCAGCGAAAATGATTCCCGGGCGGCTGAAATTTTAAAGAAATTCAAGAGATTTCCGATTTTAAATACCAGGCGAACAAAAATCCTAGTAGGTAGCCAACGATCCCTTTTTTTGCCTAAAATAGATATGCCCGCGTGTAACAGATTTTTTGTCACGCTCCCAACAACCACATAGGATATTTTAATTATGTCGTGATTGTCGTGCAAATTTCGTGAAAAACGCGTGAAGCACCAAGTGCACAATGTGACTGAGCATCTCTGATCTGCCTTCAGTGGTAAAGTAACGGTTTAAGCTTGTCAAGGGGCGCCTGAAAGCATGAAAGGGATGGCCATCATGGAAATATCAGCTAGTTGTCTCATTCTATGATACCTGCTGCCACCTGACGCCACCTTCTGCGATTTCTGTTCGCCTGGTGTGCGAAACGAAAAACTGGCCGATTTAGCAGCGAAAATGATTCCCGGGCGGCTGAAATTTTAAAGAAATTCAAGAGATTTCCGATTTTAAATACCAGGCGAACAAAAATCCTAGTAGGTAGCCAACTATCCCTTTTTTTGCCTAAAATAGATATGCCCGCGTGTAACAGATTTTTTGTCACGCTCCCAACAACCACATAGGATATTTTAATTATGTCGTGATTGTCGTGCAAATTTCGTGAAAAACGCGTGAAGCACCAAGTGCACAATGTGACTGAGCATCTCTGATCTGCCTTCAGTGGTAAAGTAACGGTTTAAGCTTGTCAAGGGGCGCCTGAAAGCATGAAAGGGATGGCCATCATGGAAATATCAGCTAGTTGTCTCATTCTATGATACCTGCTGCCACCTGATGACACCTTCTGAGATTTCTGTTCGCCTGGTATCTGGGATCCCAAAAAGTGGCAATTTGACTGGGAAAAATGATGCCGGGTCGGAAATTTTGTGCGAGATTTGTGAATTCTCGGTGGCTTAACACCAGGCGAACATAAATTTGTGTAGGGGGCAGGCTGACATGATCGTTGCCTGCTGACTGGAAAAAGTGTAGGGCGGTCCTTATGAAAAAACTAACGGTTATCCCTCCAATGCTGGCTTTCTATTGGTCTAATGGCGAATGGAGAAATCGAAAGGGCAGCCATCATGAAAAAGGGCGGCCATCATGCAAGAGGATCAGCTGTTTTAATTAAAATTTAAGCGACCAGCTGCCACTTTCTACGGATTCTGTTCGCCTGGTGTCTGAAACCCAAAACTTGTGCCATTCGGCAGTGTTTGTCGCTTCGGAAACGAGGGGAATTGGCCACTTTTCAATTTCGAAGTACCAGGCGAACAGAAATGGCAGGAGGTGGTTGCACCAAATGAATATCCATCACCTCCCAAAAGTAGGCAATATGTTTTGTTGAATGTGCTGCCTAAAAGTATGCTACACAATAAATGAGCATTCGACCGACCTAGGCCAGATGAAAACCAGAAATCAAACCACTGCATACTTTTATATGCGCTTGAATTAATTTATACAAAGTATTTTATTTCTTGTCTAAAACGCTTATACTACAAAAGAACATTTAGGAACATGTTTTGGAATATAATTTTAGATTATGTGGAGTACTCTCTTTCCATGGGGCAAGGTCAGTCGTGGCGTATATCGTCTTTCTAGAAGAAATTAATGGTATAATTAATATTTTTAACAAATAAAATTCTTAATTAACAGTGGAGGGACTATAAACACATATGCACATATTTTCCCATATTCCTTATTTGATATATGTATTTTTACCAGTGTATCCGTAATGCCGAATGCAACAGAATCTGCACAGCAATCTCAATTTGAATTTGAATGCAGATGGCGTTTGATTTTTGGCTAGCCTAATTATGTTCGTCTCTGCCGCGTGCTCTTGTGCCTTTTACCATTCACCCCCCCTCACACACACATTCACAAACACGCACAGTTGCAATTGTGCTGGTGTGTGCGTGCAAGATTGGCAAACCAAACAGGAAATGCTAATTACATGTAAGTGTACACAGCACAGCACAGCGCATGAGTGTTTGCGTGAGCGGAAGTGTGTGTGTGTGGGCCACTTTCACTCTCCCCCTCCCCCCGCAGCCGCCGCACGCCCAGCCACGCCCCTTCTTCGCCCCTATTCCGCCCACGGGTAGCAAAGTCGCCCGATTGCCGGCTCATGCAATATTATTGCTCGCAATCTAATTAACCGCACAGCGAGACCAGCGCACCCAGCACCCACAGGACCCACAGGACCGCCCGCCCACACATTCACCTGGCCAATATTTGCGCCAACTGGTCATATCAAAATGGCCACACACACACCAGCGCTTGCACACCTACACATACCCACACACACACAATGGAAATTATACGCTTAATTGAGAACGGAATTCAGCGCTAATTCAATTCGCTTCCGCCTCCACCACCACCTCCATCTCCATCTCTATTTGCCCGCAATCCTGCCCTGACTTTTGGCAGCTCTTCTGGGCAGCCAAGCAGCCACAGTACGCAGCTTAGGCAGTCATGAGAAGGCTACTCAAAAATGTTGCGCACAGCTGGCTTAATCATTTAAAGCCATCTTTGCAACTTTAAGTACTAGTGTGGCAGCTTCCTTGTGGCGCTCCTATGAACTCCAACTATCGCAGTCTGCAGCTCCAATGACACACTTCCTTTGGCTACATCCACCATTTACCATTTACCATCCGCCATTGCAGTATACCACTCACACTGGCAGCCTTCGCAGCAGGGTCCCCAGATCCAGATCCAGATCCTGTGCTCCTTTTCTCGCCCGCCCTGTCGATTAGTCAATTATAGACAAATGGCCTGGGAGTTGCGAGCGCGGTACAATGTAAACAAGCCATCAATAGCAGCAGAAGTGCAGGCGAACGAACGGCTGGGGAAAGTGCGGAGAAAGGGCGAAACGGAGAACGGGAGAATCGGAGAACGGGAGAATGGGAGAATGGGAGAAGGGGAGTCCGGCTGACAGGGGAGAAAGCTCAGCAAGCGGCCTGGTTGAGATAAAAGAATTATGCATAGGCAACAGCAGGGGCGCAGGAGCGCAGGGAACGGGAAGGGTAGTCCAACAGGGTCCAACACAAAGGCGAGAAAGGAGCCACGGGCCGGTCCGGGTCCGGAATCAGCGGGGATGTGGGGATGGGGGAAGGGGGGCTGGGCGAGAGGAAACCACAAGCCACACAGAGAAATTGAAAAAAAGAAATGCGAAAAACAGCAGCAAGCCAAAGAAAAAAGCTGCCCACTGCAGGGAAAACGGATGCCCGTGATGTCGAGAAGTGGCAAGCGGAAAACTAGTCAGAGAAAAACAGAGAAACAAGCGATCATTTTCGAGGCTCTTTAATGGCCAAGTCCCAGCAGACCTCATTTTAATGGGGAAGCGAAAGCACAGGCCTTAAGTGCTTCATTGCCATTCCAAAATCGCAGTATAAGCTGCACAACAGCAAATAACTCATGGGATGTGCCACCAAAAGACCTTGGCATTAAAGGCTGGCTGTTGGCTATGGTTTCGCCACGACCTTCAATCAAAAGCTCTATTTATAGGAAAACCCACTATTTTCTCCCTGTGGCGGGCAAACACCTGCAAAGCACACAAATGCAGACAGTCCCAGTCCAGTGGGGCGGGAAAAGGGGTATATAGGGGGCGATAAGTGATGGGTATGGCGGGAGTGGCCAGAATGCCACCCCCTCCTCGCCGGAAAGCCAAGCACAAGACACAAGACACAAAACGGAAATCGGAAAACGCAGCAAGACAAAAGGCGAGCGTTGAAGCCAGAAGAGATGAGAGAGTCCCTCGCAGGACTAGGCGGCTAAAGGGGCCGAGGAGGGGGCGGCATGCCATTTGTTTCAAGACGCAAATGGGGCGAGGTCCGTGGCGGGGAAACTAAACAAAAGTTGTCCGTAACAGGGCCACACGGACACGAGCTCCGGACAACACGAGCAGGAGCAACACTTTAATAGTTCCGATACTGCGACTTCGCAATGCTCCTGTAAACTAGTGATATTGGTGTCGCTTGAATGGAGCAAAAACTTGCTCGCAGACCTGTGTATCTCCGACTTCAAGGGAGGTCTAAAAGCGTATAATATCACTGACAACTTGGCTCCCAGCAGAGATATTTTCCAGTTCGTGACAGTCAACGCATAGACCTGGCATAGAGAGGTACAGATTTACAGAATCGAGGACTATGCCGCCTCCACATGCCTCATCTCAACTTCCTTTGTGCGCCTGTCAGCTGCGGCCAGGGGTTTTAAATTTAAGCAGACTTCTGGGCGATCGCAGCCACACGATTTCCGCCAAGTGCCAACTGCCAAGTGCCAAGTGCCAGCTGGGAAATGGGAAATGGAAAATGGCAACGGGCATCGAGCAACGGGTAACGGGAAAGAAGGATGCCCTGTTGTTCCAAATCATCCTTTTTAGCCCATATCCTGGCCATGATGCTGCCAATTGCCAATCGCCAATCGGCATGCAAACAAAGGCAACAAAAGCGAGTTAATTGGGTAAAATGCTCGGCGGAAATTGAAAGCAAAAGCATAGCAGCACGCATGGGTGGCGAAAAGGGGGTTGCAGGGGCAAGCAGAGGTCAAAGGGGCAGGCGAAATGCAATAAATATCTAAATTTCCCCTGTTGCCGCCAGGCCATTATTTATCGATTTATGCAAATTTGCAGCGAACATTTTATCAATAAACAATAATAAATTAAAATCAACAATCAGTGGACTAAACAATCGCCGGCATCGTCGTCTCTTTTCCGCACAACGCACTCTCTCTTTCTGTGTTTTTTTTCTTGCTTTTTCGGGTGGACGGGCATTGCGGTCACTGTCCAAATTGAAAACGAAATTTATAAATGCAAATTGTCAACGCCACCGAAAGCCAGCAGAGGAGCCAAAAATGCATAGCATTTTCCCACGAACATATATCTGGATAAGTACTTACGAAGCATGCATATAGATGTGCATATATGTACATATGTATATCCATACCATATACATATATATGTCTGCTATATGGACAAATTTATGCCAGCGAAAATGTTTGTTGCTCGCAATCAAAAACGAAAGCTGCGAGCGGGGAAAAAGAGCACAAGGATACCCCGAATGGAGAACGGAGAATGGAGAGTGAAGAATGCCAGGTTCTTTTCGGCAGTGGGAAAGTGCGCTGCCCAGTGGGAAATTCGATGGCGATGATTGAGATGAAAATCCCCGCCCTGCGGACACAAATAATTACTATGCCTGGAGATGTGTGCACACTGCTGCGAAGCGCTGCCAGCTGCTTAGCCTGCGGACATGCACACACTGGATGCAGTATGCAGTGCAGCCGCAAGAGCGAGCACTGTTTTTGCACAATTTTAATTTGAATTTTATTATCAGCCATGTTGGATGGTGGCTGGTGGATGGATTTACAATGCAATTAGCCTTGCTGGAGAGTTAATGGCATCAAAAAATGCAATTTGAATTTAAATCGAATCGATGGGATTGCCGTAACTTAATAAGTTGCGAAGCTGCACAAGATACCAGAAGATGGGAAAGTTCGACAAGTCGAATAAAGTATTGTGTTTCTTGGGGTTTGTAATTCAGCGGGCACCTTATAGAGCCATCGGGAGCTAACTTCATTGGACGCCGTCTCGCCCTGCCCCGCCCCTCCATCCGCCTCCTGCCGCTCACCTGGCTCGCACCACACCCAACACTGCCCACGTCCCCCATCTCCCGCAGCGTGACCACCTCTGACCGGAGCTATTTTTGCATACTTTTGTGCGACGCGCAAACAATTTGCATTTTCCATTTTCCATTTCAGCGTCAAATGAAATGCGCCCGACTGGCCGGCAGCTCCGGATGCGGCTGCTCCCCTCTCCTCGGTGGAGTGGCCCACTCCCAACTCCCAACTGCCATTCAGCACAACCAGGAGCTGCACCGATGATTTATTGCACTTTTGACGCTATTGATATTTTATTTGTTTGCGCCGAAGTCATTTAGTGCGCGCCACACGCCACGCGTGCCAGCTCGATGGGATTGCAAGCTCTGTGCATTCACAGCAAAAGACTAAGCTCCTGTCACACTCATGCTCGACTGCCGTAGTACCTTTAAGCCACGCCCACACATCTCATGTCCTTTGCCCCAAGTGAACGTCTTAATTGCAGCGTTGACCAAGTCAAACGACATGCGTCTGTGAAAAGTATTTAAATACATTTGGGGAGGCGCCTTTGCGCCCGCTGAAGCTTAGCTAACGCATAATTTAACTGAGAGCTGGCGCTGAGTCTTCAGTTGGCGCACAAAGACCTCCGAGGACTCCAAGGACTCGCAGGCCGAGACTTGGTCCTTTTCTGCTCCTGATCCTGGAACTGTTAAATGCCAGCCAGGCAGCCAGTCAGCCAGGGGCGGCAAGGATGTGCTGAAGGTGCTGAACGGGGGCTTGCTCTTCAATCCGACACGACTTGAGACAAGTGCCCCACGGCCCTCTCGCTTTTTATCCTTTTGCTGCTAGTCTCTGCTCTCTGCTCTCCAGTCTCTTCTCTCTACTTAGGTGTCGTGCAGCTGCCATTCCCATGCATATATATGCGTATAAAGGCTGTGTGCATGTGGCATATATCTGAGATCCGAGTATCCGAGTATCTGAGTAGTTTCGTGAGCTATTTGCACTGGCAGCTATTTGGCAAGCGCCGCACATAGACAGACACTCGCCACTCGGCACTCGGTACTCAGTAGTCAGTAGTCACTACTCAGTACTCAGTATTCGGTACTCGGTGGCAAAGTGAAAAAACGAGGACCATTTGGCATTTGGGCACTTTCCGGGCCAGGAGCTCTGCACAAATGCATTTGCTTATTAGTCCCGCCTCTGCCGCTGCCTCAGTTTACGTTTATATTTGAATTATATTCGGCTGGCTTCGCAGGGCGCTTTCCACCTGGCAAACGGAAGTGGAAATGGAAATGGCCAATGGCAAATGGCAAATGATTGGAGCAGTAAAAGGCGCCAAAGCAGCGCGTGACCTCTGACACAATGCCATTGTTATTCCGGGCCGAACCTCGAACCCCGAACCTCGTACCTCGAACATCGAACCTTCGACCGCAGCTACAGCGAAAAGCAATTAAAGCAGGACAACTTTTCAGATGCCTCGATGCCTCCTCCTGCGAGTCACTCAGTCAGTGGGCGATGCCCAGCGATGCCAGGATGTGCCAGGATGTGGCGGGAGGAGTCTGGATGACGCTGGTCACGCGGGTTAGGGACGTCGCATCAGCCAGTTTGACTGGCAATCGAGGCGAGTGACAAGTGGCATGGCGACCGAAAAAACGAATGAATTGGAAGCCTTTCAATAAATTCCAGTTTCCATTTTTCATTTTTCCCCTTCTATCTTTTTTGTGGCACGCTTTTCCCCCCTCTTGCTTCCCCCTCTCTACTTTCCCCTTGCCCCCTTACACTTTCTGCGGGCTCTCCACACTTGACAACAATTTATGAGACCACCGTTGCCATCCAACTAATTGAAAAACTAAGCCTGCCAGTTAAGCCAAGCCAAAGTTTTCCCTCGAATTCCCCCACCGGAAACGGAAACACTCACACTCACACACACGCAGGAGTAAGGGGCGCGCGCGGGGGGAAGCTGTGGCAGTGGCAGTGGCACATGCAAACAAAACCCCAAAATGTTGCACTTAATTGCAACTATTGGAAACTTGGTCCTAATCCGGCTCCTGCAGCCAAATTGGTTTATTTTCTTGCCAAATTCTTGGAACACGTCCTCCGCAGAGCAAATAATGTGGGAATCCTTGTGCTGGGGTGCACAAAGTTCCTGGCCACACACCCAAACACACGCACACACACAATCAGGCGGAGCTGTCGCAACAATTCTGTCAATTTATGCATATCAAGCATCTTTGTTTGGTCCTTGCTTTCGGCGAGTGGGGGCGACTTCGAAAAATAGTAAATAGTGCTCCACTGATTGAGCAATTATGGAAATTGACATTTTATCTGCTCATAATGCGGTTTAATTGAAGCCGCCCACACCCACACGCCGCCTGCCTCGAATCGGGTCTAGATTCCCTGTGCCTCCACATCCCCTTTCATCTCGGGCGGACTTACTCTGCTGCTGCTGCTGCTGCTGCTGATGCTGATTGGCCCTAATTGACTCCTGGGCGTGGTGCCTGAGTGAGGAATCGATACCTTTGACTCCAAACACAGTGTGCGAGGACTGCCCAGCCGCACTGTGTGCTACTCAACTAATCGAACGATAAGTTACGAGCATAGCATCGTCCCTAATGTGATCAAAATGTAGATCGAAAGTAATCACAGGACACTTTGATACCCATTGAATGCGAGCATGAGCTACTTCAACTCGAACCAAGGACACCAATTGCGCTTTCACGTGGAGCTGCAGCAGATGGACCTTTTTTAGTTGACCCTGTTCAGTGAGCTGCATGCTGAGAGGCACCCTGCTGAAAGCGGCATGCTGAATATGGCCCTGAATACCGTGATATACCCTGTACTGCGCGCAAAGGAGCCACGGAAATGCCAGTGTGTTTACAGTTTACAGTTTCGCAATTTAAAGCGAAAATCGCTGACGCAGCGTGTGTGACAGCAGCAGCAGCAGCAGCAGCAGCATCAGCAGCAGCGGCAGCCGCAGACCCCCGCACTCCCCCGCTGGACGTGGAGTGTCTTTGCATAATTTTTAGACAACCGCACGAGGGCGACTTTAATGTCATCAGCGGTTTTGGCCGCATTCCTCCGCAGCGCAGCCGCCACAGAGAGCCGAAAGCCCGAACGCCGAAATGCCGACGACTTGCGACAGCTGTCAGCGGATTTAATGCGCAGTTTTAATCAAATTTACATCAGGCTAGTTAGGATGGTTAGGATAGTTACTCCAGTTAGGCTAGTTACGCCAGTTACTCTGGTTAGACGCGCTATTCTCGCATGCGAGTGGCAAACTGGGAGCATGCGGCCCTTTAAGGGACACCGAACATGCAAATTGAGGAGAGAACAGCCTTAAGCACTTGATGAAACAATCACCTTTGTGCGTCCAGATGGCTAAACATCGAAGAGTGTTTGCAGTGCTGAAGGACATGAACCGATTAGACTTTGCTCCCAAAGGGGGAAAGAGTGCAATTCTGGGGATTCTGGGGAAAAAAGTGAGGGAAAAAGCGTTTGGTCTTGGCGAAGAAGGGATATGTTACAAGAAAGATGTACAAATTGCATTGGTTGCATGCCCCCCACCCAACACCGCCGACTTTGTGGCGCTCTGAGACATAGGAGTTTCTCTAAATCTCTAGCTTCCCCTTCTTCCGCACCCCCGTCGCACTTTCTCCGGCGTGAGCAGAGGTGTTTGCAGAGAAAGTTTCGCCGACATCTTAATTTCTCACTTGTAAATTGAGCTGCGCCAGCAACCGCAAATTAGACCCCAAAGTATACGTACTTGTGGATGCCAAATATTCCCCGGAGTTCTCCTGCGGTTCACCCCTTTCCTTCAGCCACCGCTCACACCACCACACACATGCACACTTGCACGCACGCACACGCATTGGCACACACACATTCATGCGTAAAACCAACATGAGCACAGAAGACAGAGGACGGAGGACAGCGGACGGAGCGGAGCGGAGGAGAGGAGAAAGGTGAAAGTCAAGGAGACAAAGCACACTGGAGAGTGTTGCAAACTTGAAGTGGAAAGCCTGAAGAGGGGTGAAGCGGGGAGGGGGAAGGGGGGAGGCGAAGAGCCCCATGGCAATTAAATGAAAGTGCGTGGGAATGTGGGAAGTGGGCGGGGTGCCTGGATTCCTTTATCGACTCCTTCGACATGGCGACAGCTGGCCCAATTGAATTCAAAATCAATTAGTCGCAGCATTTGGTGGCTAATTGAAGGCTGCAGCTGTTGGCGGTTTTACTATTTACTATTGATATACACAACATTAGGTCGCATGGCAAGCACACAAGAAAAGCATCCCGGAGATGAGATCACTGGGAACAGTGTCATCCATCCAGGTTATCAAGCTTCATTGCAGTGGATTTTGCCAGTTTCCATGCCGATGTCCGCTACAGTGGAGTTCAGATACAGTAAAGTCTCTGCAAGCGTGCACGCATCCTGCCCCCAGTTGACCCCTTTAACCCCTTTAAACCCCCTTAAACCCCCTTAACCCCCTTAACCCCCTTAACCCCCTTTAACCGCTTTTGAGCGCTCACATCACCCCTAAACAAAGATGCATTCAATCTGTCAGCAGCTCCAACTGCAGCTGCAGTTTCCCCATGGGCTCGTGTCTGCGCTTTCCCTGCAACCCTTTCAACGCCCCTGCCCCGCACTTCCCCCCTTCCCCCTCCCAACCCCCACCCCTCTGCGCGCTTTTCACACCGCCCCACGTAGCCAAACATTTGCAAATGAGCGTTGAAGCGTGGAACACCAGCAGCCCCCGCCGCCGCCTCCGCCTCAGGTGGAAACTCCACCCGTCTCTCCTCCACTCTTTCCCCCTTTATCCGCTTCCCCCCTTTCCAAGCTTTTCCATTTCCCAGCGAAAGGGAGGGGCAGTCGGCATGGAAAACGCGTGCACAATTAGAGATAGTTGCGGTGGCAGTGGCAGTGGCAGCTTTGGCCGGGCCGAAATTGAAATATTTAATTAAATTTGACAGGTGCAGCGGCAGGCGGCACTTCTTCTCTTTGTCTTGCGCCGCATTTGCTTTCTTAATTTCTTAATTCCTTAGTTTTCCGCACTGAATGAAGGCTGAATGAATGAAAGTGGGTCATTTTGGAAGGGGAAATTGAAATTAGCCATAGACCGCACACCACAACTCGCATTTGACTGAGATGCACAAATGTATATACAAGAGATATGCACAAAGATCACAGTTTGCGTTGCAGCACTACAGGGTATGCCACTTGCCACTTGGCTGCCCGCCCGCTGGACACCCTTCGCATTTATCTGCACCCAAATAGAGGGGCCAATAATTTGGCCAATGACGTGCAATTATTTGCCAGCCAACTTGCCGTGGCCCTTAGCCCCCGAACCCCTTAACCCCTCGGCGCCGCTGCTTTTTAGCAGTAGTTCGCGTGGCACGTACAAAGTTTGTCTGCTCCTTGCGAACTGCGAATCGCCGAATGTGAGAAATGCTGGGAGAGTGGAAAATGGCAGCGGGAAAGTCGCGAATGATTCATGGCCGCTGCAATTTAGCTGCCAACTTGCGAAAAGTACCGGAAACGCATTCATTTTCCGCATTTTTCACATCAATAATGGACTGCGGACGACGGAGGGGCGACTCACGACTCGCAACTCGCAACTTGCCACTCGCAACTTGCCACTCGCAACTTGGCGGACTTGGCGAACTGCAGTCCTAATTAAGTTTGCAACATTTATGACTTGTTAGCCGCGGACTGGCGACGGGTTAACTAGTCAAAGTCGCCGATAATCTGGCTGCGAATGGGTTAAGTGCTAATTGAAGGCAGGCAGGATGTGATTTTCAGGGATATAACTTATATACTCGAATACAAGTTCCAATATCGTGGAGCTATGGTTTAAATTATGCCCGGTACTTGGGAGGAATATCGCAAGGAGGGATTACCGAACTGAGCCAAACCAGAGCCCGTCTATTTCATTTCACGCTTCGTCTACCTTGAAACTGGCCTCCAGGAGCCAAGGATGAGTTTCTTGTCCTCAGTTTCCCCGTTTGCCAGTTGCTTGAAAAAAGTCGCCCCGGGCTGCAGTCGCCTGTGAAATGATGACAGTTGCGGTTTCACTTTTTGCCGTCCGGCCAAGACTTCCCCAAGTCGCCACAGTAAGCGGTGGAATGGGGCATGCCCCACTCACGGATGGTAACCGTGCCGTGGCTCAAGAGACTCGGCAGCTGAAGCTCGGCAATTGCTTGACCGATTTGTTACTTGGTCAGCCATCCTGAGTTGAACGTTTGGGCTGGTCCTCATCTGCAATTGAGGTACCAGAACCTAAACTGGAATTGCTCCCGCTCAACTCAGAGCATAAGCTAGAGTATTTCGGCGTTGTGACTCGACTTGAGACTAATGCCGTGTGATTCATATTAGTTGTTAGAGCGCAGAGAGACGCAGGAAGTGGGGGGCCATGAAATAGGACAGAATTCGTCGCAAATCAATTCGCTTATCTCGCTGCCACGTTTGAAACTGAGTCCAGCCACTGCTCCACTTCTCCCTCCTCCGTTCCCCCTTCTCCGTTCCCAGCTAAGCCCCATTTCTCCTACTTTCTCCCACTGTCTTCTCCCTCCTTCTCCCTCCTTTCCCCCCTTCCACCCAGTAAGGCCTTCCAGCCTGCAATCCCTTTGTCTTTGTCTTTGGCTCTGGCGATAAGAGACGCGTTCGAGTGACCCTTCAACCGGCGCGGCTTTAGCTTCTGCTTCAGCTTCTGCTGCTGCTGCTGCTGCTGCTCCGGATTGGGATTGGGATTGTGTTGCTCTGTATATTGCACAGTTTCGGTTGCCACAGCTGTAGCTTCTGTAGCTGCTGCTGTCCGATAAGCGCAATATGGTGCGACTGCACTGGGAGAAACGCCAGCCAAATGTGGTGATAACGATGTGGATTCCACCCACTTCTCGGCCACTGAAGTCGAGCCAGTTTCGCGCAGTGCAGCTGGCATGACCCCCGCCCCCGTTCATATTTCAGGCTTGTGTTTATGCAGCTTAACACCAGGGGCCCGCCGCCTTAACCCTCTTTCCGAAACCCACTGCCTGTCTGCCCAGTTGCCCAGTTGCCCGGAGTGGAAAAGGGAATCCGTTAAGCGGCTTACGCCGGGCGGCAGTCCGTCCCGTCCTGCTGCGGAGCAGGGACTCCACTCCGTTCCCGACTTTGCAAAGTTTATTAAACATAATTATAAAGTATCAAAAAAAAGAGGCCAGGGAGCGGCAAGGGCGCAGCTAGGAGAGTCGGGAGAGCAAAGTGGCCATTAGCAGGCTCGCAGCGGAGGTCCAGGTGAGATGCAGGGATGCGGATGATACAGATAATCCGGACGCGGCCTGGGAGCCACTGGTCAGGGGCAGGGCGCGGCGGTGCTGCTGCTTGACCCTGTCGATGTGGGGCTGGCAGGAGGACTCCTTCCGCACGTACCGGAACATGGACTCCACGATGTTGCTGGGCGTGATCGTGCGGCACTTCTCGAGCAGACTGACGGTGCACGTCTCGAAGGCGTAGAGATCGACGCACTGCTTCGGGCCCAGGACCAGCTGGGGCAGATCCCACTCCGGGCTGAACGCCTTGGGCAGGTAGCCGGCGAAGGAGGAGTTCAGGCAGTTGGCGATGCCGTCGCGACTCTGCTGCAGGCACTCGGGGCCCTCCTCGGCGATGAAGAGGGCGATCTGGTCGCCGTTCTTGTAGCAAATGAACTCCAGCAGCTTGTCCGTGATCCGCTGCAGCACCGCGTTGTGCGCCTTCTCGTCGGTGGTCAGGCAGGGCAGCAGGGCGTCGTTGAAGTTCTTGAGGCAGCTCTTGGCCTGCGGCAGGCGCAGGCAGTACTTCTCGAAGACCACGTCCAGGTCGCCCTTGGGACTCGCCTGCTCGATCTCCGCCTGGATCTCCGTCACGTTGGCCAGTCCGGAGAGGCATTCGACCAGCTGCAGGCCCGCCTCCTCGATGGACTTGCTCAGCGCGGTGCCGTTCACCGAGCCCTGCGGCAAATGGGCATTGGCCTTCTCGCACTTCGACTGCAGCAGCTTCTGGAAGTCCGCCAAGGTGACATTGGCGTTCTGCAGCCCCGGCGGCAGGTAGCTGGCCTTCAGCTGGTCCACGTCCACGTTCTCGAGCAGCGAGGGGTCCAGGGAACCAGCCAAGTCCACGGATCCAAGCACGGCGTGCACCGCGAAGGCCAGAAAAAGCGCACAAAGCGACCAGCTCGACATTCTCGCGCTGACTGGCTGCAAAGTGCGGAGAGCTGTAGCTCGCAGCCGTGGCTTCTTATCTCTGCTGTGTGGTGTGTGTGGAGTGTGTGTGGTGTGTGGTGTGGTGTGGTGTGGGCAGCACCACTATCTGCCGATCCGCTGGGGCGACGGAGGGGTCAATGTCTGAGATTACGGCGACCCACAAAGGCAATCTCGCGCCTAATTCGAGTACTCGTGTGTTTGTGTATCGGCAATCAGTCGGGGCAAACAGCCATCGAATCAGTATTCCGCATTGGAATGCCACATCCCAAGTGGCAGCAAACTGGAAGAAGCTCCATCGGTGGCAGACACTTATCGACGAAACTATCCACAAACTTTCCATTGCAGCAAGCACATACGTAAGGTGAACATCGAAGTTCCTTTGTCCATGTCCAGGGTGTGAAATTACACAGATTATAGCAGTTGCAATGGACTCGGCCAATCAAAGTCTCGGGGCTGTCTGGCCCAAAACGGCTTAAGTTGTGATTACTGATCGATTGTATTGATTACCGAAAACTGAATACTGAAAACTGAAAACACACATACACGTTGGACGATAAGCCTGGCTGCTGACACTTGACTGCAGTTCAAACAGGCCCTTTGATAATAACTTGAAGCTGACTTCGCTTCGTTATCAAGGGAGTTCATTTTGGGCACTTGGGGGAGGGGAAGCAAAGACTTTCTGAGTTGGAGAGTTGTGAGGTAGCCATGCAGAAGGCAATCTAACACTCGTTGGTGTGCAGATAAGCCCTATCGCCTATCGCCTAATGTTTAGTGAGCCTAATCGGATGGATTCATAATCGATTTAAGTAATTGCGATGTCGAGCTCTTTAACATTTAGCAGCTGCTGGCTGGCAGCATCTATTGGCTATTTATTGCTCCCCAAATCACTCGAAAGTGCGCATTAATACGCTTTCTTACACGCAGCAATCCTCATTCAAAGGTCCCCTGCCCCACTATGCGGGGCAGAAATATAGCAACACTTGCAGCCCCAGCAAAAAACAGCGACGCAACTAAAAACAGAAAACAGCAGCAGCGAACAGCGAACGGCGAGCAAGAAAGTAACAATTTATCTTCGTTTGTTGCGGAAGTTGCAAGCGCAATAAACAACATCGGAAGGGGGCGGGCGGCGGGAGGGGCGTGGCCAGCATAGGGCGCCTGGCACAGCGAATTTTCGGTTCAAAATTATACCGAAAATTGCAGTCAGCGGAGGGGTGAAAGCGGGGAAAGCGGGGAAAGTGGCGAGGGGGGGGAGGGAATTCAGTGCAAATTGAAATGAAGCGCGTGGCAGGGATTCCTAAAAAATGAGCACAATTAATTGCTGCTCACTGTTCCGCTGGTGGGCGTGGCGGGCAGGGGCAGCACTTAGGCGACAGGCGGTGGGCGTGGCAGCACTAGCTGGCTGCAATGAGCTGGCACTTCTGCATTTGTCCCAGGTAGCAGGGATCCCCAGTTGACTCGGGCTAATTAATCTATCAATTTCGTTCTAATTAAACAATTGCTTTCACTGCGCGTTTTATGAAGTGCCACGAAATGGTTGTTGTTGCCACTGAATCAATTTGGGCCGCAAATCTAATGTAAGCTGCTAAATCGCTGCATTTTAAATAAATGACACACGAAATCGGGCCATGCGGAGGGACACTTGTGGCACTTGCTGCTTGCGGGCGGCACAAGTGGGTGGCGCACTGCAGCGGATGTTTGGCCACCGCCTAATTGCAGCTTCCAATAAGCGGAGGGGTCAACGGAGTGGGGCGCGGGGAGGAGAAGCGGATGCCATTTGCCAATTGCTTTGCCATCGCTTCCGTTTCCGCTTTGCCGTTCGCTCATGTGTGTGTGCAATGCGATGCGATGCAATGCGATGCGTTTGTCCAATGATAATTAGCTTAAGGATATTTATTGCCGGCAGCAGGATCCCAAGCAAACGAACAAACGAACGAACGTTTCTCTGTCATGTGGACAGTTTCGACAGTGTCGCAATCAGGACATTTGTGCCTGAATTGCTAAATTTAAGTTGGAATTCCTTCCCCCCGACAGCTGAACGACTCGTGACTCAAGTTGTTATCAATGCGAGTGTACGGAAAGCTGATAAGTGCTCCAAGTTTCCCGGCCATAAATGGATTCACCACCCAGTTTCGGAGCGCGTTTTTGGGAGCCCAGTTGTGCGGCGCCCAGTGGCACAATTAAATCGAGTGCAGCCGCAAACACAATGAGAAATGCAGCGAGAGTTCAGTTTATCGAGTGCCAACTTTGGGCCTTGAGAGAGACTTTGGGCCACTTCGTGTCCCAGGAGCCACCATTCCCGCTCCATGGGAGACAACAGCAGAACAGTGGCGAAAGAAGTGCAATAAATACAACAAGCCGCAAACAAACTTTTGCCAGCCGCAGCAGCCGAAAGGGGCAACGGAATCCATTAGGCATTTAACATTTAGCATTTAACTCCAAACAAAGGGCTGTGCAATGGCAAGCATTTGTGGATCTGTGGATCGAATGCCGGAACAAGGATGCGCATAATATCAAGCCAAGATGGCTAAACTCCAATGTTAATAAAACACACTTCGAACTCAGACTGTGATATGTGTGGCTTGCCTTTGGCCCGCTCGAATATAGATACTTGGATGGATATTTGGGAGAGCAACGGAGGAATGTTTGGATAGCTGCTGGCCGGTCCCTTGGTTTGAGTACTCGACTGGAGGTCCCCGAGGAAGTGGGTCCTTCTGGCTGAAGGATAAATCTGTTAACCCTGAGCATAAGCCAATAAACAATGGTATGAGGAAAAGGGAGGGCGGCAAAAGGGTAGGGCACCCTCTTCAACTCCTTTTGTGGGTAATGCGAATTGGTTGACTGGCGCTTAGATAAAGTCAAATTATTCGTGCTCTGTTTGCTCGTGTTTGTTTGTTTTTCCTTCATGGTGTTTGTTTGTTTGTTTGTTTGCTTTCCCCGGGTTCCTGGCTCTCTACATTGCCAAAGAGAAACTCTTTCCTTCTGCCACGCACTCCTCACCTCACCTCACTTTACTTTTCGCCAGCTCGCATCCTTTGGAGCACTCGAGGATTGACTGACAGTCGCCGTGTTATTCTTGCTGCTGCCGATGATATCCTGCCGCAGGAGTTGGAATCAGCAATGCGAGGGCACACACTCGCACACACTCGCACACACACGTACACACTGCGTCGCGTGAGTCGATGATTTTTTACCGAACTTTTCACTTTGATTCCGTTTGAATTTCCGCAGGTCTGCACAGCAGGCGCTCCGCTCCTTTTTCCTTCTGATCACGGTGCGATGCGGGATTCAATGAATTTGAGCAATATTTCGCAGCGTCTTCGACAAACAAAAGGGACGCTGCGGTGCGGTGGCCATTGGTGGCACCCACGAACCCACTCACACACATGTTTGCATGGCAAATCCAAAACCCAACCAACATTTTGATACCCCCTCCCCTTTTACGCCTAGAAACCCGGGTCGTATAGGCATCGGGATTGGGACAGAACGTTGATAGCACTGAGCACCTGGTGGTTACCAATTCGAATGAATTCTATGCATTCTATGAAACTAACAAGTAGAAGTGGAGTTTCTGACCAGACGTGCAGTGCACGTACTTAAGCAAGGGTAGCCGATAGTCGAGTTGGGTTGCGTCCTTGTTTTTTGCCACACGCGCCGCTAAAATCGCACGGCGAACGCAGTGGCAGGGAAAGTGGGCGCGGTAGTTTCAAATGTTTGCTCATGTAAATCGAGCAGACCGCCCCGCCCACAGCTCCTCCCGCCCACTGGAGGGGAGTTTATTAACGTTTGGCACGGGCTCCCGCCAACATTTTCGACTCGATGACGGCAAACATTTGCATTTGCATTTACATCTCGCATTCAGCTTGCCGTTGTTGTCATCGGTGGCTCGCTTGCGCCACGCGGCTTAGGTGACGGCCATCGAGAGTCCGGCTCCCTGATATCCTGATCCCCCACCTGATTCCCACCGTCGGATTTCATCCTGCGATTGCCTACGGCTAGTGAGTGTGCTTTAAGCTCCCAGTTCCCACCAATATCGCTTACTTTCTAGAAGTACTACTGTTCAGCACTAACCTTACTTGACACAACCAGCTCGTCAGCCATTCAGAAGTCCGTCACTTAGCGGCATTCCAAGAAACGCACATTTACATTAACACTTTGTTCTCAGTTTTAACAATACACACGCTACAATAGAACAGAGTTAGCACACTTTGTACTTCGGCAGTGCTGAAACTCACACACTTACCACACGCAGCGCTTTCGATGGAGAGATAAGAACTCAGATTCAAGCTGACTCACTGATGGAGCTTGCTCTCTCTTGACTGCAATGACAGGTGGATCAAAAAGCCCGCAACTGGCACAACCAGAAATGAAAACATTAGCACCACCTGCGCAGCCTGGTCTTGCACGCTCACCAGAATCGAACCCGAAATGGCTGCTCCGTTTCCAGCCATGCGGTGGCCTCATTATCATTGTAAGCGCCATACACAATGCCATTGAGTTTTATTGTCTTGCCGTTGCCTCAGTGTTTCAGTATTTCAGTGATTCAGCTGCTTTTAATTAGTTATTGAGAGCCGACTCAGTTTCCATAGCCGCCTGCGCCGCACCGCCGAATGGGAATGCACGTGCCACCGGCGTTCCTGGCGAAGCCCTCGTTGCAGTAGCACGCATCGGGGCATCGGATGTGCCTGATCAGGCAGGGCTCTCCCAGCGTGGCACACTCCGTTTGGCAGTCGGGACCGCAGGTCAGATAGGTCTCGTTCTCCGGGCAATTGCGTGGCGCTAGGGAGTGTTAGAAGCTTGTTAAAGGGGCGTGGGCCAGGGACGGGGGCTTCTCCAGGGGAAGGATGCACTTACTGCTGGGCGTCCGGGTTGCGACGGCGAAGAGCAGGCAGCTACAGCCGATGATCAGCAGTGAAAAGTTCGAGCGGAGCATCGTCGAGACTTGCGGAGCAGCCAAAGTAAACTGAATCGATGAGCTCACTGCCACCGGACTTTTATAGCCACCCACTGTGCAGAGTGGGCAGGAAGGGTACACCGTGCTTCTGATCATTGGCGTATTGGCGCTGGGACTTGCGGATCGTACAGCTTGCACGGCTCATTAGTTTACTTTACACTTAGTCAACAGGACACAAAATACATTAAAATACAAATCAGCAATAAAGCATCGAACTCCTACATTTCGGACTTGCCCGCTCGAAGTGCAGAAGGGAAGTTGGGGTGCAAAATGCACGAATCGCTTATTTTGTAGGTCCAAGATGTAGAGGCTCGATTTGACAAACAATTGGTTGAACTTATACATATACATACATAACGTAAAAGTAGCGTGCAGGGCATCCCACAGTCGACTTCGCAGAAGATGAACCATGAATGGGGGATTCACTTCCACGTAGTCCCATCGCCGTTGTGGGAACCACAGCGCTGGTTTACAAAAATATCTTGGTGGTTTATTTGATACAACTTGTGAACTACAAAAAACTTTGAAATGTAGAGGTGGATGCGGATGCGGATGCTGCTGCGGAGCTGCCGGAAGATTCTCAGGGGGAGCTGCTGCGCCTGCGTCGCTTGTGCCGCTTGTGGGACTTCTTGGTGGGCGTGCGCCGTCGTTCCTGCTGGCGTCGCTGTTCCGCATTGCGGCCGCTGGAGCTGCGCGATCTGCTGCGCCGTTTGGTTCTTAGTATGCTTCTGCTCCTACTGCGCCGCATGCTCTTGGAGCGGCTTCTACTCTTGCTCCGCCTCCTCCTTTTGGGGGTCTTCGTTCGCTGCGTTGACGGCTGCTGCGACTTACGTGGCGGGATCGATGATGGCTCCCTGGAACGCCTGCTGCTCTTCTGCCGCCGTCGGTGCGAGGACTCTCGACTAGAAGCGCTGCTGCCACTGCTGCGGTCGTTCTTGCTGCGACTTCTGCTTCGGCGGTGGGTTTTGCGATGGCGCGAGCTGGAGGACCGCGATGAGGTAGTTGCCACAAGCTGGACGTCGTCGTCGTCGGAAAGAAGAACGGCAGGAGGAGGTGGAGCAGCGGTGGGAGGAAGCACGGGTTTGCTGGTGAAGGTGTTTGTGCTGTCATCATTGAGCAGGTTGTACTTCTCCAGATCGCCGCCATCCTCTTCATCGTCGTCCTCCTCATCCTCCCGCGCGCTCCCTTTGAGCCGCACCTCAGGCTTCTGATCAGCAACTTCGTCATCGTCGTCGGGCCCAAAGTAGGTAATTGGTATGGAGCGGACAGAGTCGCCAGACTCTTCATCACTGTCGGCGGTCGCAGCTCCCGCTGCGGACTCTGGAGGATTGGGACCAACAACAGGCGCAGCAGAGCCCACAGTGGCACCTTCACCTGGTGGAAAATATACATTATTTGAGATTATACACATGACGCATTTGATTTACGGTGTGCTCACCTTTTATCTGATTTAGAAAGGCCATGGCCTTGCGCTTGCGTTCCAACTGCAACTGCTTCTCGCGGGAAATCATGCCGTTCAGCTTCTCGCGTGCAATCTGCGCCAGCTTGTCCTTCACGCGCTCCTCAGCTTCAAGAAAAAGTTGCATCATTATTAATACAAAGCTAACAGAGTACAAAGCTACATCGTACCTTGCCGCTGCTCTTTTTGCGGTGAGGAACAGGAGGAGGATGCCGTGGCGTTGGCCTTCTGCCCGGCGGTCCTGGCCAGCAACTGCGTCTCTACTTGTTTGATCGCCCGTTGCACACTATCTGGCATACCCGGTCGCACGTGCTCCACCGCGGCGTTCGAACTGGCCTCCTCGTCGCTGGCCTCCTGCGATAAAGTGTGTTTCAATGGACCTTGGTCATCTCGAGCCCGTATGGAGAAACTTACAGGAGCTGGCAAAACAAGTACAAGTTAAACACCGATTCCGGGAAATCCCTTGCTCCTGCACTCACCCTTATCCACATTATTTGCGCTCGCTGCCGCTCCTCCAAAACTTAGGCCCTTCTTGGACATCAGGGCGGCTGCTACGGCTGCTGCTTTCCTGGTCTTCTCCTCCTTGGAAGCCGCATCCACATCGCCCGTCACTTTGTACAGGTAGTATGGATAGTACTCATTGGCCGGCAGCAGGAAACTGAACCTCTCCACGCTCTTCGTGCGAAGGGTCTCCTCGAACTGGCGTCCGTTCTTGATTACGTACGTGGCCGTCTTGTCGATTATGTGCCTGAGACTCTCCTCCGGAACGGGGAACGTTAGCACGGGCTCCGGTTTCTGGCATACAAAAGAAACAGATTATATAAATGGACAGCTGATTGCGAGAACGCCTACCTTTTCCGCCTCCTTTTCTGGCTGAACCTGATCGTCCTCCTCCTCACTTTCGGAACTGTAGTTTTGGGCCAACGCCAGCGCACTCGTATTCTTGAGCAGCTCCACCTGCGGGGGCTCGCCACTGCCGCCATCGGTCTCATCCGGCTGCTCCCGGTTCGTCGATTCCTCCTCGTGTGTGAAGGTACTCCCGTTGTACTGGAGCAGCACGGGTGTGAACTCCCCACCCTGGCTGTTGTGACCTTCGGATCGACAGCTGAGCGCGGGCGAGGCCGTGCCGCCCGAGTGCTGCGAGTTTCCCGGATTGCTCGATTCGTCCTCCAGCAGGACCGCTTGGAGGGGCACGCCCTTGATCTTGCTGATTAGCTGGGTGTAGGCGCAGTTGGCCGAGGGCTTGTACTTGATGGTGGGCACCGTGATGACCACTTGGTTGGGGTTCCGCCTGCCACCCGCGACATCCTCGTTGTTGTCGTCCGCCGAGTGTGCTTCCTTGTCGGCATTCTGCTGATCCAACGGAGTTTCTGGCGCGGGCGGGAACTTGGCCGCCTTGATGGCAGCCAGGAGGTGACGGTAGTAGGGCTGCAGGTATCCGCCTTGGGTCAGGAAGTCGAACTGCGTGTTGTTCGCCTGCTTGGCCTTGATCAGAATTTCCATCTGGGCGCCCTGCGTGGCGATGAAGCGCGCAGTCTTCTCTATAATAGCGTGCTGCTTCATCGTTTCCGGCTGAAACGGCAATTGAGAATGGTTTAATCACAATCTTAATCGTTCGATCTTCGTCTTTCACTCACCAGCTGCATGTCCAGGGGCGGAGCCATCATCAGGGTGTAGGGCAGGACGAAGGGCAGCTCGCTCTCCTCGGAGTTCGGCGAGAGCTGGGAGGGCGCCGTGGAGGAAGTGGAGGAGGCTGCCGACTGGCCATCGTACTGAAAGCCCACCTGGCTGTAGCTGCCGCCGGAGGTTTCCTGCTGCAGTCGCTTGAGGTCCTCCTCTGCAGGATCCGCGAATCGGGCCAAAATAAGAGCAGAGAACACACAAAGTGGTGCGATTTTAGTACGGGCGGAGTGAGAGAGCAATAACTAATTCGAATCAGAGCGAGAGGAACGTAT
The DNA here is from genome assembly GCF_016746235.2 of Drosophila teissieri. NCBI lineage: Eukaryota > Metazoa > Arthropoda > Insecta > Diptera > Drosophilidae > Drosophila > Drosophila teissieri. The sequence goes on along the minus strand of NC_053034.1, from coordinate 884,897 downwards.
TCGAGTTGATGCGAACGAGAGAGGCGAACGAGAGGAAGTGAGAGAGACAGAGAGAGGAAGGTTGGCTGGATAACAAGAATCGCTTTCACAGAGCCTTCCACTGGCTTCCTGGATGTGGATCTGGATCTGGGGATCAGAATCTGAATCTGGATCTGGATCTGGATCCCTGACAACAACCCACGCCCAAGAAGGCGCTCCAGCTAACAGCTAATCAGCTAATACAACCTGGAAGAAACGATTTAATCTGTCAGGTAGTGAGGATTACGTATTTACCTGCTCCAAGGACGGAATTATCTCTGGAATTATCGAGGGGATGTCGGTGGTATCTTATCGGTTTTATCGGTGGTTGGATTTGATGTGAGTTTGGTACTGATTTGTTTCAAGTTATTTTCGATTTGCGATATTCGATATTCGATTTGCGATTGCGATTTGCTATTTGGGTTTGTTACTTTGCGTTTCTTGATACTTGCAGTACTTGTAATTTACAATTTACAATTTGAGGAGTTCGGGATTGGGGGTGTCGATATGTACATACACACGTGTTGGCAATCGGATGTCATGCAACATAAAGAGCCAGGTCCTAAGCCAACTCTATTTGACAGCAACTAGTTTTCAACTATACTTGTATAGGAATAGAGTATTGCAACCGCCCACTTGCCACGTTTTGGCTGCGCTCCAGAAATCTCATCCGTCCACATTCAGAATGGAGATCTCTGGGGTTCCGACACCAATTCAAGTATATCGACACCCCTGCCCGGATCGTTGGATCTGGAGGTACTACCAGACCACCGTGGTGCTCACCTTGTCGCAGTCGCAGCTCCTCCTCGTTATTGTACAGAAACAGGTAGCGCTCCTCCTCGCACAGCTGCTCGGCGCGCTGCTCCTCGGCGCTCAAGTACTCCAGCCGGTTGCCGTATCCGCCTGGTGGCGCCTCGTGCGGCGCCAGTTCGCAGAGGGCTCCACGCACGTCGTATCTGTGGTCGTTTGGTGGTCGCAGGAAATGGTTGGTATTGGAATTGATGATTGGTGTTCGTGGAGCCGAAAGAAAGCAAGCAGAGAAATATAAACAGAGAGGAGAGAGAAGCATTATCAGTGGGCGTGGCAATTTTGAGGGGCGACGCGAAACGGGGCGGGCGAAACAAACGGGGGGCAGGGCCGCTCCTTTGGAATTCTCCCCATTTGCTTCGCACACTCGCGCGCATTTACACAATATCGATATCATACGGTATATAGTATATATATAATGCAGTTTCAGATTAGATTAGGTTTTAAGGCTAGAGATCGTTCATATACATACCGCTCCGGTGGCTAAAAAGTTAATCGGATTACATTTAAAATGGGCAAAGAATTACAGTTTTCAAATTGTATATGGATAGAGATTACAGTTTGAGAAGCACTGAAAAGAGCTGTTATTACAATGGTGTGTGTGTGTGTGTGTGTGTGTATCTTGGTTGTGTGGGTGGGTGAGTGTGTGTGTCAGCACTTCGCCGTTTGGAATTAATACAAAATATTGGACAATTGCTACTCAGACGATCAGCTTGAAACGGAATAAAAAAGCCTGTTTTTGATTTTATCAAATAAAATTGACTCAGTTCTGTTTGGACTTATCCAAAATAGAGCTACAAGTGGCGACGAATGGTTTCTTTGCTCAAAACTATTGTATTGACTATTATTCAGCTACCTTCGCTAATTTTTTGACCGCTGCTGTGTGTGGGAGTGTGGTCCTAACGGGACACGATATGGGTGGGCATGTGGCTGTGTGTGTGTGTGTGTGGTGTGGCAGTGGTGTGCGTACTGATTAATCGTATAATTAATGCTCGGGTTAGTCCCAATTATTAACCTGTCTATCTTGAGATTTACATCGCCCATCCAGGGAATCAACTGCTTGCCGTGGTCCATTTCCCGCGCCTTCTCGTCATCCCGGAAAATCTTGCAGGCGTAGCCAAACACGAGGAGTTCCAACGGCGTTTGTCTGTGGTTCTCCACGCTCGAGGAGCCCACCGCTCCGGCTCCTTGTCCGCCCGCGCTGTTTCCATTGCTCAGCACCGCGCCGCCGGCTGCCGATCCTTGGCCAGTGCGCCGCAGGATTCCGCCAACGCTTCCGCCACCGGCGTTTCGCACATTGTAGGGCATCATTGCCGCGGACGAACGGCACCAAGTACCAAAATGTGCAATTTGTGTGCAATCCACTTCCTCTCTCGCTCCCTCCGTCGCTGGCGGCTCACTCACTTTCTGCAGAGATCGTTGGCTAGGCTCTGGGCTCAGAGGATCTCATTTTACGGCCGGAGTTTGGTTAAATTCTTATATTTCCATTATATTTATATTTGTATATATGTAGCACATATACGCTATGCTAGAGGTGGAAGTATCATCGATGTTATCGCTTTTCCAGGGCGGCGTTACCCACTCACGATAGTATCGCCAAGTGCTCGCTCAGCAGGCTTTCATCGATAGTACCGGCGCGGTTCATCGTAGGATTTAAACTCAGTTTGAATAAAATTCATTTGCAAATTGTGAAGCATTCAATATCCATTAATCTGCCAAAATGCAATCAGATATATTTACAGTGTACACACATATGTAAGCCAAATGTCTTAGTTGTAAACTTGAATATAGAAAAGCCCAACCATTTTATTAGTATTTATAGTTATAGCCCAACTGAATCCCGGCAATTTCTCAGTCAGTCCTTGGCATTGGGGAACTTCAGGGTTCGCAGCTTGGAGTAGATAATGTCCCAGTCGACATAGGCGCCCACCAAATGACGCTTGTTGCCTGGCGCATCCTCGTAGGCGGTTCTTCCGTGCAACATGCGCAGGTTGTTGAATACGAACACATCGCCGGCTTGAGTCTTGAACTCCACCGTCTCGGACTGGGCGATCTCAAGGAATTTATCGTAGGCCTTGTACCAGGACACGGCCTGCTCGAGGGGAACGGAGAAGCGGCTGTCCCGCTTGGTGGTGTTCTGGTTGATCCTCGTGAACCGGCCATCCACATCCAAGCAAATCACGGGCGCCCTCCAGAGACTGTGGAAGGGCTTGGAGTCGTCGCCGTCGTGTCCAATGTCGAACCAATTCACGGGCACCGACTTGAGCACCTCGAAGTCCTCCGGATGCAGTTTCTGCAGCTGAGAGGCCACGTTGAAGCCGTCTGTCAGGGTGTTTGCTCCGCCCTTTGACTCCGACTGGACGAGTGTGTGCAGGATGTTGATGCCCGCCTTGTACTCGTAGTAGGGCATGTCGGTGTGGAGCGGCAGGGGAGTCATCAGATAGGCGTAGTTGCCCGCATTTGGCTTGGATTTCACCTCGAAAACGTCGCTAGGAGATACGGGATGTAGCTGGAGTTGAGTAATGAAACTAAAGGGTTTACTCTCTAATTCTTGTAATGTGGCTGGCACATTCTGTATCTTGTGGAGCTACTGATAATCGAATTAATGAAACTAAAGAAGAGCGATTTTTTTCCCACTTGCGCACTATCTGCAAATCTTTATCTTGAGCAGAAAACAGCAAAGTAAATGGACACCTGTCTGAAAACCAAAACACAACCCAATATTGCCTGATTCTGGCTGTAATAATCAACCGATTGTGATAATATTTGGTCGGTTGGTAGATAATACCCTCAACGCTCTCGGCAAATGTGAGTTTCATGACCCTTGGTACAGTACCGGTGGAGTATGTGCTCTAGTGGTTAATATTTACCCGTAGGTGGTGCGTTTTATGTAGCCAATCCTTTTGGCCAAGTTCTTGGCCACATTTGTGTCGTTGGGAGCCCCTTTCAGAATAGCGAATCCTTGGACGGCCAGTGCCTCCAGCCAATCCCTTAGGGCTGCATCTTGCTGCAGCACATCCTGGTATTGGAATTCTCTTCTCACATCCTCGAACTCCGATTTTCCCCACAGCTGTGTGGGTGGCTTGTAAACCTCCTCCAAGTATCTCTTTCTGGCAGCCTCTCCAAAGTCCCTTTCTCTGAGCCAGCCCAGGTCGAAGGTGCTCTTGTGCTTGTCCTGCCAGACGATCTCCAACTGCTTGCTCTCCTGGTTGTAAGCCACTTGAGACACCGGGATGTTCAGCGGTCCACGCTCCCAGTGACTTTTCCTGGCTCTTGTGGCTGCGTGGAAGCACTCGGCACACTGACAGTTGTCCCTAAGCCAAACTTGTGGGTACTTCAGGAGACTGCCCTGCTCCTCCTGCACTTCCACATAGTCGGTGGCTCGCACACGAGCAAATGTGCTCGTTTTCCGAAGAGGGAGCAGCCGAGAAATCAGTTGCCTACAGCTCAGCATTCCGGGCTCAACTGCCGAACAATCGGACGATGGAACAAGAGGCAGGCTGGCTGATAAGCAAAGCTTCAGCTTATCGCTGGTCTTTCTCTTCGGGGAGAGACACCACTTGCACCACCGACTGCGGCTGCTCCAACCAGCAGTCTCTTTCACTGTTCGCCGCGAAGCTTCGCCGGCCTAAGCAGAGTGAGCACTCTAAGAACAGAGAGACGCGTTCAGTACTTTCGTGGATTTGGGCCTCAGATTCCTGGGCGTTCCCTGTGTTCTTGCTTTTGGGCTTCTTACGCTGCCGGCGATGGCGCTTTTTCTTCGTTTTGGCATCCGCGTTCGAGGGAGCATCCGGAGCAGTCGCCTCCTTGGGTTCTCCGGCCACACGGAGCTCTGTATTCACTCCGGGAATCAGGGGAAGGGAACAGCGCCTGCACAGGGAACGCTTCAAGGCCGGGGCCCTTGAAAGTAGTTAAGGCGATGAATTAATGTCGAATACTCTTCCGGAGGAGCCACTTACATGTGCATAACCGCCTTGGTGCCCACATTCCGGCAGAGTTTGCCGTAGTAGGCGGCTAGTTTGGCTTGATTGCCGGCTGCCATTAGATTCGAGGCCTGGAACAGGAAGTTCATGCGTGAGGCGACGTCCCGCTGGGTCAGGTGCTTCTTCTTGTTGTCCTTGCTCATATTCTCCGGGTTTCGTTGCACAAAGCTTGTAGATTTACGGACTTTTTCGCTTTTGTTGCATTTCAAAACACATGGGCGTCGCGGTGTGACCATATCTTGAGCGCCAAAATATACTGCCTGCTCACTACCAGCATTGAAATACTGAATATTTGAATATGTCAGTTACTGTTTTAAGCGCAATTCTCTTTGCCAAAAAATCGTTGATCCAACAGTTCCGATTACGGGTCTTGGCATCCTTTGCTGATAATTTAAACTGAGTTTTCGGCAGCTCAGCATTCTTTTTGAATAAAGTTCCAATTTCAAAATAGACACCTAGCAGCGATAGTATTTCCGCGCGAATACTAACTCACGCGAAGAATTTGGCAGCTCCGCGCGACTGGTCACACTGGTGAAGCCAGCTGTTTCCCGCGTTTTTGATTCGCGAATTGCAATTGGCAGAAGTGCAGCGGCAGCGGAAAGCTGGAAAATAGCGCAAGCCGCAGGGAAACCCTCACAATGCAGCGCACTCCGCTCACGTAGAATTCGCACTTTGTTCCGCAAGCGTTTGGCAACGAGATTGGTAGTGCCGAAGGGAGACTGATTCCAGCCGCCGATTGGGACGACTCCCGCCAGAACTATTCAGCATGTTTATCCAGGATCTGCGCAACGACTTCTACCGCCAGCTGGTTGGCAAGCGCATCCTGATTGTGGTCAACTACGACATCGATGCCATCTGCGCCAGTCGCATCCTGCAGGCCCTGTTCAAGTACGATCACATGCTGTACACCGTGGTGCCCATCATGGGCGTCACGGGTCTGAAGAGGGCCTATGGAGAGCACCAGGGCGATGTTAAGTACGTGGTGCTGGTGAACTGCGGCGGCTGCGTGGATATTGTGGAGCTGCTGCAGCCGGCGGAGGACGTGACCTTCTTCATCTGCGACTCACATCGCCCGTTGGATGTGTGTAACATCTACAGCGATCGGCAGGTGTGCATCTTGGGCGATGCCTCCTTGGAGGAGAATATTCCGGCCTTCGAGACCATTTTCTATGACTCTGATGGGGAAGACGACGAAGAGGACGAGTCCTCTGACCCCGAGCAGCAGCACAACGACAGCGGTGCCGGCGAATCGGATCAGGAGGATGAGGCGCCAAGGAGCCGCAAGCTTAGTCGCCTGGAGCGGCACGAGCAGCGCGTCTTGAAGCAGCGAGCCCGCCGACAGTGGGAGTCCGAGCGCGACAGGATTATGTTCGAGTACACACAGTTTAGCTACTACGGCAGGTCCGCCGCCTTGATGGTGTTTGAGTTGGCCTGGAAGCTCTCGAAGGACAACATGGACCTCCTCTGGTGGGCCATTGTGGGTATCACGGAGCAGCTGCTGCTGGGCAAGATCGAAAGTGGATCGTACACTTTGGAGCTGGAGCAGATCCAGTCGCATGTGTCACGTCTGACGAACAAAACGAACGATCAGAACACGATGAGTGCATCCAAGATTACCTTTGAGAACGATTTGCATCTGGTTTTGTACCGCCACTGGCCCGTCACTGAGTCCATGAGGTGAGCATTGACAGTGTATTCCAATTCCAATCATGTGATTAAACCATTATACCCCGTAAGGTATTCCCGCTACTCCTCATGCCAGCTGAAACTGTGGACACTGCGCGGCGAGAAGAGATTACACGAGCTGCTGCTCGAGATGGGACTGCCCTTGGTGCACGCCCGCCAAACGTACGGAGCCATGGATTTGGTGCTGCGCAAGGAGTTCTTCTCGATGGTGGAGCGCCTGGCGGAGAAGTACGACATAGCGGACATAGTCTATGGCACCTTCACGCTGAGCTACGGCTACCGCAGTAGATATGCTGCGGCGGACTACGTATATGCCCTGCTCGCCATCATGGAGTCTGTGAAGAAGCACAAGACTCCGGAGGACTGCTTTCTGGAGGCCTCCGATGCTCTGAGTCGTCAGCACAAGCAGCTGCTGTCTGCGGGAATCGACCAGGCGAAGCTTTTGCACGCTGCTGTTTTTCGGCAGGTCCAGAGCAGCTTGGAAGCACGCCAAGTCCACTCAGCGGGCTCCTTCTTCTACTACGTGCTGCAGGAGGAACACGCGTTCTTCTCATACCCCTACGCCCTAGGACTGCTGGCCCGCTTCCTGTTGCGCGGACATGTGGCCACGAGTAGAGCCAGACAGGCTCCGGATCTGCCGCTGATCGCAAGTTGTCCCCTGGACGCCGCGGAGGGCATGTGCTTGCTGGTGGGCATTGTCCCGGTGAGGGAGGATTCGCCGCGAAACTTCTTTGGCAAGGCCTTCGAGCAGGCGGCGCAAAAGAGTGGGGTTGCTCTGCTGCAGGACTTCTTTGAGCCTGCGGTGGTGCAGCTGCGGCAAAGCGACCTCACCCGCTTCCTGGACTCGCTCACGGTTCTGCTGACCTGATCCACACATCCTTAGTATACCTGCTACCGACATCCCTGCTCAATCATTTTACGTGCTAAGCTAGTTTTTAAGGCGAGAGACCTCATTTGTACACCTAGTTTAAGATTTTACCGAACCCTATTTATGTGCGATTATGTGTTAACCAGGACCACAAAATCACAAAGTACAGCTTAAGAAATGTCCTTTTTTTCAACAACTACTTGTAAATTTGACCTAGAATAAATTTAAATTAAAGTGTTCACTATGGAATTAAGTGTGTCGATTCACATCTTTAATCTTTAACTCGGCGTCCGAATCTACGAAAATCTACTAATTATGCTACGCAGTTGGACTGCATTCTTACATTTGGTTTATTTACTGGCCTATAAAAAGTTATTTCCCCAGAGGAGACATCAACTAACCAGATTTGCAGCTTGAGCCTGCTGTGTCTGTGCGTCTTTCGTTAGGGGATTGGCGCTGAGGATGCGGGCTGAACCCAAACAGGCAGTGTCGCTATAAAACACAGCATACTGTCCTGGGGTTATAGCTCTTAAGGGAGCCTCCAACTCGACATGGAAGCTGTTTTCTGGAGAGAGCCGCAGGTGGCAGCCCACTAAGGGTTTGGTGTGCTGGAAACGAAAGCGACATCTCAAGCTGCCAGTGTCCGTGAGAATCTTTTGGGACTTGGAACACAGCCAGTTGGGTGGATCGACGTTTATGTGGGTGCTCAGAAGGGCGGGGTGGTTGTGGCCAGCAGCCACATAGATGGTATTGCTGGCGGCCTCCTTTCTGGCCACAAAATAGGGCTGGAGGAATGAACTCAGACGGCACCGCTGGCCCACAGTCCACTGATGGATGCCCTCGTGGTGGCCAACCACAGCTCCACTATCTATGTCTAGGAAGGGTCCAGTCTTGGAGGTGATGTACTGCAAGTGGAGGGGAACCAAGTTTGAGTCCGTGGAGATATCAAGAAATGTTGCCATGCGATGTGTAAGCGCGGCAAGTGTGTTACCTCCTGGATAAAGTCCTTGAAGTTGCGTTTGCCAACGAAGCAAATGCCAGTGCTTTCCTTCTTGTTGGCCAGTCGCTGGAGTCCAATCTTCTTGGCCAGGTCCTTGACCTGGCTCTTCTGGAAATCTCCCAACGGAAACATGGTGCGTTGCAGCGCCTTTTGGGGAATGCCTGCCAGAAAGAATGTCTGATCCTTGAATGTATCGGCGGGTATTAGCAGGTGGGCCTCGTTGTTGGAGGCAATCCCCTCCAGGAAGTTGCCCAGACTATTGCGGGCATAGTGCCCCGTGGCCACGGCATCGTAACCGAGATTCTCCAGGGCGTGCTTGTGGAAAAGGTCGAACTTAATGTGGCGATTGCACAGGATGTCTGGGTTTGGTGTCAGTCCCAGTTGGTAATCGTCCAGGAATTGGCTAAACACCGCCGTCCAGTACTCGCGCACGTAGTTCACCTGTCGCAGCTCCACGCCCAGCTGCCGGCACGCCCACTCGGCGTCCTTCAGGTCCGCCTCCCCGCTGCAACGACCCACTTCGTCCACTTCATCCCAGTTGCGCATGAACACGCCCAGCACATTGAATCCGCGCTCCGCCAACAGGTGGGCGGAAACGGCGCTGTCCACGCCCCCCGACACGCCCACCACTACGTTGCGGATCATTCGGCTAAGTGGGCAGGAGAATAACTTCAAAGTTATGTGACGCACGTTACACAGACAGCTGTTTTTTTGCGGCAGAAACAGCTGATGTGCTTTTAGTGAGACCGCAGTGCCTCGCCGTTGTTCGGATTTGGTATTTATTTGGGGTCACGGCGGTGGTACTATCGCATTCGTGGCTATCGATACTATCGCGCAGTATCGGCGTCGATGGTTGACAGCTTTAGTGGCTGCGCCTGGCCCGCCGCCATAACTTTACAGTTAGTTTCTTGGCCGATTTAGCCGCGACTGGTTCTTGGTTGGGGAAGATCCGGAGGCCCTCACGTACCGAGCGTCTGGTTAAGTCCGAATTTCGAGCTGTGAAGTTAACTGGATTGCGGATTCTCGTGCGAGCCGAACGAGGAAACACCAGGAACGCCATTTTTTTCGAGTGAAGGTGCGTGTCCGTGTGTGTGTGTGTGTGTAAGAGAAGAGTCATTTCTGATTTCACGCTTTCCCTTTCATCCGTTCTTTATCCGTATCTCCTTGCAAGTCTCATTCGGCTTGCTGGAGTTTCGGAGAATTCCGGTGTTTCAATTTCTGCGAGCTTAGATCCCTGAAATCCCCGACTATTCCAGGCTAACTTCTCAATTCTGAGATTCTGAGAATCGCGTATGTGGTACAGTAGCTCCAACGAAAGAACATAAAAGTGGAGCGAAACTAGTCGCTGCCTTTTTCAGTTTACAAGTCGAAACATGCACACTTTCGGTGTGGTTGCTGAATTCTTGTGAAACCACAAACGCATTTCTGTAGAGATCTGTGTGTAAATAGTACCACACACATACAAATTAAAAAAATAATTGTGTGAACTTTTGAAACGACATTTCCGTATTCACCAGGTATTTCCTTATTTATCTCGATTTACATTCTTCATATGGTATTTTTGTAGTATTTAAATAATCAACCACGCGGAGAAAACTCGGTTATATCTTAAATTGTATGGCTTTATTGGCATTTCAAAGCATAAACAAGATAATGAATGAGTTTCGAACGTTAGTTATTATTCAAAAATCCCTGCGCACTTGTTCCAAAATATCTTCAATGGTTTGAAACATTCTAGCAATGTCCCGAACAAAACGCTCGATTTTTGGCCCTCTGCGGAATATGCATATTCATATATTCAAATTTAATCAAGCTCAAATGTCAGGGGCAGTATTTCAATGGGAATTACCCGCCGTCCCGGAGAGCCAAACACCAAAATGCAAATATTTAAATGTATTGACACGAGGCGGGACTGCAGATAAAAGCAGTCCTGGATTAATGGGAAAATCGGCTTCGGGGCGTCACATACGTATGAATTATGGGCTATCTTCGCGCTTTGGTCTATGGTCTATGGTCAATTGGGCAGTGTGGCAGCATGTATTAAATTAAAATCGTTACTCTGCTCGGACTCATGTCGATATCCCCTGAGAACAAAGGGAAGCCAATTAGACCGCTTCAAGGCGGTGAAGAGAGGGGGAAAACGGAAGAGGGCGAGAAGTCTAATTAAAAATTACGCCAAATAGAATCACGGGGGCGGGTCAAGAAAGTGAAGAAATTGAAGGAGGGTCAGCGAGTCGAGCTGCGTTAATTACGGGCCAAGACTCCGGTTTTGGCCCAATGCTGTTGCGGTTCCCAAAACTTGGCAGCGACGACAAAAAAGATACTTTGAAATCACTAAACATTTATTTTATAGCCACTTTTGAGAAGTCAAAAACATTTGAAATATCTGGTGCACGCATCTTATAAACTACCAACTACATAAAACCAGTGCTTTGATTGCTGCGATCGAGGAAGTGGATCACTATTATGCATAATATTGCTGATAAGCCAGACCTTTGCTATTCAGGACACGCGCTCATCTCTGCTGGCAGTGGTTTCAGGATTTTAGATTCTATATTCCATATTCACTGGCCTCCCCCGACCACGCCCCCTCTGCGCCCACGTGGCCTCAGCTGTCAGTCTGTCAAATTGTGTAGCACACTTTTTGGGGTCGCCTGGCACGCGGGAGCACGGGAACTACGGGGAACAGGGAAACGAGGGAAACAAGAAAAATGCGGAGACACTGAGCAATTTGTCAGGGCTTATATAATTTGGAGTGGAGCCCGGCCATGTTGACGCCAAAGTTGGGCGATTAAGTGGGCAGCTGGATGCTGGGTGGATGCAATTGCATTCGAACGGAAGTAATTACAGGAGCGGCAACGGAAGTGGCTAACTTTGTTTCGCTGGCCGAAAGTCACTGAGAAGACGTAAACAAATAGTTGAGTGCAAATATTTAAACAAGACACTTTTCACTCGGGTGAGCGATGACAAATGAACACGGACGCCGCAGAGACAGTTTTCCGTTTTCCTGGCTTTTTCTGGGTTTTCCTGAAAGTGCTGCATCTCCGACTAATTGCGCTTAATTTAAATTCCGACCGCAAAACGACAACCACACACACACACACACTAAACTAAACCAAGCAGCTTGAAAAGGTTTTTCAATTTCCATTTCGTTTTCCAAAGCCCTCTTTCGACTTTTCCCGCTTTCATTATTTTCTTACTCCTGCTGCTACCGCATTGGCTTGTTGCGCTGAGTACAAAAGCAGCACTTTCGCCAAATTTATGTGGCAGAAGGGAAAAATGGGCGGAAAAAGGTGAAGGGATTGTGAAGTACGGCGAAACCTCAAATTTCCTGTGCACCACTCGTTAAAAATTGGGAAGCTCCCAGGAGACGTGGTTTTTGGGTTTTCCTTTCGCCAGAGTCCCCTGATGACTAACTCCCCGCAGGCTTTTCCTATGAAGGCGGAAGAGGAGCCTGCTCTCGGAATTCATTTGGGGCTTCCAAACTTGGAGTTCGGAACCTGCATCATAAGAAAGTTGGCACTGGTTACCAAACACATCAATACCTCTGTGTCAAGTGCATTAAAATGGATTAAGACATATGTGCAAAATTAGCTTGGGAATCTGCACAGCCAGTGGAGAACGAATCGGAGTTGATTTCATGATGGTGAGGATTTCACCTGAGTGGCTAGATACGTATGTCGTGTGGGGGAACCGATCAAGGTGGCTTGGCCACAGTTTCTCTCAGTGTAGGGCAATACGTGCACACGTACGCACACTTGCGCTCCACACACACCAATGCAGGATGCCTTGGAAATGCAATTTGAATCATAAAATATAATTTTCATTTAATGAATTGGATCATGTTTCAACTTGTCAGCCCAGTTGCGTGCCTGTGTGTGTTTGGGTGTGTGTGAGTGTGGGTGAGTGTGTGTCATACACACATTTGCGCAAAAAGCGCACACATGAAATATATGGCATATTTTACTTGACTGAATCGCAAGGCAGCAAAGTGGAAGAATTTGCAGTTTGTGAAAATCTCTTGGTGCGAAAAAGTTTGCCAATGCAGCAGAGGGAACTCTTGGCCTTCGTCGTCTTCTTGCCACGCCCCTGCGCTCCACAGGCCCCTCACTTGCCACCGCCTCCCCATTTTCTTTATCAAGTTGATTGGGTCGACAGCATCTCGTAGCTCTTAGCCAAGGAATTCCGCAATGAAGTCGGCAAAACCAACGCAAGGGACAGGACAGCGAAGATTGAATGGAAAAATATGAACACAGTGACAACTGGGGGAGAATACAGAAGGTCTTAAGGGCAATTAAACCTCTGGAATCTTTTCAAGACTGTTCGTATTCCGTGTCAAAGAAGTGCAGAGTTCTCTTTAGTAACTTGGATACTGATGACTGATCTCAGCCCTGGGTTCTGTGCTCTGTGCACGATTTGGCTCAGTGCTGTGTTGGCTTCTGAGCATCTATGTCTGTGGGCCGGGCCTAATCCCGCCCAGGCAGCATTGGCCTGCTTGTGGGTTATGCAATAAGCTGTTACCCATTTCCTGCCCGGCGTTCAGGTGAGCGGCTTCCGAGTGAGGGCTCAAAAAAGTGCACCACAATGACAAGTGTATCCCATAACGGGCGTTTGACGGTGGCCTTGCTTGTCCTCGTTCGTGTACCACCGTGTACCCACCACCCAACCACCCACTCCCCACAAGGTCTCGCCATGTTTCATGATGTCCTTTTGGGGCTGCATTGTCTGGGCAACTGGCAACAATAACCGACGGCGACAAAGAAGTGCACAAACGCCAGAGGAAAGGCGAAGGAGCACACACATAAAACATCTCTTTCGGCCAACTATAATCCAAGTGGTTACCCCAAAAACGGGCGGAAAGTGGAGGGGTGAACTGGGAATGCGGAGATTTCCTTTAATGGCATTAGCCAGCAGCCAAGAGGTCTCAAAACGGAAGGGAAGTTCTCGTCCATCCAAAAAGAGATTTCAACATTTTCAATATGCAATCCGCACTTTAGCCTCTCTACTCGAACCTCTTTAACTAGTAACTACTGCTGAACACCTTAGTTGTGCAGAGGTTCTTATTATTGGCCTCTGCTTTCATTTTAAAGACGAAGACTTTCTTTTGGTTTTCCTGCTTTAATCGCTATCCCAAATTGTCTATTAGGGTACGGAGAAAATTGGCAAATCGGCAGCAATTCACCAGGCAACCGGTTATTTATTGGCTGGCATAAACTGCTGTTCCTATCGAGAAGCATCAGCAAAATACGAAGCATCCCAGGTTCAAGCACAAATCACACACACACCCACCCACACACACACTCGGAAAGGCCGAGTTTTCAGCCACAATGTTTGCCCATCCAACATACCACTCCTTCGCATCCTTGTTGACTTTGAGGCGAGCACAAATTAATTGGCCCATCCTCGCTGAGGTCGAAGTTGATGATGTGAAAGTGGAACTCAAAGCCGAACGTCGATGGGCTCCTAATGGCCCGTTTTCCGTCGCCAATTTCCGCCCCAGAGCGCTCAGGACACCCAGAATGCCCAGAATGCCTGTCAGGTGTTCCGCCACTCGGGCTGCTCCGCTCATCAGTCAGCCAGCCAGGCAGCCAGTCACTCGTCCGGAGTCAAGTCACAAGTTGTCAGCCACTTGGCGTGGAAATGGAAATTCCTTGTTTATAATTTATGAGTGCCAGGACTGGGGCAAGACGGGGAGGAGCAGAAGGCCGCGCCAAGTGGCTGTACTTGGGGATTTGGAGATTTACATGCATAAGGAATGCCCACTTGACATGTTGGGCCAGTAGTTGCTCACCTGTTGGCATGAATAATGGAGGCGGAGCTGCGACAGATAGTTAAAGTAGTAGTTAAAGTAGTGTCTCAGTGTCGGCTCCGGCCAAAAATAAACCCAAGTAACTTGTGCGTTTGTCAAGGCATCGTTATGAACCTAGGAAACATGATAATAGCCGTCCAGGGAACAGCGTTTTATGAGCCCTTCACCAAGAATAGAATTCCCTTGAGTAACTCGGACGTGCTGCTACTGACAACTACTACTACTACTTCCCCACAATTAAATCGCACCGAGTCAAGTCAGTGTGCCTTCGAAGGGGAACTTTAAAGGCAAACTGCTCGGCGTCTTATCTCCACGGAACTTCCGTCCAACGTAAGCCAGCGTTGAGCGGGAATTTAGCCAAAATATTGGGGAGTTTAAGTCATTTTTCCCCGAGTTTTGCCTCTGGCCTCCACATCCACCTTCACCTGCACCTGCACCCCTTTGAAGCTGTCACACCGATTACGGTCTTCAAGTGCCACACATCCACTTCTCTGACTGCTGCCTTTGTGCTCAAACACATCATAAATATGTTGATATTAAAATAAGCCGCACGAGCGGGCGACGTACTCTTACGACTAAAAGGGGGCCCAAAGACATCTGGTTAGTGGCGCTCTCGAAAAAAGGCCAAAACAGCCAGCCAGGCACGGCAAGGCAAAGCAAATCCACTTGCCGGAAAATCCTTGTAATCCTTGAATATGTAAACGCAACAAATAACATGTTGAGAGCAGAAAAGATAATCAAACGCATATAAATTTGCGCGATGAATACGTAAAATAGATGAGGCGAACGAAATGTAAATTTGGCCCTAAAAGGCGAATGGCGGGGGTTAAGTGTCGAGGCCGGTGACGTTGCAAAAAGGAGCACTGAATAAAGGGCTTAGGTCTGTCTTGCCGAAAAGCATATAAAAAACCCAAAAAGCCACGCTGTAAAAGCAACAGCTACAGTGAAAACAACAATGCCAGCAGCAACAACAGGGGATAAACATCTAAAAAGGGGAGGCAGGGTGACAGGGTGGTGGGGTGGCTGGGCAAAGGACCTGGCCTTCCATACATGCATATGCATGGGATCCTTCTCGTCCTCGCACTGTGCTGTGTCCTCAGGGTATATTCAATTGTGAGAATGTTTGGAGGATGTCGGGGAGTACCCAGCAATTACTGTTGGGGTAAACGAAACGAAACGAAACGAAACGTTGAGTTCTAGCAAAAATAATTTGTATTTTAATATTTCTACTACGTCACTTATGTTAACTCATTCATTATCCAGTTCATACTACACAGCTGAATATTGTGTTTTCCTTATTGCCAATTATATTTTCATGTTTTGCTTTAATCATTTCCATCATCCTCATCATTGCCGTATTTTATTGGGTTTTTCTAGCATCAAAATGAGTACCGGAGTATTTTTTAAACGGAATCCGGATGGAACCTTTTCGCTGCTGGAAAGAGGCACTAGTTTCCCCAAACCCATCGAAGAGAACGAGAACAATTCTCCTGATTCCGCTCCTCCAGAAGAGTTTCCAGCACTGCGAAATTTGCGCCTAACATCCGGGCAAAATTTTGATATTGTCGAGACTCCGGACCAGATTTTGTTGGTGACCCGTAAGACAGAACCCGTAATTTTCAACCAAACTCCTGAGGCTAAACAAGAAGAGCCAAAGCAACGTACACCACTGAGGAGTGTTGATAACTTATTGAAATCAGGGAATTTGATAAAGCACAGTGAACCCCCAGGTCTCATCCATACACATGAGGCTATTCAAGAAGAGCCAAAGCAACGTGCACCACCGATGAGTACTGCTAACTTATTGGAATCAGGGAATGTGATGAGGCACAGTGAACCCCCAAGTCTCATCCATACACATGAGGCTATTACAGAAGAGCCAAAGCAACGTGCACCACAAATGGGTATTATTAACTTATTGGAATCAGGGAATGTGATGAGGCACAGTGAACCCTCAACGCTTAGCCAAACACATGCGCCTATTAAAGAACAGCCCAAGGAACGTACTCCACAGATGGGTACTGATAATAATTTATTGGAATCAGGTGATGGTGTAAAACACAGTGAACCTCTAGCTCTCACCAAAACACATCAGGCTATTAACGAGGAGCCAAAGCAACGTGCACCACCGATGGGTACTGCTAACTTATTAAAATCAGATGACGGGATAAGGCACAGTCCAACGATCATCACAAACGGACCTAAACCGACTACATCCACATCCGCTAAACGAACTCAGAGTTCTTGTCGGCCCCCAAAACAAGAATCGCTATTAAAAACTCGAATCCGAGTTCCTCCCCCACCACGCAAGAGTGTCCAGGACATGAGGCCGGAGTACAGACATGCCATGGTACATGATGTGATAAAATGGTCGCCGTTCAGCGAGAGGATCCAGGATCTTGTGCAGTCTTGTCGCCCAAATCAGGTTGCTTTCCGATCATAGCCCACATGAACAGTGGCGAAAAGGCAATACTGACAACAACAATATATGAACACTTTTGTGTCTGGTTCACGTTTGATTGCACGAACAAAATCACCACTCAGATATTCATATATTCCGTTTCAGTCCTCAATTTTGCATTTTCGTTGCTTACTCGTAGTTAGGTACACCATCGGAATCTTCGATGTGCATTAGTCCATACCCGATACCCTATAGTTTAACAGACAGTGAAGTGGTGAACCAGAAGTAGCTCAGTTAAAGGGCATCGGGTAGTCGACTCCAGCTTTTCATTTATATTTCCCTATAAATTTATTTAAGTTTTTTCCTCATTTCATGTTTACACAAAGCGTCTTGAGATGCTGGACAAAATTGTAGCTCTGCTATAATTTATGTCACCACCACCTACACCACGCAAACAACTGGTCTCGCATTCGCCTTGAAACACTTTGCCATCCTTAAAAGTTTACAGCTTTATTTGTCCTGAAAAGATCTGCACGTTGTACCAAAAATATACGCCTTTTTTGTTATGAAATAAACTTTAAGTTCAAAACCTTGATGTTCCTTTGGAAAGTTACTCTTGAAGCAAACTGATCTGAACTGAACTGAACCACAGCAATCATTTCAAAAATCGCTGGTGGGTGCGTCCCGTACTTAAAGCTTATGGTAAAAGTTAAATTAAAACGTAAGCTTATAAATGGGCAGTTTCCGCGGCAGGCCACTGATCGAAAACAATTCTCAATCTGGATCTACGGAATGAAGAAGTTTTCGCCCCTGCTTGAATTTTTTCGTAATGTTCCTCCGATTTTCCGCAGCCACCACAAAGCCCAAGTTTTCTGATATGACAGCCGAGCATCTGGGGCAAACTTTTTTGGACCTAAACTTTCGTCTTTGTAGCTAATTGTTTGCGCATTCCGAAAGTTCTGCTTTGAATCAATTGTATTTCCCTTTCACTGCTCTTACTTTGCCCAATTTTTTCAGGGGGCGAAGTTTTGGGGGCCAAGACTTGGCACTCTAGTGGTCAAGTTTTGGCCAACTGCAGGAAAGGCAAAAGAGCGAATGGGGGTTTGGTCTGGTCAAAAGGCTCATAAGTCGTATGCAAATGTCACAAACAGGCGACTGTGAATGCGGGCTCTTGATTTGCTCTGTGTGACTAACGAACCCAACAAAGAACCAAACACCACGCCCACGGGCGAGATGAAGTCGTTTATGCGTTGGAGAAGGCGAGTTAGCCGCATTCAGATTTCACATATACGTGTTTTAAAGTTTAAACACCAAAAGAACAAGCCAACTCTTTTGATTTAATTACATATCTTGCGGGAGGCGCTGCTCTTTTCAAAACTTGAACGATTGCACTCAGATTTTTTTACATTAATCCTCCTATGTGTGGAACGTACCAGGTCCATGATGCACTGCATCCAGAATGACGAGGGGATACCCACGTGGCCTCTGGAACCACTATCACACACACCGACACACAAACTACTACTTTCACTATCCCATCATAACTTCCGGTCAAAAGATTTATGGGCTGTCAGAGCAGCTATCCCATGGGGATCGAGTCAGAACTGATTGGGAATTGGAAGTATTGGTAGACGTAATTTTTTTTACATTACATTAATTATGTAAATTAAGTAAGTTACAATGTATGCAAAATAACTTTTGGTATGTTTAATGTTTTGCGTTCGATGTTACCTATGTTTCAATGTCGCAAATTCATTGTTGCACATTCAATGTTGCTGATGATTTTTAGAATTTGCATTTTCAATTCGAATATAAGAAACACAGCCGCCACAGTTTTTGATTCGCGGCACTCGACGTTTTCTCTTGCACTCAGTGTACATTCTAAAAGTCGGCACAGTACGAAGTGGCCCTGAAAAGTAAGCTATGTTTTGTGCACTTAACTTGGGTGTCCACTGTGGCAGAGAGAGAGAGAAAAAGAGTTTAGGGGTGCAGCGCGACGTCGCCACTTGATTATCATGCATATTCATTCATGGCACTTTGGCTGCTCTTTTTGCACATGTGGCAAGCAGCCTGTGGGAGGTGGCGGTGGCACATGAATTATGTAAGAGGCAACAGCTAAAGTTGTGGCACGAACGCGGTGGTAAGTGGAGATCGACGAGAGAGAAATGGTAACCGATTTGAAATCGCCCACACCATCGCCACATTGTATTGGCACTAAACGCCAGTTCTTCAGGAATATCTATTCTGTATTCGATTCTGCTTTGTAAAGTGCCTTTCCTGCCTGGCTGCTCGTATTTGAAAGAATGCGTTGGCTTGTTTGCGTTGTTAAATTTTTTATTGCTAACGAAATATTTATGTGCAGGCGAAATTAAGGAGGAAAGGAGAGAGCGAAAGAAAGAAAAGAAAATTGGGGCCGTAGGACGAGGGACCCCTATTCGTTTGTTTTGTTTTGTTTGATTTATGCGTAAAGTTTTCTGTTGCCGCTTTTATGTACGAATTGTGCTTCCTTTAGCCACCGTTTCACACACTCAAAAAACGAAACAAGAAAAAACATCCGTACACGTGGATGTGTGCCACCATACCACCCACCCACCCATTCATTGGAATGCAAACATTACGCATACGCAGCGTTGGCAATTTCGGAAAAGGGTCCGAAGCTGCAGGGCGAGTGTTTCGCATCCTGCAAAATCATATTTACTTTTTCGTGCCTTGTCCACTTTAATTGATTGCGTGGGGGCGTTGTTATCCATTTACGGGCTCTGCGGTCACGCGGTTACCGCTGTCCACCGACACCACCCACAACCCACCACCCACATTCCACCACCCACACTCCACCTCCCTCTCCCCATTTTACGCAGCCAACAATTTAAATTAAACAATAAAACGCGAAGCGTAGCGTTTGCGGTTTGTGTTTTCGCGTTGGACAAGTGCTTGAATGTTAGCTCATAATGGTTGGTGAAGGAATGTGATGCGGGCAAATCTGCAATGTAGAACTTTATTCCCGTGAAAACTTCAGAGCTACTTCGTCGAACTTTCAATCCGAATCGAATAGCGGTGCATGGTTATAGCTTTAGGTTGACAAGCCAGCGGAAAGGTTCTTCGGCGAAGAGTCGAGTCTGTGGCTTAAATTTTAAACCCCTGCAGCGAAGACCAACTTGCAGGCATGGAATAAGTTATGCAGAGCAACGCATTTGTCGCCTGGACGGATGGCAAAATGTTGGCAATGTGGGAAAATAGGGAAAATGGGTAAATTAGAGAGACAGACGGGGGTGGAAAGTTGTCTTCATTTATTTCATGTCAGAAACTTTGCACGCGAATGCAGAGCAATGAAACAGCCAGTGAATAGATGTTGGGGAATAGAGACCGAGATGAAACACTGAGAAAAATGTGTCTCCAACAGAAGGTACTAGTTAGAATATCTGTTTTCCTAAAGTTCCAACGTAAATTCATCGAATTATTCATCTTTCGTTGAAAGATGTCAAATATTTGTACATGGCCGTTCTCCCAGTACGTCTGTCTGTTTTTGAACCATCGCCTTGTTTCGGGAAGTAAGCAAATTGGAACGACACCTAGGACGATAAACCGCTGACGTGGAACGGACTAATGGGATGGCTTTTCCCAGTTTTCCCAGTTTCATTGCAGCTTCCCCCGCTTTTCCGCCATTGTTCCCTGGTCCAACCATGCATTTTAATGCACAAGTTACTGGTTAATTATAATTAAATGTGTGCACGTATGCAATGCAGAATGCAATAAGAATTTAGGGAACGGCTCTTTAATTCAAATGCTTCTCTGCTGGAAATGCGCTGTCAAGTGTCCTTGGCCACCTGGGGTGTCCTTGTGCTCGCCTGGGCACTTCCTTTTCGGCCATTTTTATTGCGGTTTTCACCCGCATGTGACCACATCCTTCCTGGCCATTGGTGCTTGCTCGCAGTGGGAAAAAATATGCTAAAAAATTGCCCACGCACACCGCCAGGATAGCCATCGAAATGGAATTTAAAGCGAACGAGAGAAGGACAAAATGCCTCCAAAGAGGAATCCCCCGGCTGTCCTGTTGATATCCTTCTGGCCACAGTGATAATCGGATTTCCCCCTTTTCCCTTTTTTCCCTTTTTTCCCCTTTTCCCAGCCCGCCCATTAAGCGCCTTGTCCGCTTTTCCTCTTTGCCCACGGAGCTGGTGGACTTATTTACATTTTCCTTAAACGCCACCACTTAATTCAAAAAATTCATTTCTCCGTGGCCCGACTTAAATGATGCATAATTCCAGTGCATATTATGTAGTCCCCATAAAAGAAATGCATATTCAATATGTACATAAGTATATGGGATTGGATTTTGGATACGTACATTGGATTGCCTCGAGTTTGGATGTTTGCTGAAGCTTTCCCACTTTCGCACTCGGTATTTGGAGCATTTTTGCTTGCACAAAATTAGAAATAGTTTTGCAACTTCCATCCTCCGAATTCCGCACGTGCAGTCAGCTTTCCATATTTTCGCTTTTCCGGACCGCTGACTGCAATGCATGCCATTATTGTTGGCCCCACCCTTTTGCCATCGAAAAGTGACATGAATGTGTGCCAATCAAATGGATTATTAGGCTGGTTATGCCATTTGGGGTGTTGCACGTCGGCTGCGTTTGAAATGCACTGCTACAATCAGTGCCAAGTCAATAAAGCATTTAAGTTCCAACTCTGAGCTAAGTGTGGGTTCTATGAATAAAAATTTCAACTCTGAATTGAACATGTTTTTTGACATAAATCTGATTAATTGCAACGAAAGTCTTGGAGGATAAGTCTCAAGTATATAGTTCTTATATAATTCAGTTTAATCAATTCACTAACATTTTGTTGCTGTGTAGCGTCGGTCACGTTGGCGCTTTGCAGCTGACATCTGCAAACGTGTCCAATATGCAAATTGCTTTCAATATTAATTGCTTAATTAACATGTGGCCCCGCATGCTCCTCTGTTTTTCAGATACTAATCGATTTGGCATTTGCATATCCTTTACACCGAAAGCGCTCGCCACGAACAGGATCAGGTCCATTACAGGAGAAGCAGGAGGACTCTTTTCCGCCCCTGAATCCCCTGAAGCGGGAGGAAGGCCGCCACGTTGGAAGGAAAACGGCTTTTCACGGCAGTTAATAAATTTTTAACTGGTTCAACAATTGCCCGCGAGTTTCGCCAACTAATGGTGAGCATATTTTATTAAAATATTTAAAGACCTATTTAGTGGACCAAAGGAAAAACCGAGCAAATATAGTTCACCTCATTAACATATTCACGTAAAAAGTAATTAGCATTGCCTTTAACAAAAAATTTGGAAACGCAACGTAGAATTAAATTTAAATATTTAATAATCTGTTTGTGGGCCAAATTTGGTAAACATTCCAATATACAAGTATATACTCGTATAATTGTGTGTAGGCAGCAAAATGAAAATGAGATTAGTTATTTAGTGTTCTATTTGCACATGGAATTTGTAAACACACGCGATTAAAGATTATCACTTTGCTAAAAACTTGTTTCCTTAATTTAATGATTCAATTTGACTGCAAAGTGAATTAAAATGGCTTCCATACTCCTCACGTTCATTTTGTGTTCTTGAATCTTTTCTAGACGAGAAACGCGGCGGTGAGTGGCGATGAACCCGACGAGGAGCAGGCGTCAGCGGCAGTCGCTGAAGGCGAGGATCAGGAGAGCCAGGACCAGGCGATGCAGGACGGCGAGCAGCCAGGAGACGGGGGCCACCACCTCAGCAGCGAACAGCAACCATCGACAGAGCAGTGTCGCCAGAGGCCGCGAAAAAAATTGACGGACAAGCAACAACAACGAAGTGCTGCCAATTCGCATCCAGAGCAGGCGGATGCGGACACAGACTCCAGCTCCTGCGAAGGCATCAAAGTGGGTCAGCGGAGGAGTACGCGGGTGAGCTACGCGCAGAGAAATCTTCATGGGGATGACATGGACGACTATGACTACGACGAGGAGGGGGAGGAAGACGGCGAGGAGGAGGAGGAAGAGGAGGAAGAATCCTACGACGACTACGAGCAGTTCTCGAAACCGGAAGGACGTCGACCTGCTGGCCGAACCGCCTTGAGCGTCCGCAGCAGACGAAAGACGAAAACCCGTCAGATCTCCTATGCCTCCTCGGACTTGGAGCTGGGAATCGGCGACGGAGCCAACCTAATCGACGGCGAGAGCCTGGATAAGCGCCGCTGCATCTCCAAGGGACAGATGCGCGAATTCCGGGAGGCGTTCCGGCTCTTTGACAAGGACGGCGATGGCTGCATAACCAAAGAGGAGCTGGGCACAGTGATGCGGTCCCTGGGACAGTTTGCCAGAGTGGAGGAGCTGCAGGAGATGCTGCAGGAGATCGACGTGGACGGTGAGTGCTCCAACTCCGACAGGAACTAACTTGTGTTTGGCTTATAAACCTTCTTTTGCAATGTTTTTTTTTTTTTGGCCATAATTCACTTTCAGGGGACGGCAACGTCAGTTTCGAGGAGTTCGTGGATATCCTGTCCAACATGACGTACGAAGATAAGTCGGGCCTATCCTCCGCCGACCAGGAGGAGCGGGAACTACGCGACGCCTTCCGCGTCTTCGACAAGCACAACCGGGGATACATAACAGCCTCCGACTTGCGAGCCGTGCTGCAGTGCCTGGGCGAGGATCTGGACGAGGAGGACAGTAAGTGCCCATTACACCATAGCAAGTGCATTGCTCCATAATCCCATAACCATGCACATCTAGTTGAGGACATGATCAAGGAGGTGGACGTGGACGGCGACGGGCGCATCGACTTCTACGAGTTTGTTCATGCACTGGGCGAACCGGAGGACTCGCAGGAAAACGACGATGAGGAGGAGAACACCACGTCGCCGCTGCCCACACCGAAATCGGCGATTTCCCTCAGCTACGACTAAGGCCACCCGACTTTGCTCCATGTCCATGCTGATTGTCAGGAGAGGGAGTGCAGAGTTTAAATCACATAATAAGTTAATTGCCGACTTGCAATAATATGAACCGACAAGGATGTTCATCAATAATCGAACGGCAAAGACTCGAAAGGTGTCGTTTATTTCTTATCGACTTTTTTCAACTACTAAGCCATAGTTAATCGAGGAGGAGTCGATTGACCAGTATTAGGCGAACAAATTAAATAGAACTTATCAAATTAAAAACTTTTAATTGAATGAACGCACAGCTTATCAAATTGAAAAGGTTATTAAATAAACATATACATTCATATATATATTTATATATATATATATATAGCTATTCAATAATCGAATACGACAAATTAACCGACAAACGATTTACTTTACATCGATCTTTGAGGGAAACTAACTCCAATTTTAAATCGCTGGCTCTACCTTTTCACCCAAGTCCAAGTCCAAGTCCAATTACAAATCAAAATCAAAACTAATCTTAGAGTGTAATCGATAAATATAACTTACCATATCTACTATATCCGTGGGCTTATCCAACTTAGAAGCACAAATACACATATTTCAAGACATATCATTGAAGACGCCTCTGTAAATGTGTTTTTTAAATCCAACTGAATCCCGTTAGATCCTTATAAATATACACCCGTAAGTGGAAGTTCCTCCTAGCTCTCCATTCCTTGCTTGTTTCCTTCTTTTCTCCTTGTAGCATCTAAAACGAATCAATTTATTTAGTGAGTATTTGCTCAATTACGGCTGCTGGCGTAATACTAATACCAAAACGTAACATAACAATACGAGTATATTAATTAATATAAAATTACCAAGCTTATGCTCATTTTCTAAGTATTAAACGGACAATTTACTGAAATTTAAAATTTGCCATTTTAATCCAAATTTTGAATCGAAATCCCTAAAATAAATATAATGTATTTCAAATACTCCCGCAAGCATCTCTTACTGGGCTGGGCATTTACTTACTCCCACGCGTTGTTTTCATTTAGGACCACACTTCTGTTGACATTCCTGATTGCCAACGAGCAGCATTATTGGAAGGGACCCCGACCCCAAACCCAACCCCAACCCTTGGGAATGACTGGACGACTGGACGACTGGACTGAAGCGAACAGATTGCGGTCCAGCTGCGGTTCCTTTCCGGCACACCCCACTTGACCATCCCCTGGCCAGGAGTCCTGCTCCTCCGCTGCTGTCAACAAAATCAGTTCTTGCGCACAGAAAAAAAGGAAAAGTATCCGGAAATAAGAGCGCATATTACATTATAAAGTGTGTTTTTGCAAACACTAATTTTGCATATCAACGGTGCTCATTCAGCCTTAAAGAAGTCGTAGTTTTGTATGCGTAAACTATCAAGACATACCTCGCTTTTTTCACTGTGCATTTGGGAAAGCTGCGTAGACAAAAGTTGCGTTAATGGTCAAGTGCTCAAGTGCCTGGCCAGCAAAATTATGATGCCATCCCCGAGGACCACTCCACACTCCCCACTGCCCCACTCCCCCACTCATGTCCCACACATGTTAACATCCACTTCGCACACACGGGCCTACTCTGCGTATACGCAATGTTTTGGTTGGGGCTTTGTCACGGCCTCAAATGGACTGGAATAGCCCGTGATGCCACGATGAGTGGCTTGGAGTTCAGTGGTGAAAGAGCCTATGCTAATGCTGCGGACATTGGAACATTAGAAGGGCTTTGGCATACACACAATTGCTGTTGAGCCTAATGACATCGCAATTGACATCGAGGCGGCTACACAAGTGGTTGTCAGTTCGCAATTTTCCATTTCCCATTTCCTATTTTTCAATTGCACATTTACACTGCCTACCCACCTGGCTCGCTGTTTGTGTGCCATCAATACACTGTACTTTTGTGTGCGGCATTTGAATAATAGATGATCAATGGAAAGTGGAACCTTAGCAATTAATAGTAAGCCAGCTAATTTCAGTCCACAGCTACATCGCCCCATCAGCTTGGCAATTATTAGCAAATGATGGAAATGGCTTTGGGGGAAGCGGAAAAGGCTCCCTGATGCCGCAAGTGTCCTGGGGGATTCCCTTTTGCTGGGGAAATCGTTTTCGCCGCTCATTATTTCTAATTAATTTTAATGAGGCGCCTCGGTTGATTGATGATGGTTTTAAAAATATATATTCAATTGAAGTGAAAAACAACTCATTAAGTGGGCTTTTCTAGTGCTGGACGGGTTGGTTGAGCTCCTGTTCCCGCTCCTTCTCGCGATTTCCCTCCTGATGCGCCAGAGCCAGTTCCTGCTGCTTCTTGAGCAGCTTGTTGCGCAGCAAGGTCTCCAGCTGGACGCAGAACTCCGACTTGGCGATGCCCGTGTCCAGGTACACCTCCTGCTTGTCGCTCCTCCGGCCACCACGCCTACGCACCGCCTGTCTGCCGAAGGAGCAGCCCTGTATCATCGACGTTTCCGACGGCGAGTGACGCCTGCCGCGAATGAAACTGTAGCCAGGCAGCCAGCGGCGGAGCAGGCGGTCCAATCGGGCCAGGAGTCCGAGCCTGGAGGCCTCCCCGCTCCTCTCTTCGCTGCCGGAGTTCGAGTTCTGCTTGACCAGATCCCCCATGCTCGAGTTTGCTGGTATTTTTCAAAGTTTCTTGTTCACAAGTTTTTCGGGGAGCTATCGCCGCTCTTTCTGAGTGCTCAAACGAGTTCGAGATGCCTGCTATGTTTCAGAAAACCTCTTAACTCCATATAAATATCATTATTTTAGCAGCTTCTGAAATGTACCCTAAAAGCAAAACATCATTCTAAACGCCGGATCAAGCTATCTATGACACCCAGTGTCAGATCAACTAGCCCGAACCGAGCTCCGGAATAGTCATTCTATTCGGAAATGTGTAGCAGTGAAGTCACTTCCAAAAAAAGATCCAGTTAAATTACAATCGACAAAATGTTGGAAAATATCGTACACTTTGTGTTTGGTGCTCCGAAGGAGGAGCCGAAAAAAGATGATCATTTGAGGGACCAGCTCGTGGTCGGCCTGTGCGCCGTTGCCACTCTCGTATATCTGTATATATATGTCAAGAAGTCGCGACGCGTTGCCACGCAGGACGAGGAGCCAGACGAGCGCGATGTCATCTTCGGTGGAGCCACCAGATAAAGTGAAACTCAAATTATGGGCGCTGGTAATGTGGAGAAAGTGCGTCAACAAAGTCGATGGTCAAGAAGAAGCAATTAGCAAACGAATTCATTAAACTGAGTAACTCTCATCATGGCAAACTAAGCAGCGAAATCTGTGTTTCTTTCAAACGGTCCTTGTGGCAATTTTGAATACCCAGGGGTCTAGCGGTATATTTCAGGGCCACATTAGCGGTATACTTCGATTTTGACTTTTCTGAACCAGTTGGCGTTCGATTTTCAGTGCTTTCCAGTAAATCGATAATACATCGCATCGCCTGTCAATGTGTCACATGTCAATGACACGCACAAAAGTTATTCCTTTGCGAAAACCCACTGCGCCTGTGTACAACTCTCTTAGCTCTTCAGCCAAATCTTCAACTGCGCGATGAACTACCAACACTACAGGGCCACCACGTTGGGCACTACGCTCCAGGAGACTTTGGAGGAGATGATTCAGGTGAGTGGTAGCCATATATTTATATTATCGGTTCACACGTGTCTCTTGCAGAGCGGCGATATAACCTACGAGTTGGCCAATGCGGTCCTGCAAAAGTACGACAAGAGCGTAACGAATGCCTTGAGCAAACAGGTCACGAGCAAGATCAACTTTACGGCCGGAACACTGCAGACCTATAGGTTCTGCGACAATGTGTGGACTCTGATCCTCAAGGATGTGGAGTTCCGCAAGGGGCAGGAGGTTCTGCAGGTCGATGCGGTCAAAGTCGTCGCCTGCCTCGGAAAAAGCGATTAAAGCGCACTGAAAGTTGCTGGCAACTAACCTCAAGTCTTTCATTTATTTGGTCTTATCTGGGGAAAACGCTTGTAATTAAAAAAGTTCCATGCCGCAGACCACCTTCACATCAGCAGCACTTAATATGCCGGCTTTTCGGATGCGGATGCAGATGCGGATGCGGAGACTGTGGAGACACTTACCGCGACCGCAAATGCGGTAACCCATGACCCAGTTAGTGGAATGCGAAATCTTGATGAACTCTTACTCTTGCCAGCTTAGATTCAATGCCACCTGGCATTCGCAGTGTGGGCGTATTGCTTCCGCATCCTTTTCCGTGCTGATGGGGCATGGATGTAGAACAAAAAGGCGGCCAGGAAGCAGGAAAATATTATCCTTGCCCTCGGCATCTGGCTCACATGTTCAGACAGAGGCGAGACCAGGACCTCCACCTCGCCGGAACTACAGTCCACGCACTCAAGGTCTTCTCCCGCTTCGATTCGAAGGTGGAGGCGAGGAGGCTGCCTCCTGGCTGGTTCACCTTCCCCACTGGTAATCAAGTGGCGCATGTGCTTCTGTTGAAGAACAAGGAGGGCAGGGGCAAGAAAACTAATATATACGGACATTATCTCTCATTTTGGTAACTTATGTAGGTCATTAGGTATTATGCTGAACGGAAGTTCGGTGGGAAAATCAGCCACTAATTTATAATTATTATAATCATTTATTACAATTTTTAACAGTTCCAGGGCCTGTATACAATGTAGATTTGGTTCTAAAACAGCTGTTCTTGGTGTCTTCTTCACAATCAATTTGGTTTTAAAAGCTCTATTTCTTAAATACTAAAGTGTTCTAAGCTATTGTGCTTATCTGAAATTCCCAGTATTTCGCAAGCCCAGACTCGACCCATGAATTACCCCTTTTAGTGCGCAAGGATCTAAGGATTCATATAACACATTTGTGGCAGCACGGACTCAAACCCGACTTCTTAGTACGTTGCTAGATTGTTAAATATTTATCTACGCAATTTAGATCATTCTTTATGGATAGACACATATAACAGATATTTTGCTAATAGGTGGGGCTTTTGTAAGTATTGAATGTGTTTACAATTTGCTTTTAAAGCTCTTTTATTTTACCAACTTTGATTGCTGAAATGGTATCTTAGTTTACAATGCTTTATAAGAGCGCTTTCAGAAGTCAGCAGGAATTTCCCAATGTTTTCATTTGCGTCTGCCAAAAAATGGTCCCAAGAAGGAGGGGAAATTTTTGGGACTTACTCAAACTCAAAGTGAGTAACTTGTTCGGGGAAAAACAAAAAATGAAAAAATAGAGTAAAACTCAGTTTACTACTGAACAAACTCACTCAAAACAAATACTTCGCTGGCGTTGCCGGCAAGCACTGCTTCTCGTTTTCCTCGTTTTCCCTTCCCTTTCCTTCCCTCCCCTTCCCACCCTCCAAAGGGGCCATCAAAACGCTGGAGGCGGTCTAAAAACAACTCAAGTACTTGGCAGCGGCAGCACTCAAGACTTGGACATGGATGGATGGTCCTTTCGAGGGACCTGCGATCGAAAGTCTCCACCGACTCTGCTGGCCCGGTCTGCCCCAATTTAGCTGGCCTGGTAAAAAAACCCAAACGAACGAACGGTCAGAGGACCGAAAAGCGTGTCCGACAAGGTCCCCAACTTGGCCGACTAGCCGGCATCCGGCCAAATCGAAGACCGCGACTCCCGAGGAAATGAGTTGTCGGCCAGAAAGTCGCAGAAGTCGACCACAGGCCAGACTACAGACTACAGACTACCGACTACAGACTACAGACCCTAGAAACGCAGTATTACTGAGACCCAGTCCCAGTCCCTGTTCAAGTCCAAGTCGAGGCCGGAAAAGCCAATTAATTTGACAGCGCCTCCATAAACGGGCCACGGAAAAGTGCATTCAAGTGGAACGCGGTGCCCGCAGAGGATTCTGCTCCAACTGCCACCTGTCACGTATTCTCCGCACCGCAAAAGTGGGCGGACGTTGAACCCAGAGTTGCCATAGAACCCATATGCCAGGACGCAAGAGTCTGGGAGTCCTGGAGTCCTGGAGTTCTGGGCCTAGACGCAGTCCCACGCCCACTTAGCCACCGTCGCCGAAATGGCGACAAGGCTCCATCGGGAATGGGAGTGCAGAGGGAGAAAAAAGTACGGCTGTTGTTGAAACAAGGACTCAGTAAAGTATATACCGCCTTATGTTTGATTTAGGACGTAGAAATGGTGAAATGGTGTGCATTTGGAGCTGTTGTACTATATTATTTGAGCGGCCAAACTATTTTACGATTTTCGAAGCGACAAAATGATTTGAAAAGTGTCCGAATGTACACAGAGTAATTGGAGCTAATTTCTGCCCCGCACACAAATAAAGCCTACATGGAATAGTTCGCATTTTCATTTGATTTGCTGATTTTGTGCCAATCAAATTAGCCACATATTTGGCCAAAGCATATTCCGACCAGAAACACTATTTAATTATGTGAACCAATGGGATGTGAGGGCCACGTTTGTTTTAGGCCGATGCCATGCTATTGCGTCCTAGCAATTCATTCAGTTCGCGATTTCTCGCAGTGCACTTTAGTGATAGGATGGTCCGAGAAAAGCTCCCCGAGGCTTTTGCTGGCACCGCAGGAACGTGAACTTTGTGCCGTGCCGCCTCATTTGCACTACAAAAGCAGCCAGATGACTAAATTAATGAGATTTCCTAGTTGGCAAAGTTGCTCTGGTTCGGGGTCACCGTTCACCGTACACCGTACACCGTTCGCCGTTCAGCGTTTCGAGGTCACCCTTGGAGGCGATCTTAGCAGCTGCAAAGTGCCACGCACTTGGGCTGCTTACTTTGGGCACTTTGTCGGCAAACAGTGCCCAACTGGACGCTCCTTAATGGCTTGTAAATTATTTAAACTACGGGTTATCACTTTTGGATGGGGTTAGTTGGCTGAGCGACACGAGTGGAACGAGGGAGACGACTGCACGCCAAGTTTCCTGGGCACTGGAAATGGGAAAGGGGTGTTGGCCTGGCCCCGCTTTCAATTGATCTTCTGCAAAACGACTTCTCACGACTTTTCGCGCTGCTGAATCACCCAACTCCAGCCCAAACTCCAACTCCAACGGCTGGTAACTTTTTCAGTTGACCCCATTCCTGCTTCCTTAGATGCTGGAAATGAGAGGGGGTGGTGGGGCGAGATGGCTCCAACGGTCATCAAATACAATCTAATAAGCGAATCGCAGCCCGCGGCGCCGCAACTTTAAAGTCATTGCAGTTTATCACTTGCCAGGCGCTAAACTCCAGGACTCGGGGCAAAACTTTCGCCATGCTTTCATAAATCAGCGGGTTCGCTTTCCGTTCGCCGGTTGGAGGTTGGAGCCCCCGAAATCAGCCCTCGTATCCGGAGGAGCCACCCCATCCTCAGTCCCTCTCCATCTCCCATCTCCAAGATGCGTTCGCTTCATTTCGACTTATCATTGCGCCAAACTTATGCACTAAAAACGCACTTCTTTGTGGGTCGTGGGCTGTGGGTTGTGGGTTGTGGGATGGGGTTGCATAGCAAGTGCAACTGAAGTTGGGTAAACTAGCCCGATTCTATGGCTCTTCATTTTTTACCCGTTGAACGAACATTTTGGGGCCATGACTATCAAAATTATCGTCGTTTGCTTTCTCAGCCAGCAGATAAATCACGTTCCACAACGCCCCTCCAATCCATAAAAGTCGACTAAAGTGCGACTAAAACGCAGTCTCTATAAGCAAAACAGGGAAAATGCAGAAGGTGGCAGCTCCCAAAACCAAAAGAGTTTCACAATAGTATTGTTATTAAAAAGCGCGAGTGCATAAAGGCCAAGGGTGCTGTTGACTAAGTAGGAGGCGAAATAAAATAAAGTAGTTGAGTAAATGAGGCTCAAGAATTCGCGCACCCACGTTGCTGGTGGCATATGGAGGGAAGGAGCTGTTGGTTTTGAGAAACAATTTCGAACAATTTATTAATTCAGCGACCAAAAATGATAATTGCAATTTGGCCATAATTTTTGCAATGCATTTTTGAGTGGGGATTCCTCTTCCTGTCGGGCTGGAAGAGCAATAAAAATGCCAAGCGCGTACACCAGAACCCACCGAGATACGAGATACAAAATGGGAGATACGAGATGGGAGATGCGAGATGGGAGATGCGATGTGCGAGATGCGTCACAAAAGATATATAAAAACATCAAGCGGACAAAAGGCGAATGGACAAGGGCGTGCGTTTGAGGGGGGCTTAAAAGGGAGGGGGTTGTGGAGGGGCTATAACAAACAGCCATTTCAATTATTTATTGGAATTTTTACCTACTGACAGCAAACAGAGAAAACAGAACAGAACAGAGCAGAGCTGAAAAGAGCACAGAGGCAAAAGGCAGAACGGCAGAACGGCCAAAAGCCCCGAAAAAAGGAGCAAACAGGAACGGGCTCTGTCGAAGGGGAAAGGATACAACGGAGCAGTACAAACAGCATTCAGGACATACACAAACAGACAAACAGACATACAGAGAAACAGACACACACACACACACACAAACAGCAACAGACACGAGCATACGAAATTGTTAAATATATGTAAGCAGTAATAAAGAGCAACAGGGATGCAGGACAGCAGGGCCGTCGGCGGGGGGCGAGGGAAAGGAGTCTACAAAATATGGAGTTGGAGATGGAGATGGAGCTACGCAGCGGGGCAAATGGGTGGGAACAGAAAAAACAGGACACAGAGCGAGAACTAAAGCCAATGCACAAAATATGTATCAGAAGGTAAACTGCAATTGCAGAGCGGAGCGCACCAAACCAAAAGCATTTGTTCCCTTTCCCCCCATTTTTTCCACCTGTCGCTGCTCTTCATGCGTACGTGCCTGCCAAGCGCCACCCACCACCCAACACCACCCACTACCAAGCAGCCAGCAAACAACAAACTGCCACAGTTGCTACCCACTCGTGCCACAAGTGTCGAGTCCGAGTCCCCGCACAGTGGGGCAAGGAATACGCCGCATGTAGGGGACACATAGCCCGTCGTCCACAAGCTCGCAAAATTGCTGCTGCAAAATAAGCATTCAAGAGCCATATTCTTGTCATACTTTTATTTTGTCTTTCAAGCTCAAGGACCGTCGGAGTTGTACTTATTGGTAGTCTGTAACAACTGCTGGCCATACAAATGGGCTGGACTTAACCAGGTGGTCCTTGAACACTAAATCAAGTGGAATGAGCAGTGATAGGGGGTTTCGGTTGGCTTCTTAGTTTGCAACAGAGCAGAACGCAACTGAAGAAGATGTGCCAGTGGTCAGTGTTCTCCCCGCCTCTCAACTCTCAACTCTTAACTCTTTCTAGGCAATTCTTCCCGTTGAGGGGCTAATTTATGTCGGATTAAACCCCGCACTTATAATTAAGCCATCGATAAACACTCCATCGCAGTGGGACTCTGTCGATGGCAAATTAAAGTAAATCAAATTTTCCCCACAGCTGGCAGTTTTACCCCCGCCTCCATCCTTGCTGCCGACCCAATGATGACCCCACTCCGCTGTTCGTATCCGGGTGTGTGTGGCGAAAAATTGGTCCGTTCGGGATCCTGTGGAGCGTGCCGTGCATTCGAATGCGGCTTGGGTGTCCGGCCATCCTGCCATCCGGCCACCCGGTCACCCAGTCACCCGGTCAGCCGGTCAGCCGGTCTTCTTGTTATTCTTGTTGGCCATCCTTTCGTCGTTTGGCATTTCATTTTGCAGTTTATCTCTCTGCCATTTTGGTGTCGCAAATCTCACATAATATCCAATTGCTAGTTAAGGAGATTTGGGGCGGGACGCTCTGATAAGATTACCGTGCACCGACCACCGACCACCGACCACCACACGTGTACTTTGGGGCCCCTAAAAAATTGAACTCCATCTCTCTCTCTCCATTTGGCCAGCAGACAGCAGCCCGCAGCTGCTGAGAGATCGTTTGGAAAAACTATTTCAGCTCGATGCTTATGTAAAATTTATCATTATTATGCAAAATGGTCAATCCATGCTCTCCCTTCATACAGAAGGCGAAAAAACCTTTGCCACTTTATATGGCTGTTTGAATCGTTTGAATCGTTCATTTACCTTACAAAAATACCTTATCGATTGAATCAGAGCCCGAATTTAATTTTTTAAAATTAGTATTCGATGAGCGGGCCGAGCGTATTTCGTCCTCATGCTCATTGTAATTCTCATTGTCATTGTAATATCAAATAAACGAACAATTGAAACATCTCTTTGAGCTGCGAGCATCGAGTTGGTTACTTGCTGTTTGTATTTTCAGCCCCTTTTTTTGCCGTGTACGGTGCGGTACGGCATGTCCTGTGTGGAGTGGATTGTATATCCATCTGTATACCCCTATTGGACTCCAGCACTCCAAGCGCCCTCCTCCACTTTTCAGGGTCCTTTCATTGGCCACAAAATTGGGTTCTGGTTACGTGTTTGTGTACGGAAAGTTTTTGTTTTGTGTTCACCTGTCTCTTGTTTTTGCCTCTGTTATGGATTTTATAATTTTCCGACATATTTCCAAACAGACTGCGAGCCGGTCCTCGAAGACTTTGCTCTGCCCCAAGTGAAGAGCGGCCAATTTAATTGTCCTTCAATGACAAACTGTAATAAATCAGCAAGCAAGCTAGCGAGCAAGCGAGCAATAAGCGAAACGAAAACTGACTGAAAAGCACATCCTACCAATCTGCCATCTGTTTGCTGAAATGCAAATTTCTTTTTCGCCTCCCTTGATTATGGCCAAGGAAATTTGCTCCTTCCGGTTTCTCTGGGAGGTGAAGGCTAAGCCAGCTTTAAGTCTCTCGTCTGTCGTACGTCGTCTGTTGTTCCATTGCAATGGAAACAGCGAATCGAAGATTATGTTTGCCTGGCCAGCCAAGGATTAAATTATCACGCAAGCTTCCTGGCCCACTTTCATTCAACTCGCAGCCTCGAGAAGGGATTGTTGGATTGTTGGATTGTTAGATTGTTACAATGCCTTGCGGCAATCGAAATGCGTGTATTGCGATGGAGTTTTTAGTCTGCCCCATAAACATAAACACTTCAGGAACAGCGTGAGTTCGGATTTTCCGCCCAACCAGCTCAAATAACTCAAATTTATTGTGGAAATTAGTCCATGACCGCTGCTGCTGTGGCTCTGGCTGAACCAATTTGTATGCAGAATTTGCAATTAGAATTTCTGACATTAATAAGCAGCAATTTGTGCACATGGCACCAGAACCAGCACCAGCACCAGTCCCAGCCAGCAGACAAGAGAAACCCGAGAATGGATCTCCGAGAGGGCGAGAGGAGAAAGGGGAGAAAGTGGCGTTGGGGAGGAGAAAGAATTGTTTGGCCGAAACTGTTGCAATTAGTGTGACAAAACAAGCAACTTTTTAAAGTTCCGAAAAGTGTCGCAAGCTGAAACGAATCCAGATACCTGGCATTTGCAGGTGCTTAAGTCGTAAGTCGTAAATAATTCCATTTGATTCGGACAAGTCAACACGACAATGGGATTGCGAAAACAAAGACAAGAAGTGGCTTTCCTGAGCTGGCCATTTAAAGGCTTTTTTACTTTGCTAAGTAGGTTGTGCGACTTCCTGCATACAATTCTGAATGCAATTCTTTGTAATCTGATTATGAAAATAATCCCAAAGGTTCCAGTATCTTGGAGTATTTATACTTAAAGATAGGCAGCCCCCAAGCCAAACAGGCGATGTTTGTCGCGACATGCCTCACCACACAATATCATATGCAGATGTCCATGAGCGTCTATAAGCGAATTAATAAGAACACGACAAGTGCTTGATGCTTTTCTGCCGAGCACAACATACCCTATGTTGTGTTCTGGTACCGTGTTTATCAAAGCAGAGGATGCCAAACTTAAGAGCAGCATTGCAGGAAGCTTGTGTCTTGGCACTCGCACCGCACCCAGATTCAATTTGTCATCTTCTGATGAGCCCGGTGGCCATGTGGAAGATGAGCGATGAGCACTGTGCGAATGGGTCCTACAATGGGACACACACAGAGATTCGCACGATGAATCTCGGAAAGAGCCAGTTGCCATGCCAGCAGAGTGCCAAATGCCTCCGATAATGAGCAGCAGTACAGATTTCTGACCCCTCGACCCCTCAGCTGCCATTCCAGTCCAGCTCCACCGGAATCCAGACATGGCTTATGCTTGTTGCCCCAAAGCCCCAAAATGTAAACTGAGACCCCACCGAAGCCCCCATGAAACTTTTCATTAACACATCCACAGAGTGTCTGCACAGGAGGAAAAAGTGCAGAAGACAGGCAGCCATCCAGACTCGATGGAGGCTCATTTAAAATAGTCAAAGGCACAAAATTAGTATCGCTTTATGGGCAAATTTTTTTGTAACTTTGGAAACGCATCGACTATCGCATACCGTGTGGCTGTAAACAGTTTCGCTCTCGAATTACTTTCTTCTAAATTAGGTTGTAGCTCGCTTTGATCCCTACTTGAAATGCCCCTTTGGAAATTGTTTCTTTCCAGACCAACGCCAGTTTCTTTTTTCCGTGCATGTACGCGGCTGGGGGCGTGGCACAGGGGGCGTGGCTGGCTTGTTGCACAGCTCAAAGTGGGCGCGTTACTTAGCTTAAGCTGTTCTCCCCCGCCGCCTCGCTGGCGGACCAAAAGTTTGCTTGCAGCACTTAAATATTTATAAACGAAACTCGTGGCATGGCGGCGGGTGTGGTGCGGGAATGTGGATGTGGGTGAGGAGGTGGTGTCCTTGGACGAGGTGCTGACGAGTGGAGCAGGTGCTGCCCACTTTTGGGTCTGGCGTTTTGGGGGCGGGAACCAACAGAGCTCACAATTCGTTTTGTTTTCCCCGCCCTGCACGAAGGGTAAACAAATTCGTGGATTTTTCCTGGTGTGTGCGCGAAAATAATCAACTTTAATATAAAATAGATTATTGATATTTGCTCTGTGCTGTGCTGTTCTGTGCTGTTCTGTTCTGTTTATTTGTTGTTGCTATCATAGTCCCCGGTGTTATCGATGCTATCGTGGATGTTGCACAGTGGCAGCTATGCTTATTATTATTCCACCGTGCACCATGGGCCACACAATGCTGATGGTGGAACAAAGTAATTGAGCTGCCATGAATACACAATGTTTTCAATGTTTCAGACTTCAGAGCAGATATATGTATATTAACGTGCAAAATTAGCAGTTTTTACTCATTATGTTGAAGATACAGGTAACTGCATCGCACCTGCATCAGATGGCTGCCCACTGTGCGCAAAAAATAATATTTCCCTATTACCATTACCCTTTGAAAGACACACACAATCCCACGTGCAAACTGCTGCATATTTGGCGGAGGTGTGTGCGTTTGATTGTGTTGAATGCATTGAGTTGGATTCGATTGAATTGAAGTGAAATGAGAACGAGCTGGCGAGTGTGGCGATCTGAAGGATGAAGGAGGATTCGGCTTCAAAACACACCCACACCCACACGCACACCCACACGCACACCCCCACTCACACCCACATTCACAGCCACATTCACAGCCGGTTTTATGAAAATGGCGCCTTTTGGGCCCGAACCATAAATAAGGCAAATGGGCCATGGGCCGCAACAGCTGCTAACCAGATTGTGAGATACTCGTACAAGATGTGGGTGGGCGGGGGCGGTGGCGGTGGCGAAAGCCGTGGAGAGTTGTCAAAATAAAAAGCCAAGTTAACAAGTTGCTGGCTTGTGAGCCCTTTGCCCTGCCTCCTAATGGCTTGCAAGTTGGCTCCAATAATCGTATATTAGCCATTTTGTAAGAACCTTCCGAAACCCAATAGATATATTCTTGTTGCATACGTATGTAACAATATATTTTGCTTAGCATTAATTAATAATAGAACACACCCGATTCTTGCAGTGCACGCACTTGGATACATTTCAGGCTTAGGTCTTTCGCCTGTTCAATTTTCCACTCCTTGGACTCGATGAAAAGGGAAATTGGCAACAATCTGCAGATCTCCTGCCTCACTCCTTTGAAGAGGAGGCTCATTTTCAGCTGCTCATCTTTTTGCTTTCCAGTGGGTGGTGGGGCAGCCACCGCCCCATGGCCATGAAAATATAAATTTTTGTTAACCTTTTGCCGCTGGCTGACGTTATCCTAAATCAACAACAATGACTGGACCTCCCACCCGCTGCCGCCCACCGCCCACCGCCATCCGCCATCCGCCCACCGCCTTCCGCTTTCCGCCCCGTCAATTGTGCCAATTGCCTGCCGCTCGTCAGTTAATCAAAGTAAAAGCCGCACTGGGTAGTTGGCTCGTTGGGTGTGGGCCATTGGGCCGAGGACCGCGCAACTCGCCCCGTTTTTCGGAGCCTCTGCAAAAATAACAAAAGCTGCCGACAAAAGTAAACGCCGCAAGAAGACATAAACAGGAAGGGGAGTCTGGCTGGCAACGGACAGGAAGGGCAAACAGAATACAGGGTTATCCATCCAGCCACCGAGGCTCTATTTTGTTAACAATTTGAATTCTTAATTGTCGGAAGTGTATACATAGGCGGCCCACCATCTCAGTCCTCGCACTTGAAGAGTTTGAAGAGGACCTCTATCTTATATCTGGGGTTATCCGCTATGATATCGATGTTCCGTAACCTGCAGCTAGTTGTTTTCGGTGTAAAATGCAGGGCAGTACACGCTGCCCGGTTCCTTGGCTCCTCCGTCTTTTGGCAGGAAGCCAAAAAGTTTTCGGCATAGAAAACGGTTTTCCACCCGTCTGCCCCCAGTTTTCCAGCAACCTTTTTGCATTTTGCCAGCGATTTGCTTTCGATTCAGAGGCGTGGGGCGTGGCAGGGGGCGGGGGGCTGGGCTGGGTGAGGGGAACCATATTTTAGCGCATCGATGGCGAAATATTTTTCAATTTTTCAACACATTTGGCTGGCAGCAGCAAAATGCTGCTCATATTTTCACAAGCTGTCAACATATATCTGGGGGGGGGGGGGGGGGGTGGGCTGGTTGGTTTGGGGCAAGATGCAAGCGGCACGGCGGTGGGGGGTGGGGGTGTTTGGCTGGGGAATGGGGGTTGCTGCGTGTGCAGTTCTGGCAATGTTGCAACGACAGCAACAACAACACACTCGAAAAACGCAATTTTTCCGGCGGTAACTTTGTAGTTTTTAGTAGCCTGTAATTTTTATGAGTTTGGCAACAAAATGAAAATGTAACCAAATTGTCTGCGAATAATTGTAACTATTTAGTCTTAGGCGCAAGCTTCTTTTCGTGGCAAAAATTATGTGACACGCCATTAAGTTTGCTGGTTTTGGCTATAACGCGGTCATAAAATGCCTTTGTCAGTCAATTAATGGAAAGAGAAGGGAAAACTTATTGCACAGCCCCACTGATTTTTCCGAGTGCAGTACAGGCAAGCAGTGCGGCGACAAGCACGGCAGCGAAAGCAGTAGACGTACAGCAAACAACACTTGTAAAAGTGACGCCTTCCTTTCTGTTTTTTGTTTTTTTTGTTTTTTGCTGTCACGCCCATTTGCCAACGCTGATTGACAAAGCAGCTAGCAAAAATGTAACAGACTCGAAAAGAGAAAGGGGATTTCCCGTTTTCCCCTTTTCCCCTTTTGGCGGCGACATCAAACAACATGGCATAAAATCAGCGCAACTGCCAACGTCGCTGCCAACGTTCGCCTGCACTGCTTGCGCTGCTCAGTGGCTCGTAAATGGGCAAAACACTTCTACAAAGTGCAGCTTACATACTTTGCCCGCCCCCCGCCTGGTTTCCACCACCCCGCGTTTCCCAATAGTGCCACAGAGAGAGAGAGAGAGGGGGCGGGGAGAAGGACACATTAATGCGTTTATGCGTAGGCTGCTGCTCAAAGGATCAGCCTTCGCGAGGGCGCACGCTACCGTTGTCCGCATGGCAAAGGGAAGCCCGCTGACGGCAAGCAGTGATTTCAGGAGTATCCGCCATGTGGGACCATTGTTATGGCGTTGCAAGCATCCCCTTTGTATTGAGCCCCGGAGTTTTGGGCCTGGTTGACCGTCCCGCCAGCAATTCACGGTTCTGCTTGGTGCATAAACCGCGGCTCAGTGGCATGTGGCATGCGGAGCATTTGATAACGCATCGGCGTAGCACTTAAAGCGCATGCAGCGCCAAGTCCCACCCAAAAACGCGCCCACTTCGAAACTCCGGACCATTCAGCGATTAAGGTGATTTTAAGCGCACACGCGTTTTCCGCGCGATTTGATGGCGCATTCGGTCGCGTTTGATTGCACCGCCCAAGCAATTAAAGTCGCCTCGTAAAGTCGGGACTCGAATCGTCACAGCTTCGCAGTATCTACTACGCGGCTCAAAATAATAGGGACCAACCATTTAGTTAACCAAAAATCCTTCAATTTAAACAAATTAAAAGATTAGGGTGCAAGACATTAGCGCTATTTGATAGTGTTTAATCTTGAATGTCTATGGATAAGGAGGAAATGTCAATACATTTCATTTCCTTGATGTTTGCCAAAGCTAGCACTTAAATGTGGTTTTATTCAGGCTTCCTCACTTTGCTAACAAAGGCAGCTAGCAAGTTGACCGCGTCTGTTGTTGTGCGTGTGCGGTGCGGTACGATGCGATGCGAGTGTCTGATGATGACTTCCGATGTGGGTGCCTGTGTTTGATTTCAATTTGGTTCGGTTATTGCCTTGGCCACAAAAAATAATAAGCCAAGTCGTCAGATGGGCGGGCATAAAACTGGGCTTGACCCCTGACCCCCGCACATGCATGTTAAATGCCCTTCCGAATGGAGAAAAGGCTCCGTGCAATGGCATGCGAAAATGCGTTCAATTGAAACTGGGTTACGGACTATGGGCTGCGGCATACGGAATACGGGCAACGGGCAACGGGCAACGGACTACGGACTACGGATTTTGGGGCACGGATTGCTGGTTATGGCTTATGGGCTATATGGCTAATGGGGCAGATTGGGTTTTTCGGGACTGCGAATGCGATGACGATGCGACGATAGCCTGGATTTCGGGCAGAGGTCGCAGTTCGGAATTCAGAGGTCGGCAGACCGGGCTGATTGAAATAGATGAGCATGTCCAAGCAGCATTACATGGAAAGAAATCCAAGGCCACCTAAAAGCGAAGCTTGCTAAGCAAAAAAGCGCTGCCACTCAAAGATGCCTCAACAGATTTGCATAAAACTCCTAAACGAGATGGCTGAGAATAAGCTTAATGATCTATGTACACATTTACTTGTGAAAGGTATTTGGCTGAGTGCAGCCTCAGCTTTTCTTCGTCCTGCAGTTGATGATGGGGACGCCGTATTTGTTGGAGAGCATGGGGATTGACTAATTGATGCCCATGACATCGAGGGGATCAGGATGAGGATGAGGATGAGGATGGGGTTGAGGATGGGGATGGGGATGGGGAGAAGGATGCACAGGCAACTTAAACTAAGGCTGCGATTGGTGACATTTTGATTGATGGCCAAATAATTTTAATTGGCTTTGGTTTCGACCAGACCACGCGATTCAGTGAGTGAGTGAGTGAGTGAATGAGTGATTGATTTGTCGAGTGTTTGATTCGATAATTGAATTGTTTATTCGATTGCGAATACAATTGCCAGCGATGGAAATTGGTGGCGACACGGCGCTATGATATGATTCCTATGATGCGGTAAAGGGGAACCTTAATACAAAAAATGCATCAATCACACATAAGTAGAAAGCACTTAAAGGATTTGCATATACATTTAAAAGCAATGCCCATAAGCGCACTTATAAAACGTTGAAAGCGGCAATTTAGTCGATTAAAAGTTAAATCGTGCTTATGTACTGCAAGTGGAAGATATGTATATGCGATTAACAGTAATGCATTTGTAACACTAATTCACACTTAATCCCTCCTTGAGAGCATATCATCCGCTTATCGGAGATTGATTAATGACGAGGAATACCTTGCATATGAGTGGAGCAGCAGGTGGCAGCCGTAGAGCCATCCTTTCAGGGCGACGGATGATGATGGATCCATGATTGATTCGCATTCCCCAAATGCCTCCAGGCGAACGGGCCACGCAGCCATTATCACTTTCTCCCAGCCCCTGCACTTTGCAATTTGCACTTTGCACTCTGCCCTTTCCATTTCACATTTCGCCAGATAATTGCCTAATGACTAACTGCGGCCAGGCAAATGCACTGACATGGCAGAGAAACATGAGTAGCAGCATAATGGTTTTTCTGGCAGAAATTCTAAAATTCTCCAGCTCAACATTTCAAGTG
This sequence comes from Drosophila teissieri, assembly GCF_016746235.2. Lineage (NCBI taxonomy): Eukaryota > Metazoa > Arthropoda > Insecta > Diptera > Drosophilidae > Drosophila > Drosophila teissieri. Next base: position 843,212 of record NC_053034.1, on the reverse strand, counting down.
TGAAGTACACTTGCACCTATCCGCGAGCCACCTATAATTTGTATGAGTGAGTGAAATATGCCCTTCTGTCCAACTCACTTCACAGTGTATGCGCTGCGAGCAAGCAAAGTAGGGTCATCGGAAAATTCGAGGGAAAACAGCAGCAATCCGTTCGATGCCTGCAACCGACTCGGCTGGATAAACAACATTATCTGCATGCCGCATGGCGACCCGCCGCAAAAACTAAACAAAACCGATGCTCTGTTTAATCACAAACAAATGCGTCCGGCGCAAGGCGGTAAAAATAAAAGCGGAAAGCCCCAAAAAACCCGTGACAACCCAGGAAAACCCGTGAAAACCCATGAAAACGGCAACAGTAACAACAGAAACAACAGCTCCCGGGGCGAGAACAATGCAGGGATTTCGATCCCGAACCCCAAGCCCCAAGCCCCAATCCCAAATCCCTAACCGACTCCCCAAGAAACCCTTTCAACTTTGCCGAGGCGCTGCCACCACCCACGACTTTGGACAATGACAAAACGTTACACACTTTAGCCGCTATTAATTTTGCAAAAAATAACCAAAAAACGAATTCGAATTAAGGCGCAGTGTTGGAGAGCAAACTTTGAAGTACTTTGGCCTGCAATTTTCGCAATTTTCAGTGAAATAATTTGGCATTGTGGACGGGGGTGGTGGGGTGGAAACTGAAAAATGGAAAATGGAGGGCCAAAATGTGTATCTCGCCCACAAAAATAAAGGGTGAATGTGGCTCGCTTGTGTGCTTAGCTGTTGAAGTTTTCAATAAAAACTTTTCGAGACACAACAATTGCCTGTAATGTAATGGGATTTTGCCACTTTTTTATATAAATAATCCAGCGAGCAATTCCCGAACGCATTTCTGTTTAGGAACTTTAATTTTCATTTCGACACGGTTGAATGTAGAAGTGCCGTGTGTAACGACGTTCGTTCTGCACATCTAGCAAAACGTATATGTCATTAGAATTAATCAGGGCTTTCGGTCCTGATTACCATTATAATACCCTCGAAATACCCTGTGAAAATGAGAGCAGGCGGCAAAGGGGTAGAAGGGATGGTCTATATGTAGTTTCAATGCACATTGTAAACGCTGCAAAAGCGAGAGATGGGTGAACATTCTACTGCGCACCGGCAACAACAATGCGGCATAACTTTGCGGCTATCCAAATATTGGGCGGTGGAGGGCGTGTCGACAGTGGACGCTGGGCGGTGGGCGGTGGGCTGTAGGCGTGGCAGAGGTTCCTTTTGCAATTTTGCACATACAAATAATTAGTTGCAACAACGGCCGCACGGAATCACGAACTTACAACACGGCTGCCGCTAAAGCGAAAGTCGCTTTCCATGGGATTTTCCGCCCATCCGCAGAGCTTCCCGTCCGCCCCTCGATTTTCCACCCGCTGTGGCCACAGGCATTTAACTGATTTGCGCTGCTGCGATGATTTCATTTTCATTTTGCACCGGCATGCCGTTGTCGCTGCTGCTGCGGCTGCTGCTGGAAAGCGCATAAAAAGCATAAGCGCGTAAATAAAGTCAACCTCATTTATTTTGAATATAAACTACATTTTTTACGACTGCCAGCCGCAGTAGCAGCGCCCAGCGCCCCAGCGTCCCCACTCGAAGAAGAGGCAAAAGTCAAAGCGCTTTTCCAGCGCGCGCGGGAAAGTTGAGTTGAGCAAAGGAAAGCCGGGGAAAAGTCAGCAGTTTGGCGACAACAACGGCGTAGCACTTTAGCTGCGAGAGCACTGCGAGAAATCGTGTCCATACCAGAGACTGACAGACTGCAGCAAGCCACCGGCACTCTAAGTGTCTCAGCACCCGGCTGTTTGTTGGCACTCTATTTGCGGCAATATCAAACACCCGGGTGTTTTTTGTTACTTGCACAAATGAAGGGTGAAAGGGAACATCCCAGAAAAAGGTCGTGCAAAAAACAATATTATATATAATATTATTAAATAATATTGATACTTAATTAACACTATTCTATTTCTATTGTTCTATCTGGCATCCAAAGTGAAATTATAAAATTATAAGTACGATAGCTGAAAGTATTACGTTACATTAAAAGGAAATATGTAATTAATAATACTAAATACTAAATAATACTAAATGCTAAATACTAAATAATACTAAGTACTAAATACTAAATAATACTAAATACTTAATACTAAATAATACTAAATACTTAATACTAAATAATACTAAATACTTAATACTAAATAATACTAAATACTTAATACTAAATAATACTAAATACTTAATACTAAATAATACTAAATACTTAATACTAAATAATACCAAAATATAGGTGCCCTTCTCTGCGCTTCTCAAAAGTCCTACGTAAGCAAACCACTTTTTCGATGTTTTCTTTTTAAATACTAATTGTGAGTGAGTGGAGCAGTGATTTGTAATATATGGCAGCAGAGGATATCAATAATGTGATTTCGACCTACTGGAGGAAGTGCCTGAGCTAGCTATTTTCCAGGAGCTACAACCAGCTGTCAGCTCTGACGTGGAAAGAGCTTGAGGAAAGGGGTGTTTGCAGACACCCGAATATTTTGAGCGGGTGTGTGTTAGTACCGGACACTCAAATTTGTTGAGTGTGATTAGGGTGGCAGTTCTCTGGTCCATACCATAACATAAAATCAATGTTCGAACATTTTCGAGGAGCTCTCTTTTGAATCAGGGTGCGCACCAATTGAAGCCTCCAAGTGTAGTGTTAACAACTGTGTTCCATGATGAATCTGTCCCTTTTGGGTCCGTAAAAAATCAGTTTCCTCCGCATTTGGCGATGAAAGAAGTTGAATGATTTGGGTAGTTTCCGAGTCATCGACGGCGACTGTGGGCGGAACTCTTTGATTGTCCAGACACCGTAAAGCACGTGCTTTGAAGCCCATCGATGGCTGAGATGGTTGAGATGGCTGCATCCGCAAGAGCGAATGCAAATCACTTGCCTGGTCGCTTTTTTGGCTGACTTCGAGTTTTTACTGCATACTTTTCTCTCTTTTGAAATGCCATCCACGCCGCCCGGATATTCGTGTTGTTAAAAATATGAAGTAATTACATTTGCTGCAGAAGTTTTCCCTTACATTTCCACCTATTAGTGATCTGGTTAGCCAACTGTTCCGGGGGCAACTGACTGTTGTCAGCTTTTATGTTGCCACGCGGAGTAAGGAGCAAAGTTATTGTTTCTTGCCTTTTCAAGCATGCTTGTTGGTTTTATTACGCATTGTTGTCGTCCCTGTTTTCTGCCACTTTATTTATCCTATGCTCTTATACTCCTTTGCTCCTTTGCTCCTTTTCGCCTTTCCTGCGCTGTCTCTTCAAAAAGGTAAGCACTTTTTATTGAGGTCTCGATATTAAAGACAAAGGTGGCAGTGACGGTGACGGTGGCGGTGGCGGTGGAGGTGGCATATGGCCAACAGAATTCAGTGCGCCGCATGGGCGTGGCGCGCTGGGAGGTTTGGGGTTACAGTTCATTGCCGCGTGTCGCTTGTTTGCCTGCAAAATCTGCGACCGAGATAAAATTAACCAGCTGGAGAGAAGAAATAAAGAGAATGCATTTGTCATGACCTCGAAACGGAAACAATTGAAAAAAGCTTTTCCTATCGCGCCACCGACAACGACAACGACAACGACAACGAATTCGGTTTGTCGTCCGTTGTCGTTCGGTGGGTGGGGGTGGTGGTGGTGGCGGGTGCGGGGGCGACCCCGGCTTTTCTGTGGGTCGTCGGTGTCATAGAGCACCTCAATCTCCGCCCCCGACCTCCGACCTCCGACCTGTCCCGCGCCCCTCATCGCAACTGTGGCACACACCGAAATGCAGCTGACATAGAAAAACGGCTTTTTATGTGCACCCAGCACATATCTGTGTAAAAGTATATAGATACATGTACCGCAGGGTGAGCCCGCTGTTATCGAAGCGAAAAAGGTTCTTGCAATGGCATCATACTTTAAGTTCTTCCATTTAAACTATAACATCAAAGGAAGCACCTTACTGTGACCCATCATGGCAATCGTTATGTGCTAACCCTTGAGTTGTGTTAACTTCTGCTGCAGTTGGGCCACCCTAACTCGCCCAGCACATACCGGACACAGTATATAGTCAGACTTGCTCTTAGTTGCTGTATGAAGTCGCCCGGCTCTTCTTTTTTGTGCTCACACAATGCAGTGGACCCCGTCCGGCAGCAAAAACATTCAACTTACTGCCAAGAAAATTCCTTTTCTCTGTGCTTTCCCTCGTTCCGTTCCTGCTGTTTGTTTGGTTGTTTGGCATTGAGCAAAGTAAGTCAACTGCTCGAAAAAAAATAAAAATAGAGTGTAGAAAGGAGAGGGGACTGAGATTTAAACGGGTTATAGCCTCTGTCCGTCCGAACAGTTTGACATCCCACACGCACCGTCGAGCCAGGTGAAAAGTACCGGTTACCCCGGAAAAGCGGAGAAAATTGGCCTAATCCGCATGCCAAAAGTCGGCTTGCTTTCCAGTCGGAAACTTTGCACTTACGTGGCAAATAATCTTGTTTTTCATTAGAGCCGCAATAGTGCTGTTCAAGTTTTGGCAAACATTTCGACGTTTATTATCCTTCAAAAGTTCGATGCATTCTGTGCCGTCAAACGAAATATTTCAGCTTTTATAGATTAAAATGTGCTTTGTCTTATTTTTCAATTGCAGAATTCGACTTACGCAAGGAATTTCGCAAAGAATTCGCTGCTAACTGAAAGAAGCATTTGTACATATTACTGAGTGAGCTGTGCACATGATGTTGTGTGTCAATTAAAAATCCAAAATAAAGATTGCAAAATCTCGGTTGCAAAACGGCTTACCAAGGTATTTTGTGCATTTAACGAAATGGAATTCCTTGAAATTCATTTCAAGATTTGTTTGCTGACAATTCCCCAAAATGGGATTCCATAAAGTTACACTAGGAGTTTGTGATGTGGCAGGAATGATGACAAATATATCGATACGAATTTCCACATATATAATAGTGTTTATCAACTGTGGCACAACAAATCTTAATTATGATTTAGCAGTAACCTTTGATACACTGAGTACGCTGTGTGCCAATGCATTTAGGGTTTAATTACGGATTAATAATGCACATTAAAATTAGGCAAGCTTTATTAGGCCAAGTTTAATGTTCAGTTTTGGCCAATTTTGCGCAGAAAGGGAGGAGCACAATAAATCGTGCTGCATTGCAAATACATCTTGGTTTTATGCAAGCAAAAAAAATGGGAAACGTTTAATTTCATTGATTAAGCTGAGCATCTTCAAATAAAACTAATTTGATGCAATCAAACCGAAATGAGTTTCATTTCGAGCATTAGACGAGTGCAAATAGCTTTAAGCGGTGCGACTATTTGCAAACTCCCTTGCACCGAAGACTCCAAAATGAAGTTATGCATGAAAACTAAATACATCCATGAATATTCCATGTAACGATGGTCCTGGATGGTCCTGTTTGAAGCCCTTCAGCAGAAGTGCCCCAGGATGTTGGCCTTAAATGTGTGAACTAGTTCCAGAGGGATCTTGAACCCGTTTTGGTCGAGCACAGCACAGCGCACAGCGCACAGCACAAGCTGAAAATTAATTACGCTTCAACTTCATTATTTTGCATGCCTGAACATATTTGCTTTGCCGCTGCACCCACTCAAACTTCACTTCACTTCACTTCAACTCCTCCGGCGAAGGCTTTCCTTTTTAGTTTCAGTTTGGGCCTGGCTGACACCATTTTGCGCATGGTCAATATTTCAAACAGATTAGAGAGGCAACAAAATGCGCCTTAATTGAATGGCTCGGGCTCGGGCTCAGGACCTCGCCACGCAGCTGCTCCGTACAAGACATCCATATTTAATGAGCCACCAACACGTCGCGACGCATTGCTAGCCGCATCCTTGCTCCTCCGCCAGCTCCTCGCCAGCTCCTCCGCCTGATGTCAGGCCATCAGTGCCTTCCTTTCCTGTCCATTCCGCTCCTTGCAGCCCATCCCTTCCCTTCCCTCACCTCTCGGCTCCTTCGAGGCACGCACCGCCCATTTAGCGTTTATGCGGCGCGAACTACAGGAACTACCCACTACCCGAATTGCTAGGGAATTAACGATGCATGAGTCTGATGCGCCATTTCTTCCAGCTCGCGAAATCGCTTCAATTTGCTGTTTTTCAATTACAATTACTTCCCTAATGACGGATAATTAAACATTTCGCTTGATGCCCAGAAAGCTACAGGATCAATTTACAGCCAGAAATCGAACGCGGAATCCGAAAGTCAAATTCAATTATCATATATGCTATCTGCGCCATACATCACACACACATATCTGCGGCAGGATATGGTTTCAGGATAAGTCGCCTTCGAGCAATTTAATTGCGGAGTGGCAAGTCGCAGTTGCCGGTGGCCCATGAACTCGACTCGGCATTCCGCTTGGGGCATCGTTAGCGGCACCTTCGAGGCGTCACGCACTCACTTACACCTACACACCCACAGCCACACCTACACCCACACACACAAGCACACTTGCACACTCACACACTGGCAGAGGAACACACACGGGGACGCCTAGTTATATATAAGCCGAAACATAAATTTCGTTAATCATTGAACTGGAAATTTAATAGCCAAGTCCAACACACACACACACACCGTGTATGTGCGTGCACTCACAAAAAAGAGAGTGCGTTCCAAAAAGGTCTTTCATCTATCATTAATTTTAAACTCTATTTTTCTAAGCCCAATTTGAGTAGCCTTTGGAAGCGCTTGTTCTGCCTTCAAGCAGCTCAGTGACCTCTGGTTTTTGGCAGCCACATTAATCGCTATTGTAGTAAGATATTACCGCACCCCATTTCGCTCGGTGCAGCTAAACTTTCATTGAGCGCAAAATAAAGTAATGCGGAATAACGCAACGAGCAAAACAGAAATATCCATTGCACAGAGCACGTAGCAATCGCTTTGGAGCGGACTTAAGTTATACGGAGCTGGGGCTTCCCTGTTTCACTTAAGACTACGTCAAAATATATAATCATCATTTTGCTCGGAGCGGCTTTCCCCATTCCCCCATTTCCCCATTTTCCGCATTTCCCACCCCTCCCCGCTGTCAATGCAATTGTGCTGTGGGCCACGTGAAAATCTCCATAATTATGTGACCGTATTAAGCGTATAATGCGAGTTGGCCGAAAAGTTGAAAGTTAGGCAGTTCCCCAGTTCGCCAGCGGGCAATGCGAATCCAATCCAATGCTCGCCAGCGCCATAGATCAGCAAAGATAGCATCTGGTCCGCGGAGCACAGAAGAGATATCCATCGCCCGCCATTTTTGAGGGCAGTGACGAAGTTTTAAACAAAAAGGCCGATTGGAGGGCAAAGTTTTAAGAATTGTTATTATTGTTTGCATTTTTTGATTGTGTGAATTGGGCGAAACTATTTGGCCTATTGATGTGTTCTCTTTGTAGAGTTGGTGTGTTTTCCTTGTCGAGAGTTGTTATGTTCATCTTGTAGACAGTTGGTGTGTTCATTTTGTAGAGAGTTGCTGCTTTCTTCCTGTAGAGAGTTGGTGTGTTCTAGTTGTAGAGTTGGTGTGTTAATCTGTAGAGAGTGTGTTTGTAGAGAGTTGGTGTCTTCTTCTTCTAGAGAGAGATGATGTGTTTTTTTTGTAGAGAGTTGGTGTCTTCTTCTTCTAGAGAGAGAGATGTGTTTTTTTGGAGAGAGTTGGTGTCTTCTTCTTCTAGAGAGAGATGATGTGTTTTTTTTTTTGTAGAGTTGGTGTGTTCTTCTTCTAGAAAGAGAGAGAGAGATTTTGCTTGTCATCCTCGTCGTTGTTCTTGTGTTCGGACTCTCGTTCTCTCTCTCTTCGTGTTGCTGTCCTGCTTCTAAATCTTCCTCTTGCGTGATTCTGCTGAGTCACCCCGTCCTCTTCTTCCTCGTCATCGCTTTCGATTCTTACTGCTCGTCCTCATCGGTCCTCATGGGCTGGTGCCGAGGCACGACGACAACGCCATCATCAGACCACTCGATCATGCTCCTCCTTCTCGAGGGGCCCTAGATAAGGTTTCTGGCCCTGAGGGAACGGAAGCTGGCACTCGAGACGAGAATGAGCTTCGATTTGAAGGTGGACTGGTCAAGCATCTCTATGGCGGTCTTGGCCTCGCTCTCCCTTGCAAACTGGATAAACCCGTGGCTTCCGAGGACCAGCGAGCCAAGGATTTGGCCGAACGGATGGCAGAGCCTAGCCAGCTCCTGGCGGGTGCAAGCCGGTAGGTTTCGCACAAGGATCCTACTCCTTAGACGCGTCGGTCCACTGGAGAGTTTAATTCCCGCGATATTGCTTCCACCAGACATTTTGCGACTTACTTCTGCTTAGCTGGCTGGTTGTCAAATAAATGATTCGCTTAGCTGGCTGGTTGTCAAATGAATTTTTCGCTTTGAAAGTGTTACCAGATATAATTAGCGAGGCAACTTCTATCGATGGATGGTTTCCAACTCTCACAAGGCCTGGGAAGAATTGGTGACAACTCTAGCCAGTTTGAAATGATGTTCTCCATTTTGGGTTTCAGACGAAACATTTCCAAGCGAATTAGAAGCAAAACAGTCCAGCTTTCAAGAATTATACATACTGGGGTCACCCACAGAGGTTGCCATCGCAAAGTATAGCTTTCGAATTGGTTTGAGCATTCTCGCAGAATACGCTCCTTAAGCACCAGTGCTCTAGATCCGGTTGAAGGGTCAAATCGCCTTAGATTCATTTTTTAGAGGTAAATGGGTTCAGGGCACGAGCAGTGCAGCCATTAATAATTGTATACTTAACTGCATCTGACGGCGACAACGGGCCGAGGAGCGGGAGCCAAGTGCCCGCCGAGAGCCGTTTCAGCTTTTCAGCTTAAGCATTTCAGATCCAATCCGATTCGCCATCGCCATCGCCATCGCCATCGCCATTGCCATCGCCATCGCCTCGGCGTCTTGGGTCACAGCACTTGCATTAACTATCGCACTGGAAAATAATTGCAGTGGCATCCGCATCAGAGAGCAGCAGGCTTTCATATATAAGTATTTTGAAACAAAATATGGCTCGGAATTATGGGCCTCCGTTGTTTGTCTGCCCCGTTGCAGAGGAAAGGCGCCGAGGGGCGAAGTTAACTAGCAGTGCTATAAGTCAGAAGCAGCCATTTTTTCCCACATGTCCTCGGGCTCAACCCGCATTTTTGTTTTTAACCCGCACTCCGCACTCCGTATTTCTCTCCGTGCAGCGGCGACAGCGGATGAGGCAGAAACCCGACTCCGGCAGTCAACTGGCGTGCCATAAAGCGAACTGCGTTAAGTCCGCCAACAATCGCGGCAGCAGCTTGTGCTGCTTGTGCTGCAGTCAAAGTGGCCAGGACTTCGCTCCGCCGAGTCCTTCCGATCCTCGCCCCCAGCTTGCGGACCTGCTCCATTGTTGCACAAAGCTTTTTCCAGAGCAGTCACACCATAAATGCCAAGCACCCATTCAGCGCTGCACTGAGCGAAAATTTGCATGCTATGCACATAACGAACCAGGAACTTTCCCCTTGGTTTCGAGTCATTTTTCAAAGTGTTCTGCCAGGCAAGCGCTCTATTGACGCACTTTAAATCGATTTGATGCTGAAATTAGCAGAAACAATTAGCTCAACGGACCCTATTTGTTGAAATATTTAATTACAATTGTAATCCATTTCACGGTGGACGTTTTATAATTTTTTACACAATTATTCGATTGCGATTGCGATTGAGATTTCGCCGGGTGCATTTGGTTTTCAACACTTGACTGGGCATCGCCCACTTTTTTCTGGACGGCGGATTTCCCTTGGTGTTCCTGGACTTTTAGAGCTGCTTGTGGCAGTTGTGTGTCTTATTAGTATAACTCAACTCTTCCGCCTGACATCTCGTCGCCATGATCCCTAGGCCTTGTCAAATGGTGACGATGCTGGCCTAGAAATTGCCAGCATACTAGTATTTCGTATATGGAGTAAGAGTAACAAAGCGTACGCACACACGCATGCAAACATGCTGGGCAAACAGGAACAGGCACCGAAACGGGGAAAAGCCAAAAAATGGTAAATATTCCACACACTTGGAGAAAACTGGTGAAAACCGAAAGCTGGTGGACCAGTAAGTAAGTTGGGGTTTTGGTTTTCTGCCTGTCACTCCACTCCACTGAGTAGCCAATCGAATGGTGCCCGTGGCATATCAATTGAGATATCATACTCCAGAATCCACAATCCAGATACCTGCCCAGATTTTTCGAGTGCAGGACGCGAGATGCTGCGATGGGCTGGGAGTCAGCAAGGAGTGGAGCAAGGATGAGGATGAGGATGAGGATGAGGAGCCTCGGAGCAGAGGGCTCAGCAGCGGAACGAGACAACAACGCTTAACGAAATGGCTCCCTTCTTATTTGTGGAGCACTCCACGGACTTGATGTGTGCGGCGGTGTGTGCGTAGCTAGTTAGTTATATACAAATATGTGAACAAGAGGGTCCACAGAGGCTTCGCTTCGGTTAGTTAGTCTCATCCACTAACTCACGCCCGCACCAAGTCGGTCATTCACTTTGGCAGCCAGACAATCGATGGCTGGTGATAAAGAGTTGCTCAAACAGGGAACGGCCTGCTCAAGTAAGAGCACTTTCTCCGACACTGTGTGTTTCGTGTGTTTCGGGGCCAAGAAGTTAATGTCTCGCTGTAAACACTTCGAGCTCAATCGAAGCATCGTTTATCATGCTGTGTGCCAGAGTTCTGCTTCATCGATTGGCCTACATTTATTGCATTTCCTGGATTTTTTGGGGACTTTTGGTGAATGCCTTTGAGGTGACTCTTCTCGCAGCTCGTTGGTCGGTTATAAACTCGGTCCCCTCTGGTTATGTTTAATAATTTCTCAGGCATTTTTCGCATTTTTCCTAGTTTTTCTGCTTTAATTTCAGTGTGTGTGTGTGTGTGTTTTTCATCGCCCACATTTAATTCGATTCCCCTGCTATGCACACACTGTTTCATTTGCTTTTCAAATTTAACTTCCATTGTGGCATCTTCCCCAGCAGTACGCTTCCTGTGGCTTTTTGACTTTATTAAAACTAATTTTATTTTTATCTTTCCATTTTGTGATACATTTTTTCTATTCAGTTTCGAGTTGTTCATTTTTCGCTCTCCCGCAGCCCCACCAGCCCCTCCATCCCCTCCATCCCCAACAGCCGCACTGGAAATGCGAAGGATCCCTGGTCTAGTTGCCAAGCGATTTTCATTCCGAGTGCCGCTTTTTACGGCCCTCTCGCTTTATAGGCCAGAATGCACGAAATAATTTTCATAAAAAGAGCAAAACAAAGCGGCCGTATAAAAACAAAGCGCAAGATGGAGCAGCGCAGACAAACGGACAAAATGGACAAAACGGACAGATGGACTTGCGGACTTGTGGACTTGCGGACACTCAGCGGAACTACGGCATTCTAGAAAAAAGGACCCAACGAAGAGGAGAGGCTGGAGAATAGCTCCAAAAATAAACATGCAGGATATACGAGTATATTCTTTAATGTTTTAATTAAACCAAAACAGGAAATAATAATACTGTCATTTTTTTTAGCTTTTTTGCTTTCGAAACAGCGGTGCCAAAACCGAAACGCAAAGGGAGTCTCGAATTTCACGAGTGTTTTAAAGCCGCGCCATTCAGCCTCCTCCATTGCGAATATGGGACCTGAATTGTTTGCCCTTGTGTCGCCAAAACAAATATGCAGTCGGCGCCATGAGCGGATTTTGGTGGCTTATATGCTGGTCACTCCCATTTTGTGGTACCCTGTAAATGGCCCGCAAATGTATTGCGGCATTTTATTTGCATACTTTTGTGGTCGCACACAAAATGATTTAAAATGATAATTCAGGCGAGAGTCTATAGCCTAGGCCCGCAATCCCCAAACAGACTAGTCCAGCATAGATATGTAGCATAGATATACATATAAATTCATAGATATGCCTGCTGGTTTTTGGGGCGGCGTGTAATTTCGCCTTTTCGTAATTTCAATTAAAATTATTCCACGAGCGGGGGATAACGAGAGGCGCACCCGAGACAGCCGGGAAAGCGGGAAAAGGGAAAAAAGCGTACATTTCTAGCTCTTGCGGCAAGGGGCAAACAATCGAGAGGCAAGTTAACAGGCTACATAAGTAATACGCACTCGCCTAATGGGCTGCTGTTTCGGGGTGCGGGGATGTGGTATGCGGGTTGTGGGTAGCGGGGTGCTGAGTTGGTGAGCTGTAGAGATGCCTGGGACAATCCCTCCGTACCGCCCACTTCTGCCCCCGCCCTCCCCGTGACAGTCCATCAGACCATCCGTCGACGTCCCAGAGCGCCATTACCGCAAAAACTTTAACGCTGAGTTGTTAGTGGGAGTACGCTCAGCAAAAATGTTCCTAAAATCGCCAGAAAATTGCCAAGCCAACTTGAAGGCTAAAAGCGTTTTTAAAAGCGGTTCCGCCAGGAATATTCCAACTTGAGGGCGTCAACTTTAGGCATCATCAAACGACAGAGAAGTCGAAGTCTTCGATGTGAATTGATACAATATTCGCTTTTAAGGACCTCACAATGCTGGTCACCTACAGATGTCTAAGAGAGTTCTGGGCAGTGTCAAAGAGGCACACATTTGGTTGCGCTGAGGAACGTATGAAAAATGATGAAGCTTCAACAACTTTTGTGCTAATAATGGAAAGGTATTTCTCAGCTGGAAGTAAAGGCATTCTCCCTTTTTCTGAGTGCAAAGAAACAGAAGCAGCAGCAAACGAACTTAGAAAAACAAACACGCGCCACACAGCCACACTCGCTGGCACGCACACAAAGCCACATTCAAACGCACACCCACACAGGATACAAACGCACACCCACACAGGATACAAACGCACACACTGATGCTTACAATTGTCATGTCCGTGTGCCAGTGGCGACCATTTAAGGGTTAAGGGCGGCGGGCGACGGGGCTAGGGGACAAGGCAAGACAACTCGGATCATCCCCCGCTGGAGCCCAAATCCGCAGCAAAACCAAGTGGAGAAGTCAGGCAGACGACGCAGCTTAAAATATCGAAAACGTAAGGGATTTACAAAGTGTCTGAGAAGGGCTGAAATGTCTTCAGAACCCGAAAGCGGAGGCGAGTCTGTTTCGACCCGAAACCGAGAGCTAAGATGAATAACTAAAGTGATTCGCACCAAGGACTAAAGACTTGTTAAATTCATTTCTATTTCGGTTTCCATTCGCATTAGCCAACAAGTTCTGGGGCTTGAACGACACTAGACTACGCAAATTCCTCATTTGGGAAACACGAAATGTAAGTTCCATCTCCACAAGGACTCACTGAACTTGAAAAACATGGTTTCAGGTTTAATTAATAACTGTAGTAGCACAGCTTTAAGCCTGGCTTGAAGCTTCGCATTCATTTCTGTGCAAAAGAGGACGTCGTCGAGCGAGAGCGGAACTCACCACAGAGTCCTTGCAGCGCAGCTTTCACTCATCGCTCCTTGCTGCTGCACACTCACGTTATCCTGCCGGTGAGTGGCAGGAGAGCCGAGAGGAGAGCCGAGGACCTTCGGGCGCCGTCGTGCTTGGCCCTCGTCTGCTGGCCTTTATTTCATCTGGTCGTCGGTTCATCTCATGCTGATGCTGATGCTGATGCTGATGCCTTTGGCTTTGTGTAGCCCAACTCTTCCATTTGATTTCTTTGGGGGCTTCATCCGTCCTTTCTACTTTCTACTGGCGACGTTCTGCCTTAGCCAAAGACCAGAAAGTGGGTCACTTCAACGAGCAGGACTCGAATTCTCTGGCTCCATCTGAGACGGCAACTCAAGCCGACTGAGCCTGACTTCTGAGTCCTGTTCTTGTTAAACAAACCAGCACACCGTGGAAAATAATAAAATAATGCGTACCCTCGTGTACTCCTTAAATGTTTGCACTTTTTTGTTTTGAAATTTGACAAGCCATTGTTTTTATAACGAAGTTTTCATGGCGAGTCAAGTAATTAATTAATAATGTGAAACTAGTATAATGATTAGTTGTCAAGAAAAGGTTACGACCTTTGTTTTTGGTGTCTCTAATCTCTGGTCTCACTTCTTTTTGGGACAGTTTCGGAATCATGGACTTGTCCAGCTTGGCGCAATCACAATTGCAAATAGTTGACATAATTCTGAGAAAGTGACTAATCGGTTCTTGCAGTGCAGCTATACGTCTTCAGAGGCCAACTGCACTTGAGGGGTTTAATTTGCAACTTAAGGAAATATAATATAATGGCAAACTTAAAATTTTTGATAATGCCAGCAACAGAGTCAACTGCTTGGCAACCACCAAAGAATAAGTTGCAGCAGCAGCCAGAAACAGAGGCTCCTCCTTCATCCTTCATCCCTTATCCTTCGTCCTTCGCGCGACATGTGTGTGCGGGCCCATATCTTGGTTCCCCGTCATCCTCTTACCACTTGCAACTCGAAGTGCCGTCTACATGAATGCCTAGAATTAACTGTCTCATATTATTTGCCAATGCCTCTTCCATTCCACATAGATAAGAGCAAATAATTTAAGATAAAACTCCACTTACAGCTGGCAGTCCAAGCTTTGAAATTCCTTGTCCAAGGATCTGGCGATAATTATCAAATTGCATCCCAAGCCCAGAAAAACCTGCTCTACGTTCGAAATTAGTCAGCTCAGAGCGGAGAGTTGCCCAATCTAGCCTAAAAATATGCATTAGAGGTAAGCGCACTGGCATTCCACTTGCTGCCAGTCCTGGAACCCCTCCTCCTGCTCCTGTCTGCCTCTTCCACTTGAACTCCTTCCGAATCTCCGCATCTCGGCATCGTCAGGCTCCATCTGCAGCTCCATCGTCGTCGCCCTGAATTTTGCGTAGTTGTTTTGGCAAGTGCAAACGAGCAGTTTGAAGTGCTTAAATATTTGATATTGGTTTTTTCCTTGGCTCTGCAACCCCCAACCCCCAATCCCTAACCTCTTAACCCCTTAATGCCTCCTTTTGCCGCCTTTTACTCGAGCTGTGTGTAACATTTTAATGAAATTGTCGAATTTTCTCGAGCAATGAGTGCAAGTCGGCGAAGAAATTGCCACTGCAACTGAAGTCGATTTGAATCGGATTGAGGAATCGCTGAAATCTATTACATAAATGTCAGGCAAATGCATTTGCAAATTTACGCAGTTGTATAAGTACGGTGGATATACATTTATGTAGTGCACTTACTTACAGATACAAAAATGGCATTTACATTGTTAAAATAAATGAAAAATATTATAAAAGCTACCTCTTCTTCCAAAAACTCAATGACTAATTATGAAACAAAGGCATGATAATTATCACTTTCTTTTGTTTTGAGGAAAATGCATAAAATTCCTACATTTCCAAGTACTACAAGTACCAGAAGTGCATATTTCTGCATGTGTAATTGGGAAAGAGATGCAAGCGTTTAGCTGTTAATTCAAATGATTTCAAATCGAATATCTGGGCAAATTTTGTAATACCAAAATCAATTAGATAATTGTTTGCACTTGTGTGAACACATGTGAGCTTGTCTGAGCTGAGGACGTTGCTGAGCTGGTGCTTAGCATAATTGTTAAACTGTCGAACACCGAACACCGAACACCGAATGCCGAATGCCGAAGATTCAATTCCAAGCAAGACGCTCCCAGCTCCCATCTCCAGCGTCGTCCGTTCACTTGAATGGCCGATGCCTCATGCCTCGTGCCTCATGCCGCATGCCCCGTGCCACATGCGTCCCGGATTTCGGTTCGCCCTGGAGTCCTTGCAGGCAGCAGATTAAAGGGGCAATAAATAGGCATTAAGTGGGGCAGACAAGTGCGGCAGGAGCAGACAAGACCGGCGCTGGAGGATCTGGAGCACTGGCAACCGACATCAAGCAGCTCGCAGGAGCCACAAAGAAATGTAAGTAAGTCGCATGGAAATGCTTTTTGCAATTTGTTGTGGTTTGATGCCGATGCGAGCTATTCTTGAGCCACATTGAGCGAAAAAAGCGCTAAAAAGTGGTGGGCATTTAAGGAGAAACCTTCGAATCGATAACGAGATTGTTTCTTTTCCAATTAAAATTAAATTAAATTAGTTTCCTTGTGGCGATATAAAACGTGAGTGTATCTGGCTGATGTGAGACACGATATCAATATGTGGCCGATAAAGACTCGCTAATAGATTCCAGCATTTTCCCAGCGAGCTGATGCTGATGCTGATGTTGTTCCTGATCTGGACCAAGAACAAGAACAAGACAAGGACTTGGAGGAGGAGGAGGCGGAGGACCAGGGACGTCACAGAGATGCGTACAAGGATGAAGACGCATCAGCAAGAGCAGAATCAGCAGGAGCTGACGAAAGATTGTGGCATCCTTCGAGTGGATTGCTGCTAGACAAGCTGAAATGAAAGCGAATGAAAGGCCAACGAGGGGCGGTACGTGGGCGGAATGTGGGCGGTTCGTGGGTGGAATGTGGGTGGTGCGAGGCGATCCAGGTGGTGGCGGCTCTGGCGTTTCTGGCGGAGGCGAACAGCTCGCCACCGCAAACGGGGCCAGATGGAATGGTGGAGCAGCCGTGGCTTGGCTTGCGATGGAGATAAGCGCAGGAAAGTTGAAGAAGCAACCGTAAAGAAGTTCATCCAGATACAATGAAAAGCGCGGATGGCAGGGAGGTAGAGAGGTAGGGAGGCGTGGCGACTGGCTAGGGGAAAATCAGCTGCACTGGAGAAGGAAATCGCGAGTCGGTAGTCGGCAGTCGGCAGTCAGAAGAACTGAAGAACTGAACTGGGGTGGGATTTAAAGTAAGACATTTTATATGAGAAACGAATTAAAATGGAATGAACGAAACTATCAGTGATGAAGGAGCAGATTAAAGACCATCGAAGAGGAAAGCGGCGAAAGGGTAAGGACGCCAAGAAGAAGGCGAGCAATAAATAGAGATAAATGGAATAGATAGGACAGATTACAGATGGAATTTATGTATGAAGGGATGCCAAAAAAAAAATATAAGAAATGAAAATGAGAAATGAGAAAGTACCGCCCTCGGCAGAAAGAGTGCAAAGGAAAGCAATGGCAATGAGATGATGGGAAATTAACCGGAAAAGAAAGCTAAAGAAATGTTAAGGTGTGGTGCGTACTCTTTGTGCGTTACGAATAGATTAAAACTTAAGGAAATCGCCCAGCGACATGAAACAGAAGATGAAATCACGATGACAGTTGGAATAAGGAAAGGGAAGAAGGCGGCTTCAGAGGAAATTATGGCAGAAAGAAACCAGAGAAATGCAATTAAAGCGGTTAAGAACAAAATCTAGTTCTTGATGTGAAAAAGAGTGCGCATATTTGCGCCTTTGCAGATTCAGATACACGGAGAAAAGCAAACAAGTTTCTATTAGCGAACAAGTATTCTATTCCACAAATAATTCCAATATAATTCCTTTAATAAAACGAAATATGTTTTGAAAATGCGCAGCATTCGAAGCACTTTACAAATTGCCAGAATACAAGAGAAATGAGCTTGCAAAAGAGAAAAGTTCGTTGGCAATAGCTCGGATTGCCAGGGAATTCTCCGCACTTTCTCCTTGAGTTTCTCCTCGACATTCTCCAAGCCTTTCGCTTTTCCATTCTCATTTGCAGGCCAAACTCAACTCACTTTTGTTGCCCAAAAGAATTTGCTCATTAGAACTTGGCGCAGCTGGCAAACTTTTGCCAAACAGCGTGCAGCCTATTCCTGTGCTGCCACGCCCATTCTGGACCGAGACCGAGACCGCCCCCTTTTCCGGGCACCCAATGGATTTCCCATGTTCTGTGTTAGTTGTTAGTTAGCAAAAGTGAAGAGCATCGCGCAATTGCATGTTGACTACCGTAAAACTCATCGCGATGCATGGCGCACTCTTAAGCGCACCAAAGTGTTTGATGTACAGCACGCGTCAACTTACTAGGAACGGCTTGAGGCGATTCCTGGCAGCAGAAAACTGTAGAACTGCATCAGTTTCTAGTACACGAGATATGGTCAAGGTTTTTAGCTAGCCAGTCTTCAGTTTAGGACCTGCCTTCGTGCCCATTAGTTCATTGCACCCGAGAAGCCTTTCTGCAGCTTAGAGGGAAAGAACCTATTTGCCTGAAAGCTGCTGTGGCTGTACCCTGAAACCCCCCTGCCCCCGCCCATGCTTGCCGAACTATGTGGTTGGAGAAGTGTGCGTCAAGCATGTGGCCCCAAACACAAAAGTTGGGCAAACTTTTACGGCGATCTCCGAAGGAAGAACGGATGCGGGGGTGGTGGTGGTTGGGGAGGCAAATGAAGCGTGTGAAAAGAATGCACACTCACACACATACGTGCACACACGCACACACACGCAGACATCTCTGTACGGTGGATAGAAAAACAATACATTTAATTAAAGTTGAAGATGAGTTGCAGGGCACAGTGTGCAGTGTTCAGTGTTCAGTGTGCAGCTGCAACCTGCAACCTGCAACACGCTGCTCAGCACCTTAAACTACTTTAAAAAGAGCTGTTGGTGCTGGTGTTGTTGTTCTCGTTGTTGCTGAGGGGGCGGAGGTCTCACTATGGGCAGTCAAGGTGACTGAGAGCAAACTCTCGAATTTAATTAAAATTATATTTCCAACAATATCAGAGAAATGCAAAACTTTAAGGCGTAAATTATCGCCAACCTCCTGGCGTCCTGTATCCTGTATCCACTTTGCCTTCTCTATCTGCTTTCAAAGCCCTGTCTCCGTCTCTGTCTCTCGCTCTGCCTCCGTCTCTGTCGCTCTTGACCAGCAGGTATTTAGGGGACTGCTCACTCCCAGCAGAGACCCCATTAAAATATATCTGTGCGATAAAGCACACTCGAAGAAATCACACGTGTGGATTAGAGCTAAAGCTGCCGAGGCTGAGTTGCACATGACTGCGCATTTTGTGTGCATTTCCACTGATCTCCAGACTTTTACCCGTCAAAAGTTGTTTTGAAAACTACGCCGATTTTGCACTAGAGGTGTATTATAAACTGCATTCATTGGCAACTGCTGCTCTCGCAGTGTACAACTCTTGGCCCAAGAATTGTTGTCGCTTCATCCTCTCCGGGAACATCACCCCTCCATTACTGCGCCCCCGCCCCCGCCCTCTCCCTGCTGCCCAGCTCCCCTGACTGTTGTTAAACAACGCTCGACGCTATCAGCTTGATGAATAAAACTTTCTGCGCAGTCACAGTCACGTCACAAGTCCCTGCCACGCCCCCTAACAAGTTGCCAGTTACCAGTTACCAGTCCGCCAACCCTAATCCCCTCTAAGCCCCTGCAGCTCCAGGGGAGTCCCTACCACTTCGTACTCCCCTCCTCGGCATCGCCCGCGGCATGATTGTCAAGTCATGTTTTAAAATGTTGGCCAACCAAATTGGGCAAACATTTCGAAGTGCATTCGAAATTAGCAAATTGCCACTGCTAGGGCGAGGGCGAGGGCGGGGGCGTGGACTGCGGGCTGGTCGGTGGGCGTGGTCATGGCTATAGCTATGGCAATGGCATCGGCATTTATATGGCATTGCCGGTCCAGAATCACCCGAAATCATTTGTAATTCAAAGTGCGCCTTGCGTTGATTCCAGTCGCGTCTTGCGCCCTTCCTCGCCCGCAGGCCTTGGCTTGCACAAGGGGAGATTGAGTCTTTCGGCGAGCACCTAGTGGGGCACCAGGGGAGTGATGCGTAATGAAAGTGCAGCTGCAGCAGCAGCTGCAGCCACTGGCAGCAACAGTTCCCAGCGCAAAAAGCCATTTCCGACTGCCGCCAGCCGTTTCCTATGCTCACTTCGCTGCCAGCCCCGCAAATCGGAGAGTTAGGGAGGAGAATCAGAGAATCAGAGCTCAGATCGATTGGGCAGGATTTAATGAAAGTATTTAAGCATTAAAATAAGTATTGGATGCCACCTTCTTTCCTTGCACCCTAGCCTTCTTATTTCGCGGAACCAAACTATTACCAGTCAACACGAAGTACTTGTGGCACAGGGTAGCTTGCACGTCGGTTATCGCCTGCAACGTCGGTGTCGAGCTGCAGCCATAACTGCCATAACTGGAGGTGCAGAAATAATCGAGTTTGCGAATGACCAGCGAAATGGGAAACTCGTGAGCGGAGGATGTCGCGCTCGACAACAATAACAGCTAATTTCCTTCGCTGCACGCAGAACATTCTTAATTGAAAACGCTGACGTAAATAGCACGAAATAGCACGGGCGTCTCCAGGCATCCCGCGGTTGGTAAATGGGCAAAACGAGTGAGTGGCCCATCAAAATTGACAGCTGCTTATGTTGGGTCCCTGCCAAGCGGCAAGCTCCAAGCGGCAAGCCTCCCAAGGAGTTAAAACCGCCGAGACAAGCCACGCACAGCAAACAAGCAAATAAGCAAATAAACAAATAAACAAACACAAAATGCGACACTAGCACTCACTCATACACACGGAGGACACACACACACACACACCCAGAGACAGGCAAGTCAAGAAAACGAGGCAGTCAGATAAACAACAAGGAAACGGAGGCACTGCAGAGTGGAAACTTCCCCAACAGATTGGCCTTTGAATACCCTAAATATTAATAATAATTTCCAGCTCTTACATTAAAGGGAATCCTCGGAGGGATTAGGCAAGCCTATGGCAATCAATAGTAGTCATATCGCCATACAGGTCGTATACTTAATTTTTCATCTTAGATAACGTATACGTCACAGGTCGTATACTTAATTTTTCCCCTTAGATAACGTATACGTCACAGGTCGTATACTTAATTTTTACCTTAGATAACGTATACGTCACAGGTCGTATACTTAATTTTTCCCCTTAGATAACGTATACGTCACAGGTCGTATACTTAATTTTTCCCCTTAGATAACGTATACGTCACAGGTCGTATACTTAATTTTCCACCTTAGATAACGTATACGTCACAGGTCGTATACTTAATTTTTCACCTTCGATAACGTATACGTCACGTGGGCTAGTAAATATGTATCTGAGCTGAAAAACTCCACGAAAATATTATAAAGTCATTGCGTTCCCCATTCAAGTGCTGACACAGATCAGAGTACTCTTCAAAAAGAGTATTAAAACAAATGGAGAAAGTTCGGCAAGGCAGCGGGATCAAGAAAAAGACTAAACGAGGGAAAGGACGAGCGAGACAGCACAATATGAATATAATGAATAAATTGGCATATGTAATGCGTTTGCCGCCTTAGCGGGCGGGGATAAGCCGGGGGATAAGCAGGGGTGGGCGCGGCACCTGGAGATTTGCGCTGAATGTGGCACTGATTATATGCCATGAGATTTTCATGAATGTGCGTAGGGAGCGCATCCGAACCGAACACATATGGCAGCTCACTGGATGGGCGGGGGCGTGGGCGGGGGCAACATTCCCCGCGAGTCCTTATGGATGGCAGAACGGAGTCCTTGTGACTCGTCGAGGGGTCGACGACCAGCCTTCAACTTTGACATTTGTCTTTGTCACAGAATACTTAACTATGTATCTCGCTGATTTTTTGAATTATAGCCATCGATAAGCGATAAATGCGACAGCTTATCATTCGATTCATCACATTCTTAGACATGCACGCTTAGAGGTATGATTTGGGATTCGATGGATGTGGTGGATGTGGGGTTGATGGATTACTCGTGTTATTTGGCCACAAAGAGGTGAGGGTCCAGATGATGGAAGGCTTGGACAAATACGTATAATTGACAAATGATTAGGCGCCGATCCCATTCTATGTACCATCAATTTACCGATTGCGTTGCCCCCTCAAAAATCTACTCATTTTCAAATGGTTTGTAATAGAGTGCTTTCAATTCAAGTTTGCCCATTATATTCTCCCAATTTTATTGTCCTTTTCCATCCCCAGCCATCCACCTTTGTCCACCCGAATAAGGTTACTTATCTTTCCGTTTAAAGAGACTTGCGTTCTTAAAATTACAATCATGTGCCAGTAGATTGCAAATTGGCTTTCCGTCGCTCGATTGCTGATATTGATGAGTAATGTTTTGCGTGCTTTGCCATTAGTACATGGATTGTTGGCGAATGCTGACGTTGTTTATGCCCTTCTTCAATCGGATGAGTGTGTTCCCCCTACATCGTGTCCACATTTCCCATCGATTTCCCCTGCCGATGCAGTTCTTCAAATAATTCTAAGCTCTCGAGCATTTGACTGGTTTATGCGTGTAATTACAGACGGTTCTCTACAAAACCACCGTCGCTGCACCACCCGAAGCCGCCCACAGCCACCCAACCACCCACCACTTGGCATACGTCCTCAAATGGGTTTTACCCACCGAGAACCCCCCTGAAAGCCCCCTTCGCATCCCTAATGCCGCTCCTTGTGCACACAAAATTACACGACATTAGCATAATGTGATTTTGTAAGTATCTGATTTGCACACACACACACGCACACAGATATGATATGCGAATGTGTTTCTCTATTCGTGTGTGCGTGGGTATGTGTGTTTGTGTGTTTGTGTGAGAGAACGGTCAGAGTGGTCGTGAGCTCAACTTGTTGACTTCATTTCGCCACGCACACTGAGAAAAAGTGCCGCATATTAATACATTTCAACAACATCCTTTACGGTTTTTATTGCGACACCCGAAATAAATCCCAAAACATCAATTTGGTTTGGTAAGTATCCAGTGAACGCTGGAAATTTAAAATCATTTAAATTGGACGGCAGTCCCCGTAGATTTCTGCGACAGAACCGATGTGTCTTTGTGAACTGAGGACATCAGTTTGCAATGGAGCGCATTTCTCTGTGTGTGCACACACTCCCGCAGCGGAGAAGCTCTGCTTCCTGCCACTTTAGTCCTAAACGCTGCAAATGAGCAAGTGTCGCATGTCGGATCGCCTGCCCCCCTCGATTTCCACCACGACTGCATTGATTTCATGTCCTGCATCCTGCATCCGTGCATCCTCGCGTCCTTGCATCCCCCAGTCCCCAGTCCCCTGGTGCCGCATCCTGCGACTGTCATTGATGCAGTCATTCATTTTTATCAGGCCAACCGAACGCGAATGCAATAAAGGCAAAAAGAAGCAGTGGCACTCGCAGCGAAATCAACTCTCGATGCAATTTCACGCGATTTGAGAGGGGCGGGCGCAGGGGAGAACCGGGGGAGAACCGGGAGGCGGGAGGTGGGAAGGGGCGGAAAACAGGGTATCGGAGTGTGGCAGTGGAATTGAAGTGTCTGCCACCCTAAGCACACCGTCGGTCCGATGTTCATTCCGCCGTAAAACTTTGCAATCGTGGCACCACCTCGTTTGGCTAAACATACCCTTTCCAAAGGTGCAACCAGGTGGAGACTCCATCATGTTACCCGTCACAAATGATACAATTTGTTACTGATTTCCTTGGTTGCACCACTTGCAACGTACTTAAGTAATTCGAATTTGTCCCACTCACGGCGATCGTAGTGATCTGCAAGCGTATTTCATGATTCGCTCTCGACTGCTTTCCCTGGCTCCTGCGCTTTTCCCGGCACTCTCGTCGAACCCCTTGAATGGGGGGGGGGTCCTTTGCTACCGGTTTCACCTGTTTCTACCCCAAAATAAACCTCGCCAGGTGATTGCAGTTGCTTGGCGAAAACACACATGCCACAAGCTGAGATTCATTTGGCATTTTGAACGGCGTTTTTCGTCAATTTCGATTTCGAATTTGAGGAAACTCGTGCCTCTGCCTTTTCCCCCGTCCTCCTTCTCCCGGTTTTCCTGACTTTTCCGCCTATACCCATACCCACCCAGCTTGTTTTGAATGCACATCTGGAGTGGAGTTGAACCAGCGTATGTGCAAGCATAGCTAAAGCCTCTTTGGTTACCCCCTTTCATTCCCGCAATGCACACGCCGTTTCTTCTTTTCTTCTGCTTTTCAGTTATAGGCGGTGCACTGGAAGAAATGCGATTATACATATACTGGACACAGTTGTCCATATGGAGGGAGCTGTACTTGAAGCACTGGTCGAACGCATATTAGGCAATATGCTGATGTGATGATTAATGAACTAGATTTGAGTGGGTGAAACTTGCCACTATAAAAGCGTATTTCGGATAGAATTAAATAGTCGCTATCCAGGTTTTCGCTGTGTGAAAGCAGTACGCTTGGCAATCTATCTCCATCTATGCGATTGTCTATCCGCTTCTCTTCTCGATTTGTCTGCACAACCATATCGACTCGCCCATTTCCCGCCACCCCCCGCTCCCCACTCCCCACTCCCCACTTCGCATCATTCACCCCCCACGCACCGTTTTCCACCCACTGGCATTCCAGTTGTTCATCTGCTGCTTTGTTCTGGGTAGACTGCTGCATAATTTACCGTTCGAGTCAATAGTGTTTTCCCAACTTTAATTAAATTTGCGCTCCTCAGGGTGCCCACCCACACGTGCGAGTCTCTGCGTCTCTCTGCTCGCTGGCAGGTGGCAACCCTGCTGACTGACTGAACTGACTGTACTGAATGCTGACCACCATGGAGCAAGTGCCTGCAAATGTCTCTGATCCACGGCGTCAAAAAAGCCACCAGGCGAAACAAAAGTCGAGAGGCAAATCGAATAAATAAATGCCTGGAGGGCAACTCCAGCTCGTCAGGTGGCCAAGTGGGTTGAGTGATGTGGGGTAAGCCCCAATGCAGCCCCCCTTTGATATATTTTTAATTAGCGCAATTTTCCCTCTAATCATTGTTAACCGTGTGTGGCTTTTTATGCAATTGCTTCGGACATGTTTATGGGTTCGCTCACCGAGCTGAATTTGCTCGCGATGGCAACGTGGCACATGAATTGTGGGCCAAATGATTTGTTGATACTCGTTTGCTGCTTGCTTGAATCTTGGACTTCCTGAGTAGTGAATGTATGTCCTGTTTTGAACAGGACCTTGCTGCACTTACATAGTCTTATTCAGATCGGTTTGGGACTATTTAATGAGGTTGTTGCACCACTGTGGACACATTTAATTTCGCTCGCTTCGATTCCATTCGATTCAATTCGATGGCATTGTATGGGCGAAGGAGGTTGAGGTTGAGTGCTTCAGCTCAGCTCAGCAAGTTGCTTTAAGCTTTACCACCAGCTGCGTGTCGATGTCTATCTATCTACCGCTGGCACATGTGAGTATGTGAGCATGTGAACTGAACCACGGCTGCCACACGTCCGTCCTTCTGCATGCATTCCCCCGCCGTATAGCACTCAATGAATTTGGTATTTGTGTGCGTAGTTCCATCAATCGCATCGAGTTCAATGCGTTTACATTCGCCCAGTGCCAGTGCCAGTGCCACTGCCAGTGCCATTCTACGGTGGGCGAAACCCACATGTGCTCGCACATACAATAACATTCCATCGGGGTCCTCGTCGTGGTCCTGGTCCTCGTCCTCGTCCTCGTTCTCATCCTGGAAGCCTTCTGCTACGCCTCCTGCAAGTCCCCGCCTCCTGTTTGCATCTCCTGATTTGCTTGCGCATTTAAACGACATTTAATCAATGCTGCCAGCCGTTGCAGAAACCGCACGCAAAAGCCTCCAAAGTATTTACCCACACGGAGAGACAAACAGGCGCACACTCGAAGAAAATACGGCGCCCCAGGGACGCTCGTCGAGTTTGTGTGCCAGTAAGTCAATTCAATCAACGCTCGTCAGCTTTAGTTCCGAATGGATTAGTTGAAAACAGGCAGAAAACTAGTTTTGACTGCCGTTTCGGATCCACTTTTCGTAAATACAATTTGCATCACACTTTCCCAGTGCACTTGCACACCCACAGGCACGAAGACAATCCAACTGTTGCACAAACGATGGTTGAGCCGCAGGAATGGACTAATTGATAACCTCAACGGAAGCGAATCGGCCAGGAATGTTTGCTGCTCAGGTCAGAGCAGCGTCATAATCACTGGAGTAATTTGTCTAACAGTTTGGGCCCCGAAATTCGGGCATTGTGTTGGGCAAACAAAACGAAACAGCTGCGTAAATACGTGACGAGAATGGCTTCTTGTTGAAAGGACTAATGAAAATTATTTATTATTGTTGGCAAGGTGGATTTGCAGATTGATGCTGACACAATATTCCCACAGGTAAGCAAACAATTTACACCTTGATTAATTGCATTCTCTCAAAACAAAAAACAATACATCAATTATTCACCAGTTTTCAGGAGTTTGATTTCAGCCATTCACACAGAAGTGTGCGGACGCAATTCGAAGTTGAGAAGGACGAATTAACGAGTACTTTTTGTGGCCCATTTGCCCCGGCATTTTGTGGATGATTTAAGAGAAGATTTACCATTCTGAATATATCGAAATATCGTAATATCGATTTTGAATATCCATATTTTTCTGTGCTTAAAGACGGCAATTCAATTGTACATCCCAAAGCACTTGCAAAAAGTGAAAAACACCTAGCACTGATGCTGTGTGTGGTGTGCTGCGTATGTAAACAAGCCTCTGCACAATTTGATCCAATAATCACAAGCAGCCCGCCTCCCAAAGCACCTCTCGTTTGCCCACCATCCGTTTTTCCATTGCCCATGGGCGGTTTTCAGGGCCCCCGGGGGCTTTGGGGGCACGAGCTGCTGAAAGGTGAGTGAATCGGTTGGGATGGCGGAAGGCGGCAGGATGTTGAGTTCAAGCGGGTGGAGAGCGGGGAGCGGGTAGCGGGGAGCGGAAGGGCAGCCCGCAGCTGAGGCCCAGGCAAGCGTAAGCAATGCAATTAATTATAAAAGAAACGAAAACAAAAGCAGAGCGCCAAATTGATTCATACACACTTGCGCACACACGCACACACGCACACAGACGCACACAAAGGCACCCAACGCACACAACTCAAACACACGCTGGGCACCAAGTGTAAAGAAGTGTTGCATGCTTTTAGGCAGCGCTCACTCATAAATTGGCACAGCTTCCTACCCCGCACACCGCACACCCCCTCCGTGTCCCATGCGCACTTACCGCCCCTAAGAAGCCCCACATGCCACGCCCCTCCGCACCCCGCCCCCCGGTCGCGACCCGTTGGCTTTACGATCTCTGAAAAGGGATTTTTTGTGGTGCAGAGAAACAAAAAATCAGCTTTATCATTTTTATCGCCGGAAGTCCTTGGTAATGTACATACCTACATATATAGCACCTCTTATGCAAAACAATTAATTTCATAATTGATTGCATAACTTCCGCAGCTCAGCTCGCCAATCAACGCACCACTTTCAGTTGCCTAGCTACGTTTTTCGAATTGCATTTAAGAGTTGAGTCGCACTCGTATTTGAATGACGAATGGCTGGCGGCCCAGTTGGTGGCGTTTTCTCGCAGTGTAATGTAATGGGGAGGTGCGTAGGCACACACATATGTGTGTGCCTGGGTGTGTGCCTGCTCGTGTAAGCGTGCTGCCATCATTATGAGAGGTTATGTTTATTTAATGAACTGTTTCCCCTTCAGGGAGAATAAACAGTAGACAAGGTCAGAGTCACCACCACCAACATCACCCAGCATCACCACCCTGCGTCATAAATAACAATCAGCCACTCGAAAATATAATCAAACATATTTTTACCCAACAGCCAAGATGGCCTTGATGGCATTTTTTCATAAATCAGCTAAACGGAAGTCATAATCGAGCCATTTTAAAGGCAGATTTCGGTGCAGAGCGAAACAAAGAAAAATCTCTTGAAAACAAGGCACTCACAAAGTTTTTCTTATTGATTGGTCATAAAACCGGTCGAGGTCGAAAAAGGGCAGAAAAACACAAGAACGCCAATTGAATGCAGGCAAATTTATGGCCATTTACCATAAGCCAGGCCAACGAAGCCGAGCCATCCCCAGAATCGCAGTCATTAAAGCCGGTTAACTGCCTTAACCTTAACCCATTGCAGACGCGGGCCAGGTAGCCCGAATTCAACTGGAGTACGTCAATCATAAAACTTTTATGGCCACGCTTCATTCAATAAGTTACTTCAATTTCCCCCGCACAGACATCAATTATTAAGCGCACAAATAACGAGCTACACAATGTTTGCACTGGACATTTTACAACTTGAGACACATTTGCTGATCAACTCGTATTAAACACCCGTCACATTCAAAGCAAGTGGGAATGTTGAGTTCGGGCGCGACAATACAGCCTCTTTGTTCTCGAATGAAGTTGAATACTTCACAAGACTGCTTTCAAAGGGGATTAAGCCGCTTATTAATTTCAAGAAACATTCCCCAAAGATCATTTTGCCACCGAACTGAAGGACTCTCCATCTCCATCCCCGTTCCTTTCATTCAATTTGCATTTTTCCATCCAAAATGAATTTCCCTCGTCCCCTTTCATTTTCTGGTTAAATCTGAGCCTGCAACTGTATGCGTGTCTTAGCCGAGTCTCGCACATCATCATTCGGCGGACATCTTCTGTGGCAGTTTAATTAAATTTGTCGCACGCCTCGTCCTGAGCCTCATTAATAATGCAGAGGACATGTTCGGAGCGGAGTCCTCCGCCCATTATCCTTTTTGCCCGCTCTACCGATGTACCGATGTACCGATGTGCCAGGAGTGCGTTCCAGTGGACCGTTTCTCCAGCGTTTCTCGGGGAGCGTGGAGCTTCCTTTCGAGGGAACTGGGGAACTGTGGCACTAAGACGAACTGTTTACTTCACTTCAATGGCGCTGTTTGCACGGCTAACTTGCCACGAGATGGCTCGTTCGTAAACACTTTTTGTCATCTGGCCAAGTGGCTGGACTCGCCGCCAGGAGATATCGATGTAATTAGCGGTGGAGTGGACCTCACCACTGGAATTAATGCTCGGGCCTCACAGTAAAAAGGCCATTTTTCAAGGAGCACATGGTGAAACCAGGAACAAGGACGAAAGAATCATCAGCGTTTTGCAGGCTGAATTGACATGGGGAACTGCCCGGAGTCCCGAACCTAAGCCCCCTTGCACGGCGCCGCCCACTTAATGGCCTGACTGCAAATGTAATGACATTTATAATCGAAATCTTTCATTAAATTAAGAACATTGTTTGTGGCCGCCACTGGCCGAGGAATGTGGAGCGGGCAGCGGGCAGCGGGGAGCGGGAAGAGAGAGAGAGAAGGGCAGGAAAGGCGATAGAGACGGCGATAGTGCCACTTATACACACATTAACATACATAATTACAAATTAATTAGCGAGCATGAATTGCAAGGTCGGAGCGAAAACAAAAGCTCACTGCACGACAAAAAAAAAGTTGGTCAAAGCCTCGCACGGCCATTAAAAATGCATGATAATATCAGGAGGAGAATGAATTGGATTTCCAAGTCGTCGAGTCTAATTAAAGGTTTCAGCTATGCGCAAAAAAGCGACTGATTTATTATGCACGTGTGCAGCTAAAACATTTGCGAAAGTCCTTCGGTCGGCCAATTATTTATGCCTCTGCAGCCAATTAACCGGGAATAGTTGAAAATTAATCAAAACTGATTAACGGCAAATATTACTGGTTAATAAAAAGCAATCGTTACTGGGTCATAAATACCTGAAACTACATAAATTATGAAGCTGTATTTAGAACAGAAATGTCGTAATGTCGTAATTTCGATGCAATTGGAAGCCATGCGTTTTTCCCAGTGCAAACAGGCGAAAAAAGTGAAAAAAGTGAGCGGACCACAGGGCCACGCCTTTTCGAAGCTCATAGGATTGGGAATCCGATTCCGATTCCGCTTCGCCTTTCCGTTCCAAATGGCGACAATGTCGAGGCGGCTGGCGTTTCCGGCGTAATTCGCAAACTTTTTCCTCATTACGCACACTCACACTCACACTCACACCCACAATCACGCACACACTCGCAGAGCCAACGCACAACTGCCGTACGTGGCAAACAGATAATACAATGTATGTGGAAACAAGAGGAGCCAGCCGATGGACTCGACCATCAGTTACCCTAATGGAATTCTATGTTCTCGCGAAGTCTTTTCAACCCAAAACATTGAAGAGGAAGTACGACTCCAAAAGAAGTCTATGTAGCGAATGGGATCGACAACTAAAAGTTCGAATCGGCTGGCAATCCTGGCCAGCAATCTATCAACTTATAAAGTTGCTCAGCCTGTTACATGTTTTCAGCGGGTCCAGAACATCCTTGGCGCTGCAAGGATTCCAGGCAGGGAAGCATAAAAAACGCCACCGAGCGAGGGAGAGGCAAGATAAAATATTATGTTGTTCAAGTGAAATGTGACACTCTCATGTATTCGCAATTATTTTCACTATTCATACCGGACGCCCGAGGAGTGGCTGAAAACGACATTCAGCCAGGACACTGGACGCAGGACGCAGGACACTCAGGGAGCGACAGTTGCCGGGACAGACGCGTTGGGCGAGTCTATGCAACTGGGTTTCCAGGGGGACATTAGGAAAGCGAAAGGGTTCGCATCTTTGGCACTTCAAGCGGCAAGTTGGCCCCTCTTTCTTCGCGTGTAAGCCGGAAATTGGCCCGCTGTATGATCAGTTGTCACCTGCCGATGGCACTACTCATGTCCTCATCAGCGGCCTGACTTTGATGTGTGCCACAGAACCACAATGAATTGCTTCAAGTCGGCTCTACACCTTCAGTTATTTAAATACGCACACAGGTTCCTTGCCTTTGTGTTCCGATCTTTAACAAGGGTATTCCACTGCCGCAACTGGTGGCTCCAATTAAAAGGAGGCTGCATCTGCTGCGCACAGGCCTCACTGTACCTGCAGTGACGTCATCCGGTGACAGGCGGCCTGCCGCATTCTCGAATTCCTTCCCCTTTTTTTGTCGTCGCATTCCTCGCCCGAAGTGCGAGGGAAAATTAATTTTTCTCATTCTGCGAATATTATTTTTGTTCCATTTCGTTTAATTTGAGCAGCAGCGGCTGGCTGGCTTGCTCCTCTTGGCCTGGTTATTAAAATATGGAACGGAACGGAAAACGAGCGATGGGAGTGGAGAATAATGGCAAGGAATCCGCTTAAACAGCAATTTTTCCATTCACTTCAGTTACGATCTGCTCTTGACATTCCCGCAGACTGCCGAAAAAGTGGCGTAATATTTGTCATAAAACTTTATGATGCACAAAATTAGTTTTACAGCATTGAAACCCCCTTTGCTCCCTCGACTTGCAGCATTTTTGTTGCCAATCGATTTTGTAGCGACTTTAACTCGATTTATCCGCATTCCCAAGCGCGGGGAATTGGGGACTTGGGGACTTGGGAACACGGGAACACGGGGACATGGAGAGTCACACTCTCTGTTTTCGCGAAGGACGAAGGACGCAGGACTGGGCGCTCGAGTCCTTGTGCGCCCCATATCCCCATGTGCCCATGTCGCCATCTCGCTGGCACTCGGCTCACAGAGCCCAATATATTTATTTAGAAATTGTATGCCATTTAAGCGCGTAATTGTTTTTGCATAGCAGGCGAATCGCAAAAATTGCATTTATATAAAGCGACAGCGAAGAAGAGTGATGTGGGCAGAGAGAGGCGCAGAAGTAGACAGCGGAAAATGCGAACAAACGCCGAAATGGGCCACGGAAAATTGACAGTTTTTGAATGGCGACCGTTGAATATCCTGTTAAGGGAAATGCCTGCGATGAATGGCCAGAAACGACAAACCGTGTTTGTGAAATTCGAGAAACGCTGTCCAGATAGCTGGCTGAATTATTCGAAAGCTTCGCACATACAAATCACTTCGCATTACTGTACTAATACACATTTCAGCAGTAAACGGAATCAGCACAACAAGAAGAGCCAACGAAAAGTATAAAGTGTGCTTCACCAAATATTCCAAATCGCTGTCCTTTCTAAGCGCTAATCCTCAACGATTCACGTGCGCACTTCAGAGCCACACACGAATGTTATTTGATTAGGTATTCGGCTATTATTAGCCTCAGACATCCTCCAGTAGGCCAACAGCCCTTCGTCGCTTTGGCATTCGTACTCCATTTCCCATTTCCCATTTCCCATTTCCATGCCCTTGGACCTCCTTGGACGGGAGACTGTGGAATGGATGGGTTGGCAAAGAAACGCATGGAATTCCCGGCATATTCCGGAGCAACTTAATCAGCAGAAAATTTGCGAAGGATTTATTTATGCATGCTGTTACAACTATTTTAAGCCAGCTTGCAGCTTACAGCGTGCAGCTTGCAGTTGCAACTTTTCAGATGGCAAAATCTATGGGGATTAGGAGTAACCGAATTCAATTTGTGCATCCGGAAGAATGAAAGAATCGGATTCAATCGAAATCTCCACTCGGCGACTAGCTGTAAGCCGTATTGATTTCGTCGTGTGGATTTATTTGGATTTATTTTTGAGGGCATGACTAATTAGCGATTTCCTTGTGACTCGCTTTGCATAATGGATTTTCCTCGACACCTGCGTGGCATGCACTCACGCTTAATAAAACGAACGCTTAATGCTGGCCAAAGATAACTTGCCCCTTAATCCGTTGGCCAACTGACCCCCTGTGTCCACATACCCGATAAACTTCCTGTTGGCGCCGTCGAAAGCGAGGGGCAGAGAGGAGGAGTGACGGAGAGTGGTAATATAAATTATTAAATAAACATTTATAAATGGTTATTATTGATTTCACTGTGCTCTTATTTCGCCGCTGCAGCGCTGCTGCTGTATGTTGTTGATGTTGTTCATGTTGTTTCAGACCGCTCCCTTTGTTTTCCCCCTATATTTCCCTGCGTATTCTGTATGCTGTATTCTGGCATTCTGTATATTCTGATTTGTGTGTCGCTGAAGGCTTCATTTTGTTTGCATTTTATGGCGTGGAAACTATTGAAAATTATTTGCTGTTGGCAGAGCGGCATGCATTTCATTATGGCATTTTGTTGCCGTTGTATCGAGTGCTATTATTCCGCATTCATTATTGTTATTAAATTATTTTTTATGCGTGCAGCGCGTTATGCGCGAGTGTGATTTTTGTGTACTTAAGCATATTAAGCGCGCATTAAAAGCCATCTGCATAATTCACTGGCTTAGATGTCTTCCGAAAAACATTAAATCGCAATTAAACTTTGTGCCGAGCACGCAAAGTCTCCAGCACACGAGCTGCGGCCACCGGAAGCAATGCATCAGGGGCGTGCGAGTCAGAGGACAACGTGGCGTACACGTGATATATGCATTTATATCGTTTGGCCTAATGCCAGCAGATTCCAAGACATTGAGCTCACTTATGCTAATTCATAACGCGTTTAAGCACCTTTTGTTTGCCCACAATGGTGAAGCAGAAGTAAAAACTACGCCATTCGCTGGATAAAACTACCCGTAAACTGAGCTGAGCTGAGCTAAGTTGAAGTCGGATGGAGGAGAGCGTGAGACACAAATACGAATTCAATTTCACTGAACAATTGTTGACCTCATTGATAAGTCAGCAGACGTAAAGTAAACCGAACCGAACCGAACCGCAAGAACAGTGTAAATCTCAATCTCAATTCTGCAGGCCGCCTGGAAAAAACTTTGCTCCCTTTTGGGGCCACTCGACAAACTTTGGTGGGATGCTCCATCACCTTTTTGCGAGCTACTTACGAACGCCATACATTTAACTTGAGCTCTTCTCGAGTTTTCCCCTCGCTTTCCCCCACGCTTTCCTCTCGTTTTCACATGACAAATCATCGAGGAGTGCAAAATTGAAGGGCTGCCTTTCAGTTTTCCCACTTTTTGACAAAGACATCGGCGATGAATCTGTGAGCCAAAGAATGCCGAATGGAAGTTAACAGTTATTCCATTCCGCACTCTGTCAATACGAATTTATGCAAGCTGTTGTCGCTGTCGCTTTTCCCCGCCTTCCCGCTTTTCCCGCTTTTCCCGTTTTTCCCGCTTTTCCGCCACTCGCCTCTCCTGAGCTTCCAAACATATGCGGGCTCCTAGCTTTGCCTTTAGCCTTCTTATGCCGTCGGCGAGCTCAGAATACCCTCTATTGGTTCTGGGTATATTAGTTTGCTCGCCATTTCGATAAATCGTGGACTCTAGATCCACGCTGTTTGTGATTTGACGATGAGAGTGGGCCATATTTCATCACTCAAAGTGCTAGGGAAGTGCTTCACCTCTTAGAGGGTATCCGCAGGTGGCAGTTGACTCTGAGGATTATCTAGACGCTTGGGCTAAATCGCTCTTTCAGAGCCACTGCGTTTTGTTGGGCCAAGAAATAGTCCCTACATACGCCCTGGTAATATAATCCACACACACAATGCCTCGCCACACACACCCACACCCACACACACATGCTTGGGTAATATCTGGCCATTGTGTAGTTGTATTTCAAGTGTAGTTACATAATTTGCTGCTCGGCTGCTGTTGCTTCTGCTGCTGACACACAAATTACAGCCAAGGCCATAACATTCATGTGCCGGCTCCCAAAAATATGCAATAAAATGAAACTAAACTCCCAGCATCAGCTGCCCCGAGAGCGAAGGATATCCTAGACTTTTCCACCGTTTTGCCCCGCTGGGGGGGCGATGGGCAGGGTGTGGCTCGAGGATAATCAGCGCGCCATACAAAATGAAAATGGGAATACAAATGGAAGTGGGAGGTGGGAAGTGGGAAGTGGAAAGTGGGTGTAGAAGTGGCAGAGTGGCAGAGCGCAAAACTGCAAAGCAATCAACAAGCAAATCCAATACTACCCAAGGGATCGCTAACTAACACACAGACACACACACTCACGGCATTATCCTGGCGCACCCATCCACCCACACACGCACGCCCCCCGCTCATAAAGAATACAAATCGTATTGCCACTTAAACTGAAAATGGCTTACTACACATGTCCCTCGGTGTCCTCGCATGCATATGACCCCATCTATCAGGGCGAATCTGAATCTGCCCCGCCTCTCTCTCTCGCTCCTCCAAAGATGACAACGTGACGGGCCACGGGTATTGCTTGCTTATTATATCAGAATATCAAATTGTGCCGAGACTTAGAAGGCCATGTTCGGCACTACCGGTTCTCAAGCGGGGCTATGTGCCATGTTGTGATTTTCAGTGTTTAACTTGATAGTGCTCCGCGAGAAATCAGCAGGATTAAGATCGCCATGGGCTGCCATCCCTAGCGCGGTGGTGATGTGCTTTCAATTACGGCTGATACCGAGCTGCCATCCAGTCCGAAACTGAAATGTTTGAATACATTGCCATTTAGGGGACCCTGGGCTGGATGGTTGGGCGGTGGGGTGGTGGGGCAGTGGGGCGGTGGGGCAGTTGGGCGGCTGGGCGTTTGGGTAGTGGGGCCGATGTCTGGGTCGTCAGGGCGTGGCACCGCATATATATCACTTTGGAGTGCGACAGAAAGCGTAAATCAAATGATATGCGAGTGCAAGTATGACAAGTATGTATTATGTTGGTAACTATGTGTTATCAGCATCAACATTTTGTCCCCTGTGGGGCTCCAGCTCCAAGGTCCTCCCCGCCTCCCCGCCTCTCCGCCTCGCCGCCCGCAGGATTCCCCGCCGAGCTGAAAGGCCAGGACAGACATGTTTATCGCCATATTCTCCCAGCCATGACTAAAGATGCACAGGGCATAAATACTCCCTTGAAAAGCAGGCGACAAAGCGGCTCAAAATGGCACCACACTTGGCTCTTTGCTCTTGGCTCTTGTATCTGGTATCTGGTGTCTGGAGCTTTGGTGGAGAGCACCCGGAACCCCCAAAGCCACCCAAAAGCCACCCAAAGCGTAGGCCTTCCCACAGAGGCGGTCACAAAAGCCCAAGGCAATCGCACTTCGGCAATGACAATGGCACAATGCCCCCAATTGCCTCGATAATTGAATGAAAACTCAGAAACTCGGCGATTGTCGACTGACATTTATGCTTAGGCCTGGAAAATTGCGAAATTATCGATAAGCGTTATTATTGTGCCAAACAAGTGTCGCGTAATCAAGGCCAGAATAATGCAATACTCCCTACTAATAGCTGCCAATTAATGCTACTCACACAGAAGGAACCAGCTTGGCCAACTCAATACCCCATAAATTCGATCCTTTGAGCGTAAATACTTGACACGCTTTACTCGTAAGTTACTCGTCTCAATATCTACCAAATCACTGCAAATTCGCGCGACAATTGGCAATAAAGCCACCACTGCCAGCCGACTGCCCCACTTATCGATGGCGCGCTTAGAGGCGCTCCAGCCAGATCAGCCAGTGCTCCACAATTTTTCCAGCTTCCCATCTTTCAGCCCCAAACGAATGATAAACTATCCCATACATTGCGACAGCTGTCCGTCCGAGGGCCGTGGCCCATGGCCCCCATTCCACATCCACACTCCACACTCCACACTACACATTCCCATCCCCACTTATGGAGAGGCGATAGTGGCCTGGTCCAACACCATCATCCATCTGCATAACATCCATCATCCAAAGGCCAACGCAAGCAGCAAAAAAGCAGCAAAAAGAACAGCAGATACAATTATGGCGGGCGAGGCGGGGCTTTTCCGAAGAAAAACCCCATTTGCAAATATGTACGAGTGCGAGTATGGATACACGCAGAGAAACAGTTCGATATCATAGCTTATTTTGCTACCAAACTTTCGAGTTTGCTCTTTTTCGAGAATCTCTATTGCATTAACTCATTTCGCCCCAGCGTAATATCATTTCCGGCACCCGCAACCTGTTTTCTCGCTGTGTAGTATATCCCACGCCGTGTCACCAAATCGAGGCAGTGACTCTCGATTGGCATTCCCATGGTGCAGCATTGCCGGGGGCAACTCCGGATGGGCGGGCGAAAGAAGGCCGCCCGGAGGGGTGTAATCCCCCGCTGTCAGGCGTAAAGAAAATAAAAACAAGAATGTGATGAAGAGCTTTGGGGAAGAGAGCCCCCAAATACCCTTAAGTACCCATAAAGCATTTTATACTTTTCAATTTGAAAATTTCCGCTACGACGCGGTTGCCACGCCGTTTTCCTGACCCTTGAGCCCAAAATCAAAACACTTTTCCTGGCAATGAAGGGTTGTTCCGCATGACATTCCAAACACATGATTCTGCCTTCTAGCCACATGTGAATGCGCCACTTACCAAAGTCCTAACACCCGGCAAAGGTAGAGTATCGACAGAAATAAGCGCTATAGAGATGTCAGCTGTGAAAATTTGCGTTGCCCAACGACGATCTCGGTTCAGTTCGGGTGGTTTCTCTTGGGTCCGGACTACGGACTACGGACTGCGGACTCCCCCGACTTTCGAATCCCCTCTCTGTTTGTCACCAATCGAGTGTGTGTGTGTGTGTGTGTGGGTGTGTGCGGTGAGCCAATATATATCGTGTTTAAGCCAACACCCAGAAACAAGCAGCAGGCAATGTGGAAGGCCAAACACATGGAGATCGAGTGGCGGCAGGGAAATCGAGGGGCACATCGAGTTGCCCATCGAGGGCCTCCATTGTGTGGCCAACTGTGTGCAACTGTGCGAAGGCGTTGAAGCATAAACAGTTTTTGACATTGTCAGGCCAAGACACATGCTAATGCCACACTGACTGAATGCCGAGGGGGCGATGGGTGGTGGGTGGTGGGCGGTGGATGGCAGTACCCATTTGGTGCACACAAAAAATCAGTCCTTCAAGCTCGCATACATACTCGTACATCCAAAGCCGAATTAGAACCGACGAGAGTCAGAATGTTTTGCGGAGTACAGAAATCCTCCGATCTGGAACATCGAATCGGTTCAAAACCCGTATTTCTTTCGAGTGTACTGCTGAATAAGGAACCGGGAATGGGCTCATCCGACTCATTCGTCTGTTTATCGGCGAGCACGTAAAGAAATAACTGATGCCAGTTTCGAGACGTGATTGCACAAAATTCATTTAACCCTAAGGACCGAATGCAGTGTGGATCAATCGATCGGTAAATAAGTTAGCAATTAATGGCTAAATAACCCTCAGATTTGGAGATATACAACTCAGAGCTGCAGAATAAACAAGACTCTTCTGCAAATACTAAGCTCATTTAACCAACTTTGCTAAGCAAGTGTGGCGCTTATTGGCAAGTCATGTACCATAAATACAAGATGTTTCAAAAACATAAATTCAGGCAAAATACCTACAAACATGAGCAGGCGCACTCGCCATGAGTAAAACAGCCAATAAACGTCCAATAAAAGCCCAATAAATGCCGAGTAAAGGGTAGACAAAGGTAACAGGCAGAGCCCAGTTTAAATGCCCTCATTGTAGCTGTCGAAAATGTTTAGCCGCACTTTTCATCTGTGCCCCCTGAACCTTGGGGCGTTTCAAGTGGGCATTTTCGTGTAGTGTAAAAGTGCCCTTTCCATACATACATACATATGTACATACGTACATATGTGGTTGTTGGCAGGCCCAGTCAGCCGTAAACGTTATCTATCGCTCCCTGCCCTAAACTGGCTCCTGGTTTTCCTGCCTTCCTCACTTTCATCAAAATGCAACTTGTGTGTGTGTGTGTGTGTGTGCATACATATAAGCCCCATATCTATAGAGCCGCATAACCGTACTATATCTTTTGGCTTTTATAGCTCTCACCGAGATTCACGTTTTTAGGGTCCCGGCCTTTGGACTTTATGGACTCATTTGGTGACTGGACGTGATGTGAAAGTTGTGCCACAAAAACACAAACACACACCAACACACACACACACAGAACAGACACACACAGAGAGAGAAACACCCACACGTGTTGTGGGTAAACCGATTTGTCATTATTATTGAAGACCATAAAGTTAACCGGACTGCCACGACTCGGAATACGGCGGCAAGCAGAAACGTTTACCCAGCGCTTAAAAAGCAAACATCGCAGAAATCGCAAGAGTCGCAAGCATCGCAGTTCAAGGACGCTTGGATCAGGTATCATGCATCATCGCCGACATCAAACTGTGGCACAATTGCGCATCAAGCGGCAACACGAGACAGGCAATGTTAACAAACTGGAAAATGGCAGTGGGAAAACGACAGCCAGAGACTGCAATTTGCGCCAAAATTTGGGCAGAGCGTCTGAATTGATTGAAAATATATTTCCCGATTATGATAAGCAATGGATTATGGAACAAAAGATGGAGTATAGAACACACCTTAAGCGTCAAGAATCAAATTGAAGCAGTAAAAAAAGCGGTAGGTAAATGGATCAAGAAACTTTCGGATACCGCTTTTAAGCATCTTAAGGGAGGCGAAACTATTGGCTACTGCAAGTGATGGGAATGGAAAAAGTTTCAGGAGCAAAACGTCGACCAATTGACGTGCGATAAATTTCATATTCCACTCTCTAAATTCAATTTTCAAAGCACTGAGTGTTGTTATTAATTCAACAAATTGCACTAAGCCCCGAGTGTCCCTTTTTTGCCGGACAAGACAGGACAGCAGAGCACTGGACAGGACAGGAGAGCCCAGGACAAAGCAGGATGGGAAAAAGGGCAGCACCGTGGGGATTTCGCTTTGAGAACTCTCTCATTTCTCCTCGCAATGAAGGTGTGAAGTGTCAGTTGCAGAGAAAAAAGGGGATGCAACAACCGAGATGCAGTTGCAGATGTTGATGCTGCTGCTGCTGCTGCTGCTGCTGATGCAGATGCAGATGACCCCGTCTCGCATTTGTGGGACAGGCGGCACTACATTATGGAATTTCCTTTGTACTTCATTCCAATCAGGAAAAGTGAAGTGTCCCCCGAGGAGCGCCGTCGACTGAAATGGGGGAAAATTTTGTTGTGCTGCAACCGAATGCTGCGAATGCGAATGGGAATGGGAATGCAACACTTTGTGGCAACTTTCAGCTTCCTGTGATGGCCCTTTTCCGCCCTTTGCCGCTCCCATTTTGGCCCTTCAATGTTTGCTTAACCAAATTAAAGTTTTTGGCCAGAGAAGAGAACGTGTGGCCTCGGTTTTCGTCCTGGTTTTTCGCCATTTCCCCCAGCCGAAAAAGCCTTCTGCTTAATTAGTTGTAAGCGAATTTGTATTCAATTTGTTGGCTCTCTTGGGGGTTGGGGCATTTCGGCAGCTCTTCCTGCTCCCTGCTCCCTGCTCCACTTCCCAGTTCCCAGTTCGCACTTCCCGTTTGCCTGCTTTCTGTTCCGCTTCCTGTTGGCAGAGCAACCGAGTCCAAGTCCACCCACCTCCATCACATAACTCGGTCTGGCAGGCCATAAATTATGTTGCCTACGACTTGGCAATTAAGCCAGCTGAACGAGGAGTATGGGATGCACAAAAAAAGGCGGCTAGTGGCGCGTGCCGAACCGGCAAAAATATAGTTTCGAGGCCCCGAAGTGGGATCTCTTTCTCTCCACCGCTGAGCTGAGCCCATCAAATTTACACCTAACAAACTTCATAACAAAGTCATAAAACCCACACACAACCAGGCCCATAAAAATGTTAAGGCCAAGAGCAAAGAGGCCAAGTAGAGAGGTCCAGGCAAGGTGTCGAGCGTAGAGCATATACCCTCTACTCCACACACCGCAACAAATATTTACTATTTACCCAGTACCTTCTCATTATAAGCATATTAGCCAGATGTGTGAAGACATCCTGAAGATGGCCACACTTCCTTTAAATAGCTCAGCCTTTAAAGCGAATGCCACGGCTGTTGTGCTGCTGTGTTAGTTTTTGATCTAAAAGTGCAAAAGAAACTGGAATATACGAAAATATGTCGGATATGTTTTTCGTCGTGTAAAACCGCAGGCAAAATTGAAACTGAAACTGCAAAAATGTTCAACCAGCAAAAGACGAGAGCTGGCAATAGCAACAGTGGAGAAAAAGGGGTGGCGGTGGAGGAAGAGGCGAAGGGGCGAAGGGGCGGAGGGGCGTGGCACCCGAACACTTAAAGTGGCTCTTTAAACAGCCTCCTTCTTCACTTCTTCACCCCGCCCGCACTTTTTCACCAACCAGCACAGTTAGCCCAACCAGCCAGGGCCAGAAAATTGCTCACTTCTGGGAAGCGCCAGCTGAAAATATGCATATGAATATAAAACCAAGCGAGCCTCATGTGTGTTTACGGCTGACTGTGTGCTGCGTGTGTGTGCAAGTGTGTGTGAAGTGTGTGTTAGTGTGTGTAGTTATGTGTGTGGTGCTGAAAGTTTCGCCACCATCCTTGACCCGACCCCTTTTGAGGCAGACAGACAGTTTGTGTTTGCATGTCACTGAGCCTGTAATGTATTCTAATTGAATGTTGAACTTGACCATCTCCGCATATGCGACTAACTGGAAGCGGAAAGGACCTCACACGCACACACACACACTCGCACACAGGAAGCCCACAT
Organism: Drosophila teissieri; assembly: GCF_016746235.2. NCBI lineage: Eukaryota > Metazoa > Arthropoda > Insecta > Diptera > Drosophilidae > Drosophila > Drosophila teissieri. The sequence goes on along the minus strand of NC_053034.1, from coordinate 802,084 downwards.
GTACAGCACACACGGAAAGGCAGAGAGGAAGGAAGGAAGGCAGCCAGGACAACTGGGGCTCGAAATGCTCGAGAGGAGCTACCGAATTGGATGGAAATACCAGTTAGCCAGTGATATCCGATTCAGGGATTCGCTGTGCAGATTTTCAGATTTTCTGATTTTCCTGCTCCCTAATGAGCGCAAAGACAAGAACATCCCCGGAAAACGATAGACATTAGTTCTCCATAATTAATTTGCTCCAGTTGCTTGCGTTTATTGATGAGAGATACATTTTATCGCAGCAATTTCACATTTCTGCATAATGCATTTTAAAAAACATTGAAAATGTGCCAATAACAAATGCTAGTTCATTGAAATTGAAAGGCAGTGACATCGCCTGGCTGGTAATCGTCAATTATAAATGGACAATTATTGTGTGCAGCTTTCTGGAACTCGGAAACCAGAATGATTGTCATTTATCCCAGCCAATGTGGCAGTTTCAATGAAAAAATACATACGAGTATACATACATATATATCTGTTGTTTTCTGACCTCAAAATAAATACAACATTTTCGAGGAGGAATAGTCAGTTTGGGTTTTTTCTCCTGAAACACCGAGTTGTCGGGCCATAAAGTTAACAACTAACATTTCCAATTGAAATGCGGGAATCATTTGCATGAAATCAGAATGCGAGTTCCCCGAGTTACCCGAAATGCCCAAAATGCACAAATGTTTAACCAAATGGGAGCCATGCTCTGTAATTTTATTAAAAATCATTGACCACGCCCCCGCTCTCCGCTCCACGCTGATTGCATTTGTTGTCCATGGCAAAAAGCATAAAAGGCAACAATCAAACCGAGATACCCCACATCCGATAGAGATGGCAATAGATACGGAGTTGGCCAAGCAAAAAATTCTATATATACATATATAAATACATATATATACATATATGCATATGTATATGTGCGCGTTTGTGTGTTCGCACACATGCCAAATGCAATTTCCATAACAAATCAAATATTTTATGGCCCCAGCCGAATGGCAACCGAAAAATGTGGCTGGCTTTAAAGCGAGCAGGCGCAGGCCAACATGCACATCTTCTCCTATTGTTGCAAGGAAAGTGGTTGGGGCAGGTCCCTAAATCACTAAATGTGTGTGTATATAGTTGAAGGGTTGCTGGGTTGTTGGGGCTTGCGGTTGCTCCGCTGGGAAACCCGGAAAAGGCAACAATTAGATGGGCATTTGCTTTAAATAATATTTGCCAAATGTCCCAAGCAAAATCGTCATAAATAAAGTTACGCTCTCCAGATGGCCGCCTAACGAAGTGGGTCATACCCTGGCATGGAAACGAAGTGGGCCATACCCTGGCATGGAAACGAAAGTGGCTTTACCCTGGAATGGCAGCTTGAGCACGAATATTCGCAATTTACGGAATGGGCTTGGAAAATATTGCCACTTCAAGCCTTTCAGAATTCTTTTTTAAAACATAGATTCGCATGCTTCCATTTTGGGGCATACTAATTTGTGGAGGTTGAACTCCTTCCGGCTCTTAGTTATTTGCATCTATTAGAGAAACATTAGAAGAACTCCCATCGGAAGTGGTCAGTGCCTAGGATTTGGTAATAGATGCAGAGAAATGACTGCAAACTTTGGATTTAAGGAGCTGTTGGTCAGGATGCAAGTGCTAATACTCAGCGTTTTGGGTTGCAAAATCGAATTGTGTGCGTAATAAGTGGCAAATGTGTATTCAATGCCTGTATATTGCCAGAATAAGATTTGAAACAGGAAAAACAGATTTAAAATCTGAAATCAAAGGAAAGGAGTTTCTAAACAATGAATACCAATCTTTCGTTCAGTACGCCATTTTAATTGTTTTAATGCGTTTACTAACTCAAATAGCTCACTATACTTGCAAGGCGTATGTTTGTTTGCCCCAAAATTCCCCCAAAAGATATTATATCTTGAAATCTAACATCTAACATCTGAAATCTAGAACCTAAAATCTAATGTCTTTCCCACTTGCGTTCGTGTGATTTGTTTTCCATTTGGAGAAGAGCTCTGAAAGCTTCCAGTGCGTTGCAATGCTTAACTTTTAACCCACACAAGTGTCAAGTGCATTATGCTAGTGTGTATGTTTTGAAAATAAGTCCGTTCACTGAGAAAAAAACACAGCTCCCACGGCGAACACTACTCGTATATTCTGGTTCTCTGATGCCACCTATGGTCGTTTGGGCAACTACTGGTCCTAATGGAGAGTAAAATAGGGGCGAAATGATTACATTTCCGAGCGATTTGCTGCCAATCCATTTTTCTGCGTGTGTGCTGTGCGGCAAAATGCGGAAAATGTGGCAAGAACATTTACACAAAGCCCGCCGGCGACAGCAGCACCAAAAACCAAACTAAACTGCAGCAATTAACTGCCAGAGCAGGGAACTCGGCCAGCGGGCAGTAGAGGGTTAAGGGTGGCAAATGCCAAATGGCAGATGGCAGGTGGGTGCTTTTGGGTGTTTTTGGGTGCTTTTGGGGGCTGTGGGGCTTAGGGGCTTAGGGGTCAAGGGGTTAAGGGTGCAAAACAAATCAGGCGAGGCTAAAACTTTGATGCACTTGTTTTGAACATTCAAAGAAGCGCAAAATCGTTTAAGTAAGCGGGATTGCAAATACCACAAATCGCTTCGAGGACGTGGAAGCGAACGTGGAAGTGGAAGTGGAAGTGTTCCCGCTGTTGGGACTCCAAATGGACCCAAAGTTGTTTTAAGCCTACGCAACAACCTCGTCCACGAGGGAACCCATCGCCACAGCTCCTATCAGGGTGGATAGGTGGATAGCTGGTGGGTGGATGGGTGGATGTCCAGATGCCCAGATGGATAGCTGCGGGGATGCGGCTGATGCGGCATCGGTGGCCCTGCGCTGGCTGGTCACTTCAGCCGCCCACCGCCAAGCCTCGAAAACGGGGCGCCCCATCGCCGTTTGGGGCACGGGGAATGCAACAAAAACAGAACGTTAAACCACCAAACACCAAATGCTGTCGCTGTCGCTGTCAGGCGGTCGCAGGCGGCGGAGGAGGAGAAGGCGGAGGGAATCGGGAGCCACGGGGGAGGGTGGGCGGTAAAATGGCGGACCTGCAGGGCGGAGCAGTCGGTAGCCGTTAGCAGGCAGCTGCTAAGCTTCACACGCACACTCAGAGAAAGCGGGGCCCACTTACGCCACTGCCAGCAGAGATGCACAAGAATAGCAAGTAATAAATATTAGGGGCACATGGTTTCGGATCAAGCTTTCTACTTCCTGCCCATCTTTTCCACAACCAATTATTACCAACATGAATATTGCATGACCTTTGCACCGCTTTTCCTCCCAGTGTTCCGGTGAATGGAGACCCAAAGACCCAGTTGCCACCACGCCCCCACGCCACTCCGCATCCTGCGCCCTGTTCATTTGCGCATCTAATGAAGCTCAGCGCTGCAAATGTGCGTGGGCGGTTAAGGCTGCGGGAAAGCGGAAAAGCGGAAAAACAGAAAAGCCGAAAGGGGGGAAGGGAGCGGCTGCGTCGTCAGCTGCTGCCATCAACAACGCATTTCGGTGGAAAAAGTTTTCCCGGGCGGGGGGCGAGCGGCGGCATAACATAACGTTTCATTAGAGATGAGCTGATAAACATGCAGGAGCAGCGGCACCAAGGGTTAAGGCCCCACTAAAGTTTCACCAGCCCCGAATGTGAACTACTTAATAAGCTCCCACAATGACTACGATCCAGGGGCTCCACACTCCCGGAATTTAGTCATCTTCTGTAGCCGGACTTCCGCTTTTTGGTGCTCGATCTCAAGTGACTCCTTTGGCAATTCGACGCTTTTGTCGCCTGTGCTGGCCACACATGGAGCTTTGTTTTTCCGGCTGATGTTTCCATTTTTATTTTGGATATGCTGCTCTGTTGCCGCTGTTGTTGTTGTTTTTGTTGTTGTGGGTCTGGGCCAGCCCTTTGTTTTCGGTGGCCCTAAAAAATTGCACAGTTTCTTGTTCAGCTGACCTCGGTGGCGATGGGCGAGGGGCGCGGGGCGCGGGGCGCGGGGCGAGGGGAGGGTGCTGGTGGAATGCCTCGTGTGGTCGGCGGCACGACAACAACAGCGCTGAAATGTGAGTGACCACCAAGGGCGGGGGGAGGGAGGAGGTGGGACAAAGACAGAGGTATTTGGCACGCCAATACAATAACAAATTAAAGGCACAAAGGATTTAGATCCTGCGGCTAACCCCCTCGTTCGCGCTCTATCCTCTGCACTGCGAGAAATCATTGCATACCCCCAGGGGTGCGCATTCCCGGAATGCGTGGAATTGCACAAAAAAGGCGCTTTTATTCAGGTACATGAATATATCTGTATATCTGACTGCTGATTTGATTACCGAACTTCATCGCGCCACAGATGTATGTGTACTACTACTACTATACTGGGTTTTTTGGTCAGTGTGCGAGTGTGCGTGCAAACTGCGTGGGAAAGCGAGAAGAAAACCGAGAATGCAAATGGGGGGATGAGCATGGAAATGGTAATGGAAAGGGGGCAGTGGGTGGGGATGGTGCTGCTAACGGAGCAGTGGAGCTAAGCCTTGAGCGCACATTACCGGCGATTACCCCGTTAGCGTGCACCGTTACCGTAGCCGTTACCGTTAGTTGCCGCTCGAAACAAGCTTTTGCGGATGCGGATGCGGATGCGAACATCCTCCTAAGCTCATCAAAGGAGCAGAAACAAGAGCAGAAGCAGCTCCAAAACACAGCAAAGTGTCGACCATGCCATTTGGCCTGAGAAAAAGGATGCACTGAACCGAAAAAAGTGGCACAAATAAGAATGCCACCGCTACCATTCTCCATACAAGTGATTGGTTGGGCGCCTTTTCTTGCAGTGCAGCTGAGAGCGCACGAGAATGGAAATGCAGTGAGCACGAGGGCGCGTAAAGTTTGATTATAGGACTTTGATAAAGTTATCACACAATCGGAGGCAAGCTGCCGTTTAAGCGCCTAAGTGGACCAGTTTTCGCAACCATCCAATTACGCGGCAGTCAACTGGGCGACTTGATTGCATGATTGATTGACGGCTTGATTGACGCCCCGACGTTGCGACAGGTGCGATGAAGGATGGCTCTCAGCCCTCAAGACAGCCCGGTGGCAACAGGTGGCCGCAAAGTGTGCTAGGTGTTCGATGTAACACGCGACGCCACCTGCACTGCATTGGCTAATAGTCGACACAGTAATTCGCTTCCTCGTTGAAAACCCCGCCCCTTTCTCCCCTTCGCCCGTTTTCCCAACCACCCCTCTTCTCTTTCCAGCTTTTCCCGCTGGCATTGTGTTTTCCGGGCGCACTACTCAAAATCCCACTCAACCGCACACCTGGCGGATTGTCGCTAGCCGTGGCGTTGAAAGCGTTAGATGCAATAACTCGCATAAAACTATGCACCTTCTAAGGCGGGCTTTCCACCAGCGCTGAGCGCGTGACACGCGACCCAGGACCTCTGCACTTGCAGCAGTCGTATTCCAGAGCCGAGATGGAGCAGAGTGGTGCACTACCACCTGAGCCAGCGGCACACAAGGAACCACTGATGACGATGAGCACTCATCCCTAACGGCGCCCAATAACCCACTGGCAACAGCGTAACATGCTGAAAGTGGGTGGGTATACATAAACTTTAAGCGCCAATGAGGGACATTACATTATTGAGTTGGCGATGGCCGTCGATGGTTTGCGGTAGAATGGTCGGCGAGACGGGGAGACGGGGCACTGGGGGGACGGGGGGGACTGGGGCCAGGTGCTGATGGAGATGGAAGGGGAAGTGGAAGTGCAGGTGGTGGGTTCGTGGCTTGGCATCCTGGCTCCTGCGGTGCGGAGCTTGGGCATTAGTTTGACATTTACTTGGGCACGTCGTTAGCAGCTGAGTGCCACATGCACCCATGCGCGTGTGCGTGCGTGTGTGTTTGCCACGCACTGCAAAATGAACTCGGTAGTTGGAGCTGCGACAGCGTTTAAAAGTTCCATCGATTATTTACTATTTAGTAATAAGGTTTAGAATACAACTTATCAGATTCCTTGGACAGCCTTACTGTTTGTAAACTTTAGTTGGCCATTCAGCAACGAAACAACGAAACTTCGCTCAGTGTATTTGGGTACTGTGTGTGTGCGTAAACGGCACTCTAATGCTCTTGCCATGGCTCGGCAATTCAAATAGTTGAAATTGTTTGAGCTTGATTTAGGCAGACACACCTCAGCACATACACATACACATATACACCCACACACACAAACACACACGCACACCTTGGACATAGCGACAAGTTATGTGAAGCACTTTAGCCGTCCAACCTCCAACCTCCAGCCACCAACCACCACCCACCACAAAACCCAGCAGCCAGCAGCCATCAATCCCCGAAAGCCACCCACCCACTGAAAGCAGCCCTCCGCACTCTCTCATAATGTTTCCTCAGCCAGACCGAAAGCACAACAAATTAAGCCTTTTAACAAACACAAACAAAAGTCCAATTTGTTGCCAAGTTGTGACGCTGTCCAACATGCAAAGCCGTTAACTACAGCAGTACACGCAGAGAAACGAGTCGGGCCCCTGCCGAAAAGCCACTTCATTCCCAGCACTTGGCCAGCTTCCAATGGCAATCTATCCCATCAGGCATTTGAGCAAGTGGTGCAGGAAAGTGCACAAGGTAGCTGGGTTACTTCGAATGGAAAACTTCTTGGAGCTGATTTTCCCGGTGCATGTCCCACACCCACACCCACACCCTTGGCACCCTCGGCACTGTGCCCCGATCGTCGGAGGTGAAAAAGTTTTGGCGCTCGCTTCGCCAGCTTCTGTTTGACTTAGATAATAGCGCAAAGAAATTTGCGTAGCCCCCATGCCCCGCAGCACCCCGCAACACCCCGCAGTGCCCACGAATCCGCAGCTGGAGCTGATGAAATTAAACAAATTGTAGCGTGGAAAAATTTCAGTCTTGGCGGATTTCGTCATGTCTTTTATGGCCACTGGGCATGGTCATGGCCCTCAGTGGGCACAGTGGAGCACAGTGGGCGGCATGGCTGAAGTGGGAAAGTGCTCGGGAGCAGGCGATGCGGTTAATGGGAAAGGCTTCTTTTGGGACTTTAAACACAGCTCTTGCATGGCAAATTCTTGTTTATCTTAATTAAAATGTACTGAGCCCCTTGAATGAATCATGTTGTGCAAGTGCACGATAATCTGGATTCTACAAACGCTCCCTGGCCTGGGAATGTACAACTCCTAATAAAAGTGAACAAAGCATTGTTCCACACACACATCAAGAAATGGTATTTTGGCTCAAACTCTTTCGTCACTACTGAAACGGAAACAGAAGCATTGGACTCTCTCATACACTGGATTACATTTTGGTCGAGTGTCAGAATTCGTTGCGACTATCCAACTCATCAGCCATTAATTCTCACGACCCAGACCCTTTGTTCATTCCCCTCATTGTCTCCAAGACAGCGATACCTTGCTCGGCACTAAACCGATACCATGGGATGCCAAATCCTGTAAGTTGCGCCCTAATCCCCCGCCGGGGAGTAATCTGCTCTCTATTGCTGGTTCCACCGCTGCACTCCTCCGCCTGCAGCCCGCTTAATTAATATCAAATCCTGATCTATGCCACATGAGACCCCCACTGTGCGGGCCGGCCAGTTTCGGATTCTGTGAAAACAAATCGCAGCACACGCCAAACCAAGACCAGACCACAGCTCTAAGCCCCTACATGAGTAATCGTAATCCCGAAAAGTTTTCAGGGAAACCAACTCATAACCCGTAATCATCGCAATTAGTTTAGCCCGATGACGACGCAACGGTTGCCAAGCCGGCAACTGGCAACTGGCAACTGGTAACTGGTAACTGGCAACTGCAAAATGGAAATGGGAATGGGAATGGGCATGGGAAGGGCAACGGGGAGCCCACGTAAATCAGCGAGGCGCTGCCGTGTCGTCATAGGAGCCGTAATCAGAGCAGGTGCGAAGAAGACACCTCCAATGGCGACTGCGAAATACCATTAAAAACTTGTAGAGCAAATCACAGAAGTATAAATATTAGTAAGAAACATTTGGGCAAGTCGACCCATTTTCGTATCAAAGTGGGCACTCAGATCTCTATCATTCGCTGCTTGAACAGAACGATTGGCTAGTCATTGCCGAGAACAAACTGTCCAGCGAAATGGCATGCCCTGCGCCCAGCATCCACTACAGGGAATCATCAGGGAAAAATCAGTAAACCGAATCACGGCGGCAATAAAGCCCCCCATTCACATGGACAGTCGCAGCCAGAGTGATCACATATACGTCGAGGGGCCAGATACCGCTGATGATGCGGATGATGGGGGCCCATAAACCGCCGAGTAAACAGGGAGGCGTTTAATTGTTTTCAGGCCTGTCCGAAACTGGAGGGGGGTTAATGGATTAAAGGGCGAGTTCGCGGGGTCACCGCCAGGAAAATGATTTGGCTAAACAAACGTGGAGCTGACACACCAGAGCGCACGCTTGGAGGATCCACCACAACACTGATGATGCCAGTGGTAGGCAGCATCCCAAGTAGGGTGATCCCTAGTCGCTAGATTAGCGCAATTGGCACAAGCATCGCTTGTTTTCCCTCGACTATAGGCAAACAAAGATGATTTGAGGCCCCAGCGCCGTCGGGAAGATATAACGTACCCGCCCAACGCCCCAGCTTCAGTCAGCAGAGGCGACCCAAACAATACGCACGATGAGTGAGCCCCGAGAATCCGGCGATCCCACGCCCCATCCCAAGCAGAAAGATCCTCCCCAGAAAGAGGCGGTGGCAGCGGCTGCAGCTGATTTCGAGACAGCCATCGATGCAGCTGGCTTCGGAATGTTCAACATCCTCCTGCTGGTGGCCGCCGTTCCAGCGGCCATGGGCACCGTCTACGAGACCTCCACGATGTCCTACATCCTGCCCAGCGCCGAGTGCGACCTCAAGCTGAGTCTGCTGGACAAGGGCATCCTGAACGCCATCACCTACGCGGGCATGATCAGCTCGGCGGTGATGTGGGGCTACCTGGCCGACACCAAGGGCAGGAAGAATCTGCTGATTGTGGGCTATGCCGCCGACACGATTTGCGTGCTGGGAGGAGCCCTCAGCCAGAATAGGATCCAGTTGATTATCTTCAAGTACCTCGGTGGCTTCTGGTGAGTAACTACCTCTTCGCGGTTGCCATCGAACCTCCTCCAGCAGCTCTGTAATCAATGCAGCATGAGTGGCCCCTTCGCCGTCCTTATGACCTATCTGACGGAACTCCATGGACGGAAGCACCGGCAGCGCATCATGATGATGGTGGGCATCATGTTCTCCATTGCAACGCTCACGCTACCGGGCTTGGCCATGCTGATTTTGCCCGAGACGTGGAACGTCCGTATCTGGAGTTTGTCACGTAAGTTGCGAGGGCGTGTTACGTAGTTGACAGTGTTGTTATCACTGTTGTTATCGGTGTTAGCTGATAAGAAGCCAGCAGATAACCGGATAAGCATCCGTAGAACAGTTGATAATACCGGAGGCCCCATCCCCCATGGGAAAAATCTGCGAAACGATATATAAACTCCACGCGCCCACTAACGCTACCTCGTACATATATAGCTTAGCAGATTTCATTGAGTGCAAATAGTCGTAGAGCAGTAGTGTAGTAAGATGATAACAAGAAGCCCTGATTACAGCAGTAAGTGCACTTGGGGGAAAATAAAGCGATTAGATGTACAGCGGGGCTAAAATTAACCATTGTAATGTATAGAAGAAATAAACTTTCTAATGGAATTGAACATTGAACCGTTGCAGTGACCACCTGGCAGTTCTTCGTGGCCATCACCGCACTGCCCAGTCTGCTGAGCTTCGTGCTCTTCTTTTTCTTCCCGGAGAGTCCCAAGTTCCTCATGTCCAAGGGGCGCAATCAGGAAGCCCTGGAAGCCTTCAAGTTCATGTATCACCTGAACTCGCGAAAACCCAAGGACTCGTTCCCAGTAAGTTTACCTAATCGTGATCAAATATTCGACCATCAATACATGTACTATTATCAAACAGATCAAAGTGCTGGCCAACGAAGTAATCGTTCCGGTGAAAAAGCACGCCAAGAAGGAAGCTCCTCCGACGGAGGAAAAGCCTCCGACTGAGTGCGACGTCGTTCAGGATCCGGAGAGTCAGGACGCCAAGAAGAGCTCTCTGCGCTCGGGTTTCACCCAGCTTCGTCCGCTTTTCACCAAACCCTACCTAAGTCTGTCCCTGTGGGTCTACCTCCTGAACTTTTGCGTGCTCTTGGGGTAAGTCTACTAAATGCAACGAAGATCCATTTTAAGAGGTTTTTGTTCTTAGACAAAACACCATGCGACTGTGGCTCCCACAACTGTTTGCATCCATCAACGAGTACGAGAACTTGATGAGCGGCCAATCGCAGTCGACGAGCATCTGCAACATCCTGGAGTACAGCGTTAATCGCACCCAAAGCCAGCTGGAGGCAGTTACTCGGAATGATCCCCTGGTCGAGTGCCATGTGAACATAACACCCTCCACCTACACCAACAATCTGATTGTGGCCGCTGCTGGTCTTGTGGCATATATGCTGGCTGGGTTCCTGGTCAACTTAGTTGGCGTCAAGCGAATAATGAGTGAGTACACTATCCTTCCATCGAAAGTGGTATTATATGTATTCCAATATTCCAGCCAGTGGCCTCTTCATAGCGGCCTGCTGCTCCATTGGCATGTACTGGTCCAGCTCGGCAGTGTCCACAGTCGCACTGGCTTCGCTTTTCGTGACCATGGGCAGCATATCGGCCACCTCGGTGATCAGCGCCTCAGTGAACCTCTTTCCCACGTCGCTCAGGTGGGCTTTTGGCCAATTCGACAAGGTGGTGCCACGACTTACTGATTTCTAATCCCTTTAGGACGATGATTGTCTCGCTGGAAATGATGTTCGGCCGCCTGGGTTCGCTGCTGGGCAACATCTTCTTCCCGGCTCTGATGGGCCTGGGCTGTGTGCCACCCTTCCTCATGATCAGTTTGTTCATGCTGGGTAAGTTGACTAACGAAGCCAGACTGAAGCCAAATGCGCTCTAATCCGCGTTCCTTTCTGCTCAGCTGGGTGCATTATGGCCATGTTCCTGCCGCTGAAGAACAAGGCCGCTCTCAAGTGAGCTCCTTCGGACTGGACCGCCAGAGGACTCGAACTCGGCTCCGTTCCACCGCTGTACATAGTGTATTTAACTTATTTCCTAGCTTAGTTCGTTGCCTCCACGCTGCTTACCCTCCTGCGAGAGCTACAATATTCACGGCAACAGAAACCCTAGTTCTCAACTCCATTAAATCAATGCAATCTGCAGGGGTTTTTAAGTTGACTTTCGTTTCCAGCCATTTTCTATTTCTATTTCCATTTCCCTATTTTTTTTTTTTTTTGTATTTGTTTTTTCTTGTTTGGTTTGCCTTGCGCTTCGCCTTTGGTTTAATTAAAAGTTAATTTATTTTAGATTGCAAGCTCCTAGGTTTAAGCAATTTGTATGCAATTTCGTTTCACTTGTCAATTACACGAATTCCTCTCCATCGATTTCCATAAACCGCTGTCACTTATCAATGCATCCTTGAGCCGGGACGAGGACCTCTCTTTTCCGTTCCGATGTCCTGCCACTGGCGTCAAAAGTGACTGCCCAAGAAGCCAAGCAAGCGATGCAGATGGGAATCTGAGGAATTGGCAGTCGGGACTTGCCACGTTGGCCAGTATAACATTGTGCCACACTCCAGCAGCCAGAAGTTGCCAGCCAAATTGAGTTGCGCCCAAGGACTCGAAAGTGCGGAGGAGTGTGGCTGGAGTACTCGCACTTGCTCGAAGGCGATGAAGCCTCCGCTGGCATGCAAGCCCATACATTGTTATTAATTAAAATCATTACAATCACAAAACAAATCATTGCCATCGCACATTCCTATCTCAGCACTCAGCACTCAAAGAACTTGGCACTTTAACGGAAATAATGGACATGGAAACATTTGAAAGATTTGAGAAATAAAATGATGATGCATTTCTGCCCCTGCCCACATTGCTCGCTATTTTAATTAATTAATCCACTCAGTCATAGATTTTGAGTAATTGCCGAGCCAGAGCGAATCGCTTAGCCAGGAAAACGATTAGTGCCAAATACACCATCAAAAGCACAGACTTTTGGGCCGAGTCGTGCGCAAGTACAGTGGGACTTCTTCAGCGAAACGAAGCGAGGTCCTCGGTTGACACGTCTTTAATTCGAAATAAATGAAGTGAGCGACGCGGGTCGCTCCTATCTTGACATTCCAACGCCCATTCATCTCGGCCAATTGCTACTGGGCGGTCTGAGCTACTGGGCCGCCACTGTACCACAATCGCCCTCCATCGCCCCCAATGTCCTCCAGCTGGAGACCCCTGGCGTCTTATCTGCGCGAGGAGGCGTTGATATACGAGTGCGCACTCAAGCCAAATGGAAATGCTAATTATCTGACAACGGAGGCGCTCAACTCGAAGTTGGAGGCCCGTCTTCTGGGTTGCCCCGATATGCCTTGATTGCGCTAATGCTTGAAATCAGACAAGACCCACGGAAAGTTTTAATTAAAAACTTTTCGGCTCTGACTTTTAAAACCCGAGTCGAGTCGTGTCGAGTCGAGTCGAGTAGAGTCGCGGCATCGCGGCTGCTAATGCGATGCTAGAGCATCGATAAAGACCCTCGCAGACCCACAGACCCAAGGTGAACCTCTACAGGTTGTTTTTCCCGAGAGCAACGAACGAGCAGCGATTCACGTCACGCCCGCACTGCGAAAAACTAGTGGTAGCAGATAAAATCAATTTCACCACGACCTAGCCTCAATAACAGCTTCTGATTATAGATCATGGGCAAATCCGAATTGTGCTTTTCATGTCACTTACTCTGCAAGTCGAACACAAAGCCGAAAATCCTCCACTTCTATTTTCAGCGAATTAAAGAAATAGTGGCACGCAAACAAGCAAATTGTGCCATAAATTAAAACCACATTTTTGGGTGGGCACAGTGTTTGCCTTTTCTTTTCCCGGACCATCGCAGATAATTTTTTGTGAAGTGCAGCTGACTAACTAATCTTATCGCGGGCAGAAGAGAGCACAGCACGTCCATAAATTCCAGCGCCGGGCCAACGCCGGCTCCAGTGTTCCAAGATGAGTCTCAGCAACAAGGTGGTGATCGTGACGGGAGCTAGCAGCGGAATCGGTGCCGCCATTGCCCAAGTGCTGGCCCGCGAAGGTGCCACTTTGGCGCTGGTGGGTCGCAATGTGGCCAATCTGGAGGCCACGAAGAAGAACCTCAAGGGCACGCAGGCGGAGATCGTGGTGGCCGATGTGACCAAGGACGCGGACGCGATTGTCCAGCAGACGTTGGCCAAGTTCGGACGCATCGATGTGCTGGTCAACAATGCCGGCATTCTGGGCAAGGGTGGCCTCATCGACCTGGACATCGAGGAGTTCGACGCGGTGCTGAATACCAATCTGCGTGGCATTATTCTGCTGACCAAGGCTGTGCTGCCGCACCTCCTGAAGACCAAGGGCGCCGTGGTCAACGTGAGCAGCTGTGCCGGCATTCGTCCCTTCGCCGGAGCGCTGAGCTATGGAGTCTCCAAGGCTGCCCTCGATCAGTTCACCAAGATTGTGGCCCTCGAAATGGCGCCGCAGGGCGTGCGCGTGAACTCGGTGAATCCCGGCTTCGTGGTGACCAACATACATCGCAACATTGGCATCGTCGACGAGGAGTACAATGGCGTGCTCCAGCGGGCCATCAATTCGCATCCCATGGGCCGTGTGGGCGACGTCACCGAAGTGGCCGAGGCGGTTGCCTTTTTGGCCAGCTCCAAGGCCAGTTTCACCACCGGTGCCCTCCTGCCCATCGACGGTGGCAAGAACAATCTGACGCCTCGTTAAGCGGGCTCCCGATTGCGTTTCCTCCATTATTTTCCCCCATCCTCCTGTTTTTTTTTTCAATAAATAAGTAGTAACCACACTGAACCAAAGACGTTTTTTGCCACATCGAAACGAGAAAAGTTACCAACAGGCAGAATTAAGCCGGTCACAGAAATGAAGTTTTCAAGGGCAATCCCAAAGGATGCTATACTTCTATACTTCTGCACAAGTGGTTGATGATTAATAAGCCACCACAGCTTACGCTTCATTTGGAATACAAGTGTAACGACAAAACACCATTTCCGTGTATCGCAGTAAACCAACATTTTTGAAGTCAAAATCAACAACATCAACTTGTTTGCGGGGGTGACCCCAAAACGACCGCCATGGTTGCTGTGTCAGACACTCAACAGACTTATCGGGCCCATCATCAGCCGGTAGTTGATAAGGTGATAAGGTGCCTTGTCAGCGTCAGGAGACGCGGACCGCAGAACCGATTGCTGCGGTTTAATCTCCGCCAGCTTCTTATCACGAAGCACTCAAAGATAACTGCGGATTCCACTGTTTATTTGCAGCAGGCAGGGGGTAACCGCGTGTTCCCCGCTGCGGTCAGCGCTCTATGTGCTGGTAATGTAGGTCATAATGGACATTGATTCATGAGTCCCCGCCCCTCAAAAGGGTGAGCAGCTCGGGAAATTGGGACCACCTTGGGACAAACATCAAGGGGCATATGGAGGTGAGAAGCTCCCCAGCTAGCTTACTGAAAAGCTTAAAAGTTAAGGACACAAGTTTCGGAAGCTGAAAACATCGCAGCATCTCTTGGTGGCTTTTAGAAAAGACCCACACATTTGACAAGACGGAATGAAAACTCGGAAGGAGCTTCCTCCATGGAGCTTCAATCCTGTAGAAACTTTTAGCATTTAGAATGTGGCTTTGTGGTTGAAAGGTCGAGTCAATTGCAATGCTTTTCCAGTTAGCAAAGGTTCTAACCCAACGAAAATCGTTAGCCATAGCTTAAAGCTACACGTTCATCCCCAAAACGGCGAGAAAAGCCCTCAATGTTGACGACTTTCGGAGAAAGTGCCAGTGCGTCAGAAACCGTGGCCGCGCGCTCATCGTTGTATCCATACATCCCCCTGGCACACAAGCTTCTCGAAAGCCAGCCAAAGAGCAGGAGAGAGCAAGGGAGCTGGGCCAGCTGGCACAGAAAGCGGAACAAGCCACCGATTGATTTTTCTCGGGCATTGGGAACACAAAAACAGAGGAGACCAACGGCGCAGGGCAAGGCGATTCCCTGCAGCATTTCCATATGGAAATGAAAATGGAGGAGGCCCAGGACTCCAAGGACCCTTCCTCGACGGCCAAAGGCCAGCTGCCAGCTGGAGCTGTTCGTGCCGAGGACGAGGAGGAGGAAGTGGAGGAAGTCGAGGTCGAGCAGGAGCAGGAGCAGGAGCAGCAGGAGCTGCTTAGCGAACGCTGGTCGCCGTTGGGAGCCAACTACGATGACGCGAATAGCGCCAGTTCTGGCGTGGATTGCGAACTAGAACAGGGACTGGAAAAGTCAGAAACGCGACGTGGAAGCACTGGCAGCGAACTGGCTCGTCTGCGAAGCATCGAGGAGGAGCAGGAGCTTCTAACCAGTTCCCTGCTGGCTTTGACCTCCCACTTTGCCCACGTCCAACTAAGAGTTCGCCAAATTGTTGAGGCGCCAGCGGAGGAGCGGGATCAACTTCTGCGCGACCTCGAGGACTTTGCCTTCCAAGGAATTCCAGAGGCAGTCCAGTCCCAGGAACCCCATTCTGATAAGCCCGCCGCCGAGGGCGAAAAGGAGCATGGTCCCGATAGCCAGCTCATCGAACAACTGAAGTCCCAGCTGACTGAGCTGGAACAAATAGCCTACGAGGCTGGAGAACCCGGCATCCTGCCGCAGCACGTACTGCTCGAGAAGCAAAAGTTTATCCTGGACGAGCTGCGCTCCAAGCTCAATCTCCAGGTGGAGCAGCATGAACTGCCGGCTCTCAGCACGGAACAACTGCGCCACCAGGTCGACAATGCCATCGGCGAGTTTGTGGGCCCTCTGAAGATGAAGGAGCAACTGGTGGCCCAGCTGAAGACGCAGATAACTGACCTGGAGCGCTTCATTGCCTTCCTTCAGTGCGACGCCGTCGAGGGATCCGTCGGCGATCGATTGAAGCTCCTATCCGGAGCATACAACAGCTACGCGGCGAAGCAGACGGCACGGAGTTCCCAGGCAACTCACGTTGCCCCAAACGCCCCCGCTACGATGGCTTCTGCCCAGCTATCCTCTGGACTGGGTTCCCACTCTTCCGGCGAGAGCCTGCACAGCAAGGCACATGGCCTGCTGGACAAGGCTTCGGTCCTCATGCAAATGTTCGCCAGCACGCATCTGGTGAAGCCACGAAGTCACGACGAGTTCCAGCAGAACTCGCTGAAGAAGACGCACAAGGGCAACCACTGGGGGTAAGATCTATGCGCTCACATTCATCCCATATCCCATTCATATGCTTTTGAAACCAGGTCTCAATCATAGAGTTGATATATACCACAGACGAGATATCGTAACGATTTTAAGCCGATAAATAAGCCTTTATGAACTTAACCCATAGTTTTGGTTCAAAGTGCGAAGGAAAGATATTTGTTAAATGTTAAGAATACCCTTTAAAAAAAGTCATTACCTAAATGTTTCGGTCCCCGAAAGTATTTATGATATACGAAGATGAGCACATATCCTCAGCATAAACTTAACATTTCCAGTTTAGAGATTGCAAACACCACCACCAAAGTAAAGAAAACCAACCTGACTTTGTCTTTCACCCGATTTAGGGATCTGCGGGCCCAACTTGAGGTGGACATCCAGGAAGTAGCCGCACTGGCCGCCACTTTGAGCTGCGATCGCGAGAAGTTGGCCAACATCAAGAGGGCGTTGCGCCAACAGCAACAACAGGCGGAGTCAACCTCTTCCTCCGACACTGGTAATCCGGTTATCAACTCCCAAAACGGAGCACTGACCCTGCCGCCTCGTTGCCGGCGAGCAGTGCCAACTGGTCACGAACTGGCTCCATATGCGGCTGGCGGCGCAATATCCTCCGACTCCGACGAGGACATTAGCTACTCCAACTTTGAGTGGGAAAAGGAGAGCAAGAGCCGGCGGACGACGCATGCACGCGGTGACTCCATTGCCACAATTGGCAGGGAACTGACCACGGTGGTGCGGAAGAACTTTGCCCGCACGTTGCAGCAGCTCATACAACATGGACTTCGCATCCCAGCGGAATCGGCTGCCTCCAGTTTGATGGTGCCCTTTATGAGGTGTCTGCATCCCGGACCTCCGGTAATCCCGCCCGCAGCCGGAGGAGATTCGCAGTTCCTCGGCTTGGGCAGGGCCATGCACGCCTGGGAATTAGTACTGGCCTATTACAGGCTGAAGCACGGCGAGGAGTACAACAACACGCCGGCCAGAAAGTTGTCGCAGAGCTTCCAGCTGGACATCGTGGACGCGCAGGCTGTGACCGCCAAGCAAAGTTTGCTCAGCGCCGTGGGCATGATTCTAGCCATGCATCGTCCTTACAAACGGAGCAACAACGCCCACTTCAAGGCCTTCGTCTGTGCCGGACTCAAGTGAGTTATTTGCAAGGGCTAAACGCTGGGAAATCGAGAGAATGTTTAGTTAAGAGCGATTTACAAGCCGCAAAACTTTGCAATACCATATTGCTAACAAGTGCATAGTTTTAGGCACTAGCCTTATACATCTCCAAAACACATTTCATAGTTTCTTTCCCAAAAAAAGGGGAGTCTTCAACAAAGCAAGAGAAGCACAAGCTCTTTAGAATTACTCGTATCCGAAATCATAATGATGTTACTCTGTAGCAATTCGTGGTAATATTGATTCTTAAACTTATCAATGAGTTAATTGCTTAATCGATTAATTGCTTTAACATGTAAATTAAGTATGAACATAGTTAATTAGGTGCAGGTAGCTTTTGACTTTGTAGTCTTAATTAATTAAGGTTTGTATTGACTTGAACCTTGTATGAATAAGGCTAACAAGGACGCGGATCTTTACTTTGACTTTTATCTTACTTTTTCCTTTTAAACGACTTCTCTCTTCCTTCAAACAGCTCCCATTTGCTGGTGGAGTGGCTGAACTTGATCCTCAGCTGCCATGAACTGGTGGACACGTACTACTCGCCAGACAGCTACGTGGCCCGCACGGGATTCCGGGACTCACTGCGCTCCATCGATGCTCTTTCTCGATTTGACTTCGACCTGCCGGTGGACCTGGCCATCCGGCACTTCCGCAACATCTAAAGGCGGCTGACTTGTACATTTTTTGGCTTAGACTAGATCACACTATTCAATGTCCAACGTATTCTCTCTCTCACTTATGTATAAACTCGTGTATATAACCTTAGATATGTCCCATTAAATCAATTGCTAATCCTAACGAAAGTGCGTGCTGTAGAATTCGTGTAGGCACTGGCTGATTTTATCGCCCAGTGGACGTTCCAGGGGTCCACTTGGGATGCCGGAGAGGAGGAGCCTGGCCTGCTTCTGGTCTGCACACTCCGCGTAGGCGTCCAGCAGGCAACGTGGAGTGGGATATCGTTCCACTATCGCCATGGCTCGTTCGAGGGAGAGGGAATGCAGCTGTAGCAACTGTTGCACGAAAACCTCGCGCACTGTGAGCTGCGCATTCTTGGCGGAGTCCTCGTAGAGGGCTCGAAACTTGAGCAACCCCAGGTCGGAATTTGTGAGCAGGCAGGTGGCCTTGTCGAGGGTGCCGCGATCCACGCTGTGCAGCTTTTTGCCGGCGAATATCTGACCCAGGGAGCGACTCATTCCGGCCAAATAGCTCATGGAACGGAAATGATTCGCTGTGCGCACCACCCGGACACCAGTTTGAACTTTGGCATTGGTCAGAGCCTGCTGCAAGGAGTCCAGTGGCAGGCCCAGTTGCTCATTGTCGCCATAGTCCTCGACCAGGTAGATGATGTGCTGCAGGCCACAGTGCTGCAGCCGGTGCTTCTGTTCGTGGAAGCGCCCATCCCGAATACTCGATGCCAGGTCATCCATTCTCTTGCGCTCCACAATGTAGGGTAAAACCAGTTCATTGCCCTCTTCATCCTGGGCCACCCAAAGGAAATCGCCGATTGTGAGACGACGCACTTCATGACGGGCTCCCAACGACTCCAAGTAGCTCCTTGTCTGGTCCAGAACTCTTTTGTTTTTGCCACTGGTTTCCTGTGTATCCACCAAAAGAAGCAACTGGAATCGTCCTGGTTGCATTTCCACTACGCGCTCCCGCTCCTCAAGGGCTGCCAGTTGCGCCAAATCCTTTTTAGTTGGCTTCCTGGGCCTGTCGCTTTTGTTCTGGCGTTTCTGGTGTTCCAGCTGCTTCTCCTGCACCTTGCGAATGACCGCCTGGACCTGTTGCTCGTAGCGCTCCTGAACCACGGCCTGCTGGGGCACCAATTGGAGACCTCTGTGATGGCGAAGCTCCTCGTCGATTAGCTGGCAGAGCGTACCCCCAAAGCCACGCAGAATGGAGCAGTCTCGTCCGCTGGACAATGGCAGTGGGTAGCTCCTTAGGGACTCCAGCGCCTGGCGAAGCCTGAACTGCGACTTCTGATCGCGGCGCTCCGCTTCACGTAGCCAGCGTTCCAGCCACCGGGTAAACAATGGATTCGGCTCCCGCAAGAGCACTTCCAGTCGGGTTTCCATGACTTTACAACTTTAACTAAATAGCATAATGCCAATTCACCAAAAAAAAATACGAATTTCACTATAAATAAACGCGGGTCCATTGCCGGTTCTTTAGTCTGGCAACGCTGGCCCTGGTGGTGGCACGTTTACATCCGACAGCTAAGCTTGCAGCTATCGATAACACAATAGAGTGTTATGCCGCTATGCGGTATGTTTTACACTTTTCGGTATTTTCCGAAGGAGAAGTTTCATCTTTCAAATGTGCAATTGCGGGCGCACGCACAAACAAATTTAACTACGACGTACTGGATATTTGAAATTCCATGAAGAGATGCTGCGACCAAGAAGTGTGTGGCGCAGCTTACTGAGCATGACCGTTACAGGTAGTGTGTAATCCACATGTGCAGAGAAGTGAGCTTGTAAGCTCGCTTGGTGGGGATCGGGAGAACAAATCACCCAGGACCTGGACACCATGCTTCCCACCATTATGCTCTATGTGATGGATGTGCATACTCGAATGTAACGTAAGATGAAAAGCTTCAGCAATAAAGCGGTGTTTAAATATCAATTCTAACAGCTTACATTTGTTAGTATCTCAAGCAAACTTTGGCGGCACAAGGAGCACTCTTTCCAAGAGACGGTCACACTGCCACAGCACGTTTGCTTTTGCGCCTCCTGTTTCTGTTTTGATTTGTGCTGCGTTTGGAGTTTGGTGTTTGGCGTTTGTCGTTCGCAATTAAGCCGTGTGCGAAATGGCCGACGGAGTGGAGAGCATCAAGCTGGAGGCCCTGACGCTGAGCGAGGGAATCCGGCAGGCGCCCGTGTGCATAATTGTGCTGGGAATGGCCGGCAGCGGCAAGACCACGTTCACCCGGAGTCTCATCCAGCACGCCCAGGAGAAGTTCAATCCGTACGTGGTCAACCTGGATCCGGCGTGCAGGGAAGTGCCGTATGCGGCCCACGTGGACATCCGGGACACGGTCAACTACCGGGAGGTGATGAAGCAGTACCAACTGGGTCCCAACGGCGGCATTGTGACCGCGCTCAATATGTTCACCACCAAAATGGCCCAGTTTGCGGAGCTAGTGCGTCGCGCCGGCGAGCGCGGCCACAAGTGGTGTGTGATCGACACGCCCGGGCAGATCGAGGTGTTCACCTGGTCGGCTTCCGGGAGCATTATCACCGAGGGCCTGGCGACCATGTTCCCCACCATTGTGGTCTATGTAATGGATGTGCAGCGCAGTGTTTGTCCCACCACCTTCATGTCCAACATGCTCTACGCCTGCTCCATTCTGTACAAGACCCGATTGCCCTTCCTCGTGGCGCTGAACAAGGTAAACTCTTGCCAAACAGACTTAACAGATATCCAGAATCTTGGCTAACTTTTCCCGCTTCCGCATCAGATCGACCTGCAGGACTGCAGCTTTGTGCTGGACTGGATGACGGACTTCGAGGCCTTCCAGGAGGCTCAGGAGGAGGAGCAGAGCTTCGTGAGCAACCTCACGCGCACCATGTCGCTCACCCTGGACACCTTCTACGAGAATCTAAGCACTTGCGGCGTTTCGGCCAAGACAGGCGTGGGCTATGCCCAGCTCCTGACGAAGATCCTCGACTGCGTGGCCGAGTACGAGCGGGACTACAAGCCAGTGTACGAGAAGAAGCTCCAAGAGCGACTGGCGCAGAATGCGGCGGGCCCAAAGCCAGTGGATCATGTGGAAGAGGACGGCGTTGCCGTTCCCCTGGGATTGAGGCTTCAGGTAGGAACAGTTTTTGAGACATTTGTCTACCTACTGCAATGCCTTAACCATTTTAGGACCCACCGCCGAACTCTGGGAACAGCGTGTTTCTAATGGCACCCGGTCTGGTGCCCCAATCAGCGGAACATGAGGAGGAGGAGGACATGGAGGAGGACGCGAAGGGCACCGCGGAAGACCAGAACTTCCACAGCTTCGTGCAGAACCACCTGACCGCCCAGCAGAGCAAGCGGGACAAGCTGCAGCAGGAACAGTCGCAGCCGTAGAGTGATCACTAAGTGAACTAACTGGAACTGGTGGATTTCCATAATTGTAGTTATAGCGTAGTTACGTGCGGGGTCAGGATTGCGTCCCTCGGAAGGAGGGTTATGATGAAGCTATGATTTCGAGTTTTCATCTTTATTATTTACTTTAACAAGCAAAAACATTCAATATAGTGTGTGTTCGTCACTTCCATTTCCGATATTTGTTTTGTATATATGGACTTAGTTTAGCTTTGCAAATTAGTGATAACATATACATATGGAGGATATATCCCGCTCGTAAATGTAAATGCAAGCCTCATACTTTGCGTTACTTATTTTCGTATATATATATGCAGATATATATATATTTACATTCATGCTGTATGTATTACGTGTGTACATGCGTTGAGCAAATTGTCAAATAAATCGTGTGTGTCGCGTGTGTTGGGTGCTGATATCTTACGAGCGATATCTTACGCTTTATAGTTGCTTCTCTGGATTTGGTTGTCTTGGTTTGTTGGCTGTCGCTTTAAATATTACGCTTACAAAAATACAGATCATCTCAAATACTTGTCAATGCTCACAGTTATACACAGTTTATATAGACGAACAGTAGTCCCCACTACGATTTCTCTCTGTCTCTCTGCCTCATTGCCCTACTACCTCACTGATTCACTGCATCACTGCCCCATCTGAATTGCTGGCTGCGTGCGGGCTGCCAAAACGGACTCGTATCCCAATCCCCGCCTGCCTGTGCTGCAAAATAAGGTGTAGCCAACGTCCGGCAAACGCTGCTTGCGAAAAATATTCTTACTTCTGGACGTTTCATTTGATTTGAGTGCGATTTCCGCGGGCTGCTCCGATTTGTAGCCACTGTGCTCCCCTTCCTACGTTGCCCACCGATGCGCTGGGGTTCGGAGCAGCGGGAGCGCCCTAAGGTGGATTGCCAAGTGCGAAGTGGGCCAACAGCTCCTGGGCGTTCGGTTATGTTTAAAAAGCTCGCTTGGTTTGGAAAGTACTTTGGATGAGATCGGGAGCCCGGCATGGAGGAGCCCAGTTGCCCAGTTGTCAGGCTGGCTCATGCATATTTATAAGTACGGGGTATCTGGGGATCGAGACCAAGCTCTCACACACACTCAATCACACACACACACACACTCTCTCAAGCACACACACACACAGTTTTGAGGGCGGGAGGGGCGAAGAAGGAGCATTGGAAAACTACGAGGAGCGGATAGCTAAGCAATTGTTTCAGAAACAGTCTTCTTCGTTCTTGGATCTCTTCTCGCTCCACCTTCCGCTCGCCTCTCGGCCGGAAGGGGAGGGGAAACATAGGAGAGGGGATCGGGTTCGGGTTTGGAATAGGGATTAGCTGGTGTGGAGCAATCTTACATTCTTACAATCTTACAAACTTAGCAGGTCTGGATAATCTCGAACGGATGGGCAAAGTGGGCGATGGCCCAGCGACTTGGAATCGCTTGGAATCAAGCAGGCCGGAAATCAAAAGCTGGAGCCGAGGGTGAACGGGGAATCATCTGGACGAGCTCCAATTAGTCGTCGTCCGACATGTTGGTGGTGGTCAGCAGCGTGGCGTTGTCCTCGGCGCCCTGCTCCTCGATGTCCTGCAAGAGAGGAAAGTTACTCAGGCGCGTTTCCAGCTGCGAATCTCCTCGAGGATCAGCTCGAGGATCACTTGGCCTTGGCCCCCAAAAAGAAAAAGGAAACGGATGCGCTGTTGCTTTTCTCTTTTGTTGTATTTGTTTCTTTTTTCATTTTTGTGTATGTATAAAAATAAAAAAAATTTGTTTTAAAAATGACGTAAACTTAAATGAAACAAAACATTTAGGCTAAGAAATAGTTTCTTTTGTGTGTCGAGCAAGTAAATGCAGCAGAAATGTTGCAGTGGTAGTTTTGAGCCAACGAGATTACATCAACAGGGAGCCCAGTGCCAAGTGGCAACTGCCAACTGCCAAGTGGCAAGTGTCCAGTGTCCCCGGCTCCTGTCCATGGTGCTGCTCTCTCTATCTCTCATTCGTTTTGAATTGGAAGTGTGCGGAAGATTTTGTTGCTCTGTGCTTGCTGGCCCCTCGCCTGAGCAGCTCACTTGAGCTTCTGCTTGATGGGACTGGGCGAGGTCTGGTCCGCCTCGGGCAGGTCGCTCTCCTTCTTGCGCTTCACCTTGTCCTTGGGCGTCTTGGCGGGCTTCTTGGTTTGCAGCGCCAGCTTGGCCTCCCGCTTGGCCTCCTTCTTGGCCTCGCGCTTGGCGCGCAGCTGCTCCGTGATGAAGGAGAAGACCAGGTAGCCCTGCAGGGCGATCAGGCCGCCCAAGGCCAGCAGGGAACGCACGCCCCCGATGCCGTAGTACAGCGTGAGCACTCCGATCACCGACGTGGCGAAGCGGATCAGGAAGAAGACGGCGTTGTTCACCACGCGCAGCTTGGCCAGGCGCTCCTCGCGATCGAAGACGCCGATCAGCTGGAAGACGTGCGACAGCAGCTCGCTGAAGTAGTGCAGCGTCAGCAGGACGAGGGCCAGGCGCTGGAAGCTCAGCGTGTAGGCGAGGACGATGAGGGTGAAGCCGCTGATCGAGTGCACGATCTTGGGCTGCTGCTCCTCCTTGGTCTTGATCTTCTGGAAGTAGAGCTCCGGCAGCATGTGCAGGTAGTAGGCCAGCTGCACCACAAAGTAGAACTTGTGCAGGAAGCTCATCGGGTGGTCGGGGAAGCCCTCCCACAGCTGGGCCACCTGGCCGAGGTAGCCCTCCTTCAGCAGGACGTGGGCGCCCCAGACGAAGGACAGCAGGTAGAAGGCCACCAGTTGGCCGGACTCGTTGAAGCGGGCCAGCTTGAACTTGGACAAGTGCAGCTTTTTGCTGATCTTGTCCAGCACGAACTCCTGGATGATCGCGTGCATGATGATGCAGGTGAGCGTGTAGAAGAATATCGCACAGTAGTCCTTGATGCCGGCAATGTAGGTGTACGCCTTGCCATATGGCTGCTCCCGGCTGGGATCCTCGCCGCTGACATTGTGGTGCAGGGATATGAACGCGCTGGCGAACGCCGCCGTCGACTCGTTCATCAGGCCGACCACGAAGACCATGGCCACGCAGGAGATGATGTCCGCGTGGTTCTGGATCACGAACTCGTGGCTCAGGATCGGCGGGTTCTTGTTGCTGGTCTTGCGACCGAGTCCCGGTTTAATGGCCATTTCTCAGTGGGTTCTGGGTTCTGGGTTCTGCTCCAGGGATTCTGAAATGGTGTACGAGTTGGTTATTGAGCTTCTGCTGACTGCCCCTCGGCCCATCACTGGCCACCACTGGCCATCCTGCGCCTCTTGCTGCAGGGGAGCATCTGCAGCAGCCTCGCATATGTGACACGTCGCCCTTTCAGCTTCGCTTGCTGATTACTCGGGCTCATCGAAGAGATGGAACGCGGACTGGTTTCCAGCACCAAGCTCATCACTGAGTAGCGGTGAGGAGTGGCGTTCCACTGATGCTCCTCCGCATCCCGGCTGCAATCTGCCAGCCAGCCACAAGTGCCCACTGACTGATAACATAGCGATATGTTTGGCATATTCCGTGCCGCTGGCACTGTGGCCACTTTCTACGAGTGTTTTTATGAATGGGAACCTGTGCGCACAGGTACAGCTCCCAGATGCTGTCCCACTTTGGGCAGGGAAGTGCCACTTCGGGCGCCTCCTGGAGGAGAAGCGCTCCGAGGAGTAGCTACTGTGCTCGAGATGCTCCCCAACAACAAACACACATTTTGCCTTGTTGGCACTGCTCACCGACGCACACACACACGCACACAGACACTGTGCGGGAGCTGCGCGCTCCCACTCGCTCACACACACAGTGCACACACGCACACACACACTGGGAGACTCGAAGAGACACGCTGGCAAAACTGTTGTTGCACGCTGGCCACTTTTACTCACAGGATTTTCGCCAATCTTCCGGCCAACTGGTGACTTGCAACGTGATTTTGCTGACGTAGACGTTGCCTGGCGTTCCGTTCCGTTGCGTTGCGGCTGGCACACACTGGCGGCTCCGATTCGGGCTGTGATCTGGAACTGAATCTGAATCTCAATCGGCACAATCGACGCAAACTGAAGTATCTGCTATGGGCGCTCTGCCGCTGCCTCCGTCGCTGTCGCTGCCACTGGCTGCGCCGCTGCTGGTGCCGACTGCGCTGCTGGTGCTCACCTGTGTGCCGCCTGCGCGTGTGGGTGTGTGCGTGTGTTTACACCAGGGATGCCACATCGCGCACGGCTCGCAGTTCACAATTCACAGTTCACAGTTTACGGTGGTTTATCTCACTTTTTTTTTGCTGGCACTTTACACTCTTCAGCCGATTGGCTAGCCCAATTTGAGCTTGCAATTTTCACATTATTATATTTCAATTTTTGCGCTGGTTTCAATTTGTGTGCTGCCCAGCCCTGGCAGAAGTGCCACGCAGCTCTCTGCGCGCCAGCCGTCTCGCTCGCACCCACTCCCACCCGTCTTCGCTGTGGTGGTTTTAGTATTTTTGGGTCCTTGTTGCCTTGGCGATAGTAGTTTGTGCGATGATTTCCCGCACTGCCATCGCTCACGACCAGGGCTGCAGCAGCGGAGTTGATTTTGGCGCCAATTCAATTCAAACCGTTTGCTCTGCAGTTTTACGGCCCAATTAGAGTTTTTGTTTTTCGCACACAACTAATCAGGATTTGCACACTTGTCACACTTCACTCGACACCTTTTAAGGTAAACAAATAATGGTAAACTAACAGCGCGCAGTTCGAATTGGGCGATTAAGTTTGGAGCTCGATTCCAGTGGCAATTAGCCCTTGGAACACTTAGCTATGCAGACTTAATGCCCCGCTTCGTGATTCAATCGCGTTGTTAAACAGCAACTGCTGGCAAACGGGCTCAAGGACGCGCCGCCACCCACGCCCCGCCCACAAGCCGAGCACCCGGCCAGCCAGGCAGCCAGCCAGGCGCCCAGCCACCCACTTCCGGTTCGTTGGTCAAGCGAAATGCACAGAGGGTACTCACATTGCGGTTCCGCTTGCGGACGGAGGACACTATGGTGCGCTTGTTGCGTGCCACCAGGCAGACCGTGATGATCAAAATCACGCCGATGAGGGCGAAGCCCAGCAGAGCGGGCAGCAGCACGCTATCCTCGTCCTTGTAGCCCTGCAATGGGAATGGAGTGGAGTGGAGTTGGCGCTGGGATTAGTGGCGACCGAGGAGGCTATGCCGTTGCGTGGCGACTTACGCTCCATTGGAAGTACGTCGAGGGATCGATGTAGGCCCAGTGCGTCTTTATCCAGGCGGCGTTGCTCTTCTGCCCGTCCCCCGATCCCGATCCCAATTCCGATTCCAATTTCGGTTCCGACGCTGGCTGCACCCTGGAGTTTTGGCCGGCTCCGGTCTGGATCTGCGGCCCCTGGGCCTTGGCCAGAACTGGCGGCATTATGGGCTTCTTGGCGGCAGACTTGAGTAGCGGCACCTGGATGATGCGGGTGGTGATCGTGGTGGCCGGCGGCGGCGGTGGCGGAGGCAGGTACCTCGGAGTTGTCACCGGAGGCGCCCTGGTTGTCGTGGTGGAGGTGGTGGTGCTGGTGGTTGTGGGTGCTGGAGCGGTTGTCGTCGTCGTCGTTGTTGTGGAGGTGCTGCTACTGCTACTGGAACTGGAGCTGGAGCCGGAGCTGGTGGCCACGGTGGTGGGGCCACTGGCGATGCCACTGGTGGTGCCGGCACTCGGATTGGTGGTCTTGTTCACGCGGATGACGAACTGCTCAATGCCATTGCGGTTCACAATCTGCACATTCCGGCCCACGTTCTGCTGCAGCAAGGGAGATCCTGTGGGTAGTGTGGAAGTGCCAGCCGCCTCTCCACCGCCTGCAGGTGGACTGTGGATCAGGGCCGCCTTGGTCTTGAGGAACCATTCCGCGGGATTCGGCAGACACTCGGCGGAGACCAGGAAGGGTATGAGCACGGCGCCAATGATCACGGTGCACACGAAGATCAAGCCCAAGTAGGCGAAGAAGGAACGGCGGCGTCGCTGGCCCTTGGCCTTGCCGGAAGCGGATGCGGATGCCGAGGTGGAGGCCGATCGTCCGGCGCCCGAGAGCTTGCCCTCGATGCGGAAGTCGTCGTTCTGGGGCAGAATCGTGTACTGCAGGCTGTTCTCGCCGTGCCTGATGGTCTTGTACATCTTGTCCAGTTCTTCGTGTTCGTCTTCGTCTGCGCTTGAGATTCTTCCGCTGTACTGCTCCTCGCTCTTCTGGAGCTTTCTTCCGCTGTACTGCTCCTCGCTCTTCTGGAGCTTTCTTCCGCTCTACGGCTGATTCCGCTGCTCAGCTGCTCAGCTCCTCAGATGAGTCCTAGTCCAATGAGGTTTTGTTATTCGAGTTGCAACTGCCTCCACTGCCTCCACTTTCTACCCCCCCTCACACACTTTTTCCCAGCTCTCACCTCTGCGACAGTAAATACTGCGGACCTAGTGGCTGCCTCCTCTGCTGTCCTCTGTCCACGATTGTCCTGCCACTCGAAAGCACTCCTCAACGCCTCAGAAAGTGCTGTGCGTCCTGTTGGCGTCCTTCGGGAATATTGTTTTCGTCCTGTTCCTGTTTCTGTTCCTGCTGCTGCTGCTGCTGCTGATGCTCCTTGCGCACTAAATTTTATGTTTTTATTGATTAGGCGCTTGTTGTTTTCCGGCGCAGGCGCGGTTGCCGAGTGTTGGAAAGTCCTAATTCGCGTCCTTTAGGGACATTTTCCAGTGTTGAGCAGGTGGGTCTGCTTGAATCGGTTTCTAACGGCTACGGAAATCCCACATCCTGTGGCTGTGAAAAACTCTCTCTCTTGGGCGGATTATCTTTCCAGTTAGAGGAGCTAGACTCACCCGTAGCTCCAGGAGTCTCCAGGAGTTGGAGGTAACTCCTTTTCTGCAGCAGGCAATCCACCGAGTTTTGGATCTTGGCCAATCGCCGTGGAACTTTGCCACCATCGCGCAGACTTTGCACCAGAAGATAACCTGCAACCCGGCTATCTGGAGAGATGGCTATCGGCCGCTCCTGGTGGATGACGCATCCAGCTAATGGATCAATCACAAATTGCGACCACAGACAGATCCAGATTTACGAGCTAGTCATGCACCGGCGTAAAGCCCCTCGATTCCACTTCCAATTCCCATTCCCATACGATAAGCCCTGTCCAAGGAGGTGGGGCTGCAAGTGGGTTTAACTGCGGCTTATCGGGTGGCGATAAGCGGCCACCAAGACCCACTTCCCCACACATTCTGCAGTGGCCTCGCAGTCGCGTCCAATTGGCCAAGCGGAGCGGTTAACGCAGCGTTTCTTACGAGGATCTCTCAACACCTCGAGCTACAAACATGATACTCCTCGCAGTGCTCGGCCTGATCTTGGGCACTCTGGTGGCCCTGGTGGGCGTGGCGCTCAAGCTGCTGGGCCTGAAGCCGCCACTGATCTTCGACAAGTACCCACTGAAGGGCATCTTCTACCGCGTCAAGTTCTGGATCGCCTTGCTGGTGCTGCGGCGCCTGCGTTACCGCATCTATCGCCGCAACGAGGAGCTGCTCGGCTCCGCGGAGCACCTGGCCAAAGTGGACAGACCGCAGCAGCTCGGCAACGATCCCAAGAGCTACGACGTGGTCAGCTTCATGGCGGCCAACAAGGAGGGCCACAAACTGATGGTTACCCTGGAGCGGAGGCGGCGCGGCGTCCTGAAGGCGGCACTGTACCTGTGGCTGCCCGAGATCGGGCTGCTTAGTTCGCCCAATCTGCCCGACATGGTGTACTTCACCACCGAAGATGGAGCCGAGAGCAGCGAGTTCCAGGGCGGCGGCTTCCACGTCTACCAGGAGGCATCCATGCGGGTGTGGCGCATTAAGTACTGCGGCGCTCTGAAAACCCAGGGGCCGGAGGTGCAGGACATACCCGTGGACCTGGACCTGCGCTTCGAGAGCTCCTCCGCCGAGCACTTCGACTACAACCGGGACCTGAGCAGCGCCCTGATAGCCGACTCCATCGCCAGGGAGGCGTGGAACGAGAAGTTCTACAGCCTGCTGCGGAGCGTCAACCACATCGTGGAGCAGCGCACCCACTACGAGCAGAACGGCGAGCTGGCGGGCAAGGTCACCCTCGCTGGTCGGGGGGAAGTGCCCCTCCAAATGGTCGGCTTCCGGGACCACGGCTTCGGCACCGAGCGCTGCCTGAGCTCCATCAACCGGTACGTGTACTTCGCCCTCTTCATGGACGACGGCAGCAGCATGGTGGTGGGCAGCCTCAGCCAGCCCTCCTTCTTCCTCTCCTCCCTGAAGGTGGGCTACGTCTGCAGCCCCTCGGGCCGCTACCAGCCGCTGACCGGGAGCAACTTCGAGCTGTACTCGTACGGCGAGAAGGGCACGCCGCCGCAGCACCAGAACTTCATCGTGCGCACCGAGGAGCGCGAGTATCTCGTGCAGATCCAGGTGGAGGCCTCCGCCCTGCGCTACGTGGGCGGCGACTGGGAGTCGAAGGTGTTCAACCAGTTCGTGGCCTGCACGGTCAACGGCGTTTCCGGCCAGGGCCACGCCGAGTTCCTGTATCGCCACAAGGGCGGCCGGCCGGAGGACGTAGCCGCCGCGGATCCCAGCTGGTACCAGGACATCAAGCGCTTCGAGAGGAGCCTGTCGTTGCTGGAGGAGGAGGCGGGGGCGGACGGGGACTTCATCTTCTAGCAGTCCGCGGACTCAGTTTTGTCATTTTTGTTTTCAGTTTAAGATAGCATGTACACAATAAAGCATCTGAAGTGCCTGGCCAGTTCCATCAGCAAATCCTAATCCATTTGCGGAATGCGGCCAGCGACAGTATCAACTGGCGGCCATCGGGTGCAGCTGCAATCTAGTGGATCGCGGGGGCGATAAGGAAGATTACGGATGGCAATCGGCGGTGGAGTTGGACCCCCGCAAGGAATGGGGATTAGTCGCCTATAAATTAGCATGCGGCAGACTTCATGGCGGATAAGATTGGCCAGCTACTTCGGTTTTCCTCCCAATAAATAATGCCGGGGTTTTTATGGCAGCTGGAAGACAACGGGCCCAACTTATCGCTCCGCCAGGCCAATAAAGCCCGAGACCAGCCACCAAGTGCCCAGGTGTCACAGATAAGCGCCGAACGGAGTGGCAGATACAAGTTCAATACAGGTTGTCAATTCAGCACCATAAACCCTACGCGGGATCGGCGTATTATGCTGCCGCTCAGTTCCGACCTGCCGCAATGTCAACTCGTACTCAGGGTGGGCCGATAAGTGCCGGACATGACCCTCCAGTATGCTCCGTATCTGTGCATATGGGCAGGTCCTCCGATAAGGCAGCCGCCGACAGATACTGGCCACAGAATTACCCGGAATTTGGCAATTCGGCAAATCAACAAATCGGCATATCATGCATTGTTTTTAGAATTCGACTTCATTAATTATTCAGGTAGCTCTGAAGTGGCTGGCGCAGTTAGATTACACACTCATTGGAATCTGATTGCGATTGCTTTTCGGCAAATCCAAGGAGTCATCAGCTTTTCGTTCCCGGAAAGCATCTTTCCTTGGAAGTCAGGGAACAGCTCCCGAACTACTCCCATGCTTCATAGTAGCTTCCACGCAAAGTGTCAAGTTGTAGAGCTGTAATATAGATTCCCAAATTTCCGAGTTGCACAATGATTGCGATGGCTGACAGCGCGGAGGAGGCTAAGCAGGCGGAAGGCCACCCGGACTCGAGGGCAGACGGCATCAGCGAGTCGCTGCGCTCTCTGGACACCTATGCCCCGGAGTCCACAGAGCCGGCCTTGAGTCCGGCGGACCTTCCTGCCCGCAGCCGGAAGGCCTTTCTGCGGCACATGATCGGCCAGCTGGCGGAGCCCGTGCAGAACCGCATACGGGCGCTCAGGCACAATCAGCTGCAACAGGTGCGCATTTCGGAGCAGTTCTTCCGCGAGGTTTACGAGCTGGAGCGACGTTTCTACGGCCAGAGCTGCGCGCTTTTCGATGCGAGGAGGGATATTTTGGAGGGTGCGGTGGAGCCACCAATCCAAACGGAGAAGTCCTGGCCTGAGGACCCGCAGGATGCGCTGTATTTGGACTTTGGCAACAACGAGGAGCTGCGCCAGTTGAGGCAGAAATTGGCCCCGGTCTCGCCGAGCACCGTGGGTGTTCCACGCTTCTGGCTGACCGTCTTCCAGAACGTGCCCCTGCTCTCGGAGCTGGTCCAGGATCACGATGAACCGCTGCTGGAGTGCCTAGTGGACGTGCGCCTGGCCTACGACCAGGATAGCTACACGGTCCTCTTTCAGTTTCGGCCCAACAGCTTCCTGCACGACTCGTCGCTGCTGCTCACTAAGCGCTACTTCCTGCAGCACTCGGCGGACCCGGAGTATCCATTTCTGTTCGAGGGCCCCGAAATAGTTCGCTGCGAAGGCTGCCACATCCACTGGCGCGATGGGTCCAATCTCACGCTCCAAACGGTGGAGAGCAGGCGAAGGAACAGAGCTCGGCGCGTCACCAAGGTCATGCCGCGGGAGTCCTTTTTCCGCTTCTTTGCTCCACCGCAGGCGTTGGACTTGTCCCTCGCGGATGAAACGACCAAGTTGATCCTGGGCAATGATTTCGAAGTGGGCTTCCTGCTGCGCACCCAAATCGTGCCGAAGGCGGTGCTCTTCTACACGGGCGACCTGGTGGACAGCCTGAGCGCCGCCACTCCGGACAGTCGCTCCTTGTCCTCGGAGGCAGAGGCGGAGGCGGAACAGGAACAGGATTAGGTTTTGTGAATGCAAAACGATTTGCGGTTTACTAAACAAAAATTACAAGTGATTCGTTACTAAATTGTACAGTTTGGCCAAAATCAATTCAAATGTAAGACTAGCCTAAGCGCTACTTAAAAATGCTGGTGTAGTACTCCTCCTCCAGGTCGTACAGGTCCATGGCCATTTCGTCCCTCAGCTTCATCAGCTTCTTGTCGCACTCGCTTTGCGTGTTCCTAAACAGCTGCGAGTTGTTCGTGATGGCCTCGTTGACCGAGTGGAAGTCGTTGAGGATGAGGTACTGCTTCAGGTCGGCCACCAGCTTCATCAGGGACTCTCCAGCACGAACTACAAAGCGGGATGCATGGAGGATACGACTCGATATGCTGGAAGTACGGATTTACTCACCCATATTGGCCGCACGGACCTGCATTTCCAGGGCATCCTGTTCGCACTGCGTGGTCTTCGAGATCTGGCTGTGGCTCTCGCGGCGCGCCAGCTTGAGAATTTCTGGAGGAGATCAGGCCATGGATTATAATGGGGTTATAATCTATTGCCGGTGGTCCACTTGCTGCATTTACCTTCAAAGTTCTCCAGCATGCTGCGCACGTCGTCTTTGAGGCGCGCATTGTAAGACTTCAAGAGCGCCTCCTTCGACTGCGGCAAAATGGTTGTCCTGGATCCGCTGGCCATGGTCCTAATTCTACCTTAATTTAGTTTAACAATCTATAAAAAACAAAAACCGCTTTTCAATGTTTTTGTTTTGATTAGTGTGACCAGAGAACTTTATACCATATATACCATCCGTTCTTTTCGCACTTAGCTGTTGCTCAATTACCTAAAAAATACCACGCGCCAACTGAGGGCGTCACTAAAAGTTCAGTGTCAGTTTTGGCGCGGCTTTGAACGTGTGAAGGTGTTTTTTTTTTTGTTAAACGAATGGTTAAAGATCATAATGCTTGTGTTTGTGCCTATGTGTAATACGATCGATGGCGTCTTCAATGCAAATTACCAAAATGTACTCCCAATTCCGCGAAAAATTCCGGAGGAACTCTCGTCGCGGCCAGTGCTACAAGAACCTGGTGAGTCTATTGAATATAAAAGAAACAAAGGGCACGCGCCTGCCCCCCATTCAACTCATACATTTAGTTTAGTAACATTTTAGTTTAAGTTAAATTTTAAGTTCTTTGTTGCAAATATAAAGTTAACGGTTTTTGCCGTTATAACGGTTTCGGTACACTTAAATCTTCCGTGCGTTTGTGTGTGTGTGCTCGCGCGGAACTGCTTTCAAATATACCGAATAGTGTTAAATATACCAAAGCCCGAGGATATACTGTTGCGTTATCGATAGCCGATAACAGCTACGAGTTCAGCTGTAAATGTATACAACTGTATATAAAATCTGCGATTTGTGAAAACCTGACCACGATTGAACACAACGAGGACGACGGAGGATCCTTCCGGCGTGTGATGAATTAATGCTAAAGTCGATCAGCGGAGGCGTTGGCGTGGCATCCACGGAAAGAGGCGGTGGCGGAGGCGGCGGAGGAGGTGGAGCAGGAGGAGCAGGAGGAAGCGCCTCTGGAAGCAGGAGCACCAGCGGAAGCGGAAGCGGGCGCGCTAGTTGTGGGCTGGGCTCCAGTTCCATTTCCAGTGGCTTGAGTGCGGTGTGCGGATTTGTGACCGGGGCCGGTGGCGGAGGTGGATTTGAGCGGGATCGCGACAGGGACAGAGATAGAGACAGAGGATTAGCCAACAGCAGTGGAGGCAGCACTCCTGCCGGAATTCTCTATTGCCCCGCGTGTGTGGCAGCTGCCAATCAGCAGAATCCCAGCCAGAATTCGAGTCCCCACCACGAGGGTTTCTTCTCGCGCAGCTCCTCCAAGTCGAGCAAACGGAACAAGGCCAGGAAAAGCGCCTCCACCGCCGGCTGCTTGGACGCCCAGCACATACGGGCGAATCTCCGAATGTCCATGTCCAGTTCAATGAGAAGCTCTAGAGGGAATGGCGGCGGCGGAGCGGCCTCCTCCTCACATCCTCCGGGCAGCAGCTGCAGCAGCGGTCCAGGAGGATCGGGATGCGGGATGGCATACGACGCGGCAAGCAATGCCAGCAGTGGAAGTGGCAGTGGCAGCGGAAAGGCCACTTCCCCGGGCAGCTACAGCTGCAATGCCCTGAACGTGGACTTCACCTCCTACACGGCCACGCATCAGTGGACCAGGATGCTCGAATGCGCCGAGTTCGTGGGCGCCAAGTGAGTGGTGAAGCCATCTTGCTGAAAATATCTGTATTCCCTATCCCTTTCTTCCTACTCAGGCGAAGCAAGCACACAGTGGTGGCCTACAAGGATGCGATGTTCGTATTCGGCGGCGACAACGGCAAGAACATGCTGAATGACCTGATTCGCTTTGGCGTTAAGGACAAGTCGTGGGGCCGCGCATGTGCAACAGGAACTCCGCCTGCTCCGCGATACCATCACTCGGCGGTGGTGGCCGGCAGCTCGATGTTCATCTTTGGGGGCTACACTGGCGACATTCACTCCAACTCGAACTTGACTAACAAGAACGATCTGTTCGAGTACAAGTTCCAGAGCGCCATGTGGGTGGAATGGAAGTTCTCCGGACGCCAGCCGGTTCCTCGATCCGCTCACGGAGCAGCCGTATACGACAACAAAATGTGGATCTACGCGGGCTACGATGGCAATGCTCGGCTAAACGACATGTGGACGCTCAACCTCACCGGTGAAAATCACCAGTGGGAGGAGGTGGACCAGCTGGGCGATCGTCCGCCCACCTGCTGCAATTTCCCCGTGGCTGTGGCCAGAGACGCCATGTACGTCTTCTCGGGGCAGAGTGGCCTGCAGATAACCAACTCGCTGTTTGAGTTCCACTTCAAGACGCGCACCTGGCGACGCATCTCCAATGAGCCCGTCCTGCGAGGCGCCACCTCAGCTCCGCCCTCGCGGCGATATGGCCACACGATGGTGCATCACGATCGGTTCCTGTATGTCTTCGGGGGATCGGCGGACTCAACGCTGCCCAACGACCTGCACTGCTACGACCTGGACTCGCAGGTGTGGTCCGTCATCCTGCCGGAGCAGAACTCGGATGTGCCCTCGGGTAGGGTGTTCCACGCCTCGGCCGTCATCTGCGATGCCATGTATATATTTGGCGGAACCGTGGACAATAGTGTGAGGAGAGGCGACACCTACCGCTTCCAGTTCTCCTCGTACCCGAAGTGCACGCTGCGCGATGACTTCGGAAAGTTCTTCCTGGACAAACAGTTCTGCGACATTCAGTTCATCGTCGGAGCGGAGGAGATTCGCATCCTGGCACACATCGCCTTCGTGGCGGCGCGCTCGAAGTATCTGAGGAACAAAATTTTGGCTGCCCGGGAGGCACGCCAGCAGCAGATGGAGAAGGTCTACGGGGTGGGCCAGGTGGATGCACTGGCTCTGAATACGGGCGCGGGCGGGGACCGCGGACCCATGTTGGAGGTGCGGCTGGCCAACGCCTCGCCCGAGGCCTTTGAAATCATATTGAACTACATTTACACCGATCGCATCGACTTGAAGGACACGTACAGCAAGAACATCATCATTCTGATCACAGATATCTACCAACTTGCCGGTTTGTTCACCATGCCGCGGCTGGCCCACGGCTGTATCCAGTATTTGGACTACAAGATTAACAAGCTCAACGTGCTGGAGGCGCTATACAATGCGGATAAGAGCAAGTGAGAGCATGCATAGCATACATTTGGATAATTTGTAAATGAAACTAATTTGTGTAAACACTCCCCAACACAGCATTAAGATCATTAAGGATCACTGCATGCAGTTCATCATCAAGGAGGAGAACTTCACAGAGGTGGTCATGTCCAGTGAATTCAGCGATTTGGACAAGCCTCTGCTGGTCGAGATCATCCGCAAGCGTCTGCATCCCAGCAAGCTGGTGATAGACACGAGTTATGAAGGCAATATAGGTACGCTTCGTCGGTAGTTGCCAAATTATTAGCTGAAGCCATATTTTTTGAGTAGGAACCACTTTGGAGATCGATCTGTGCGCCTTTTTGGAGTCCACTGGCAACGATTTCTGCGACATCAGCCTTGTGCTGGAAGATCACGTGATTCCAGCTCACAAGTCAGTGCTTTCATCGCGATGCACCTACTTCCAGGGCATGTTCAGATCCTTCATGCCACCGGACAACACAGTCAATGTGAGTTGTACAATTTGTAGCACCGCCTGCTTGTAAAAATGGGTCTCGTGAAAATAGTGTGCACCTTTAAAGTGTTGAAGCGTGCTGTTGTTGCTCCTAAATAACATTCAATTTCGCTTTCACCCAGATCCAAATTGGCGAAATTTCTCCCTCGCTCGAGGCGTTCCACTCCCTGCTGCGCTACATCTACTACGGCGAGACGAAGATGCCGCCGCAGGATGCACTTTATCTCTTCCAGGCGCCGTGCTTCTATGGCCTTGCCAACAATCGACTCCACGCATTCTGCAAGTACTCCCTGGAGCACAACATAACGTTCGAGAACGTGCTGCAGACGCTGGAGGCTTCAGACATCACAAAGATCTATGATATTAAGTTGTACGCTCTCAAGCTGATCGTCAAGGACTTTGCGAAGGTCGCAAGGCTGCCGAAAATAGCCGGCTTGTCGCGCGAACTGTTGCTGGAGATCATACGCGCTGTGGCCGATTCGCACGGCGAGTTTCTCACGCGGATCAATATCAATACAGATATCTGAAAACTGGTGCTGCTCCAGCCGGCATTGCAGTTGTTGCTCGCCTGGTTGCAAATCGGACGTAGCACGTAGTGCGGCAGTAGCGGTTGGCAGCGCCGAATGACATCCATTTATCATTATCCGATCCATCGATCCATCTCCCATCGATCGTCGCACCCCTGCATCTGGTCAGCGGTCCGCGACAGACCCCGGCCCCATAGAGATACTGCATCAAAAAGAGAGAGACGAAGCGATCGCGACCCATGCAGAAGACGGATGTATTGCTATTGTTCTTAAGTTGTCTTAAGTAGACGAGCCACCAGCAGAGTTTGCGTCGCGCATGCTGCCTCATATATATAAGCCTCCTATATGCACACAGTATTAACCAAGAACGCACCTCCAATCGGTTGAAATGAGATCGCATTTGACTTCTCTGTCCCAAAACTATAGGTTTTGTTAAAACACTTGATCCTCAAACCCAATAGCTGCAGTTTCCAATTGGACTCTCCCTCTTAAGCATCTAGAAGTGCATTTCACAATCCGACCCAGAGCAAACGAGAGCTACAAAACCATATAATTGCAGTCAGGCAGGTACTCAGTCGTTGCTCAGAGAAGTTTAAGGGTCGAATGGACCCGAAATCCAGAAGGTGAGTGTGGGTACACTTCAAAAGCTCAAATCCTTCACACTCTTGTTTTTTCAGATGAAACGCGCCCTTGCTTAAACGTGATGAAACCGACTAGCTCCTTTCAAAGTTGTATATTTTTCGAGTACACAAATTTGAATACCCTTGCAAAGCTATTCGTAATAATAATATTTGGCCTAGCAGATTACTTGTTTTGCAAGGGGTCCACAGTCTCCGAAGTCCGAGGGTCTTCCCTTCATGTTATACTAATACCCAAGTACAACTTACTAGTTGATATAGATCTAAATCTACTCGTTTTAATTCATATTTATCTATATATATATATATGAAAGCAGTAAACTGAATGTTCTAAGCTAAGGAATCATCAACGCATCGACACATCATCCACGTGAAAAATCACCCGACAAAAGGAACTCAAAGTTAACGTGTTTGCCAAATTTGCATACGATTGTTTGAATTTAATATTTAATATAGAGTTTTTACTGTTTTGCCTTATGATTGATTATGTTTATGACCTTGTGACGCGGAAGTTCTTTCAACTTCGAGTATATGTGTATTTTAATCCTTGTTTCCGAAATTGTGATAAATCAGTTTATTTATGATTGTATTGTGACTATTTTTAAGCAATATTTAAGAATCTTGCGTTTCATTTCGAATATTTTCGTTATAATTTCGTTTTAGTTGCTGTGTGACGAGAATTCAGAATAAACAATATTATTATACACATACGCTGACACTGTTGATGTGTGCTAAATGGCAAATCTTTGTGGGTTTACCACAAAACCGAGGCTGAATAATGGAATTCAAGGCAAACAAACTGAGCCAATTGTTTTGGGCTGCGTTTTTGCCAGCTGCTCTGGCATAGATAAATGTATTTCAATGGAATTAAAACAAAACAAAGGCTGCAGCCGCAAGTGGGAGCTGTCAAAGGGGGTGGTGGCAAGTGGCAAGAACCCGGGAAGCATGGAACCCAGGATGTCGGCCGAAACTGTTGCCAAGGCCAGGACAATGGCAATGACAAGGACTTCAGTTCGGGGGTAAGTCCTGCCCAGGCTCAGAGTCGCTTATCAAATGCAAATTACAAAATCAAATATGCCAGCGGCAGCAGGCTGGAAGGATCTTCTCTTCGAGATGGAAATGCCACTTACAGATACAACTGACAGTAAGCCGAATTGAATTGAATTGCCATGGAGTCAGGGAAAATTATTTGGCCAGCTCCTCTCTCTCTCTCTCTCTCACTTTCGAACTCCCCCTCTCCCCTCTCAGGTGGAGTTCATCCTGCCTCGTGTTGCATATTTATGAGGCCATTAGGGTCCGACGTCCGACTGCGAGTCCTTCGCATCCATCGCCTCCTCGGCAGCTGTGCAATGGTCAAGGTTTTTCTGCAGATTACTGCAGCTTCGTTGGGGAATCCGTTGTGAATAATCGATTGGCTTAACTTATCCAGCATTTGCATATTTACCACAACTACGCCTAGTCGATCACTTTGAATGATTGCTGTTCAGCTTGAGTATCTATTTGGGTACTGTACTGCTAAGCCTAAACATTACCAAATGGCTTTTTGCTCGCTTTGGATTCGATTAACAATGGATTATTGCCTCTATTTATTCATATACTCGTGCTCATAATATGTCGGGGAAACAAAGTCCTTAACTGAACCCTTCCTTGCCGCAACCCTAAGTGAGCAGTAACAAGAGCCGTCGCTTACCGCTTTCCAAACAGAATACCAATTATCCGGTCGGGAACAGAGGTCGAGGTCTGGAACCCGTGCCAAAAGCCCAGCTAAAACATAACCCACCTCCGTGGGACAGCCAAACAAGAACACATAGTTTGGAAATGAGGCGCACGAGCTTGAGCATTTCGCTGCCCGCTGCCCGCTGTCAATTTATAAGCTCATATTTTAGGCCAGCAGCACAGATCCGAGTCAATCGGCAACATAATACATAGTCAATAGTCATGGTACGGATGTGGAGGGCAAGGATGGAGGATGGAGGATGGGGGATGGGCTCGTTTCATGCTTTTTAATATCCGTTTCATGTGGATTTATGCGCATCAAGTTCACGCTGAGCGACGGCACATAAATTTCATGGCAATCGAAGCAGTCAGTCAAGAAAAAAATAAAGAAACGTTCTAGAGACCAGGTGATGGACTTGGAGGTACCCATTGCAGACTAAATGTGCTAGGAAGATCATTAGGAAAACAGGTGACCAGTTTGATTTCTAACTACTCCACACATCTCTTGATCGAATTATATAATTTTCGAAAAGTCGCGGCCAAAGTTTGGTTTTTCCAAAGTTTTCCGCGAGTCTAAGACATCCTCTTACGCCTACAAGTGCTGGGAATGAAAAAAAGGAGGACAGAAAGGGCCAAAGTGGAAACATGAGCCTTCGAAAAGGGTTAACTGAATGTGGGCCTGGAAAATGGACCGATTTCGGGTTAGCCCCGAAATGGACTTTTGGCATTTTGCAAACTTTTTCTGCATTGCTGCTCATTGAAGCCGGCCGCTGTACGCCAACTTCAATTAATTTATAGCGGTAGGGATTTGTATCCCAGCCAGGACAACTGGATCTGGATC
The DNA here is from genome assembly GCF_016746235.2 of Drosophila teissieri. Classification (NCBI taxonomy): domain Eukaryota; kingdom Metazoa; phylum Arthropoda; class Insecta; order Diptera; family Drosophilidae; genus Drosophila; species Drosophila teissieri. The sequence continues at coordinate 761,744 of NC_053034.1, read as the reverse complement.
TGCATCCCTGTGTCCTGTCCCACGCATAAAGTGTCATTTCAGCGGCTCCGATGCCTAATTAAAACCATCAATTTCGGAGTGAACGCGATTCGCGGGCTTGAGCGTTGGGCAGAGTGCAGTTCCAGCAAAGTTTAATTAAAAAACCTGTATCCTTGTATCCCTGTATCCCTGTATCCCTGGAGCAACCGCCTTGCCGCACACCCCTCAGCAATTGAAGTTTAATTGCCGCACAGACTCGCAAAGGTGAAAGGTGGAAGGAGTGGACTGGGTTGGGTATGCAAATAAATGGGTGCGCGACTTGATGCTGACTTCATTATCCTGGCGAACTGGTTCAATCGTAAAAGCTATTGCTCTATTGCTGCAACATAGTGTAGCAAGGATACTCTTCCTTCCGAGCAGAAGATGCAGCTTCTGACACCTTCGGAGACTGATGTCATTCCCATGTACTGCGCTCAGCGTAATTTCGCTTTAAGGGGTTAAAGGGTTCACTTCAATTGCAAAAGAGTTGGGCCACTTCGACTCGAAGTGGGCGGTAGGCCTGTGTCTGTGCCTGAGCCTGAGCCTGTGCCTGTAACCTTTGACCTCACCCCTTCCGATATAATCGTCGACGCATAAATCTCAAGACCTGCCCGGCGGCTGCAATTTACGGCACGACCGTAAATTTTTATAAATGTCCTTGTAAATAAACTCGCAAATATGCTGATTTAGCATATTTCTGATATATGTGTGTCCGCATGTGTGCCTGTGTGGGTGAGGGGGCGTGGCTCCCGCCTGCGGTTTATGCCATGTGCTATGTGCTATGCGCTATGTGTGTGGCAGTTTTATTGCGAGGCTTTTTGTTCCCGCTCCTCCAGGGTATCACCCATCACTTGAGGCATATGCGACCGCACTCTTGGTATGCCATTCAATGCTGAAATGAGTTTTGTTTTCTGTCAAGCTGGCTGATGATGGTTTTTCTGAGCAGACACCTTCGTAGTTCATCTACGTTTTCTATGTTGCCTACGTTTTCTAGGGTGTTCGAGCAGTCGACCTCTGCCTGCTTAGTGGCCCACTGTTCGTTTGTTTTGTGCTTTATTTTATTCTCCTTTGATTTCGTGGGTTTCCCTCAAGGGAGCTGGGAAAAGTCAAAAACAGAGCAGAGAAAAGCGGAGCAAAAAAAGGGCAAAGAGATAAATAAAAAATGAAAATTTTATGTTGCATTAACTGGCGCTGGCATTGTTGTGCCGCATGAAAAGCATATGTGTAATAAAATTTATGCATATAAACAACCGATGGCAGCCCACAAAAACCAGCAACAAGCAGCACCGACCGACAGACAATGAAAAGCGAGTTAAATATTTGATAAAGCAGCCGTGAAGTGAACTTCGCCGCCCTCCCAATGCCACCCAATGCCACCCCACGCCTCCTGTTTTATATTTCTGTCTAAATTTGTTGTCCTGGCTGACTGTCTGACTGGCTGACTGGTTGCCCTGCATCCCGCGGATGTCGCAGGATATCGGATGCTGTGGAGTACTGGGAAGGGACATTTGGGACTGTGGAGCAATTGTGGCGGGGTTCGTGGTCATCCAACTTCAGGATGAGCACTCGAAACTGCGTGTTATGTGTAATGAAACGTGTATTTAAACGGAGCCTCCGCGAATAGGAAGTTCCTGTTTTCCCGTGGGATTTTCGCAGCTTCTGCTCGGATATGTGTGCACTTGACATTTTCAATTTGCCGGCAATCAAGCAGCAAAATATGGATTACATTGTTAACGCGTTCGGACTACGCAAAGTTGCATAGTTTCTGCACCGAGAGAAATTTGAAAGCAACTACTGATGGTAGTTCTAGATATTTGATTTCGCAGAATACACAGCACACATCAAGTTATTTCTCCGTGTGAGCCCGTGATATGAAGTCGTTCGCCTTTAGACCCCGCTCATTTGTCAAAAGCTGCAGCAGGGCGTTATTAATGGAGCCCCGACTGACAGGTACTGCCCCTTCTTGGAGCAACGCCTTTCCCCGGTTCTCTGGCCAGGCACAATTGAACAGGATCTCGGGAAATCAGTGCAGGATTGAAAAACAGCAGCCACCACCACTGGCCACTAGCCAATGACTTCACATGCGGCCTTGCATTTTAAGCGCAACTGCACTGAGGAACATGCCGCAGACACTGCAGCCCCGAATTGTTTCTCCTTTTTTGGTTTTTTTTTTGGGAGACCCAAAGTTAAAGCTGCGCCAGTTGGTTTTGCGGAGGGGCGAACGGGGCGTATGCGTATTGTTTATTTATTCATTATTTCTATTCCATTGTTTTCTTTCGGAGACACTGGCCGGCGGGCCGGTGAAACTTTTCGAAGCCACAACATGTGGCATGGGGCAGAGTAGCAGAGTGGCAGAGTGGCAGAGTGGCAGGCATTTCCCAGTCCCGCCGGGTATCTGTTTCCCCTCCTGCTCCGGTGAGCACGATTTGGGCACAGAGATTTCGACGTGGCCGATTTGCAGCAGGACTGCTGCAGTTGTACGTCGGTTTCCACGCAGAGGAAACTGCATTTCCATGCTGCCATTGTTGCCGCTCGCTTTTCCTGGGCATTGCAGCTTAAAGCGCAAGACGTGCCAGGAGTTTCCGCCGCGTTCCCCCCCTTTTCTCGGCTCGGGCAATATAATTTCCCATTAGCGCTCCTGACACCCACCCACACACGCGCACTGAGAGAAAAGCGGAGTCTTTGGTTCGATCCGCGAGATCGCAACCTCTTATCCACATGAAAAGGGGTTAGCAAACAGCTGGAACAGATGGGGGGGATTCCCTTCGCAGTGCGAGGCGACGTTTCTCTCTGTGTACGCAGAAAGAAAAACATGAAAACATGCCACTCACCACCCACTCACCACCCAGTTTGCAGTCGCTGCTGCAACTTTCCCGTTTGGCTTTTTTCGAATGCTTTGTGGGATAAAGTTGGAGCGAACATATGGCCGACTTCGACTTTGACTATTCATATTTTCACAGTTCCCGAAAAGCCCCTCATCCTCCCTTTCCCTCCCCGCTGGCAGGAGTATGTGTGTGTTTGCATAACAAAACTAACATTTAACAATAACATTTCCAACATTACGATGTCGACGCCAAAACTGAAAGGATAAACATTTCGCAACTCAGTTGGAAGTAGATGGGATGTAGATGGGATGTAGTTGGGGTGTAGTTGGGGTGTAGTTGGGATGCAGTTGGGCTACAGGCCCCACTCATCCATTCATCCGCCGGATGAGAGATGAGGGTGTGGGACATGGGACATGGGACGTAGGAAGTGCTGGGTGAATTGCATTCCGGAAGGCATTTCCATTGATGCGAGCGCTGAGAATACGGCTTTTAATCGAATGCAAACATTCTTAGGTGTTCTCGGTTGAAGGTTGTGATTATTTCAGTTCGCTTTTCTACGATTTCTGGCTCGGCCCAAAAGGTTGGGAAAATCAATTTCGTGTGCCACAAGTATAGTTCTCTTCATAGTTCTCAGCCCTGTTTGCTGTTGTTTGTAAGCCTTGATTATCATATTTCTTTCCGCGCTTCTGAAATTTCCCCTTCCTGCCCCGCTGTCTGTTTCTAGCGTTTCCGACGCTTCCGACATTTTCTTCGCTTACCATCCATTCTGCTGGTTTTCCCTTTATGTGCGCATTTCGAAATGCATTTTTATATTTCATTTGCCCTGCGGCTGCAACTGCGACTGCGACTGCGACTGCCTGTGAATAAAGTTTAGCGCAACATTTTTATGCATTTTGATGTCTGCCTTCCTTCACTTTTGCTCCTGCCTCTGCTCTCGCATGACTGTTTCCATCTGGATACGGTGGCGTATGCGTAATATGCTTTTGATTGGCTTTGAATGGTGTAAAGCATTATTTGGATTGGCAGTGCACATCCGTCTGGGGAATGTATTTTCGTTTTCATTCTCGTTTTCGTTCGCGGCACAAACACACAAACAATCTTAGATGGGAAAAATCAACTTTGTGCCCTTTGAGTTCGCTGTTTTCCCGGTGGCTTCGTGGGGCGGCGGTGGAATTATCATCCTGATTGGCATAAAATAGAAATCAAACAGCATAAACAACCTGAAGGGAATGCGAGGAAAAGGTTGCATGGTTCTGTGGCTTGGCCAGATGTGGAGCTGTGGATGTGGAGCTCTTTAAAACCTAAGTACACTTCGTCTACGGTTAGGGGAATAACTTGAGGAATAAGTCCACGGATAACCCTGGCCCTTTCCTCGCTCCTCTTGGCTCTTTGCTCGTTGAATGATGCCCTGCCAAAGCGAATGTAATCAACAAATATTTTCATGGCGAAGGACGGACGGAGATGAAAGTGGGGAAAAGCGGAAAACTCAGCAGAGGGGACAGTCATAAAGTGCGCCGTCAACTGTCCACTTTTCGTATGTTTGGTGATTTTTCCGCTTCACTTGGAGTAGGGCGAAAGAGGGCGGGGTGGATGGTTTCAGGGGTGAATGGTTGGGGGTCACCAGCTGCAAAAACAAAATGGTTGCGATCCGCCCAGACCTTTGGTCATTGTGGATGTTGTTGTCGCTGGTAATTTATGGAGCAACAAACAACACTGTTGACATTATTGACAACAGACTCTGTTGCTGCATTCGTGGGGGCGGCGAAGCGGCGGGTGGGCGTGGCACTTGAGAAGGGGGCAATGGAGCAATTTGGTTTCCTTCTGTATGTGTGAGCGCAGGAGAGAAAAACGCAGGAAGTTCTGGAAAACAATGCATTTCGTTTAGAACAATCACTTGCTAAAAACTATTAAAAATTTTAAAAATTAAAATTAACCAATTCTTCTTCTCCTACTGCGGAATTGAGGGCTAGAAGTGGAGGCTTTGGAGATCCTAGAGCTGCAAAAATGTGGCAGATATGTTTGCAAACTCCGAATGACACCTGCTACCTAAAAGCGCGCCGCAGCCACGAATTTTGGATGGGAAAAGTTTCGATTGGATTGGTTTGCTGCACGGCTGGCGGGCATAAAATGTTTATGGCCCGTCTTCTAATTAAAAACACACCAGGCGCCCAAGGACGAAGTGTCCTGGCGGCATCGTAAAGAACTCGCAACGAAATGGCCTCGCGACATATTGAATTAAATATTCAATCATAAGAACAAAAGCCGTGCGAAACTTCCTAGGCGCCTGATGAGGAGCTGTGGAGCTGTGGTGCTGTGGAGCTGCGGAGCACAGGACCTGCCCCATATCCTTATCCCTTATACCCCCGCTCCCCCTGCCAGCAGCAGAAGTGACACTTTATGGCAACGACGTCAGCTGAACTTGATAGACAATTTCGAGTGCGTCATAAACATTTACCGTTCGACGTGAGCCTCCATCTCGAGCAGCTCCTTCAGATCCTTGAAATCCCCGGCTCTCCCGAGAGCTCAACATAAATTAACTACTACATGCTGGGCGGAGGCGGAGAGGGGCGTGGCGTGGCATGGTGTGGCGTTGTCTTGCATCTGACATCCTCTGCAAGCTGACGGAGTGCCCAAATTAAGATGCCACATAGGCAGTCCAATAGAGTGCCAATCGGCTGGCTGGCTGGCTGGCTGGTTGGTCTGTGCAGTGCTTTGGAATGTGGCAGGATACACTCCGCTGCCGTGATAGAGATGAGAATGCAAGCTGGCCAAATTAGGGAGGCTCCTGCAGTGGCAAGCAGCTTGATGATCTCGCAGTTGTTTGCCGAACGAGTATGCGGGTTAAATGAAGCGAAACAGAAACCGAAACAAATGCATTGAATAACTTATTGCCAGATGTCACAAGTTGATTGACGTGCTTAATTAAAGGCGTAGATTCCCCGAGATTGCTTGAACTAAACACTCGAGATTGCACTTCATGAAAGGCTCTATGTCATGTCAGGGCCGAGAAGCATGAAAGCATAAATATTTACTTAAGCCCATTATGCTGCTGATTGATTTGAAATTCATTTCGCAACCATAACGATGTTGTGCACAAAACGGGGATGTGAGGTGATGGGGATATGGGGAGTTTCAGGAGAAATTGGGGGCATTGAGCTTTAAACTATAACTTGCAATGCATGTAATTATGTGACGGCATATCTCTCTGTGCGGGCCACATAAAGCTAATAAGATTACAAATTATTTCGGCTAATTGCCACCGACATAACATAACTAATAACAGCAGCAGCTGGATGCAAAGCTGTGGGATTTCCTCAGGATTTCCTCAGTCTCACGTAGCACGTAGCAAGTTGCATGTGGCTCGGGGCATTTGCATTGCGCCTAATTGTATGCCATAAAATATTAAATTACATGCCATGCAATGCACAACGTGAACGCTCTGCCTCCTTTACCCCCACTTCCCCTTTCACCCGAATTTCCCCCTTTCGGAAGGATTTCCCAGCTGCCCTTCCCAACCCCTTGAGTTCGACTTAAGCCTTCGCCTGCCTGCAGCGCAATTCCCTTTGTGGAGAGCCAGGGAAATAGGATTAGTTCTGGGTTCCTAATGGGGAGCAACGTCTATTTATCAGGGACTTAACTCCGCAGTTGCAGGGGGATAACTTGAGGTCCTGATTCCCACACAGAACGCTTGATCTCTTGCGAGAATGTAATTGGAAATTATCCCAGTTTTTTGACTCAAAGGGAAGTTTTGGGCTGCAGACTCACGTGCGCTTTGTGGAAGCTATGAAGCAGAATATTAGATATAGATATATTAGATAAAAGGCCATTCTGTAGTGAAATTAATTAGGGTACCTATGCCATATATCAAGTGTCTACAAATCAATTAGGGTGCACGGAAACAGCGTGGATGAGTGATGCGAAACAGCCAATTATTAAAGTGCATTAAATATGAGTGAAACAAACCTAAAAACTGGCGATTTAGGGAATACTAACCGTGCAAAATCAGTTTCATTAGTTCACAGTTGGAGCCATTATACGCTGACTAAAACCGCAACTGACTAAAAATGCACCTCAGCCCCTTGACCACGCGAAATGGCCATTAGCCAACCGCAATTGAATGGCAGACACATTTTCCATTCTGGCCAACAGCATTCGAGTGCTGCAAAGTGACCGCAGAAAGCTTTATGTATCTATTATGCTAACAAAACAAACTCATAAGCATTTAACATGTATGCTACCCACGCTCACCTTTCGAAAAAACCCCAAAAAGATTTGGACTACATCTTTTAAGCCGGAAGATACAGGAGGAACTTGAGAGCGAAGCAAAAGCCATAAGTGACCGGAAGTACAGTCACGCCTACAGCGATTATCGATAGCTGCGCAAATGCCGATTTTTCGTAGTCAGCCATGTTGCAGGTAAATTCCGGCCAGGAAGCAGCTGAATTGCCAAAAATGTATGGTCTTATGGTCCACTCTCGCAGTCGAGAGGCTTGCTGCACTTTGTTGCAATTGCGATTTCTGCACACTTACAATGGTAATTCTTGTTAACTTCTCGTGTAATGCGCAAATTTATGGCCCTTCCTCTGGTTAAGATGCCAAAAGCGGGGAGCATAGTACCATAGTAGTACTATAGTATGCATTCGGAGTGGCAAACTGGCGAACTTTGTTCAAAGCTCAACTCGGAAATGACTTTGAAATTAGTGGCTGTGTTTGTTAATTTCATCATGTCAGCAAATATGCAATTGCCCTAATGCTACTTCAGTAATATGCTGGAAATTCAAACTCGCTTTTCCAGCTCCTTTCGACCAATGTGGCCATAACTTACCCGTGTGTCTGTCCTGAACCAATTGACTAAAACTCCCTGGCCTCCGCCACCTGTGTTGTGCGGAAAGTAGTCGAGTAGTCGAGTAGTCAAGTAGTCGTGTGTGCCAAGTGTCCTTGTCTTTTGGCCAAGAGGACAGATTTATGGCCGAAGCAAGCGGCTCAAGAGGTTAATAAAACTTAATAATTCCGTTCGAGTGTTAACTGCAGCCGACTTTAAGTTGCGCTTTAGTTGCGGGCCGATCCGAAAATCAAGGAGTCGTAAAGCAGGTGCTCCAAGGGTCGGAGTTCGTAGGTCGTAGGTCGTAAACTTCGGGGCGGAAGCCCCGGGGGCACATCTATCAAAAATGTATCTTTACAACACACAAAAATTAAATTATATAGTCACTCGCTCAACTTGATGAATAAGTAGCCATAAAAGGGCGGGGGAAATGGCGAATGGAAAGGAGGCGGACGCAGAGAGCCTCGGACACTGGACGTCGGCATAAAAATCAATCTAATTTCATTAAAGTCAGTCAACATAATAAACGGACATCGTTTTCTGCTGCTCCTCCAAGACAATGGGAAGAGCTCGGTGGAAAGGGGCGGGCACTTGGGACATCGGGCGGAATTTCATTTTCCAGCTAAAAAGAAAGAAAACGCGGAGCAAGTTCACGGCAGCTGTGGGAGACATTCAAGGCCTTGGACTCGACTTCTTTAAAAACATTTAGAACAGCAGCTGGGGGTTGTGGAGCATCGAGGAATGGGTTCTCTTCCTATTGAAGAGGCTGAGTTGAATATTTCCAACTAAACACAGCTCCTCACAAGGTTAATCAATTGCCCCAAATCGATCCTTGTGCCAAAGGCTTTTGGGTGTGGGCGCCTTTTGTGTTCTTAGGGGGAACAGGTACATTTCTCATGAGCATGTAATGTAAATCCCGTGTTAGCTCTCACATAATTCACGGGCCGAAACACGGGGCAATAAAACATTTTCCATTTTCCTCCTAATGACACGCCCCCGCCCCCACCTCCAACCGACTCCTGCCGCCGCCGCCACTCACATGTGAAGAAGTGAAAATGCGGAAAAGCCGGGGGTTCATAAATTCAATTCGCTTCGACCAGCAGCTGCAGTTGATTTTCAGTCCCAATTTCGAGTGATTTTCTTAATGTAGTTCAAAGGGAAATTGTGAAAATGCCGGGGATGGAATGTGGGTGCAAAGAGACGTGTGTGTGCAAAGGGTTTTCCCCGCTTTTCTTAAGTGCTGCGAGATCTAATAAATTTCCACTACGCCAAGGCGGCAGGCAGGTCGCCCATTTTCGGGGGCGTTACGGATTTTTGAATAATATTTCACCTGCAGGTGGGTTATGCATCATGTGTGTGTGTGTAATTGTCTGAAAAATTACCATGTCTACATGACACGCACCCACGCACGCGCCGCCATTAAATCACATTTTCCCGGGCGAGTTTTCCCGAAGCGGAGAGCGGTGCAAAAGTGCTTCCAAGGGGGTGGTGGCCTTCATCCTAGGCTAAAATATAGAAGCGGACCAGGCACTTAAACTAATCAAACTGCGCTGCTCTTCCCTGCATTCGGCAAGATAGGATTACTAAAACTCTCGCAGCTAAATGGGATGAAGATAGAAAGCCAACAAGATTTCACTATAGTTTTCACATATTTTCCGGGCAACTCGCAAACTATGTAAGCATTCCACGCACCCAAAAAGCCCAAAAGCCAAGAAGCCAAAAAGCCATTCCATTTACCCGAATTCCCAATATAGCCGGCGGAACTCCCCAAATAGTTCACACATTTTCACAGGTACAGCTACCGAAATACCTGTCCACCGATTTTGTGCAGTTGTCAGGCGGATGTCAAGGCAAATCTCGGCGTTTATTTTACGTTTGATTGAAACTCTGATTAATTTCAGCAGCCAGCTCCCCGTAGCTCCCGTAGCTCCCCAAGGCTCCGGTTTCAACACCTGGGCACCTTCGCTCTCGGCTTTCATTTGTAATGAGTGCTGGGCACACGTACGGCGCATTGGTTACACGGCAGGAGACACGGATCCGGCTGTGAATGGGTAGTTGGGGCGTGGGTGGGGCGTGGGTGGAGCAGCAGGGGCGGTCCTTTGGGCGCCCCATGTGTTGGGCACAATCTGTCATACGCAGGGTTAGGGCAAACGGCCGGGTATGGACTAAAAGTGATGAGAGAGGTGACTTGATACAATGCCCACACTGTGCTCCCCCTGATAAATGTTTAAAATCAATGGTGGAGGCTGTCACGGGGATCTCAAGAAATGCACAATTACTTATGAAGGTGTGCAAATGTGTACTTCAGTTGTCAGTTTTGTTCCGAATCGAAAAATATTGTATGTTGGCCTTACCTTAGGGTGTTGATGGCATCGTGTTGGCCATGTGGGCGTCCTGCGTCGAATTCCATGATTATCACTTTGCACGTCCTTTGCGCTTATATGTGTGTATATGCGTGTGTGCGGGCTTCTGGCCCATCTGCTCCTGTTTATACGCTTTGCGTGATCGCATTTAGTCCTGCTCCTTCGCTCCTTCGCTCCTCCGCATGTGGAGTGCCCCGGGGATTTCGCTGAGCTGGCTCATAATGTTGGCAACTAGCTCGTAACCCTCGTGGATCTGATGCTGATGGTCGCCAGGAAGCGGGTAGTGGCAAGATCTAATTGCTGAAATCAGTGTAGTACACACAACCTACAACGGGTCCGTGTCCTTGCATCCATCTCATCTCCGGCCGCTGCTGCTATTAGCCGTAAAAGCCGGCAAGACGTTGCCAAGGCCATAAGGAAGTTAAAAGCAGCTAAAATAGACACCTGGGACAGGACTGAGGAAAGCCGTGCTGCCAGGTGCAGCTGCAGATGTCCCGACATCCCGACATCCCGGCATCCTGGCATCCCGGCTAAGTAAGTACAGCTTAGCCCAGCCCAGTTCTTTGGCCGGGATCCCAGTTCCCTCGTTCACCTCCTTCGGGGGCCAATCCAGTGGCACAGAATTTATTGACTTTGTCGCTGTCGTGTCCTCAGCATTTTCTCCTGCTTTTCGCTCCGCAATGGTAGTTGAACCTGGGACCATCACAGGCAGTCATCCTGTGCACTGCAAAAAACAAAAGCCCAGCTCGGAATGTGCAGTGTACATTCGCATGACGCAAGTCTCGGAATTTGCTGCAGTGCAAGCCAAAGCAAAAGCAAAAGCTTTGCCGAACAAATTAAAACCGAAGTCCGGGCCATAAATTAACCAGCGCTCGTCGTACACACCCAATCACAGCTGATCATGATGATGATGACAAAAACTGGCAAGGCTCCATCTCCATCTCAAGCGGGCATCCTATCCTGCGATGTCCTCATGCCCTGATGTCCTGCTGTCCTGCTGTCCTGCTGCCATGTTTTGTCTCCTGTTTGCCTGGCCCGACTTCGGCAGCCCAGGGGGTTGCTTTGTTGTTTATGAGCACGTGTAATCACTTTTGCCATGGTCCACTTGATGGCCATCAACTGCGACTGCGTTTCCTGCATCCCGAGCTCCCCCAAAAGGGGTGAGGAGTCCCAATCCCATCCCAATGACCATCGCCAGGAGTCAACTTAATGGGCACCGAAATCCGTATGCAGTCTTTAAATACCCCGCACTTAAATATTTGCCCCATGTAGATGGTTTTATTTGTGGATCTTTGCGTAACTTTGAGTGTTGGTGGAAATGATTTTGGAAGTACCAGTGTTGGCCACTGCGATTGACAGCCAGTATTGCCAAGCGGCAGTGTACTCATTATATTGGTTTCGCACCGTGCACGCTGTTGTTTTCGCTTTTCCCGCATGTGCCTGTCACTCGAACCCATTGCCGTTGGTGGAAATCTTTAAAGTGGTCCTCTTTGCCTTGACTGGATGACTCTTTGATTGCTGCAGCTCTTGCACCTGCTGCCGGACACACGGACTGAAACCCAGATAGCAGGTGGGAAAGTGGGAAAGGTACATACGTGGATGGCAGACTTTTGAATCGACTCGACCGAGTGGACACCAGACGCTGGAAGGGCACAGGCACATGTGTGCCTGTGAGCCAGGCGCATTCCTGTGAATTTTTGTGAATTGAAATTTTTGAAATTTCCCGTCACAGTCTGCACTCTGCAGACGGCCAGACACATTGGAATCCTGTTAATTGCTCCAAGCGGCGGTGTTGCAAGGATTGCTGGGGTGGGGCTGCAACGCCCCCTTGTGGTTCTGCCCTTTTTGGAAAAGCCTACCGAAGGTAGCAAGTGGTGGTTGTGGTGGTATGCTCAGGGCAACGCTACATCTACTCGAAGTAGGTATTTAAATGAATTCAGTTTATACACTTACACACATCCGTTGAATGGATGACCTTTTGTGATGGATGGCCTATAGCCTATTAGTGACCTATAACTTTAGAGACCAATTGGACTTATAGGGGTGTTACAGAAATCGCTTAGTTCTCAGTTCGATTGGAACTTATATTGGTGAAATGGGATATTTTGTAAGATCCTGAGTGAGTGACATAGCACTTAGCTTCTGCACTTCCATATTTAAATGCAACGGTTCTGCGCCAACAGCTCCGCTAACAGAGAGGCGAGCCAACTGTAGAGCTAGGCGCTGTTGAGTGGCTGTTGGTGTAGGGCTGTAAGGCAGCAGTTGTTGCGCACTGTTGCCGTTCCACTCCAGTTCTTGCGCACGCTAACAGCGCGAAGCCACTCATGTTAGGCGGGCAGCAGGCAGGCAGAAGCACTCAAGTTCGACCCGAAAGTTCGCCCGATGTTTGCCCAGCTTAACATGGTGCTAACAGTGTTTTTTTTCCAGCGCCCCCATCGAGTTCGTGTTTACTCCGCGCTGCGCTTTTCGGTTAGCTAGTTTAACTAACTGTGTTTTTTTTGCCGCGGGTGTGCAACAACAACAAGTGGAAACAGCTGTTCGAGTTCGCTAGGCGGCAGTAGAATGAGCAGGGCAAGTGGTAAATAACAATACAAAGGCCCACGTTAACAAAAGTGAAAAACAAAAGCAAATAGCATAAAGCATAAAGCAACAACTGCGGACGGGCGAGCAAAGGAAGCGAAAAGAAGAAGAGGAAGAGTTTGCGCAGTCACGTGTGCAGTCGACGTCGGCTGCGGCAGCGGCAGCGCCAGTGGCAGTGACAGCGGCAGCGGCAGAGGAAAATTCCCATGCGGAAAATTCACATTCGCATTCGCGAACGAAAAAGGCACCAAAGGCGAGACGGCGATGATGGAGCTGACGAAGAGGGAGCGAAAGCCAGCAACAACCACTAGCAGCTGTTAGACGGGGACAGGTGAGTTGTTGTGTTCTGGCGCCAGATCCTTGATCGCCGCCTCCATCTCTGTCGCACACACAGTGCCCTCGATTAGTATTTCGCTTCAATTTCGAATTCAAATTAAGAGCAAGCTGTGGAGCATTACAGCACCGGCCACGCCACTAGCACTCTGGCAACACATGCACAAGTGTGCCTGCGAACACAGCAACAGCTGGGTACACTGGGAATTAGCAGGGGTAGAAAACGTTTTATAACAACATCTATAGGTAGATGCTTAGTGGTGTTTAACTGTTCTTTGCCTTCCCTTTGGGTACCTAATATCAAAACAAAACTAAACGGAAGCAGTTGCAAATGTCGGCCCTATTACTTTGACCTCGGCTGTAGAGCAAGCAATTCCATTGATTTTTCTTGTGGGAATAGTTGGGAAAGCGACACTGTAGACATAGACATAGGAAACAACGTACTCCTTTGCAAACGGAACCATCCGCACCCTTGGCACCGTTCCTGCCACCCACCCCGCCCCCTCTTCCGGCACCGCCCACCCCCCTCACCCCCCTCACACTCTCCATTCCCTCGCTGCCCTCCTTGTTTTATTCGTTGTCCTTTGCTTTTGCGTCTGTCTGCTGTCGTTGAACTTTTTGCAACAATCTTCGACTTCTAGTTCGCCACCACCCCCCTCCCCCTCCCCATGTTCCATTTCCATTTCACCGCCCAGCGCCCCTCCCCCTGACCAGCCCCCTGACCACCCCCACAACCCCATGAGATATGTAAGTGGCCAGTTTTGTACCTTTTGTTTCCCCCAACGGAATTTATGTTAATTTGCTGCTACATTCCCGCGCCCACCAGCCCCCCTCCCCCTTTTCCCCAACTGTTGGCTTGATTTATCCGTCTCCAATGTGGTAGGTTAGGATTCCCCAGACCTGCAGATACGCCGAATTCCGAATTCCGCACCAAATTGATTTGCCCTCCGTTGAATTGGTTCAAGATGATTCAATAACGCTCCGTTTCCCAATTCGTGTTAATCTGTATCTGCAATGGGTTCAGTAAGTAAGTGCCAGTTAATAATCGTATTGAACCAGGACTTTTGCCATCGTGGCACTTGACTTAGATGCGGTGCACCGAGCAACAAGTTGCAGAGTTCGCTGCTTCGGTGCGGCATGAAATGCAAAGCTCTTTAAATATTTTTAAAAATTTAAAAACCCTTTTCTCGAAATTAGATATACGTATACATTTGATGGCAAAATACTTGCGGGTAATAGTTGTTCTTAGTGGAGAGAATAGTGCGCACATTACACAATCACAATCACAATTCCAATATTCCTTAGCTAAAAACATGGGATTTCCTTTTGCAACGAGTGTCTGCCGTTCCTGGGACATTTTCCACTGCACTCGCAGTCCTTTTCTTGCATTTTCCTTGTCCCGGGTGACAAGTAAACTTCGCCATTCAAAGTGCATTTACCGCTGGCGCCCCCAGTGGACCCGTCTTTCCCCGCTTTCCCCGCCTTTCCCCGCTTTTCCGCCCCCTGTGGGCTCTTTGGGTGGCTGCCAACACGTGGATACGTGACTGTGTCGGTTTTCCTGCCGTTTTCACCTACAATGTCCCTACATTAGCCCACTTCCTCCGCCGCTTGCTGCTGTTTTTGTCACCAGGAGTAGGAGTAGGAGTAGGAGTGGGTAGTTTCGGTATTGTTTTCGGTTTGGCTCCATGCTCCCTGGAAAAACACTTCAACACTTCCTTCTGAATGCTCCTGTTCCTCGGTCCCAATTTGCAGCTTTCGCCAGGAAGAGGCCAAATTCGAAATTGGAAATTTGCAGCGAATAATTGGTTTTGTTTTCTATTGTTCTTCGGTCTGTCGCTTGTTTTCGTGATAATAAGTGTGCAAATCTTGCCAGTTTTCTCACGATATGGGTCAAATTCTGGACTCTCAGAGGACGAGGAAAAATCTGACAACCAAACCATATGCACTTGTACCCAAAACTCGGGCTCGAGTGAAAGAATTGCACTTTTTGCGGAGCTCCCGCTGAATGCAAACCTCAAATAGCAATTCCATGAACCGAGCACGCACGCAACATAAACATAACTCGGACACTGGCAAAAAATGCGGAGTCAAAGGCAAAAGCCGAGCAAAAACCGAAATTCGGAAAAAAGGCACACGGCACAAACAAATCGAAGAAACAGCAGTTACTATAATTGGAAGTTAAGACAAGCTGCTCTGGCAATGAAGCCACTTGTGTGTTCTCGATTTGGCAATCTTCAGTGAAACTTTTCTGTTTTGAATGCAAGCTGTATATTTGGCCCAGCTTCTTTAATGCGTTTCATAACTTACAAGGAGACGGTAAGTGCTCAATGGGGAAGGGTATCAGGAAGTGGCTCGAGAATATGAATAGTGCGGGAAAAGCTGCTCAAGACGATTTTATTTTTGTTTTTCGCTGCCACTTTCCTCGTCCTCTGGCCTCTTGCGTCCTCTTGCTCCAGCTCTTCGCCAGAGCCAGACGTGGCCGGAAACTTTAATAAAAACATGTCAAGAGCACTTTTCCCCTTTTGCCACCGCAACTGCAACTACAACTGCACACTGCACGCTCCCAAAACTGAATCTGAAAAATAGAAAAACAACAGCAGCTAGCCAGCCAGCCACCTACGACCGCAGTTGGCAGTCGGCAGTCGGCAGTCGTTCAGTGGTTGTTTTTAGACTTGACCAAGTTTATTGCCTGCCATATGCAATTGCCGTAGATTATTTTGCTGCTCTGCCGGGGACAGCGCCCCTTTCTGCGCCCATGGAGTGCACAGATTTGCCACGCCCACTGTCCACCGCCCCCGCAAAAATGGCTAGCCGGCGAAACCGAAACCGAGACTGTCGCTGCTCCGTGCACCGAAAGAAATCAGGCAGTACCTTTTCCTCCATCCTATTCTTTCTAGGATTCTGCACCCTAGTCAACCAGATGCATATACAACATAGATACATATTCATACCAAGAATACCAACTCTGCGGGTCGAATTTTTCTCCGTGTGCCTGCGAATGTGACTGCGACTTGAGGGGCGCTTGGCAAACGGGGCGGCTACGTGATGTTGCCTCACTTGGCCAATTTTGGTCAGCTCTGTGCCCGCTGCACATACACACCCCCACACATCCATATCCATATACATTCAGGCAGGCCCAAGTGCTCCGCGGCACGGAACTCTTGAGTTTGGAGCAATTTGCAAGGAGCAGGGAGCAGGGCGCTTCGGGGAGCTCGCAGTGGGGATATATTGTGGATATCGTTGGGGAGCAGAGCTGCAGTGCTGCAGTGGTGCAGCCTTATCCTCGTTGGATTCTAGTGAGCTGCGTTGGTTTGCTGTGTTTGGAAACCACAAGCGGCATTAAAGCCGCCTGCTCATGCACTTGAACATTAAAAGCAAGGCTTTTATTTCCGTGTCGTTTCGCCTGCTCCTCCTCAAGTTGGGAAAACTACAAAGTAGCAAGATCACATTACTAATAAGTTGTTGTTTATCAATTCCCCCCGCCCACTCTGATCCAAAGCATGTGCGTTGCTGCGGATGGGGACGTTAAGTGGTCGTGAAACCATTGCCTCAGAACAGACCCGTTCCTGCCCCTCGTAATCAGTCATTCATTGGCATTGCCCCTAATCGAAGTGGTTTGCTAACTGCCCCAATGAGTCCTTAGAGCGCCCTACTGCGATTGCCACTGGCGCGCACACACGTGGGGCACGCTCCCGCTCACGCTCACGTCCCAGCCAGCCGCCCCCTTGCCCGAGTTTCCAAAAACTGCTGTACATTTAATTAAATATTTATACATGAAAAGGTAAACGTGCCAGCAGGTTCAGCAGGTTCAGCCGATTCAGGGGCTATAGACAGTCACGGATACGGCTACGGCTACGAATACGGCCGCAGCAGACTCGTAACAAACTCGTAGCAAACATTTTACGATACATCGTCGCCGTCGACGTCGACATCGGTTTTTGCATAATTGATTAAATGACTGGCCGTAGAACGCGGGCGGACGGGGGCGGGCTCCGAATACGGCGGAGTAAATGGGAAGTTACGGCGGAAAGAAATCAAGCAGCTGCCTGAGTCCTGCGACCTGAGTCCTGCGACTTCAGACACGGAAAACGGACTTCGGATGGGGGAAAGAGGAAAGCGGAAAGAGGAAAGACATCTCATCGGATGTTGCATGTTAGTTATGGTGTTGGTAAATGTTGTGATTATGGGCCCAATGAAAAATGCAGCCAATGGTTCTGCCAATTGGCCACATCGTGGCTGTGTGTGGCTGTGTGGCTGTCGCAGGGTTTTCCTCCTAAATGAAAATACATGTAGTTGCCGACCTTGAGATCGACGGCAATGGAATGGCATGGCATCGAATGGAGAAAGGGAAACTTCATGAGCTCTCCACCTACTTAAAGCTGGCAATCGATGGTGAGTGGTGCGAATACATCTTGTGCCTTAAACTTAGAACTTTGCATCGACAAATTCAGGCGAGCTCAGTCCCGGCTACGGAAAATCACCTACAGGTTTTCTTTCATTTGTCTGGGTCATTTTTCTTGTGGAGCACTTTGTTGTTTGTTTGTTTGTTTTCATTAATGGTCTCGATTTGGCATTTGGCATTTGAACTTTGAACCTTTTGTCAGAGGCAAAATCACCCTCTTGCCGCTTTTCTGCCTCTCCGTTTCCACCCAGCTGGCTGTGCAAACATGCACCCCACTCCATCCGTTTCCCCATTTGCCACCCCCTTCCCATTTTCCGTATTTTCCGGCCATATGCTAATGGCTCGTGCTGGCATGTGTGTGTGTGTGCTTTTGTGTGTATTGGTGTGTGTCAAGTGTATATCCTTTCGGCGTAGCGAGTGCATTTTCTTGTCAACGCTGACATTTCCTGCACTTCGGCCTTGTTTTTCCAACCTCTGCCTCCCCTCCCGTGCCACCCAGCGAACTCCCCCTCCTCGCTTTTCCCTTGTCGCTTCTCGTTTAATGAGCATTTCCCTTTTGTTTTCCGTGATGATAAAAGCCAGGAATTATGATTGCTCCACATTCGTGGCTTGTCAGTCGGATTTGGTCGCCAACTCCCCTTAAAAATGCACGAAAAAAGCCCGGGCCACATTTCATTTCATTTTCGTGATTAAAAGATGTAGTAATATTTAATATGCTGAAAAAAGCAATGGGTAAATGCAAAGGTATTAGAAATCCCCCAAACTAAAGTCGAAATACTGTAGATCTTGGTTCTGGGAAAATTAAAAATGAAAAATGTATTTCAGTGCATTGCCAGTGCACTTGCATGTAAATATTGCATGTGTGGAAGTGGGTTGCAAGGGATCTGAGTGGGTGGCCCTATAAAATGTAGCTGCAAGTGCGCTCTCAGCTGTATTTATGTACATGTACGTCCTCATTTGTCCTCTTTTACAACAACTTTGCATGGCATTTTTTATTCGAACGCTGAAAGAAGAATGAGCCACAAATATTGCTTAATTTTCATAAATGATTTCCAATGATCTACTTGGCATAAAGTCTAAGTATAATAATTCGAAGTTGGAGTCTGTGATCCACAAGTAGAGCCACAAGGTCAGGGTCGTTGCCATCCCCATATTTCGACAGTCTTGGCCGACTGTTTTCCTTCTCCAATCGGCAATTAAGATACCTCCCCTCCGCAGTTTTCCTGGGCCCCAGCTTTTCCAACGACTGTCTCGTTTTTCCCATTTTCAAAGGGAACCAGGCGCCGCGCGCAAAGTGATTCCCATTCTTGTTTAATCGATGGCGTCAATTGCACTCCACTTGAGTCGCTCGCGTTTTTATGACAGCCCCACCCACTTGCACCACTTCGCCCCTCTGGCTTAAAACAATTGCATGCTATTTTTACATAAACAAAAAAGAATGGCACCGCGACAAGGGGGCGCATATAAAAAATGAAATAAATTTGCAATCATTTCTCTATTGATTCGGCCCGGCCGCAAGTCGTTAAAATGTTTCGTACGTTGCCAGGCAAACTGAGTGCACTACTCAATCGCTTTCCGCATGAGTCCCCCAACTACAGTGGTGCCTCGATAGGCTCACTGCTGCTTGGCACCGTTCTTAAACTAAATGCTTTGAACTACAAAGCGACTTAACGTGATATCCGGCTCGGAGGACCAAAGGGATGCATCTATTTCAGTAGCTTGCCCAGCTAGTTGGTGCACCGGGCAGGCTTCACTGTAAGCGGAGTGGACGGAGTGGAATGTGAGTGAAACGCGGAGCTCTGTTAACCGTTAACAGCTGACGCTCTCCCAAGATGTAACTGCTGAGAGTAGCTGAGTAACTGAGTGGCTGAGTAACTGAGCTAGGAGAGTTACATACATTACAGTGTTCTCACGAAACGAGAATTTTGAGCCCATGTTTCGGCTCTGCAGCAGCTGTTGTGGAAATTTTTCTTGCAGTACGTTGACTTTTGCAACTGTTGTTATTTTTCGCATTATTGCCATTATTGCTGTTTCTCCTGTTGTTTGCCATCCGCAGTTGTCGCAGTGTTATTTTATTGTCGTCGTTATTATGGATTTTCAACTTGGTCATTTCCCCCCTCCCCTTGCCATCCCTGCCCTTCCTATTTGTATATTTTTGTTTATAAGCCTTATAATAGCCCATGAGTCAAAATCACTCCGCTGCAAGTTCGAGTCCGTCTCTGCATATCTCGTTGTTTATTTATAGTTATTTTGCATAGATAACACTCGTTGCCCATTGCTCACTGCTCATGTCTGTTGTTGCTGCATTTTAATTAAGATAACTTCGCTTTATGACACATCATTGTGTCCCATTGAGCCCCCCATTCCACAGATCCTATGGGCTGTCACTCAAGGAATGCAAGTATGCAAGTACATATATGTATGTAATTGAAGTGGGGAGGGGGGCAGCGATTAGCACAATCGATTTCAATTGGCAGTGATCTGGAGTTGGGAGTTGGGACTCGCAAATGTGCAGGGCGTATAACTGCAGTTATAGTGTATTTATACTCCCAAATATTCCGCCCTTCATCGCAACTCCACTCTGCACTCTGGAGATTCGTCAGGTTCAGCGGTAATTGGCTTTAATTAAATGCAAGTCGTAAAGTCAACTGTGTAGAGCTCCCCCTCCCTGCCCGCCGCCTTGCGAATTTAATTAAAGCGAATGCGAATCATAAATATGGCACACGGAAACCAGCGCAGCCAATTGTCAAACACTCGTAACTTCGCTGGCGACGCCTTTGGATGGCGACCCAAGTGAATGGAGAGCAAACGGACGCCAAGCTCAAGCGAACCCAGGTGAATGTAGGTCAGTGTGGTGCGGTAGGAAGGCAGCTGCTCCACTGAGCACCTGACTCGCACTTGGGTCTTAATCCCTCGAAATTTCGTCGCTTTTGCACCTCCTAATCTGGCTATACCCGACATGGAAATGAGCTGGAGTAGTAGCTACTTTGTTCATAGATGGAATTCATTTTCCAGCCTAACAGGCATACTCATTTCGCAGGGTATAGCTCCATTCGTTCTGGCTAGTGGCTCAGCTATTTTGGCCACTGCCATTGCGGGTGTCGAACGCTCGACAAAAGCGCCTAAAACTCCAGCGTGTTTCTGGCCATTTGGAGCGGCGGCGACTGAGAAAACTGGTCCATGCGAAGGTCGAAGTGGTTCTGCCTCTGACTCTGGTGCTGATTCTGATGCTGATTCTTATTCTCATTCTCATTCTGATTGTGACTCGGATTGTGGATTGTGGTTCTCTAAAACGGCCAACGGTCATGCTTCTTAATTAGCTGCTTATTTTTTGACAGTTTTTGTTTGCTGCTGGCTGTTCTAATTGTTGTTGCTGCTATTGTTGTGGTTGTTATTGTTGTTGTGGTCTCATTAGAAGCAACATGTTGTTGCTCTTGTTGTCTGCAGGAAGTTTTCGGAGCGGGTGGCGAACCGGTTTGTTTTTCTTCTTTTATTTCCATTTTTATTCGGTTTTTATAGTTGGTGGGATTGTTTTTGTTTCTGTTGCTGTTTCTGCTTCTGTCTGTCTTGACGGTTAGTATGTGGTTACGAGTGTGTCCAACAGCTAACGGTTTGTTTGGGAGTCGCAATGCTTTAGTTTTGCTCTTACAGCACAAAGTTACAGTTTGGCCGGCTTTAGTCGACATTCGGTTGAGATATTTGGTGAGTTACGTTATTCATTAACAATTTACTGGATATCTTTCAAAGGGCATTTGCTATGATGCATGATGCATATAAGATTAGGGCCTACTACTCCTGATTACAAACATAGTGTCGAACTGTAGTTATTCTCGGGATGTCTGGAGTGCAGAGAGACCCAACTTAGAGATAGTGCCACAGATTACTTCCAGCTCATCTGGGCGCACACCCTCGCACTTTCATTCGCACTCGCAATCGCACACTTGTAAGGCAGCGTAATGTATGGGCGAAGATATATCTAGTTGATCTAGACCCAAAGTCGTTAGTCGCCAGTCGGTGCTTTGTTGTAAGTCTCTTTGCTTGTCACGTAGGTCATGGAGGGGCAGCCCTGACCCCCCGACACCAACCCCCCTACAAGTGCTTACCAACTAGCATAAACAACAACTGCAGAATGACAACCGTTTTACAAGGAGAAACCGCAGACAACGACAACGACAACGACAACGAACAACAGAAAGAGGAGGAAAGACGCCCGACGCACCCAAGAGTTAAGGCCCTCGACTCACACTTGCCGGCAATATATATGGCATAACATACGTATAGTGTGTGGCACTTGTGTGTGGACTGGGCCCACAGTTGCACGGTTTGTCTGGGTCCATGCCCCCTTCAGTACTCCCTTTCGGAGTTACTGTGGCAGAGACCAATTAAAATGCGCGACATCACATGTGCGCGAGCATTTATTATAAATTTTTCGTTGGAATTGAGTGAAAAATAGTTGAAAGAAAGAGCGAAAAGAAAGCAAAGGGAAAAATGAATGCGGGAGTGGTTATAAAAAGACAACAAATAGCCGGGGCGAGGTGTGGACGCGGTTAATACCCTGGATTGGGGAACGGAGCAAATATTTGCATACTTCACTGCGAAACAGCACACGCAGTGTGACCGAGGTGCACTTAATTGTCGCAGTGTGACCAACGGCAGCTCGGAATGCAGCGTACGGAACCTTTAAATTGCATTCCGGATGCCGGAGCTTGAAACTTGGTTCCCAGTTACCAGTTACCAGTTACAAGTTCCCAGTTATTCAGCAGTAAGTTGCTCTTTTAATGCGGCAAAGTGAAAAAGGGAAATAATATGAGTTCTAACAAAGTAACAGCAGGGAAGTAAGTCGGAGTGAACTTGCGGAGAGGTGGGTGGTGGTAGCGCTACTGTGTCTGGTTATCCTGCCACACCAGTTATTAGTTGGCTCACACCCTCACTGAGCTTTCTCGTTACCCACATGCATTGACAATGTTTTTCAAATTGACGACGCATTACACAGTGCATGGGCGGTGGGTGCAAGGGGGTTCAGAGGGGGCAGAAGTGCTGCAAAATTATTGGCATGCGAACGATGCAGCGGTGTTTATTAAATTTTTGAAGTGCCACAACAAAGGCAGTGGGGTCGCTACTGAAACGGTCGTCGCTCTGGAGGATGTGTTGTCATGGTGTGTCGATGGGTGTGGGTGTGGGGTACGTTTGAAATTTTATGTTGTATTAATTTTACAACTTTACATGCGGCAGACGGCAGACTGCATTGCGCGGTGTATCATAAAAGCTGCTGTTCGATGAAATTGAGCTAACACCATACCAATACCATACTATCCACATATTTTCCACTCACCAGCGAATTTGCGTAAAGTCCATTATGTAACGTTAGTGTCAACAGGATACAAGTAATGAAACAATTTGTGGCACAAGGAGATGCGTCTGCCTCGCATTGAAATGTGTACAAGACAGCTCTCAGTTTGCTTGCCCTGCTGATAACACATAACTACATTGTATAATAACATATTTGGCAAAGCTCAGCCGAGTGGCAGCTGAAACTGAAACTGGAAAACTACATAGGAACCGGAACTGCAGTACTGGGTACTGGTACTGGTACTGGGAAACCCCAAGAAGGGGAGCTTAACTATCGTCTGGGGTTTTTAGAAATTTGTTTTGCTTCGCTCTGTCTTTGTGGCCGCCCCTTTGCCCCTCTGCCCCTCGGCTGCTCTGCACTCTGCACTTCATTGGAGCCGTGAACAAGTTTTGCCAACTATTTGAGTGAGTTTTCCATTCCATGTCGCCATTCTTATATTCGGGCTGCCCCGTATTCCTCCATTAGGGAGCTAAGCTAAGAGCAAGCGTAAGACAATGCAGTTGGATTTGCCATACTCCCAACACCCAACCCCCATCCCCAAACCCCAAGAAAATCCTTTCGCCCGGGGAGCTACAGTGCACTGCTGCACTTAGCCAAGTTAAGTTAACCCAAAGCTGAGGCGGAGTGTCGGTATCCGACAGTTGTTCAACTGTATCTGAGTTGAGTTGCAGTCTCCGCATTCGCATTGGCATCCCCAGACCCTCTCCATTTCCATTTCCATTTCCGTTTCCGTTTCCCGTTCATGTGTTGGCCAAGTTCGTACTAAGCCGAGTGTAAACAAAGATATTCACTAGCATGCTTCCAGTTTACCAGTTACCAGTTACCAGTCACCAGCTACCAGCTACCATATGTGTATGCAAAACAAGCTTTGCTAAGCCGCTTACGCTTATGACTTTCAGGCCTGCCAATCTGACCGAGCTTCAGTTTCCCGGGCTAATGCCGTGTAATGGGTTCGTTAAACCCGCCGAACCGCCAAAATGGGGCTTCTATTATGAGGTACAGTCACGCACTCGCAGTGGGGCTAAACTTTTCTTCAGAACTTCTGTTTCGCACATGCACTTTCAATCCAAATCTTCGGTTAGCCTCTGTGGCGTTAAAGCATCTTGTGAAGTTATTACATCTTGTGAAGTTATTACATCTTGCGAGCACTTGATGTTATGTGTGCCCTGCAAAAGACTTATGTACTGAGACACAAACTCACTTTGATGCACTTTTGTTGCCCTGTTGTCGCATTTCACTGGCTAATCGAGTGGCTGGTGGACACTTCCGGCTCCCTTGAAGCGTAAGGTTCCGGAGGAGCCTGCAGCAATGTTGCCAATTTTCACAGAGCCTGAGCAAATTAGAAACAATTTGGCACTGAGTGCACTTAAAAGCGAGAGCTGCAAGGAGGAGTGGAGTGGAGTGGAGAGTGCCCTGAGTGGAGAGCAGGACACATTTTGTCAAATCAAAAACTGAATTTGAATTTCAATCAACTCGAATTAAATCAAAATTTGCAAAATGAAGTGGGCGCACACACACAGGGAGCTACACATGCATACTCTTCTGCTCCATGCAGAAGAAACTACGGAGCCCTGCTCGAAATTGGAATATAATTCTTATGAATGTGTCTGGTTTGGGTCGTGGGTTCTGCGTCCTGCGTCCTGCTTCATGCTTCCGGTGTCCTGCGTCCTGCGTCCCTTCGACCACAGCCACAGCTCCAGAGATTTGGCAAAGGAGCTGCAGCAATGGAAATGGACTTTCGAGCGGAGAGCTTGCAGCCAAAGGCTTTTAGCCACAAAAATTCACAGCAAAGAAAGTGCCCAGAACGCTGCAAAGGAGCGGAGCGGAGTGGAGTGGAGTGGAAAAGCCATCAGCCAGCAGTCCACGGACCACAAAAGATGAAAGGCGGGGAGGGCCGCCACTCCTGCTGCAACTGCTGTCTATAATTTAGTGGCATATTCAATTGCCAACTGTCCTGTTCCATGGACTTTTGTCCCGTTGATTAGACATTGCGCACACGTAGCGGCGATTGATGCCCCAGATTCGCGCACCTGTTGGCCAGTTCTCTCCAGTTTCATGCTCTGCACCGTCCAGTGTCCACTGTCCACCGTCCAGTGTCCACTGTCCAGTGCCCACTTTCCACTTTTCCGTCTGCTGGTGTCACTCGTTCTCGTTCTCGTTCTGCTCCATCGCTTTTCCCTCACTTTTCATCTGCTCGCATTGATTTCCTCGCTTGGGCACGTAGATAGGTGTAAATGTTGACTGGGATCTGGTAATGCCCCAAGCGATTGCCAGATTGGCGGCTTGATGGATTGCGCGTCATTGTTTGTGCAATGTTTGGAACGGGCCCGAAATGGCGGCTATCAATTTTGTTGCAATCAAAAAGGGAGCGAATTAAATAGGAGCTGATTGTTGGTATTGTACATGCTGCTGATAATTTCGAAACTAAATCAATTTTTATTTGAATTGAGAATTTTCGCTTGCATTGTGTTATCGATCGAAGAATCTAAAGGTTTACCAAGTGGGCGGGGGAATTTTGTTTTGGCGAGCAGAGGAACCCATCACGAGCTCCACCCGAAGAGCCGCTGGAAGATGCCGCGCCTGTTTTCGGAGGCGGCGGGTGCCGCCGACGCGGTCCGCGAGGTGGCCAGATTCTCGGCGGCAGTGCAGGTCTCCGACGGCCCGTTGCTGGTCGGGGTCACCACCGCCGGCGTGGAGGGGCGGCGATCGGGAACGGGTCGCGCCAGGGGGGCAGCTGGGATCGAGGCGGCGACGGCTGCGGCCAGGGCCAGAGTGTCCTCCGAAGGATGCGAGTTCAGCGGCGTGGCAGTGGCTGCTTCCACAGTGGCTGCACTAGCTGCCACAGGCGCAGGTGTATGCTGGGATTGCTGCGAGGCGTCCATCTGCGGCTGCTGCGACTGCGTCTGCTGTTGCGAGTTCTGCTGCGACTGGCGGTTGTGGTGGCCTTTGCCCTTGGACTTGGTGCCACCGCTCGATTTGGGATTCGCCATAGTCTAGTGGAGTGATAGTGGGTTTAGATATCGAAATTGAACTTACAGAAAACAAATGTGGGGAAAAGTGGAAAACTAACGTAAAGTTCCAAAGGTTTGTGTGAGAAGGTGTCTCTGGCACAACTGAACGAATGGCTCTAGCTCGGGATGTGACATTCCGACTCCAGGCACACTTAGTCCCAGGAAACTTGCCAACACATTCGGCTTGGGATCGAGATTAGTAGGTGGGCTTCCTCTCAATCGGTCAATCAACACCAGTTACGTTTGTTATGCATTCAAGCAGAAATATATGTAATTGCACCAGAATATGGCTGGATTTCCCATTCTAACATCATGTTTGCCATCTGCACTTTCAGCCACACCGCGTCAATGTCTGACGAAGTGCCTTTGGGTCGCCTATCGCAAATCTTCGATACGCTAACCAATCTCCAGCAGCACCAGCACTTGCGTTCCCAGGAGCAGCTGCATCCGCATCCGCAGCAGCATCCGCATCCGCACTCGCAGCTCCAGCCGGAGCCGCAGCTGTTGTCTGCGGAGATCCGCAGGAGATCCGCCTCCTCGTCGCCATCGCCTTCGGCCAGTGCCTCCGCCTCGACTTCAGGGCGGGCCACGCCTTCGCTGGGCGTGGCCAGCCCCCTAAACTCATTGCAATACTACAGCCACGCCCACAACTACTTGCTGCGGCCGCAAGAAGTCGCCGCCAGCGGCTACCTGCACACCTTTCCCTCGCACTTCTACCACCACCAGGTGCACCACCTGCAACAGCACAGCCAGCCGCCCTCGCTGCCGACCCAATTGGGGGGCGTGGCACGTGGATCACAGTCGCTGCAGGGATCTCCGCTGTTGGCCAAAAGAGCCACCTCCTTCAGTGGCCAAATACCACTGGCCCAGGGACGTTTCACCACCGGCGGCACTGCAGCAGCAACTGGAGCCACTGGACTCACTGCATCCACGCCGAATAGTCCAAGGCTGCTGCCACGGCGTGGCACACGCCCACCGCCCATCCCGGCCAAGCCGAATCAGGTGAAGGCGGAGCAGCAGCCGCGGGATGCGCTGCCCAGGAACTCGACTGCCACGTCGGTGCAGTCCACCGTGAATCCCGTGCTGGCAGCTCTCGATGCGCCGGATGCCCCGTGGCCGCACTTCTCCACGCTCACCGAACATCTGGACGTCCACCAGGTGAACAACTATGGCCAGGCTCTGCCGCAGGTGGGTTTGAATAACCAATCTCAGTGGTTTCGTATGCCACTTCCGAGTGTCTCGTCTATCTGCACGCCAATTGTTTTAGGCAAGCATTCTGACATCGTGTCCTTTGCTCTTCAACAGATCAATTGGCAGGAGCGGTGTCTGGAGCTGCAACTGGAGCTGCACAGGTCCAAGAATCAGGCGGGTCGTATACGCGATATGCTGCGGGAAAAGGTGAGTACACGGAAATGGGCTAGCGGGTTGTCCTGATGTCGGGTTGTTCTGATGTCGGGTTGTCGCGTTGTCGGGGGCCAGACAGCCCCCAAAGTGGGTCGCTGGGGATGTCTAATGATTAGCCCAAATGAGTTAATAAGTAAAGAGCAACACAGACACAGGCACAGACACAGAATGAGACACACGCGAACATTAATTACGAAGGGCTGGGGAGGTGACACTCTCACATCTTGTGCTTAATTATGATTTATGAGAGAGCCACGGCTAAAACATTTTTACGACGTCCTCGCAATTACCATCCGCACACACACATACTCACACTCAGATACTCACGCACACACACACACACACGCATCCGAGCTTTCATCGAGTGGCCAGAACATTTTCCATTTTCCACCCGCTTTCCTAGAGATAGTGCAGCTGTTTTGCCAGCACATGTTAATGCGGAAAACGAGAGGGAAACCCAACCAGCTCGTGGTCCTTGCTCATTATTAGCCTAATTAAGTCATTAGGCATTTGGCCAAGAGCCGTCTGGCCGTCTGTCAGTCTGGCCGTCGGATGCGAAAACTACGAGTATATGAATTATGTATTAGTCAAATGTGAACTAACTGGGGGTGTTGTATTGCTTTCATCTCGGCCCGACATAACCTTTTGCTTGAATGATTTTTGCTGCATGAATAATGCAGGAAAAGCTACGAGTATTCCCGTGACCTGCGCATCTTGCGGTTGGCACTATAGGGTTAAATCAGGGAATCAGATTCCCTTTCTATCGACACAACGTACTCGATTTAGGTTTCATCAATAGCTTAACAGCGATCAATAAACTTCCGATTCAAAACACACACAATTCGAGCATGGGGGCTATGCACCATTTCAAAAAGTCAAAAAGTATACTCGATTGTTATTATTAAAATAATTCTGTACGGCTCTTCAATATTTAATTGCTCGACTGCGAGCATTTTGAAACGGCGGTGGAAGGTCAACAAAAAAATGTACCAAATATGGCAAAGTATGGCAAAAAGTATGGAATGAATATTTCATTGCTGCTTTATGCATTTGCCATTTGCCGTTTGCCATTTGCCATTTCCCATTTGCCATTTGAAATTTTGCCTTTGTCGCCGGAGCTTCAGTTCCTTTTCAGTGGCTCCTCCCTTTTTGGTTGACTTTTCAACTTTTTGCCAGCTGCAATTCAAGTGCATCATAAATTTTAAATAAGTTGCACTAAACTTGCAATGGTCTGGACACAACTCTCCTGCTTTTCGACTCCTCTCTCGACTTCCGCGCATCAAAAATGCCAAAGCAAGCGCCTCTAAATATGAAATGATAAGTTATGCTCTTTCGTTTCATTCTGTTTCCCAATTGAAAGTTGACCTTTTTGGGTCCAAAGAGCGCAGATCCTCCAAGATCTTTGGCTCTATAAAATCTGTTGGACATTCGTATTTCGAGCTTACGCTGATAATAAAGACGATTCAACCAAGAAATATACAGGTTAATGGTCAGCAGTGAGTCTCCGTCTCTTGATAGCACTCATTTGGAAGGGGTCATTAAAACGTTTGCTGTGCGAGCTTGTAAAATGCAAATTTTCAGCCAAGCAAAGCTGTAGTTTTGGCTTCAAAGTCGGCTCCTTCCAAAGGAGCCAGGATGCCAGGATGCGGAAAAGAAAAGCCCGAAACAAGGACGAGCGCAATCAGAAGAGACGTTAAGCTCAAACCACAAAATTTCAGCTGGACAGGAGAATGGCAAGGGGAAGGGAAGGTCCTTCGACTTTGGCAACAATGTGCAGGACGTTGAAATTATGGCCAAGCATATTGCAACATTCTTGTTGGACAATAAAATTCAAGTTTATTACCAAGCCATCGGAGAACAACAAGCGGCCGAAGTAAACAAATGGCTCCAAGTGAAAGGCCAATAAGGGTCTGGGCCAACCGGCACTGTTGCCAAATTTCAGCTTAACAAATATTGGCAAATAAACTTTGCACGACGGCCGAGGGGGAGGGGGAGGGTAGCCGAGATGGAAAGCGCTCCTTGCCAATTTTGGGCCATGGAAAGTGGCATATATGTATAGACGTGGATGCACGTTGACTTTAGAGCTCTTCAACAATTTGAAGTTGCAAATAATATAATATATATAATTTTCGAACATTTTCATTACGATCCAAGGCAAACTTGATTTGGAAGCGCTTCAAGATCCTTTCCAGTTACTCCGTCGCGTCGCTTTAAGTGGCCATATCCCAGTGCCGCATTTGCGGCTTTCTCTGCTCACTTGGCTATGCATTTTTGTTTGACAATTTCCGGGGATCCCCGGGAAAGGGGTTTGCTCCTCTGCTGGGAAAATGGGAAAACGGCCATGGCGGCCATAAATCTGCGTGACCCGCTGGCCATAATTGCACATTGGATGGCCGTCAAACGGCAAACACCAACGCCAGCGCCAGCGCCAAAAGTGGCCACATTAGAGTGCCGCCATCTGCCATAAGCTGCCACTGTTTGCGCGACGTGCCACGCCCCCTTATTCCCCCTAGCCCCCCTCCTCCGCTGTATTTGTTTCGGCGTGTTTGCGAAGCGCGTTAACGCGTTGAAAGGGGCGCTTAGAGGCAAATGACCGGCCGCCTTGTCATCCATTTCAATTTCGGTTGCCAAATGCAAAATCGCAAAAAGCGGACAGATCGAAGTCGGCTATACCCTTGGTTGGGTTTATTGTATAAATATGCACCCATAAACCATTGATTTGAGATCATACGATAGAGTAGAGATTTCTCGTGGCATTTAGACTACACTACCTGTGGCATCAACTTGTTGGTGGCAAACTGCACGGTAAAGTCAAGGAACCTGCTCTTTTTCAAAGCTCCCGCAAATGAGAAACGCTGACAAAAGTTGGCTTCCATTGTCGATTCATGTGGCACGCACCTCCCACCACACAGACACCAGCGCCGATGCAAATGGACGGCAACTGTCAGGATGGTGGCACTTCCTGGGAACAATGGAGCATCCGGCAGATATTCCCGTCTCAGTTTCAGTTGCATCGGTCCCTATATGCGTACACAGCAACAAAAAGTCGCCACACTTGGCACAACGAAATGATTTCGGCATTTAAGTGGTTCCGTCGCTATCGCCGTGTAATTAGCCTCTTATGTGTAGATAAAGTACATGAAATAGTTGTGTCGAAACTAAAAGAACGAATGGGTTTTCCCCGTGTATGAATTGCACACATTCAACTATAGGAAAAACTGGAAAAACAGGGGGGAAAACTAGAGATTGTCGTTCTTTGCATGCCATTTTCAAAGGCTTTGCAATTGTTTTCTGACCGGGAAACGAATATCCACAACTTATACAACGAATATCACGTAATATCGAGTGCTTAGCGTTAATCGGTCAACTGAATTCGGCCAAGTAATTGACGAACCATTCAAGCTCAACTTCTAATTGCAACTCTTTAAAGAGCGAAGTAACTTACTTGGCTTTGTGAAGACGGCTTCTTTAATACAATGCATAAATTTGCTTTCGAACGTGCGTTTGTGGTGCTTTGGAATGTAGTGAATTCCTTTAATTATAGAACTTTTTGAGTCGGTGACAAGCGGACACCCCGCTCTTATCCCTTTTATCCATCCCATCAGCCAGCGGAGGAGGAGGATGCCAAATGCTTTGCCTTCGTGTTTAATTAAAATTTTTGACAACTTCGTGCCTCGGCATAAATTGGGCATCGATGCGATGCGATGCGATAGAGAACTGCCCAAAGGCTCAAAGAGTGGGGCCAAGTTGGTCCAACTATTTGAGCAATTAGAAGTGGAATCCCAACCCGTTTGGGCCACGTCAATTAGTGAAGAAAAAATGAGATGCCTCTGTGGTGGGAGTGGGTGTGGGAGTGGGAGTCGTGGGCTGGCTTCAACCAGTTCACTTCAACCATGCGCCGCACTGGAGATTCAAATTGTGTTTTAGTCATGTGCACATCGACCGTCGACCATGGCCGGCCCTCAAAATGAATGGCCATCATTCGCCTAATAAATGAGGCATTCCTCTCCAGAACGCCCACTTTCGTCCTGGCCACGCCCACTGCTTGGATGGGGCGGGCCACAATGGACGAGGACTACGCACAAGAAATCGCTTTCTAAAAAGTTTCTCTGTTTGGGGCAATTTCTTTTCGCTTTTTTTTGGGGGGAGGGGGAGAAGGTTTGTGCTGTCGCGACAAACTCATTTTGTGTATGCAGCACACATGTTGGCTACGCTCGTTTATTCATTTGAATTATTCCCAAAAGCGCATTTAATTTTAATTATGCGTGACAATGCCTCATACGCTCTCATTGCCGCCAAGATTACACGATGCAGACGGCGAGGACCATAGTTGGGGTCCTTTTCGCCTTTTCGCCACGTTTCAGCGTTCAACGTTCCCGTGCTTAAATATGCAGAAAAATATGCTGCCGGATGAAGATGGGAACTGCACGAGTGGCGGACCAAAAGCGTACACTTTAATTGTCGATGCCATTAGTTCTAAAATCTCTTAAACTTAAACTCTCTTAGAGAACTCCAGTTGTGCACTTTTACTTGCGCGCTTCGTTTGAGATCTAATCTCGGTCGTGTCTCGACAATTCTGATGCGTATTCCTAGTGGTTCTGGAACTTTAATTTATTTTTCGCTTTAAAGACTGGCATAAATAAAAAACAAAAGGCAAAAATGTGCCACCCTCGACAACAATGAAATCAACAAGCAAAACAAGGCAAAACAAGGCGGAACAAGGCGAAAGCTGAAACAATGCCAAAAAGAGGCCGGAAAGCTCAGGGAATAGGCAGTCGGCAGTCGGAATACGGCAATGAGGGCAGGCACAAAAAAATCAAATAAATATTTCAGCTTGAAAACATTTTCCAGCATTCGCCAGCATTTGCCAGCACTCTCCCCCATTCTTTGGCCAGGTTTTTGATTTGTAAATATGAACAATAAATGTATGTACACATGTATTTAACCAGCTCTAAGTGCTGCGCAACTAAAAGCGAGTTTTGCCCACTCAAGGACCAATTTGAATGTGGGCCATGCTCGGCGGGCAGATGGACATGAGGATGTAGCGATGGATCAAAGTGGATAAGGGCGGAGAAATCATGAGAAGATTGGCCATCCACTGGGATGGTGAAATCCTTGGTAATAGGCATCGATATGCTGAAAGTTGAAGGTGGATAGTTGATTGTATAAATAGAGCTATGGATTTTTGGTCTGGATTTTCCGGCGTAAATATTTCCATGAGAAAACCATTTATCCTTGCTCGCCTTGCTGTTGCACTTTCCTGGTCTGCACTGTGGTGGCTCTGCGTTTTTGAAATACTTTTTATGCAGCTCCCATTCTCGTTCGTTGGCTAAAATACTGGGCTAAGCTCTGGCCATATATATTTTTTGTCTTTTATCTGGGTCCTTTATCGTGCAACGCATAACGCATAACTCTGGCTTATGTACATACATACACACGGTGGCACAACAAATGAAATGGAACCCTCAAAGTAATGCCAAATAATTATTTTAAGCGGATTGCAAGACGGTCAAAAGCGAGGGGATTGTTTGCTCCAAAATTTATGACAAGTGGCCAAGAGCGGGCTGGCAATGGGGCAATAGAGATGCCAAAACCAAAACCAAAACCATAGCCTGTCGATTGCAGCACTCGAAGTGCTTCATCTATTGATCTCTCCATATTATTCAAACTATTTAGAGATCTCCGAGCAAATGGCTTATACTTAAATCCCGATATTTGAATCCCTTTGTTAGTAATCTCTATTTTCTTCGATATCTCCGATCCGATGCTTCGCTCATCCACGTAAGAAGCCGTATCCAATGGATTCGGAGCGAGTGGGATTTTGGTGGACAGCGCAATGGCGGGGGTAAAAGGGCAATAAAATATGTGTGTGTGTTGTGTGCATGGGATTAAAAAGGGTTTTAGCCAGTGGTTTCCTCCGCTTTTCCTGCTGCGCACCGTTGCTGGGCTTTGGTCAACAACAACAGGAGTTTGTCCTTCCATCCAACTCCCCTCCCCAACCCCCGCAAACAGGCGACAAACATTCACTTAACAAGCCCAGCACGGCGGGTGTGGATTTTGGGGGTTCCAGGGTATTCTGCCTGTGGGGTATGTGCAGCATGTGATGAAAGCCAAACAATCGCCGTCAACTGAGGGGGAAATTTAAAAGTGTCGCGCGCTGTCGTTCCGCACTCACTCAGCGTATTAGTCTGCGATGTGTGCTGTTTTTTTGGGGCACCTTCGTGGCAGTTGCGCCCCCATAATTCACCTTTTTCGAAATCCAAGATTGCTGGCTTCCACTTTCATTAAACATTGCCTGCAAAGGAGAGCGTGGAGTGGGAAAGCATCCGTTACCTTCTCGCAACATTCACACATAAATATTTATTTGCCAAGTCGTCTTGGCGCAGCTTGAATCCTTGGCGTTTGGAATTTGGATGTCGTGTCCTCGCCGTGTTCGGTTTACACAAATCTATCGAGTTGGTGGGCTTGACATGTTAAGCGTTCGGGCTTAATTGCTCAACAAGTTGGCTTCCTGCTGAGTTGAAGCCACAAATGGCGTAGGGAAAAGATGCCCGAGCGCAGAGTATTTTTGCTTCAATTGGTTTGCTGCGTGTGATTGCGTGCTTGCTACCTGGCAGGATATTTCCCAAATTGACAGCAGCTTAAAGTTAGCATTCCGCTTTTAAAGCTATCAAATGATCTAGATTTGGCTTTTAAATGAAGCCTTCTTCAAGTTCAGCGCCATTAGAATGTTTCTGCTGATTCCTAGTCGATCCCAAATCCCACGATCCTGACAGGACTCCATCCTTCCGGCCTTCCCATCTGCCTTTCCACTTGCCGCGGAAAAAGGTCAGCCGAAAATCAATAGCGACAACTAATGCCACCTCCCCCCGCCCCCAAACGCCGCCCGTGGTGAGGGGCTTTCTTTGGTTTGATGTTGACATGTTGTCGTCATCATCATCGCTCGCTGACGACGACGACGACGACGTTTAATTTAAAATTCAAATGCAAACATGTTTGGCAACGCGAACCGTGAACGAGGACTGTAGGCGCAGGGGGAGGGGGCGCAGGGGGGCGGCGAAAATCCGGAGGGTCGCGGAAGTGGAGCACTGTGGAGCGCAGTTCCCCCACGGCCGGAGTCATTAAAATTCGCAGGCGGCCAAAACATGTGGCCAACTTGGTTTCTTGGCCGCTTTAAGCGAACGAGAGTGCCGCCTCGTTTTTGCTCCATCTTCCTCCTTTTGTGTGTGTCTCTGTGTGTGTGTGTGTGTGTGCTTCTTTTTTTGGTTGGCTTTAATGTACACAATCAGAGCGGGAAAGTATGCTACAGAATGGCGGGCAGCTCCTGCCGAGGCGGAGGACTTCCTGAGCGGCGGGAGCAATCAGCAGGCCCGAAGCGCCGAGCCCACGACGGCACGACTCCACGAACCCACCATGGCAGCAAGAGGGAAAGTCCTCGCGCCGAGAAATACTGGGAAATTCAGCCCTCTGCTGTTTTGGCGCTCGAACTGCAGTTGGCTTGGGGTCCATAGAATGGATGTGTGAAGGCTTCTGCTGGCCTAAAGTCCCAATTACCAGACAAACTGCTGCTGATATATCCACTAGATGCGCATTGATAAATCACGTTTTTCCGTTTCTGTTTCTGTTTCTCATCTTTTGCTCGTCGTCGCTCGAAAAAGTCCCACCTGAAGGACCTTGGTCCTTCGAAGCGATTTCCCACTCGGGAAATTGCCCACTGAAAAGTCACCACTGAACCTGAACTCCCCGCGCGGACACACACACATGCGCATTCCCCGCCAGCTGTTCGGCTGTTCGAAAGCGAGTGCGAGTGTGTGTGCATGTGTGTGTGTGCGACTGCGGCTGTGTAGGTCGGTAAATCACATCCATATATCCGTGGCATGGCACACGGCAATCAGTTTGTCTTTGGCTGCGTAACGCGTTGCGTGGTCCGTGCCGCAGGTCCTGCACTTCCGCTTCCGCTTTCCGGGTTCCGTCGTCCGTCGTCCGCTGTGCGTTTGGCGTTGTGCGTGGAAAAGTTGAATCGGTTGCGCTACAATTTATTTTTTTTCCATTTTTTTTCCAGTCAAAGTAGCTGGTCAGTGAAGCAGCTACCGCCTGCAAAATTGTTGCATTCTCTCCAGTTTGGCTCATGCAAATCTAAAATGCTCACGGAAACAATAACAGAATAACATCGAAATGGGCAAAGTAAACATTGTTGAAACTTGAGGAATATGAGCGTGTCTTTTGTTTCGGCCACATCCCGTGTTGTTTGCCTTGTTTGTGTTTATTTTGAGTTTTTATATATTATGTGCGGCGCCTATCTGTGCCACAACTCTTCCCCTTTCGAGTCTGTGAAACTGGAACTCAAAGCGGGTTTTGTTGCTCGGGGCCAGAGCCATTGGAATTTTTGCCGAAAATATGCTGCGATCCGCTTTCAGTGACTGCCATTTAGTGCTCTGCTCCGCTTGTGAAATCTGAGTGAAATGTTAATCCAATTGTAATTGAACCTAATCAGATTTTCCACTGCTTTCACACGCTTTATGCTAATAATTTACGCTGTGAGCGTGGCTTTCAGGCACTTGAATTTGAAATATAATTTCGTGCATTTCATTATACCAGTTGTTTAAATTGGAAAATCAGATCAGATAGCTTCTGCCTCGCCCGAAAATGAAATGAAATTCGAACTTGAACCGAAATTGAATCAAAAGGCTGGCCTGCCAGTGTCCGTTTGCCCCTTGCCCCTTTGCCCCTTGCCTTGGGCGCTTCGAGGACCTTTTCTGTTGCACAGGCTTTAAATTTCAAGCTCGTGTCATTATTATATGCCTAGGTGTTCTGGAGTTCTGGAGTTCTGGTGTCCTGGTGTTCTTGTGTGCGTGTGCGTGTGCCGGGGCAATTGCAAGCCTCCTGTCTGCCACCCACTTATACCAGCGCACGGACGAGGACCTGCCGCACACTCGCACACACTCGCACACACAGGGCATATGTATATTATCTCCAGTGAATTATGGCCTGGCCATATAGATTCCAAAACGGCTTGTCCTTACAAGAACTGCCACACATGGCTGAAAGCATGAGCCGCCCACTGGGGGACGCCTCTGGTTCCTCCGGCTCCTCCGACTCCTTCTGCTCCCTAGCATTGTACCCCCTTTTCGACCAGTGTATGTATCATCATCATCATCGTGCACTTTGTGTGTGTGTGTGTGTGTGGCACACATTGTTAAATGGACGATACAAAACTTCAGACACCAGTAGTCCGGCAACAAGAGCCCACGAACACACACACACACGCACACTTGTGCACAGAGGACATGTCCTGGCCAGGACACCCTGCTAAACCCCCCTTGAAAACCACCGCTCCCGCTCCCCCTTCACCCCAAATCGCCCTTACATGGCGACTCTTTTGCTGCTGCTGTTGCTTCTGATGCTGTTGCATCGCATTTCTCCGGCCAACTTCACTTAAAATCTGATCTCTGCTGCCAGATACACAAAGAGAAATTTCGAAACCATCAAAGTTTGAAGTTGGCATAGCACTTTTGGTGTCGTTTTCATATAGCTGGATTACAGCTTCGTGGCCAACATATTTTTCTGGCCGTTTAGTGAGCTTTAAATCATGACGAAGTCTGGCGCATAATCGAAATGGGTTTAGCCACTAATTAGCCAAGCTTCAGATGCCCCTCTCCAACTTTCCTCTTAATTCGAACTTCACAATCTGTCTCTGCTCCATCTCCATCTCCACCCCCCCTTTCCCGATGGCGGAGAGCCCCATCCATCTCCATCTCCATCTCCATGGTCCATCGCCCCCCACCTTCTCGGAAAATTTATCGATGGCCGGACAGCATTAGCCCCATCGATGGGGTTGGGGGCGGGGCGTTGGAAATTGAGTTATTTATGCTCTGGAATTGATTGCTGCTTGTTGTAAATTGCCAACGCGTCCAACGTCTGGCTCAAGTCAAGCGTGTGTGAAGTCCTTCTCCGCTTCCACTTCCGCTTCCTGGTCCAGTTGCCCTTCTTCCAGCGATTTTGTTTTGCGAAATTCTAAATGCCCCATCAGTTATTTATCAGCGCCAGCATTTTTGAGTCGTACACAAGTGCTTGTGCAGATGAGCTGGTTTTAATAACAGTTAAAGTTCTGATATTTTGCTTGTATTTCAAATGTTTTCGTTTAATTAAAGCTTGAAGGCAGGGAAGGCACTGCTCGGGTGATGGGGTGATACTTTTATGTCAGGCCCACCAGGGATCCAATTGCGAAATCGATTTAGCCGTACAAAGTAGCAACCCTTCCTCTTTTTTATGTGCGTCCTGTTGTCTGGTGGCGGGAATCAGATTTAATTTATTTATACTTTTTATGGCGACGGACGCTGTGGAATTCGATTTCCGTTCGATTCGGATTTCGATTTAGTCCCATCAAATGGCAAATGGCAAATGGCAAGTGGCAAATGACAACAATCTGTTTCTGCGGTTAACGTCCGCCCGCGCCTTAACCCTTTAACGGCCGCCACTGACCAGCTCTTAACCCCTGGGGGCCATTAATCATGTGGGGACGCCTAAGAGCAAGAGAATGGCAGCCGGCAATTAAAAAACAAACAATTGCCGATGGCA
The DNA here is from genome assembly GCF_016746235.2 of Drosophila teissieri. Lineage (NCBI taxonomy): Eukaryota > Metazoa > Arthropoda > Insecta > Diptera > Drosophilidae > Drosophila > Drosophila teissieri. The sequence continues at coordinate 724,058 of NC_053034.1, read as the reverse complement.
ATGGCAACATAAATTTGCATGCCAGACGCGACAGGAGAGAGTGCAACTGCAGCAATTCCTTTGCCACTTGCAGCAGGTTAAAGTGCGTTAAAGATCATCGAGTGTTTAATGTGTGCCACAAACTATGCAATGGACGGCCGCCTCGTGTGACCAGCATGACCAGCATGACCCGCATGACCCGCATAAACCGCATAGCCCGCATAACCCGCCAGCGGTGAAAAGGAACTCAATACTCGCAGAACAACGAACTCTGGCTGATAACTGCGAAGCGGACCCGATGGATGCCACTGGGTCCACCAAGCTTCCACACCTGCCCAAGCAACGAGAGGCAGATCGTCCCACCTCAGGATCGGGCGTAGGAGCATCTTCACTGACTTTGTCCGGTGCCGTCACCGCCAGCATGGAGGTCTCCGTTAGCACCACTACCACCACCACCATTATCGAATCCTCCAGCTCCACGAACAGCACCCTCGTGGAGAACTCCGCCAGTCCGGCAGGCGGTTCATGTTCGTCGGGCAGCGGATCCCTGTCGCCGGCCTACTTGCAGCACCACCATCATCAGCATCACGGATCGCCGCTGCACCACCTGCAGCTGCACCACCACACCGCTCCGCCTTCGCCCTTGGCAGCGGTGCGCAGTGCCCAAATGGCATCGTCGGTGGCCAATGGAGCGGGTCCGGCAGCTGCCTGCCTGGCGGTGTGCTGTTCCCCCGGCAGCTCACACCATCATCTGGGCCACGTGGGTCACTTGGCCACCGGCCACCCGCTGCCCCACCAGTTGCCCCACCCATCGCTCTACCCGCTCATGGCCGCCGCCCAGCTGGGCTATGCCGGCTCCAGCGGACCCAGCTCGCTGGTCAACTCGCCCGCGCTGGGCAGGCGAAAGCGGTACACCAGCAACTCCTCCAACTGCTCCAGTCAGTTCAACAACAACTACGCCGGCCTGGACGTGGACTCGCTGGACGACATGTTGAGAAAGGTGAGCTGAGGAGGTTCAATCTGCACACTCCACTGAGATATTGCTATTAAGTCTGTCTATTGTGTTAAATCTGTTTATGGGTTGGTATGAGGGGATTCATTTAAAGATTTCAAGATACACCACTGCTCTGTGCCCACTTCTAGTTCTTCTCTCAATGGCTGGTGGTTGTTTTAGTTTCTTTAAGAGTTCACAGGCATAGACATTAGGTAAATAGGCTCGGACTCGGACTCGGACCATGAACTCCTTCCACAGGCGGGAAATCAGCGCTCCGCTGCTTTTGGGTGGAGAGAGTGTTTAGGCTCCGAGTTCCCCGTCGCTTAACTTTGTGGTTTTCTTGAAGTTTCATTGTTCCGGCCAGTTCTTCAAGGGTTTCCCGCCCCCTTTTCCAACTTCCTTACTCCCTTTTTTCCGGCTGTCTGTCTTCGTTTTCTTTGGCTTTCTGTTTGCCCTTGTCTGCTTCGGCTGTCCGTCCGTTCGTCTGTCCGTCCGTTAGTCTGTCCGTCCGTCCGACTGTCCATTGTCCCTCCAGTTCGTTTGCTCGTTTGTTGGCCTGTTCGTTTGTTGGTCTGTCTGTCTGCTCCGCCTGTCGCAAAGCCATAAATCTTGAGCCTAGTCCGCAAACACAGCGTGCGGTCTTCCTTTTCGGATCCTGTATCCTGCCCCGCGCCCCCCTCCTGCGCCTGCCCCGAAATGTATGCAAAGCTTTTTGCTTTATGGGGCTTCCCCCATAAATAAAATAAATAATATGCGACAAGTTTGGCCGGCCGCATGCGAACAATTTAAATTGTAATGTGCCCCCAAAACCGAGAAAGAAAATGGCAATAGAAAATGCCAATGCAAATGCTCCATATGCATACATAGTTCCACACGGTTCCAAATGCCGCGTTTGTGTGTGTGTGTTTTGTAGAGGCGATAATGAACTCGACACACGTGCCAAAGGGGAAAAGCGGAAAAATGCAGTGCTCGATGCGGTTGCGGTTACCTCTATGCGCTCCCTTTCTCTCCCTCTCCCGCTCTCTCTCTCGCACTCGCTGTCTCTGTCTCACCTGCTATTGTCGCATTGCCGTTTGAACAACTGTGGGGGAAAACTCCACTGCATCGCATTTGTGGCCGCCATAATGGTGGCGGATCGGGGAGCCAGCCCCTCGATTACTGGTTGCCCCGATTCGAGGCGAAGGCGAAGCGCGTGCATAATGGCAATTTGAGTAATGGTGCCAAATATGCGGACATTTCATTGTTTGCCTAACTAACCAGCGGCCCTTCAAATCCCTCGAAAATGTGGAACGGCAATGGACGCATAAAGAGTCCTTAAAATGGGAGCATGGCTATGGCTGCGACAATTTGAACAAGGTGTCAAGTAAAATATGACAAAATAATGCCGATTCCGAATGCAAGTAAGTAAGTCGAAGTAATCCTTCAGTAGGCAGGAGCGGAACTTTAATCGAATGCATCCCAATCAGACGGGCAAACAAAAAACTCCTCTTGTGGTCGTCCGACCGACCAAACTTCTTCGGTTCAAAACTTTCAAGTGGCACCAGGCAAAAGATTGCCAAAGGTCCTTCGAGGGTACAGTCGTGGCTGAGAAACAGGACGACGTCCTTTCGACTGAGAGCCAAACCAATTTCCAGCACTCGAGCGATCGATTTGGCTTTCAAGTGTAGTGTCGTACCAAATCTTCATAAGTTAAAGTGCCTCCCCTTAAAGTGGTTTTGAAACCCGAAAAGTGTGACCAGCTAATGCCAGTCCAGTGTGACCAATGCCGAAATTTTTCTGCCTAGCTAAATATTTGAAAATAATGAAACACACTGCGTGTCCGGAAGTTGGCTCCGTGTGGGTTTTAATATGACCTCCTCCTCTGGACGAACAGCGCCGGAATAAGAGCGTTGTATGCCCAAAGTGCTCGTTAGCCAACGTGAAATGCCTGCGTGGCAACAAATAAGCTCGGCCCGCATGGCTTTCCTTCGAGAATTTCCCCCAATTTACCCCCTTTCCTCCATTCCACCCATTCCACCCCTCCCTTGTGTGCGTGTGAAATAATGTTTTTATAAGTCACCTTTATGTAATGACAATGGGGAATCATTAAATGTCTATTTGAGCATTTTTCGCCATTCCTTGCAGGACATTTCTGCTCTGTGGCAGTGTAATTATAAGATAGGGGCCAAGGCCAGAAAGTATGCCACGGTGTTTTGATTGAAGGCACATGTAGGGCACGTGTGGAAATCGGGGAGGAGGGTTGGCTAGAATTTATCTATTCATGCTGGCCCTGGCCCCCCACACTTGCTCTCTCTCGAGAGATATGCTTAAGTCCTTAGTTCACTTTTTAGCTCCAGCAACGAAAGTGAAAGCAAAACTGCACAGAAAAGCGGCGTAAAATGGCCAAGAACAAGAACGGAGAACAAAAAAAAGGGTTGCCGCTCTCACCCCAAGGAAAGTGCGTGTCCATCAGGGGATTTCCCTTCAATTAGGATTAATACACAAGATACGAAAAGAACGGAAAATACGAGCGGGACAGGGATAGGGAAGAGCCAGTCAAAAAAAGTAACTAGGGTAATGTGTTTCATATGTGTGGGTGTGTGGCTTTTTATGGTATGCTATGGTATGGTATGCTATGCTATGTTATGGTGTGGTGTGGTATGGTATGAGAAAGAGTGGACAATCCTTTTTATGCCCGTAGCCGGAGTGTAGCACAATTGAGGCATTATTAGTGAAAAAGTTTTACATTTCGGACAGCTAGGGAAATGGGAAAACTCAGAATGGAATTCTTGGCCAGAGAAGTCAAACCCAAACCTTTTCGGCCCTTTCCCTTGATTATGACGAGGGGCTGACGCGATCCTAAATTCTCTGTCAGCTTGTGTTTTCCTCGGGCTTAAATTGCTAAAAAGTACAATTTATCACAATTGCCAATTGGATGACTTCTCTCGGTCTCGTTCTCGTTCTCGCTCTCGTTCTCGGTCTCAGGCATTTTCCGTTTTCCCGACAATAACTTGACCGACTTTTGGACCTCCTACGCCGGTTTTCGCAAATTGCCTCACCTCCGTCGGTCGCCAGGATGACTCTTTCTGTTTATTTTTAGAGATTGGGTCACTGGAAGTGCTCTTCTCGACAGTTCTGTGGTCGAGAAGAGAATTTGTCGAAAACTTCTGTGCCTGTGTATGTGTATGTGTATGTGTATGTGAGTGAGGTCTGTTTGTTTAGTGGGCGTAAGTTGGTGGTGGCTTGGTCGTCCCAGTTACCAGTTACTCTTGTAGCCTGGTTGCTACGTGCTGAGTGGCCCTGAATAATCCATCGCTGATGGACATAAACAATCGAAGGACATCTGCCAGGGCGCCTTTATGTTTCTCACTCGACTCTTCGCTTAAATTCCTCCAAAACTAAACACATCGCGGTCGCCTGGCTCCCCCTGAGATTGTGAATTTTAAATGGGTGTTTCCAAAAGCCGCGCCAGACGAAGTCTGTTATGCAACACCTGTCGCTAACCTGATAACCGATAGCAATGACTCGCACACTTTGTTCCGACACTTGCGAAACATGCAAATATGCAAATTTAATATGATTTTAATTTGGCCGAGAAGCTCAGAGCCATCCGCTCGCTTGATATCCTCTCAAGATCCTTGGAGAACCCAGGCGACATGACGTCAACATGTCGTCATCGTCATCGCCATCGTCGTCGTCTTCGTCATTGTCATCGTCAAACTATTCAAAAAGAAACTGCTATTCCATCCGCTGCGATGGCTACCATCCCCATGTGGCGTCCCACGTTCTTTCCGATGTGCGTTGCACACTTTTGTGCCAGGACTCGCAGGACTCGACTCAGGTTGTCCTTTTGTGCGACAGCATGAGCTCCCCCTCCACCGCCACGTTGTATATTCATGTTCACGTGTAGATTTTATTAAACATATGAATTCATTAAATGCTCCTGAGCAGGGCAGGCTTACAGAAAAAGCGGGGAAAAAACTCCGGGAGAATTGTATGGAAATCGTCCCCGTTCGCTTCACATGCATTTGGCTGGAGCGGCGGGTTAATGGGTTATGTGCCGTGATTTTCGAGCGACCAAAAGCAGCCAACTGTACCTCCAATTCCTCAAGCCAAACAACTCAGACTGGGGACCTTTTGTTGGGTTTTTGTGTAAAGCGCAAATTGATTTGCCTTCGGGAATGGAGCGAAGAATACGGCAGTCGATTCGGTTTGGTCTGATGGCATCCATCAATGAGTGCGAGCTGCTGAACTCTGCAAGCTTTATGAGGACTTCAATCTACTCTTTGCACAAACAATGGGTAATGTCAGGTGCCTTGAATGGCAGAATAATATTCAGATGTTTTACAAAATACTTCCAAAGGAGCTCCACCGCTCTAGTTGTCTTTGCCTTTCTTTACTCGGTTATAATTGAATTTTTCTTCTGTTCCGTTGCAGGTGAGTCTTTTAACCACAAACACACTTTGTTCAGCTGCAATTGGGCATGTTTAACGTGATCTCTTTGGCGTGATTGTAAGTATAAGTATATGTATAAGTATAATATTAGTGCGCCCGACTCAGCCCCGTGGCTTCTTGAGCAGTTCCCTGTCCAAAGTCAGTACGGCTTGGGCAATGAAGGCGCGATGGTAGTGCACATCCGTGAAGAGGGCGGGATACCGCCTGTCTCCGCACTTCCGAAAGGCGATTGCCAGGCCGCAGACCTCTCCTCCGCTGACCAGGGGATCCCCGGAGTCCCCGTAGCACAGGCCCTCCCCCTTCGGGGTCGCGACACAGGTGACGCCGCCTGGCAGCTGGGGAAACCAGTGGCCGCAGTTTTTCTGGGGCTCCACTTGGACACTGATGGCTTTGAGCGGCTGGTTGATGTGCATCAAACTCCAGCCTGCAACCTCCAGCGGCTGTGCGTTCGGTTTGTGGCTCAAGGGCTTCGAACAGAGGCCGATGTACTTGATCTTGCGGGAGTGCAAAATGGCCGCCTTGACCTTCAGCACGGCAATGTCGTTTCGCAGGGTCAGGGGCGAAAACTTTGGGTGGCGCAGCAGTCCTGCCACCGGTCTGTCCCGGTACTCCCAGGCTATCCACTCGTAGCCCGCGCGCACCGTCAGCTCCTCCGGCTTGGTGTTCTTCCTGAAACAGTGGGCCACCGTTAGCACGTACCGCGCACTGAACAGCGATCCGGCGGCCAGGAACTTCGGGCCGTAGATCTGCATCACATAGCCGTAGCTCTGCTGCTGCACCGGGGCGCCCTGGTGAAGGGCAGCACCCCATCTGACCGCGATGGCGAGGAGCACGAGCTGCAGCGACTCCACTGCGGCTGTCATCGTGCATGTACTGGCCGAGAAGCTGAGCGGATGCGATCGGATACGGCGGTGGAAGCCGTGGCGATTCCATTCGATGCGGTTACACAAACTTCACTGTGGGATAGCTAATGCTATGCTTATAATGGGGGGGAAGTTGTGACAGGGACGTGCTTTGGTGGAACTGCCAGCATAGTCTGCCACAATCCTAGTGCGGAATATTAGTACTCGGTGGCAAGGGTCCTTCAACGGTAGAACGTAATCCTGTCTTGGCTCTTGAGCCACAGATCCTGTTGGGCATGAGAAACACAAGTTAATATCGCAGGAGCAACCTTGAGCATGCCATGCTCCAATCACGACGGCCTGTCACTCCTCTCCAGCCACCAGCCTCCTCCACCAGCCTCCTCCTCCACTAAGTCTTCAATCGCAATCCCAATCCCACACCACTGCCAATGCGATGCCCATGCCCATGCCCTCTGTTATTGTTGTTCGCACACAATTAACACTCGAAATGTTTAACGGGCTTACAGTGTGGGGCTCAAGTGGCAGGCAGACGACGTCTGTTTGATTGTGGTGTGGTGGTGGTGCTGTTTCGGGTGCCTTGGGTGCTGTGGGTGCTGTGGGTGGTGGGGGTGGTGGCAAGTTGGTCATGCGTGGCCACATTCCCACATCCTCCCACGCGCGGCGAACAAGCAACAACATGCCACTTAATTTCATTTCTTTTCATTTGAGCCCCACTGAAGGCGCACAGTGGGGCAAAGCAGTCATCGATGAGTGTGTACAATCGTGCCTCCTCGGCATTCCTTTGCCATGCTGCAACCTGCATCCTGCATTTTGACACTGCTAGATGTGTGGCAGGAACTTCCGCGACCTGCAAGCGTTTTCTCAGCCAACTTATGGCATGTTTGCTTTTAGATAAGAGTGCGGCCCAAAGCAGTCCTAGAAATCACTTTAAGCACTTGCTACACTGTGCTTTCCCTACCTTCGTTGTTTTTGTTTGCCGCCATGTGTGCTCCCTTTTCCCGCCGACTCATTTTTTTCGCTTGTCATAAAGCGGCGTGAATGTAATCAAGGCGGCTATTATTCTTAGATTTAAAGCGCAAATGAAAACGCCCCAGTCGAGAGCTCGCTTGCCTTTCTCTGCTCGGCTTTTCTGGGAGGCGCCCCCTCTCTGCGCCTTTCTCCGCAGCCCTTTGCTCCTTGCGTTCAATACAAACAATGGACCACGTATGTGGCATATGCGTGTCTTCCTCTGTGGGGGCAGCAGCAGGAATAAAAAAGCAAACGCGCTGTGGCATACAAAAGCCTCATTGTTCGACTCGCCGCCGAAATGCTGCCGAAAAGCGGGCGGTGGTGGAGGTGGAGGTGGTGGAGAATGGGGCTGGAACATATAAGTGTCGTGCTTAAATATGCAAGTCTATTGTGTGAAGACACCCCCCCTTTCTCCTTCTTTGGGGGTCGCACACATTTTTAAGTAACTTTCATCCCACACGCCACACCCCGTAACCGTCACCGTTCATATGCGCACTCACAATTCGTTATTCATTCGAGTGAGTGCCCTGATTTGTCATGCAAATTCAATTAGCAGGCCGGCGCTCACAAAGGGAAACCGCAGGCCCGAAAATTATGCAACAGTTAATCAGAAAAAGTGCAGTGCAGGGCCAGGGCTGCACCATCGCTGCTTCCTTCAACGCCTCGCTCCCTGCTACACCGAACGAAACCAGTGCTCGATTGTGCGCCACACAGTCACTGTGCTGAATTTGAGCACAAGACGGAGTTCTCTTTCTGAGCTTTCATTGATTTCTGAGAAACGGAAACTGAAACACATATTTCCACAGCAATTCGACTACGTTTTTCCCTCTGTGTACGCGTACAGTTCACCTGACCTCCTGTCGTACGCCGCGCTACCGAACTTTTTTAATCGATAATGGTCGCGCCACTTGAAAATGACGACGACGACGACGACGCCAGGCAGTCTGCGAGTGCTGTGCGGTCCTTCGTGCAGTCCTCTCTCCTCTTCTTGCCACTTCCGGCCGGCGTTCCATTCCACTCCAGTCCATTCCATTTCGGTTCGCTTCCTTGCCACATTTGCTTGGCTTCGGTTTGGCTTTTGGCCTGCGTGGGTGGATGGGTGTGTGGGCGGTGGTCGGTGGTCAGTTGGTGGCAAGTGAAACGGAATGGGGCTGCCAAAGGCAAACAATTGCATGGTAATTCGCATGGGCCGTGAATGGACGGTTGCTTCTCGTGCCGTAGTCACTGCGAGAAGCAGGAGCACGGTTCTTTAAATTGGGGTAATTCCGCTTCCTGGCCGTCGAGGCCAATTTTTGAAATCTCAGCTTTCAAGCTCGAGTACGGACAACAGGAGTCGCAGTTTGGGGTCTCTAAATATATTTAGCATAACTATCTGCCGATGACAATGCTGCACGGCAACTTCATAGGTTTGCAGCAGTGCCTTCGCCTCCACTCGAAACATGTTGCATCGCCCGCACTCCGTGTGCGGTTCCGCGTCTCCCTCTCCCCGTCCCCCTCCCCACTGCTCCAGCCAGCTCTTTTTCCGACCACGCACTCTTCCCCCCCTGCGCTCCCTGTTGCTATGTGGGCAAACAGAATTATTGAGGCGCGTCGTCCAAAATGTGGCGCCAATGCCGAACTGCACTGGGGTTCTGAGTGTGGCATTTCCGGCTTTTGCTCAATACAGTCCATACTACATCTTTCCATTTTGCATTTAAAAGGGTATACTATATTCGCTAAAAAGGAATGCAACAGAGGGAAGGAGTTGCTTCAGAATCGCTTGGCAACTTGATCTGGCCAACGGATTGTAAGAAACCTAGTGCAGCTCGTTGGCAACATCGCTCTGCAGCATCGCATCCTTTAGCTGAGTAGCGGGTATCTAGTAGTCGAGACACTCGACTATTAGGAGCATGCTCCTGTTTTCAGCTCTGTTTGCTCACTGCTGCACTGCTGTGAAGAAAAACATGTAGTCACCGAGACTATAATTTTGGAAGGAGTCAGCCCCCTGTCCAAAATAATCGATAGTTTTCGAATGAATTCACTTATTTTCATTTTCATTGCAAGTGAGCGGAAATATGCTTCACATCCGTCCATATACACCAGCTTTCTAGACTTGTTTAAATCTGGATTTTGGCACTCCTTTGATGGCCATTCGATCTCTATGCGTTGCCTCGGGCGATTTTAGCAGAATGAGCAACTACCAATTTGCCATCCTGCCGCTGTAGACCGAATTTTGCTCTTGCCTTTTGCCTTTCGCCGCTTTTTCATCGCTTTCATCGCTGTGAGCCAACTTTTGACTGCTCAAGCAGCAAATCATATTGCTCAACAGCCTCAACAGCCGTCCCTCACACGCAGGCAGGGGAAACTTTGTCAACAATGTTGAATAATTAAAATGCTCCCTCGGCATCAAGTCTGTGCAAAGAACCCGAACCAGAACCAGGAGCCTCAGCTCCTGTTTATGCACACGAAGAAAAACCCACCTAAACTGCTGTGGCTGTCAAATTTGTATTGCTTTTGATCGGTTTAATGCATTCTGTAGTACTAGTACTGTTTGCTACTAAGCCACTAAGCATGTTAAACGTGGTTTAATTTTATAACTTTCCCCAAGCCCCAAACTCTATGTCTAGTCCCTCTGAACTTTCGGGTTTCCTAGTTTCACCCAGTGCACATCCTTGTGAGCTGACAGTTCGCCGAAAAGCCAGAGCGAGCCCCAGACTCGAGTCCTCAGCCTGCTGGCTGGTGACTGGTGGCTGGTGGCAGGGCTCATCAGCAATTCTCAATTGCTATTATAATATTTTTTGCTTTGTTCCCGGCCCGCCGTCTTGCGAGCCTGGCAAACACCTGATACAATGATAAAAGGGCCAAGAGTCATTGGCCACCCTCCACACTCTTATCCTGGCCGAGACTCGGGACTCGAAACTCGGAACTCGGGACTCGCTTAATGCGCAGTCCCCTTGCACCGCCGAAGTTTGTCGGGCTCGAAATTCATCAACTTTGTTGCATAATATTTCAATAAAGAGCATTGGGGATGGAGCAGGCTGTACTGTGTACTGTGTGCTGTGTTGGTGTCATAAAATTAAAGCATACTTTGCAGCGCTGGCAGGCTGCAAGCTCTTCGAAATCCGAATAGTGCACTGGGGAGTGTTTTGGGCGGTGGCAGGCCAAGCCATGCCAGGCCAGGCCAAAAAGTGCTCCATAGAAAACATATTGTGGAATTTGTCAACATTCCTGGGGCAAAGCACCTCGCCCCTCTGCTCCCCCGGCGGCAAATTGGCTCGTAAATTAAATGAAGCGTTCCTTCGTCCTAATAGAATTTTCCATTTGCATTATAAAGCAGTGCAGCTGGGAGAGGTGATGGGTGAGGAGTGAGAGGGGAGAGGTGGGCCCGTCACGACTGTTGATTAGGAAACTTTTTTGGTGCCTCGCCTGAGCTGAGCGATGGAACGTCAGCTTTTGCGTCCCCGAGGCAACTGTACAACGTGGGAATCGTGATTTCCTGAGGTCAACTTGTTTACGCAGAGTTTTTGGCAGCCTGTCTGGCTCGTTTAGTTGAAATGGAAAAACATAAACTAAATGCATAATGTAGAATGCATAAATAATGGGTATTCACTTTTTACTAGTTGTTTGATGCAACTTTAATTTCATAAACAACCTTGCCTCATGTGCTTTCAATGCCCCGCCATTGCCATCCTGCGGTGGTCCTGCAGCCTGTGCTTTATGGAGATTTCGCGGGCCATGTCCAGCCAGAGAGAGCTTCCGTATAATTTTGTATAATTTTAATCCAATTAAACTTAATTAACTCGTGTGCAGCTGAACGTAACTGTAAACCAGCCGGCCATTTTCGTGGCGCCCACTGTTACTCCGGGCCGTAGTCCGTACTCCGTTGTCCGTACTCCGTAGTCCGTGGGCCTCGTATCCGGAGTCGTAATTATTACCACTTACGGCTAAATACTCAAGTTTCCTTCTTTTTGCCGCTGCTCATGGGCGGGAAAGTTCAAGAAGTGTGTGTGTGTATGTTTGGCGGTGTGTGGCAGCCGCACAAATTTCCGTATCATGCAACCGCAGCAACAACGAGAACAACACGAGTGAAAAGTTTTAGCCAAATTCCGAGGGGCGGATAAACTTTTCGCCTCAATATCACCACCCACCTTGCCACCTTGCCACCTTGCCACTCTGCCCAGCGTTGTTGTTATTGTTTGGCTTTCGCCGCTTCTGCTTCTCGCCGCGCTGGCTACTTATAGACGCATCAAATTTATGTTTTACCTTCGGCCGGGCATAAATCTTTGTTATGCGCCAAAAAATCGCGCACAGGAGTCCACAGGAGCTGCAAAATCTCATTCGCTTCTGCCGCGGCCGCGTAATTATTTCCGACCTTTTTCCGCAACTCGCTCCCAGCTTCCGCTTTTCTTTTACACTTATTAAAATTTTTATTTTTTTTTGGGTTTTCGGAAAGTTGGCCAGGCCTGTGATGTGCGTTTCATTTGCTGCTTTTAATTAAGGCGCTTTCCGGACGGACAGGCTGCCCGTATGTACACTGAAAGGAATCGCGGGCTTGAGTTTGTTTAAACCCAATGAGTTTGCTATTCAAGACCCACGTATGAGCTGTGATTAACCGGGCACTGAGAAGAGGAGCCGTGTTGGCTGGGCACCAGTTGTATTCCAAGTAAACCAGTGATTCCTCCATCATTGCCCACTTTCGCATCAATCAAACGGCGGCAATTGCCTTGACATTAGCCATAAATTACGTGAATAAAGCGTTCCGGGAATACGAAATCAGAACCTCGGTCTGCAGCCAATGAACCGCATAACAAACTGTAAACGGTTTCCGGTCTTCGCTCTCCGGTCTCCGGCCTGCCCTGCAAATTAAATAATACCGTATCCCCCAGATCGCAAAAAGGAGTAAGGAGGGCGGCATGGTAAGGAAATCTAAACCCAATGCGCTAGTTTTGCCTTTGGCGGCGTCAGACAGTGAAATATTTGTCGATAACTATTAGCAAGTGGTGCATGAAATGCGATAACATTAATTAGCCGGGCCAACGAACCACAAGTGGTGACCCCGGTGCCCCAGTTTCCCCACTCTCCCCCAGTTCCCCCCCCAGTTCCAGTTCCGCCCATTCAACGTGGCTGAATACATGGCACATGCATAGCAATACAGTCTCGCTTCGGGCATTTAATTGCCAGCCATGGCTTTGGTAATAATAATAACAGCGATAGATTCCCGGTCTCCTAATTAATGGTGCGAGTATGAGCTCCGTAATGACCCATCCCGATAGATAGTGGATGGATGGTGCACATTTCAGGGGAATCTCATGAAATCTCATGAAATCTCGTCTCGTGATTATTGATGCAGTGCGTAAATGCAGGAACAAGCTGAAAACAGCTTGGTGTAGTCAAAAATCCTCCTCTTTCTCGGGCTTAATATAAAAGCAGCCGAAACTTAGGAAAGTGCGACTTACGCAGAGACACACGCGAGTGTGAGTGTTAGTGAGTGACACAAATACGAGACGACAGATGCCACTTAGAGAGGCAGAAGCGAGGAAAGGAAAGGAGAGGAAGGGGAGGGGGGGAAGTACAGTGAGGAGGCGAATAAGAGGACGGCCATGTTGGCAACCATGTCAACACTTATCTTTATGAGTTTCCGCTTTCTGTAAAGTCATTGACATGTATTTTTCCTTTCTTCTCCCGCCTTTTGATACTCCGCAGCCGTTTGGCACTCTGGGCGTACCGCCTACTTTAATCTGCAGATACAGATACATTTGCAGATACAGATGCTGACTTGATGCCACTTATTGAGCTGCCCAAAAGTACATTTGATATCCTTGCCTATCCTTTGCTGCATAATCTTAGGCATTCGAGGCGCCACAGAACGTTGACATTCTGTAGTGAGCATTTCGTAGTCGGTTTAGTCGGCCAAACCTTATTTTGGATATTTTTTGCTGCGCCTACTTCAGCATAAGTAAACTCAAAACTCGAGTACAGCGGGCACGAGGATGAAAGTCATGCCTGCGTGTTTATGTGCTTGCCGTGCTCCTGCGACTCGTGCGCAGTTGTCTATCTGGGTCCTCGAAATCATTGGCATCTCCCAGGACTCTGACTCGCCCCCGTCCTCGTCCTCCTCCTCGTCCTCGCGACCAAACAAATTGCTGAAATCGCAAGTGTGCTTTTAGGCGTTAAATGCTATAAATTACTTTTCGAACGGCATAAATAAGAGTAAAGTCATTGAAATTGGCTCACTCCCACACACACTCCCACACACCCACGCCAGATGGCGTCTTCGTCGTCTCGTAATCAGCATATTTCGCTGCATGTGTGTGTGTCTGCGCCCGACTGTGTGTGTGTGTGTGTCTCCATGGCCATGTGTGCGTTTGATCCTGCCCTGGGGAGCCACTAAGTGATGATTTGCTTTGGGGCGTAACCTGAACACGGCACCTACATACATAGGGGCGGATGCGTGGCGGATAAACTTTAATTTTATAGATTTACAGATGGACAACCATGGGAAGTTTGCAGTTTTTCGCTCAGTGTGAACCCTAAAGTTTCGTCTAGTCGTTGGTCACCTTCTTAATGCCCCAATCGTCGATTGTAATTGGTAGTTTGATTGGGCACACAGAGCACACCTTCCTTCTGCCTTCCAATATGCCACAAACAGCTCGTAATAAGTATATGCCCTCTGCACAGGACGAAATCAACACGATGCAGAGGGGCAATAGTTTCTTTGGAACCTTTGGGGCGACCAACTTGGGGCTTTTTATTCGTTCGAAAACTGTGAGCGCAACAAAAGCGGAAACCTGCAGCTGATGCCCCTGCTTTCGCCTGCCGTTTTTATGGGGTCTGACAGCCTCTCACGCTTTTCACTTTTATTATCCTTCATGTGCGATTTCACACCTTCAATTGCAGAGGGGGCGAGTGCGGGTGCGAGTGCGAAGGACGAAGGAAGAAGGAGGACGAACAGCTTGCCACACGTAGCAGCAAATCAAAATCTTGAATTTATTCCACATACGAAGCGCATGAATTTCAAATTACTGTGGGAACACCCACCCACCTAGGTACACACATCCTCCACAGGAACACTGACCCAGCTAACGCATACCTCCGAGTTTAACCTCCTGCCTCTTTCGTGGACGTGTGCAACACGTTGTGTGGCAGCCACATCGCACGAGGTGCTGCTGCCACTCGCTCTCCCATCTTGTCCAGGATAATGACTGCACTGCGGTCGTGCCTCAAAATGTTTAAAGCCCTCCACCGTTTGGTGTTATTTTTCACGGCATTCTTAGGTCTGAGTCCTAAGTCTGAGTCTCTTGGTATAAGTAACAAGCAGCAGCAGTTGTGGAATTCCTTCAGAGACAAGAAGTCCAGAACCAGAACCAGAACCAGGACTAAAGTGTGGTATCGAACATGAGAAAACAGGAGAAAAAACAAAGATAGCGACAGAACGGGGCAATGAACGACTCATTTGAAATTCATGCGGCTACTCACTGGGTGCATAAAGCAATCAAATCAACCACATAACACCAGCACCACAAACTCACTCGCACATACTCGTATACTTGGGGATTTGCTTGCTCTCCTCGGAGGATTTCCCCCTGGCCCGTTTCGACTTTTCCTGCTTTTTTCCCTCGCTTTGTAGCATTTCTGTCGGTTTCATACACGTTTCATTCGTGTAAATAATAAATAAGCTAAGCTGACTTTTGTGGCGTGCAAAACGTTTTGCTCGTCCTTCGTCCTTCGCGCACCTCTAGCAGCAGCCGAAGGATGTGCTGCTGGCCAAAGGATGCGAGGCTGAGACTGGGGCTGAGGCTATCGATTCCAAATCTCAACCGAAGTCAAATAGGACGGGCCTAAGCAAAAGCGAAAGTTTGCCACTTGCTCAACCCTTTGCCACTGGCTCATTGGCAACCCTCCACCCATGATTTATGCAAGACCCCGAGGCGCCCGCAGGGGGGATGGAATGGCCAAGGGTGAGGGGTGTTGAGCTGATTCCGAGCTGATTCAAGTTTGCATGCGAATTGTCCATGCTGGATTCAGGCCTTTAATGTCGTGTAGTTGCCAGCATTGCTTTGCAGGGATTTGCTGCTTTGTATCTGCAGTTGATGGGATGCCAATTAGCGAACTTGCCACTTTTTACGCAGACCGTGGCGAGCATAATCAGTTGCATGTCCGAATTGCCACGAATCCTTTGTCCGCGTCAAACCAATTAGTAAGTGCAACTAATGGAATAAGAACTAAAAGAGCTGAGTTCTGCTTTGGTCAGCTGGGCGGCGAATTGGGAAAAGGTGGGAAAATCGGGGAATTGCACACAGCAATTTGACTTTTCCATCAATTATTTAGACGCAGCAGCGAAAATAATGATGATGATGGGGGAGATGACGGGGGAGTGCAGATGCACGTTGGGGGAGCCACTTTTGAAGGGGGGTGAAACAAGCGCTTCAACTATTGGCAGCTAATTAATTGAATTCTGTTCAATAACGAATAACGTGTTGCAACCGTCTGCAGTTGCAGCAAAGTGCAAACTTTTGGCCGCCGAAAAGAAGGGCGGAATTGTGGGGTCAAGTTGCGTAACAAGTTTGCCGCATAAAGTCATTAAAGTTTTCTGATTCGATTTGGCGTCTTATCCCTCTGTTTCCTCTTATCCCTGCCATCCGTTGCCCATTTTTTAATTCCTGCGCGGAAAAGTTTCTAAGCTCCCGAATTAATGACGCCCCAAATGATGCTATCGAAAAGGGGCTGCAAAACTTTGGCCATAATAATATTAATAACCTCGTTATATCTGGAATAGCACGAGCCGAGCTCCGTGGGGTTTCACATTTTGATTCGATTGCTCCGATTGGTCGCAGAAACACCCCGAATATCGAATACTCAGCGGAAAATTACGTTTAAAACACTGTCTCCTGTTTGCGAGCTGCGCTTCCTGCTTTTCCGAATTTCCCGATTTCCCCGAAATCTATGCTAAGCCAGCGAAAATTCCGCGCACAAAGGGTTTGCTTAACGCATGTGGGTTTCTGCCACTCTTATCAGTCGAAAAACACGCACAGTTACACCAATAAATCCCGGGCTTGAGCTTTAAAAACGCACTTATAAAAACAGGAAATGTTCAACTGAGAGAAAATGCCATACGCGTATGGGAAATGCATTCTTTATCTCTGCTAATTGCGTTACTTGCAAACGAACAATATAGCTACGTAAACAATCTCTGCACTTACGTGCTGGTTACGTTTCTCAAATTGTTCATTTCACTGACGTGGACCAAGTAAATTGGGTTTGAGTTATTTTTGATTGCATTAAAGGGGCAGGATGAAGATACGTGGCGCTGTCACTACAGCTTAAGTTCGCCCCTGTTTCTCTGTGCTCCATTAATTTAGCAACAGAAAACCGACGCACACAATTCTGCCACCCCCCTCGCAACGCCTCATCATCCCCTTTCGATCCCCTTTTCAGTCAGTCTCTGCCACGCCCACTTGATTGGTCACGTGCCTTGCACGCCCACGCCCCTCTCCACCCGGCTTTGGGCTTCAATTCGTTGTGATTGCTTTGTATCGATTACAAAATGCATTACAACATTTGCCACATGATAAATAACACTCTGCAAGCGGGTGCGGGTAGTTCTGTTTCGCCGGGCGGTGGGGCGTGGGGTGGGCGTGGTCGCACCTGAAATTAATGCGCTCGGAGCAGCAGCAGCGTTGACGAAGGAGCGGTTCATCCTGGGCGGCGAGCTACACTTCAAACAATTAGCAGCGGGTTAAGCTTTATTATAGTAGGATGTACGCAATACTCTAGACTACACTACGTTTTCTAGGTGCTGCCCACTTTTCAGTTGGCCATTTCCGAGTATCGCATGATTCACAGATCTCAGATGGGTGTCCTTTCCAGCCCATTTCGCAATTCTCCCCTCTGACTTATGCATTGCAGGTCCAATTACTTTTAATGGCTCTTCCTAGCCTCGATATGCGCAGATCTGGCTCAGAGCGATGCGCCCGTGCGACATTTATAAAATGTAAAACGCAAAAGCGCAGAAACGCAGGAACGCAAGAACGCAACCCACCGAGGACCTCGCTTAACCCCAAGGGGCGTTGCAAGGACATTCCCCCACATTTGCACACACGCTCGCCCCCTCCATCGCCATTCCTCGAAGGAAATAAAATGCAATTGCGTGATTATTGAACGATTTGTATCAATTCACAGAGCGAACGGCCCCCCTCGAATGTTTATTTATGCATTTCACTTGCTTATGTCATTACAAGTCTGCCAAGCCGGCGTTTTGCGGACTAGGGGAATGATTGTTGATATCAGTATCCATCCATATACCCTGATACTTATGTACATGTTCATCCCCGTCAACCTCCTTCCCCTCCCCCTACCCCGCCCCGAATTCGAACTTGCGGCAAGTACAAACCCCGTGGGACGATTGCAGCTCAAGACATTTGTCGCAACGTGCGAAAACTTTTGCCGTACAAGTGCGTCGCTTCCCCTTTCATAAGCTTGTTAGCTTCTCAAGTTTATTAAAGTGACATAAAAGTGTCATTGGCGTCTAATGGCCAACGATTAGCTGGAAAGGAACCCAATCCCAATCCCCATCCCAAATCCCCCGGAATTACTCCAAAACTGAGCTCAGTCGCACGAATATGTCTTAATTGAATGAAGGCGAACTTAAAGAGTCGGGTGCCAATTCATGAGCATTTAAGCAGTTCCTGCTGCTCCAATTTCAGAAAACCGTAATGGAGTTCTTGCCATGGAGTTACTGCCAATGGAACAGAAGTATATATGCATTTGCAGAACTGTAGTACCGCGTTGGGGCTGGAATATCTTATTATGGAAATTGTTTTGCATTAACTTGAACTCCTACAAGCCCTGGCACATGCTCCACACTGCTCCGCACTGCAACTTATCGATACTAAACATGCCTTCTTTAATGGCTCGAGAAGAAAAGTTTTCCCTCTCGTCGCGTCGCGTCTCTTCTGGGGAGAAAACTTATTGAAAAGTCATAAAAAGCATAAAATACAAAAATGGCTTGTGGAAGGGAACGAGCAGCCACAGCCAAGAGTCTAAACCAAACCACCGACTTGAACTGGAAGAGCCACGAAATTGTTTTTCCCCACTCGCCCCACCGCCGCATTTTGTAAATCATTTAACACGCTCTCGATTTTTATTTTAATGACATCTTGGCAAAGTTACCCCTAATGGCTTAGGTTGAAGCACTTTGCCAAGGACATAATGGAGCCTGCAGCCATATTCGGGTCCTTAAACTCCGCCCGAATCCCTTGAAGGCTGTGCAAATTTGTTCGCAGGCGTCGCCGGCTGCTCCTGGACTGCATATCCCGAAAGCTCAGCTCTTCTGCTGTGTGTCCTGTGTGTCCTGTGAGTCCTGTGTGTTAATGATCATCATGAATATTCCGGCATTTGTTTGTTTGTTTGCTACCGCCAGTTTGCTTAGCCAAAATGTTAATATACGCCCAGGCCAAACTGAATTTAACCCTGCGGCACGGCTCTCCACTCGCACGGGAAAACGGCAAAGAGGTCCTGCTAAATATTTGATTAACTTTCCTATGTTCAGTGCTCAGTGTTCAGTGTTCAGTGTGTGTGCGGAATCAACTTAATTAAAGTTAAACAAGCAGCTAATCAAATTTTTATTACACAGTCTTAACCGCAAGAATCCTTTACCTCTGGCGCCCGCAAAACGTGGAGTAATTTCATTTTAAAAATGCATACTCCAAAAGGGGCCACGTGCAACTCGCAGAGGCGAAAAAGGATTGTCTTCTTCTGCTTTTCTTCTGTTTGAGGGGCCAACGAAGAGAAAAATAGTTTTACTTTTCGTGAGAACCAAAAACACAGTATGTACTTTTATTACATAAAAGAGATTTCTTTGTGTATTCTTTGTGTGGTAGTTTAGTTGTACGTTTATGTCATGGATCGATGCAGCCCATGTATTACTCAAACTCGTTCTGCTGAGACACGATGGATAAGTGATCCTCGTTGGAGGCCCTTTTGAGCCACCAGGCGGTCCACCGAGAAGGCGTGCGATCCACGTAGTCCTCCATGTCGCACAGCTCCTCCTCGCCGGCCCAGGAGCTCAAGGTGCTCGACGTGACTATCCGGTGGGGCAGGGCCACCAGGCTGGGACTCATGCTGGGTAGCGATGTCTGGCTGGTGGCCACCTCGTGGGAGGCGCCTAGCTGCGGGGATAGCACGCTCATCTGAATGTCCGGCTGGTTACTCTTCGGCTGGTGCTGTGAGTGCTGCTCCAGCTGCTTCTGCTGCTGGTCCCTTTGCTTCTGGCAAGCCTTCGTGGCGGAGCAGCCCCAGCAGCCAAGTGGGAGGATGGGGCACATACTCGTAGTTCTGTGGCCAGAAACAATCAGCTGAAGTCCCAAATTGGGCAACAACCAATGCAAGAACTTTGAGTCCAAAGTCAACCAGCGAAGTCAACCATCAAAGCTCTGCTCACTGCCTACTGCCCACCTGGTGGTTTAGTTCCCACCTGTTAGTGACCTTCTATTTATATTCTGCTGTCCGCGGCTTTTCGCTGGAAGAGGCGCCTCCAACTGAGGCAGTGCAACCCAGAGCCGTCTGCTTTTATAGCCGGCGGGATTGTGGGTACAGTTGTGTTCCCCGGAATCGGGCTAGACTCTGGCGCCCAACAACTGTTTTCGGAAACCCCCATTATGCAAAATGGTGTCACTTATGTTAATTTCACAAACGCCCTGCACTCCGTCCCATATATAGTGCACGCTATCAGAGCTATCGAGATTCGGCGGAGGGTTGGAGGGGGCAAAACGGCAGCCTATTGTATTACCAATTTGCGAATGCAAATCAGACGCAGAGCGCGAATTTCACACCAGTTTCGTATTGAATTCAGACTGCGAGCCATGCGACACTCACATCACAGCCGATGATGGTGGAACAGGAGTTGGATGTGTGGCAATGCCAGAGCTTCTCTTATGCTAAACTTCTTAAAAGGGCGATGGGACACTCCTCGCGATGGCTGTGGATCCACTCGATCGGAGGCTCTTACAAATATTGGCTTGAAAAGCATTCTTTGCGGTCTCCAAAACTCCAGAGAACCTTTTATAAGGCCAACTTCACAGGGTCCAGGAATGGGTGAGTTTTCGAGGGTTCGAGGTCCTGCTGGCGGCTGTTTGCTTATCCGACTTTACGACTTTGCAAGAATGCTGCCTGCGCCTCGAACAACTTGAATTTCAATTAGCATTGCATACTTGCCAAGGGTCGACGACCAAAAAGTTTCTGCACTAATGAGTTTTGTAATTATACGAAAGTTGAAACTGAATACAAAAGCCGAAAAGAAAATCCCCATCCCTCCTCGCTTTACATTCATACTTTTATGAATGATTTACGCGGGCAAACAACCAGCGGGATGCGGGGTGAAATTGGGGAAAGTGCCGAAAGTGAAAGCAGTTGGCTTTGATGTCACAAACTCATTGCAGATTTCATTCTAAATTCACACTTTTCTAAGTTTAGCAATACGCAAGTTATGAGACTTCAGCCACATGAATTTAGCTTATAAGAAATCGCGTGAAATCCAATCGAAATGTTACTCTGCTGACTTTTCGGCATTTTCCCGCATTGGCGCATACGGCAAAGTGGAAAAATATCAATGTCATTTGCAGGCCCATAACCAAAAAAAGAGGGCGGATGCGGGAAAAAGGGGAAAATCAGCCAGGAAAACGGGAAATCGGGAAACTGGCATTGTTGCTCGTGTAATGTTAAAAGTGATGTGTCTGTTTTGGGGGGAGTTCGGTTTCCGTGGCCCTGCGTTTCTAGCAAAGTCCTTTTCGCATGGTCAGCCCCATCATTGCGGTTTCAGAACTGCATATTTCGCAATTCCCATTTGGAGTGTTTGTTTAGCTGTGCGTGTGTATGTGCGTGTGTTTTGGGGGTGGCTCCACTTGAGATGAGCAAAAAGAATTGATCTCTTCCCGAAACCCTTAATAGAGTGTGCCCAGTTGAAAGCTCCCCATAGATGCAGGCAGCAAGTAGTAGCGAGTACAGCATGAGCCTGCTAAATCTTAGCTGCACAAGCAATGGGCTTATAAACAGGGTATCTACTAGTCCCATCGTCGTCTTCAGCCAGCCATTTTTTGGTTTGGCCAACTTTTTTGCATGTTTCGTGTGTAGTTGGCTCTGGTTTCAGGGCTCGTGACAAGCCGAGCGCATAACCACAAAATAGACGCGTGCAATAGTGGGTAGATGGGTGGTGGGTGGTGGTTGGTGGATGGTGTGTTTTGGGGGGCTGGACGGTCAGATAGACACTCCCCCCGCTTCCGCCCACTCGCACAGTTCCATTTTCATTTTCAATTTGCAGAGCATACTTTCCGGGGCTTTTCGGTTTCTATGCCAATCTGCGATTCCCACTCGCCGCTTCAATCTCCTGTTTTTTTGTGTGCGCCCTGCCACCCACTTACCAAGCACCACCCACCGCCCACCACCCAGCAGCCCCCTTTTTTTCTGGTGAGCACCCTGACAACAAGAATCCACCCCCTTTTCGGCCGCTGCCCCTGTATTTTGCTTTGTGGTCATGCCCACTTGATGCGTATTTAATTAACGTTAATTGAAATTGATTTATGTATGCAGCATGCGCACAGCCCCACCGCCCCCTTGCCCCCCTTCCCCCCTCCACGTTCACGGGCTCCCTTAAAAATATGCTGCTTGAAATTTAGATGGAATTGGGGCGAGGAATGGGGAGATTCGAGGGTGGGGCTCAATTGACAAATTTTCGGCATATTGAAGCGTGAAAAATGCTGTGTTTTGGGTTCATTAAATTGATTTAGCGAAATGCAAACAGACATTTTTCGCTTTTCGGACTGTTTTGGAAGGTGGCCGAAAAGTGAAATAATGATTTGGGCAAATTGAAATGGGGCATTGGTGTTTTCATTCAATTACTTTAAATTGTATTGAATTACAGGGTCTGTGTGAAGTTACACCAGTCGAAAATTCAAACCGTTTCCGTTGGCATCGAAACATCTGCACAGACATCAAAAGCTTTCCAATTAAACCTAGAAAAAGGAATTAAGTATCCTGTGAATACACGCAACAAACAATGAGTGTGTGGGAACACACAGACATTCGATGCGTGTTTGCCCAATTTCCACGTCATTAATTTTCTTCCTGCTTTCCGAACAGCGAATCTACATCTGCTGCTTTTATGTTCATCTAATTAGAGGGGAAATCTTGCGTGGCTTTCTTTTCCCTGGCTTTTCCGGCTCTTTCGGCTCTTTGGGCTTCTTCGACTTGGCTTTTATTGCATAATTTTTGGTGTGCAGTGGAAATCGAAAGTGGAGTGGAGTGGAGTGAAGTTAGGTGGAGTGAGGTGCGGGTTGCAATCAGCAAAGCAGCAAACAGCAAACAAAGAACCATAACAATAAAGCAAAAGAAAATAACGAAAATTCATCATAAACAGCCCGGGAAAGTCCCTTCCCCCTCCACGTCCCCTCCCGTCGAAGATCGTAAATTAGAAATGGCATTTTATGCGTGCGCAAATAAAAATGCTGTGTGTGCGGCGCACATTCGGCATTTGGAGGATATCTTTGGGCTCGTCGGCATAAAAAGTTTCGGTTCGGCCCTCGTAAAATTACTCATACGACTTGTTAACCGTTTCAGCAGCCCACAAAGATACACATTGATTTTCCCGCCTCCTCGCTCGTCTGCCACCCACCCGTTCCCTCGCATTTCTTTCTGTTTCAGGTGGCTCTTTGGGTTATTTTTTTCATTCTTTCTTCTTTTTTTGGTATGTAAGTCCTCGGAAATGCGAGACGAATGGTATTGGTTTCTGGTGCTGGTTCTGTTTCTGTTTCTGCTGATTGGAAACAAGGCTTGAGCCGGCATTAAATGTTCGCTTTGATTCAATGGGAGTGTAAACAAAAGGGGTTTTTCGCTGCTAGACCTAGACTCGCGCAACGCAAACTTGTTTGCCCATGCACTGCGAAAAAAGAAGAAACAAACATTTGGGCTAGGGTATGCCAATGCGATTTGTAGTGCACATACTGCGATTTATCTCCACTCCAGTGAGCGTGTAGCAGCCTCGCTTTCCCCCTCCGAACAACAAAGGAATTTTCCTAATTATGCGTTCACCTGCACGTACGCAAAAAACAGGTGGGGCGGCAGACCGATGACGAGGGGCAAGGAGGGGGGTGGGCGGTGTGGCAAAAGCAGTGCAAGTTATTTGCTACCCAACCCATCGCCGTGAGAAGCCGAAACCAAATCGACCATGAAAGCAAAAATCGCACAGCGCCATTTGGAGCACCGCGGGTGCAAAAACAAAACAGGAGCGGGTGCGGTGCGGTGAGGTAAGGGGAGGTGAGGTGGGGGATGTTAAACTTTCTGTGATTAACAATTACAAAAGCCAGCTAAAAATCCAATATCCCCATGAAAGACGCAGCCTCAACCGAAGCAGAAGCTGAAATGGAGTTCCCCCCCAACCCTCCACATTTTTGGGCGTTTGTGGGCGGTGGGCGGTAGGCGGTGGGCGGTAGGCGGTGGGCGGTGGGGTCATGACAGCATTCGCTACGTGAGTTTGCCATAAGCAATTTAGCTAATTTAGCTACACAACAACAGCAAAATATTCGAGGCGGAAGAATGACAACACCGAGGGGATGGGGAGAAAGAGAGGGAGACGGAGACCTAGGGATCAGGAGGAAGTGGGTCTGAAGATGGAGGTCAAATGAAAGTAGGATAGGCCCGAGGAGTTTTAGCATGCTGCATTGTTCCAATAAATGATTGATGCGCTGGAGAGGAGTACAAATACTTTATAAAGGGTATCTGCTGGCAAGGGAACTCTTGCTGTCAGAGAATCTGCGGACTCGACTAAGTAAACTTTTCCACACAGCTGCAGTTGCCGAAAAAGGAAAGGGAGAAGAAGCAAGGGAAGTGCATGAAAATAACAATAAATGTTATACAGTGCCAGCAAAAAGAGCTGCACACTGGCTGTAAAAGTAGTAATAGCAATAATAATAATAATCTTCCTAAGGAGGGTGCTTCCCTCCACCCGCTTCCCTCCACCCGCTTCCCTCCACCCGCTACCCTCTACCCGCTACCCTGTAGCCAGGACTCTGGCAGGACAGCTCGTCGTTGCCGGACAGGTCGTCCTAATAACTATTTCGTTTTATGGCCACAACAATGGCTGCAAGGGCAAATCAAATTTGCCTGATCTGCTATTGTGCTCGCCACCCCCCGCCCCTCGTCCCCCGCCCCTCGCAGTCCGCTCCTCTCAAGAAGAAAAATGCATTTCATTGAATTTTGAATAGTCAACGAAGGCGGAGCAACGGCGGCTGTCTCTGCTGTCCGTGAGTCTTCGTAAGTTCGCAGGACACATAGTAGCAGCACTCGGATTCTGTTCCCTGATTTCCTGCAGCTTTTCGCCTCTGAAGCTGGCACGCAGCCTGGAAAATCCGAGTGGAAATGAAATGTAATCTGCATCGGCGATTGCGAATGCGAATCAGCAGCAAGTGACTTGAGGCACAGAGCTTCGGTCTTTAAAATATATACTTTTGTACAGCCAAAATGAAAAACAAAGGCAGGAAAACATGAGCCACCCGCTGGATTTTCCTGCCCGTTTTCCTTGTCGTTTTGTGTGTGTATTTGTGTGTGTGTGCCTTTGCTGGATTTATCTGTTGCCAGTTTATGGAAATCGTCGCTTTACTCACCGCCGGCAATCACGCGCACTGCCAGCCACGCCCCCCGGTCCGATAGGGGCGTCTTGGCACGCCCCTTGCCGCCGCCGCCGGGGGTTGGTATCTCATAATTGCGTAGGCGAGTTTAGTACTCATTAAGAGCGTTAATCGTTTGGCTGCCTTTGTCGATTTCGTCCATTTCGCTTTGTCTCCGCGTCGGGCATAAACCTCATCACTCCTGCTCGACACTGAAGGAAAAGAAGGTGTAGATGTGAATGAAGATGTTATTGTTCAAATAGATAGTTGTAAAGTCGCAGAGTGTAATCACTAGGTCATTTCTCTCTGTGCATCTGCCATGGTGACTGAGTGAGTGAGTGGAGGTGCGTGCTCGCCAGTGTTTCTGCAGTGGGAAGCGCTTCAATTTTAATTCAGTGGGCGGCAGTGGCAGGAGGTGATGGCGGGCAAAAAGCGATTTGCATAAATTTCAAACAATGATAGCCGCTATCCGTATCCGTACCCGTAGCCGTACCCGTGTCCATGTCCAGAGCTGGCGATGGAGTGCCAGATCCTTGGCTGTCATCACAGCGGCCGAAGGAAGCGAGGAATACACTTAATTAAAATTTTTATTACACAAATTTCGCTTTTGTGTCGATTATTTTATGCTGATCATCAGCAGCAGCCGCCACAGAAGTGGGCGGAAGTGGAGCGGCCACTAATTTGCAGCATCAGCTCTCTGGGCTCTCTGCCTCCAGACAGGTGTGTATAGCATAGGTGTGGGCACTCCAGCTCCACCTCCAGCTCCATCTCCACCTCCAACTCCTTCGCCTTGGGGCAAACGCATGCAGACGGAAATTAAAAAGGAAGCCAACGCAGCAGAGTCCCTTCATGCCGCCCACTCCCGGGGTCCAGGAGTCCTGGAGTCCTGCAGTCCTGGAGTCCTGCAGTCCTGGAAGGGTCGTCCTTTGCTTCCGCTTTTGTTTTGTTTGCTGTCCTTCGCTTTGGTGTCCTTTGCTGGCTCCTTGCGCTGCGCATCGCGGTTCGCTCGGAAGTTTCAGCTTAATGTGCAGGAAATTGCATTAAAGTCGCCGCTGAAGGTGTCGCTTGATTGCTGGCTTTCATCAATCTCGTCAATTTTCCAGCCTCATTCTCATGAAGCACTGCTTGAAGGCGGGCAAAGTGGCCTTTGGATTGGCAAAACTGCTTACAAATAATTGTTTAAACTTAACACTACATGCGTAGTGCGGAAGATGGTTGCTAATCTCGCAGAGCAAGACGCGAACCGCAACCAAAACTAATGAGCCCATCACACCATGAATCCGAAATCGGGCGCAACAGTGGCCCTGCGTCCTTCTGCGCCTGCGAGCACCTGTCCTCCAATCAATTCAACTGGCATGTGGCGCAGAGATCCGCAGGGCGGGAGGACCAAATAAGTTTCAATCATGAGAACGACACCATAACAGAGGCCCAGTACCGACTACTCGCTCGTCCACATCCAAGCCAAGGATGCTGAGGCGGTGGCGGCGGGCGTGAGCTATAAAAAATTTAAGCAATGCGGCATTTTACACCTTTGCCATCCCGGCGAGAAGGAGGGCAGCAGGAGGAGCACCTTTCGGCTGTCCGGGTTCCAGCCAGCTGAAGCTGAAGCCATCAGAATGGCAATCAAAAGCAATGATTGTTGCTCATAAAACGGAACGGTTATGTTTATCTGGCTGGTGCCCAGAAGCGCTTCTATATATATGTACAATGTACCCACGGATTCTTACGGCGAAGTCGGCTAATGGAATGCGATGGAAGCGCAGCTCTCGACGAGCCTTTGCCTAAGTAAAAGGGGCGGCGGAGGGAGTAAATATTTAATGACACAGCCCGCGTGCCGTCTCGCTCACTCCAGCGCAGCCAATGGACAGCACCACGCCCACTCCGCCCCCGCGGCCACTCAACGAGCGATTCTGTTGTGCTTACTTTTTGAACAAGTGCAAATGTTTTCCATGACTTTTCATTTTATTTAATTTCACTTTTATTATGATTATATTTTCAGCCGCTTTCGCGCTGCCTCGCTCCGTTCCCCTTCTCTTTCTCTTTCTGCTTGGCTTGATTTTCCTCTTCCTTTTGGCTAACGATGAAATGACTTAATAAAGAAGTTGTTTCGGACTTTTTGGTAATTGCTGGGAGTAAGTTTAGCGGCCAAATGGAAATCAGTGCAGTTGAAATCGCCATCGTTGGCCTTTTAACAAAGTTCGATTCTTCGATTCCGATGCATGGCATGGTCACACTGCCCAGTTTGCAAATAGAACGCTTGTCACACTGGCACGCCGAAATCCCTTCTAGGACCCCTTTT
This sequence comes from Drosophila teissieri, assembly GCF_016746235.2. Lineage (NCBI taxonomy): Eukaryota > Metazoa > Arthropoda > Insecta > Diptera > Drosophilidae > Drosophila > Drosophila teissieri. Next base: position 696,848 of record NC_053034.1, on the reverse strand, counting down.
AAAAGAAACTCCGTTTCCTGATTAAAGGATGCCACAACCGCACCTGAAATCCGCCGTCCGCCACTGGCTCCTCCTGCGTTCCGAAGAGAACCCCAAACAAACAAAGCCAAATGCCACGAAAATTGAAAATGAAACGTAACACGCCGGAATCCAAGAAACAAATGGATGCTGATGGCAAGGTTTGGAGTTTACGGAATGGGTCTTTTAGTTCGCTGTGCTGCTGGTCGTGTGGGGTGTGGGTGGGGGTGTTGGTCCTGGTTGCCTTGCTGATGAGGCTGGGGAACTGACGTTGTCGGAAAAATGCTTCAGCTCAATGCAATTTGCAGCGATGGAAAAAGCAGCGAAAACCCGAGAAAACCCGAGAAAACCCGGGAAAAAACGGTTGAAACAGTTGAAACGGGAACGGGACACAAAAAGCGTAGAAGAAATGAACGTGCAGACATGTGCGGCGCCAGTAAGCGATAGTCAGTTAGTGCTCTCCCACGGGCTGCCCCGTTGTGCTGCACTGTTGTACAGTTGTATAGTTCTATAGTTGTAGAGTTGTATAGTTGCACAGTTGGATGGGGCTAGATGCTGCTCGGGTTTAACTTTGGCAAGCGCTTACGCAACGTTTTGTTTGAGCCAACAGTGGACCACCGGTGGGCGGGAAGCGGCGAAGAGGTGGTGAGACAAATGGCTGCGCCCGGGTGGCAACTGGCTGACAGGTGAGGAACGTGGCTCCAGCTCCAGCTCCAGCTCTACTCAAGCTTCAGCTCCAGCTCCTGTTTCTGCTGCTGCTCCAGAGGGGGGAGGTCTGTAAAAGCACTGGGAAATAACACTGAGAGCTTGCCGCGGCCCAGAGTGGGGGCACAAATTTACATAAAGCAAATGAAGCCGAAATGGAGCAGTGGGGATGGGCAGTCTGCATCTGCATCTGCATCCTGACTGCGTTGCCTTGACCAAGACCAAAAGGTAAATACTTCAATTTGCGCAAAATGTTCGCCCACTGAAGCGAAGGATATAAATGGATGTGTGTGCTGAAAAATGCAGGATAAATACACTGGGCCGTTGCCTCGAAAATACACCCACCACAAATTACAATGTAGGATGGATTCAGTGGGCTGCCCTGCTCCCTGGCTGAAGCCAACTCGCCTCCATTTTCACGGCATGATTTAGACCCGTTTGGCCCGAGTACCGAGTCTGTGGTCCAGTGGTGTCTTCTTTGCTTAGTGTCCTGCCACACTGTTGCACATCCTTTTCTCTTTGCCTGCCACACGTCAGAGCTCATTGACAGGCCATATGTCAGAAATTGATTCGTTGCAGCCACCTCAGCATCAACCTCCCAGCATCAACCGAGCACCCGAGTGCCTTGAGTGTAGAAATTGAGATACCAAAACCAAATTACGTGCGACAATTGTGCGGCAGGACGAAGGATCTGCCAGGATGGGAGCGGAACGGAACGGAACGCAACAGAGGCGACGGCAACCTGTGATGAAGCACTTCCTCTTCCGCCTGTCCAGCTTTCAAAAGCGATTTGTTTTGGGGTCTCGACTGCATCCGCAAGTTGTTTGTGCTCCCGTGTTTTGGCAAATGCATCCCAGCTAACACATGAAAGGGCTCACCGTCGTATTCAGGGATGTTTGGGAAATGCTACACGAAGGTGGGTTTTATCTAATGACCGTGTAACATTTTAAATTAATAAGAACCTAAACGATACGTTTCTGTGTAAAATAGTAGGTATGTGAGGCATCTGTGATGTCTTTCTCGTTGGCATGACAAGGATCAGAGTCCCGTACTTCTGAAAATTAACCACCAACCTTGCAACTGTTCCCGTGGCAACTTCGCGCACCTTCCACCTCGCGAATTCTCTTTTATGTACCGCTGGGGCTTTCAATTCAGCGTGGGTTTCATGCAAGTGCTTAAAGTAAATATCCTTTCAAGTTGTGCGAGTATATTGACAGCTGTCACCGGATCCCATCAGATTCCATTCCAATTCCAGAGCCACTGCCAAGAAAACGAAATTAAGCGAAGCACAAGGGGAATAACAAGAATGAAGGGAAGGAAGGAGAAGCATTTTAATGTGCTGTATTTTTGATATTTTGTTGGCTGTTTTTTTAATTAAAAGAAATTAAAATGTAAATTTCGCCCCATCATTTCCTCGCCGTTTCCCTGCTTATAGAAAACTGTTATTAAGGAACACGTACTGCTGGAGGGGGCTAAGAGAGGAGGGACTACAAAGTGCTGCAAAATAAACCAAAAGACAAATGTAAACAACAATTAAATGTTCACTAAGCTAACAATAAACAAGGGGATGAATCCGGGGAGGAAAAAACAATCATAGGGAGACATCCTCTTGTGTGGAACGTGGGTTCGCCGGAGGTGCTGGGTGGTTATTAGTGGGAAGGTATTAGAATGGAAGAACGTCCTCCGTGACATCTGTTGGTTCGCCATTTGCTACTTTGTAGTACACTTTACAGGATACGAGCATGGCTTGCCAGAGAAAACAGAGGAGGACAGAACACTCCATAAGTTATTTTACCCGTTCAAATGCATACGAACAAATCACTCTGCTAGGAAGTCGCAATAACCACACATTAGATAGTAAACCTTTCCGTGAAAATGTTTCTGACAACTTCTTATCTGGCATAAGCCAAAACAACTGTCACAACTGATATCTGCAGCGGCCCTCGTAGCCAAAGAACAGGCAATTAGCAAATATTCGTGGCCAGTTTGGGTTAAAAACTGGTCCCTTGCGGCAACAAAAGAGGCTCAACTAAGAAGCAGAATCTGGAGAAGTCGAAGGCGAAGGCGCACGAGTGCCAAACTTGAGAATGGGATTGATGCTGACAGCGCTTCGAGCCTGCTGTCTCTTTAGTGAGGACAAAGCCTGTCCTGCACCGGATAAATCCCTATCGAATCCTGAATTAAATCGGCCGCCCAGCTCCTGCCCTTCGGAGGAGTCCGCATGTAAACAGCCTAGTGCTATCGAACTAGATGGGAGCCTTCAGATGACTCCATCGCCATTTGTCTCGCAAATGAGTCTGGAATTTGATCCCTACGACAAGTGTTTTTACTTTGGTCTGGGCAATTAAAATGTGATTACGATTTGTATCCTCTGTATTGTATCTGTACTGTATGTGTATTCAACAGAATTGTTGCTATACTTTTGAGGCATCCAAGGTTGCAATACTTCGACTAAGGTCACACTTTGTGCCGCAATGTCACTGTTTGCCTCGCCTGGGCACACTGCCAATTTGTCCTCGATTGCAGCACGTAGCAAACACAGCAAACGTGGCCGCATCACTGCACAAATCCAATCAGGGGCGTAATTTCGTTGTAACACCGGGAGGACCCGTTTCCCTCGCCTGTGTATGTGTGTATGTGTGTGTGAGGGGGGGACGGGGGTTCTTAACTTATTTTGTGGTATCATTAACCTTTAAACTTGGACGCAGGCAAGCAAGCGGCGAACTGTGTGCAGAAATTGTAAACTTTTACACTCGCCAAAGTTTCCCGCAGCCACAAACTTTTGTGGACCCGACACGCGGGAAAGGAGGGCGCAGGCCAGATACACCCAAGTAAAACGTAAAATTTTTAACTTTATTTTCGATTTTCGTTTGCCGCAAAAATCGTATTTGCAGCCCAAAAACTTAATTTGCGCCAACAACCAAAAACGGACGCAGGCAGCGCGCTGCAATGGAAGAGGAAAACTTTTGCCGCGCTTCGCCCACCTTCCCCACCTTGCACCCTCCACCTTGCACCTTCCTCCTGCGACTATTTCTTTTAAAATGCAATCAAGCGGAAATTGATACGTCACCGCCACACAAAAGTGGTGCCAAATTGTTGCAAATAAAATTGCTGATATGGAAATTTTGTGCGAAAGTTTTTCTGGCTTTTCCAAGCCGCAAGAACTCGCAAACAAAGCGAAGACAGAAAGTTTCGTGTCTCGCGTGGAGAATGGAAAATTGTCTCTCTTTTTCAGTTCCGATTCCTCGAAAATCTGACGTGTGCTAGGAAGGAACAGCCAACAAATCAGAGGTCAAGGACGAAGAGTCCTCCAGGAGAAGAGACCACATCCGTAATCTGAATAAATAATAAAGTACACAACTTTTGGAGCTGCTCATTAGATTATTCCACATTTGGTGAGATATTTTTTCTGCCGCATGGAGAGGCTGTCAGTCACAGTCACAGTTGACTGACAACTTTGTATTGTTACTGCAAATTCGCACTCGCTGTTTTCATCTGCAGAGCCTTCGGAGGCCCACCAATCACCTCAGATTAGCTGCCCCATTTCCGCGTGCAACTGCCGAGATTTTGAGCCATAAAAGCTGGCTTATCGGCTCTCCCTGGAAATGGAGTGAAGGCAGAGAAAGGAATGATCAAATTAAAGTTTGGCCATCAATGCGGCTTACTCGCCCGTGGTTCCATCTCATCAGGGCTGGAAAACTATGACCCCCATTTCCGTTTCCGCTCCTGTTCCCCTTCCCGTTTTCGTTTGCGTTTTCGTTGCCTGGCCCACTCAAAACGCACATCAATTTGAAACTTAATCTGGCCGCACAAATAAGCCGCACCAAAAGTTAAGACCCAAAACAAATGGCCGGGGCTTTGAACTAGGCCCCAGCTCCAAGCCTTGGCTCCAAGCCCCCTCCGCTGTCGCCGTATTGTATGCAAACAATTTACGGCGCAAATGGGCGGCGAGCGCCACAAGAGGAAGATGAAGTGAAAAGCGAGAAAAATTACATTGGGACGGTCGGGGGGGACTTGCCCCCTTGGAGATGTCAAGGATGGCACGGGGGGCACGGGAAGGAACTGAATGAAAAACTAGGCGGAGTTCCATGCATAAAACCGAAACTGAAATGCATGGCAAGTCTGCAAATGAGAAGGGGAGTGAAAATGCAGGCAATACTTGCGCCAACAAGGATAATTGAAATTCACCACGGCTCTGCCGACTAGGAGCACTTCGTCTTCTGGAATGGAATGCATTGGAAATATACAATCGTGCAATGCCCAACCGAAAAGAAGCGAACTGGGAGCTGAAATTGAAATACAATTATTCCGACAGCACTTGGCCCGCAATGATTCGTCGTTAATCCGCATTAATGCTAATTTGAACCCACAAAAAGGGTCAATGCATCAAATCCCAGTATTTCCATTCAGGAACCTTATTCCTGCGGCAGCATTCCAAATATTATATTGAAAAGTATCAAGTCTTGGGAGAAACAGACTGCAGAATGCATGGAACTTTTATTGAATGTGCAACAATGAATTTGCAACATTGAAACATAGGTAACATTCAACGCAAAACATTAAACATATCAAAAGTTATCTTGTATACAATGTTATTTGCTTAATTTACATAATTAATGTAATGTAAAAAAAGTTTCGCCCACCAATACTTGCAATTCCCAATCAGTTCTGACTCGATCCCCATGGGATAGCCGCTCTGACAGCCCATAAATCAGTTGACCGGAAGTTATGATGTGATAGGAAAAGTAGTAGTTTGTGTGTCGGTGTGTGTGATAGTGGTTCCAGAGGCCACGTGGGTGTCCTCTCGTCATTCTGGATGCAGTGCATCATGAACCTGACCGGGTATGTTCCACACTTAGGAGGTAGTTTACTAAGTTATATATTTATGTTCACGTGCGCCTTGATGCGGCTACATATTTATGCAAAACATATTTAATTAATAAACGTACATATTTAATGATTTAAATAAAAACAAAGTTATGAATAATATATGTACTTCACTAATTTTTCTATAGTGTTTGGTAATTCTTAAGAATATTTCTCCACCCTGTGATGTTATCCCAGTATTTCCATTCAAGAACCTTATTCCTTCGGCAGCATTCCAAATATTATTTCGAAGAAGTATCAAGTCTTGGGAGAAACAGACTGCAGACTGGCCCGTGCAGAATGCATTGAACTTTTGAGTGGCACTTACTCGCAGCGCGGAGTGGAGCCGCAATTAAGTTAATTAGTACGAAGAAGGTAGTCGCCGTCCTTTGTTGTGCTATCTGCTGCTATCTGGAGCTATCTGGAGCTGCTGCTGGCGCAATAAAGTTGATTGCGCCTATAAATATGCAGCACTTGGCTGTGATTATTGCGCGGACTCCGGCTTTTCTCTGCTCTGCTCTTTTCCTTTCTTTGTGTCTGTCCTCGTCTGGGCTTTTTTCCCGTGCCAAATGTATGCACTAATTGTTATTCCTCGCCCGCCCGGCTTTGTTGTCCTTATCTTGAGTCGCCCGTGGGACAAACGGAGTTGGGCCGCCGCTTCGGCTTGGTTTTGATCTGGCTGGAGTCCTTGAGACGCTATCAACTGCTAATAGCTTTGGGATATCTCGCCGTTTCTGCTTTTTTATGACAATGCTTTGCGGTCATCACACTCCCTTTGCACTCAACTTGAGAGGCGTTTATTGCGGAGCCCGTTGATCAGGGACTTCGCTTAGCAGGGGGAAAGGAGCTGCTTTTAATGTCTCTATTGTTACTCTAAACCAAACCGGGTGTACTTGCCTGCCAACCCGTTACCCAACCCACACATAACTTTAACTTTAACTTACATCCTTGCCCCTCAAGTCTGCTGCCTAATCTGGCTTCTGCTACAGCTTCGCTGTGCGCAATCGGCTTATCTTATCTTACGCTTCCTTCCACGCCATGGTCGCATCCAATCCAATCTTACCAGTCCCATCCAATCCCATCCATTCGATCCATCAGGAGCGCTCTAGCTAATAGTGGGCGTGACGTGAGCAAACCTCCGCTGCCTGACATCCTAGCATCCTGCTGCCGAGCTTCCCGCCTTGTCTGTCGCTCTTGTTTGGCATTGTTAATCTTTAACCTGCGTCCTAATCCGTGCGTCATGATTGAAAGCAGCTGCAAAATCGTTGCGTGGCGCTGTGGCTTCTCTTCAGCTTCTGCCGCTGGAGCGAAAAAACCAAGTCGTCAGCGAACGAAAGGTGGTGCGGGGGGGTGGCTGTTTGGAAAATGGGGTGCACCGGGAAAACACATCGCACATGACGCGACGACGACGACGACATTGCCTAATCTGATTGCCCTGATGTACTCGCCCTGTGCCAATTTGTGTCAATTTCGATGGCGCCCGAGCAGGAGCTTTGCCGCTCTCAGCTGAGCTGCCTTCGACTTTGCCTAGCTGCTAATTAGTTCAGCCACCAGGAGGGGATGCTGCAGATGTAGGTGGAGGTGGAGGTGCATCTGCAGGTGCAGATAGAGGTGCAGGCGCCATAGTCGCCCTTGGCACATTGGACGTAATGAGAAGTCGTCCCGGCGGCAGCAGAGGTAAAACGCCCCTCTAATGACTCCGCAGGCAAAGCACTTATAAAGGACATTAGAAATTGTATTATACAATAATTGTATAACCTTGGAAGCAGCCGCGTTGCAACTGGCTCTCCCTTTGGCTTTAAACCGAGTAACGGATATCGGATAGTCGAGTAAGTCGACTAAGCCGGTCACTTGTTTCAAGTTAAAAATGGAAAACTGGACTTGTGCTAAGATATAAAGCAAATGCCGTGCCACAAAAACATGCAACATGCTGTTACTGACAGACTTGATTTTTCTCATTGCATGCATGCGGGGGATACGTTAAACAGAAAATGGAAATCGGCATGGGGAATGGGGAATGGGGATTGGCAAGGGGAAGAGGGAGAAGGCGCGGTGCAGGCCGCAGGGCAAACTCAATGCCGGGGCAGGCCTCCCATGTGTGTTTGTGGCAAGTTAATGACACACCTTAACCCATGTTAACCTAGTTTTTCATGTTGTGGTTATTCTTGTCGTGCTTGTTCTTCTTTCCACTTGACCCAAAGCCAAAAAAATGGAAGCAGAGTGGCAAGGGAAGCGGCGAGCGTGAAGAGGACGGTGCGTTTGGCCTGGCCTTCGTGCGGATGACATGAATTTGGCTGTGGCGTGATTGGCCTACTTTCTGTCTTCTTCGCACAGCCCACTTGTGAGCATTCTGCATTCTCCGCGCTATTTCTAAACTGAAAAGGAGGTTGAATATGGAGAGCTATAACCGAAACCAATAGCACAAGGCGCATCAAAAGTGGCAAGTGCCTTTAATTAGTCGCACTCCGACATCATAATACCTTTAATAATGCGACCAACTTAATAGTAACAAATGGGCACCATAAAGTGTGAAATGTGGAGCGGCATTCCTCAAAGGACTTGTGGATGCTCGCCATCCAATGGCCAATGGCCAATGGCCTTCATTTATCTTCCTCAGCCGCAGCTGCTGCCGCTTCTTCCTCAGCTTGTTAAGCATAATTAAAATCGCAGAGCGGGATGGCGAGAGGCGCGAAAGGGACGGAGCTAGTGAGTAAGTGTGATTAAAAGATTGCAAATTTGCGTTGTCATCCTCTCACTCTTCACTCTTATTCACTTTAAAGCTCTTCTTTCGGGCCAAATTGAATTTTTCGTTGCACCCGACAGCGAGTGAGTAGGACGGAAGTGTATTGAACTGATCTTTAAACTTAGTTCCTGAATAATGCCCAGTATTAGGATTCGCTGCAGAGGACTCAAAAGTGCTTTTTCGAACGGAAGCCTCCGCACATCTCGACTTTAATGAGTGAATGAGGGTTGCTTTTGCTTTTGAGTTTGCGTTATGCAAATGCTTTAGCCCCATTGAATTTGATGGCCGCGCATAAATGTAATTATAATGTGCATTCTATACAGCAACAAACATAAATGCATAAGTGCATAAATGCATGTGTATGTGTGAGTGTGAGTGTGGACAGTGGATTACGTAATGCCAATGCAGTGAATACGATATAATGTGTTATGCATAATGCATAATGCATGATCGCACTCCTTAATCAACGCCAAACGAGCGACATTTAATTTTAATTTTAATTAATTTTGTCATTTGCTTTTTACACCGATGACGATGGGTTTACCTTACCGGCAAACGAGCGAGTCTGTAATCCATCCATTTGCGAATTCTGCTGTGGACGCAGCTGTGCACTGGCGCTGTGGATTGTGGGGCCTGGATTGGTGGACTGGTGGACTGGTGGATTGGTGGACTTGTGGATTTGTGGATGCGTGGATGCCCGGGGCTGTGGGAGTGAGTAGCTGGGTAGTAGTGAATAGTAGTGGGTAGCCCTGCGATATCGTCAGTGCTGCGGAATCAGCTTTCGGGGGAGCAGCGCATAATCTAATCGGAGGTGGGAATGTTTCTGGGCTTCTTGGTGGATCTGCTGTATTGCCGACGCTGCGGGGGCGACTGTATGATGGAATTTCCATCAACTCCCTCGGTGGAAGAAGAGGCGCCGCCCAGAGTGGTGAAGGTTGAACTGCCGCCGCTGCCGCCACTGACCTTTGAACTCATCCGCAATCCGTGGGCTGTCGAGCAGGAGTGCGATGATGATGGCTTGGATGGCTTCGATGGTTTCGATGATCCCAGGCTGCCGGAAACCATCATTTGATTCAAAACAAAGCCCAGCGCCGCTCGCTGCCCGCACTCCTCCACTCCACTTCATTTGGTTTAATTAAAACTCTTTTTGCCATAATCCAATTAAGGCCAAAGGCAAAAACCAAATGACAACAAATGGCATAATGGCCAGACAACAAAACAGCCGGCAAAAAATAGAAAAACTCGACAAAACTCAAACAAAGCTGCGCACAAAGCACAAAAAAATATAACAAAAACAAAAACAAAAACAAAAAACTCAACAAAACAAAATGCAAACAAACAATGCAATAAAATTCAATTACAACAAAATTTTAATTAACTTTTTGCAATCAAAACACAAACCAAATGAGGAGACAACATACAAAGGCATACGAATGGAAAGCCACTAAAACTGGGCATAATAACCAATCTACAGGTCATCGATGTGCAGGAGCGGGTTAAACGAATCCAACAAAGGCTGTGCACGATAGCTTCAAATGGCATAGGATTACATGAGTGCATCGTGTTGTGTGTGCGGAAGTTTAAAAATGTATATTTACGGCGGTGAATGTTTGGATTCGATTGTGACTGCCAAAGCACCAGGCACAGTTGCCTGAGCCACACAAAGAGAGAACACTATCGCATACCCTTAAGTCTGCGGAAAAGTTTGTTCACATATTGTGTAGAAATATGAAAATAATGTTTATAAACTGTGGAAGTGTTTTCTGGTTTTGTTGGGGGTTCATCACATTACGTATACGACGCAGACCTCTGAAAAAGGCAAATCCACTATTGCACTGTTCCATTGTTGACCTATCAATTGGGCTCTCCTTCCGGTTGTGGAATACATCAGTGTAAACCCGCTTTACCCAAAGCAATTCCCACTCGGATGAACCAGAGCAACTGCAGCCCTCCCCCTTCCCCCTGAGTCGTCCCCTATATATATTCACATCTGTATCTGTATCTGTATCGCAATCGCGAGAAAGACAACTTTTAGTGAGACATTCGCTGGAAACTTTCAGCGGAGCGGCAAACGACACCTAAACCGACTAATGGGCAAAGTCACCTCCATTGGCAGCAGGGGCAGGGGCTTCGGGGGTTTACTTCACCCATTGTGAGCCATTTGTTTGCTGGAATTGCATTCGTGGCTGCGAAATTACATTTTCCGTTTCCGTTCTTGTTGCGACTGCGTGGCACATTTGTAAAACTTGTGTGTTTAAGTCTGAAGTGTCTGAGGGAAAGTGGAAGTGGAAGTGTGGAGAGCGGAGAGTGGACCCCCTTGCCACCAGCCACCTGCCACCTGCCACCCAGCCACTCCAGCAATTAATGCCGAATGTGTTCTGCTTAAGGCCTCCGCTCCGACTGCTTCATTTCCTTCCAATTAAGTCGCCAATTGGCAGGCCAGAACGCCCCTGATTAAACAGGTGTACGGATGCACGGATGGGGACGGCAAAATCCGGCAAAACCCCGGCAATCTTTCACGCACGCAAGTCGAGCCGAACTTTCTGCCTTTTCAGCTCTTCGCTTAATCCAATGCTTTGGCCAAGTTTTGTCGCAGCGGTGAAATTCCAGCCATCGCATGAAACTAACGCATTTCCGGTAATTGCCCATACAGTCAAGTCAGGGAATTGTGTAAAGTGTATTTAATGTGTTCGACTTTTAGCGGGTAAAGAGCATCACATATATATATCACATATCTGCAAACCCACAGTCCCAACCACTTTCCAATTGCCTAGAACTGGTCGGCAATATTTCTGACTGAACCACTTGATCCCGCTTCTTGGAAGGATCTGCCGAAAATCCGATCGTAGCGCTCCAAGGCCTCGTAGGAGACCCGTGCTGGCCGCAAAGAGGGGCGCAGGTAGCCCGTCGATGGAGATGCAGCCGGAGGAGGAGGATCTGGTTGTGAATCGCGCATCTGGGCCACTGATGTGTCGATCCTCCTGCGACTTTGCTCCTGTTTGAGCTGCAGATCGGGCGCCTCATCGTCCAGGTCAGCGTTGTGCCGCTGATGGGTGGGGCTGGTGGAATCCGCTTCGCAATTTCCCTGGGCCCTGATGCAGGCGAACAAGTCGCTCAGGCTAGAGCACATATTGGTTGCTTCTGGGCTAGTTTGGCGGAGGTTCCACCTTTTTTATAGTGGTTTTTATGGTGGTTCTCCCGCGCAGCTGTTCTTGGCCAATTAGCCCTCAACTTATTCATTAGATGACTAACCGTACTTGTATATGCCATTAAAGTGCTGATTAAGCAGCAAGCACTTCCCAACAATATTGGGGCTTTTGGACGGTACTTCCTTCAAGTAGGGGATTATGCTCCTCCACAGCTTACCAAAGGTTAACTCGACTTGAGCGGAGATGTATGAAAGCATACCATCAAGTCAAGCTGACGGTTCCTGCCACTTCCGCTCCCCATTCATCATCGGCGCAGGAGGCTCCTTCATATTTCGCACAACAATTTGACATCCATCAATCAATGGGCTCCACTTCCTCTTCCCCGTGCCCCGTGTGCCGGCGCCCGCCTCCTCGACTGAGTGGCCACTTGAATGGCATAAAAAGCGGAAATTAATGCACTTAAGACATTCAAAATAGACGGCAGTCGATCTCTGGCGCGGTTCAAGTGGAACCCTTAGCGGCGTTTAACCAGCTTCCTCTGCGTCCCTCCTCCCTTTGGACTCCTGGGTTCCGTGGGCCACTTGGGTGATTAATTGGAGGGGAATTCCTCGAGGGCTCTTTCCGCGGCCGGCTTTTCACCTTTCCTAAATGACATGCCATTGAGTGGCTAAACGCGCGAAGTAAGCGACCAAGGCCCCGTTTTCCAAAATTATGGTAATACCCGGTGCAAGGAAACAGGTCCCAGCGACAAGAATTGTATTAGCTAGAGAGCATTATCCCTATTAGCCGCAAATTGTGTGTCATTTCCCATGATTGATTCATTGATGGATTGATTCGCCCATCGGGTGGCTGGGTGGATGATTCCCAGTGAAACATAAGAGACCACTAAATAAATAGTCTTTCCTCAATAGCTCAAACGCAATTCACCACACCGAAAAATACTGGGATGTTTTTCTTGGCAGGGTAGGTGTCCGCACTAAGGTGAATAATGTGTGGGAGGGTGTATCGGATAAATGTTTGCATCGGGTTGTAGTATCGGCTATGCAATTACACTGTAAATTTCTTTCTTAATCACTTCAATACGAGGGATAATCTTGGGATATTCTATTTGGATATATCTATTGGAAGTATTACAAATTTCTCTAAAGACCAAATGCCTACAACTAATTTTGTATAAAAATCTATTCTGTGGAGAAAAACCTTGTCTAACTGATACCCTTTACTTGGGCAATACATTTTCAGAATTAACACTCCTATCTGAAATATAGATGGCGACCGGTAATACTTTACATATACTTCTACAGATGTATTTATCTTCCATATTTTATTTAAACCTTGTATAATAATAGTTTAATTTTTTAAAAATACTAATAAAATATATACTTAAGTACGTTTGCCTCCCTGTAAAAATATATGAAATGAAACTGCAGGATAAGACATTAATATTAGCCCCCAATGGTTAATGCTTAGTCATGTTTAGCTTCTGTAAATTAGAAGTATGTTCATTCCTTTTTCTGAAGGTAAAGGGATGTATGTTTGTTTTGGTAACTGCAACGTTAACAATGATGAGTCTTAACCAACTCCCTTCCTTTCTTTTCTCCTTGCAGCTAACGGAGCTCGAACAACGCGTCATTGAAGCGGAAGAACGCGCCGAGGAAGCCGAAGATAAGGTAAGCCATTAAATGACTGGCAGCCCCCGCTTCTAATCCTTATCGCTTGGGTGGCGAAATTAAAACGAGGGCACGGGGATCCCGTCTATCCTGCACGGAGCCCCCAACACTGGAGGGCAGTTTAAAGGTGCAGGATGGTGGGTGGAGGGTGGAGGGTCCCCAGATTTTCATGACAATGCTGTTCTACGATGCTGGGGTGGAGCAACTGTAGCTAAGGGGCTGTTCGTGGAGCGGGGGGCCGCTAACAGCTGTGGCGCACAACAAAACAAGCAGACAGACACTGCACGAAATAAAAACAAGTTCAAAACATACGTACATAACAGTGCTAAAAATACTCAATCGAAGGAAAGATCTTAAGATACATCTACCAGTGATTTTTTGTTAACTTATCTATAAGAATGAGGTTGTCAGAGTGTTCACAGAGTTGTGGTTCCTACCTTGTGTACTACCTCGTGTTTTGTTGAGTGCCTCTACTTCTGTGAAGGGATGTGTTGCGGACTCCACAGCGTGTGCTCGGCACACAAGCCTACGTCGAATTCCGCCCAGTACGCAGTACTTAGTACCCCATGGCACCCAGTGCTCCCCCGGAAATACGCCTTAATGCAGGCCTGCGTTGGGGTTCGTGCGGCTGCAAGCGGAGAGAAGCTTTACAGCCCCCCTGGCCACTGTGGCACATAACTACCCCGAAAGGACGAAGCACACAGGCTGTAGATGTCCCCTTCCGATTGCCCGATTGCCCGATTGTGCCCCAGCTCCTCGTACTTATGCTTTCAATATCAAATGCGCATTGTTTGCATTAACAAGTCCCCGGAGCCTTTTGGCTTTGCCTAACGCAACACCCCAAAAAACAAGCGAAATGCAAATATTTACACCGCCTCCCTCGCGACATTTAGTTCCGCCTCTGCACTGCCCAAAAGAAGGGGCAAGTCCTGTAAAATTCCCGCCAGAAAGGCAAACATACGAGAGTGCTTAGTAGGGCTATTGGTGGAAATACGTTATGCACTCCGACGAACCCTCAAATCGAACAGCAAATATTCTCTGTGCGAGGCAACAACCCATTTCTCCCAGTGCACTTCAGGCTCCCCCTCCCACAGCAGATCACGGGTAGCTCAGAGAGATAGAGCTACCGTTGCCCGGCGATGTTTGCCTTGGATCCTGGGCCACCTCCCAGTCCCCGGCTTCACTTGGCTGTGTGCACCATTCCCGGAGAGAGCAAGGGAACCCAGTCCCGGCGGACAAACTCCGGTAACCCCGGATACTTAACAAAGCGGGGCCAACCACTGTGACAAATTGAATTCTTGTTACTTTGTTTGCCCCGAGATTAAATTCATGTACAAACACGTGGATGCTAACTAGCTAACAGGCTGGGCCAGCATGGCCATAGCCACCCCGATTTCCCAGTTTTCCTCTAGTCCTTACTCCCCTTTAAATGGCCGGCAACCCTTCGGTTTTTTGGGGGCCAAAACCGTTAACAGCCTCGTTACTTATGCTTCAATTAGTCGTGTCGGGGCTTTAAAATGTGTTAGCTCATTATAACTATTACGACAGGAAGTGGAAGTGGGTGGAGAGCTATACAAGCGTTTCCGAGGGCGGATTCTTGGTGGATATCAATACAACATACCCGGGTCTTTAATGGATTAACATGGCTTAAGAAACAAGAATGTAGTTCACCATCTCACCAACATTCCTCATCTATCTAACGATTAAAGTCGAACCAATCGACATTGGGCCAATATTTTGACAGTCAAGGTCGAAAAGCAGTCGTTTGCATGCATTTGTGGAAAAAAAAGCTTGGAAAATCTTTGAAATGCCATAACGCGGTCAATTAGGATTTTCCGACCGCCATTAAAAAGTGAGGTGACATGAGGCGAGCACATGGCACATGGCAGTGTTGGAAAGTGTGGAAAGCGCCGGAAAGTCGGCAAGGAAGGCGAAGCAAAACAAACAACAAGAACAACAAGCGGGTTAAACAACTCTCAAACTGTATTTCTAAGAACTGCAGCTCAAACTGTGCTTCTGGGGGGTTGCAAAGCTTGACAAGACCGCTGAGAGAGGAAGCGTAGCTGAGAGAGAGAGAGAGAGAAAAAGGGGGAGAGAGTCGGAAAGCGAAAGCCACCCCTAGAAAACAACAACACGGGCGCATAAACCCAAAACCTGAATGGAACACAGAGAACAAAAAGAAACAGCGTAACAAAAGGCAGAGTGTAAAAGTTGTGCAAAAGAAGACTTGTAGCTGCGCGGATCTGTCGAATTTGTTTTTCAATTGCTGGCCCCTAATAAGTACTGCCATTTTAGCAAAAAGTAAACCAACTTGCACTGCGAGTAGTTAACGGTTAGCTGTGATGAAAACGGGGTGAAGTCACCGCTTGGCAAACGAATTATCGGAACAAAACGCGCGCCCAATGTCCCACATAGCCACACATAGCCGCACATAAGAGTGAAAAGTGAGTGGCAGTGCGAAGTTAAGCGAATGTTTGCTGCGGAATATTATAAAACATGAAAGTGGAAAGGATGGCAATAATCCCGAGATTTCGGATAGTGTGTGATGACAGAACAAATTAATGAACATCCTCGATTATAGGACATTGCATTATCGCATTGTACAACACCAACGCAGTGAGTTTGCGCAAAGAGAGCGAAATAACAGACTTCTCTCGAATTCGCTCTCGCTCCACGACAGCTGACTGGCGAAGAAGAAGGAGAGCGAAAGCAGCAGGAAAAGCGAAATGGGGAAGAAGCAGCAGCAGCCCAAAAGGACAGACAAAATACAATAAGAGCACGAAGTTAAGTAAACTAAGCTCGCACTTTAAATAAATAACCAACAACTACGAGGAACGGTGCACGGGTACCAGGACAAACGAGGATTCAAAACACAACAAACACACATATCGCAATTAAGCCAAACAACAACAAAACGTCCATTTACAAAACAGCAACAACCAGGAAAAGAAGATAGGAGGAGGAAACCAAGAAAATCAAAAGAAAGAAAACGAAATTGTTACAGTGAAAGAAATCAGGAAATCGGAAAATCGCCAAATCGGAAAACCATAAAGCGCACGCCAAAGTGCAACTGCAACAACAGTGGAATGCTGCAACTGCAACAAAGAAGTTAACGCACGACAAATAGGATAACGATATATATCAAAATTCCTAAGCGAAATTCGCAGGTGCCCCCTAAACATGCTGGAAAAGCGTTCTGTGGGAAAGCGTCGTCGCTATTGCGTCTGCTTTCCTCAGAAACAAAGAAGATACCAACAGCAACGACTGCACTAACAGCCTAAGGACTAGAACTAACAGTAACAGCATCCTTAACGATAGTTAGCAGTGACGGTGAAAGTGCGAGCAGGAGGCAAGATCATCGAAAAAACGCAACGAATCTCGAGAAACAACGAACAAACCCCCTTTTATGAATGGATAACTATAGGAAGAAGGTAAGCTTACTAAATACTCATATTCCATGCCGAAATCACAAAGGCTACTGAAGAGCGATGGAAATGATGAAGCAATGACCTCTTGTGCCCAACCATTAAACCAATGTATCCAGAACCAAGTGCCATTTGTGAGGAGAAGTGACGACCAGAGGAAAAGATCTTTATGAGTCTGAACTAATTTTTCCCCATGTAAATTATGACTTTTTTAACATATCGAAGATGCCTTGCTTCCGCCCACCTGGCCATCTGACAGATTTCCTTTTGACTGAGGTACAGTGGCTATTATTAGAGCGCAACCCCTCATCTTTGCACTTCGTGGTGGTGGGGGGCGGGGAGAAGAAAGCTTTATTGTTGTGCACATGTCACATGACCCCTTCAGCCCACGGCTGGTAATGCAATTAAACGATTCGCGTTTGAACTTTCAACCTTTTGGCGTGCTGGCTAAATGAAATGAAATCGCGAACTGGGTCAGCCTGTTGATTGAATATCTTTTTGTATAAATGTACTTATCAGCGAACCCGTCCGTCGACATCTCTTTGATTGTTGCTTGATGAATGATGGCCATGCTCATTCCTATTCCTATTCCCAATTCGATTTCCCTGCTGTAGGAGCTGCAGATTCAATTAACTTTCCTGCATCCGTGAGATACATTCGCATCCACGAGGATGATGCAGCTAGAGAGTAGTTGATTGATTGCCTCGAGACGCCGGGAGATGGGGTGCCGGGTTCTGGCATCTGGGTTTTCAGTTCTCTGTTCTCAGTTCTCTGTTCTGGGCACGTGGATCAGCTGCTGAGCTTTCCACACTGACTACTCATTCATCTCCGGGTGCACATTGATTGGATGCGCCAGCCCCAGAGCAAATGGAGACATACACGGATGCACTTACTCCGCTGCATTGTATGTGGGCCACACAGTTAATTACTTTCGCCCATAATGGCAGACTTCTAAGCTACCCTACACACTGCCTACTAACTCTTGCGATTCCAAATAGAAATATAAACTTAACTTGGAAACGAAAGTCAAACTTTCGGGATTATTTTCAAGCCGCGTTGAATTGCTCTTACAAGCCTTAGCATCTATCTATCTATCTAGCAACACAACGATCTTTTCGTGCAGGGTATTTGCAGTGCCGTTCCCTCTTCCCCTGACTTTTTGAGAGGGCTCTTTGATTGGGGAGATGTAAAGCGTTGGCGGACCCCAGTCGCCACCTTCCCCCTCGTGCCCCTTGCCCCGGTTGTTGTTGCTATTTAGTTGTTGAACATTGTTTCAGTTGAATTAATGATGCATGCATCCGTCATCGGAGTGCAGGCTAGTCGCCATCGTCTTGGTGGTTGTCTTGGCCTCCGACGATTGCCACTTTCGCTTGAAGCCTCCGCACTTCGCCCACACTCTACACTCCACACCCCACACCACATGCCCCACACCACATGCCCCACACCCCCACACCTCCATACTCATACGGCCACATAGCCGCACTAGATATAGCCGGTGCCTTCCTGATCCCATGTGCCAGCGCCCCAGTCCCCATCTTGCCCTGCTGATGTGCATTTGAAAAATGTAATGCGTTTATGCCTCGCCTCGAGTTCGCTCTCCCCCTTTTAGTATCCGTATTTCGTACCCATTAAAAGCGGATTACGCGGAGAATGCCGCCTGCACATGCATCGCAAACGCACTATTTTCTATTGACCAATATAAACCTTACAACCTAAGGTTTCACATATTGAGAGGTAACTGCATGCCTTGACCAGGTAATACATTTAATTAAAGTTCAATCGAATTGAAAAGGGCGTTGTTGGACTCCTAACACAAACGCCCTGTCCCTAATGTCGTTCCTGGGATTTCTCTCCGCTGGTCTAAGTGGTTCCAACGTTTTGCTTTCTTTATTTTAATCTCGTCTGCAAGTCGACGACATCATTTGGCGGACTGCGGCTTTTGCCGCTAACACGCAGCAAGCAGCAAGCAGCAACTTCTTGTGCCGCCAATGGAGCCACGCACCAGTCAAAAGACATGAGACGAGGGGCCGCATAAATATTTATAAAAATAGCGCGCAGAAGTCGCGACTCCGCCGGCAACTCGAGGCTGTGAATGATGTGATAGATATCCGCAAGATGCTTTTGTATCCATCGAGCGTCTCACGGCTCCGTTGGGTCATCAAACTCACGAACGAGGTGTTACGAAATCAGGGAATCGGGTTAGTTCTTAGGCAGATGCAGCTTGGTATATATAGTTCATGTTCTGATAGCAAACCTTACTTCAAGTAACTCGGTTGAGGTTCTGACTAACTCCTATTCAAGTCCAAAGTGTTGGCTTAAAGGCCAATTTGGTGGAAGGAACCCAACTGCGCCGCTTCGAGAGCGAAAGTCTTGGAGTGGAAAGTGTCTCCATGGGTTGGCCGCCATCCAGTCTGGAGGTTCTACATATATAACCATATAGCCCGGCTGCTTCGGCTGTCTGTCGATCTGTCTGTCTGTCTGTCTGACTGGCTGCTGGTGGCTGGCACTCTGATGGATGGCAGAGCGACTGACTCATCAGTTTCGCCTTTGTGTGCGATTGCCGTTATAGCCGGCCTTTAATCAGGCAAATTGTTAACACCCACCGCAAACAATCAGCCAAAGAGCCAGCGCAACATGTTACATTTATTATGTGCAAAAAGAGCCAACGAAACATATTTGGGCAATGGAAAACTGGCGGAACAGAGATAAATTGCCTGGCGCGACTGCTCCTATTCAGCTTCGGCTGCGAAGCAAACACATACACACATATAATCTGACAAGTAACGAGCACCTGCCCCCTTACGAGGATTCCCCCACGAGCTTTGAGCTGGACGCCACAAGGGACGCACCTTCACCCATCTGACATCCGTCTCCAGCTGGAGCGCTACTGTCCCGTTGTGGCGGTTGGCAGAAGGGTATCCTAAGCTGGAATCAAAGTTTGCTGAGATTGAACGAGGAAAGTAGCCTCAGATATCATAACCAAGTAGCTCTGAAAAGCAACAGAAAATCTGATATCCTCGAATTCATAAGTACCCATTAGTTAGAGTTCACTGATGCGGTATCACTCTGCGTCCGATGTAATTGCCTCGAAAGCCACTAAACACCAAATGCAAACACGTTCAGCCCGAGAGGGCAAGGGCTCTATTCCGGCCAGGCCAGGACTTCAGCATCCGAGGAGCATGGAGTATGGAGTACGGAGTACGGACATGGGCTGGGATACGAGATGCGAGAGGTGGTGGTGAATGTGCTCCTGCTCGATGCCACCCCAAAAATAAAACACGCACGCATCGCTGAAACTTCCCTCGGCGAATTTCCCTCTGCCAGCGCTGGCAGCACGATTTCCCCGAGCATTTCCCGCAGTCTTTTCGCTTCACTCGAGTTCAGTTTCGGTTTTAGTTCTTGTTGGCAGCTCGAGTCGTTCACTTCGCTGTTTGGTCCCCGTTTACGTGCGCCACCACGCCGGTTAATTCACATTCGATTCATCTATTTCTTTTTTTTTATTCCGTGTCGAACCGAACCGAAACGCTTTCGCATATTTGCATATTAGTGCTTCTGCGTTTCTGCTTCTCAAGTGTTTTGGAAGTCCGCGCGAAAGGACCAAGTCGCCCGACCGATTTCGAGTCGCCCTTCGCGGGTTGCAGCCAACGTTAGCGATCAGCGGATCGGAAACCGGTTTTCCTCCGCATAGCCAACCGACTTCCCCCTTTCCAGATGGTGGCGAGTGCTTCTCATTCAGAGGGCTCTGTGCCGAAATCAACCCCGAACCCCTAGACCGAGACTTAACCCCTGTGCGGTGCGACCCTGTGCGAGGCGAAGGACCTTTGTGCGATCTTATAAGAACAACTGAGTGGACTGCTTCAATCGCAATGAAAATGGCGAAAATTGCACAGTCAGCGGAAAAGGGACGGCGCACACAATGTCCTCGATGTATGTACTATGCTCTGGGTGTAATTTTTGTTTTCCTATTTCAAAACTAGTACGAATATCCCAATTGATTCCTGCTCCAAGATCTCGAGCTCCCACCACCCAACTTTTTATGGAAATCCCCACACACACGCGACAATGCGAGTAAAGAATTGAAAAACTGGCGAACAATACACTCGTCTTCTTTATGACAAGTATCCTGGCCCTTGTCCTCCTCACTCTCCCCCTCCTCCCCTCATAGAGTTTTTTCCCTGTTTTCCCCAGTTTTCCACCGCCGAATGTCTTTGGCTGCTTCTTACGTGTTGGGCCCCAGCTGTGAGCAATCGCAGCGAATGCTTCATAAAAATCTAATATTTATGATTTGGGGAAAGTGGGAGAATGCGCTGAAAAGTTGACAAGACCCGAAAAAAAACCATTTTACGCCAGACAAGAAACGGGGGAAATGGGGGAGCTGGAAAATTTCTTAATTGCTCACAAGTTGCGCTGTTTTTCTCGAGGAGACACATTGTTGTCTGTTCTGCTCCACGATTAATTGGTATGACGATGGAGCACAGAAAAGGTCACTTAATGGGCTTTCGATCGAGGACCCAAGTTGTCCCAACCTTTTCATTGATTGGATACCAGAAAAACAAAGATGAGGCACTGCATCCCCCATGTCGCTAGCTGTTACACTTGAATGCTTTATTTGTCATCGACCGGGCAACGTTTTTTCGCCCACTGTGCCTGCAACAAAGGGATTTTTTCCAAATTAAAAACAGCGACAGTGGAATAGGAACCTTTATACTTTCCCAATACCCCCAAAGTTTAAATTGTTTGCTCATGATTGCATATTTCAGCATGGTCTGAATAGATTATCCAATGTGATCCTAGATGCCATAGTCTCACGAGCTAAAAAGCCCCTAGTTTACTCCCCATCGGAATTGTGCATCGCAGATAGTCATCGTATATAGAAAGCTCATATATGTATAGATAGCAAGAGCCATTTGAAGTTTGTGGGCTTCCCATAATTAAAGCTATCTTTCTTTTTGGCCCCCGGCAGGCAGTCGGTAGTTGCCTAATGAATTGAGAGGGCCTGAGTGGAGGGAGGCCACATGAAGCTACATTGTTGCTCGGCCCGATCGGAGTGGGAACTGCTAATCCAGTGAAGCGGAAAAGGCAAAATTTGCACCCCCGAAACAGGGAAAACAGAGGAAACTGGGGAGGCAGTCGAAAATTTGAAGAATAAAGAATACGTATAATATCAGGCCCATTACTTGCCCGGCGTCACAAGCAGTTGGCGTTGATTCCCCCCCAAGACTTTGACTGGCTTTTAATTCTTTTTCTTTTTTCGATTGGATTGGATTGGGTTGGGTTTGGGTTTGGGCACGGCACAAAGCAAAATGAGGAAAGTTATTGAGTCGCGGCGAAATATAGCAGCGCATTTCCATTATTTTCATTCGTAGCCAGACTTGGCCAGTGCTCCATCTCCAGCTCCGGCTCCTGCTCCGGCTCCTGCTCCGGCTCCTGCTCCTGCATCCCAGAACCTGCCGCCTGCTCCTGCAGCGAATGCCCCTCCTGGACATTGTTTGCCTTTTCGCTTGGCTCGAGTGCAGCTCTTGACAATGTCGCAGCCCAGTCGAGCTGAAGGAGCGGAGAGAAAGCAGCTGTGAAGCTGGAAAATATCAACGTTTTCGGGGGCGGGAAACTCGTAGATTTCTGCGAGGTCGGTAGCCATAGCGACAACCTTCCACTGCCAGTGGCAGACGACATTTGGCGGGGAGCTCCGGAAGGCGGCTTTGAAGTGCTGGCCAAGTGCTCTTGAAGAGGGAACCAGCAAACAGTGCTATGGCCTGTCCTGTCCTGTCCTGTCCCACTGGCAAACGGCTTTTAGGAACCTTAAAGAGCCCACAGAACGTGTGGGTGGAACGCAGGTTGTGCGTTAGTTTTGAGTTTCTGGCCCGAGTGCCAAATGCCCGCAGAAAGGTTTAAACGCTGCAGAGTGTAAGGGTAAGCCCAAAGTAAGCAGCTTCCATAAATTTCGCTATACGAGAATTACCGAGAGGAGGAAAGTGTAGGAAAATGTAAGGAAAACAGAGCACAGAGCCCAGAGCCTGGCTGCAAGTCGCGTCAAACTTTTATCAGGAGCGCGAAACTTTTGTCTTACTTTATTGTCTGGCAGATGGCGTGGCAAAGTTGGCTCACTGCTTTTTTCAAAACTGATTAAGTTAAGCCGATCTGCAAGCGGGCAACATGATGGATTCCCCGAGAACGCATCAAACGGTGTCTGCATTACAAATCAGTGCCAGCGGTGAGGCGGCGGACCACCACCTCCTTGCAAATTGACCGCATATATAATGGGAATAATGCGGGAATAATGCGCAGTTATAATGGATAACCTGGCTTGATAAACCTGGCAGATAAAAACATCTTCTGCCGCCCCAAAGGGATGTTTCGCACTAAAGTATGCAGCACATGAGTTGTGGAGAAGGGGCGCTAAGAGTGGCTCTTTAATTAAAACAATGCACAGACATCGTCATTCGCATTTATGTGTCGCATTTTATGATTCGCAAGTCATGCCAAGGAACTGCGGGTATATGCACGATGTGGCATTGCCACGAACAAAAGAGCATATGACTTGGTCGAGCTCAGCAGACACATGTTCAAATTCTTATCGAGCTGGAATCATAATGTAAATCCAGCCGTGGAGCAATAGGTATCTGCACGTCGAGATCACGTGCTGCACTGCTCCGCTGTTCCGTAATTTCTGTTGCATGACGGAGCAGTTGCGAGGTGCTGGCTAAAGCAGGGGGCAGGGAGCAGGGGCATAAACCGAGCAGCTCCAGCAGCAGGCATCCTTCTGGAGCTGCATGAAGTTGTCATGTAACTATGCACGTTCCGGTGGGTTCCCGGGTGCTGTGAGTCTTGCGCATTTTTAATTTCAAAGCTGCCAAAACATGACGCAAATATTGACATTGACTGTAATGGAAAAATCATTCGCAACGGACTTGCTCCTCGCACCACAGAGGCAGCTTTGCCCAGGAAGACGCTATCCGTGTGGGGGGATTAGCTGAAGGATCAACGCACGGAAGCAGATTGTGGAGACTAGTTACAGGGAGTACATCGCAGCTCCAAGGTTCAGGAACTTGTTAGTCCCGATCAGGTGGATACTCATGTTGTGACAATAATGCGTAGCAGGTGCACAAGAAAATGGAATCTGGATCTTCATCTTGGCAGCGAACAGCTCAGTAGACTGCAAATCAATTTGCCGTTCGGTTTCTCCTCCATGACCAAAGTCGATGACTGGAAGTAAAGATATGGAGAGCGTTGGAGCGCTGCAACCAACGATATCCAGCGTATTTTGGGGGAGCTCTTGGCGTGGGGGAGTGCTGGATTGCCGGAGTGGGTAGCACCAGATAGCAGATAAGTGTCAGCTCTGCCAGACTGTGGGACGACTGCAGGAGGAGGCACGCGCCACGCCGGGGAAGGGGGGAAGTTGGGAAGATGGGAAGATGGGTATTTTCATTCATTTTTTCGGGGAACGAGGGCGGCAACAATATTTTATGGAGTGTTTTCCTGAGTGGCTCTGCTGTATTCCTCCGCTCCGCTCCGCTCTGCCGTGCTCTTGTTCTCCTCAAGCGGCTGCCGCTTTGTTGACTATAAATAACAATGGAATCATGACTCCAAATTAAACGTTGCAGGGGGAAAAGGGAGCGGGGGAAGGGCCACTGCGATAAGGCCAGGGAGCAGGAGGCTGTTTGCCCAAGAAGTTGAACGAAGCGCAAGGAACGGAAAAGTATATGTACATACATGTATGTATACAGAGAAAACAAATGCAGTAGAGGAAGTGGCCGAAATCCCAAAGGGGGTGGACTTTGTTTGAGTTGTGGCTCATTCTGAGGTGTATCAACAAATTGCCCGAGAAGGGCAACGAATTAGTTCTCCGGAAAGATTCCCGATACTCTGGGACTACACAAGTCACCGAATTCGCTTTCATGTGGTATATAATAGAGTGAGCTACTGCGCTTAATGCTCAATTTATATGGAGCATTTGCCAAAGTTCGTATACTCATATTCAAGACATTATTTCCTCGTCAGCCAGAGCCAGAGCCCTTCAACAGCAACAGCTTCTGCATTATAGGCAGATTAATCATCGTTACACTATTGGCTTGATAGAGGACACCCACTGGGATGACCCTTTCAGCCAGCCAGCCAGCCAAGTGACTCACTTCGCCCCTTCCGGCTCAGTCTGGCCATAATGGCGGAGTGTCGTTAGTCATCTGCTGAGTAGCAGAGTAGTGGAGAAGGAAACCCCACTTCGGCCGCCCAGCTCCACTTAATTGCGTCTGCTCATTTAGTCATAAAACCCGGATGCAAGCTTGGCCAGAGAACGGAGCAATACGGAGCGCCTGTTGGGGGAGCAGCTGCTCATTGCATGTGGATAGACGGAATGGAGGGACACACACACTCTCACTCCACTTTGGCGCAGCAAATTCAATTCAAATTTTATTCAAATACTCGCTTATTCATTCATCTTTTTATCGTCTTGAGCTCAGCTTTTGGAATTTATTTTATTGAGCACATTTTTCTGGCAGCTTCCACCCTGCCATTTGCCCATTTGCCCAGTTGCCCATTTCGAAAGCTCCTTCTCGAGGTCTTCGCTGTGCGGCATAATCCGATTGTGCGTAGGGGCAAATTATTGTCGGGGATTTCTGTGCTTCTCCTTTATAGTATTGCCTCAGAAGGGAACTTGCGGCAATATGTGCGATTTATGCTAAGTGGCAGACTCCGCACTACGAGTATTTGCGTTGGGGGCTATGCCCTGTGCAGCGGGCAATAAACGTGTCATTCTGCAGCAGAATAGAACTCCTAAATTTGCATTTTGTGACAGTTGCAGTTGCAGTTGCAGGCTGCCTTGTTAAAGTCTGTCGTTGAGGGTTGGACATTCGAAAGAAAGCCATTCGCAAGCAGTTATCTTGTGTCAGATATTTCGGGATTAAAACACATGGGTAAACAAATGGCATATGTATTTAAGTTAGAATCAAACTTGGATAGTGGGTGCTGTTTTGCTGTTCGAATGGCAGCTGTGTGTGAGGTGAGGGTGCTCCACAGCTTGCCGCATCACATAAAACAATCCCAAGCGCCCTCCCACTGCAGATCGCAAATCCTGCAACGAAAATGGCCAGGATTTGGCTGTCTGGCTGACGGGACGCAGATACCCATAGATTGGAAAGCAGCTGGGGCGTCTGCGAATCTAGCAAACGCATGTAGATAAAGTCAACTTACTGTCTCAGCGCCCGTTTTTACCGACTTCGATTTGTTCTTTGTTTGTTTTTGGGGCTCAAAGTTTCGCACGCCTAAATGCCGGCAATTCATTCGATTCGTTTTATGGCGAAAAGACTAGTAGAGATGGAGGAGCCGGGGAGCCGGGGAGCCGAGAAGCAGCCAAGTTTTCCGTGTCTGAACTTTGCTGTTTGGGCCATTAAACAAGACATTGCCAACGGTCCTTTGGCCTCGAGATTTCGTCTTAGCGGTTTAGGCGCAGCCCGATTTCATGGCTCAAGTTTCAGGAAACTTGCTCGCTTCTCTGTGATTTTCCCCTTTTTTATGCGTTTAAGATTTCAGCGCTTTACCAACTTCCACTTGCAGCTCGGGCGATAGTTTCCCTGCAAGTTTTTGGCCAGCCAGGATTTTATTCACCCGTATTTTTTTCCTTTGTTTTCCGCCACCCGAACTTGCATACACTTTTTCCAGCATTTGCACTTTGCATGTCCTTAACTCTTGTCTATTGTACTCCGCCTCCAACTCTTCGCATCCTCGAGCTGCTGCACATGGCGTATCCCATTACCAATAAGCAATCTCCTCCCAGCTGCTGGCTTGGCTCACTCCCTGACAGCCATAAACTTTGGTCCTATAGATAGACCAGAAAAGCTGGGCTTAAGCAACGGTGTGGGAGAGTTCCAGGCGCAGGACTGGCGGGGCTTTGACCGCTTTTAGAAGCAGCCTATTTTTGGCAGTCCGTCCACTTTTAACCGGACGGCCATCTAGTCACACGGACATGTGTTCACATGTATTGGCCATAAACCTGGCCCCTTTTTCCAGTCTAATCACATTTCAATGAATCAATTGACCCATTTGCGATGCACAATCTCAGCTGGCAACTAAAAATGCATTCGGAGGCGCCACTGATGTACTGGGAGGTAAGCCTTCTGCTAGGGAAGGGAATACAATGTGGCACCTTCTTGTTTTTCCTCGAGAAAAATCCCTCTGCTTCTATTGCCTCTGCCTTCTGCTCATCCGCCTTCCTTATCCCCATCGGTTGCTCCACTTCTTAACCCTGTGACCCTTTCCACCCAACAGCGAACACCCACCACCCTCCATCCTCCACCCTTCCATGGTTTCCGGCTTTGTTTAGGTGTCAGTGTGGTTTCCTGGCGTGCCAAATGAAGTTATTTCTTTCCTGTCTTCCTGCTGTTCTTCTGCCCCGTGTTCTCCGTGGCAGTTGCATTACTTGCAAATTGTTGTGTAACCATAAAAATACTTATTTCCTGGGGCGATGGCATGTGCCGGGCTCATTCCTTGGCCATTTCCACAAATACTGCCAGTGGCATTTTGCTATTTTCTGTGGAACTGCAGTCGGGTCGCCACCCTGCCATCTGCCCCTTAATTACACAAGTTCCTGGCAAGGCAATAGGTGCAGAGCAGGATGATCGAACGCCCTCTGCAGGTGTCCGTCCTAATGGTTTAATGTTGTATACTCGTATAATATAAGTAGAGAGTATCTGTCTCTTCCACCAGCAGCCGCTAATCCCTTGGGTGGCGTATATGTGTAGCTATTAGACCCTGTCCTGAACTTGGTCGGGACTTGGTGTGAATTTAATTTAATTTGGAAAAGTTTGCAACTCGAGTAACCGCTTTCCTTTCCCCTTGCCTCTTTTCAGGTGCGTGCCATGGAGCAGCGGCTGAGTGAGTGGCCCAAGCCACCACCCCAACAAGCTCAGCATCCGCATCCGCACTCACACTCGCATCCGCACCAGCCAATCCCCAGTCATCCGCAGGAGCAGCAGGCCAAGAACAACTGCTCGCCCAGCCATCAGACAGGTGGAGGTGCGGCAGCAGGAGCAGCAGGATCAGGCCAACCGCCCATCCAGGAAACTGAGAAGACCATCACGTCCCTGGAGATCCAAGTGGAGGAGCAGAGACAACTGCGACTGCACGACGCGCGACAAATCGAAGCCAAGGCGGCCAAGATCAAGGAGTGGGTAAACAACAAGCTCCGCGATCTCGAGGAGCAGAACCAGCTGCTGCGCGAGCAGAACGTCAAGTGCAATCAGCAGTTGGAGTTGCTCAAGAATCACATAGCCAATCAGTCCCAGCGGCACAGCATTGTAGGTCCAGTGCGGAACAGCCTGAGCCTAGACGTCCAGGATTTCACCGGGTCCGGTTCGAATCCTGAGCACCGCAGGAGAAGCGAAAGCCTAGATCCCCAGGAGATCATTGGCCGACCCTTGACCAGCTCATATCCCCATCACCAGCACAGGAGAAACCTTTCGATGGAGCCGCAGGAACTGGAACGCAATCTGGTGGCTGCGGTAGACGGGCTAACCCTGGCACCACTGTCCAGCATCTCCAGCAAAGCGCCCGGAGGAATCTCCACTGAGTCTGGGCAAGTTACCAGGCCCGACAGCTCCGATACAGATACTGCCCATGACTATGCAGAGATCTACACACCATCCTGCGAGAAGCTGCCCGCCTGGATGAAGAACAACCCGGCTCTCATGGCTAGTGGTGGCAATTCCAGTACCACCACAACCACCACCAGTGAGCTGGGTGTGCCACGGCCTCCGACGCCACCGCTGCATCGGTTTCCCAGCTGGGAGGCGAAGATCTACCAGGTGGCGAACGATGGGCTGGCAGGTGCGGGAACGGGAACGGGAACGGGAACAAGTACCGCGGAGAGTACGGCCAGCCAGGAGCCAGATATTCAGGACGGCATGGGCACCAATCTCTCCAATGGCCGGCGGCATGGTCACAGTCATGGATCAGGAACTGCAACCGGCACTGGAACCGGATCCGGATCCGGAACCGGAACCGGTGATGGACACGGTACCCTGGGCAGCACGCCGGGAACTCCGCTGCCACCGTCGCGGCAACAACAAACCGCCAGCGGCGGCTTCTGTGATATATCCGTGCCCGTCTACGCAACCGTAAAGGGCCGAGCCTCGCAAATCCGCTCGATGCCATTTACGGGCGATTCGAGCGACGACTCCAGTGACGGGGAGGACCATGCGGTTATGCTCACCCACCACTCGCACAACTCCTCGAGCACGGACAACACGGAGACCTCCACCTCCGGCAGCGCGTCGAGCCCCTCGAAGAGCCTGAAGACTTCCTCGAGCCTGAGTCCGGCCAAGCGAAGTGGTTCGGAGAGTCCCAAGAACGCGAAGGCGCGTGGTATGTGTCATCTTTGTTTCATTTATTGTTCTGCACAACCCTGTCGGGCGAAACGCCAGCGTAGTGTTGCCCCCATTAGAACGTGGCCCTCTGCTGGGCTGCGCAACCTTTGAGCTAACACAACTCGACGCACCAACACCAATTAACACATACATACCTGAAGTAGTAACTCTTAACCTCCCAGCTCCTTGCTTCCAAATCCCAAGTACCCTTTGAAATTATAGTCTTAGAAGTACTATGAAGTTCCTGCAGCTCGCCAGGAGCTCATCCCAATTTGATATCCCGTCCCGTATCCAGTTTATAGCTTGCCTGCTATTCTAGCTATCCCCTAGAAGACATCCCGAAATTATTGAAGAAACTAATTGTGCGTGTTCTAACAACTTGCGATTCTAACTACTTTTGCCATCAATCAACCATTGCCAACCGAATAACCAAATAACCGCCATCAACCCATCCACCGCAGTCCACACCCAATCACGCACACCCGCCACGCTCTCCAGCCACATTAACCAGCATCTCCAACTATCGCCACACCAACACCACCACCACCACACACTGTCCCACCAGAGTCATAGCCACCAGCTACCAGGGGCCTTCTCGGTGACGCCGTCGAGTGGACAGTTGAGTCTGCCACGCTACCACGCCCACGCCCATGCCCACGCCCAGGCCCACGCCCATGCCCTTCAGCCCGGCAACTTCCCCACCCCTCTCCAGCACATGCGAGGCACAGTAATTTCAGATCTCTCCTTTGAATCAGGCCTCTCGGATGACTATGCCTTGCCCCCCGACGCCGTATCAGAGTCCACGTGCATGGATGCCTCGATGCCATCGCTGCTTATGCGTCAGTCCTACGTGGATTCGCCCAGCAAGAAGATCGAGTCGCTGGAGAAGGTGAGTGAACTGCCCATGCCTAGAGTTCCATTGTGTGACCGCTCACTGCTTTTTAGATGGGTCACCTGGCGAAGCTTGGTGGCAAGTTGAAGACTTGGCGCAAGCGCTGGTTTGTTTTGAAGAACGGCTCGCTTAACTACTGGAAGAGTCAGCACGACGTGCAGCGAAAGCCACAGGGTCAAATCCAACTGGATGAGGTCTGTCGAATCAATCGTGCGGAGGGAGCCTCCACCTTCGAGATAGACACGGGCAAAAAGGTCTACTACCTCACCGCGGACTCGCACGCCACTATGGACGACTGGATCCGGGTGCTCCAAAACGTGCAACGAAGGAACGCCACCAAGCTGCTGCTCAGTCGCGACGACCAGAAGCCCACCGTGCAGGGCTGGGTGACCAAGGTGAAAAACGGCCATCCCAAGAAGTGCTGGTGCGTGCTGTTGGGCAAGATGTTTCTCTACTTCAAGGCTCCGGCCGAGACGGTAACTAACCACTCGATAGATAAATGTGTAATGGTTCAATAACCCTATTTTTCTTAACCCTAACAGAATCCCCTTGGCCAGATCAATATGCGAGATGCCCGAGTTGAGGAGGTAGAACACGTCTCTGACTCCGATTCCGAAGAGCGAGAGGACGCCGCCCAGGATCAGGCTAGACTCACAGTTGCCATCTATCCAGCGCACCAGGGACCAACCTACCTGATCCTCTCCGGCAAACCGGAGCGAGATAACTGGCTCTATCACCTAACTGTCGTGTCTGGCGGCGGCCCAAGTGCTGGCACACAGTACGAACAGCTTGTCCAGAAGCTCATGGAGACCGACGGCGATCCTAGTGAGTTTTGCATGCGTAGATGCCACTCACAACACATGGTAACCCTCAATACCTTCCAACTAATTTGCAGACTGTGTTCTGTGGCGCCATCCCATACTGCTGCACACCAAAGACACCATCACGGCCCCGCTTTCCTCTATGCACACGGAAACCATGCAGCCGGAGGCCATCAAGCTCTTCAAGGTGAGTGGGTCCTTCGTAAAGTGAGTGCAGCATTGTAATCCAATGAATATTTCCCACACCCACACACAGAGCATTCAGCTGTTTATGTCGGTGGCGGTGAACCAGCCGGGCATCGACTACCACGTGGTGCTCGCCCAGAATGCCCTGCAACATGCGTTGGATATGCCCGAGCTACAGACGGAAATGATCTGCATCCTGATCAAGCAGACCTCCCGCCACATGGGCCAGAAGCTCAGTGTCGGCGTCCAGGTAAACAAGAAGCTGGGCAAGCAAACGCGCGTAAGTTTTTCAGTTGCAAAGCTTCTTATGTCCTTCAAAAATCTTCCTTCCCTGATCCTGCATCCCCTTGGATATGTTTAGTTGAATGTCCTTGTTTTTTGGTGTAGATACTCCTCCCTAATTCCTCATTAACAACTTGCAATGCAATAACAGCCCAAGAGAGTCTCGCAAAGAGTGCCTCGAATAGGTATACTTTTAACCCAAAGTAGGTATTGCCAACCAAGAAAAAAAAGCTTTGCTTCAAGGAACCAGCTTACGAACGGTTTATTCAAGATATCATACCTAACCATATAGCATACTTAACAATATATCAAACATACATACCCAACACTAACAGCTAACAGTACCTCCTAGTCGTGCATGGTAAACTAAACCTAACTAATCTAATCTAGTCTCTTACTTTCCAGTAACTCGTTTGGTTTTGAGTTTTCCTTTAGTAGCTCAGACAACAAATTTCCCCCATAACTGTCAGAAATGTTTCTGTATGTACATATATATAGCTTTCAGTACGTTACCGTAAAACTTTCTATATCATCAAATGCGAAAGAGAACCAAACAGCTCATTGTATAAAGTATTTGCTGTAAATTTTACAAAACCAACATATGAGTACATGAACCACTAAACCACTAAAATCACTCAAAACTACTGATCAGACATAACCTCAATTACGCTGCCTTTCAATACCCTTTATACTTGCCGGTGATGGCGATTTAAGCTCTACTTGGTTTTGTGTTTCCTCAATGTTTATAAGGCTGTCATGATTTTCCTGCTTCTTCAACCATATAACCTTCAACCTTTTTAATTCGCTTTGGATGTGCTCTATGTCTGTGCCTTTGTGTCCTTTGTATCCTTCGCATTAAGCTTTTTGATCGAATATATCGAAGCAATACCGTTACACAACACTGTCAACAGAAAACAACAACATCAACCACAAAACAAATCAAAATCACCAAATTCACCAAAAACACCACCAATTAATGATGAGTAACAAATTGATCAGAAATGTTCTCTGGCTTCTTTTTTTCTCCATCTTTTTGTTGCATTGCGTTGCGTTTCGAACGTTGCGTTTCCGTTGAATGTGTATAATCGCGTATAATCGAATCGAACCGAACCTCAAATGAACAAAATGTCAAAACGTTTTTCAACACTGTACGAACGACCGACCCCGAAATTTACAGCAACTACTGTTGTGCGCCACCCAAAGCCTATTCACCTGTGATACCCAACAGGCGGGCCATGCCCAAGCCAACGGCAGTTCACCCACCTCCATACAGGTATGCGGGGAAATTTATGGTCTTTCTAACTTAACGTACCTTACAACACCACCTAACGGTCTACTTGCTGTACTGTAACATTCTTTGTTGTGCGAGTACAGTTGCGTTCAGTTTCCGTAGACACTTAGTTGTAACTTTCCTAACCTCACTTCTACTAACTCTACTACTAACTCTACTCGAACCCCCAATGCCGAATCGTATGCGAACTCATTTCTGAATGACACCTTTTTAGGCACCATCCGCCACGCCCATAATCGACTGCAAGAGCAACCCGCCCGTGTACAGCTTTGTCCAGGGCTGGCAGCTCCTGGCACTGGCCGTATCCCTCTTCGTGCCGCGTTCAAGCCGCCTCTTGTGGTACCTCAAGCTCCATCTGTCCCGGAATGCCGATACCAAAACCGAGACGGGCAAGTATGCCGCCTACTGTGAGCGTGCTCTGGAAAGGACCCTAAAGAATGGCGGGCGCGAGACGAAGCCTTCGCGGATGGAAGTGCTGTCGATTCTGCTGAAGAATCCCTACCACCACTCCTTGCCGCACGCCATCCCGGTGCATATGATGAACAGCACCTACCAGGTAAGAGTTTGAGTATTTGAATAGCCAAACAAGATCAGTTTCTCACAGTATTCTGTATTAAACCCACAGGTGGTTTCCTTCGATGGATCCACCACCATCGAGGAGTTCCAGGCCACTTTGGCTCACGAACTGGGCACAAGGGATGCAACCAACGGGTTTTGCCTGTTCAGCGACGATCCTATCGAGAAGGATCTGGAGCACTACCTGGAACCGCTGGCCAAGTTGTGCGACGTGATCAGCAAGTGGGAGACGGCGCTGCGGGAGAAGGGATCAGGCAAGTTCGAGAACTCTCGGGTGATTCAACTTAGCTACAAGAACCGTCTGTACTGGAAGCACACCATCAAGTGCGAGACAGATAAGGAGCGTTTGCTACTCTGCTATCAGACCAATTCCCAGATTGTCCAGGGCAGATTCCCCCTATCCAGAGAGCTGGCCTTGGAGCTGGCCTCGCTAATGTCTCAGATCGACATGGGCGACTATTCGCTCGAGAAGTCAAGGGATGTGGGTGTGGGCCTTAAGGGTCTGGACAAGTTCTATCCGTACCGCTATAGGGACGCCCTAGGTGCCGAGCAGCTGAAAGATGTGCAGGAGCTGCTCGTCTCCAAGTGGATGCTCCTCAAGGGCCGCTCGACCTTGGACTGTGTGCGCATTTACCTCACCTGCTGCCGGAAGTGGCCGTACTTCGGAGCTTGCTTGTTCCAGGCGAAGCCCAGACAGAATCCCGAATCCAACGCCGCCTCGGGAGCCACCCCGGTGGCCTGGTTGGCTGTCGCAGAAGATGCTCTTAATGTCCTCGAGCTGTCCACAATGGCTCCGGTCGCCAGGTATCCCTATAGCTCCGTTATGACCTTTGGAGGCTGCCAGGATGACTTCATGCTAGTGGTTTCCCACGATGACGGCGGAGGCTGTGAGCAAAAGCTACTCTTCGCAATGAGCAAGCCGAAAATATTGGAAATCACACTGCTGATAGCAGACTACATGAATGCCCTGGGACACACGGTGCCCGGCACTCCGCAGATGAACTCTCTCACCAGGAATGGATCGCATCGCTCACTGAGAACCTCCCAACGGCCGACCTTGGGTGGTGGCTCAGCGGTGGCCACCGGCTTCTCTACAAATGCCACCACAACGGCCCACAATACGCTCAACTCGCATGCGACACACACGCTTAACTCAAACCACTCGCACACGCTAAGCAGCTCCCATCACGCCGGCGGCGGAAGTCAACCGGGCACTCTGAGCTCGGGTCATCACCAGCACCACCATATCCAACAGCACCACCAGCCCGATATCCTGAAGAGCACGCCGGATCACCAGCGGATTAAATAGATCTGAGCACGATTACAGATCGAGGATTACAGAAAAGATAATCAAAAATGGAAGAGGAGCGAAGAGAGAGGAATGGGAGCCAGCGAGTTCCAGCTAGAGGATCACACATTGTACATAAACGTGGAAAATCACAGCTAAACAGACATATACAACTAACAGATACATATGCACCAGCCTAGTGGCTACCAGTATGAAACTAAAGATAGAACGATAGAAAGATATAAAGATAGACGGATAGCGATAGCGGTAGAAATACGACTTAGCCTAATCGGCCTGGGATGGACCTTCTTCTCCTTGCGCACCACTCACTAAAGTTATTTTCTAAGCTAACGACGGTACTCGTACTCTAAACCTACTTTGTAAACCGCAGCAGCAAGCATATATATATGTACATACATATATATATATATTATATATTATTTTTTTGAATAGTCCTAAGCCCAGCATACCCGAAAATGGATGCGGTATGTGAAGAAACGAAAACAGAACAAGAATCTCAACGTTTAGATTGTTCCTGTCCTATTTATTTGTATTTTTTTTTGTTAGTTTAAACCAACATACAAGCAACGGCAATGCAAAACACACCTATATGATATGAATTGATATGTTCGAGTGTTATTGCTCTTCGATGCTTTTTAATGAATCTCAATTTGTAATTGTCCCTCCATGCGCGAAACTGCCTTCTGAATTTGTAGATGTCGGAGCCAAGAACGAGAGAAATATAAATATACAAACGAAGCCAAAAAATGAAAACAAGCGAACTAGCATTAGCAGAAACCAATCGAGAAAAGCAAATATTTTTTAAAGAATTTTTGAGCCTAGTGCAGGCAGGACGGCTATCAACCAAGCATCCCCATCTATATCTATACCTAAATAGTTATAGTTATAGTTACGCCCCGCCCGACTTCTATGGTTTCCGCTTCAACTCAAATTTTATAGAGCACGTATTTAATTTTCGAACGCGTTTTAGCCAATTCAGTGTCAGAAATCACATGGGCAAATGCCACTCACCAGAGCTTCAGCAGAATACACGGAACCTAATACACGGAAATCAGAGAAGGCAACCCAACTCGGTAGATCATTACTTTGCCCAGTTTCGCTCCAGTTAGTTATGGCAGACTTTGTCACACAACCCCACAAAAGCATATGCATTCATATAGAGTTATAGAGGGAGCGTATATATGTATTCGGATTCGATATTTAACAAAATTATACACACCAAATTACGATATAGCAGTGTATATGGCAACAGCGCATTTTTTCCTAATTGTAAAGATTTGATATTACAAATTTATATGCGCCGAGACGCAACGAAAACGGAAATTTTGCGAGACGAGACGGGACGAGATGAGGTGAGAAGAGACGTGAGGATCGAGAAATTCATTGGGAAGAATCGTAATCGAAGGCTTGCAAGTGGATATAAACTATATAGGCGAATGTATCACATCACACTCAGTGAATCGAAATATATATAAAGGGAAATTAACGATTAAAACTAAACCAAAACCAGATGCCGTTTCTATCCTTCGGGCTTGGGTACACAGATTCACAGAGCACAGTTGTGTGTTCTCTTTATTAAACAACGTAATTGATTTATTTGCCTTAATTTTATACATATAAATTGCCTAAAACTGTTATTGTTTACTTTCATTTCTTTTCTTTTGTTTTGTTTTCTTTTCTTTTTCTTTGTTTTTTGCGGTGTTCTTGCAGTTTGTATCAATCACCCCGCCGGATTTGGATTCGGATTCGCTATGCAGTCAGTATCTATCGCATGGCGATCCATCTACAATCTAGACATTTATACACACACACATACACACACACGGATCGGCGTTCATAATTTACAGATTTGGGGTCGTCGTCGTCGCCCGACGTGGCTCAAAGGTCGTCTAAACTAAACCCGATTCGTATCAAATATTCAGAAAACCTGCGCAAACAAAGCGAGCGCAGAGCGAAATGAAATGTGAAATGTGAAATGGGAGTTAATAGTTAATGGAATCCCAGACCGTAAAAACGCAAAGGTAAGTTAATATTAGAAGTGAAACAAGCCTCGGTAGCGATGCGTATGCTGGTAGGGGTTTCGCTATTCACTTTTTCGCCTGCTTATGATTCATAAATGTATGGTGTGTGGCTGGTAGCGTGTGTGTTCGTTCTGGGGTACAGGTGTAGGGGTGTACATGTGTACAGGTGTACAGGTGTAGAGGTGTCGGCGTAATCTAAATGTCTTTTGGTCTTGCGTCTTTGACGCTTGACGCAAACAAAGAACGCGCCGCTCCGAGTGGCCAAGGGCCCAGACACGCGGCTGGAACTGCTTGATATTACAGAACCCAGAAGTACAGGATGAACACTAGAAATATGATGCCCACGGCCGCCGCCTTCACGTACATGGACTTGCGGTTGAGCAGCTTGGCGTCCTTCTTGTACTTCTGCGACATCATCGACAGGTTCTGCGTCTTGGTGTCGAGTTCTGAAAGGGAGTAAAGGGTGGTGGGTGAGTGGGTGAGTGGCACAATCAAGCGTAGATAGTCGCTCGGTCTGGAGATAGTTCATAGTTACCCGCCAGCACTGTGCCACGTTGGAGCACGTCGTCAATGTTTTGCACCATGATGCGCTGCACATCCTGTAGCTGTGTGTTGATGCTGCTGATGTTGCGTCTGCGGTCCGTCAACTGCTTTTTCGCCTTCTGTATGTACACGTCGAACTCGATGAATGCGTATGGGCGCGTCACCGAGTTGACCCGTCGTCCGTAGTTGGCGTGGAACTCCTGGGCCAGGTCCTCCAGGTAATTGAAGGCCAGGCGCTTTGAGTACATCTTGTCCACCATCACCAGGTAGCAGACGTCGTTCTCGATTAGGTAGCTGCAGGGATAATGTGGAATCATTTAACTGGGGCGTCCATTGCATCATCCGGATAGGTCGGCTTTTTGCGGATAGTCAGCGTTTCATTTGAGTTCGTTTCAAATGAAGTGAATACTTTATGCTACGGAACTAAATCAACTAGCACTGACTACCCGCAGAGCCGAAAAACCTTTGTCCCTGGTGTGATTCTAAAGTGGCCTTTTATATGCCCTTTATATGCACTTGTAACTCACTGGAATAGGTAGGGTCCGGTCTCGATACTGCTTCGTGCCGGCGAGTGGGTGCCCAGCTTGCGGAAGAGCATCTTGGCCTGGTTTTGGTAGTCCAGTATGCTGCGTCCGCTCTGAAAGTGAAAGTGACTTGGTGACTTAGTGACTGACTTAGTTGCGGCAGCGAAACGGAACGGAACGGAGCGGATTAGAAAGTGAAGCACACGGCTAGGCTACCTGCTCGTCATCCTGCATGGTGCCCACCAGTGGCAGGCCATCGATGACTCTGGCTATCATGGTCAGCAGCGCCATGGCTTCTGCTGTTTCTGGTTACGATTGCTCGCGTCGCGGGACTGCGTTTCACGTCTTCTTGGCCACGGCTGCACTTTGCCGCCGCCTCCTCCTGCTTCTCCTCCTCCCGTTGGCTGCTACTTAGCTCCGATGTGGCCCCGATGCAGTCCAGTCACCACCAGTGGCTGAAGTTTGTGTCAGGGCGTCCTAGTCGGGTGTAGTCTCGTCGTCTTCGATTTTACAACTCGGCCGATCGGACGGCGCTTGCCGGAGTGCTCCGCCGCTTCCCGGGATTTCTGAATGGACTCTGCCTCGAATCGGGCACGCTCGATGGTACCATGAAAACTGTGTTGCAACGTCGCGGAGTGGCGGAGTGTTGGCGGGTGGCTGGGATCGGATTGAATTGGATTGGGGGGTTTCTGTGGCTGTTTGTTGCAATGTAACCACGTCACCGGTATGTCCGTGGAAAAATACCAAATAGTGGCATATAGGCAGCATACCGCAGAGTGCGAAATCCACCGCGAACGGTCACACTAACGGAAGTCCATTATACCAGTTTTTTGTTTTTTGGCTTTTCGCTCGTTCAAATTTATGTGGAATGATTTATTCAACTCGTTTTGAAACCAGCGCGCCCCTGAAAATGGCGTTTTCGCATTTCCGGGGTTTTCCGCCAGCTATTTTTCCAGGCCCACAGCTTGGACAGCTTGTGCTCCCCCTTAAATTGCGTAAATTGAACAAGGATACGGATAAAGGATCCCCTAAAGTTCTGATAAAAGTATTCTTCAATTCTTGCCTTCAATCCTGAATCTTTCCATTATTCCAAAGCTTTTTTGAGTTACAACCTGATCCATTTGGTTAATTGCAACCAAACTGTGAATATATTAATTCGAATTTAATGGGACTGGGACTGGGACTGGAATGGCGAGCCTTGGAGTTCGCGCCTTGTGGAGAAAGAGCCCATTCCTGTTTGCCAGCTGAGTGAATTGAGAGAATTAACCAACATAAATCGGAATCCCTGGCACGCCGCGCCACTTTCGCAGCCTCGACTGCTCCAGCTCCAGACGGTTGCGCAATCCGCTCCAAATCCGCTGGCGCTGGCGCAGATGCCGGAAGTGGACCGCCCAAAAGTCGGTGACCAAGCCCAACCGGTTCGCCGCAGAGACCATCTGCTGAATGGACATCCACATCCATCCCAGTCGTGGCCGGCCCCAGAAGGAAAAGTGGTTCGCCCGCGAAACCGGACTTGGACTTGCACTTGAGGCAGGGACCTAACTACATGGTACTTGGCGGTGGAAATGGCGATGGAGGTGGAGACGGAGTTGCGTGTGCGTTTGAAGTGACCACCGGACCAATCTTTACACTAGGAAAATAGTACAAACCCAAGGCGAGTTATTCTATTGTATTATGAATCGGAACCATTCACGTTTCTGCACATTCAAAGGAATTAGAGGATCAGTTTTTTATTTTAAAAAAATGTGATCTCAAATCAAATGCATTGCAAGTAACTTTGCACCCACCGAGGATTGCAGTCGACCTTTTTTCACCGTGTAATCGCATCACCCGCAGCGAAATGCGTGCGCTTCCGTTTTGCTCGACTTGGCCTCCTTCCTCGTTCCTCGGTCCGTGGGAAGCAGGGAGACCCATGTATATATAAGCCACTGCTCCGCCTAGAGGCTCCACAATACAAAGTCAGTCATGGCCGGGTCAGTTCGTGCGGCGCTCCTGGGTCTCCTGCTGCAGATCCTGTGCAATGGGCTAGCTGCTCAGCAGCTGCTCCTCACGCGTCCCCAAAGGAGCCTGTTCGAGGCTCCGCTGGGTCACCTCGGTAGCCTCGGTCACGTGGAGCAAGTGGAGCACCTGCCCTCTTTGGGCTGGAATAGTGTTGGCGCCGGACTCGGACTCGGAGCGGGCGAGTGGGGCTACAGCCCCGTTGGCCTGGGCCACATGAGCAAGGATGAGCTGCTAACCCTGCTGGAGGCCTGGAAGGAGGTGGAGCAGGAGTCGGCCACGACAACGACTGCGCCGCCAGCAGATGCCACCACACGTAGACCAGCTCCACCACCACCACCACCACCACCGCCTCCTCCTCCACGACCCATTCCCATACCCGTGTCCATTGCAATGCCTGCTCCGGGTCTTCCGAGCTTTCCCCAGCCGCCCTCCGGAACTCCCATTACAGTGAGGCTCCCGGCTTTCGTGCCTGTTCGTCTGGCTGCCGTGTTTACTCCGCCTGCCGGTGGTCAAGCTGGTACTGGTACTGGTGCTGCTCCGCCTGCTGACGGAGTCGGAGACGCTGGAGGAGATGACTTGGCCACCGATGACGCGTCGGATGACGTGCCAGATGACGGCGCCACTACCCGGCTCTTCCGCTTTATGCCCATGCCAGGTGCTCGAACCAGGCCGCCATCCAATCTACAGCCCAGGCAGCAGTTTGTGGTGAGGAACACCCTGGACAGCGTGGATGCGGGCACTGCTCCTGTCAGGCAGCAGGTTAAACCGGAAGTCCAGCCCAAGGCGCCTACTCCTCCCTCCATTCCCAAGCTCCCGAGCCACCCAACTCCCTTCTTCCGACCCAGGTAAGCAGATACGAGAGCGACAGAAGTGGTCACCTTGCCGGCCAGCTCATTCCGCTCTATCTTGCTCCAGGTTTGGTGTGCCACCGAGTCTGGCCAACGCCCGCTTCGAGCTGGTGCCCTCCTCCCAAATCATCGGCGACTGGCGGGAGTGATCCTGTGCAGCACCTGACTGATCCACTGACCAAAACAGAGTACCTTCCGAGGAAACAACCAGGCTCGCGCTTTCGAAGGAGGCTGCCTTGCTAGACTGTTCCCCCTGTGTCCCTCATATACTTTATTTTACTGTATTATATTATTTTTTTGTGCCCAAATACAATATGCAATCAGTCATAGATTAGCTAAGACATACTAGGATAGTCGTTTGTACTGCTCTCGTATTTAAGTAAGCTGCCCAGGAGGAACTATATTAGGCCAGAGCAATCTGAATCTATTTCACAATCGGAGTTCTCCAAATTCCGAAATAGGATTGAACTGACTTCAATCACAGGTGAATGTAGTCTCACTTCACACAAGCTCCGATCAGTTTTATACGTTAGTCTACAGTTTTTATATAACAGGGACGGAAACCTGTATCAACAAATTGATGTCTAGACTCGGAAGATATTCTAAATGTTCTGCTCCGCATCGTTTAATGCACTCTGCGGCGTGGGAGTGCCACGTCCGAACTTCCAGCGCCTAATTGAATACGTCGAGCCGGAACAGGAGAAGGAGGTCAAGGTGGAGACGGAGGTCATGGTGGAGGAGGAGGTCAAGGTGGCGAATCCGACGAAGCTGGTGTGGCGCCGGCAGCAACTGAGTACCGGTTTCCCGCCCAGCGAGATGCGCATACGCTGTCCAGGGGCCTATGTGCTCGCCACCGTCGTGGGGGTGAATCCGCAAACCGGACAACCAATCGCCCAGGGTGTCACTTATCACCGGACCCTGTTGACCGGACACTGTAGGCCGCATCCGTCGGTTAGTCGGCGACCCAAGCTCATGGACATTCGACAGGTACGCCTAAGTCGGGAGTGCTCAGCTAAGAGGAAGGTCGTTTGGAAGCGTCCTAGCATCAGCCGTGGCCGTGTTCCCCGCAGGGTGCGTGCTCAGATGGATTTCGCTAAGCAAATGGCAAAGGAAGGAAAGCCTTTGCATCGCACTCCGGTGCACCACACGGCTGCGCAGACGGAGAAGGAGCAGGAGAGGAGGAAGCTAACTCATGACAAGGCGACCTCCGTGGCCAGTTTCTTCAGCACAAGTATTGCAAACCGATCCGCCGAAGAGTACATGCCCATAAAAGAATCGTTAGTCAAAATCGATTCCCTCTCCGGAAGTGCATACGTGCTCGACCTTGAGCTCAGACGTGTGCTGACCAAGTACAGGGTGTCTGCCAGCCAACTGTCCAAAAGACTGCATCTCCTTGTGCTGGACGAGCTACCCGACAGCCAGGTGGAGGAGGGCAGCACCCAGATCGCGACCTCCAGAAAGGCCAGTACAACGTCTCAGGCAAAAACGCTGAATGCTCGTGAGGATGGGTCAACGCAAGCAGTGGATAACTCCGATTCCAAGAGCTCCAGTCTGGCCACCGACTCCCAGGAAAACCACGAACTATCCACGGCGGCAGGTCTCACGGCGGCATTCGTTCGGCGACAGGAGCTGTTCCAGCTCCTGGCCAAGAAGCGATAGCCGTGGTGCAGGGAAGGGCGGCACGTTCTTTAAATTTTGTAGTGAATAAAGTATGTATGCATGTTTTTAAGTGGTCCGGAAAGAATTTTTGCGAATTTCAACCAAATTGAATGCAGTGTTTAAATTCGCAGCTATCGATTACTAAGAAGTTGGCAGCGGCAGCGATAACTATCGTCTATGTTCAATGCCCTTGAACGCTGACCAACACTGAAGCACGTACACATGCAAATGCCATTGTAGGTGTATTTCCACTAGTACGTTTTCATTGGCATGTGTACATTTTCTCAATTATTTCCTTCTATTCCAACTAAAGTCTCCCACTTCAGGCATGTAATTACCTAACACCGTGCATACTCGCCAAGCCCTTTAGTAATACCGCTCCAGCACGTTTAAATTGGGCGAATGCGCGCGTTAGTGTGACCGCGGGCCACCGCTGGCGAAATACCAGCCGCTAAACATAAAATCCATTCATTTATATTAACGTGTCAGACCCTGGCTATGCAGCCCAATCACAAAATCATAAAGTAGTAGCAAAAAAATTAGTTTTCCACCCGCACCAGCCACAGTCCACAGTCCATACCCAGGGCCACAACGCCCGCGCAGCCCCAGAAGTGGATAGTTCGAACGCGGAGTGGATCAAACACACCTGCACGACTCGACCTGTCAAGTTTTCCCGCCTTTTCCACGGCGATGGAGTTGTAAATTAGTGCTTTTATTAATGTGTTTTAATCAACAACCGTGGCCGTGGTGTGGTCCTGGCTAATCGTAGCATCGCAGCGCTGTTCGCTTTGTCCCTGGTCTTGTCGCCTGCTCTTTTGTTGTGCTCCCCCGAGGAGGGTGTATCGCGAACACACACTCGCACACACACACAAACACACTCGCCCGCGCACACAAACACACACGCCCAAGTCGTTTCGGCGGGAAAGTTCATTATTTATGTAATTTAGTGTAAATTCTCGTAAAAGCCAGCAGTTACATGTCCGCGAGGAGCGCGGCGGCCAGCGCAGCACACACCGGCAGCCACTAGGAGAAGTCAGAAGCAGCGCAAGGCCCGCACACCGCCCACAGCGCACAGCCCACCGCCCATCGCCCACAGCAGCGTTCCGGTTGCTAGCCCCTACTACGGCGACCCCGTCTCCGCCCGCCGTCTTCAGGCTGCGGCAAGAAGCAGCGACCGCCGCGGAAAGCATCCGCAAGCAGCCGGGCCAGGGAAGTCACCCGCAGCGATGAGCGAGCCCGAGCCCCAGGAACTGGGCGCCGAGGTAGTCAGCGGATCGGTAGCGACCAGCGACGACAGCCTGGAGATGACCAAGGCCAAGTATACGAACCTGTGCCGGGATCTCAACATGGACCGGCGGACAGAGGAGCAGGGCTACCAGGCGTTCCACGAGGTGTCCCAGAGGTGCTCCTTGGAGGTGAGTTTCGAGGTGGAAGAGGTAGTGTCCAGTCTAACGCCCTTTTTTGTTTGCATTGCTTGCCCAACAGGGCGAGTCCCTCCACTGGCTGTGCTGCGCCTTGTACGCGGCCTGCCGAAGATGCAGCACACCCACGGTGATTGGCCAGGATGCGGTGGTCAGGGGCAACTGTGTGTCCCTGAACAATTTGCTGCGCTGCTGCCAGATGAGGTGAGTTACCGCAGTTCCTGCCTACAGTTCCGGACCTAACCATTTCAATCATCACAATCCCAATCCGCAGCATATACGACTTCAAGACCAAAATTAAGCAGTGGTGCGACATGGCTAACCTGCCGCAGGAGTTCGTCAAGGAGATCGAGGTTCTGGACCGCAAGTTCAGCATCACATTCACTCTATACAAGCGTTTCTGCACCATCTTCGACATGATCTTCTCGTGCCCGCCCAACGAGAAGAAGCACTCCAAGTACATGTGCGTATATCATCGTCTCAACCTGACA
This sequence comes from Drosophila teissieri, assembly GCF_016746235.2. Classification (NCBI taxonomy): domain Eukaryota; kingdom Metazoa; phylum Arthropoda; class Insecta; order Diptera; family Drosophilidae; genus Drosophila; species Drosophila teissieri. The sequence goes on along the minus strand of NC_053034.1, from coordinate 653,051 downwards.
CAGTGTATGTGAATATAAAGTTTCCCTCTTTGGAACAGCTCGCTGCATGGCAACCACGCCCATGGGAAGTGCTCGTACATCAAGCTGGACGACATCTGCTGGCGCCTGTTCCTCTGCGCCAAGAACCAAAAGCCGAGCAACACCGTGGACCTGGTGACATCCTTCAACCTGATGATTTGCTGCATAGACCTGATATACAACAATGTGCTGGCCGAGAAGCGCACCGATCTCATCAACCCCAAGTTCGAGGGCCTGCCGAGCAACTGGACGGAGCTGGACTTTCGTCACAAGCCGCACTGCATTCTGGCCTACTTCTGTGACATGACCGAGGAGGCTAAAGCCATGAAGGCCACCACCTTCCGCCAGATCATTTCGAGCTTCTTTCAGGCTTCGGTAAGTGTGACGTATGCACTATTGCTTGAATATCAATTAATTTGTTCTGTTCTCAATCCGATCAGACCATCTACGGCAACAAGGACACCATGCTGGGCCTATTGGCTAACGAAAACTTCGAGCGCAACCTCAAGTCCCTCAACATCAGCTACGAGCAGTACGTCCTGAGTGTTGGCGAATTCGACGAGCGCATCCTGAGTGCCTACGATGCGGGGGAGCACACCGCCCTCAACGACCAGTCCCTGCGTCCGCCGGTTACCCCGCTCACCCGCAAGCAAGACCTGCCTGCGCAGACCGCGATGGCCGGCGATAAATTCGAGCCCGTCCGCAACGCCACCAACAACGTGAAGCAGCTGACCGCCTTCGGACGGATCACGGAACCCACGGACTTTGTCAAGTAAGTAGGCCCGTTGCCCTTGTATTTGGGTGTCGAGTTTTCCTGGGTACTATTCAAAACCTGTGCGCGAAGAAAGCTAAAGCTGATTCTCATTTCCCTTATCTGTATGTGCACGGTGTTGTAAACAAAGCTCGTGTTTAGTGTACGCCATCAGCATTTAGTTTACTTGATCGCGGAATCAATCGTGGGAAACAAGCACGAATCGCGAGCAATTTCAGTTGATCCAAGGATCGATTGGATTGAATCCCAGACTGATTTCCATAACTCACATTCTGATATCGCCATGTTTCTCTTCTTTAGGCAAGCTGGCGAGGAGGTAATCACCAAGCTGCTGAGCATCATCGAGGGGATCAAGCAGAAATTCCTCGCCAAGTATCCGTCAACGGAGGCGAGGAGCCGCTTCCGGCTAGCGAAGTCCTTCTACTTCTACCTGCTCGACCAGATCCTGCAGGCGGAAATTCGGAACAAGCCCGACATCGATCTCAAGCGACTGCTGGTGCAGAAGATCTCCCTGGACATCTTCAACATCACGCTGATGGCCTGCTGCGTGGAGCTGGTGCTGGAGGCCTACAAGACGGAGCTCAAGTTCCCGTGGGTGCTCGACTGTTTCAGTATTAGTGCGTTCGAGTTCCAGAAGATCATCGAGATCGTGGTGCGGCACGGCTCGCACGAGGGCTGTCTGAACCGGTCGCTGATCAAGCACCTCAACTCCATCGAGGAGACGTGTCTGGAGCGGCTGGCCTGGGCGCGGAACTCGACCGTTTGGGAAATGATCGCCTCCTTCCCACTGCCGTTGCCCACGTGGCTCCGGGTGAACCTCGATCGCTCCGCCGGCGCTCTGCAGATTTTCCTGCGCAAGGTCTACCTGCTGGGCTGGCTGCGCATCCAGAAGCTGTGCTCGGAGCTGTCGCTCTGCGAGAAGACGCCCGAGTGCATCTGGCACATCTTTGAGCACTCGATCACCCACGAGACGGAGTTGATGAAGGACCGCCACCTCGATCAAAATATTATGTGTGCAATATATATCTACATAAGAGTGAGTAGCACCACAGCGATCTTCTGTCTCTGTCCGATTCGCTGGCTTACATAATGACCTTTTTGAAATGCATTCAAGAAATGCAGCTGAAGACCCACTTATAATAATATAATATAATATCCAACCCGCAGGTAAAGCGAATGGAGGACCCCAAGTTCAGCGACATTATGCGGGCATATCGCAACCAGCCGCAGGCGGTGAACAGCGTCTACCGCGAGGTGTTCATCGGCGACAACGAGGACGGCGAGCCAAAGGTGAAGGACATTATTCACTTCTACAACAACACATACGTGCCGGTGATCCGGCAGTTCGCCATCGACTACCTGAACGTAACGCCGGACGTGAGTGGCCGGATCTCGGACCTGCAGCTCTCCCCGCACCCGAAGGAACGGACCGCCCAGCCCAAGAAGGTGACCCAGAGCCACTCGCTATTCGTGTCGCAGATGTCCAAGAACGAGATACAGCAGTCGCCCAACCAGATGGTCTACAGCTTCTGCCGCAGCCCCGCTAAGGTAAGTAGTTCGGAGCTCTCCACAGCTCTGGCATCGATGAATCTAATCGACTAATCCCCTCGTGCTATTCCCGCAGGACCTTCAGGCTATGAACGAAAAGGTGCGCGGCGGCAAGCGCATGCTCAGCTTTGGCGACGAGCCCGGACTGGGCGGCATTGTGGAGATGAAGCGCCCGCACCTCAGCCAGATCAAGGCCGTCATGGACGACCGGGAACTGCAGTCAGCCGAGCAGCGGCCCGCTGTTCCCACGGAGGAGGGCGTCGGGGGCGCAGGAGGAGGAGAACACGAGACATAGACACGGGGCTTATGGGGGCAGATTAGACTTAAGGCTTTTACAAAAACTAAAAAAAACCACAAGAACTACAAAATCTGGCGCCGAAGGCCGCGCTTTCTACGCACTGGCCCCTCCGGCGCACGTTCGACTATTTTATGATTGTTTTTTTAAATAATAACTCTTTATTTGACATTTTAACTTAAATCCAATTGCAACCAACTATATTAATGCATCCCCTTTTATTTAGCTTAACGCCAGCCAACCATATAAATCATATGCTAACCCAACACTTGGAAATAGTTGTAGTAAATATTTGATCACCACACACATCCATCGGTCGCGGCTCCCCGAAAGATCCGCATCCTGGTGGGCCGCGGTCTCTAAATCACTAACAAATAAACAAATCAAATTAAGGCAATCCACATTATATATAAAAGCTTATATACAAATATACTTTATACAAATTGATATTGTTTGTATTACTTACGGATTTTTTCCTTGTTCCGTCGGTCGCCAAGCAAATTTTCTCCGGTCGAAATTGCCAACTTTACAAGTTCCAGGCACCAGGCGAACAGAAACAGTAGCAAGCGCCAGCTGGCCGCTCAAATTTAACCAAAACAGCTGATCGCTTTTTCATGATGGCCGCCCTGTACGTTTTTCCAGTCGTCATTCGACCAATGGGTAGCCAGCGACGGAGGGGTAACCGTTACTTATTCCATGATCCCGCCCTATACGCCTTTCCAGTCAGCAGGCAACGATCATGTCAGCCTGCCCCCTACGCGAATTTATGTTCGCCTGGTGTTGAGTCACCGAGAATCCACAAATCTTGCACAAAATTTCCGACCCGGCATCATTTTTCCCAGTCAAATTGCTACTTTTTGGGATCCCAGATACCAGGCGAACAGAATCAGCAGCAAGCAGCTGCTGGCAGCTCGAAATCAATTGAAACAGCTGATCCTTTTCATGATGGCCGCCCTTTTTCATGATGGCTGCCATTTCGATTTCTCCAGCTCCTTTTGACCAATAGGAGAGCAGCGAAACCGTTACTTGGGATCTGAATTCAGAGCAGTGATGAGCGACCACGTTGTTCTTGTGTTCGTGTCACGATTTTGGCACGATAGGTTCGAAAGTGCCTTGCATTACATGGGTGCGTGCCGAAATGAAGAGGCACGCGGGCATCTCTATCTAAGCGCCTTTTAAACTGATCAGCTGATTGTTTTGCACGTGCTGATCTTTCTGCGCGCCTGGTGTCTGAAATCAAGAACTTTTGCAATGAGTTTGAAAAATTTCCGACCCGGCATCATTTTTCCCAGTCAAATTGCCACTTTTTGGGATCCCAGATACCAGGCGAACAGAATCAGCAGCAAGCAGCTGCTGGCAGCTCGAAATCAATTGAAACAGCTGATCCTTTTCATGATGGCCGCCCTTTTTAATGATGGCTGCCATTTCGATTTCTCCAGCTCCTTTTGACCAATAGGAGAGCAGCGCATCCGTTACTTGAGAGCTGAGTGCAGAGCAGTGATGAGCGACCACGTTGTTCTTGTGTTCGTGTCACGATTTTAGCACGATAGGCACGAAAGTCCCTTGCATTACATGGGCGCGTGCCGAAACTAAAAGGCACGCGGGCATCTCTGTCTAAGCGCCAATTTGACTGATCAGCTGATTGTTTTGCACGTGCTGATATTTCTGCGCGTCTGGTTTGTAAGATTGAGAAATGATGCAATAGTGTGGTTGCGCTAGGAGAGAATTTATTTTTGGGAGTCCTGGGTTAGGTAGGTGAAAGGCTGGAGCAGGAGGCTCCTACGGGTCCAGCCGGAGTGTGCTCGTGATGAACGCCAAGGCGCAGCGCTGCTGGTTGCTGACCTCCGCCTGCAGACGCTGCTCCAGCAGAGGACTGCAGGTGAAGAGTGAAGCCGACTGCTCGGGAACAATGCGGAATGCGACGCGCCGCCACGTGGCGCGCACCTCCTCCAAGCGATCTTCCTCCAGGTACTCTCGCATCATCGGCAGATCCGAGCTCCTGGCCAGCATCAGCAGGTGGGCAATGGCCAGGCACAACTGCTGCTGGAGTGCATCCCGGTGGTTGTACTCCTCGAAGCTTTCCAGCGCATTGGAGCGCACCAGAGCGTCCAGGAGGGAACGCCATACCAGCGGAAAGTGGGTGCTGAAGTCCTGACGCTGCTCGACCTGCAGCAGAACTCCGGCTGCATTGGTGCGCACTTTGAAGTTGGCGTGCTGCACCACCAACTGGCAGAGGGTGGGGAATAGGATGCCAGCCAGGTGGTTGTTGGTGAAGAAGGCCCTGTGCTTCACCAGGTTTCCGATGGCATAGCACGCATTCCACTTCACCTTTGCGTTGCCCGAGGATTTGACGCAGTCCAGCAGCTTAGACATGGCCACTTGCATCTGTTCACCGTTTCCCAGGGGCTGGGCCTGCAGGATCTGCAAGAGATTCCCCAGGGCACGTACCGCATTGGCCCTGACCTTGTCGTTGTCGGCACAGCTCTTCGTGGCCGCCTGGATGAGGCGTTCCAAAAGTTCGGCGGAAATGCGTTCGGTCTGGTTGGGAATGCCGGCCACCAGGGCGTCACTGATGTTCCCCAGGGCCCAGGCGGCCTTGATCCTCACCACCAGCTGGGAATCACCGATAATGCGCAAGGTCAGCTCCGCTGCATTCTCCACAAATCCCAGATCCGTCCTCAGCGAGGGATGTAGCACGTAGACGGCCATGGCCCGCAAAGCGGCTCCCCTGACCAGTGGCTCCTCATGATCGTCGCTGGCGCAACCGCTTAGGAAGGCCAACAGGGCGGTCCTCTGGCCATCCGGGAGTCTCTCGAAACTAAAGGATCCCATGTTGGACAGGGCGTCGCACAGAGCGCACTTCAAGGAAAACCCGGCGGAATCGTAGGCTTCATAGGTGGCCGGCAGCAGTGTGAGCCAAAAGGACATCTGCAGCTCCCGTTCTGCCGGTTCCGGCAACAGCCTGCCCAGCTGGTAGCCAACGGAGTCCAGGCAGCGTGCGGCGTACAGCTTCACATCAATAGCGGGATCCCTCAGTCCGGCGGATATCACCTTTGACAAACGGACCTGATGTCCTCGCAGCAGGCCTATGTGTGTGGCCATGGCCTGGAGCACCTGGAAGCACTCCAAGCGCACGGTGGATGGCGTTCCCATGCCCTCCAGAAAGCGGAGCACCTGCCGCAGCAGCCATGAATTGCGCGGAATGGATGGGGACACTGTGTGGGTGGGATTCACCACATTTTTCTGCGCTGGTTGCTGCTCCTCCTCCTCGAGTTCCATCTCCGCATCCGAGTCGCACAGCTCCTGGTGGGTTTCTTCTACCGTGGTCGCCTGTTCCATTTGAAGGTTTCTCTGACTAGGAGCCAGTCCTACGGAGCTGGCAATCTCCGGCGTAAGCTTGGATGTGCCCACCAGCATTTCCATGACCAGCAATGCGGACACGGCGACCGGAGGGTCCGCACTCTTGGTCAGTTTTTTCACGTGACCCACAAACTCGTAGACAAAGCCCATTTCCAGCTGGTCAAAGGGCGTGGCCTGCACCAAAACGGCCAAGCACTTGAGGCACTGGGTCAGCACAGGCGGCGTATACTCCCGCTCGAGGATGGCGCTCAAGGTGCGATAAGCGGTCAACACAGAGCTGGCCAGGCTGACGGCAAATGGCGTAAAGTTGCTGGGGCCGCGGGAGCATGCCTGGCTGAGGAATGACTTTGACCCGTACAACAGCTGCGCTCCCACCTGCAAGGCCAGGGCTCGACAACGGGAATTGGTGTCCTTCAGACCATGGAGCAGTAGGTGGCGGCTACCGCCCGCATCTCCGTCGGGGAACAGCACGTGCCAGTAGCCGTACAACGAGCGGCGGGGCAGTTGATTGGTCAGGGAGCTGAGCAAATGTAGAGCGGAGATCCGCACCTTGACCGCTTGCTGTCGGTGGTGCTTGTTCTCTGTCTGCTGATCCGAATCGGAGGGCAGACCGTTCTCAGCCGAGTCTCCAGTTAGGCAGCCGTAGTCCTGGTTACCCATCAGCAACAGACGCTCTCGCGGATTGCCCTCTTGGTGTTCACTGACCGCCTGGCTCCGCTGTTTGGCGAGCGATCGCATCTTGCGCACTTTGTTCTTGCGGCCGCAGGAGCGGGACATCTGGGCGGGCAGCTGGTCTTCCTCTTCCTTCTCCTGACCATAGGCAGCCGACTGCTGTGCGGGCGGCAACTTCCTGGGCTTTAGTTGGGTTTCTCCTTCAGCTCCATACTGCAGGTAGCACTGGACTAGCCCCATTAGTTCGGGCACTCTCTGCGCCGCATAGTCGGGCTGCCTGGTCATCAGCTTCTGAATCAACTGCAGGCTCTGCGCCAGCAGCAGGGGCAACTGCTCCTTGGCGACCAGCCAGCAGCCCTCCAAGTGCATGTTGATGAGCGAGTTGACCAGACCCTGGCTGTGCACGCCCACCTCCGGCGATTCCTCCAGCTCGGCCAGCACAAGTTCCTGGCACTGCAGCAGCAAAAGGGCGGCGTCCATATCTTTGGCTTGCGTTAGTGCGCTCAATCTTGGCCAGAACCCAGACAGTTTCTCCTTCGGCGTCGCTTTCAGCATGCTCAGCATCAAGTTGCCAGCTGCGACGGACGGCTTCGACTCCGTTTCTGCCATTAGCTCTTCCACTAGCAGGTGGGACCTCACCACAATTATCCTCCTGGCCAAGATTAGCTCGTTGAGCCACAGCTGCCAAAGACGCAACAAGTCATGGTGCCCTCTCGCTCGCACGCCAGCGACCAGCTGCTGCAGACGATCCGCCGCCACGCCCACAGGGACGCCGATGTTGTGGTCCAGTTCCCGGACGAGCTGCAAGTGCGCCTGACGCTCCGCCTCGTCCTGATCCGCTCTAGACTCCGCCTCCAGAAGGTCCCGGCGCAGATCCATTTCTATTGTATCGAATGTTTACCTCATGCGATAACGATTACCCGATAACTCACTGCAGGCGCAGGCAGTGTGACCAGGCGGTGTGACCAGTGCTGCCAATGAAAGGCGCCAAGAATTCAAAAAATATAATTATATGCCCGTTACTTTCAAACCAAAAGGCTGCCTTGTACTCGTTGAACAGCAGGGAAGCAGGGTAATTCCCTTGCCGAGGGGTAAACGAAAGAAAAAAATAGTCGAAACAGCACAGTACTTCAGATCTGCTGACTACATATATCAGTCAACTTTGCCCTTTAGAAGCCATTTCCGGATATCCAAGGACACAAATAGGTGCAGGATGCAGGACGACATCTGTTGCTTCAGTTGTTCGCTTAGTTTTGCCCGAACAATAAGAGAATTCGGCTTGTGATTGATGCAACTAAATGCGCAGCAGCAAATTTTCGAACGGACGGACTATCTCATCAGTATTTATATCGCAATCGCTGACTTTGGCGGCGTGCCGCCATCGCGCCCTCTCTTTTTGACCCCACTACCCGTCCCGCTCTGCCTCTGGAACAGCAGCAGATATGGCTTGAAAAGCCAAGTAAACACTTGTTGCTACTTGAGTTTTGACACAATTCGAGGACTGCAAGTGGTTCCGCCCAAGGCGATCTCAAAGTTCCCTGTGTCTGCCTCAAAGGTCCGAGAACTTCAGTCGTCGAAAGGGTCGCTAGTTTCCACAACTTCTTGTGCGGCTCAGGCTCCAAATGACCAATGTATGTATAGATGAACATGATATGTATGAGGAAACAGGCTCAATTGTCAAGTTATCAAGCCTCGTAGCACCGAGTGCACCGGTAATCGCAACGTTTATCTATCGAGGTATGTCGAGTTACGATCTTCAGATAGATTGCCTGCGAATGGAATGGAATCAATGTTTACCCAGATCGCTCCTATTGTTTCTACTATATCGTCAGCGTGGTCGGCGAGTTATGCGAGCAGTGGAAGTGTGTGAAGGTTTTGTATTTGCCTGTTTAGGGCTTTGCAAATAAAAGCAAACAGATTGCGATCGCAGCGCCGTAGGTCATACTGTCTGCCATGATTTTTCCAGAAGCCACTTCTAGCTGCAGAACCAGATTACCTTATATAGTATGCTTGCAGACTTGATAATATCAATGCCTGCGAAGAGGGGATCTGTGTGGCTTTCTGGAATATTAGTTTATACAAATGCAGCAGATTGCGATTTAGACTTCGATGCCAAAGGTCAAATTCCCACAGGTAGCTCAAGCGGAATACGCATACATACAAATACAAGTGTATCAAGTATATCGATTGAGAATTCCGAATTCCGACTTCCGACGGACGGCAGTCGATGTCCAATGTGATAGCCCGCCGACCCCAATTATTTGGACCGTCGCCGTGTGCTCCTCGGAAACCAAATCCGCAATGCAGATAGCGTGGACTCGGATGCTCGGATGCTACACCTCAGCATTGCCATGGCCACTTTGTAGTGGAGTGCCTTTAATTTTAGATCGCTCACTTCTGTAGTTCAATTCGTCATTTGAGATTAGTTCGAGACGTGGGTACATACACACATACACACATACAACACATACAATCGGAAGAGCAGGCGAATTCTGGGGTCAAGGGCGATGTGCAAGTAGTTCAGGCAGACGCATGGTGAACTAAATAGACGTCGCCCAGACGCGATTAAAGGTGATATCAAATTCATTGTTGGACTTGTTGTCAAGTTCAATCCTCTGTCGCACGTATAGTTTCGATCCCTGACTCACCCGACTGACTTGGAAGTCAGAGCTCGGATCGGACTTGGATCGCTTGGATCGCTTGGATCCGGATTTGGCCAAGCAGTTTGGCCACAGCTTGAGCCCCTTAATTGAGAACATGACGCAATGTCTATATGCATCGCTGCAAATGCTGAAAAGATGAGCGGCAAATCAGAACAAAGGCATTGCTCTCCCTCCACGTTTGTTTTCAAGAACGTGCCATCTAATGATAAATCACATCCTAAGGCGATTGGTCAGGGTCTTTCGCCGGCATCAGCAATCTGGGTTTCTACAGATTTCGGTTTTGATTTCTGATTTTGAGGACTACATTTCGTAGAGGGTTCTAAGTCGCAGTTCAGGAATCGTAGTTAGCATGCCCATGTTAAGCATACGATTACGAGTTTCGCCTAGGCTAGCATACTTTTTGGATTACTGGCGCTACGAATATTGCCGCACCCGGTAATTAATTGCAATTACATTCGATTAGCACTCCCCGACCAGATTTACATTCAACCACGTGCTGAGCGGTGTGATCTCCATGGTTTATAGTTGGTATTCCATGGATGCACCACGTCAGGTGCACCGATCATCACATGTCTCCTACAACTGTCGCCTACACAGAACGCAGAAACTCTCCGAGTTTCTCAGGTTTCCTAGGTTTCCCAGGTTTCGAGTTTAGCATTGTACTCAGATTCAGATCTTTGTGTTTGGCGAAGTACCCAAGGCCCGAAATCTGTTTAATCTCAATGTGCTCCGTCGTTTTGTGGAATGTGCAGTACTGGCCGTGTTTATCGTCGACTAGGTGCGCAGATGTAGGTGTACGTCCGCTACATATATTGTATACGGATTACGGATTTGAGGTATGCCGACCACGTCGCTCGCCTGGGCGATGCCGATGTGTACAGCATTTCAGAATCGAGAGTCCGAGAGGTTTTCGGATCGGAATGGGATCTGTTCGGACGACGAGACCAGGGGCTGGTTGCCAAAGGGATTGATCTTCAGCCGAGAAACGTACTTGGAGGCGCTTAGGACTCCAATTCAGGACAGCACACAGTCACTAAAAGCTGTTGCAATAAGAATAGGAGTACAATTATGGAGTAAATTCTTCCCACTTTAAGCAAACTGAGTCTGAAGCCTCCCACCCCCATTGGCACTGCATCTGTGGAGCACTCGGCCTATACTATGTACTCGTCGATAGAGATATGGTGTGGCGACAAATATCGGTGCGGTCGCAGCCGACTGCGCCGCGGACAGCACCTGTTGCTGATAAGAGCTCAATATATATAAGTGCGCCGGCGGGGCGGCAGTTTCCCAGTCGAAGAAACCGGCGAAGCAGGTGACCCTCCCCCTGAAATCCAGAGAAACCCGTGGTACTACTTCGCAGCCAGAAAGGACAGCTGGATAGATGAAGCTGGACGACAAGCAGAAGCGACTGGGCCACGAGCCCCCCAAGTACCTCAACGAGGACTTCTTCAAGGCGGCGCTGGAGGACGGACTGCGGGACATGCGGGTGGACATCAAGAAGATCATCTTCTCCGAGTCGAGTGGCGGCGGCGGTGAGAACTACTGCAGTAAAATCTATAGGGCCAAGGCCCTCTATCGCAGCAGCAAACGGCAGCTGGACGAGGAGCTGGCCCTGATCGTCAAGAGCATTGCCATCACGCCGGCCACCCAGTTCCTCGAGGAGCTGGCCGTGTATCTGCGCGAGAAGATCTTCTACTTCGACGTCCTCGGCAAACTGGAGGTCTTGATCGGCGACGGCTCCAAGTTCGGAGCCAAGTGCCTCTACACAACCCGCGAGCCCATTCAGACGATCGTCTTCGACGACCTCACCCAGTACGGCTACAAGTTGGCCAGCAGGCAGAGCGGGCTCAACGAGGAGCACTGCGTGGTCATCCTCAAGAAGCTGGGCAAGTTCCACGCCAGCTCCATGGTGCTGGCCGAGAAGGTGAGTACTCCATTGGGAGCTTGAACTGCGTACTTTTACCAATCACATCGCATCCAAAAACTTACTACTGCGGGAGTAGACTCACTATCTTAAAATAAGGTGCCAGTATAAAGGATGAATGCTCTTTCCTTCCCCATGATAATCAGCTATGATAATCTCCCACAAAGCATGCGATTTTCATTTCACTACAGAATTGTTAATGGGCATTACCTAATATACAAAAACCACTGTTCAGATGTTGCCTATCAATGGGATTTTTGCTGATCAAGTGATTGCGTCAAATGCAGTCAACTAAATGATTAGTTATAGATTCACATGGAACCTTTGAAGTATAGAATATACATACAACGAATAGATGATGCTGACTAACAATACTCATTTTGTACTTTGTAGATAGATTCGAAGTAAATAAGACCTCAGTTAATAACCAAACGTTTTCACTCTCTCTTGCCATCCTAAAGCAAATATCAAATCAAAATCAGAAATGGGTAAAGTGGGCAGGAATTTCTCAGTTTTTTGATTTCATGTTTATTTTACTGGCTTGGACTTCGTTGCAGGAACCCAGTGTCCGCGAGCACTTCACCACCGGAATGCTGGACGAGAACTACATCCGAACCAACGAGCGGTTCATCAACTTCATGACCCTGCAGTGCCGGACTTTGGCCAACGTCGTCTCCAAGTGGCCCGGATACGAGTTGCTGGCCCAGAAGCTGCACCACCACTGCGACAACATCAAGGAGAACCTTGTGACCACCGGACGGCCGCTGCCCGGAGAGATCACTGTACTGAATCACGGCGACCTGTGGGTGAACAACTTCATGTACAAATACGACGACGAGCAGCCCACGCAGCCCATCGATGCCATCTTCGTGAGTGCCCCGACTCCACATGAATCTCTTTCTATTCCGGACACTAATTGTGGGCTATATGCGATTCCAGGTGGATTTCCAAAACAGCTTCTTCGGCAGCCCTGGCTGCGACATCAACTTCTTCCTGAACAGCAGCGTCCAGCTGGACGTGCTGATCCACCGGCGCGAGTTCCTCATCCAGACGTACTACGCCTCCCTGAGGGACAGCCTGGAGCGGATGCACTCGGCGTTCGTGCCCAGCTACGCGGACATTCAGCAGGAGATCCGGGCCAGAGAGCTGTACGGCTTCTTCTCGTCCTACGCCTTCCTGCCGATGGTGACCATGAGGAAGGAGGACTCGTTCGACATCAGCATCGAGGCGCTGTCGGACCAGGACTTCGCCAAGAAGAAGGTCCAGCTGATGTTCTCCTCCAATCCCCGCACCACGGACACCTTGCGCTACGCCCTGCGCCGCTTCGATGAGCTGGGCATATTCGATTGATTTGTGGCGTGGGATCATGGCACCGATCCCCACGGATCCCCAGATCCTTAATCCTTTAATCCTTAGGCTAATCGCGAATTTTGCTACTTTTACCAATGGTTTTTTTTTGTTTTTGTTTGTAAACAGTACGTAGAGTTAAGCGCATTCTATAGATTAAGCATTATATCTACTCATAAATAATAAAAATTGCCTATTTGGGGTTTTCATTTTCACAAAGACGCACAGTTGTGATGTTCTGGAGTTCTTCAAGAGGATATAATCGTGTAAATGTAAATAAATATGCCCCCTTGGTCGCAAGTGAAGAGAAAGCCCCAAAAACTGCGCAAGACTACAATAACTAGAACTCCCAGGTGGAAAGCCACTTGAGGCTGTGCATTGTGGAGTTGGGTTCGTTGGCCAGGGGACCACTCATTCCATAAGCCAGTGGCGAGAAGGCGGCGAAGCTGTAGACCAGGATCGAGAGCACCAGTCCCAAGACGACGTGGTGGATCCACTTGGGCAGCACCCTCATAATGTAGTTGAACATGACGCCTGTGGGAAAGTAAGCATAACAAAGCAGTTCAGAAAGGAATTTGTAAACGATGCAGTATTCTTTTAGGCTCATATCTACTACTAAATCATCTGCTTACCCGTTAGCAAGGAGTTGAAGATCAGGGCCGGGAAATAGTGGTGGAAGTAGAGCACCCTGCCCATCGCCCAGAAGGGCAGATAGTGGAGCACCCAGCCCACAAAAAGCCAGGCGGCCGCGCGCAAGGACTGCGCCGGGTTGGGTGGCTCCGGGGAGCCACCGGGAACAGCCTTTGGGACCTTCGCCTCCGCCGGAAGACAACAACTGCAGACGTCCGTGGTCGAGGGCTCACTCTCCTCGCCCTGAGCCACCGTCTCTGAATCAGGAGCTAGTACTGGTTGATCTTGGGCTGCCGATCGGGCGAAGCCAGCTCTTCTTTGCTGCACGACAGCGTTGCAGAGGAAAACCGTGACGAAGAGGGCCAGGAAGACCAGATTGCTCCACCAGATCAAGGGGTTTCCCAGCAGGTAGATGCGGTAAGTGCTGCCGGAGAAGAACTGGCCCTGGAAAGACAAGGAACTCGTTACTTCATCTACATTACTCTTTCATAGGCTAGGCATATACCCTGTAGTTGATTGGCCACTGCCAGGGTCTGCTGGTGACCTCGCCCTCCTTGGGCTTGAGTCCTGCGTTTCCCTGCAGCATCACGGCGTGGGACTCCAGGAAGCGGGCGAAGAAGCCGGGGGCATACACGCTGAAGCTCACACTGGGCACTGTTCGGATTTCGGATACAGATTGAAACGTATTGAATATCTGTAATAATAGGAAATAGAATATTCGGTAGTATTTACTTACACGACTTGTGCTCGTTGTCCTCGACGTTCCACTGCGAGTTCTTGTCCCGCACGTTGGGGTTGCAGGACACCTCCTGCTGCTCGAAGCCCCACTTCGGCAGCTGCTTCCCACTGGAGGTCAGGGCGCAGTTCTGCAGCAGGTGGATGAACTTGAGGCGGGAGGTGACCGTGTGGACCGTCTCGTTGACCTTGCCGCCCACAATCAGGACGCGCCAGGCGTCGTTGGCATCGCCTACACCCGACTAAAGTTCGTCATGAGCTTTCTTCCTATCCAATGGAATGTAAACGTAAAAAGGTTGGTGCTCACCTCGCCATAGCCGGTGACCTGCAGGTGCTTCTTGGTCATGGGCGCCGGTTCGTTGTGGGAGTGCAGATTCCTCTTGGTGGCCACGTGGGTCAGGCGGACGATGTCGCCGTGCCGGAGGATCTGGGGCTTGCCCTTGGGTGGATTGTGCTTGTTGTGCGGCCTGATCTGCCACCTGTTGTTATCGTCCTTGTGCGTGTAAGTGGTGACCTGCTGCTGCCTGGCGCCGGATCCCTTGGGATACAGGTGGTAATGCGAGTGCAGGTAGCCTCCGCCCGTCTTGTGGTTCTTGATGGTCACCAGCGATCCGTAGGCCACGTCTCGGGGCATGCTGGCATTATAGAGCGAGTTGCCGATGAGCCTCGACTGAAAGGCCGAGCTGTAGAAGCCATCTCCGTTGCCGCTGCGGTTGAGGACACTCAGGTGAATGTAGAAGAACAGGACGTAGAGGAGGATGGGCCAGACAATCAGGGTGATGGCCCGGCAGGCCAACTGCTTAACGGTCTCCAGAATGGGCTGTCCCAAATCGCCGAGGATGAGCCACAGCTCAGTGGCTGTGTGCAGACCGACCAGCAGCACCACAAACAAGCCCACGAACTTGACGCTAATCGTGCAGGACAACATGGTGCCGGTGAGGAAGAGCCAGAACCACCAGCGCAGGCCGAACGATCCTCCGGAGGCCGTGGACTTCGAAATCTTGACCATGCCCCAGACGGAGGCCATCATGAAGAACAGCAGAATGGGGTCCAGCAGGATGTACTGGTTCAGCGTCAGGAGACCCACATCTAAGCGCAGCAATGAGCCGGGACATGGACATTAGAGGGCTGACTTGCACTCGCCTAGTGCTACACTCACCAAACACCAGATAGGCAGCCGCGAGCAGGGCAGCTTCGTGGGAGCGGGTCAGGTCGTAGACGGTATCGAAGCCCATGGGCATGATCAGGGCTCCCAGAGTGGTGCAGAACTGTGGGCAAGAGGAGCAGTCAGTAGGACACCTGTCATGGGGGATTGTAGTCACGTACGTATCGCATGCCCTGGTACCGCGTTTCGTTGTACTTGTCGCCTGGCTTCTCGAATGGAAACGTTCCGTTGTAGCCCGTCAAGTAGCCCGAGAGGCCAATGAGCATCTGTTTGTTTGAAGACATTTTAAACTAGTTACCCTGATTTACTTGTATCTTGATTGTATCTTAAGTAGCCCACCTTGCCCAGCGGTGGATGGACATCGAAGAAGAAGGTCCTGTTGATGTACCAACTGCCCATCTTGCCGAAGTGCGTCTCGTCCCAGCTGGAAAACAGAGAGGTATCCGTGAGCTCGCGAGCCACTTTCAAAGGAGGTCATCCTACCATATGTGATCCGGTTCGGTGACCTTATAGAAGCGGGTGGCGAAGGTCACCAGGAAGACGGTGGCCAGGAGCAGCCACCAGTTCCTGTGGTTGTGTTTTTGTGTTTTTGGTGGGAATGGGATGAGTTTCAGTACATTTCTCTTGCTTTGATCTCGCCGCGCTTACCAATTGGCCTCTTTGCTGGACGTGGGCCCGGTTCTCGGTGCGCCTTGGGCCACATCCTTGACTGACCCTCGTCTGGGGCACTTGGGGGCTTTGACAACACTTGCTGCCATGGCTCTAGTTTATGCTAGTTTTGGCCGTTAAAATTGGAACACTTCTTGGAGCGGTGCACACGTCAACAAAAACAAAGCGATCATACTTTCTCTATGCGCGAGCGACTCGATCTTTCTTCGTTCTTCTTTCTGCTTTCTTGGCCCAAACCGGTCTGCAGGTCTGCAACTTGGCTTGGGCCGTGCTTTTGGTCAAACAAATCGGGCTTAGGCTATCGGGGAGCTGCAGCCACGGGCTATCGATAAATCTCGGCCAAGACAGGTCTCGGTCTTCAACCAGTTTGTTACCAGTCTTTGCGTAGAATGCAAAGCGCATCTGTCGGATACTGGTGGTACTAAGGCGTAGAAACGATCTCAAAAGTATGCCATGTTTTTACTTTGAACGGGAAATGGAGAAAATAGCTGTGGCAGTGGAGGTCTACATCTCGATATGGAAAATTGACTCAAATATTACCTACCTATCTGTTTTCGTGGCCTGGATCACAACACTGCCTAAGTTACCTATCGCTTTTCGTTCACTATCTTTCAGGACTGGGACTCTTAACTTATTCGCACAATATCATTTGTTCGCCCAGGAAGAGCGAGTATGAAAATGACGATACAGCTCCAGACCAGGCTTGGTCTCTATCCCTTTCCCTCTTGGTCTTGGGTGCCCCTCCCTGCGTTGCGCTGCTCCAAGTGCCCTGGCCTCCGTCCACTCGTCTGAGGTCTGGGGTCTTGGGTCTTGGGTCTGGGAACTTGGCCGAGACCGAGACCGAGTCGGAGCCGCCTTAATCGCTTTGATCTTGGCGCACCAGAGTTAATTGCACGCTTGCTGCACCACGGTGGTTGTTGCTGTTGCTATTGTGGCGATGTTGCCGCCGTGTTGCGGCTTGTTGCCTGCCACGACGGCTGGCAATTTGTAGGATAGATCCGTTGGCGCGGTTGCAACATGCATGTTGGTGTGGCAGCTCCAATCAAATTAATTGTGCCTCGCCTGATGGCAATTGTCCGTGTTTTGGCGAAACCCAAATATCCAGAAAGCAGGGAAAGTGCCCTGTGCCAGAAAGTAGTGTGTTATTTCAAGTCTAAGTCCAAGGCTGTACTTGAATCGCATACAGAAGCCCTGAGCCGCTGAGTTGGAGTGTCAACGAAATGACAAACCCGAACAGGGAGAAGAACTCGCAGTCACAGGTGGAGGATTAGGTAGGCATTTCCAGCCGCCCAGCGATGGCTCTGTCATTAGGCATTTTCCTTCTAATTGCCGTTGCTCGGACCGCAGACAATAGCAAACAACAAGTAAATTAGCCATTTGGTTGCAATCAAGCGTCGGAATGCCGCCGACCATCCCTTCGCTTTTTGCAGCGACAACTTTCGCATCATTAGCCCACATGGATGATGAGCCCTGTGCCGTGAGAACCACACATTTGGAGCCCAGTTGGAAGCGCATTCGTCTTGAATTCAAATAATTTATTTACAATTATTCTACTACGCAAGCTTACAATGTTTAGTGTATGAAAAAACTTGTTACTATTTACAGGCTTAGGACTAGCTAGAGAACTACTAATGAAAACTAGAGGTGATGGGTAATCGGGTAGTTCCAATTGGGTAATTGGGGAGCGCGACCTATAAAGCTATTAACACATTTCAGTTTCTCCTTTTCGGGCTTACAAACTAGGCGTACAAACTAGGGCTCAAAGCCTTCTGTGATGTGTATATGTGGTATGTACAATAGTAGGGTTCGAGATTTTCCAGAGCCCCTCATTCTAAACTCTCGATTGGCTGGGGTTGTAGACGGGCACATTGTGAAAACTAATGCCAGCATATAGAGGAGTGATGCCCCCCGTGGGCAGCATGGACTTGCCACTCGTATACAAATGCTTCTTGGGCAGCGCTCCGGCCGACTTGCTTTGATTCATCAGGGAGGAGGTGGGTGTGCCGCTGGCCCCCAGCCGATTTCTGTAGCTCTCGCAGGTCTTGCGCGACCACACCCACAGCCCCGTCAACGTGCCGCCCACCAGCTGGAAGAATATCCGGACCAGCGCTGGCCAGGCACTGAGCGGCGTGGGTGAGAGGCAGTCGTCCGGGGTGGAGCAGCTGGGCACCGAGTCCGCGTACCGCTCGCAAAGAGCCGCCACCACGCCGGCGGTCGTGGGTGCGAAGTACAGCAGGGAGAAGACCACGAAGCGCTTCCGGATCTGCCCGAATCGGTGGTGGGCCAGGGTGGGTTGCAGCTGCTGCTGCAGGGAGAGCAGCGACCTGGAGGCTCGCAGCGTGAAGTACAGCCCCAGCAGGAGTAGGACCAGGGCAGGCAGCTCCACGAAGCCCGGCGCGTAGCACATTCCGGTCAGCTCACTCGGACGCACCTTCTCCAGCAGCAGGGCGGCGATGGGAGGCGCCAGCGGCGGCACCCAGGCCAGGACGTGGAACAGCCCGGACCTCTTCTCCAACGCCTCGCTGGACCACTTCTTGTGGGAGGACAGGTAGAAGCACAGGGCGAAGATCAGCCACCAGCTGGCGGCGCACAGGCTCAAGTAGGAGGTGGTTATGTAGGAGGCCAGGCAGGGTGGGGTGAGCAAGCAGCCCGGCCGCATCAGGCGCCCCTGCACCTCGACGTCATGCATCCTTGCCTGGTTGTGGAACACAATCCGCTCCAGGTAGCACACGCTGAAGAGGTTGTAGCAGAGGCACAGGAAGAGCACTGGTCGCTCGGGGTAGCCGAACCTGGTGGGCTCCGCCCAGAAGGTCACCAGGGCGAACAGGGTCAGCACGAAGCAGACGGCGGAGAGGCCCAGGATTAGGGTCTCGGACGTCTTCTTCTGCGCGCTTGTGTGGAAGGCGTCCCGCTGGCACTGGGGCACGCACTCCTCCGGATTGAAGGGACTGCCGCTGAAGTTCTGCGGGCACAGGACGCCGCCCAGGCCAGAGGCAGGTGGCGCCCCGCTCTTCCAGAAGCGGTACGTCTGCGGCTGATCCTCGAGGTTGGGCGAACCGGTGGTGGGCGGACCACTTGGACCTCCGCCTGGCACGGCCACCTCCTGGGGAATCTGCATGCACAGCTCGTGCTTCTCCGGCTGCGGCAGGCCGTCGCAGTTGAGGAACGAGGGCCACAGCTCCATCAGCTCCGGCGGAGCGTTCTCCATGCACTCCCCTCTCACCGTCTCGCACAGCAACTTGCAGGCGGCAACGGGGCGTGGCACATCCGGCGTGCACAGCGGAAACAGCGACGAGCAGAGCAGAAAGCGGGCGCGACGCGAGCAACCGGATTCTATGAGGGGCACCAGTTTGGCGATCTGCAATGAAGGGAGCGAAAAATAATGATGAGTAATGTGAATCCAACACTCGAACAACAACATTAAAACAACATTCTGTGGAACTCTTAACAATTGCCGCAAATACAAACAGTTTGCTGTAAACAGGGGAAAAGTTCGATTCCAAACAATTCCCATTCCGGTTCACACTCTCGCGTAGCGGGGTCTATAATTTTATCTAATGAAAGTGCAATAAAAGCGCTGCCTTCCTTTGTTCTTTGCCGACACGCAAGCAGCAACAAAGAGCGCTGCGCGATTTGCGATTCTAACAAATGTTTGCCATTTGCAAAATTACACAATTGCAGTTTGCTTACGCCGCCTAATATCTGGTATTAAATTAGCTGAAATTGCCGAATTAGATCGTGTAATGGCAATGATTCTGGACTCACTGCTTTTGCCGACTTTGCTGTCTTTGCTGTCCGATTGGGAAAACAAGTCGGTGGAGAGCATTGTTTTGCTAATTAAGTCGGCCAAGTACTTGGAAAAGAAGTGATTTGTTTTTTTCACACACACTTGCTGTGTAATTTTTGTGTGCGGATGATCTTTGAGTCTTTTCATGTTTATTTTCCATTACTAATCTGGCAAGTTGCTTTGTTTGGTGTGAAAACTTGCGTCAGACTTCACACATGGCGAAAATGCCGCCAGTTTCCCAGTTGCGAGCTGCGAGTTGTGAGCTCATTCCATTTCCATTTGCAGTTGTCGATGGCAATTAATTGTCAATTACCAGCCACGCAATCTAATAACTTCAAAGGAAGCCACGTTTCCTCCTCCCAACTCGACTCCAACTAATCGGAAAACTACACAGCCAAAGAGATCTGAGGGTATGTTTATTCTTAACGTTTTCTTAAGCGAAAACTACTGTGACCTGCTTAAAAGTTCTACAATTGCATAGTGAATTTGCGTAGTAGATAATTACACACACAGGGGACGTGAGGTGCAAAACGACTTTACGTAATGTTAAATATCAACGGATGTCGCTCTTTTCAGTAATGGGTACCTTATAGTCGAGACCCCTGACACAGCGCTCCTTCGTCTGTTTGCTTCCTCCATTGTCTATCAACGAGAAATGCCGACTTTGATGACGATGACGAACCAGACGGATCAACATTTATGAATTTGTGGAATTTTAGACAAGTCAGCGCGGCAGGAAAAAACAAGGACCAGGTCCCCAAGACACCAAGACACCAAGACAAATGGGGCAGGCGGAAAGGAAAGAAGTCAGGAAACCGGGAGAGAAAAAAGCTGCATCAAATTATCGAGCAGTCGTTTCTCAGGAAAGAGACTCAGGTCTCGCATACCCATCACCGACCGACGATCACCGATCACCGATCATGGGGGACTGGGACTCCTGACAAGGATTTGATGGCCCGTCCGCCGAGCTCTTTGTTTGCTGCCAAACAGTAACCATATTGTTGTTGTATAATTAAGCCACATTAGGCCAAAAAACTGAGAAGAGGTGGGAAGGGAAGGAGGAGAGACTGAGAGATGGAGAGATGGAGGGAAGTAAGAAACAGACCGGCGTCCGAGAACCGGCGGGCATCTCGAATGGAGCATTAGACACGCGATTTACAATTTTTTAGGCTTTTGCAGCTCTCTGGAAAATGGCTGCCCGCAATAATAATTTAATGATGCAGTCGGCTGTCGGCTGTCGGCTGGTGAACCACATCATCGCCTTGCCTTGGCCATAATCATCCTCTGGGCCAAACTCTTAGCCAGTCGAACCAACAAGAACAAAAACAAAACCGAAAACAAAACCCAAAACGAAGCGGCAATCAGCCTAATAGACCTGCCTTGCCGCACGAGTGGGAGTGAGAGGGACGTGCCGACCACGTAAGGTGGGCAAGACAGGTGGGGAACGAACAGTGGGCCCGAGTTCGGAGTAAGTGCAACAAATTGCATTCACCAACATGTGGATAAGGTAAGCTACAACGCAATGCAAGTAGCTTCATTTTGATACAATGAAAGAGTGGCCAATGCATTTGGTACTAGGGAACATAAGTGGGCTAAGTACTGGTACCCCAGTTGAACCAAGGTGCCTAAGAGCTGGCCAAGTGTCTAAAATGTATTATTAATGCAAAAGGGCACCGCTTGCCCCTCACCCCCCTTGGTCACGATGATCCCCATCCCCATCCCCATCCCCGTCTCCTCCCTCCGACTCCTCGACTCTCCAGTCTGCGCAGCGAATGCAATCTGCAACGCTCTGGGTCTTTTCCTCTTTTTTGGAGCTGTTCGGTGTGCTTTCGGTGTTTCTCTTCGGCGACGCAAAAGTCGTCGAAATGTTTGCGATTCGCCGCGGTTCTCGACCACCCGACGAAAACGACCAATTCATTTTGTTATCGGGCTTATAAGGCCAGTCTAAAGTCTTTAGTTAGCTTGGTACTTTTACTGGTACAAATCCAAGTGAAACATTTACTTCGCAATGATGTTCTAGTCATCACCACTTAGAGCGCTGTTTTTACAACGAACTGGCGTTTAAGAGGAGATTTTGAAAGAGTTGAGAAATACGTGTGTTTAGTCGGCTGTATATGAACCACAGATTAATTTACTTAAAAACGTAAGACGTAAATTTGGGTTTTTCTTCCTCCTCCCCTTCAGTTTCTTATTGCCTTTCGACTCGCGGCTATTTCCTTTCATTTCGGTTTCTTCTCTTTACCTCTTTTAGCTTCGTTCGCAGCGTGTTTCACACTTTTTCAGTGAAGTCCGTCAGTCCGACAGTCCCAAAGACAATTCGATACCCCCTGATACCGCCTCTTTTCAAAATTCAATTACAAGGCACAGAACAGCAACAACAATGGTCAAGTTGACACCTCACAACCTAAACGCAACGTAATGATTGTTCGATTTTGATTAATGATTGCGTTGCAAAAAATAAAAGCAGACCGACTTTGACTTTGACTTGAATACATACGTGTTTTTTCGAAGGGAATGCCGGCATTTGGAGCTATGGTTTAGAAATAAAATCATTTTACATTGAAAGGCAACAGAACGGCAAACTTCTGTTTGGATTACTAGCTAGTTGAAATTTTTCTGAAAAACTTGTGATGGGAATAGTTGGCTGTGTTTATTCGCAGTATAAAACTTCCCTTCTTTTAGCTGTGCCACCTCCTTTAATCTGGTTATGGAGAAACAACATTTAAAAATATCAGTTTTTTTACAACATATTTTGTGTTTTATGTTATAAAATAATCAGTTTTTTTCCGATAGCAGTAAAAATAGTTGTCCAAAACTAGAATGTCATATCTCGTTAAATTCGTAATAAAATTCCCAATCAAACTGTAAACCTAACTCAAAATATTAATTTTTGGCCAATTTTTGCAAATTTTAATGATGGTACCCCTTATCAAAAATGCGAAATTTTGAAAAATTTTGTTTTTTCGAAAATCAAAAATAAAGTGATAGGGATAGTTAGCTATGCTTATTAGAAGAAAAAAACAGTCTTCATTTCGGCTCTGTCACCGTTTTTGGCCAAGTTATGGCGAAAACGCCGTTTGAAAATATCACATTTTTGATATTGTTTATTTTTGGTAAAAAATAATCAGTTTTTTTCCGATAGCAGTAAAAATAGTTGTCCAAAACTAGAATGTTATACCTCGTTGAATTCGTAATAAAATTCCCAATCAAACTGTATCCCTAACTCAAAATGCTAATTTTTTCGCAATTTTTGCAAATTTTGATGATGCAAAATTTACATTTGCTGTTTTCTGTGTTTATTGGCAGTACAAAAAGTCTTCAAGCTGGAGAGCTGAAAAGATTCAGATTGCTTTCATAAAAATCTCTAGCCCGAGCCCCTTAAGCCATCCGACTCCTTTAAAGACCGCCGCCATTGGGGGAACCCCCGCCCGGGTGAGTGTGCGATATCTGTATCTGCCAGATGCATCTAGTTTTGGCTTTCGACTTGCATGGGGATTGGGGGCCTCAAACAATTTGCCGCCTGTCAGTGTGACAAGTGTTGCGAAATGCCGCTGAAAAGCCGCTTTGCCGCACACACGGCAAAGACTCGTGGATAGTTGATAGTTGATGGTTGAGCAGACAGTTGAACAGTGAGCCCTCCTCTTGACGCACCACTTGGCGTCTCAGATTCAAGTTTGGCCAGTCCATTCGTTGCGGATATGCCACATCTTAGAGGCAAGTCGCTGAATCAAAAAGGGAATGGGTCTTGCGACTGAATATAGTTTAAGAGCTCTAAAAATTTGTATTTGTTTCGTAAGGCATTTGTGTTTGATTAAAATTTGCACGTAAAAAGGAGCTTGAAGAGCTCGGTTAACTTCTGGAGCTGGGCTCTAATACATTTCATTGCTTATTTGGTTTGCACTTTATTTGATTTAGCTGCCGTTTGGCTGCTTGTTTTGCCGACTTGAGCGGCTTGATGCGAATTGACAGCTGTTTGCCAGATGCCCGAGGTTGGGGGAGCGTTCAGAGGCGACTGTCAGCCAGACTCACTGGCGGCACAACTTCAAAGTCGACTGATTTAATTCGCCGCGAAAGCGTTTGCAATTAGCGAGCGCTGACCACAGTTGGCGACGCAAACTCACGACCAGGCGTTCAATAAACGCGGGAAAATGAGCAAGGAACTGTGAATTGTATAAAGTAGTAAACTTCGCTAATTCACAATTCATAACTTCAGATCGGTGACTTAATTCGCGGTGCAAAGATCGGCAAGTCCCCAAAACTATTGATGTTCCTCAGTGCCTTCAGCAGCGGCATATGCAGATAGACATACCTTAGATCTGTCACTCTTCATTAGCCCTAGCGTAGATTGTCCTTATTCCAAGCATGTGGATCGATTCGAGTTATTGTAGCAAGCCGAGCCGTGTTAGCCGTCTTTCTCAGTCCCCTCAACGTGATCGCTGCCACAACTGTCAAGCGATGCCGACGACGTACGGCTGTCGTCTCACAATTAATTGACATTTTGACTGCCGAGGATTGTCATTCAAAGGCAACTTCGTCGAGCGGAATGCACTGAAGGAGCCCCTCGCCAATTGGCAGAAGACGCCGAGATGCTGAGATGCTGAGGAGCGGAGTCATTCGCCGAACAGCAGAAGGCACACCACTAACTACTGTCTTTGGCCTGAACTGAAGATCTGAATGCTTGGTTTGAATTGTGAGTTGTTCCGTGCTGTGCACCGTTTAAACATATTCTTTAAATATATTTTGAGAAGCTTTTAACACTACACATAAACTTAAACTGAATTTACTGCACAGAATGTGTTTAAGTCGCTGACTACGGCTGTTTCGATCCGTTTCCAAGCTAGATAATCTGCCCCAGCGATCTCAAAGGCCCAAACCATTTCAGCTGGCCCAGATCTCTGGGGCTCTGCGAAGTTCTGCGGCTACGTTGGCAATACAATTGGCACATGTTTGGCCAGTCCTGTCCCCGTCTAGAGCTACTTCGACGGTCTCTGGAGGGCATCAGAGTTTGGGCATCGGGAATCGGGAAGCGGGAATCGGGAATCGGAAACCAGGAGACCTGACAGCCCGTGGCATTGTATGGGCTTTGGGGAAGGTAATGTATACGCTGCCGTCTGCTGAGCTGACGTTTTGTCAGGCGGGATACCCGAAATAAGCTGCACTTTGCGGACTCTACATGCAACTTGCAAGAAAACTGGTGCCGGCAGTTCCTATTCCATTCCATTCCCTTTCTTTTTACATTATTCAGATTCGAAGAAAGAGATCATGGCAATGGGCGGCGCAGGGGGAAAGCGGTCGGGTCAATTCACACGTGCGCAGGCGCGCAGTTCAATTAACTTAATTGCCATGTAATTACGAGCAGCAACAACAACAACAGCAGCAGCAGCAACAGTGAGTAATACCACGCCACAAACCACCACATCGCAACGTCATCTCCAACATCCTGCTGCGCTGCACAAGAGCGAAACAAAAGACTTAGGACACAAACCTGCTTTCGAGGCTTTTTCCGATGGCACCTCTCTATACCCTCACTGAACTTTATTTCGGATTTAATTCAGAAAATGTTAGCTTGTATCAATTTAATACAGTATTTAGCAAAAGTCAACTATTAATATTTTTGCCACTATCTACAATTTTTTTATTTATGTGTGTGTTTTGCTATATTTATAAGATAGTGTGGATACGAGATCGTACTCTCCATCCTCCACGACTTCCCCAGTGACTCCGACATTCCAGTTGGAATGGCCAGCCTGTGCTCCTTCTTCTTTTGTTCCTCAACTCCAACTTCAACTCAAACTCCAACTCACTCCTCCTCCTGCTTCCCTCTTTCGCTTCCCATTCGCCGAGTGGCTGGGAAGGCATTTGAAAAACGTTGCCGCATTTTTTGCAGCAGAAAATAAGAAAAAACGAGCAGCCTCTGCTGCAAAGGAATGAACTAATTGTTTTCGGTTTTTTCATGTGCGTATTTTTGTAAGTTTTTCTGGGGTTTCTCCTGCTTTTCAGCCCTGTCCAATTGCCTTCGCCAACATTGCAACTGCCCTGCCCATCATTATGGGAATGGACTAAGGCCAGCCGGAAGCTCCAGCGAAAAGGTCCAATCACATGGACAACGATCACCCAAAGAAGTATTTGGATGTATGTTGCCCACATCCATCCATCAACGTTAAGGTAATCTTCATATTTATATATATACATATGTATATATAGGAGTATATGTTATGTATGCGCCATTCGCGGGACTTCAAAGTCGCTGATCCCTGAGCAGGAACAACAAAAGCAATGGCAGCCGCTCTCCGCACTTTGTGTGACATTATCGGCGCTAAGTCGCTTTCAATACCGCCCTATGGACTCCTCACCCTACACCTGCACCCCTCGCCATGGTCACAATGCTAACAAAACAGAGCGCTCTGCCGTCCCGCTCCCACCACAGTGCCATCTCGCTCTGGCGGACGTAAGCCAGGTAGCTGAAAGAGCAACAACAATAGCGAGCTACGGCGCTTGGCGTTCGGCGTTTGCAGACTGTGGTCCGATAAGAACGAGAACGTAGCAGGCGGTTGCTTTTCTTATCAGAAACGTCCGGCGGATTAACTCGGTGGGTTCCCTATTTTCTTTGAACACACTTTATGATTTTTCCAGCCGATAGAAAAGAGCTGCTAGCTGCTAGCTGCTAGCTGACAGACAAATGCAAACACATTAGTTGTGCTTTTTATTTATCGGAAGAACAGAGCAGAAACGGGAATTTATAATGCCAGCTATTATGACAGTTGCGAGATAAAGAGATAAACGCTAGATGACACGCAAGCCGCCTTCTTGGATTCTGAAGCGGCCTCGGTGGCCCATTTAACTTGCAACGCGGTGGGAAAGAGCTGGTAAGCTTTGTGAACTTAGCCTAAGGTCACAGTTGCCATTGCCAGCAAGTGAGTTTTATGGGCGGCGATTGATGTTTGCGAAATGGGTTTCCGAATGGGTTTGCCCCTTTGGTTAGTTTCTTGAATCAAATTAATATCGGCTAGATATTGATAGTGCGGTATCGGCTCGATACATGTACTTTGCCCTGCCTAAGGTTAAGTCATGCGGCCTAAAAATATATGTGGCTGATACGGGCCTTTGCGAGCGATAAGCCGTGGGCAATTGTCATAAAAAATACGTTTTACGGCATTCCTGTGGGCACCACAGTGTTCCCCGATATCAAAAGCCCCCTTTGGAGCCCCTCTTCCACCTGGGATTGCTGGCTGAGCATTCTTAATGGGTTTTGATTTTGAAAATCAAACAATTTTATTGTCGCCATCGCCATCGGCGGTGTTGCCGTGGTTGCTGTTGCTGCTTTATAGCTGCCATCTATTTGGCTGCGGCCTTGTTGAAGTTTTGTTGAAGTTTTGTGGAAGTTTTGTTTCTGCTTTGCCTTTCAACGGAGAACTCTCGCTGGTCGGGTAATTCCTTGCTCAAATATTGACAATTACTTTACATAGAATGCGGCTTAGTTTTTCAGTGAAAAATGGGAGAAGAGGTAAGTCACACTCTTTCAGTTAAATTGTGGGAATTTTATTAATTAACATTATGAAATCAACGAAATTGAAGATATGTTCCCGTTCGCAGTGGAGGTAATGCTGCCAGTCGCAAGATGGTTATCTATGGAGACGCACTTTCAATTAATTCACTTGTAATTATCGCTCGACAAGCACTTTGTTGGCACTTGATTGCAACGCCCACTCACCAAACAGGCGAGCTCTGTACTGGCATACAGACAAACAGACAAACAGGCAAACAAACAAACAAACAAGCCGCCCAACTAACAAAAGATAAACTGACAAGCTGAGGAGGAGCACTCTCGATCTTGGACACGGACGGAAAAATTGAAACCACAACCGAACTTCTCGGCGTGTTCTCCTTGTGACTTTGACTTGTTTTATTTGCACCCAAAATACCATTATTTCCCCCGGCGGATTCGGATTTCATTTCACGTGGCAGGCCGGCGTTTTACGGGGCTTTCATGTGTATGTGTGCTTTTCCAATCGCCGACTGATAAGAATCATATTTATGTATATCAACCAAAGTCAACCAGAGGCTAGGCTCCCACTTCAGCTAAACACCTCAACACCTTCTCCAGTCGAAACTTTGAACGGGGATCTAGGACACACACTTCCCATCTCAAGTGCCCCAGTACGCAGATGGAAACTTCCATACCCAAATGTGCTTCACCTTTGCCTTTCATTTTGCTTAATGCGATCGGCAGCACTTTAATGTAAATACGCCCCAATATGTACCAGAGCACACTGCGTAGCTTTTGATGCTTTTATGGCCGTAGGAATCTCCTTTGATTTCTGTGTTTTATGTGGCTTCCAGATGCTTTGATCCAATCGTTCGGTGTGTTTGTAATTTCTTCAGATTTCCAGGATGGCTGCTTAATTGCCCCTTGAGTTTGGGCCGCGGTTCGTTCACTGCCTTCTCTCGTCTGAACAACACAACAGAAATCAAAGAAAACCGAGAAAACCATGAAAACCATGGAAACCCACTCCCAGATCGGACAATGCTTTTTACTTTCCTCTTCTTCAGCGCCACGATGAAACAAAGTAGGCGGCAACTCGCACCACTGAGTCCCTTAAAAATACAAAAAGATACAAAGATACAAACACCAAGACCTAGAGCAAAGGCAAAGGCAAAGAGGAAATATTCAAAACTGCAGCCAGATAGAAATCAGTGGAAAGCGAGTGGTCAGCAAGTAGCTTCTGTGGCCTGGAGAAGCAACTGGCTCTGCAGCCCAGCTAAGATGAGTTGATTGAATATACGTATGTATATGGGAAAACCGAAAAGTGGCCCTCAAAAAATAGAGATTGGTCGGGAAAAAGCTGAGTGTCCAGCTCTGCTGCCTGCACTTGGCATCGCCATCGGAGCAACAGGAAAAGCGGCATCGCCATCGCCATCGACATTTGCCTGTTTTCATCCAAAAGAGGGCATGGGCATGAAATGCCAGATACGCTCAAAGGAAACCGAGGTCCGGAGTAAAGGTGTTAATGGATCTGACTGTGCACACAGATACAGCCGCTATCTGAGCGGAGCCCAAAAAGAACCGAAGCCGAGCTGATGATAATGCGTTAGGCTACACGGCGAGAAAAGGCATAGTATCGCGTTAGTGCTCAACTACTATAAGGTGTGTAATCTGTTCATGACTGGTAAATACTTTCAGTGCGGTGAAATAATAATAAGCAAGTTCAAAACCATTACGAGAATCGTTTCTCTCAGTGTGGCGGCAGCTCTTTCTTCTTGTCCATTTGAATCGCCGGCACAATCGCACAGCTCTCCCCAGACCACTGGCATCTTTTGTGGCCGTTCTTCGAGATTTCCACTAAATGGCCTGCCCCTTCTGCCGGCTGCCCATTTCCTCGGCATTTCCTCGACCGCTCATTCCACGCACTCTGCGATGTGGCGATTTTCATGGGCCATTTTCATGGCTAATTACAAAGCGAGATGACCTCGAATGCTTGGGTTGCAGCTCGGACTTGGATTTGGACATGCAGAGGCGGAGAACACTTTCGGAATTACAAGAGGCTTTTCCTGAAAGCTGGTTCACTCTGGTGGATAGTGGATGGTTCATGGCAGCAGTTACTCAAAGACGACATTATTGAACGCCAATGCCAATTAAGAGTCGCCCTTTGACTTGTTCTCAGTGATAATGGCTCGTCTGCGTTCGTTGTTTGTCCGTCTCTCTTCCACTTGTATCTAAACAACTTGCGAGGCGAGGAACCTTCTCCTTGTTTGTGCCGCTCCGTCTTGTTCCCCAGAGCGTTGCTAATGGAAATGAAGCCCCGAAAGATACAGATACAGATACAAATGCAGATACAGATACAGAAAATACGATCGGAGCAGCGGGGGGCGTGCGAGAGGGGCAACCACGGTTTCTATGGCAGTTTCGTATCTTGGGCTTATGAGTGCGAACTACATTTTAAAAAGGTCTCAAGCAGACCCCCAAAAACCCCCAAATACCCGCAAAATGACTTCCATGCCTTGCAACAGTTTTGTTTATTATTTACGTTATCTCCCTGGCAGTGCGTACTGCCAACATCGCTGCTGCGACAGCAAAACTGAAAAGACTGGGAAATCAGAGGGTGTGTGGGCCGTCGAGAGCATGAGTGAAGGTTGAGGGGGCGGAAGGCCCCAGCTCTTTGATGAGCTGCCGCCCTCCACCAGTCAGCTCCACGAGCCAGCCCGTCACTCACCATTTCGACTGTTTGGCCAGAGTTTGGACTCCTAAACAACATTTTACTTGCCGCCTGTTGCCTCACTTGTCATTTACCGCGATTGCTGGCCTTTCTGTTTCAGGGTATTTAGTCTTGGCCAAAAGCGTGGCTTGTCTGCCTTAGATGTTCTTGAACTAAGACTGCAAGCAGCCAGCAACCCAAATATAACTAATTAAATATGTGCTCAAATACCAGTTCGGTTGAAAGTGGGGGATCTGAAAGTACTTTCGTTGGATTCCGGCTGATGTTTGGCATGTTTTGCTGGAGCTCGTCAGCAATTTACCTGCCCGGCATGTTGGCCATGCTCATTTTATTTTTAGCCGCTGTTTGAGCTTTTGTTTTTGTTTTGGGGGCCACACCAAAGGCGGCCTATCATGAACGTGGGATCGGGATCACGAGGGTCGGGGACGTGCCTGTGGACGTGTGGCTCCGCTTACCTGGAGCTCAGCCTCCAGCTGATTGGTGTGACCTGCCAGGTTGGGCAGTGCGGTCATGTTGTAGCCAAGGCCTTGGCAGGCGGACACGGCGATGGGCTGGCACTGCAATCCGTTTGGCCCTGCTCCCGTGGCCAGCGGGCCATGCTGACCATGCTGGCCAATCTGGCCGCCACTGCTGGCCGCGGTCGTGGCCGGGACCCAAGTCAGGTGCAGGAGCGGGATGAGGATCAGGATCAGGGCGGCGTTCATTTCGCTGCTGAGTTGAGGAGTTTTCAGGAGGTCATGTTGGCCACTCCAGGCCTTTCTTCTTTCTGTGCGAACGTCACTCGCGAGCACGTCAAAAAAATGGTTTGTGTTGTTTATATTGCAGTTTGACTCTCAGTGGATTACGTATTTCTGCGGCTTACAAGGACCCGCTCCGAGAACTGCGAAACGCGACCGTCTCTCTTCACTGCTTTCAACGAACTGAACCAACGGCACTCGGCGAACGCTGTGCGCGGTGTTCGATAGGCGGAGCGGCATGCTTATCGATAGAACGATAATGTATCGATGTGCGTTCATGGGCGGGCAGCCACAGAATTGCAGATATTTATATGCTTTTCAGGCATTTACCAAGTTGTTTGCCTAATGTCTGGCTTCGCATTTGGAAGTGCCACTTGCACACTTGGGAACTTTCTGGTCCAGCTTAACCGCAGCCATTTCTCCGAGTGTAGGGCGGGGAAACTCGATCGGTACGTCGACCAACCGCATCAGCAACATCAAACAAAGCTGCAAGACTGCGGGAGCGGGGCTGGGGGGTATGGGGAGTTGGGGGCTGCTCGCAGAAGGCGGAACTTTCGGGATGGGGGGAGGTTGAGGGGATGAGGAGACGGGGGGGCACGGTGGATGCAATTGAACACCGGGACCTCCACACGTTGCAAACGTCGGCGGCGGCGTCGGCGCTCTTTGAAGTGTGCTTTGATTTCCGGCAGCCAGATAAGATTTTGCCCCTCCTGCGCGCCGCGCCTTTTGGCCGTCTTTGCTGCTTTTTGCCTTTGCCTTTGCTTTTGCTTTTGCCGGGTGCCGCTTAGAAAATCGCGGATCAAAACGGGTTGCTGCCAATATCGTTACTTGCTGCGGGTCCTTCATCTTGTGCGGGGGAGGGGGGCGTCCAGGGTGCTATCGATGGCATTAGATCGGATAGGTAACCGTAGCCACCTGTTCGGAGCCACTTCATCTAATTTGAACACACGTGTTTTACCATCTTTTGTGACCGAATGACTCAACTTAAATTGCTTTTGGTAGGCTTTTGCACATTGAGATGCATGGTCCTCTTCAGGATGTGGAGCTAGTGTACCTGGGCACACCACACACAAGTACGGTATCACTACATCCACTCAGCGTTCAGTGCCGTTCCGATCCCCGATCCCCCTTCCCCGATCCACGACCCACGATCCCCCGTCCCCGAATCCCGATCTCCGGATCCCGCAATTGTCATCGCAGCTAATCCCCCATGTAAGTACCCCCGAATCGAGGGACAGAACCAGAGATCGCTTTGTTTGCTTGTTTGTTTTTGTGCGGCTGCTGCTCGAGATCCGCCAGTTGTTTGAACTTGGATGCGCACGCTGGGAAATCATCAAAGAAATCGATCTGAGCACGGAACGCGAGTGGGATGGGTACGGGATTGGGATTGGGAATGGGAATGGAGCGGACCGGGCTGGATGGCGTATAATAGCTAATGTAAGCACTTGCGCTTGGCCTTCCTCCCCCACCCCCGCTGCCGAATGAAAGGCGAGGCAGCCTCCTTTGTTTACCCACCACCACCACTCATTCCGTTCACTCATGCGGCTCTATGTTTTTGTTTGCTGCTCAAGCGGGTTTCTGTTAAGTGCCTGATCCCCGTTGGTCCGATCGGAGGATCACCACTGGCTGGTCCAGCGGTGGCGATGGGGTGCTCTTTGTTCGTCCCTCCGGATGTCGGAAGTCAGCCGAAATAGGTACGGTGCACCGAGTATATATCCCATTATTCCACCCTTAGTTGAGCCCAGGATGTCCACATGAGTCACCTCCCACTTCCACTCCCACCAACCACCACCCAACTCCCACCAGACACAGGCGCATCCGCCAGATACGCGAATATGTGGCTCTCTATCG
This sequence comes from Drosophila teissieri, assembly GCF_016746235.2. Lineage (NCBI taxonomy): Eukaryota > Metazoa > Arthropoda > Insecta > Diptera > Drosophilidae > Drosophila > Drosophila teissieri. The sequence continues at coordinate 620,664 of NC_053034.1, read as the reverse complement.
GCTCTTTCGGCTGTGCATTCCATTAACTAGTTTTCTGGTCGGCCGAGTTCAAAAGCGCTTATTAATCTGCGGTACTTGTGTTTAGTACTTTTAAATACGTTTTGAGTACTTTATTCAGCTTGCTTGATGTTTCGCCGCCGCTCCAAGTCACGATGTTTGCTCTGCTCGTCCCCCTCTGCTCTCTGCTCTCTGCTCCTTCCCAAGCTGTTTGCCTTTGCTTTTGGCTCTCCTCTTGCGAATTGGACGCGCGTCAATATTTATTTTGTTTATCTCCTCGGTCGCTCAGCTTGCGGATACTCGAAGGGGGTGGGGCGCGGGGAGCAGGGGTTCATAGAAAAAGTGATGGAGAAACGTAAGGAGGCTTACAATGAAAGCAGTTGTTGCCAAATCACTGCAGAGACAAGTTTGCCGAAGAAGCCAAATGTGGAATTTCCCGAATAAATCGAAATTTATATAGATTTTTTGCCGTGCAGCCAAGTAGAAGAAGAATGGGCGGCTGGCGCCCGCCTGCAATCCAATCCGCGCGGCGACACCCAGCGGCATTCTCCTGGCCAACTCTTTAGTTTTGCCGCATTTTACTTTATTTTCGCCTGGCAGAAGCCATACGAGTAATGCGATAATTACAATGCCAGGAATCATCCGTGTGAATTACCGCGGCTCAGACGACAGACTACAGCATTCTAGAGTTACTCCCCGCACGAAGGGAGGGGGTGGGGTGCCTGCCAAGAGAGCTACTGGGATTATCCTACGTCTCCTGTTACGCCAGCCAAATAAATCTTCGGCCGAAAGAAGTGGGCAAAGTACACACGTACTTGGTAGCCACCTGTTCCAGGCTCATTCCTCATTTGCCTATTGGGTCTCGTTGATATGCGCAAATCACTCAACAGGCCAGTCGAAGGAGCAGTAATGGGAGTAGGCTTCAGCTTAGGTAGCTTAGGTGGAACAACAATGAGTCCCCGCCAGATAATAAAGCCCTAAACATCAAAATCGAGATCTGAAATGCGAAAAGATGCGCGCAGTGACAAAGCACTCGATCTGCCCTCTGCGAGGCTGCGATTCTGCGATTCTGCGAGGGCGTTCTCTAGACAGAGATAATTTGCCATATCCTGGCGGAAGGAGGGAGGGATGGGAGCAGGCGGGCCAGGCGGAGTCGGCGAAAGATGTGAGCCGCGCCGGGTGCTAATAAAGTTGCCCGCCAAGAAGAGATGAAGAGCTATGGAGGGGTGGGGGAGAGCTCAATAGGAACTCCCCCCCTCGATTGCCAGCCGCCCGTCTAGGTGCCCATGCAGCGACCCCACAGCGATACAAATCCGCAGGCGGACGAGGGGTTCCTCAGAATTTCCATTTTCAAGCGACGCGCACTGCAGATAAGGGACTAAATGTCAAAATTATCTGCACTCTCGTTCCCCATTTAACCCATGGCATGCCACGATTGTCCCACAACTGCCCAAGCCCAAAAGCAAGGCATTGCTTATGATCGCATAGAGGGAAATTTGGACCAAAGAATCGCGATACATTTATTATTTATTTTCTACGAAAGTGTAGTTCGCTAATCGGAAATAATATTCAGCACTTTATGCTAGGGCGCTCATGGGTTAAGCATCGCGCATCAGGCAGAAGAGCCGAATGCGAGGAGCGGAGCTTCTCCGTCATGGGACGGACAAAGTGCAAATATATGTTGTCGGACCACAAAGCCGGTCCCAAAGCAAAAGCCAAAAGCCGAAAGAAGGCAGAACCACAGGAAAAATGGCTCAAAAACAAGAAAAGGAGGAGCGAGGAGCCTTCCCTCGATATGCCAAAGTGCATCAGGCACTAAAATGCAGAAAATTGAAACAGGCTTTTAATGAAACGAAAGCGCCGCCAGAGATGAGATGCGCGACTGGCGCGGATGACTCGGATGACCGACCGACCGACCGACCAATCCAGCTATCCATCCAGCTATCTAGCTGGATACGGATACGGACATCTGGCCCAGACGTCCACTCAGATGGAGGCAGCATGGGAAGACAAAATAAGAGGAACACAAAGAGTCAATTAATTAGTAGATGGATCCACGATTGGCGCTGCGTTTACTGACTCTGCGCTGCAGTTGGTTCACTGCGAGAAATAATTGCCCACTTTCTAGGCCTTTTATGTTAACAGGGAAGTGAAGCAAAATACTCACAGAATTATCTTCCCACTCCTGTGGAGCGTGCCTTCCCGCAGCATGTGCCTTCGTTTCCAGGTAGCAGACACTGATGCTATCCGCAGTTTCTCTCAGTGTCTGCACCGCGGCCGAGAGTAGACCTTCTTTCACTTAAGATAAGAACGGCGAAGGGGAATAGAAGCTGGGCGTTCATTAAGTGATAACAGAGCGGCGGACGGGTCCGCGTGATAAGGCCTTCCGACCCAATTGGACAGGTAAGAAGGACTCCATCCATCCATCCGGGCCACGGAGTGAAGGGCGCCCAGAGATCAGGACTCTCAGTCCGGATGACCAGCCAAGCCAGGCTGGCAAGCCAAGCTCACAAAGAGAGGTAATCACGGGTCGGAAGCTGGAAGCAGAAAACAGAAGCTGCAGGGAGAAGGATGACTCCGATGCACGCAATCCCCAGGGCGCCACACGCCACACGGATGCAGAATCCAAATGAATTGTTAACACAGAGTGGGGAATGCTGATGAATACTGCGTGAGTTCTGCAAATAGGAGAATCCTTCCACGAGAAGCTTTGGTTTCGCAAGAAGTCCTAAAAATAACGCCAATGAAGATAGCGGAGATTATGCGTAAGTGCTGACTGCATGCGGGGCGTGGCGGGGGAAGAGGGAAAAGGAAGGGAAAAAGGCGGGAATCGGTTCTTCCTCTGCAGAATGTTCATTACCACCAATTTGTGGGGGAAGCCGGGGGGCGGTGAAGAAGATCTGCACTGAGAACAATACAGTGTCCAGCTGCGCGTTTCAGGATTATTTAGTAGATAATAGCAAGCAAGCTCAAGTATACAAACATATGTATGCATGCATGCATGTATATATGTATGTATGTATGTATGCCAACCTGGTCGCAATTCAAGTCCGTGCAAATAGCGCTGGGATCAGGGTTCCAGCTAAAAATTAAGTGCACGTTCTGGGGCTCCTCCTCCTCCTCCTACTCCCTGTCTTCGCTCTCCCTTTACCGCTGCTCCTCCTCGACTCTTTCTTCCTCTTCTGCTGCTCCTCCCCGTCTTTGCCCTCACTCTCCGGTTCCTTCTCCATGTCTTTCCGCTCCTCTTCCCCCTCGACCAGCACCTCCAATCTGCTCCTCCGCCTGCTCCCCAGCACCCGCTGCATTTTATGATATATGGCCCCAGGGGCGGGCCAATTTCGAGGCACTTACAACGTTCGGGTGTTGGTAATTATAGGACTTTATGTCTGGAGGTTTTCTTTATGATGGCTTTTACTTTCGAGTGCCTCATTTCGTGTACCGCGGCGTCGCATTCGAGTAGCGCATAAGGCCAGGTAGACATCTTGTTCTCATATTCTCATCAGCGGTTTTTATATTCTCTGTAATGTTTGCCTAAATGGTAACAAATAATCATATTTTTTGAAACAGAGTATTTGACATACGAAATGTGGTTTCAAATCAGCGTATTGGATTGGAACTCGGCTACGCGGCACCGGAGTCTCAAACCCAGGGCTGCATTTGTAGCGCACACTCCCGGGAATACAGCGGCAACGCGCTGCGGTCACACCTAGCCATCTCTTCTTCTTGCCGCCGCTTCCGCTTTCTGTTCTTTTTCCTCGTGGTTTTCGACTGACAAGATGGCTCCAACCGTAAGTGCTCCGAAAAGCGGAATTCCAGCCTGGCCACCGGCGCCCGGGTGCTCCAGGTTGTGAAACCTTGCTGGGGACGGTGGCCAGGAGCGGAATACGCCATCAGGCGAATGTGTGTGTGATTTTTGTTCTTTTTTTTTCGGTGGGCGTGCAGGCCAAGACCAACAAGGGTGATACCAAGACCGCTGCTGCCAAGCCAGCGGAGAAGAAGGCTGCTCCCGCAGCCGCCGCCAAGGGCAAGGTGGAGAAGCCAAAGGCTGAGGCCGCCAAGCCCGCCGCCGCCGCTGCCAAGAACGTGAAGAAGGCGCCCGAGGCGGCCAAGGATGTGAAGGCAGCCGCCGCTGCTGCCAAGCCCGCGGCCGCCAAGCCCGCAGCTGCCAAGCCCGCTGCTAAGGATGCCGGAAAGAAGGCGCCCGCTGCCGCTGCTCCCAAGAAGGACGCCAAGGCTGCCGCTGCTCCGGCTGCCGCCAAGGCTGCTCCGGCCAAGAAGGCTGCTTCCACGCCCGCTGCCGCTCCCCCAGCCAAGAAGGCTGCTCCCGCCAAGGCCGCCGCCGCTGCCCCGGCTGCTGCTGCTGCTCCCGCTCCGGCTGCAGCTGCTCCTGCTGTCGCCAAGCCCGCGCCTAAGCCCAAGGCCAAGGCTGCCGCCCCAGCTCCCAAGGTGGTCAAGAAGAACGTGCTGCGCGGCAAGGGACAGAAGAAGAAGAAGGTCTCTCTGCGCTTCACCATCGACTGCACCAACATTGCTGAGGATAGCATCATGGATGTGGCCGACTTCGTAAGTAGCTGGGGTACACAGATGATCACGAATCTCACCGCTCAGTATCAAGCACTGGTTGTATTCTGGCGTTGCTTTCAAGATGTTTTGGGAAGTATCTCCCATTCATTGTTTAGTTGCCAAAGGTACTTTGGATGTCGTTTAGATTCTGTGGCAGATTCAACCAGTTTATAACCAAAGGTAGTTCTCTCAAAACGCCTGAAAGCAATAACCAGAATAACCATAACCACCTAAATCAGTATAGTCTTACCGCACCAAGCTTTCCACTGCCCTCCAAGTTAACCAGGGGCTCTGGATAAAAAGTTGTGGTTATAGTGAGCTCACTCCATTTGGCGATAAACTGCTGGCGGACTTTTCCCGTGCCGCCGGCGGTTAACAACTTCTGGAACAACAGTAAGCTACTCTAGATCAAATTCGTAGTCATAGGGTATGTGTCCGTTCCGAACCGAACCGAATCGAATCCTTCGCTGCCTCATGCGGGCACACGTGTTTCTCCGCAGCGCCTTCCAATCGCGCTTGTTGTCAAGGGGCTCTGGGCACTGCACAACGGGGTAGCCACTGACCGCCAGTGACCTGGCACTGGCCAGTGGTGCAACCGTCTGTGAACAGCGTCAAGCCGTGCTATGTGTACCGCCACGTGGTGGGCCCTGGGTTGAGTGCGTCCACATCCGTGGCGCCTCAGGCCAAAATTCATAGTGCGCCCTGCTCACAGTGCCCGCTCTTTCGCGGCACTGCAGGTTTTCCCAACTAGTTTGCAATTAGCAGTTAGCATTAGGTGCTTCCTCCACTCGCCATGTGATAAACCTAAACTAAACCAAGCAATTAAGTACCCGCTAGTGGGCAAACCGAGTGCGCTGAACGCGCTTCTTAGCAGGGCGCTCCATCGTTCAAAGTGTCGCCTACGTCGCAGGATCAGGTAACTACAATCTTATGCTGCATTCACAAACGGGGTAAGGAACCACTAGGTGCACTAGGGTGCATAGTCCGAGTATGTAACTGAGTCATTCGAATGGAACAGCCATTTACTTGCGTGTTCCTCGACTAGTACTTCACCTAGTGGTTCCATGACCCCCTCCATTGCTCACCATCTATCACCTAGATAAATCTGTTTTACAGGCCACGCCGATTTGCCGTCAGAGAGTGAGCTTTAAGCGTCGCTCTGATGGCAGTGTACTCAGTGGCACAGCAAAAAATTGGTCACTCTTCTTTATTTGGGCTTTCTGTTCTACACACTCGACTCTTAGCCTTAACAAAGAAAGAGACATTTACGCCAGCTTACCGCTGGCAGGCTAGCAGGCCATAAAGATGCCCTAAAGCTCCAGTCACAGTCCCAGTCCCAGTCCAAGCAGAACTAACCGGGAATACCCTCTCTATTCCGCCCGCAGGAGAAGTACATCAAGGCCCGCCTTAAGGTCAACGGCAAGGTGAACAACCTGGGCAACAACGTCACCTTCGAGCGCTCCAAGCTGAAGCTCATCGTCAGCTCCGACGTGCACTTCTCCAAGGCCTACCTCAAGTACTTGACCAAGAAGTACCTGAAGAAGAACAGCCTGCGCGATTGGATCCGTGTGGTGGCCAACGAGAAGGACTCGTACGAGCTGCGCTACTTCAGAATCAGCTCCAACGACGACGAGGACGACGATGCCGAGTAAAGATGCAGCAGATCCATACAGCAGAATCACTAGGTTTACATTGGTTTTATTATACATCACACGTCCTCGACGGGCGTGTTTTTATAAGCTAACAACAAGATGTGAACTCATGAAAAAAAGAAAACTCCGGGCTGGCCTCAATAAAACAATTGTGTGTTAACCTTAGCCCCCAAGTAGTTCTTATTAGTTGTACTAGTCTATGTGGGTAAACTGCCTGTTCAATGACTGTAGTTATTTCGCTTGTAAAGATGCGGGTAAAGATCATAGAAACGCTTTGTCTTTGAAGGCTATTTGCATATGGCTTTAAAATGCGATAGCCCCGTCTCGCTCTTTTCCGCGATTGGTGGCGAAAGTGCTCGGCGCTTTGAAAGAGTGATGGATATCATATTGTGGATGATGCATCATCCAGTTGTTTGTAGTACGCGGTCATGCACTTGGTGAACGCTACTTGATACTTAGATACTTGTCATCAACGGGCTCAGTAGATTAAATGTATGATAACCAATCGAATTAAAGGTCTATACACTCTTAGCCAAGAAGTGCGGGGGCTCTAATGAGCTGTACGCTTGCACAGATTCTATCTTCTATCACAGATTTAGTCAGCTGCCAGTCAGATTGCGGTTACGAAAGCAGGGGCACTAGAATAGTCCGGGCAACTGCGGTTGCTCATCGTTATGCAAGCGGACCGACCATTAACTAGACAATTTCCCATTTAGTTTAAAATAAAACACATACATACGTGGCGGGTGCTGTGGGTGTGGGCGAAAGCTTTTACTTTATTCAACAACTGAGGAGTGCAACAAATACGTTTGCTTACAACAATGCAAAAAGAAGCAACAATTACGCTAGCAAGTCTAGAAAAATATACACTTTTAGTGGGAACTGCAACTTACGTTCAGTTTTCAGTTTTCAGTTTGTCTTTCTTCAGAAGGCTTTTGAGTCGGGTTTACACATAGGGTTATTTATATTCATATTCATATCCATATACATATATGCCGAGATATTCGAACGTTTGCTTTGTTTCGAGCTCGCTGGGATGGGTCCGGGTCCGGGTCCGGTTACGGTTACGGGAGCCCATTCACATCGCAATCATCACAATTGAAGGCCAGATTGGAAAAGGGGGACTTTTGATGGGGAATTGTGAGCTGGGAACCCAGCTTGTTTATCCACAAATACTGTAGTCGTACTATAGAGATGGTACGGCATAATTCAACAATTTTCGTCCAATTAGCGCCTGGAATTATCGATCTTGGCCAGCGCAAATAAACCATGCGCGCCAAGGCCACAACAGCTGGGGAGGAAGGTACAGTAGGTAGTAGTAGTAGGGTTGAGTAGTATTGAGTGGGTGCGGGTGCACAGTGGAACGTTCCAGAAGCATGGTCTTTAGAAGCCTGCTAGCCACTTGGCCACCACCCCGCTCATGAGCGCGAGCAGAAGGCTCCGCATGGTCAATCCTTCCAAGGACTGAGCTCCGCCGGTGTTGGACGTTACGGATGCCTGAACTGGGGCAGCGACATCCTGCGTCTTCTGCACCTGCTGCATTCCTGGTTGAACAGCGGCCATGGGCGCCAGTGGTGCTGGACCCTCGCCGGCGGGAGCAGCTGGTGGCGGTGGTGCCGGGTAGCAGGCAATCTTCTCCACCTCTACTATCTTGGTGCTGTCGGTCGGGTCCGTTTCGTTCACCTTGGTGGGCACACAAATAATGCCGCCGGGCGGTGGGGGAGCAGCTGCATCCGGCGCGGTCATGTTGGAGGTCTCTGGATTGAAGGGCATTGCCGGCATTGGTGCCATGGGTACGGCTGGCTGTTGGGCATCCTGGGTCACGTTGGAAGGGGCCATTGGTGCAGCTGGAACTGCTCCTGGGGCAGCCGCCACACCCGCTGCGTTTATCACAGTGGTGCCATCGCTGGCATTCACCGGCACGCCATTGTTGATGATGATGATGCGATCCTGCCCAGCAGCTGGAGCTGCGGCAACCGGCTGCGACGAGGAACTGCCGCCCGAGGGCGTAAGAGCGTGTCCCAGCAGAGCACCGCCCAAGCCACCAGCAAGCAGGCCAGTTCCTGTGAAGAAATTAAACATTGAAGCGCAAAAACAGATGTGCGACTAAACCAACAAGCGGTGCACTCGATTTAGGTGAGAACCCAAAGCAAATATGAGTCAGCAACAGCAGATTGCTGTAGGGGATCAGGGTACACCGCGAGTTGGACGTCTTTTTAGATATCTTACCGAAGCCCAAGCCCGAGGAGGACTGCTGCGGCGGTGCAGAGTAGTAGGTGGCTCCGGGCGGCAAAGCAGATCCCGCCTGGTAGTAGGTGGCACCCGGAGGCGGAGCAGCAGCAGGGTGATAGCCACCGCCCATGGGCACATGGCCGGCGGATGGGTAGTACGTAGCTCCAGCGGGGATGTTGGGCGAATAGCTGCCACCGTGTCCTGCGGCCGGATAGTAGGTGGCGCCAGCTGGCACTCCCGAGTACTGCGGCTGATGCATATTCGATCCGGTGGCGGCCCCATAGCTGGGAGGAGCTGCTCCGTAGTTGGGAGCATGATAGGCTGGCGGCGGCTCGTGCATATTGGGTCGGGCTCCCCCGGCGGGATTGGAAGCGGAGTAGGCGGGTGGCGGACCCTGCGGCACATTCCAACCTGGCTGAGGGGCGGAGCCAGGGGATCCCGATGAGCCCGCGGCCATCGGGCGATTCGGCTGCGAATTGTAGTTGGGGTAGCTCAGTTTGGCCACATCTGCGTGAGAGTTGCCGGCGGCATGGCCATTCGTGCTATAGCTGGGCGTCACGTGACCGTAGTTGGAGGAGCTGGACGAGGAGGAGGTCTTCCGCTGGTTGCCCTGGTTACGCCGGGCATCCACAACATTGTCGCCGCCGTGCGTCAGCAACAAGGCAAACACCGCCCAGGCCACAAAGGCGAAATGGGAACAAGCGCCACCACTGGAGGCCATCATGTGATCCGGATTAGTGCTTCACCCTTTGACGAGAGGAGACGAGACTATAGTAATGCCAGATACGGCGACCGTCAAGCGCAGATCAGCAATCACCGATGGCGATGTGCATGCTAATTACCGAAACCCGTTTTGGATGCTTCTGGATGCTTTCAGCTGCTTGCGTAGATTGTCCGCAAAACAAGTTTTTTAATCGGTTAAAACTGTTATTTGATTTCACTTTTTGCTGTGCGACCAGGTGGGGAAGTCGCAAAATACCTGTTGGCTTGAGTCTTCTCTAGGCATTAGCCAATACACAAACCATGTACGACATTTTTTAGGTAATCTTTGGGCGGAAATAAAGGTTCACCCTAATTGAATTCCGTGCGGCAACATTTTACCCAGTCAATTTGCTTAGTTTTTGGGTTTCAAATACCAGGCAAACAGAAACAGTAGCAGGCGCCAGCTGGCCGCTCAAATTCAACCAAAACAGCTGATCACTTTATCATTATGGCCGCCCTTTTTCATGATGGCCGCCCTGTACGTTTTTCCAGTCGCCATTCGACCAATGGGTAGCCTGCGACGGAGGGGTAACCGTTAGTTGGTTCTTTCCAGTCAGCAGGCAACGATCATGTCAGTCTGCCCCCTACGCGAATTTATGTTCGCCTGGTGTTGAGTCACTGAGAATTCACCAAACTCGCACAAAATTTCCGACCCGGCATCATTTTTTCCAGTCAAATTGACACTTCTTGGGATCCCAGATACCAGGCGAACAGAATCCGCAGCAAGCAGCTGCTGGCAGCACGAAATCAGTTGAAACAGCTGATCCTTTGCATGATGGCCGCCCTTATTCATGATGGCCGCCCTTTCGATCACTCCAGTCGCCATTAGACCAATAGGAAGCCATCGATGGAGGGATAACATAAGTTTTTTCATAATGGCCGCCCCACACTTTCTTGCAGTCAGCAGGCAACGATCATGTCAGCTTGCTCCCTACGCAAATTTATGTTCGCCTGGTGTTGAGCCACCGAGAATCCACAAATCTTGCACAAAATTTCCGACCCGGCATCATTTTTCCCAGTCAAATTGCCACTTTTTGGGATCCCAGATACCAGGCGAACAGAATCCGCAGCAAGCAGCTGCTGGCAGCTCGAAATCAATTGAAACAGCTGATCCTTTGCATGATGGCCGCCCTTTTTAATGATGGCTGCCATTTCGATTTCTCCAGCTCCTTTTGACCAATAGGAGAGCAGCGCATCCGTTACTTGGGATCTGAGTGCAGAGCAGTGATGAGCGACCACGTTGTTCTTGTGTGCGTGTCACGATTTTGGCACGATAGGCACGAAAGTCCCTTGCATTACATGGGCGCGTGCCGAAATGAAGAGGCACGCGGGCATCTCTATGTAAGCGCCAATTTGAGCGATCAGCTGATTGTGTTGCACGTGCTACTCTTTCTGCGCGCCTGGTGTCTGGAATCAAGAACTTTCGCAATTTGAGTGTGAAAAACGTGGTTTGCCTGCAGGAAAATCGGCATTTCGTCTGCTGCAGGAGGTGCACTCATTAAATGTATATAATTTAAATTATATTCTTAAAATATCGTTGGTTATTTATTTTCAGCACAAAGTAAAAAATATCATTTAAAGTTTTTACATTTATTGGCGAATCACAATCGGAAGACTAGCTACCCCTCGCTGGCTTAGCTCGCGACTAATCGGCTAACTAAATAGTATATTATACAAAAAAAAACAAAAGGGATGGGGGATTTAAGAACTAGGAGTAGTTGTGCAGCAGGTAATCGTAGGAGTACTCGAAGACCAGCAGCAGAATAGCTCCTCCTGGGCCCAAACGCATAATCTTCGGGACGAGTCCCTTGTAGAGCGCCCGGAATCCTTCCTCGCGGTAGACGATGCCCATGGAGCTGAAGGTTCCGCGGTATTTGATCTGCCCGGCGACCGGCTGCGGTCCCTGGATGCGGGACTTGGCCACGTCGAAGGGGATGTTGACGAAGCAGGCCAGAGTGCCGGCCAGGAAGCCGATGGTCACCTTGCGCAGAAACTCCAGATGGCTCTCCTTGTACTCGGGCACCACGTTCTTCACGCTGTGGTAGAACCCGAAGTAGACCATGTTGAAGACGCCGTTGCGTCCCATGGTGGCGGTGATGCCCTTGTTGAGGCCGCTGAAGCCCAATCCGTCCTGCTTGATGATGCCCTTGGCCACCGCGAACGTGCTGAGCATCTTCTTCTGGCGATCAGCCTGCTGGGCCACCTTCACCACCTCGAAGGGATTCACGGCGATGGCCTCCAGGGTGCCGGCTGTCAGTCCGGCCAGAGAGAAGGTCAGCGGCGTGGGAGTGGGCGAGCCGAACTGAAAGAGCGGCTTCGTCTGCTCGAACACCAGGAACTTGATGGCCCGCTTGGGCGTCTCGGCCAGGATCGGCGGCATGATGCCCTTCCAGTAGGAGGAGATGCCTTCGTGGCGGTACATCTTGGCGAAGCAGTCGAAGACGCCATTGTAGTGCAGCTGGAAAAGGGCAACACATGCAGGAGATAAATAAGAGGATTGATTGCAAACAGCTTGACTATCTAACTATCTAAGTATACAGTTATTTACTACTAATAACAACGGCACTGATTAACACAACACCTACTCGAAATCACTCGAGATTCCACTGGACTGCAAGATATCTGTTCTGTTTGTGCCCGCAAAACTGGAACTGTGTGGATGCAGAGCTGCGTGCTTTGTTCCACTTCTGTGTATGCTGTATATATGCTGCATTTGTGCTAATTTCCCCCCTGTCGTCAGCTAGCCCCCTCTCCGCCCCACTTCGGATATTTGCTTTCATTTGCACTCGTAAATTTGTTTAATCATCATGCGTCGACGACCAGAAGATGCAGAAGAAAATGAACATGTCTCGAGACTTTATTATGCTGGGGTCTTCACACAGACTGTTGTTCCCCAGAACTGCGAACAAATAATGCATTCCCCTTCTTTCCTGTTGATTTGCAACTTCTTAATCCACAATATAAAAATTTCGCCAAAAACATTTCTTTGTCTAATCTTAAGGTGTTTTAAGCCCAAAGATCTGCAAAGAAAGCGGCAGATACCAAGATGTATCTCATCTCATGGCTGTGGAGGTGGTCCCCATCAGCAGCTAAAATAACAGGAGTGGAGTGCTAACTAGGCTCCATCACTTGCTGATAGCCAGTTATAGCCCAAGTTAGTAGCCCCCACACGCGTCCGATGTCGGAACCAAATTTGAAGTGCGACCCGCTATCTGGGCATTATTTCAATTTCGATGGCGATTGGGGAATGGGAAATGTTTGGCCTGTCAAGTATTTATTTATATATACGCATATACGCACGTATGTACATACATATACCCCTCACTCGACTGATAAGCTTATTACGGGGGAGAGCGGCGATTCGCTTCGACTGCTGATAAATGTATAAATGTACAAATGTGGATGGCTCGCCCCTTTCCTTCGCAAGAGAAATGTAAACACGGGGGGAGGGAGCCAGCTCGAAATAGAGAAATTGGAGAGAACTTGCTTGTGACCTTGCTTTGCCCTTATCCAAAACGAAGGCCCCAGCCCCGAAAGAAAACAAAAACAAGCCACAGCCACAGCTGATGGACGAAGGCATGGATATCTAGTGTCTGCATCTTGAGATCTTGTGGTGATTGCCAGCTATAAATGAGTATTTGTGACACCTAGCTTTAAAATAATTCCATGGTGCTTATCTTGTCGGACAACTTGAGCATGTGTGTAAATAGAACATGAATAACAATGTATGTACATACATAAGCAAATTGAGCCTAATTTATTATTTCGGGCGTGTGATTGCCATTCAACTCTATTCGCACTTCATTCGCAAACTACTCAAGTATCCCACGAACAACACTCACCTCGCCAAGGGCCGCGGCATTCGGCGCCGGAGTGGCCTGGATCTGGATGCGGGTCTTGACCACATCCAGTGGCTGCATGATGCAGACCTCCAGGAATCCTGCCGAGCCGCCGGCCAAAACCTGGAAGGCGGCGCGCTTCGCGTGCGAGATGTCCGGCTGCTGGGAGGCCATCCTGGCGACGCTTCTGCTACCGAGTCCGAGGGATGCGATGGGATGGGAAGGGAATTCAAATGCTCCACTGGGGCTGGGAAACTGCTACCCAGATCAATCGAGTGCTGGCACCTCAGTCAGAGCCAACTGCGACTGGGCAGTTCGACAAGTTGAAAGACAGAAAGCGTAAATGAATCGGGCAGAGCTACAGCACTACGGGTGAACCGCCACCACTCGTCGCTTCGAGAACGCAATTCGCACTGAGCTCGAGGTTGAGGCAGCTGCTTGTGCTCAAGAAGAAGAAGCCACACTGAAAGAAAGCAATTGAATATTGAATTTATTGTATATTGTTCATGAAAAGTTCCTTCAAAGTGCGCACTGAGCTCGTTAACTATAAAATCTGTTTGTAGTATTGGCGCTAGTCTGGGGTGTTAAGTAAACTCCGCCACTCTATGCTGCTCAACTTTTTCTCTCTGTGCAGTGAGGGAGGGGCCGAGGGGGCGACGCGGCTAAGCTTTCGCTGGCTTTGTACTGAATAGGATTACGAGTCCCAGAGAGCCACGCGTGCTGGAAAGACTCCATGGTTGAGTTTGCTCACTCAGAACTCAATGTGAGATCGTTTGGGAGCTTTGCCTCGTGGGCTGCTCGCCATCGCAGATTGGCGATCTCGGCCAGCGGAAAGCTCCAAAAATCTGAGACAATACAGTAAAGCTCTCTGCGGCCTATGTACAATGAAGATGAGCGATATAAGATTCATTCTGGTTAGGGAACCTTCCATATTCATAGAACAATCTACGAATTGGAAAGATGGCAAATGTGGTAGATAGGATGTTTCAGGGCGGCGCATTCATATTCTTGTGGATTAAAGATTCCAAGTACTGAATACAGTGAATATATCTAAGTAGAACATATACTGCGTGAGTGCAGCTGTTGTAAGCCCAGAAAGGGGATTTTAAGCTTGAAACAGAACGAATGACATGTAAGAACATGGACATTGCCAGCCAACATGGCCATCATGTGACAGCTGGGGCAAAGCCATACTGGAGACTCTATCGCAACCATCCAACCATCCAACCATTCGACCATTAGGTGGTTACCTGTGCAGCACATTAATGATGTCCCTCGTCCAAGTAAACACACGCTCCACGGAGAAGGAGCTTCACAATGGACAAACAAATCGTTTGACATTCGGTGCCTCTTGATTGCTTTATTGTTCATAGCTCACGGCACACCGTACATCAATCAGAGATGCAAGATGCTACAAGATACGACCTCCAGATTGAGGACAACTTTCATTTACATAAAATGCATTCTATGCCGAATGCCGAATGCTGAATGCCGAACTGATACATAGTCGGTGTCAAAAATAATTCTCCCATCCCCAAATCTGAGTGATTTAGATGGTTTTCCACTGCGTCTGTGGCTTTGTCTGTCTGCCTTTTTATGATTGTCCAAATATTTCTGACTGTTAATTATGGGCACGAGTTGGCGTGATGATGTACAGCTCGGGTGGATGCACCGGGGATGTGTGGAATTTATAACGTCCGAGGGGAAATTTAAACGTTTTAGAGCCCATTAAAAGCGAATTAATCCCGACCAGAAATCGTACTCGACACTGCCCCATTTCTGCCCCATTTCTGACCCAATAATGCTCTTAAGTCACGCAAGCAGGACCATCATGAATGGATCGATCGGAAAACTATTTTCGATTCACTTCGCCCGGACAACTTGGAAAACTTCTCGCCTTTCCACTCGGCTGGAGATCACACACAGTTCTTGTGGGATACCCTTACCCGTACCATTACCATTACTCTTACCCTTACCATTACCGCCTCGAAAACAAAGCTCCTCTCCGACCGCAATTAGTACGAGTTTTACAGGCGCAACATGTAGAATGCCACATGCAAGCGCCGATTGATCGATCAAAGCCGCGATATACGCGGCTAATCAATCATTTTTCCATTTTCCATTTCCCATTTTCATTCTCGGGCCGCTGCTGCTGCAAAGTGAGAACTCACGACCGCCTGCAGCTGTCCGTTCGGCAGAGGCTATTAACCCCGTTTCTCGCTCACAATGTTCCACTTGTTGCACACTTGCGGCCCTTGAGAAACAAGAACAAGTTGTCCCACAATGGGCAGCGGTCAAAACAAAAACCGAGCTCTGCACGGGGAAAAATTGATATAATGTCATGAAAATGAACACCAATGTTTGGTAAATCTCTGTCTCTAACAATACCAATACCAATAGCCAGCATGAAGATATCTCAAATCGAGTTTCAATTGATCCTCAGCATTTTTTAGCCGTGTGCATGGTCTCCTCGACCCGAAAAAGCACTTCCACTGCGGTGCTCTTGCCGAGACCCCGAGGATGCAGCCCAACAATGGGAATCGGCTGAGAGTGTTTTGATTAATGCCAGTTTTGACAGCTGATAGGACATGCAGATGTAGATGGAGATGCAGATGGAGAGCTGACTCCATTGATGCTGAAGCCAACTGGCAGCTGTCTAACCAGACCTTCAAACGCTTGACAAGTGATCAGCCTATTGAGATGCTTTTCCCCGTTGCTCCTAGAACTTGTTCAAATCTTTACTTGGTTAAAATCGAACCAATCACTTGATTAGGCACTATATTTAATTACACCCTGGACCTACTCTACTTTTCATTAGGTGACCCACCCAGCTCCAAGCACAACATGCTCGGCGACCTTAGTGGCCCACTGAGAACGGGTTGTGCGATTTTCGCCCAAAACGAAAGTTAGTTACACCATCGCCGCAACCCGATTCCAGGTGCCCAACTTCAGCGCTATAAAGTGACAGTTTCGGAGTGGCTAACTGGCCATTTCACAGTCATTTGTCGCACTAAATGGAGGTGCCCTGGATTATCGTTTCACTGTGGACTAGGGCTATCTTGGGACAAAGTTATTTGGCGGCCGAGCACCAGCATCGCCCACTTTGGATCCTGGAGGATGGGCTAACCAAGAGGCATAGACAGAACCGCCCGGAAGCCGATTATGAGACCACCACTAGGATGCCTGCGCTGGTGGTCAGAAGGCAGGGCAGAGGTGGTGGTCAGGAGGCGAAGTCCGGCTCCATTACCTTTCTGGTTAGACATGAAGATCGGGAAGCACCGGCTCCGCCGCCACCGCCGCCACCTCCAAAATTGCCCTCCATACCTCAGCGACGGTTTATGATGCCGCACCATCTCCAGCTGCCCCATCGGTACGTGCAACCCGTTCAGAGAACCAGGAGCCACCGGCGAGGAGAACGTCGCCAGCTGCCCGTCTTCGATAATGGACCCGGCGAGAACTCCCTGCAATTGGGTATGCGCGACTACCCCATTTTCGTGTACAACGGAACGAGGGGGGAGCTGATTCTCAACACCATGCTGAGCAGGAGGCGTTATCCCATGCAGGAACCAGTCCCAGGCCAAGTCCTCTATCCACCATCCACCCCCATGTTCCGGCCGAAGCCGATTGTGGAGCGATTCCGCTTCCCAGGTCAACGGGAGCTTATGAACCTGACGCTAATTCCCTTTTACGCCCAAGAGGCCATCAGTGATCCTGCCCTAACTAGCACCTCCACTCAGGCACCCACCATCTCCACCTCCACCACGCCCATACCCTCACCATCGCCCTACGAAACACAGCTGCCCAGAATCGAGGGAGTGCTGGCGCTGGGAAAGCGGAAAAGGAAGAAGGCCAAGCAATATGAGGCTTTCCATTCCCCGCAGGAAGTGGTGCAGTGGCAGCCAGTGCTGCGACGATCCACTGGCCACAACGACAACCATCGCCATCACTCCAGTGAGGAAGTGGAGCCGGACGAGCAGAAGGAGTTGGTCGCCGTCAGCGATGGTGTGGAGGAGGCACTCGACGAACAAGACTGGCTGACGGCACAGGAAGCCGAGACGGAGGTGGAACTACCTCCAGAACTACCCACAGAAACATCTACCGCCAGCAGCAGCGAGCCCTTCCAGATCGTCTACTTCGATGAGAGTCTGGAGCGGCCAGCCGTGGAAGCTCTGAGTCCCACTACGCCACCGCCGCCGCCGCCGCCTTTGCGACAGAGCTCTCGATATGCCCTCAAAAGGGAGTACTATGCGTTTCCAGTGTACACCCTGGGTAAACTGCTCCAGCCGCAAGCACCGAATCCCTCCAAGAATCTGCTGGAGAAGAGCGATCGCGCGGCAAGAAGCTCCTTGGAAAGGGAGCCCAGTACCTGGTTTATACTGAACTCACGGTGAGTTGCGGCTCGCTGCTTCGTTTTAGACTACCCACTTATATGTTATCCCTCTGGCATTTCAGCTACAAGGGACCCTACCACCGCTCACATGGAACGGACACTCAGACCAAGTACTACACATCCAAGTACATAGAGAACGGCTTGCGTTCCTTGCCTCGTAGATAGTGCGGATAATTAGTCAGCACTCGGGAGTTGTTAATAACTAAATATGTTCAAGAGGAAGATAAGAAGTCACCCCGCAGATTATCACTGTGCCCGAGACGATCATTAACGCCTCTCTTCACAAATAAAGCCTTCAGAAATCGGAAAAAAGCCATGAGACAATTTAGATTGTAATGGGTTGCCTGGTGGAACCGTTTTACGACCGATAAAGGGCAGTCATTCATGTTCGGGGTCAAAAGCGATCGCGAGCTCTGAAAAGGCGGTCGTAAATTGGAAAGTGAAGAATAGGAATAGGAATAGGCTCTATGGAGCGACCTATAGTTGCATAACCCAACGTGCAAATCAGACGGCCGAGCTGAAGCCGTCGCCTGACCCAAATTCCAGCATTCAATACACGGAAAATCAGAAAGAAAAACAAAATTTGAATGTGTTAAAAAGCAAGGCAGGGCAGAGGAGAAAAGTCATCAACAAAATTTTATGGCCAATGGAATAGATGCGGCTCTTTGAAAAACGCAGCCCTCCTCTTCACGTCGGTGGATCGGTGGATCCATCATTCATTCAATCACTTTATCAATGATGTGCCTCTTCGGGTTGTTCGCCCGTCATTATTATTATAGATTTCCCAGCTTAGTTTTCGCTTTGCAGACTGCAATTAATTTTCTCGTTGTTCTACAAGGGGTCCACACTCCGCACTCCGAACTCCGAGCTCCCCATTCCCATTCCCATTTTCCCCGACTGAAGGGAAAAACCTGCTCGATGTCGGCGTTTCTGTTCTGACCAGCATTGCCATGGGCCACACAATCGATCCCCAAACCGATTCCCAGTCTTCCCAATCTCAGTTTTCGGCTATAAAAGCTCGGACCGTCACTCTTCTTGGGCTTAGAACAAAGGCGACTGCGCACGCGAGTGGTTTACACAAGTTTGTTTAATTCTTGGTTCATTGCTTCCCAAGGATAAAGGGAAATTCCCTCAGAAAACCGTATTATGCACATAGATATGCGGCTAAGTTTTGTGGTATGTGAAAAAGGATTTGAATGCAACAAGTTCTATCTTAAAATTGTTTTTTTTTTGCGTTTTTTTTTATACGAGTGACTGTTTTTGGTGATAAATGCAACTTAAAACTTATGATACATCGTAATTTTAGAAGGAATTGAACCACTCACCCTTTCTCCCTTCCCCGCTAGCTTACTCTTATCCTCACAGGCTCCCGACGGTCCAGCGCCTTCTGGTGGCCAAAGGCAACAACGTAAGTAAAGAAAGCCGCAGAACTGCCAGATTTAGTCTCACCTGCATCCATAGGGAAACCAGGGAGCCGGGTGGCGGTCAGATGCTCCAGCAAATCCCGCTCACCTACTTCCGCACGTACACCTACCAGCCATTGGCTCCTGGCTTCTTCGGATTCGGAGCTGCTCAGACACCCCTGCTGCCTGGTGCCCAGTACGATCCGTACGGGATGACCAGCTATGCCGCTGCCCGGAGACACGACTCCGCTTCCAGGCAGGAAGTGACTGCTCCGGCGGAACTGACCAACGCGCCCAGCAGCGCTCGCACCACCAGCACCACTGCCGCTCCAACGACCACAACCACCACCACCACCACCACCACCCCGGCACCAACCACCAGGACTAGCACCACTACCACCAGCACCACTACCACCACCACGCCACCACCAGCACCACCGCCGCCCCAGTCCACCAGCAGCAGCTTCTCCGAGGGACCCACTTCCAGCTTGCTGCGCTTCGGCGAGTACCCCGCGTACAATCGCCGGGTAAGCAACCTCTATAACGCCAGGCCGCAGTATCCATATCCGGACTACTTCAACTACCAGCAGATGCCGCAGCAGCAGAGCATCGCAGCAGTACCGGAGCACGGAGGGGTGTCCAGCAACAGTCGCATCCAGTTTGTTCCCTGCATGTGTCCTGTCAGCATGCCCAGCTTTGTCTCATCAGCATCCTCGACGGCGGCCACTCTGCCTCCGCAGCCGTCCACCTCCTCCACGGCGTTCGTGTCCCAGCCGGCGGCCCGTCACATCGAGGGACAGGAATTGGAAGCGGAAGCTGATGGCGAGACAGACAACGAGGGCGAGGAGGAGGACGAGGACGAGAACGAGGAGCAGGGGCAGGAGCAGGGCCAGAGCCAGAGCCAGACTCCTGGAGGCCTGGAAGACGGTGCCAGCAAGGCTCAGTTAGACACGCAGGACATGACCTCGGACGACAGTGCCGTGTAGTTCAATTGGATGGTGCAGCCACAGCCACAGCCGCCACAGCCTTCCTGGTTTAAGGCCAATCCTCGACTGACTTGTCACTTTGGGGGTGCCCTAGAGATCTCCTTGCAGCCCCAGTGTTCCAGAATGCTTGAATTTTCGGGAAAATATTAATAACAAATGAAACAATGATTAAAAATAATAGTTAGTAAGCAATGCTAGAGGCAATAGGCCTTTCCGAAGCAAGGAGAGATTTCTGGGATAAGCGCCTGTAGAAAGAAATTTTTTTTCATTATTTAATAAAGATAAATATAAATGTAATAACAAAGAAAGTATTCAATAAACGTAGCAATAAAAACCGAGAGCCTGCAAAAGTAAGAATCTTAATTAAGAGCAAGGGTATTTGCAAAAAGAAGTGCCACTGATGGTTTTTCATTGATTTCATGTTCTTTTATTGATTCATATTCGGATGCTCGATCAATTACATTTACACATTTAAATTGTATTTATCAATATTTTAATACTTTGCGCCTGCTGCACGAATTTCAACTAGCCCCGAGCGAAGATCCCTAAGCTCCACCATTTTCATCTGCTTTTCATCTTCAGCTTTTCCATCCAAAGCTGCTCCACATCAAACGCGCCTCTCAATTAGTGGAGAACTATCCTTTAATCATCAATTCAACAATTACAAATACATTTACTTAACTAGATGAACTTGTGCTTCGAGTCTTTGAAGTTGAAATTAGCTTGCGATTTGGGGAAAACTCGTTTCCATTCGTTTTCATTCGTTTTCAACGGCCAAAGCGCCAAAGTGGTCTTAGCGTAGTTAATGCGTAGGTATTACAAAAAAGGGTTTAGGAGTTAAGTGTACAACTAATCGGGGGAAAATATATAATCAGTCGTTTAAGTTTTCAGATATACATGTATACATCGATATATAAATATAGTCATAAATATAAACCGCATTCAAATACAAATACGAGTACGAGTACGATTACATCTAAGCGTCGGGAATTAAACAATCGAAAAGTTACGAGCTAGAGTATCGGGGCGTCGGCTCCCCGTGGAGACGCGGCCCCAACTAACAAAAAAAATGCATCTTACCTCTAAAAGATCGTACTTAATGCTAGGTCTGCTGCGCATGCGCTCTGAACGAATCGTTTCCTCGATTGTTGTGTTTGTGTGCTATGCAGCTCTGAATGCTTGCATATTTGCTCGTTTGTTTGTTTGTTTGTTTGTTTGCTTGCTTGCTTTGTGTTACTGTTGCTTGCGTTTGTGGACTTATGTGGTAGGGAAATTGCAATAATATGGCCTATCGATTTATCCTAAGCCACCTTCCTCAGATGTCCTTCTCATTCTCATTATCATTCTCATTTTGATAGCTATAGCCCTTCTCTGATGCCCTTCCAAAAAAATACACTTATCCTTCTTATAAGACAACGATTTCTGTTTACTGCGTGTGATTTCTCTGCGTGTCTCATCTCTCATCCCTCAACTCTCAACTCGTTTTCTTCGACTTTCTTAAGCCACCGATTGCATCGGTGCTTCGTCCTTGTCTTCATACTTGTCATACTTGTAGATTTTCTAGCTTTATTCGCACACAAAAAAAAAAATAAACATAAAACATAACTTCTTGTCATTTTATATATAATGAGATTGCGCAGACGAGGCGCGTACGTCACTCACACTCACAGTCACAGTCACTTAAAAGACCAGACTACCTGCCACGCACTGAACACACTTGGAAATCATTTGAAAAACTTATTGGGGCACAAGGAAATCGTTTTATCACAGGATTCGGATTCGATTTGTCGCGCCCTATTCCGTAAATGCCACCTTTGGAGGCGTGGCAGACAGCATCGCACTCACACTGTACATCCAAAAATAAATACTATAAAATAGGAGCAGAGTCATGCTGGGAAACTGACGCTGAAAGCGATGTGCTCTTTACACTAGGCTATGCATGTTCAAATTATGATGTTACTTAAGTTAATGCCAAATATATACGGGTTTTAAAAGGATACAAGTTTAGGGAGTTATTGGCATGACATGAAAACATTTGTAGTTAAAAGGAAAACATTGAGACGCAAGTGCACGAGCCAAGGTAAAAAGCACATATTCAAGAACTCAAACTAAATGCATACAAGATAGTCTTACTGAATGTCTGGTATTAAGTAATATGTATATCCCTGTAGCAGCGCATCGTCGCGGAGCTGGAGGGGCTGAGGGCTGAGGGCAGATGGGCCTGGATCAGTCTGATATGTGGGTACACGGGTGTCGTCCTCCGGAAGGTTCGAGTTGCCCCAGCCAGCCAGCCAATCCCCCAGCTCCGTGCTCCGTGCTCCTTCTCCGGACCCTCCTCGCTGTTCGCCTAGACAAGCCTAGACAAAGGTCTCGCGGATGACGGTGCCGTTGCTACTGGTGCTTAGATCTTAGAACTCCGTTGATTGTCAGACGAATGACGAGAAGCCGGGCAGTGGTGCCCTCGACCTGGCCATATTATTGACGATAATCTGGCCACCATTGAGGCTCATCACTGCACTGCCCTCCGGCTCCGAGTCGGTGTAGCTGGAGTAGTTTCGCACCGGCTTGGTCTTCTTCCACGACTGTCGCAGGGAGTCGTTCACGTTGGCATAGTGATTCACAAAGGAGTGGGGGTCGCTGCGCACGCTTTCGTTTTCGCTCTCCGAGTGCTGGAAAACAGAGTCAAACATTTCAAATTGCCATTCAATGATACTCTCCATGCTGTTCCCCATGCTGTTCCTGCAACTCACCTGCGATGCCTCCGAACTGCTCACCTCCGAGGGCTTCTCGGTCACGCTGCTGTCGTCCGGATTCTCGTCGTAGCACTTCAAGCTCTCCTCGTCGCTGTGGTACGCCACAGAGGCGGGCGAGGGGCGTGGCGGACTCTTGCCGAGATGGACGCCCGGCGGCGGGCGACTGGTGGACTTCCTGCCCAGAGTGCCCAAGGTGCCGCTACGCAGAGTGCCCACGCTGTTCAGGGTGCCGGTTCCAACGCCGTGGCGAGAGCGGTACAGCTCCAGGGCCAACTCTTGTCGCTCGTCAATGGACATGGCCATGGATTCCTCCAGCGTCTTTTGTGCCTCCTCTGCAAGCAAGAACGTTTTAGCCAACTAAGCCGGGTACTATTTACATTGGGGAACATTGAACATTACGTTTATATTTGTAGCTCTTGCTCTTGACGCACAGCACCGCAATAACCATCACGATGATCACAATCGAAGTGGCGGCCAGTGAAACCATAAACCAGGTTTGCCGGTAGAAGGGCTTGTGCTGCAGGTAACCATACTCGAGGTGGAGCTTGGAGGGCGTCAGGATCGAGTCCTTGGAGTACACGGGAAACGAGATGCCGTAGCGATTGTAGGCAATCACCCGGAATGTGTACGCAGTGGAGGGCATCAGTATGTGATAGCTGACCGTAAAATCCTGCATCATGCCCTTTCTGGTCTGCTCGATTTTCGTCCAGCGCGAGTCGTCTATAGTTCGCAGAAGATACAGGTTGAGTTAAGACTTTGAAAAATTGAATATTACGTAGCATACGTGTTTACGACTGACTACTTTGAAAGTATTAGTTTGTATTAAACAGAGATACTAGAGATACGACTACAATAGCTTACGTTCTAATTTCTACGGACAGATATACTCACAAACGAACGACGGCTCTCCTTTTTCTACGTAAGTATTTCAATAGAGTTTTGGTTGTTATAGTTTTTGGAAGGAATTTGTCATTTAGACCAAGACACCAAAGGGGTAAATGCAAAGGCAAAATAGGAGAGATATGCGGAGAGATCATTAGGTAAGTGCAAGTCCAAAACCAGTTCTACAATTCCAAGCATAGAAAGGCCAACTCACCTCGCTTCTTCGCCTCGATGAGATAGCCCAGGATGGGTCCCCGCCCCGAAGGCCCGTTTATCCAATGCATTTCCACGCTGGACAGCGTCTTGGTCAGGATGAGATCTCGCGGCGCCACTGGGGATCCATCTTGGGGCCCCGTGGTCACATTCTCACTGATGCCCGGTCCGTAGTCCACGGACGTTTGAGCGCGCACAGTGAATGTGTAGGTGACCTCCTCCTCCAGATTCTGAACACGAAGTGTGGTATTGGATACCTTTTGCTTCACTTGCTTGCTGAACTCTGTGGGATTGAGAAGAAGAGAGAGTGTTAGGGGTGTCGAGACGACAGTCGGATCTGAGTACTGTAACCTACTTTCATTCTCCTCGGTGGTTTCATAGGTGACCAAGTAGCCCAAGATCTCGCCGTTGAGGAACTTCGGCGGATCCCAGCTAACCTCCAGGCTCTGCATGGTGATATCCGAAAATCGCAGGTGCAGCGGTGCACTTGGCACGCCTGGCAGTGTTTTCACGGTAATTGGGGCCGATCGTGGTCCATCTCCCGCCGGGTTGAAGGCCAGCAGCTGGATGCGATACTCGGTGAACTTGTCGAGGAAGACCAGGCTGTGCGAAGTTGCCGTGGCCGAAA
This sequence comes from Drosophila teissieri, assembly GCF_016746235.2. NCBI lineage: Eukaryota > Metazoa > Arthropoda > Insecta > Diptera > Drosophilidae > Drosophila > Drosophila teissieri. Next base: position 596,364 of record NC_053034.1, on the reverse strand, counting down.
CCACCTCGATCTCCTCCTCCCACTTGCGACCGGGCTCCAAGGCTTGCGGCGAGTAGGTGACCAGGTAGTAGATCTTGTAGCCCAGTATATCTCCATTCTGCATGCTCTGCTTCGGCGGCTTCCACAGTAAACGCACTTCCGTGCTGGAAATGGGCGCTGCATCCACGGCTCGCGGTTCCCCGGTGGGCACCGCCTCGCCCACATACACCGCTGCTGGGGGCGTGGCAGGCCCAGGACCCTGGGAATTGAATGGGAGCACCACGATTTCATAGTTGCGATCCTGCTGCAGGTCCGACAGAACCACGCTGTTCTCGTTGATGCCGTGCACATCCGTTTTGGGCGTGGACTGCAGGGCGGTGGGGAAGTCGGAGAGCTGCTGGTACAGAATCCTGTAGCCACCGGTTGAGGCATCGCCGTTCCACAAGGCCGTCTCCAGAGCACTCCACTGCACCCTCACCGAGGTGGTGGTGATGGGCACCACCTTGAGACCTCCCACTCCCACTGCCGGAGCAGCGGGCAAAGTTCTCACGATCACACTCTCCCGGCTGAAGGCGGACGGTCCCAGATCGTTGGTGGCCTGTATGCGGAACTGGTAGGTCATATAGGGCCTCAGGCCCAGGGCTGTGAAGGAACTGAGCGAAGGATCCACCCGTTCCGGAAGTGGTTGCCACCTGCCCTCGTTCTCACGCATCTCCACCGTGTAGTAGCGCAGCGGCGCGAAGCCATCTCTGCCGGGTGTCCAACTGAAGGTGATTTGGTGGGCCTGAATCTGGCTGCGGGATATCTGCGGAACCGACGGTGCCTGCGGTCTCTCCCGGTTGTTGGTGGTGTACACCAGGGCAGTAGCTATTTTGCCCCAGCCCAGTCGCGTCTGCGCCGTACAACTGAAACTGTAGTACTTTCCGGGCAGCAATTCCGTAGCCCGGAATGTGCGATCGGAGGGCGGAAACTCCCGACTGTAGTTCAGCATGGCACTGCCGTTCAGGGTGTACGTGACCTGGTAGGCCAGGATCTTTCCATTGGGGTCCACGGGCACGTCCCAAATGATGCGCGCCATGGTCAAGGAGACGTCGGGGAAGCTCACGTTCGACGGCACTCCAGGGGTGTCCTCAAAGGTCTGAACCCTAATGGGTGGAGTGCTGAGGGCACCATTACCCAATCGCGTGTAGGCCAGAACCTGAACGTGGTAGACCACGTACTTCTTCAGCTCCGTCAAGGTGGTGGTGAACGTGGCGTTGTTCGGGATCGTCTTGTGCAGCACCTGTTGGCCCCGGTCTGCGGCGGCATAGAACACCTTGTAGCCATCTATCTGGCCATTCCGATGCTGGCGCGGCACCTCGCCCCATTGCACAACCACCGTGGTGGACGATGTGGCATTGGCCTGGACATCCAGTGGCCCGTAGCTGGGGACAGCTTCGCGAGTTCGCTCCACGGCGGTGTCGCTTTCCTTCGAGCATCCCACGTCGTTGCAGGCATTCATTTTCACCTCGTACAGCGTCCACTCCTCCAAGCTGTCCAGCACGTGGGAGTTGGCGGTGTGATCCTCGATCACCACCGACCGGGGTACGTACTTGATGGTGCCGGGAGTTTTGACCAACTGCTTGTAGGAGATATTGTAGCCCCTGGGATTGCCATACCACTCGGTTTGCTGCAGCGGAATCCAGCGAACCCTCAGTTGCTGGGCACTCATGGCCCGCACGGTGACGTTGAATGGCGGGTGCTTGGGCCGGGCCTGGATCGTCTGGAAGTCCTTGGTGGCCTCCGAGGGCTTCGAGCTGCCCACCACATTGCTGGCACTCAATCGCAGCCTGTATTGGGTGAACGGCACCAGGCCAGTGACGGTCAGGGTCTCGGCATCGGGATCATTGATCTCGCAAATGGTAAACCAGGTCATGTTTCTGGCTGTCTGGCCCTCGACCTTCCACTTGGTAATGCTGGAGTTGCCATCGAAGCCCGGAGTGAACTGGAGGACCACGGAGAAGGCTTCGATATTGGACAGTGCCAGAGCAGTGGGTGCATGGGGCAGAACTGGCTCTACGCCGGACTGAATGGTGGCCGTTTTCGGAGTTCCACTGCCCACTCGCGTCCACGCGAAGATCTCGAACCAGTAGTGCGTGGTGGCCTGCAACTGGTTCACCGTCAGCTCCGTGTCATCCGCTGTCAGATTGAAGGACTTCAGGCTGTCCGGGCGATCCTTGACCTGGTAGCGAACCGTGTAGCCCGTGAGGATGCCGTTCGAGGAGCGCGGTGGCGCCCAGAGCACTTTCACCGACCGATCGGAGACGTCGTCGAAGTGCAAGCCGGTCACCTCGTCCGGTACGTCGTCCATGGTCATCACTGCCACCTGGATACTGGCCACCCCGTCGCCGGGGTCCGTGAAGCAGAGCACACTGATATTGTACTCGGTGAACTTCTCCAGGCCTCCGAGGACGGCTGTCTGTTCCGCCAGCGGGTCAATCAGACTGGGCGGCACCGTCTTCATGCGGCGCTCAAAGTCCCGCCACTCGCCGTCGATCAGCCGACGCTGCCACGCCTGAATCTTGTAGCCCTGGTTGATGCCGTTGATCTGCTGCGGATTGGGCGGGGTCCAGCGGCATCTGGCTGCCGTCGAGTTGATGGCTTCCACCTTCACATTGGTGGGGGGCGCCTCCGGAACTCCTTCCTTGGTCTTGATCTTGGAACCCTCGGTGTAGACACCCACGCCCATGTTGTTGTACGCTGCGATCTGCACAATGTAATCCTTCCAGGTGATCAGCTCCTGGATGAGGAAGTTGCGCTGCGCCTCGTTGGTGATGTTCTGGTAGGACCAGGGCACATTGTTGTAGCCGAACAGGCGGTACCGCAGGATGTAGCCCAGGATCTGGCCGTTGCGGTGCTCCTCCAGCGGCGGCTGCCACTGCGTGATGATCTCCGACATGGAGCGGGCGGATCCAACGAAGCCCACCGGTGGACCGGAGGGAGCTGGGTTGGGGTATGGAAATATTCGTGTGTTAGAGGAAAGTCGTGCTTGGCTCTTGGCGCTGTGGTCCACTTAAAGGAGAGTCTGTAGTTCTCTCTGTGTGTTGTTTGATTGTTCATTTAGCTGTGTGTGTGGGTTGTGTGTGAGTGGTGTGTGTGTGGGGGGCTTTAGGGGGCGTGAATCTGTATCTGTATGTGTATATACCTCGGTGAAGCGGAAACTCTACGCGCAGGCGGGCGACCAACGGCGATTTAAATTTCATTTTCGTGATGACAACGATAGCAGGTAGAAGTACAATACGTATACAGGGTATTCAGCATTAGTTTTGTACACTATACATGGTTCATACGGTTAATCGGTTTATACGGTTTATACGGGACTAGATATATGTATATATTGCCCTTTTAGGCATTTAAAAAAAATGAAATCAAAATTGAAAACACAACACAACACTTTTAAGGAAAACTTTACAGCCTGCAGCTTTAAAAATGTACAAATCGGTATGGGGATGCTTAAGTGAAGACTCGATCGTAAATTATACAATAATCTGCACTTTTCAGGGATACAAAATTCACAAACTAAACAAGAACAAAATCAAGAACAACTCAGGGCAAGCAACACAGCAAAGGGATAAAAACATTACGATACTAGTACGATTACGAGATGCAGAAAATGCGGAATCGGATCGGAATCCACCAAGCTGGGATCCCTTTCGAGATGCCACCTGGGCACCTGGCTACTCACCTTCCTGGGGCAGCTCGACGACGTTGCTGGGCTCCGACGGCGAACCCTCGCCCACCCGGTTCACAGCACTGACCCGGAACTGGTAGACGGTGGCCGCCTTGAGGTTCTCGAGCAGGATCCAACGCTGGTCCGCCGAGACGTTGCTCAGCTCGGTGATCCAGTTGAGCAGGGGGTCTGGAACTGGACCTACGAATTTTTCTGTGATGTTAATGTGTTTGGACAAACGGCAGGCGAGGATTACGGATAATGGATTATGGATTACAGTTGTGAGCGGATGGGTTGTGAGTTGTGAGTGTGAATGGGTGTTGTTACGAGTATGGTTATGAGTATGGGTATGGGTGCGATTGGTGTTGATGAAGATTTCAAGTACGGGTGCATTCACATTACAAGTGGCAGTTGAGTTGGGTGAGTAGTAAGTAGTGAGTAGATTACAGCGAGTTCCAGTGGTGATGTTGTCGTTGAGTGATGTTGATGTGAACGCGGTCAAAACAAGGTGCAAAACAACAAAATGATACAGAGATTATTGGCAAATGTTTCCATAGATATAAACACAGTGTGTAACACAGTATACATTTCAAATCAATTTACAGTTCATAAGTTTCGGTTCGTTCCAGTTATGGGTGGTGTTCAAAATAAATTCAATGGAAGAAAAGAGAGAACAGAAATAAACAGATCAAAATCTTGGCTTCCTTTGTGTTGTCTGTAATGAGTTCCTAAATCGGGTTTGTGGCTCGTGGTTTCTCATGAGATTGAATTTACTATAATTCACTACTTATTGTTGCTCATAAGTAAGTATAAGGTCGGTTACTAAAAGGTTTTTCAGTCTTGTCAGTATTATTTGGTTTCGAATCCGTGAGTTTCTTTTTCTGTACAGGAGTGGGATACCTCGCAAGTCAAAGGCTTGCTCCGTAAATGGCAACCGCTACCCCTTATAAATCATAAATCCAATTCTAACCACAACCAACGCAACCAGCAAACGCTACGCTACCCAAAAATATAGGTACATATATAGGTAATAGGTATAGAGGTGTGCAACGAAACTTACCCAATTCGGAGACCTCACGTCGCTGGATAATAAATTTGGATATTGGACTGTTGCCATCGAAGCCCGGTGTCCAGGACACGTTGATGCTGCGCTGCTGCGGCTCCGGCAGCCGTTCCACCTTCACGTTGCTGGGCGGGAATGGCAGCTCGATGACGCTGAGGCGGGCGGCCCGCGTCTCGTTTCCCCCGGGAGAGGTGACCACGCAGGCATAGCTGCCCACGTCGCTGGCCCGCACCGCCTGGATCTCCAGTTGCCCGTCCGCCTGGACACCGATGCGCTGCGAATTACTGATGGGCGTCGCCGACTGACCCTCGCGATACCAGTCGATGTTGTACGGCACACTGGGATCACTGGACACCTTGCACTGCAGGGTGGCCGTTAAGCCGAGTAGCACCGTCGTGTCCACGGGCGGTCGGATGATTTGCGTCCGCACTGCGGAAAAAGAGGAAAAACGGAGGAAAGCGGAAAAAAAGTAAGTAAGTGCGAGTCCTGGCCAGGAAGAGGGATCGAGGGATGCAGGAATGAAGGGATGGAACACATTAACAACACGGCAATGCAGATTAAACGACCGCAAGTGGTGTGGCAAATGACAAGTCGCGACAGCCCCGCCCACTTTTATTGACCGCCTGCCGGCAGCGGACTCTGCCTCGTTATTCAACTGCCTCCCTTTCCCCATTTGGCTTATCCCTGGACCCGGGGAGAATCCCGGATCCCCATCCGAAAGGTGGAGCAAATTAAGTTTAAAGACCACACAACTTCCATGCGAAGAGCGAATGACCAATACCCCGCATTTCGCCCACTGACTGGGCTCCCAAATCTGAACAGCTAACTGAATGAGATAACTTAAACATAGGTGAGTACTTGTTGGTACTACACAGTACAGGTTGCTTCTTCTGTTCCAGCCTTATTCAGTGACTTCAGTGATTCTGCCAGATTGTATCCCCAACTGATGCGTTTTCCAGGGTATCGCGCTGTGCTGAGCCCACAACTGCAGGCCTTGCCCCGACTTTCGCTGCCTTTATGCAGGCTTCCCTCCTTTGATTTTATTTATTTGATGTTTTCTTGCTTTTTGTTTTTTGTTTTTCGTGTTTTGTTCCCTTCTCTTTGCTCTCGCACAGTATTTCTTTTTCAGCCCTTTCAGTCACTTGCTGCTGGCCCGCATGCATCAAAAGTTCAACGCGCCCCGTGGCCCCTGCATTGTTGGTACTGCAACTATATGGTATATGGTACTGTATGGTACTGTATAGTACTATATGGTGCTATATGGTGGCTCCGTCGATGGTCTTATAGTTCTCCTCGCCGTGCTGGGTCTGTTTGTTCCCCATAGGGTACGAGCCTACGAACCTGGCTTCATAGCCTGAACGATTGGCTGCCGAATAATGATTTTTCACAGAAACGTCACAATTTCCAAATTAATCCCATCGCTTTCAACCCTTTGCCCTTGCAGATAGTGTATTCCTTCACTCTTGATTCCTCGTGCGACTTGGCTGTGTGCTCTATGCAACAAATAAAGCCAGACGGCGGCTCTTGGCTTAAAGGGGTGATGCAAATCGGTGGCCACAGTCCGCAGTCCGCAGTCCGCATTCGCGCATTCCGGCATTTCGCCAATTAGCCGCACATTGATGCTGCCTTTTAGGCCATGCACACCACACACCACACCACGCACACACACACACACAAAGCACGCACAACACTCTTGCGAGCGCGGCACCCAAAATATTGCATGTGCAAATCAACTTTAATTACACAAACAGCACAATGGACAGAATGCAGAGTACAGAGGGCAGGGTTCAACACAAGCGCTCGAAAAATGATGCCCAGCTTTGGGCCATGGCAAAGGCAAAGCCAGTTAGCAGTAGCAGTTAGCAGTAGCAGTCAGCAGTTACCAGTGAGGGACATGTGTGGCCATGAAGGGCTGGGCCTTTTCGTATTATCCGGAAGCATTTGGCGCTGTCCAGGAGGCAGCGGTTTAGTTGCAGCCCATCGCCGTGGAGCTGAGCTGCATTGTGGGCGTGGCCGTGGGCATTGGTTGTTGGCATTAATATTATTCCTTGTTATTGCTGTGGCCGCTGCGGCTTTGGCGACATACATTATTATTATTGGACCGACATTTTAGTTGATTTGATGCGCTGTAAGGTTCATTTCCACACGTACACGGTGAAAAAAGAGAACAGAGCCCAAAAAAATAGCACCGAATGGAGTTGTATCATTTAATATCCTTTTCTGCGACGCAAAACAACGAATTCGGATAGCATTATCATCAGCATCCGCATCAGCAAAGAACAAATGCATTTGCCACTTTTATGTTGTAACTCAATATCGCCGAGTTTTTAGCCGTGTCTAACCATTTCAAATTGAAATATTTCCCTGCTCCACCACAATGTCATTGGCAATCACTCGCACTCGCTGATGGTGGCAGGTTGGGTAGCTGGGTAGTTTGGGTTGGGTGGGGTTGCCTGTAGATTTATAGATTTACAAATAGAGTGCAAGAGGAGCAGAAACAGGTGCTCAGACTGCTGGTTTAGTGGCGAACATTTTGGCGAGCAAACTCGATTTGATTTTGCGGTTGCAAAAGTGTTTTGCCGGGCGGATTCGAAAGCCTTTCGAAAACAGTCGCAGGATACGGCCACCTCAAAGCAGTGCCAATGGCCAATCGATGGGAAAGTAGCAGGGATACATCTGCTCAAGATTTATGTGGTTAAATTAACTGGGTTGTACGTTTTAACTGCAAACAGGGCCATGCAAATCCAGAGTTTAAGCTACACAATGCCCACAAGTTCAACAACATCTAGAGCAGCACTTAGAATAATACGAGTAGTTTGCAATCTGGGAGTGGCATTAGCCAACGGCGGTAGATACAGGTAACGACTTAGACTTAGTTTAATATATGAGCACTGCGCATGCAATTGGACAAGCATAAATAGTATGTTATACTGGGAAAGGTTCAATATCTGATCCTGGCTTTAAAGGGACTGGCTGGTGCGGTTAAATGAGTAAACCTGAAACTTTAAAGGTCCTCACTAAAACGCTAAAAGCCAAAGGGCAAAAGCCAAAAGCACCCGACTAGACAGATGCACTTCAAAATAACTGAATTGAGCTGAGGAGTGGCAGGCAATTAAACTTGCGGGGGCGCGGATTTTGGATTCCGGATCCCGAATGGGGACCGGAACAGGAAGAGGAACAGGAAGAGGTACATGGACGGGAACTCACCCAGAACACTCAGGTAGGCCTCGCCCTTGACGCTGCCCGCCTCGTTGGCCCGCACGCAGATATAGAGACCGGCGTCCACGGATCGGATGTTCGAGATGAGCAGGTCGCCCGACTCGAGTATCTGCACCCGGCTGGATATGTCCACCAGTTGGGTCTCTGGAGTTCGGTTGCGACGGGGTTCGTTGGCGGGTGGGTTACATGGCGGGTTGGCAGGTTGACACGATGCGCAGCAAGCAGTTTGGTTAGCATTACAATTGGTTGATTGGTAGATTGGTAGATTGATAGGTTGATAGGTTGGTTGGTTAGCGGGCAAACGGATAAAAATAAAGAGAACGACAGCACAATTAGCATCATCATCATTAGTGGGACTTGGGCCATGCACTACGAACTACTCAGTGGCGGAACTCACCGTTGTATATCCAGGTTATGTTGGGATTGGGTGAACCCACGGCCCGGCAGGAGATAGTGGCGTCCTTGCCATCCAGGGCGGTCACATTCTGGGGCGGCAGCTCCATGATTGGAGCCGAAGCTGCGGAAACACAAGCGGACTTGATTACAACTGATTTCCATTACTAATAAAGTCAAACTGTGTAATGACGGTGGGTTTTAGGCTAAGAACAACGCATTAAGTGGTTAAGTGGGGGGTGTGGGTTTTTTTCAGCTTGTAAGGAAAACTTAGCGATGCTGAAACAAAAATTAATTGAATTATTGCTAAAGGTACGGAAATAATTACAGGCGATATTTACATGTGGTGCAGAAACAATATAACTGCATAGCCAATCTAAGTACATGTCAAAAAAAGGCTATTCCAAACATCAAACATCAATATTCAATATTAATCTTATTGATAATATTCCATGTTCTTGTGGTCTTTCTATTAATTATGAAATAACAATAAAGTGCAGTACATCGAGCTTTATAGCACGCAGTTGATGGAAAAAAGGTCATCAGTGATGCGTAAAGTATGCTAATTTATGCAATGTTTGCTAAGCTGTGAGTGCTCGTGTAACTCCATTAATATTACCCGTTTGATCACGAAGAAATTGAAATGGAAATGGGAAATCATCGGGACCCACATCCGCTTGGCCCAGTTCCCTAGTGACTTGATTGAGTAGCTGATTCACTCGCTTCCCTCGATTAACTGCCCCAATAATGTTAATCCACCTTCCACTTGCCCCGAATTATACATCCTGGCCAATTAATCATGCTGCCATTTCGGCGGCATCTGCTGCAAGGATGCCCCATATACATACATACATCGTACATACTCCTACTCCCACATACTCCCATATATATTGGCGTATATATTTTTTGCATTCCCCGCAAAGTGTAACGTGTGGCTCCAGTTCCATTTGCCGCCCTTTAACTTTCTGTTGGTTAATGTTAATTATTTATTGGATTTTGAGTGGCACGATGCGATGGCTGGCCGATGGCTGCTCCCATTGTTCCAGCCAGATGCCTTTCGCCTCCGAAGGCCGAGGCCGAAACTGAGGCTGCTCTTAACGGCTTTGCAACTGGCAACTGGAAACTGGCAGTCAGCGGGCGAGAATGTAATAATATTCGTAATAATTTCGCATGATGAAGCAATCCCGTTGACTACGCTTATGTAAATAGGTGCATAAAAGCACGATAAAAGTAACATTAAGACATTAAGTGCTGCAGTTCGCTGCTGCAGTTGCAGTTGCAATTGTTGGCGAAATCATAAAGATATCAACGCTGCTTAACGCAACGGGCACAACAAAAAAAAAAAACACAGAAATCACAGGAAAATAAACAAATTGAAAGAGAGAAAGAAGGAATATCCAGGTGTTGGGAAACTCAGGCAGCTCAACATCAACTAAGCTGCCCCGGATAAATTACGTCACATCGAAACTAATTTCGACACGGGAAAATTAGAGGCGTAATACACGAGACACAACTCCTTCGGCCGGGCCACGTGCTAAGTGTGATTAAACTGCGGCGACCGCCAGCCAGCAGTCCGCTTTCCTTTTCATTTCCCAGCTCCTTGGCCCGCTTTTTATGACTCACTTAAGCCGCGAGAAGGACCTCCTCCTAAGAGCAGAAACAATTTGCGGCAGGACTCGCCGAGCAGACCTTTGAAAAACGAGCATCTGGAGAGAGTGTTGAGCATAACTTCGCGAATCTATGCCGCACAAGCAACATGGCGTATACGCAATGTATATATTGAGTGCCGAAAGGGGAATGAATTCATGCATAGAATTATCTTGGCATTTAATAAATCATTAGCTTAGCGTGAATCCACGTTGCCAATCGTACATTTTGGCTATTTCCCCTAAGCATGGCCATCAGAATCCACATTCCCCCCTTTCGTCCTGCGTCCAAGGAGTTGAGGAGTTGAGTTGGCTGTAATTAATTTCGAGTTGACCCACTAAAGAGCCAAAGAGGCAAAGAGCCAAGGAGGCCGCGCCATCAACTTGAAGTCGTAATAAAACGCTCACTCAGCCGGACAAGTGGGAAAAGTGGGTGGTGGTGGTGGCGATGGTGGTGGTGGTGCGGAAAACCGTGCGGCAAAGGCAATGGCGTGCGATGGTAATAATTGGAATTACTTGGCCATTCCAGCGTCCACTATTAGCATACGAATGGTTTCTAGCCGTCGTGCCGCCTTTAGCCTTTTAAAGTTTTAACCACCACCCATCCACCCATTTACCCATTTGCACCGCTTAAATGCTTTCTCGCTTAAGTCTCCCTTTGGGCAGCGCCATTTTCTTAAACAAATAAGTGCAGAAAGTAGTAAACTTGTGTTGCATATTGTCCGACTAATCGAATACCCCTCGTTTATAGCCCAACTTTAGCAAGCACGTTAGAACTATTATTGCCTTCAGTTGCAACTGTGCCGAAATATGTATAAGAAACCCCTTGTTTGTGGCCCTAGCATGTCGGAGGCCAATCAACTCGATTCCTTCACTCCCCCGGCAATCAATCACTGGGCGATATGGGCTCAAGCTTCGCTGACCTCGGACCTCTGACCTCCAACCCACCTACCTGTTGGCGGGCCATAAAAACCAGAAACGAAACTTTCGACCGAGCAATCAAAAGAAATTCCTTCAAATTCGCACACTTCTGGCGATCGCATTGAGCCATCAGCCGAAAGTAAAGGAAACAGCCACGCCCACACCGCCCAGCCCGCCCCAAGGACGCCTAATTACTCCTGCACACATCTACAAACAAACAAACGAACAAACAAACGTTGGTTGTTAGGTGCAGGCACTTTGGAAATGGAAATGGCAGGAAGCAGCGATTAAAATCACTTTTGCGTTTCGGGAAATTACGAAATTATGTTACTCGAGCGTTGGGGCAGCCGGGAAAAGCGCAGGCAGCCGGAAAATGCGCTGTGGAAAGCCCTTACTGTGGCAGGTGCAGGGCGCGTTGGAAGTGGGGCCCCGAATGCAGACTAGCACTGAGCGCCAAGCACTGAGCGCTAAGCGCCAACTTAACAAAAATGAAGTGAAGAGGGCTCCAGAGAAAAGGGCAACACAGAAGGATGCACAACTTTGACAAACACTGGGCGTCTGGCGGCAGGAGGTGCAATTAAAATGCAGCATCCCAGGTCCGGGCATCCAAGGCCAGCCGAGACATCCCGCTGAACGCGAAAGGCTGGAAAATAATTTCCCAACTCAACTTCTTAGCCCTTCGCTGAGGAAAGAGCGGGAGCACCCCTTCCAAGCGGAGATTAGCGGAAGCTGCTGGCTTCTGGGCGAACTGGGAACTGGCAATGGCAAATCAGCCGCCCAAATGCCAAACACTTGTTGCCATCGCGGAAAGGGAAGTCTGCTGTCTGAAAGGGATGGCGGCGGAAATGGAGGATCATCCTTACCAGCGGATAAGCGAACAGAATTGCGAAATGAAATCAAGCGAGTCACAAGTACTTGATTAATATGTAGCACTGAAGATAAGGGATATTCTTCGCTTGCTTTTGCTCAGTGTAGCTGCTGGACCGGACGCAGTGGCACGTGGTCAGTGGTCAAAGGTGTTCATAATCGGATCCCGATCCCGATCCTGATCTGGATTATCTGGGCATACAGCCATTACGCGCCAGCTGAGTGCTGTGCAAAGGGGCCGGGCAAAGCCCCATACATGCTGCCATACTCCCATCCAGAAACAAAGCCGATTAGGCCGGCAGCTCCTCCATCAAGTTGGCCAGGAGCAAATGCAGCCAGACAGCAGTAGCAGGGAAGTGGAAGGAAGAACTCCTGCCAGCCATAAAACGTATCCATGGGGATGGGAGGTTGGGCAGAGAAGTGGAGTGGAGTGTTGGAGGGACTAAGTGAATCGTAAAACTCTTTGGCGCAGACAAACAAATTGTACAAATTGGCTCGAATTAGTCTAGGCAAATAAAATGAAATGAGCCGCAACACGATTGGTTACCATTCAGTCATGGGGGCGAAGGAGCAAAATATGGCACAAACTCGCTTTACTCTCTTACTTTACCATCTATAAAAGCTGAAAAGTTTTTCAATAAACCGCTGACGACAAAATCTCTTAACTAGTTTAAGCCAAATACAATGCAGCAGGACTGCTTTTCTGCAGATGACAAAGAATGGATAGATGGAATGGAATGGAAAGGAGAAGGAAGTAAAGTGAAGTGAAGGAGGGCGAGATGCTGCAACATAAGAATAACTCGGCAAAATATGCATGGAAATTTCAATTTACATGAAAATCCCAGCTTTGACCATCAAAATTTAAGCGACGGAGGGCAGCGCAAACTTTGTTTAAAGTCCCATCAAGAAAGACACAGCGAGGAAACTTGGCTGGACCCTCAAAACAATATGTCCTTCGCCCCGTGAAAGGACCTCAACTCGAGCCTCAACTCTATCTCTCGAATATCTGAAGCGCCAGCGAAGTCATCCGCTTTCTTTTGGCTTGGATTTGGGTTTGCGTTTGGAGTTGGAGCTGGGCTCATGAATTTTTCCCTGGCCAGCCAGGAACGCCAAGCTCGCAGCTCAGACAAAAGGAGGCAAAAGGAGAAGGAGCCAGAAGGGAAACCCTACGACGCCATGTCAGCATGACAATATACTCCCTGCCCCCGAACGACTTGTGCGACTTGTGTGTCAGTCTTAATTTTCGCATTATGAAATTCATTAAAATGCAAAATTCTGCCACACCAAGTCGTAACTCGTATTCCAGTGGGTGTAGGTGTGGGCGTGGCTCTGTTTTTGGGTGGTTCGCAACCCTGAGGCAGCCATTTGACCCGGCTCTTAACGGTACTTCGGAGCCTTTGAAGGTGAAGTCCCAACTTCTATACATACTCGTACATATACCTATATTACCCGTCACTCAATGTCAAATTCATATTATCGCTTCCAAGGGTTGTGCCAACTTAATAACTTAATATTCTGGCCAGAGATAAAGCTAGCTGTTCATCTCGAACAGATACAAAGAGTCCACAAAATGATTAAATACTTTTTCATATTATTCTAGACCAAACCATGCAGAGAAGTGAACTAATATCCTTAACAACTATGTTGGGGTGGTGTTTTTATGCAACACAAGGTGTAGACTAATCAACTTAACCGAAACATTCTTGCGCTTTTGACAAATTTGATAGGCAACGCAGTGGAGAATAGGACAAATGAAATTCCTGCCGCTTCTGTTGGCCAAAGGCGCTTGGCTAAGAATGCACAGCGAAGGGAGAAATAACAAGCAAATAGGGAATGGTCCGCGGCACCAAAAGAAGATGAAACGAAAACCAGGCAGCCACCGAATACTTGCACATAATATTTAAGCTTAAATTAAAACGCCAAAGGCAGTGAAAGGCAGTAAAAGTGAAATAACAGCAACAGCCAGGCCAATAAAACAACAAATTCAGAAAGGAATCAAAAGTGCTACATGCTACATGCTACATGGCTACATGCTACGGGGTACGATATCATAAAGGGTTTAAAAGTTTAAAGGGGTGTTCAGGTGCTTTTCTCTAAGTGCAAGAAGTGGTTCCTTGAGGTGCAAGCAAACGAGCAAGTGGGTGTTGTTGTGCGTTTGTGTGTTATGTGTTGTGTGTTGTGTGGCATTTAGCAGTATGCCCATACCAAAGCGTGACTCCTTGCGTCTATCAGAGGAACCTGACTCCGATCCCCTTTCCGATCCCAAGCCAGCATGCGAAGCTCTTACCCTCAGGACTCGCGGCTGGGCCAAGCGCTTCACGCGGTTCTTGGCCGGCTCTTTTGCTATTGATTCGTTTGTTAATAATGGGTTAAAAGGTCAGTATGCGAAATTGGTTAGGGGTATTCTTCAGATGTTTGGGGTGGCGATGCTTAGATAGATATTTGATGGTATTTGGCGCGGAGGCACATGTAGATACGTATCATTTAGCGAAGTGACAGGCATTCAGGCATTTTCTTGGTCTGATATCATTTGCGATTACACTGTGTGACACTGGTTAACGCGTTGATCAATAAATACGTCTTAAACTGTGCTAATTCCTATTCAAAGTTATTGTAAGCTCTTTTCATTATATGAAGTTTTATATAAGTTTTTGCTCCTTTCTTTAAGCGTTGGCTGAGCGAATGATGTGATAGAAATCGCAGATTTCAACTAATCTATGAACCTTGTAGCTCCTATACTCGCAACCATTGTCACACAGGCAGCGGAATAAATCAGCTCTTGACTTACTTTTTACGCGCAGCCAGGTGCTCGCCGAGTTCTCGCCCGCTTCGTTGATGGCCAGACACTGAAACATGGCAGCATCATCCAGGATTAGTTTCTTAATTACCAGCGTATTATCCGTGCTCAACGTGTATCTGCAAAGGGATTTTGAAACCAGAGAGCAGTTAGCGTAAGCGTTTAGAGAATCAATCGATCCAAAACCCACCTTCCACTCTCGATGTGCGCATCCACCGACTCCGCATTCCGGAACCACTTGACCTGGGGCGTGGGCTCGCCGACCACGTCGCAGGCGAGCTGCACCTGTCCGCCGAATTCGCCAAAGGTTTCCGCTCGCATGGGCGTGAAGAAGAGCGGCGGCTCGAGGATTTGGAGGCGGGCCGAGGCACTGACGGCCGGATAGCCACCACTGCGCAACCGCACCTGGCAGCTGTACTCGCCGGAGTGCGAGCTGTTCACTTGCAACAGGGCCAAGGTGCGATTCCACGGATCGTTGAGGGTGTGCCGCACTCCGGCCGTTTCCACGGCGAGGCCGTCCTTCAGCCAAAGGGTCTCCAGTTCGTGCAGGGGTCTGGCGTTCGCGATGCACTGCAGCTCCACCACGCCGGTGCCCAGCTTAACCTTGACATCCTGCGGACGCACTATGATCTCGGGCGCCACCTCTATGTACGGATCCCCGCTGACGTTCAGGTGCACGAAGGCGCTGCTCTCCTCCTTGCCCAGCTGCGTGTTGATGGCCTTGGCCCGGTATCCCCTGCGATCGTTCTCATCCGCACTCAAGATAATCAGCTGGTTGGCCTGCGTGAAGGCGTACTTGATGTCGTAGTTCAGCGGGCCATCCTCCGACTGCCACATCACCGACGGCACGGGCACGGATTCAATGGGCGGCATGTCGAATATCGCGGGGTGACCACTGACCACCGTCAGACGACCTTCGGTCGTGTTCTCAAAGATGCCCATGTCTGCAAGGAAAGGGAAATATCAGCTGTATGCACAAGAACTAAGTTTGCGTAGCTTGCAGATCACATTCAGAGAGCAAGTGATGTAATCTTCGAATGATAGCCCCAGTATCTATTATATTTAGTCGTACAATCTAGCGTAACCAATAGTCTTTGCTCAATTAAGCACACACCCACAAATCGAATGCCATGGAAACCCAGGAGAAGGGCTTTATACCTCCTTCCTTTGACCTGTGGTGTCATTCACTAATTGAACTGAAGGCATCGCGCGGCCTGCGTGCACGCCTGTTTAACCTCTGACCCCCGCTCTCAAGCATGTCCCCACCACCCAGCCCCCAAACCCCCGCTGAAAGCACTCAGATGGGCTTTAAAGGTTATTAGTTCAGTTTAAGCTCGCTCTCCCCCTCGACGCGGCCCCACAATTAATTAAGTGCTCAAGACGCTGCCGCCGCTGCTGCTCCACGCCAACCAGTCGCCTATTCATTGATTCAGTCACGAGAAGAAGGTCACGGAGGAGGAGGCTTCTTGCCAGTGGTGCGGTGCGGTGCGGTGCGGAGTACCGAGATAATTGTGCCAAATATGGGCGAGTACCCACTGTTTTGAGTCACCCGCGGAGGATACTCGCACTGCACTGGGCGTGTGTGCGTCCCAACCCTTTGGCACCAAATAAGGTACATCAGATAAGGTACTTTGACCCAGCTGGGTTCGCAAATGGAGTACCCGTGGAGTAGCCCATCACCACGCTTGGGCGATGGCATAATGGAGGTCTCATGCTTCTCACGTCGAGAGCTCGATTTATTAGGTTCAAGTAGTGGCACACTCTCACGCAGGGCTCAAGTGTCACTCACACTTGCTTGTCTAATTGTTCGTTGCATCTCCACACTCACCCGGTGACCTTAGCTCCCAACCCCCCAACCCTTCCCACCCTCCTCCGTTTCCACGTTCTGTGCCCGTTGTAATTAAGTTCGCATTAAATAAAAATTAGCAGCTAAATGATTATCACCACTTCATGTGACAGCCGTTTGAGCCGTTTGATTTGTACTCCACCTAGGAAACCCCTTAGATTAGATTCTACTGAAATAAATTAACTTTCCGATCAAATGTAAATAACTTCCATCGAAGGGATGAGCAAAGCCCATTGCCTCACATGATTAATTACGACTGCGACCATAATAGCCCTTTGGGAAACATTGCTCCTCAGTACGAGTATGCTAGTTAATGTGGAATACAGATTAAAGAGCTGCAATAAGCCAGCATTGAATTTCGTTAATTTTTCGTTTAATTGGTAACTCGAACTCGTGAAACCATCCCGGGAATATCTCGAATTTCCGAGCCTCCAAGTATCTATATCCCAACTCCTCACTGCCTTTGATGATGTGCGTAATTGTGGACGTATGGGGATGTACGAATGTGCCCCGCAGGACTTCGACTCCTTAACCCCAAATGCCACCCCATGTCGGTGTTATTGGTGTACTTACAGGCCACGACGACGTCGCTCTTTTCGCTGAATATGGATCCGGCATCGTTCCTGGCGATGCACTGATAGCTGCCCGCATCCTCACGCCGGGTGCTGTGGAACCGGTAGAACTGGCTGGATGAGAAGTCGCCCACGGGGACGCCGTCCTTCAGCCATCGGTATGTGGGCTGCGGGTATCCTGGAGAGGCAAGAAATGTACAGAGGGAGAGC
Source organism: Drosophila teissieri (assembly GCF_016746235.2). NCBI lineage: Eukaryota > Metazoa > Arthropoda > Insecta > Diptera > Drosophilidae > Drosophila > Drosophila teissieri. Next base: position 579,142 of record NC_053034.1, on the reverse strand, counting down.
TTTAATAAGTATTATTCTCAAGGGTATGGGCAGGGTATCTCGTGTGTACCACTAAGCCGCAGCTTTATTTCCTTGCTGTTCAGTTGGCGGAACAGTGTTTAAATGAAGGTATTAAATGTGTATTTGTTGGTCCACTGAAACCGTATATGTGCGTATTATTATTTTATATTTTAAGTAATTAACGATGAAGCAACAGGAGCCGTTTCGCATATATGTGCATATGTATATGGTCCATGGTGTCTAATTGCATGTTTATTACTTTTCAGCGGCCATTAATTGCAATGCATCCCCGACACTTTTGCATTTAAATTGCATGCTTGTCAGGATTGGCTGCCAAGCTAAATAAAGGGAAATAAACGCCAAGACGCCAGGGCTTCTGGGACGGAGCGATGCATACAGGAGCACAGCATGGCATATAGAGACTATAGAGGGCCACTCTGATTTCAGTGCTGCTGCCGAGCATTTAAATTAAAGTTGATTTATATGACCACCCTCCTGACCGCCTCTCATCTCACTCACTCGCAGACCGGACTCTGGCCAAACTCCCTTTGCGAAATGGAATTGCAATTGGAATGGCTAAACAAAAATTACATGTGACCCAAGGGGCGGGGAGCAAGGGCGGCTGCTGAACTAAATGAAAGTCTGAATAAAATATGCGATTCGCCTAACTGACCAGGATGCAACACATCACAGGACCGAGCCAGCCGAACGGGAGCAGACGGATTGGATTGGATTGGATGGGACTGGATGGCCGGAGGCCGAAATCCTAGAGCGAGAAGTCACCCCAGCTCCATTCCCATTTCCATCCCCAGTCGAAAATCCTGGCGGGGCCATCAACGCCTTTGCAAAGAGTTTATGTTGGGGACCTGGACTCATGAAGGCATTGGGATGCGATGGATGGATGGATGGATGGATGTAATATCGCATACCCTGTGCTGAAGGCCTTCTGAACCTTGATTGCCAGCGATGTTGAATCAAAAGAATACATTTCAAATATCCACTTTCAAATTTTAAAGCGACCACTGAGATTTCGTGCTAATATTTGAGTTTTTAAAGAACCTTCTGGCTTGATGACTGCATTATACCAACATACCCCGGCTATTTATGGGTAGCAACGAGTAGCCAAACGTGGCCAATGGCATTGCAATTCACTTCATTCAGTTTGCAGACAAAATCGAATTGAGCCGAGTTAGAAGCGAAACTGGAAACTACCAGTTGAGAACGGGAATCAACTTGAGAATAGGGCGTCCAAGGGTGGAGGAAAGCCGAGAGTGCGGAGAAGGCTGGGGAAGGGGGGCGAAGAGGGGAGAAGACAGTGGAAAGTTTCCCAAGTGTTGGCCAAAAAAATAGGGGAAATTCGAAAGCGCAAGAAAGCTTAAGAAGGAAAGACGGAAGAAAAAAGTTACATGGACGGAGGACGGAGGACAAAAAGGCAAAAGTCTGTGTGAGCATTTTGGGCAATGACGCCGCTATAAAATTACAATTTGGGGAATTGTAAACCAAATGCACACAGTCACACATATGGTCGCAAGGACGAACACTCATATGATCGCACACACACTCACACTCGCACTCACACTCGCACATCTGAGCCAAGTTAGTCAACATTAAAAAAGCCAAGGAAGCGAAATGTGCCAGCGATGGGAAGAGGGGGGATTTGGGGGGGAATGGTCATTGAGCGTTGTGTGTGTGTGTAATGAGTTTTAAATAACTAAACTAACAAAAATCCTTTAAGCCCGAGCCACTTCAAGTCTCTGTCACTACCAAAAATTGCCATAAAGCAAAGGGAAGGCAAATACTCTAAGCAGATCAAAGAAACAGACAAAGGCAAAGGGAAAGGGAAGGGAAGGGGAAAGGAAGAGCAAGAAAGGAAGCTAAAGACGGAGAAATTCACATTCTCTTGGGATTGTCAGACAGTCAAATTGGAAAAAGGCTCTTGTAAACCGAATGGGAAATGGAATTGACAGACCGCAAATTCATTAAAAAGAATGCAAATTTCATTTGCCAGCCGCAAAAAAGTAGGAGAAATGATTGCAAAAGGGATGCCTACACTCAATCGCTTAAACGAAGCTTTTTTATCCATTACTTGGCATTTTCATAAAATAGCCATTTTCTTTGCAACCCATAAAAGTGTCGTGCACTTTATTTTACCCTCGGCAAAACGGGCAACAAGTCATCACCATATTCCCGTGGCTTTTTCCTTGTGGCTTGCAGCACAACAGCCGAATGCCATTCACTCAGTCAGCCAGCCAGCCAGTCAGCCAGCCAGTCAGTCAGTCAATCAGTCAATCAGTTAGGCAATCAATCAATCAGTCAGTTAGTGTGTCTAAGCGAGCCCAACTGCATACAAATAAATTTAATAAACAGGCAACGCAATGAAACAAATTGCATTTGTATGTGCAGAGGGGATCCCCCTTCCCGTTCCCGTTCCGCAAAGCGGAAATTGTTTGATTTGTGGCCAGGGCAAATCCGTCGAAAGGCCCACGAAATCAATTGGGTTTAAGAATAGTGCACTGCCAGTTGTGTGGGGTGCAGGGAGCGGGGTGCAGGATGCGGAATGCAGGATGTAGGACGCAGGATGTAGATGCAGGATATGGGGAGACGGAAGAGCAGCCCAGTCATAACTCCAGTTTAAACGTCCGGACCATCGGCATTTGCCTAGCGCACTCTTTGCTCTGCGCTGTGGCCCCAAAGTCAATTCGCCAATCCGTCGACCTAGACTCTCGCCCCCAGAGAACTCCGATGGACTCATCCTGGCCTAAGCCAAAAACCAAAAACCAAAGACACAAAAAACCCGCGCTCTGTGTGCATCCCTTTGTGATTTCAGCCACTTTCCGCTGGATTTTACTTCAGCAGAGGCATAGCAGGTATTTATGTGGACCTTTAAAGCGTGATTCTAGCCAAAATCTACCGACATACAAGTACCTACGAGATATAAGGAAGTTTTTCGAACTTAATTACGTTACGTTTGGCTCTGTTCCTCTGCCTTTTGGGATCTCGTGAGTGTGTGCAAGTGTAAGTTTCTGAAGTTTTTGTTGAGGCACTTGAAGCAAAGTAAACATTAAGAGTGCCTGGAGGCTTTTTCCCTTTGTCGCCGCTGCACTTTTCAGCTGCACATTTCCCTTTGATGCATTTCTCGCCCCCACTTGCACATTTCGTCACTCTCTCCGCTCCATTCTCTAAGATTTTTGTTTACTACTCGCACCGCAAAAGAACAGGAATAACACAGCGGCAAATTGGTTGATTAAAGAAATGTATCTTCTGCACACGGTGCGGTGCACTGGGAGAAATGGTAGCTAGGACATGCATCTTCGGGATGCATTGTGCTCCTATTTTGGTAGTTGTACGTACATTCTGGTATGTACATCTCAAATAAGCATTCCAGAAATTCGATCCTGTTCCAAATAGTTACGCCACTTTTCATTATCTGCAAGCGGCATTGTGCATTCTGTGTGCTGTCGCTGCAGCGAGGCGTTCGTCCTTAAGTAAACACAATATTCTTGATGCTTTCTCCTATCGGTTTGCATCAATTTCTTCTCTTTCTCAACTTTTTCTCGGTTCTCGGTTCTCAATTCCAGGAATACTTTGTGTGCCGATGCCTGTTCTACATCTGTATGTATGTGCATATGAATGTACATATGTACACACATGCCAGGCATCCATTCCTGCTGCACAACACATTAGGCAAAGCCATCCACTTCAGCCTAAATGACGACACGAGTTCCATATCGCTCACTCTTTCTCTAGGCCGCCTTCTTCTTCTTCTGCTTCTGCTACTTCTTCTTCTTCTTCTTCCTCTCCTCCTGGGAGCAAACAACGGGCTTACGGCAGCGGGAGGGGAAGTGTGGGTAGGGGGGTGGTGAAATGGGGTATAAATAAAAATTGCGACAAAAAGCTGCCAGCAAAAACAATAGTTTGCAATTTTTCAGTTTACCTCCACCTCCTCGTGCATCTTAAAGTTTTCCCTCTCACTTTTCCCTGCGCAGCAGCAGAGTGAAGAAGCTGGGAAAAGTGCACCGAAAGAAATGCATTCGAAGTTCAAACTTACGCCACTTTCAGCGTGACTCGGAGACGGACACGGACACGGTCACGGATTTGGGACAGTTTTTGCGAGGAAAGGTCGCGCTTGGGGAGACGACTACTAATCAGAAATCATGTCTTGTTTTCACTGTACAACGGAAAATTAAGGGAAATTCTTGAGCCACGCACGTTTCTGCCGAGTGTGTGTGTGTGTGTGTGTGTGTGTGTGTCGTGGAAATGCTCGCCAATCCCTCTACTTTGCTTTGCTTTCTTCTACAAATGCGTTTCTTTTTGTCTCTTTCCTTGTTTTTTTGCGCTGCTCCTCCTTGTTCAACACATGTTGGACCTGCAGCACTGCCACTAAAAACAACTTTGGCGGCTTTTGTTGTTGCCGGAGAAGTCTTTGTTGCAAGTGAATGCGCTACATTTGCGAGGCAGCCCGAGAAGAAAGGGAGAAGAAAGGGAGAAGACGACGACGCAGGCGAAGAAGAAGCCACATTCTCCATTCTCCGTTCTCCATTCACTCGGTGTTTATTTTTCCTAGCCAGCTCCCTTGCTCCACCTAGTGCCTAGTGCCTGGTGCCTCGGCCTCATCGCATTTCATTTTGTTGGCCAGAAACAATTCCACACACATTTAGCTTAGCTCTTGCACCACTGCCATCATACCCCTGAAGTTCTCCCAGTGGGGTATATTAGTTGGGTCTCTCTGGTAGCTGTTCCCAGTAGCCACGCTTCTATTTTCCGACTTCTCCCACTTCTGCAGGGCATTCCTATGGCTTCAATTCGAAGGACCTAGCTCATAGACCAGGAGCTAGTGTTGTTTTCACGATTGCCGCCGCACAAAACGCGAACAAACGCGGACGAAAGCCTGAGCCAAGATGAGATGGCATCGGATGCAGGACGACGACGGCGAGAAATGAGATGGGGGATGGGCGATGGGAGATGAGAGATGGGGAACTTGTTTTGCTGGAGGGTCCCGATTCCTCCATGGCTACGAAAGAACTTGCAGCCAAAACACTGAAAAGGTGGGAGGCAACCTTCTGCGTAGGCATAATACCCCCACCCACCATATATCTGTGCATAAACTATCGCGGGAAGTGTTTTGTTGAGTGTGGAGTGGGGAGAGGGTAGAGGGGAGTGGGGAGGGGGAGTGTAGTCAGGGGAAGAGATGACAGCTAAAACCGCCAAAGTGACTGAAAGCGCGAACGTTGCGGCATGTGTGACAACGCCAAGGAGCAGCTAAAGTGATTTGCATTTGTTTTCAAGCTCCTTCTATTTTTCCATCCTTTTTCTTCTCTTTTTTTTTTTCTTTTTTTGGGCAGCTTATGCAAAGTGCACGGCTCTCGTGCGTCGCTGCATAGATCCCCATAAATGCGCACAACAACAAAAACCAAAACAAAAACACAGATGCTGTGGCATGTGTGGGCTCCGTGTTGTGTGTTTTCCGCTCAAATGTGCATCAAAATGCTGACGACAACTCAGAGCATTGGGGAGCCCTCTCAAAAGGCCAAAAAAGCAACTACGATTATCGCCGACTCCCCGCACTTTCCTTCAGCACAGTAACAGAACAGTAACAGTAAAAGTGGGGTAGCTGATAGTCGAGACACACGTACGTATGTAGCGTGTGCCCTTTTCGGACAATTCCGATTATGTTGGAGAATATATCGCCACCAGGTTTGGCAAACCAAACAAAGACTCTCTTAAGAATAATTTACGTGGTCCGACACTCGGCAAGGGCATTAAAAACAAGATCGAACCAGAGAACAGAGACTGCACAGTAAGCCATAACACATTTTTTCCGCTCAAATTCGGGAAGGAGCCATGTGTAACCGATACTCCCACCTGTCAAATGCAGGAGGCGTTACGAAGGAAGCATTACGTGAGCCTGGGAGCCTGAGAACTCGGGAGCTTGGGAGCTTGGTAGCTTGGGAGCCTGGGTCCCTGGACTTTGGGCACGTCCCAAAGCGCTCAAAGGATTACACGACGACCGCCTGGGAACGGGAGTGGGAGTGGGTGTGGCACCTGGGCAAAAAAGAGCCTCGGTGGGGGGAAACCTGATAAAAGTTATTGTTTTTCTACTTCATTATCTTTCAAAAGCGCGTGCGAAAGCAGGAGACGAGAAATGTTTTCGTTTATGGTTTCGTTTTACACTTTCTTGGCTTTTAGCTTAGCTGTCAGGCGATTCGAGGCACAAGTGCTGTGGGCTGTGTGTTGAAGGCCGAAGGAACAACGGAGGAGCAACGAAGGCAGGTGACAGATGGGGGTATGATAATTCCGCTCCCATTGGGCATTGTGTCTGACACGCCCAGACGATGACACGCCGCCATCTGCGACTTCTGTGCATGAGCTTGTCATAGTTTGTTCAATAAACAATAAACAATTAACTGATTTTTGTTTATCCCCGCCTATAATAGCTCAGTTAAAGGTAATGGGGTTCTGGTCTGTAAGCCTCGTTGATGAGCTGCTACTCCTCTCCCTCCTTCTCCACTGTTATAACACTTCTTTATTAATGATATTATGTTTCTTCACTTACCCAGCGCATGACACTGGAGTATCTTGGTGCTGCCCTCGCTGACAATCGACCCCGATGACGATGGATGCGTGGTGAATCGCGGGGCTTGGAGCTGCTGCTGCTGCACGACGGAGTTCTGCTGCTGTAGATTGGCATCTGCAAATGGAAAAAAGCGAAAGACTCTTTAGCATCAAGCCATCCAAAAGTAGTAATTATAAAACATACAAGTTTAAGCGGGTTTCCTTTAAAGCATCGCAGCCCAAAACATTTTCCAGGTACAGTGCAGCACTTGTACAGCTTTAGGATAACACCGAAAGGTTTGCGAATGGAAAATGCTTGATTTATGGCAGCGGAAAATACGTAGCAACCTGAACCCGCTGTAATATATAACCAATCTACGGGGATACAGCCACCCAAACAGGCAAGATCGATTCGATTGCACTTGAATTTTTCCCCTTTCTGTACATTTTTTGTGGTGTACTCTTTCGGGTTTGGCTTAGAGAAAACTGAGCTTGCAGCCGAAAATACGGCATTATGGCAGGGACAAAACAACAATGGAAAGCATGTTAAATAAATAAACGCTTTTAAATAGTTTTTCTGCATAAATAAAAAGTACATAGAACACATTTTCCATAAACTGTGTTTTTATTTAATTTGGCCACGCAAATCGAACCCGAAACTAAAATCGAGAAGCTCAGTTCACGAGTTCACAAGTTAAACAAAACAAAAGGCACTGGAATATATGGTTTACAAATCGAATGCCTGAAGGCCTTCGGTCAGAAATTCTAATGTGGTTTTCCTAAAACAACAGAATTTAATAGTTCTGCAGTGCTGTTTGCTCTGCAGTGCTTCACTTCCGTTCAAAGTTGAGGATAACCCCAAGAATGACAGAATACTCGGTTCAACTTCTAATGTTCATGCGTATATGGTTGCCAATGGGAGATATAGTAGCTATAATACAGCGATATAAAAGTCGCTTTCAAAGGCGAACAAATTTGCACTCAAACGGTAATTGCGCGTGAGTGCTGCATTTGGAAACTCTCATTGCTGGTGGCACATTCTGGATATCTGAATATCTGGATAGATAACGACATATGCATGAGTAACTGGCTTCACTCGTTTGCAGCTAGCAATAAACAATACAATTTAAATGGCATGCATTGACATTCCACAGACAAAACATCAAAGCAATCTGCCCGTGAATCATTCGGGTCTTCAAGCACACCGTTTGCACTACCGGAATGGTTAAAAACTGGGTAATGAGTTCAAATCGCATGAAGTTGATGGCTTATTAAAGGTATGTTGTACAAAATAGGGCCATCTTTAACTGACATGTAAACATATTCAGTGGTTTTCGAATGAGCACGAAGACGAACACGCACTGGTGCATTCCGAGCCACTTGATTGTGTTCTCAGCAAAAGCAAAGCTGTACTTCTAATTCCACTGAAGAAGCATCTCTAAACCGCTGAGGATACCAATCAACTGGTCAGTTTGAGCTTTTTGCACTCGCACAGCTTCTTGATCTTTGTCGTTGATTTCCATGGCGATGATGATGATTTGGTCCGGAGTTTGCCAGTGGGTGCTGCTGGTGTGTGTGCGAGTGTGTGCGAGTGTGTGCTCTGCCACTTCACTGTTTACTGTTGCCGTGTTGCCCTGCCGTTGCCTGTTGTTCTTACTGTGGAGCCCTTGTTTGGTTTCAGGCCGAGTCAATGACGCTTTAGCCACAGGCCACCGATGCCCCATTGGCGTTGAGGTGATGACTAACAGTCTATGGGACACTGGGCCAAAATGCGGATCGAATCGGAATTAGATCACAAATATATCTGTTTCTTATTATGAGATGATATTTCTGAGCATATCAGCAAAGTTAATGTTGATTTTTCATATCCTTGGTGCCAATGTGTGCAGCAATGCTACCAGCGTTTTAATGCATGTATAAATACCAAATGCATACGATTTGCCATCTGTTTACTTGCAACCGCAACATTCTCTCGGTGCTTCAGTGGCAGCTGCCCCAATGTAAGTTGGCCAGCTATCAAACTAAGCAGGCGTTAAATTGCCATCATCGAGGGGAGGTGGACATGGAAATAGAAGTGGCAACGACAAAGGTGTTTGGGTGGCAGAGGGTCGGCTGATGATTGGCGAAAGCAGGTGGGGAACGTGGCAGGTGGCATGTGGCATGGGGCAGGTGGGGAACAAAGCGAGGTGCACGGGCGGCTGTGGAATCTCCACGTGGCTGTGTCTCTTGCACACCCTTCGCCGAAGGGGTTTCCTTTGCTTCGGTCAGCACTGGGGCACATATGGATATGGGCCGCCCTTTGGCTTTTGTGGTTTTCTGCGCCTGCGCAGCCCACAGAGAATGCCAAATTCCATTTTGCATGGCTTCTCCGCATATCGGACATTCGATATGCTGGTGTGCAGTGGGGCAGCCTTCCTCCTGCTGCAGCTTCTTCTGCACATAGTCGCTGCTATAAAGACTTTAAGTGCACAGGGAAAATGATCCTAATGTAGACAGCGGCGCTTTTAATCTTTACATATCAATCACTCACATTCAAACGTCTTGCGCGCATTTGTTGTATGTATGGCGAAAGTAAGGTCGCGATTAATTTGCGTTTTTTATAGCAGTTTCCTTTTTTCTCTTCCTGTCAGCTGGCACTTATTAGCGATGCGTTTAATTTGCAACACGCACCGAAGTGCTGCAGGTTGGCAGGAAACTGTGTCAGTCCCCGACTCGCAGCGACACGCAGCATGCAACACATGCACGCTGCACGCAGCACGCAGCAATTGCAGCCACTAAAGCAAACCCGCAGCAGCAGCCGCCTCGGCTTTTGTTGCTGCAATTGTTTGCCCAATGATGCAAAACACACACACTTTCACACACATTCACACACTTTCACACACAGGCAACCAAGCGACTGGAATCCTGCACCGGCAGCGGCAGCGGCACTCACAGGACACCCAAGTACTGTAACTTCCTCATGCGGCAACTCAAGTTAATGATAAAACAGACACATGCTGCTTATGCTGGCTATAGCTATAGCCACAGCCATAGCTATCGGGTTCAAGAGGGCGCGTTTCTGGGCGGTCTCCTCGGGGTCAGGTCAGGTCGCCCCTTCAGAGGCGAGAAAGACCCTAAAACACATGCACACATGTACCGGACTTAAATCTGATATCATTTTGCACAAGCACACAGGAAGATGCAACGTGGCATGTTGAGAGGTGTTTTGGGGGAACGTTGATATGCCTACATTCACTGGTCTGTGGTTCCGATGCAAAAAATTGAATAATAGAACTTTTATAGTTTTAAATATCTTGAATACAAAATCCAAGCTGTTTCAACTCCAGTTTCCACTTGAAACACTTGAAAAGGATTCCTCACACACGAAACCTGAGCCAAAACCTGAGTCCGAAATATGGATGACTCGCACAGCATACTGATCAAGTTACATAGCAGTTTGTTCCAGTTTCTGACTATGATTTTCGTTGTTTGTTTCTTAAAGCGTGATCCGAATGCCCAGCTCGGTGGGGAGAGCCCCAGCGTCAATCATTCCGTTCCCTCTATTTGACCAGGGAATTTATCCAAATTTCCATTTCAGTCCGCATTCAACTTCCAGAGTCTCTCACCTAATTTTGATGTTGTCTGCACGCGGGACACGGCACATCAATCAAACTTTAGCCCGCACAAACAATTCAACTTGAGTTCGCTGGTTGAGCGTTTTCCCCTTTCCCCCTTTTCCACTTTTCCCCTTTTTCAGCTCTTTTTTCCGACACCTTTTAAGCCACATACTGGAAAATAGTTTCCAGAATGGTAAACTTACGAGTATAGATAAATTTGGTGTGGAGTGGTGGTTTCTGTTGCTAAACATTCTCTCGAAACAATTGGCGGCTTTCGTGTCGGAAATTCCGTATAAATCTGTGAGACCTTCTACTGCAAATTTGGCACTTCGTTACGGTAGCAAATATTTAAGGAACTATTACTAATTTATGCTAAATAGACCATAAACTCAATTATTGTCACATTCAAGTGGCATTCGGAATCCACAAAACCCTTATATGCGGCATGTCATCCATGTACATGGTAACGATCTCATTTGAGTTGGCTTCGCGTATACAAAACAAGAAAGGGACTGAGGATTAGGGGCCGCAGATTAATGGGCGGCAAATTTTCAATAATAATAGAAACCGTCACCCCAAAATAGTTTCCAGAGATGGGAACATTCGGTAATTATGGACTTCAACTGGCGTGCGGGGCGTGGTCGGTCCCCACGGGGGTTGTGGGCGATTTCCCTAGCCAAGAAGCGAATAATTTATTCAGAAAGTACTCGGCAGGGAGAACTGCTCCCCCAACTCTCGTTTCACCCGGCTAAAACCACATGTGACTTTAAATTACTTTTAGGCGCACTGTGGGAATGGGCGAGAGAACGAGAGGGTACATAGAGTGTTATTTATATATTCCCGCAGTGGAGTATATGAACATGAAATCGGAACCATACTTGGATTATTATTTGGAAGTTTTATCCCGTTTTTCCTATTGAAAGTGAAAGTGACTCCGTGGATTATGTTATGCATTTGCCATGCTCCTTACATTCAACCGGCCAGCTGCAATGGAACTCTTCTACTTCTACCATTTCCATTTAATTGCTCTGTCCAGCTGACGGTTTTGTCGTCCATCAAAAGGAGTTACCCCAAACACCCCACAAACAGTTCCCTATTCCGCGCGATAGTTTTATCTCTGCCAGCGTATTTTCCCCTGGTTTTCCCTTTCATACCCTTAGTTTCCGCAGCCAACAGACGTCGTTGACACGTCTCATAAATTTCATTGCTGTCGCTGCTCGTCCGCCTAATCCGCGTTACTTCCCTCTCTCTCGCCCAGGACGTCCCGTCCCTTTCTTCCGTGTCACGTGGAAAATTGCACTTATCACTTGTTCGTTGTTCGCTGTTCGGTGCTATTTGGTCATATTTCTCGCCCTCTCATCCCCGAATGAATACCTTAAATTCAGTCCGTGATTTTCCCTTTAATCCTCAGCGGGTGCGCTTACGCACGTAACACTGTACAAGGGCTTAAAAGTGGCCGGCGAATCAGAGGGGTTAGTGGGGATACAAGGGTTAAGTGGTGGGAGTGCCGGGGAATTAAGACAAAACTCAAACACTAATTCGCCAACCTAACTGACTTTGAACTGCTATCGCCGAAATACATGAAAAAACCATTCGGGAATCAATGAAGCCTGCAACCAAAAGACGATGGCGATCGACCGCGTTGGCGGTTGAAAATTGGGAGCGGACTTGGGAGTATCTGTGCAAAAGTTTCGAGTGCGACAAATGGGCAACTGAAAGGGCCTAAACAACAACAGACATGCAGTGAGGTGAAGGGAGTGTGGGGTGTGGGGTGTGGCAGCCAAACTATTAAAGTGACATCCTGGAAAACTCTTGGCACTTCAAGGGAAAGTCCGAGGCGAAAGGAGAAAGATAAAGGGGAAAAGGGGTAGCTGCTAGCTGGCTACATATATAGGCTCGAATGTTTGCCAAAAACTGTTCCACTCGACTGCGAATGGAAAAAACTCAGTGGAATTCGTACTATTGAAAGACAATGAAAAGAAGTTTCTATAAAAACCAAGTAGACACTTTAAAGCTACCCTTAAGGAAAATCGATTTTATTGTACACGAATGTGTAACTGCAATATGGTTAAATCATCACCATAGGTAATGAAATGTAATGATCACACGATCTATAGGCTATGCCACATGTACAGGCATGTGTGCCACTCAACTCGCCGAGCACTTGAGCCAGAGGGTTCAAGAAACTTAAGTTCGGAGATTATTGATTTTCACGTTGTTTTCCCTATCTTGTATTATTACTTGGCTGTGCCGCTTCCCTACGTATTTCCCTCGACTGCGATGCTGGCATTTAGTTTGTCATCGCACAGGAAAGTTTGGAGGAAGGAAATTCCGGGGTCACAGTTGGAAAAACATTCTTTGCGCTGACTTTGTTGCTGACCAAATGGCAAATGACAATTGGCCATCGATATTCGTTGTCCAGTCGTTGGGTTTTCTTGGCCAACTTGGAACATGGAACCTGAGCAAATTATCCCCCGAAAGATGTTTATTTGCCGTCTCTCTTCATAATGAATTCGAATAAAGTGCGCATCTTATGTTTTATGGCGATTATTACATATGTGTGCTCCTTTCTGTCCGCATAAACACCTTTTGTAAAGTGCTTGTATAGAGAGAACTTCTCGCTGCCAGGTAATTATTATTTTCCCATGTGCTTGAGATTTTTCACCTAACACAATGTACCTCGTTCGCCTCCGTATATTTCATTCTGCACTTTGCCTTCCTCTCACAGATTTGCATTCAAGCGATAATCACTTGTGAGGTGCAATTAAAACAAAAGTGAACTTTCCCAAGCTGCCGGTACATTTAGCCAAGGTATATTTTGTGCACCGAACCAGTTCGGTTATGTGCAACTCCGCCCCGCCGTAATTTCTCATCGCTGACTGAATTTTCACACAGGAAAACCCGTTTTCGGTTGCCTCTTTTCCGCTCCGTACACAGAAAGAAACACTTTCGATGCGATGGTGATGGTCAACTGGCTGAGTTTTCAACTCATTGGGTTTGGGTATCCTGTCACACAAAGCACACTGGTGTCTTAGTGTAATAATTCACTCTGGAAATTGTTTTCAAATAGTAACGAAACAGCGAGGTTCTTCAAGTCCAGTGTGTGCGCACGACGAAAAATGGGATGGCATGCAATATTCTCTTAGTAGACTCTAGCACACGGCCATTCTGCTCGAGCTTAGCCACCACGGCTGTCAAGCTGCTTTATCAGCGGTCGCAGCAGCTTCTGCAGCTCCTGTAGCTTCAGTAGCTTCAGTAGCTTCTGTAGTGGCTCCTCCTCAGCCTCCTTGCTTGGGTTTAAACTTTTCTGGCAAAGACTCTCACTCCCGGGCTCATTATGACCCACGATGGTGGTGGTAGTGGCGGTGGTGGTGGTGGCGGTGGCAACAATGCACCTGCCTGCGCGAAAGAAATATAAAGGAAAATATGTGGAACAGCACTGAAAATCCGCTAAGGAAAAGCAGCACAATTTGTGCCAAGCAACAACGGTGGCAACAACGGAAATCATTTGAGCATGAAGGACACACTCTGTATACGGATCGTATCTTCAAATTGCGCTAGGAAGCTCTTTCAGTTTCGTTTCATATTTTTCGGTACATTTCACTAATTTGAGGCCCCTCTAAAAATGCTGCCCCCTTACTATACTACTGTATATAGTATGACTAGTATGAAGGTTTAGAAGATGTGTGACTTGTGAAATGATTTAAAATGTTTCCCACACTTCCCTAGTTTATTCACTGCGGCATGTAGGCACTTCTAAGGAGCATCCAGGTGAACCTCACCTCACTCGCAATTTATGGGTACTTTGATGCGACTTAATAAACCCGGCGATGAATCGTCCGGGATTTGGGACGGAAGATGACGGAGTGGGTGGTGCGGAGCGGTGCGTGTTAAGAATAGAGGCAAGTTTCCAAGAAAAGGAAGTTCCTCCTGCTTTTCCTCTTTACGGGGCTGTGTTGTTTATTGCGCTTTTATTTTAATATGATTTCCCAGCAATTGTCATTGTGTGTTCGCTGTTGTTTGCCAGTGTTTTCGTTCCCTGCTTCCCCACTTCCCCACTTCTCCACTTTCCCACTTTACTTCCTCTTGCTTTTCCCAGACAACCAGACAACTAAACAACCATACAGCCATACAACCAGACAAGCTCTCAAAAAGCTGTCAGTGCTTCTTCGCTGGCAACACATGGAGCAACCTTTGCCATATTATTGGAAGTTACTTGGACTTGGACACGACATCTTGGCAACACGACACAGGGTCCGTCGGTGGAGGCGCCTCTTTTGGGCCTTGGAGTCTTCCCGTGTCTTCCCACTTGTACCTTAAGTAGTTCACTTTGAGTTCGTAGCTTCTCGGAATTATAAGTTAGATATAAATAAGTTTTAACTTCATTGTCGTTTGCTGACTTGTGTCTACTGTCTGTTCCTTTTTTTTTATTGTTCTTCAATCTGTATCTTCATTAATCAGGCTGGCTTTTCTGGACCTTTTGCAGCTGGTCCGCCATCTGTTGCTTCTCACGTTACGTAGCAGACAGAAAGAGTCAAATCAGCGGAAGAAAACAGCACAAAAGCAGTTCTATTTTTGGTAGGCCTCACCTTTGCCAATTTGCTATCATCTTGACAATGCATTCCATTGGCATGTCACCCATGCAAGGCGGCACAACCTCAGCATTCATGTGTGCCAATAGGGTTATCAGGGGAACTTCGTTTCTCATTTTGTTGCACTTGTTCGCTGCCCGTTATGACATTTTCATAACCTCGAAACTTTGCTCATTGTTCCGCCGAGCACCTTCTTCTCGTCCTCTCGTCTTGTCGTCTTGTTGTCTTCCGCAATCGCAATGGCAATCAAGGTCGCAAAAGGGGCTGGAAGAGGGTCCAAGTGGAAGACGAAGTTCGCCCGGCGAACAACAGTGGCAAGAACAACATAATTAGCGCATTTCCTTGCACTGTCAGCGACAGCTGCAGCTGCAGCATGGGAAGGCCAGAATGGGGGGGCTCCCCATCCGTGACTGAGGGGCGTGGATCCAGCCCCTTCTACGCCCCTGACGCCACTGACGCCACTGACTCCTTTTGCCACTTGAGAATGTCTGGCGCTTCAAACACGCACGCGTTTAAAGTGGAGAAACTTCCGCGGGAAGAAGTGAGATAACCCGACGTTGAAACAAAGCCAGACCAACCGTGGCACCAAAATATTGGTGATGGCAGCGTGAGACTACAATTATTGCATAGTTAGGGCGTCAGCAAACAGAAATCCGAGAGTAATGTCATTTAAATGCATTCAAGAACGTTCTAATAGTCTGCCGAAGTTATGATTTGGAACTTCCCTACCTAAACGATCCGAATATTGCCTCACTGAACTACTACAGTCGTAGGGCGTCTGTGCACCAGTGGATACCCGCATGAAATGTAAGCCCATCCTCTTCTTAATTTACGGTGCCTTTTCGTGTGCCAGTTGTTCTCTTGGTGCCTGACTATTATAATTAGGTTCTGCTGCCGCCGCCGAAGCGTAACACACACGCCCAAGAAACAGGGGGCACAGCTGATAGCTGATAGCTGTTGGCTGCTGGCTGACTGACAATTTAGAGCTCGATTAAACCCCACAATTTGAGACGCTCTCGTTGGACTCAGATTTCGCAGCCAAGATGGGAGCGCAGATTAGGGAGGTGGGGGTGTGAGGTCACCTGGCTAATCAAACAAATTGAAGCGAGCGAGAGGGAACTAGGCACATACAGCCATCAATCCGCAGCAGGGTTCCAGCTCCAGTTCGAGCTCCAGATCCAGCGCCAGCTCCAACCCGGCAAATGAGTGCCCCCAAATTGAAAAGAATTCAGCTTGGAGAGTCTCTCCTCGAGGCAATTGAGAAATGCAATAATGGTCAAGAGGGTTAGATAAATGAACGGGGGAAAACCGCTAATTGAGCAAAGCAATTTATTTTTACAAAACCCCCGAAGCAATCTTCTTGCCCTTCTCGCTCGCGCCCCCCATTGACATCATCCCCCATTCTACTCGCTCATGAAACTCGGGGCTTGGGGTTTGGGTTTGGGGTTTGGGATTGGGGCTTAGGGAAGAGGGATATAAAATGTCTAGTTTGGCAAATATTTATTTAAGTAATTGATTTAGGGCAATAAAGTTTGATTTCGAATTGCCAACAATATATTTCCTCTCCTGTTTTCCACCCACTTAGTTGTCAAATTCAAATCATTTCGCTCTCGCATTAAACCAATTTGCGAAATGCATCGTTTTTAGGATCCACGCCCCCTTTCTTGAACTCTTTTCCGCTGCCATCGTCGTTAAACCCAATGGCAATTGCTCCGGATTTACAAACAATTTTGTATTTTCATTATTGAAAACGCCGAGGCAAGCTAAGTTGATCAGGGGAGATGGAGATGGAAAATGGAGAATATTGGGGAATAATGGGGTTGGGGGAGGTGATGTTGCATCCGTTAATTTTCTCCTTCCCACTTCTCACCTCCCCCGACAGCCATTTTCTTATGCTTGCAGCCTGCTTCTTCTGCTTCCTTTGCTGCTGATGATGAAATCGTCTAAAAATGTTTTTGTTTATTCCCCCATTTTGATTACAACGAGGTTTTTATTGGGCGGGGGGAGATTTCGGATGAAGATGATGCCGCAACTGCAGCAACGGACTTCAGAAGTACAACAAGAAAGAAAGATACAATCCAGTATCTCGACTTTCCAATACCCGATGTCCGATCAAACTTTTTGGAAAGAACGACATCTGTTGATGATGTGCATTACAAACGTGAAAGCGCAATGAAAACCGAAAACATCTTGTGCGTGTTACAAACTTCTCAGTGAATCCAGCATGCCCTGCCACTCTACGACTAAGGGGTGTACAAAAAGCCTCAAAAGAAAAAGAATCCACGGAGAAGAGAGCCAAACGTGGAGAACGAGTAAATCAGGTTTTGCAGCCGTCAAAGTATTAACCTTTTGTTGGAGCCACCGCCACCGCCATCGTCATCGTCATAGCTGCTGCTGAAATATTTCAGGCATTTTACAAGTATATATAAATGTGTATATATATGTAGATGTATATATTCCACACAGAGTGAATCGAAGGAAAGCCTGAAGGAAGGAGACCAGCTGGAGTCCTTTAGCTGCAGAAACGGCACAAAACCTGCAGCAGCCTAGCCCAGGTGTGTCAAAATGTGCAGTGTGGCAGCAGTGGCAAGTGGCAAGTGGCGCGCACGATTACTCACATGTTCGAAACCCCCTTCTTTCTCGGACCCCTCGCAACTGGCTTTTGAGGTCACTTCAAGTGGCTTATTTCCGCCTTTATGCATGCTGCTTTTGGCTGAGAACTTCCCCCCGATCCCCCTCCTTCCCCCCTTCTTCTGGCAAAGCCCCCTGCTGTATGGGTCAGTTTTGCAATATGCTGCAGTTAACAACAGAGACAGAAATGTTCAAGTAAAGCTAAGCGAAAGAGCTAAGTGGCCGCTGTTCCAAAAAGATTAAACACAAATGAAAAGGAAGGTTTTTTTGAACAACCTAGAACAAGCACGAGATGAACACCATTGAGGACCTGCACACTTACTAATCATTTTATCTATAGGTACCTGCTGCATACATATATAACACCCCAAAAAACTAAAAAATAAAGCAGTGTTATTCATTGTGTATGGTGAGCATATTGGGGTGCCAACAGTAAAATTCCCTTCTTCCCTTCCGCTTGTGCTTACGTTTACATATGAAAATATTAAATTCCAACTAGCTTCTGCCAACACTGAGAAAATCAGTGATGAACGCTGATGATTTAAGGGAAGAGTGGGTTTGTGGGTTTCAGCCCCAAAGAGAATATATATTATAGCCCCACTCTGCGTTTACAGGGTATCAGTGGCTCCCCGGGCGGAAAAGTGGAGCACACTCGCACACAAAGGCAATCAAAAGCCAATAGTGGACGCTGCAACAAATCGCCAAGTGTCGATAGCAGAAAAAAATGAAATGTGGTTGCAAAGCGCACTCTGCAAATGCATATGTACATATACATACATACATATACAGTTGCGAAAAAAATAATAGCACCACCATAACGTATTTTGTTCTCGATCAAATAAATTAAGGTTGAGGTACCGATAGTACCAAATACTGATTTTTCGCATAATGCTAGATATTTTTCCTATCCAAAAATGAAAAAAAAAATTTGAATTGTCCATACCTTGATTTTTAATAATTTTTTTTGGGCGGCAATGTCTAAAATGAGGCGAAAACAAAAATAGCACCACTATCGATTTTTTCAAATATTCAATACTTGTCGGCGGTTTGTTTTGGTGAAAAGCACATGGTTATAAAACTTGACATTTCTATTACTATATCCAACATTATTTTTGAAACATACCTTAAAAAAAATGATTAAAATGGGACGAGGAAAGCATTGCTCTTCAGATAAGCGTGGCATGGTCAAAAAACCAATTTCTGAAGGAAAATCACACAGAAATATTGGTCTAATCCTTCAATTCTAAAACAAAATGATAGGAAATGCAATCCCCTACAACAAGAATCCCGAAAAACGTGGGAAAAAACAATCATTGGGCACCCATCTCTTCAAAAGGCTAGTGCCCGAGGGCAAGAAGGATCCATTTAAAGCTGCTACCGAACTGAAAAAGGATCTCAACATTTCCGCAACAGTGCAAACAGTTCACACATGTCTCAGGGAACATGGATTAAAAGTCTGTAGTCCCAGGAAAGCCCCTCTTTTAAATGGGAGACACATAACCAAGCGCCTTAAGTTCGTCAAGGAACATTTAAATTGGCCATGTGAAAAATGGAGGAACTTCTTATGGTCAGATGAGAGCAAGGTGGTTTTTTTTGGTGGTAATGGATCTTAATCGTATGTAAGACGACCTAAGAACACCGAATATAAGCCTAATTACACAGTAGAAGCAATTAAACACGGAGGATCCAGTATAATGGTATGGGCTTGTTTCTCGTACTATGTAGTTGGGGCTATACCATAATATACCATGGTTAAAAACCATCTGGGATCAACATGTGTTTGTGGATATTTTGGTGACGATGATGCTACCCTTTGCCGAATACAATTAAAAGACTATGATCCCAAGTAGACCAGCAGGAAAGCCAAGGATTCGTTCCAAAATAAATCTGTTCCTGTTTTGGATTGGCCTGTACAGTCCCCAGGCCGTAATCCTATCAAAAATTCTTGGTCAGATATGAGAAAAGCAGTTGTAGCTTCAAAGCCAACTAACAACGAATAACTTTGGGTATAATTAAGGAGTCCTGGAGCAAAATATCCCTAAAACGGTGCCAGGACCTGGTTGACTCCATGCCAAAACGTTGCGCAGCTGTTATTGCTAATAAAGGATACACTACCAAATATTAAATTAATGGGATGGGCGTAGTTTTAATATACAATCACTTGTTATTAATGAATTTTTTACTGTTAAGTTTATATTTTATGTTTAAAGCATTTTTTATGAAGTGGTGCTATTATTTTTTTCGCCTTATTTTGTCACTTTTCATAAAGTTCCTTAAATAAGTTAGGAATTCATAGAACAATTGTGATTTTTTTTTATTTTCTAAAAAGTGAATTGTTTAACCTTTCTAAAAAGGTATTTCAGCTCCTTTTAAACCCTAAATTGTAGGTAGGAGACTTATTTAAAGTTTTACTGGGCCAGTGGTGCTATTTTTTTTTTCGCAGCTGTACATATGAGTATGTGGCTGAAAAGGTGAAGGAAGCACAGTGAAGGCAGTGAACTGCATTTTGTTCAATTTGGGTCTTTGTTTTGCTGTTTTGTTGTGTTGTTGTTTTATTTCGCTTCTTTTGTTGCTGCGCCATTGACTTTTTCCTTTTTAGGCCTCTTTTGCTGCGGCTTTTGTGCTTTGTTACCCCGCTCGCCAATCATTTTAACCCAAATGGCAGCTCTTTTTGTTGGTTGCGCAGCTCTAGAATTGCAACAGCTCCAGTAGCATGCAACGCAGAACGCAAAAATAAATACAAAAAAAAAAAAAAAAAAAAAAAGAACACACCCTGAAGAAAGTGAAAAGCTGCAACGGAAGGTAACTCAATTTCGTTTATTTGTTAATTTAAATTTTAATATTCCAGTTGAGCGGCTCGTGCAGGAGGAAGGAAAAGAAGATCGAACTGGAGGGGGCTTACTACAGCACTACTACCTGGTACAATTAAAACAGAAGCAGGAGAAGCAGGAAGCCATGTTTGGGTGATTCGGGGGTTGGTGGTTCCACTTCACTGGCCCTTAAAGGGAGTGTTTAAACTGTGTGTGGGCGGCAGATGTTGCAAGTTGCAAGTTGCGAGCGGTGATGATAATAAAAACGATAGCTACTAATAGTGGTGGTAATATAAGTAGTAATAGTAGTAAAATTAGAGGCAGTTGTAGTTGAATTAGTAGTAGCAGAACTTGCAATAGTAATAGAAGTAGTAAAGGGAGTAGAATTGGTAGTGGAAATCGTATTAGTAGTAGAAATAGTAGTAGTGTAAATATAATTAGTAGTAGAAATAGTAGTAGTATAAATAGAATTATTAGTAGAAATAGTGTTGGTAGTAAATGTACTATTAGAAGTAGAAGTAGTATTGGTAGCAGCAGTAGGGAACTAGTAGTAGAAGTAGTAGCAAATGTAGTAGATGACATTACACGTTACACACATTACTTGCACAATTGAAACGACCACCAAATCGCCACACCAACAAAGTTCATTGATGAATCAGCGCGTAACGCCGTCGTTCTAATTCATTTAAGTCAACTTGCTTGCGAACTCCCCGACCCTCGCACTAAGAGCTCATACGTAATCGGCCAGAAAAAAATGTTTACGTTTCACATTTATCGCTGCGCTCACAGATAACGAAAGTAAACGAACAAAGTGGGTCACACAATTTTTGTTCCAAAATATTCGGAAACAACAACAAATCTTGGGCATGTAAATTGATACAGTGAAGTGCGATAAGGCGTGTAGATTACCGCGATGATAAAATCCCGAAAGCTCAATTCTTCTCGTTAAGTTTCCAATTCGGGCCACAGTTATTTACACTCGAAATAGTTATGTGACACTAGCCCCAATAGTTAATACATTTGTTAATATTGGAAACTCAATGCCTCCCGTTATCATCTCTTTCACATGTGTTTCAGCAACTCAAGCACTCCACTCCACTCCGTTCACTTGCAACTTGTGTTCCTTGCCTCTTCGCATCGCTTTATCTGTCTGCTAAATTGATGATGTTGATGACGTCTGGCAGCGACAATCGGGGCAATCAGGCAATTCAATCAGTCGGGACTAGCTTTCTATATTAGCTCCATAGCTCCACAGCTCCACACTCGATGTGCAACCCGTGCTCGTGCTCCTTTACAGCCAATCCTGCTCTTAAAATCGTTCGAAAGGATACCAAATTTGGATGGTGCATACCAAGATAATGATTTTTTCTGTGTTCTAAGCCATTGTGCCGCTTAAAACATGACGCAAAACTTAGCAGGGAAACAAGTTGTTGACAACCAGAAACAGAGTTGTGAATGAATCAGGAGCTGCAGCGATGCAACGATGGAAGCGACAGAAGGACGCACAAAGACTAAGTTCCGCATAATTTCTAAGTTTCTAAATAAGTGCAGTCGAAACCCGGCCGTCCCCCTGGAAAACAGAGACACTCCAAAAGGGCAGTCAACTTGTGTTGTTATCGCCTGTCAGACAGCAGTCAAGAATAAGAACTTTTATTTTCGGGTAGCCCCCTTTTGGCCCCGCTCCAGAATATTTATAGTCTAGCGTTCTTTAGCCATTTCCTCCTTGGCGGGTCCAACGATAAGGAGCTCCCAGCTGCCTTTTCCAGTTTAATCTATTTTCCTTTTTTTTCTCCCTCTTTTTTCCTATTTAATTTTAATTAACGCTCAAAATGAAACGTCTGGGGTCACAGAGATTGAGGAGGCCAAAAAGAAAGAGGGGCGGATTTCTCCTTGGGAAGGGAGGAAATGTATGCGCATAAAGAAATTTTTCATCCTGCCTGCGAGCAATCTCGTCTGCAGATTCGGATCAGTTGAATGTAGCTATACACTTCAATACATTGCTGGAGCGAAGAGTTTTGATTGTTTAACTTCTGTCATCGCAGTAATAAACATTCAATTATCAGCATCCCCACTCCACTGTGGACACGTGAGTAGCAAAAGCAAGTGGTTTACAAGTATGAATAATGCGAGTAATGCGCAAGATAATGAATATGAATCACCAGTCCGGAACTGAATCGGATGATTGGAGTCGAGAGCCAAAGCCCGAGAAGAATCATGCGAGTGTAATTGGCGAGGGAAGCGCAGTGTAAAGATTACAGAACATGATATGGGGCTGTTTTAAGCTTTTCTTGCACTTAATTACTCACTCGTCTCGTACATAGAAAATCTTTGCTGCAGGCATCTACTCAACGCAACTGATAGGGGTTCCCCGTTGAAAAAGGTAATCACATCCGAGTACTTGCAAGTATATGGGGGGCTTAGGCTTATCTCAGCTAATTTGTGTCTGTCAAAGTCGAAGAGCCAATGAAGTATTCCTGTGAATTGCTGTGGATTGGAACCTTCGCATACGTAGCCCAAAACCATTGGGAAAATGGTCGCACGGATTGGCTTGGGGCGGAACTAGCAGACTACATGAATTTCTGTTGCTGGGCAATCCTGGGAAGATAATCAAATCTGCCCTTTGTAGTTCTGTTTCGCCAGCAGAAACTCCCAATTATTTCTAATGCTATGCGAACTCCGTTTCCGAAAACCCCTTCACCCCCTTCACATAAAAGGGTTGAACTCAGTTGTACGTTCTCCATTTTTCCATTTTTGATTTGTGCACAAGAAATACAAATTGCTACTCAGCCTCTGCATATGGAATGCAAACTATTAGGCACTATACTGTTCTGAAAATCCAGTAATTTCATATTTTATTATACAAAAAAAGAACGATTGCTGGGCTTGTTAGAAGCATAAGCATGAAGGCACCGAAAAAATCTCCAACAAGTTGTCAACGAAATCAATTCAGGCCGGGAAGTATTGGCACACTGACAGGTGGGATGTGAAAAGTTCGGAGAATGAACACAAAAACCATAAGAACACCAGCTACACAGAACAAATAACAAAGAAGCTAAAACAATTGACTTCTGCAATGGGGAACTTTCCTCATGCAATGCAAATGAAAATCAAAATCCAAATGAAACTGAAAATGAAAATGATTTCGGCAATTCAACACGTTTTTGTTATGGCTCCGTACGACTTGTCGTAACAACACTCGACAAAACTAGTCAGTTATATCCTTTTTTTAAGGACATCTAAATATGCATGCAACATTTATGATTCTTAAGCTTGTTTTAATCGACAAAATTTTCATATTGACCAACTATTTCGATATTCTCTCCTCCGCAAGTTTTATACACTTTCTCCCTTCCTTTCCTTTGCTGCCCGAAAGTTGAAAACTTTTAAACGAGCATCTAATAGTATGTGTGTGAGGCTGTACGCATGGAATTATAATGAAAACTTTTCACGCACTCACACAAATTTTGAGGTGCTAGTGGTTTTCCCCAGGGCTCCCGGGCAAATGGGCCCATGGAGGAGACAAGGCCAGGGAATACTACTTGAAAGGGTTGCAGCAATGGGTTAGCCAGAGGCGCGGAAAACTGGGGAAAAGTGGGGAGGTGCTGCCTGCACGTAGCGGCATTGACTTTGAAAATTAGTTTACGCCAAGAAGCAGAAGCAAGACCTAATTAGTGGCGGATACTTGGTGCTGGCAGATAAACTGTGACTATGTCAATTGGGCCCATGAAAATGGTGACTAAACATTTGTGGCAATTTGCATTTGTTTTGAATGGCCTAAATAAATGATTTACTAATAACGCCATAACATGTAATCAGGCTTTGATTATCAGCAGAGTTATCCAACTTAAATGGGTTGAAACCAAATAAAAGTATATTTAATCTGCTTGTAATTATTCCATGTAAACAAATCCACTTCACATGAACCACGAACGTGACCACCGACTACGCAGCATTTTGTGACTCTGCTGCTCGTTATCCCCGCTTTTCCGAAGCCAAACGCCCATAAGTAGACAAGACAAAAGGCCAACAAAGGCCGGCAAACTAGCCATTCCACCCATTCCACCCATTCCGCCCACTGGGAGTGTAGTAGACTCTGTGTGATTTTTAAGCTGTGGGGCTACACATAATTTTGTATTTTCTGCTCGCGGCTGACATCTCGATACCAACGATAGCAACGATTCCAACGACGGATGGAAATGGAAAACGAAGGAAAAGGTTGGAAGTAAACAAGACGGCGGGCAGAGCTCCTTTCGTGACCTCCACTCCGACTCTTCCAACTCTTAACCCATTTTCGACTGCATGGAAGTTTATGGACGGACAAGAAAACGGGAAATATTTAATTAAATTCCATCGATTTTGGCCCCCCAAAAAAGCTAGCAGGTCGCAGCGGCCTTTTTGGAATCTATCAATTACTTAATTAAAAATAGCCAAAAAATAAATAAATTATGGTTTATTAAAATGGAATAATTTCCTGGGCGGCCGAGCAACGAAATGTATTCGAGTGAATTATGAACGAGTGAACGAGTGAAAAGAGCAAAAGGGACAAAAAGCAGGGCACAAATTGTCAACCATAAAATTTGAATGCGATTTATATGCATTTTTTAATTGTGAATGTGCGTGTGCATGTGCATGTGCATGTGCAAGTGCATGTGCATGTGCAGCATCCACAAAGCGTCTGACAAGAGTGCAAGTGCAATAAAATACAATCTGCGAAGAAGTCAGCCGGCGGCAACTGAAAGTTTTTCTCTGCCAGCCCAAATGAACCCTGAACTGCGTTCTCAAAAACGGCTTTAAAGTGGATGTATAAATGTGATTTATCGCTTTCTCTTATTTTTAAAATACCCTCTATAGGAAAGGGAGATATGATTTGATATGATTTCATCTGGATACAGATACGTAAACAGCAAGGGGAAGCTTCATTTCATTTGACTTGCAGTTCAATAGGAGAAACGGGTATGGAACTTCATTAAGTAGTTAATATTGGCTTTCAAACATTTACAATCAAGGTACTTGGAGTCTATTGTATTTCGATTTCCAACTCGAATCGAGTAAAACTGGAATGTAATTACCATTAGTCTCCATTCTATTGATCCATGCCTAAGTTTCGCACGGTTTCAAGTAGCTTACCAACTAAATGTTTACTTTAAGGATATTTCCATGTCTATATGAAGAGCTGAAATGAATCATCTTCCATGAGACGAGAGACTCACCTGAAACGAAAGAAAGCGAACAAGAACCAATTAATAATTGAGAAGTTGAATTTTCGGGGAATTCGGTTATGTGTTGTTTTAGTACTCGGATCGGGTGGAATGGTTTGCAGGTTTGCAGGTTTGGAGTAAGATTCAGCACAAAACGGGAAAAGACGCAGCTGCCATGTGGCCAGCCAGACAGTTGATTTAGGCAAATTTGAAGGGCCCCACTTCGGTGGTATTCGGTGGTATTCGGTGGCCTCCAAGATTCCATCTTCTGGCCCCTGACGTATGCGAATGCCTTTCCCTGTTTCGGTGTCCCAGTTATGTGCCACATAAACAAAAACAATGTCTCTCTGGCGTGGATGAAGATGAGATGAACTCGAGGCGCGTTATCTGCCCAATTAAATGACGACGACAAGCGACAAAGCAAACATGGAAGGGAGCTGGAGCGAAGAAAGGGGGGATGGGTGCGTTCCTTGCCTCCAAATCGACCATCGGCATAAGATACCCAACTTGGATTACGCCCTAATGCTGATGAGGGTATTACCGCTTGGACATGGCATGAAAATATGAAACAACTAGCAAACTTCGCCGTTATCCAAGGCTCCAAGCCGAAGGCCTTAAGTCAACTTAAAACTGAGGAGAACCAACCAACCCAGTTCGATGCCTCTAGTCAGTCAGTACTCAATTTTACTATATCGCAGTTAGCTGACCTCACACACTTGTTGTGCCTTGAATGTCTGCCGCTCAACTCGAGTGTGCCAAAAAGCCAAACACGACACACATCGAAACAACAAAGTGAACAAATAAACGCAATTGAAACCAAACAGAAACAACAAACTGCAGTTTTGTTAGGATGAGTGGATCGTCATGAACAACATTCGGTGGCAAGAATAAATAAATAAATAAATAAATAAATAAATCAAATCAAATTCGGGGGAATTCGAGGCAAGGCAACAAAAAGCGTCTAGCTCGCAAACGTCTGTGAGAAAAGCATTTTGGCAACATTTGCGCAATGGGGATTCCCCCAGTTTTTCCCCTCTTCGTAATAGGAGGAAAATTGGGAAATGCAAAGGAGAATTTCAGAAGGCGGGGAAGGGAACACTTCGAAGAACTCAAAGGGATAGTTAATAATAATGTATTTTCCCCAGCATAATCTGAATATTTAATTATATGCTAAAGAGAAATTAGCTGTTTGCAATACTCTTCAAGATGTATATATTTCGGCTGATTGTATTCAATGTAAAACAGATGTGGCGCTTTTTGAACAGCGAAAACGGGCTATCGATTCGACTATAGTTTTCCGTCTTGTTATTATTCAGTGTTCTACCTTTTATATCGTTATACGTTTGTTTGTGGCTGCGTGAGTTGCACACATTTGTTTGAAGTTCCTAGGCGACCAAAGGGAGGAGAGTGCCAGTGCCAAGGCAATTCAGCCAAACGGCCTGGACTCCGAACTCCGAAGTCCGGACTTCGAGACGGGCTCAGAATTTAAAACTGCTTCTGGCCTCTTGTGCCTGCAACTGCGGCGCGGCACGCTAATGGACATAATTACGCCGACAGGCAATGAGTGATGGTTGGGGATGTGGGGATATGGGGATGTGGGGATGTGGTGAAGCCATAAACCAAGGACTAAACTAATGACAGTGAACGATAGATAAAGAGCCCCGAGGAGGAGAACTTGGCCAACTGATCACACCAAAAGAGGAGCGGAGAATCACCAAGGGTATAAAATAAGGCAAAAACAGAATAGAGCCACTGCGTGGAGAAGAGGGAAACTTCTACTGGATATGGCAGGAAAATGTGGATGGAAGCCTGCAACTAATGACTTTTAAATGCGTTAAAACCACAACCCCAGCAAACTAACGCAAAGCGACAAACAACAAAGCAAGAACAAGCATAGAAGTTAAACGAAACAAAGATCTAACAATAAGAAAGAAATGTCATTGTGATCTTCAAATTATAGGAATGTTTCAAATGGAAAGTATCAAAGATTGACGATCTCCAATCCTCAAGTTGGCTGGCCCATGGTTTAATAAATACTTATTAATAATTCCTTATTTCTTTCCGAGGTAAACAAGTCAGCTGTAAGTTCAAAGAAATCCATATTGATGTCGCGCATGGAAACAACATGTAGAGCCTACTCTACAAAATGGACGAAGGCCCCTACACAACTGCGGAGTCAAAGGTCTCGATGCTAATTGACTAAATATTCTGGCATAGGCCAGATCCACATCCACATCCACAGCCACAGCCACCGACAAGTATTCCCCTGCGTTTTGTAATTTTGTTTGTCTTGTGTGTTGTGCGTGACTGTCTCCAGTTTTTTATTTTAAATACGAACTTCCTGCTGGAACAGACAAACTGTTTATGTGCGTTCTTTTTAGGTTCTGGTTTCTGTTTTTTGAGGGATCCTCGGCTAGTCCGAGTAGAGTTCCCAGTTCCGATGAATTATGATCTCAATTAAAGAGCTGAGTCGCAGCTTCTGTTTCCCGCCTCTCAGCTCGCTCCCTCCCATATTTCTGTGTTTCTGTTTCTGTTTCTGTCTCGTTTCTGATTCTGATTCTGATTCGGTTTCTGTTTGGGTTTCCGCCACCGCCACCGCCACATACTCGTACACAGCACAGCTTCCCATTTCCAGCTGTTCTATTTATGGACATTTACCATTTTAATTACTCCAGCAAACAGCATAAAAACCAAAGTTTAACTCCGGGTCGGATAGTCTGAAGAAGACAGAAGAAGAGATGCGGGAAAACAAACAGTTTGAAAACACGTTCCCAAATGGGCGCGGAACACTTGCAAACGCTTTAGAAGCAATGCCACAAGAAGTGCAGTCCAGCTCACATTCCGCAATGTGGCACAGAGCAGCAGAATGGGAAATATATGAGCCCAAGTAAAGGCAACAAATAATTTGACAAGCAAAGTGCGGAAAAATTGCTGCAAAATAGTTGCAGAGAGCAGCAAGCAGCAAGCAACAAGCAACAACCAACAAGGCAGAACAGCCACAACGCAGCAAAGATGATGGAAAATGATCGGGGACTCGGGGGCAGAGGCAGGGGCAGGGGCAGAGATGGCTGGAAAAATATCTATCTGCCCCGACCTAAGCAAACAAACATTCTGGAGCGATGCGATGGGAAGCCGTGGGAAGGTGGAATATGGGGAATAAGGATGCGATGGTTCAGGATACGATAGAAAGTGCATATGGGACTGTTAATAATCGCTGATTTGGGAGCCTAATTAAATACACCACGAGATATTAAGCCACAGAGAATAGAAATGATATAAAAACATTTAGTTCTTTTAGTTTTTAAAGGTAGATATTAATTGACCACAAAGTATATGTTCTACATAATTCACAATTATTTTTCCCATTATAATGTGTGCAATGTGCACGGTATTCACCGGTCGGTGACACTTCAAATCCTGCTTCTTGGTCGGTTTTCTTCATTCTTTTCATTAACAAACAGAGGCAGGCACAACAGCTACGCCACTGGGAGGGGGATTTTAGATAGAAGTGGGGGTTCGAGGTGCCAAGGGGGCGGGAGTGCAGGAAAGCAACGTGCGCCCAACCAGGAAGTGCGCCACATTGCACATACACACACACACACACGGGGGTAGAGGGAGGGGAGGGGAGGGGCAGGCAGGACGCTCGCGGGCATAGGAATCCCTCACTTTTTGAGGTTAGGATGCGCTTTGGATCTGCGGGATACAATGCCGAGAGATGAAAGAAGATAGCTAGATACAAACATCAGATCTGCCGAGACTCAGTCGACCTGTGTGCTTTGCAAAAGGCCACATACCTCGTTAACTTTGCCCCCAAAAGCTTGACTCTACCTTTTTTGTTGTCGCCATGCCTGTCACCCATTGCTCATGAAACCATTTTCCGAAAGGTGTTTAGGTGCTTGCTAGGTCATAAATAATTTTTAAAAAATGCCTTAGTTTTAAAAAATATTACTTTCCCATTGTAACACAAGTACCACACTTTTTTTCGTCGATCAATTTTTCCGCTTTAGATTAAGCAGCTTTAAATTACACTGCACGACCAACGAGCTCCAGCTGGAAAATACTTGCCCTTCCGCTAAGCTTTTCCTTTTTATCGCATTTTACGGGCTTCTCGCATCTGTGTCATGCATGTGTGGCCCATGCTCATAGAGCCCAGAACCGGGGGCCTCCGAAAGAAAAATCCGAAATCAGAAATCCGAAAATCACCGCCCCTCAGTGACAACATCGTGCGTCCGGAAAACCCTGCTCCCGCTGTTTTCTGGATGGTGTGCATCCTTTAATTACGAGCGCAGCTCGAAAAAAGGGGTGGAGTGAAAAAGATTTGATTTATACGCACGGACTTGGCATTTATGTTCGCTGGAATTATTTTAATTCGGTCATGGCAAGGGCAGACATACTCGCAAAGAGAGGGCAAGTCGAAAAACTCTTTAATCTAATTACAGAGTCCCGGGGACTCCAAGCCAAAGGTTGCAGGTCACCCAAAAAACCAGGTCCATCTGTAATGGGTTTGTGTCGCTGTCAATCAGCCCAGAGAAGCCTCAATCGATGATCCCGATGGTCGAGGGAATTCCCATAGAGTCCTAAGTGGACGATGAGTTCGTTCTCAACAAGGAATGTTGGTCTGACTTTAAACGGGTGAAAAACCAAGGACAGCATTTTGCATTTTAGCAGTTGGTTTAAGTAGAGATTGTTTAATTGGGAGTTCACATCTTCAGCACTAATAGAAAGCAAGCCCCATATAGAAGTCCAACTGAAGATCCACTCTTATCAGAAAATGTGAGGAAAAGCCTTGCGACGAACATACTTTCATTGCTGTTTCTGCGCTTTATCTGTTTTTCTTTGGCATTACTTTGTTCCTCCTCCGTTTATATCTTCTTTCACTGGCTTTATTTTTCTTAAACGTATATTTAATGAGGCGAGACATTTTTAATTGATGCTCAATTAAGCAGCAGCGGCAGAGACTGCCGGGTCTGTTGACCGAAGTCGGGGAGAGATGGTGAGGGAAGGAACAGTGTCAACAGTTGTGTGAGAGAGCAATTAAAAGGCTACTAAATAACAGACAGCCGTAGGATAATTATTACAATAAAATCACAATAAAATTCTTGCAGAAAATGTATTCCAAACTAAAATTGTATTTTCTCTTACTCAACACATTTACATATGATATATGTTCATCATTTGGGAGCTGACGCCTACGCTTTCTCTTCGGAACTACGCCCACAAAACCAATGTATCGTCACAGTTGATATTTGTTTTAAGTAAACCCGAATTAAATGAAGCGTAGACCACTGAAAACGAAGAAAATTGACAAAGGCAACGCAGAAATGTGGCAACTGGTTATACCCCTTACTCGTTTATTTAGAAGGTATTTTAGTTTCGCTATCAAGTAGCCGAAAAAAGACTTTTCTGAGCTCATAAGTCTCTTGCCTCCATATACACTTAGTTTTATTTTATTAACAACAGCTATTTTATTTGGTATTTTATTAAGTAGACAACTGCGCGTGAACAGAGTAAAGGGTATCTGACAGGCGAAACACTCGACGCAGCGTTCCTTCTTGCTTATGCCGGCATACGAGTGGGTGGTTAGAGGGCGTGACATGTGGTTAGACTTGCCTGTCAAACAGTTAAAGTTGCTCCACTCAAAAGAGCTTTTATACGAATTTTTCAAATGTTGCGCATGATTTTTTAAAGACACTATGCTGTCGTGGAAGGAAAAATGCGAGGAATGACAAATTATTTCACAATCAGAGAGAAAAGCACACGATTCCAGCAAAGCATCAAGTGTATGAATTTGTAGCTCCAAAAAGGGCATAGCAGACAGACGCAGGACGAACGCAGAAAATATTAATAAATATAATGGACTTAAACAAAGTAAACAACATTTTAAATATATGAAGCGAAAGTCATTGGCCAAGTGTGTGTGTGCGAAAAACGAGTGGGGCACCAAAACTGAATAGAAATTAAATTCTGAAGCAGAAAGCAAGAAACAACAAACGAATTCAGAGCCAAAGCAAAGCAAAAGCAAAAGCATAAGCAAACAAACAAAACAATTATAATAAGCGACCGGCGGGCAAAAAAACAAGGCGTGACAGCCAAAAGGAGAAGAAATTCTGAGTTTTCACTCAGCTGTTCCAAGGAACAGCTGGTATCTTGGTATACGAGTATTTTGCGGGTTTTTAAATATTATAAATATATCGCCACTTGCAGTGCAAGGGAAATAAAATTCTCATAGCACTCATAAAACCCATCTCACTCCAATCCTCTTCAGTGCAGAAAGACCAATGGCCCACATACAATCATCAGATGAACTTTATTTATTAACCAAGTGGCATTGCAGCCCCACATTAATATTGTTTCACTGGTAAACCCCACCTCCCTCGCACCGTCGGCGCTCTTTGGCTTTCCAATTCATTAACTTAATTTTCTTTGCCAGCAGCTGAAAAAATCACATTGGGGCAGGGCCATAAAGCAATTTTCAATTTCAGCTTTTAATAGGCAAAATATTTACTTTTTTGCTTGCTCCTATCAGAGACAAACCTTCCCCTTTTCTCGCTTTCTGACGCCGAAATTAAAAATTGAAATTGGCAAGTGAAGAAGACGGAGGCCAAATAAAAAATTGAACATTTAGCGAAGTTTGTTTTGGTCTCTGGTCGCTGGTCTCTGGTCTTCTGTCTTCTATTACGATTAATGACTAAGAGAAATAAACGAAAGTTGCGGCAAGAAAATTAAGAAAAGTGCAGAGCTGAGACTCCACTGAGTCATCCACTTGATCTCGTTGACCTCGTAAACAAGTTTCACAATTTATGTGAAAAGCAAGCTTCTGCCTGGAAAATCACAAACAAAAAAAGAGTTTGAAATAAAAAGAAGAGGCTCATAGTGAAGTGCCATTTTTCTGGTAGTCCACTGCCATTCAAATTCCAACTGAACCTATTCAAAACTAATTATTCACTAATGGACTTATCACTAAATCGCCTCTGCAAAACTTATCCATCCGCTCGAGCGAGTAGACCGATAGAGTGAAACTTGGACTATAATTTGGGACTGCTAATGAAGCTGGCTTCGATCAATAGGATGACCAATTATGTACAGTGGGCACTGCCAGATATGCATGTGTATATAGATGTTCGCTGCCAAGTGAATGCAATTAAAAGTTTGCTCGCCCAATCGTCCTTTCCAGACTCCCACACCAACACACCAGCACACCAACACACGTACGAGCTAACAAACAAGTGCACAGGCAGACAAAAGGGCTTAAGCAAACAAATTTGTCGAGCGCCAACTTTTGCCTCAGACTGTGTGCAACTGGTTGGCAAGAGAGAAGAAATTCAAAGGGGGGCCCCCACACACAACACACAACACACAACATGCAACACACATGAATCTGCCCCTCTTTGCGTTTTAGTTCGCCTGCAATTTATGTCAAATTAATTAAGATGATGCGCAATCAACAACAGCGAAGCAGAAACAAGCACAAAAACCGTGGAGTAACTTCACCCTCCAGTAACACCAACTATGTAATACTCTCTTTGGTTTGCTGACATTACAAATTACTTTTACGTCTTCGATAACAAACAATGATGCCCAGTGTTCGGAAATAAGAAAATCCTTATTTTACCCAAGTATGTCTCAACTACTTTCCAATAAATTGGCTTCATTTACATGACATATAATATGTAATATAGCGAGTAGCCAAAGCCTTGACCCAAGTCGGCATACCCGTTAAAAAGTTG
The DNA here is from genome assembly GCF_016746235.2 of Drosophila teissieri. Classification (NCBI taxonomy): domain Eukaryota; kingdom Metazoa; phylum Arthropoda; class Insecta; order Diptera; family Drosophilidae; genus Drosophila; species Drosophila teissieri. The sequence continues at coordinate 546,036 of NC_053034.1, read as the reverse complement.
AAAACTAAGGCAACATTCAAGTCCGTACGTACGAGGAATGTATTTCCCCAGGCCCTTCCCTTTTTCGCTGTGCGAGAGACCACTTAAACTTCGATTTAAAAGAGCTTGGCTTATTATTTTCCCCAGCCTTTTGCTCTTTGACAATTGTCAACTTACAATGTGCTGTTCTGGTAGTTCTGGTAGTACGGCATAGAGGCACATAGCCACCACCAACAACAAGTGGAACAAAGAGTTGAACAACATAATTACCACGTAATTATATAAGTACCGCGCCCCCAACCGCCCTTCATTAATAACTTGAGCCAACAAAAGAAATCATCACAACGAAAGTTTAGCTTTCCTTTTGAAAATGGAGCACTTCGGCATATTGTTTTACGCTTCTTTTTTGAGTAACTGTCAATGGGATAGAAGGATCCAACGACTTAACCCCCTGCAAACAGGAAAAATCTCTACAATTACCGTGATTTGAGGACGGCTCCGGCGGAAAATTCCCCAAAGGGAAAATGAGAAATGCCCTGCATGCACGCAAGCCACAAATAACTCGAATAGTGGGACAAAGAACAGGCTAATTCGGAGGCTTCACCTGCCAGTGGCAGTGGGTGGTATGTGGTGGAAGTGGGTGGTGGTCGGTGGAAATGGAAATCTATTCCACTCGCTCCATTAGAGCCTTTGTTTACCTGTCGAATTTAAAGTGATTGCTTTGTATTCTTCACTTTGGCAGAGACCAAGGGCTTACGTTTCGATGTTACCTTCGAGGCTATTTGCACGGGCTTTAAAGCCGAATGTGAATGTGAGTGCCAAATGACTGTAATTGTCCGCAAGATTATGATTGCAATTCCACGAGCATTCTATTTCAATCAACAATTGGAAACTGTTGAGCCATTTTGATTGATGCACTCGTAATGACATGACATTCACCAGGAGATTAAAGGTCGCAAATCGGTGTCATCAATTCTGATAAGCAAGCAGATACTTACAATTATAGTATCATAATGATGAAATTCTAAAATATCATACACAATTGTTTTTATTCCCCATACCTATGGCCCACTTCAATACTCACTTCTTTTCAATGTTGCTTAGAATTGCATTGAACATGAACTTTCTGATTGAATTAAACCTGTCAATTAGGGGACTACATTAAGACTTAATGAGCGATTTCTGGCTTCAATGAAAGCCTTTTCTCATAGAGATAAAGAACTATGCGGACTGTGTTTTGCCTAAAGTATCGCGCCTGCAGACAGTTTCCCCAATTTTCCCCAAAAGAGATGCATACGACATGAAAATGATGATGACAATTCATTTCGAGGAGTTTGGAATACCTTTTTCTGCTCATGCACATAAAAAAATAATGATTAATGTTGAAAAAGTCATGCATAATTTTCATATACTGAACTAAAGGAGAAAAGGCCCATGCCTATATCTATTATATCTATCACTAGATAGCCCAAATCGTGCTGATATTAATAAATTTTTTCTTTCTGTGTACTACTTCTGTTGACCATTTCCGCTTCTTGCTTGTGTCTCCCGCTCCCCACTCTCTTCGCCAAAAAGCAGTTGGCAACAGGCAACAAAAGCGAGGAGGAGGCAACACAACCAAAGGCTAAAACTGAACTGAGTCACAACACCAAGACCCATTCAAAAGAGAGAGATCAATATTCATGATTCATGCCATTGGCATGCATCTGGTTACCAATGAGTTTTGGGTTTGGGGTTGGGGTTGAGGTAGGGGTGGGGGTGGGGGTTTTAGTATACAGGTATGTATGTACATACATATGTACACATATGGGCTGTTCCACCGGCTTTATGAGTTAGGCACAATTCTTCAATGCTTGACAAAGCCCAAAACCTAAAGCGACACCATTCGTCGTCGCCAGCATAGCATTTTCTGTCTCATTTCCCATTTAGAACTCATTCCACATTTTCCTTGTTTTCTGGGAGCCAGGTTAAATCACCGCGCCGATTTCCCCAGCCAGGTTAATAGCTAATCGCACGGCCAACATCCATCATCGATACTAAATTGAACATGGCAACTCATTCAACGCAACGTGAATTCATAACCAATGAACTAATGAACTAATGAACCAATGAACCGATGAGAATGAACACACATAACACCCTGTTGGTGGGGACGACGTTGTATTTTTGTTTGGAATATAGCAGGTTATGAAATTCCAGCGAATTTACGGTTTTCCCTGGCGAATAATCATTTCGCACATGTATACAAAAAACTGATAACGGCCATAATAAATTGAAAAAACGATATTTTTGTAATTATTCCTCAGCGGAGACCAAGCCAAAGAACCCAGAATAAATAATGGTAACGTAAACCAGCGATAAGCTGGGAATGACTGTGTTGCAACAACAATAGTAGAATAAATGTTGAAACATTTAAGCCAACACATGGGGCTCATTACAGGGGGCTGGGTGAAATGCCCACTCTATCAACATTTTTTTCTATGGCCGCCTGCTCTGTGTTGTTTTTAGGTTCCACCTTCGTATGTCAACAGTCGGGTGTGATAAGATTTTTCTTTTTGTGTCTGCCCGATTGTTTTGCTGGGTTTCGGATTGTGTGTGCGCCCATTATAACACACATATTACGAATGGCTCCAGTTTTCGGCTTCATTATCATTATCAGGCTCCTGCGCGCTTGCTATTATTGCATGCTATTATGATTATCTGCAACAGTTAAGGGTGGAGAAAGTATTTGCCACCTGCAGCGGGGCGGATTTGATCAAATTTGGTCAAAACAAAACGAAACCAAACTAAACGTAAGACCATGAGCAACGCTTCAGTCAGTCAGTGGCTCGCCTATCAGATACCTGATACTCAGCTGGAAAATACTTCAATTTAATTAAGTGGAATAGAAGAAAAGCCAGGGGTATATGAAATATTTGGCCAGCGAAAGGGCTCCAGTCTGGTCAACAGTCAAAGGAAACCGCAAAGGTGCCGCAGTGCAGAGAGGAAACCCCTTCCCAGTTAGCAAATCTCCGAAGATGAAGTTGATCGAAATGCAAACAGACAGCAACTGAGCAAACCTCACAACGCCGACCCAGGATGACTTCTGCTTCCGCAAATAAGGAGGTGGGGAGATTCAAAACCTAGTGGTACGTAAGTCGTTAAGTGGGGAGATTGGGGTACTGACAACGTGCACAAGCACCGAAAAATACATCGCCTCACATTTTCCCCTGTGCTACTGCTTGTTTTACCACTGTTGTTCACTTGCCTGGCTCGGTTCCCTTGCTCTCTATACATTTTCAAAAGAGTCAACAATCAAGGGTGCGGCAGCGGGGTACGGGGGGTTTAGGTAAATTTTATGTAACCAGATTCGAGTCCAGAAGAAGGTGATAAAGCAGCGCGCCGAGTGGAATATAATAAGAAAGGGGAACTCTGTAGACGAGTACCTCGACTATCAGATACCCGTTACTCGCACTACCCGTGTGAGCGAGATGGCGATATCCAAGCAGCAAGGCGACTGTTTCCGAGATTGCACACCAGCTCCACCTAGCGGTGGATGCACGCTTCGCTCTACGTGTTACCTGCTTTATAAAGAATCTTGTATACCCTCTTTCCCCATGGGTAGAGTAACGGGTATAATGAGTTTGTGTGCGCTATAAAATTGGCAATCGCGCCGCAATTACAGCCCCTCTTTGTTGGCTGCCAAGCTACATAGGCAACGCATGCACAGGTGTAAGAACGTGTGACCGCATAGTTAGGGCAAATCAGTGTTTTAGCGGCCCATAATGGGATTAAGGGTTCCAAAAGGTGAGCCACGAGGAGTACAGACAAGTAAATCAAGTGTTTGGTATTAGTATCTAATCTGATTCTATTAGTTGTTGTTCCTGTAAGTTGCCACGGTTCAAAACTAATGCTACAATTAATGGAAATCCTCTGGACGTTTCAAGTCACAGACTAGTAGTGCCTCTCTCTCGCACGGATTGGTGGCATGTTCGACATGGGGCATACTTTTGGTATGGTCGTTCGGAATGTACTATTTCATACTTTCGGCTACCTGCCTCTGCAACTTCCAGCTCTCTCCTTGAGCCGCATCGTCCCGGCTCGGCTCATTCCACGTAATTCGATACGTGCAACATCGAGACATGTGTGTGTGTTGCAACACATGCCACACATGTGAGTGTGTGCCTGGTATCTGTGATTTGGGAACCCAAAAAGGTAACCCTGAGAGGGCGCGTGTGTGTGTGTGTGAGTGGAGTGTCTGTATGAATGCAGTCAAAGACCGGAAATCTCTAATGATAGCAGTTTTCTTCTTTTAGAATATGTCCTCTCTTTCTTCTTGGGTTTCTTCGTTGCGACGTCTTCTTCTCTGGTCTTCTGAATTTGTTTGTCTTCAATTTGCACCTGGCTTCGACCCGCAGCTTCAGCTGGCGCCTCTGCTTTTCGATACCCTAGGAACTATGGATCCGGGCATTCCACTTCTTCAAATGAGGTTCCAAAGAGGCTTTTATCTATGCATTGCAAGAAATACACTAAGACAACTTACGGAATCGACAGTATCACTATTATCCTATTGGTATTAAATAGGGTATCTGCTATGTGGGCCTGCCCCATCTCAACCGCTATTTCAGTATGCAAGTCACATCAAAATGTCTCGACTGCTGCGGTGGTTACTTTCCAGCTTATGCAAATGCGCCCAGCGGAGGTAAGCACACATGCAATGACCTACACTGCACCCAGAACCCCCCGCCACACCCCTGGGCCCCCTACCATGCGATCGGCTTCGTAACCTGGCCTTGATCGCGCTGCTTTTTGCGGCCAAGAACCTCTCTTCGCTCAATCACTCGCTGTCTTCGTCGTACATGCGTCACCCCTCCAAGATGCCCCTTTGCCACACCTCTGCAAGTCTGCAGCTCTGAAATGCCGCGAAGGTTCTAGCCCTCTCGCATATTAATGAGGGAAGAAGTGCGGAAAGTGCAGTACAACTCTTCACAAATCAAGGTAACAATTAAAAAATAGCACTCAAAATTGGTAATCAACATTCAAAGGTGTGCCTTAGGGGTGGTATTATTAATCAGCGACCACTAACGGGCTTCATTAGAAGCCACAGAAATATTCCTTACCAAATTTATAAATAATTCATTATTGACCGTTTGGAGAAACCATAGAGAAGCCATGCACTTATTGAAATGCGTGGCGAGCAGAGGGAAAACGTGGGTCCGAAATATTACAAAAATCGACTCCACAAACATTTGCTGTATCTGGTATCATTAGATACGATTAAGCACACTGAAACTCGACGAATCAAAAAGCAACTTGAAACAGGAGTATCTGTAGTATTCAATTACACTGAAAGTTTATATTGAAGAGATTTTCGTTGCGAGCCAATATTAATTACTAGCATTAATTGGCCATATTTTGTGCCAGCTTGAAAACAAATACTTGCAAAAGTGCCGGATGCAACTAACTAACTCATATTTACCGTCTCCTTTTGCCAGTTTAAGTTGCGTACTTGCTCATTTTGCAGTTTCTGATTTTTAAACACTTCAGAAAGTTTAGCAACTAACGCTAAACTTGCTAAAACCGTTTTAAGGCCACTCAAAACGAAGCATCTTCTCATGTTTAATTTGCTTCATTTGGGGATCGTAAAACTGTTGCCTTATTTGTCGCCATTTGCCAGTTAAAATTTCAAACTGTGCGAGACACATTTGACTTTTGGGCAATCAATCTATCGTTCCACGGGGGAGATCCCCAAAGGGAGAAAATCAGCGGGAAAGCGGAAAACGGGAAAAACTGCAATGCGGGAACGGAAAAGCGGGTGCTTTGGAATAATGCTCCACATATGCTGGTCAAACATTGTCCCGCTGGTTGGAGTTTGGCAGTGCAAAGCTTTCCCCCATTGCCTTTCCCATAAATCAACACTATTCATTTTCCGATAGATCACGAATAATTGTTATTGTTGTTATTTATGCCCCATCTCTTTTGCGGCCACTGATTTTCGGTTGTCAGTGTTTATTTTTCGGCGTTTCGGCGTTTTCCAATCCGTATCACAGCTTGTAATGCCCCCTCAATTTCATATTCACAATGCAAGCCACACTTTTGCAAGTTCTTTTGTGTACTATTGCTAATTTGTATTAATTTGTACATTAATCAGGGCATCTTTTTTAGGAGAGCAGCAGAGAGAGTGTAAGGATAAAGCCAGGACGAACAAAAGCCCTCATTCGGGGACCGATGGCTCTGATGGCTATGATGGCCATTTTGTGGGTCAATCAATTTTTGACGCATTCGAACAATAGGAGGACGGATAAATGCGATTTATAAAGTGCGGTCGGTCGGGTGCATTCGTTGTTAAATTAGGCGTGTGCTGTGCAATGCGGACGTGTATTGTGTATTGTGTATTGTGAATTATGGCAATTAAATAGTTAAGACTCTTATGGAAAGCACTCTACTATTGGCCATCATTAGCTGAGGAATCAAAAATCGATCCCTTAGTTTTAGCCTTGCTTCCCCCTGTCGAATTGGCATTTTTCCTATATTGGAGAGAAATTTGTTAGCCAAAGGCGCTTACTGGCTTATGAAATGCCAATCCAGAAAGCAAGCTTGTTAACGGAAAATGTGCAGTGGCAAACGAAAGGAGATTTTCAGTTCGTTTCCGAGATTGTGTGGCAGGAGCAGCTTGACAGGAGCAGGACATCGAGAATGTCTCCCGCCGCCCCCCGCCCCTCGCCCCCAAAGGCAGTCGGTCGACAAGCGAAATGGAAACACTTTTTCCAGCCATAGACACAGGAATAACAGTAAGAGTATAATATCATGTCACCATGCTGATGAATATGACCACCCCAACCCTTTCTTCTACCAAAAATATACCAAATGCGAGCGAAGGAACAGCAAATACGAGTATAGAACGCACAAACCGAAAGGGAAATGCAGCGCAGCACTAATCGAATTTCCATAGATGGATGTGCCCATTGGATTATTAAAGACAGATCGTTCATACACCTAAAAAAATAAGTATATATACATATGTAGTTGCTTGTGGAAAACAGTAGACAGCCAATTAATACGCTCATTCAAGCAGTGGTCGCTTTATGATCACCGTTGCCTATTGAATATCAGACTTTCGCTTTTGATGGTGATTTTTTGGTTTATTTTTACGCTTTTTTCGATCCGCTCTGTTTACAGCACTCGAGTTTAATTGACTTGCTGTTATGAAACGCACTGTGCATCTTTGTTTACGTTATCGAGCCGCATACCCATACCCATACACTTACCCAGGCATCATCATCATTCGCTCGCTCTATATTGTTTAAATTACATATTTTTCTCTTTCACAGTCAATTCCCTTGAACAATCTTTATAAATTATTTCGCTGAGCTCCCATCTGCTGCTCTTTTTTATATTTAACTGCTTTTTTCGCGCCTTAACCTTCTCCATTCGCAACTTAAAACAACAATGAGCGACACAAAGAGCTTAAAAAGTCATTTCATGTTCGTTTCTCGGTCGTTTTCATAACTTTTGGCGTATTTAGGTTGTCTTTTTGGCTTGAAAACGATTTCGTTGCACTGTTAACTGTTAAACTAATGTCACAAGTTAATGAATAGCGAGTGGGAGATAGGAAAAACAGGTCCTAAGGCGCGACCCAGCCCCAAGTTGAAGCCAATTATAAAACTGTCTTCGGCTTTGGTTTTGTTTGCCGTGTAACCCGAGATGATGCCAGAAAATGTCCATGGGAACCTCAAACTAGCCAAAAAAAAAGATGCAAACAAAAACGAAAACCTGGTCATAGGGTTTTTGCACTACAAAAAAACAACTGATGTTGCTTTTAAATGCTAAATGATTGCGAGTAAACCAAAACTTTAAAAAACCATGAACTACGTGAATACGAAACCAACATTCAAAATCCTCTGCGAAAACGTTGATTAAATATATTTAGTTGGTTGAGAAAATGATGATCTTCTGTGTACGACTTGGCCAAGGAAAGTGAGGGGTGGGGAGGAGAGGAGAGGCGAATCGGCCAACAAGTGCGGAAAGAGAAGGCGAAAGAAAAGCAGCTGGTCAAACAATTTGCATATTCAGATTCCAGATTTCTTCGTCATGTTCGCTATATTTTTTCCGTTTCCCAGGCAGACAAACAGTTTGACATCAACTGCACTGCAAAGTGGGCGGGAGGCGGCGAAGCACCTGCAGTGGGCGGGCCGAATATAAACAAATATAGAAAGAAGAACCGCCAGACACACAGAAAAGCAAGGCAGACGGAAGACGAGAAAGCGCACAAAATATTTAGCTACTTCAGCACTTTCCACGCTCGGTTGCAGTGGATATACCCCAAACTTGCGCCCAACCGCCCATCCGCCCAACTTCCAAGGTCATCGGATTGCAGTGAGTGGAAACCCAATTATCGCAAAAGTATTTATGCACATGATCAGCGTGGCTTCCATTGCATTGCTTGATAAACTGGAGACTTCCCATTAGCTGTTGGTTATCCAAGTGGCATTTGTTTGGAATATGGCTTCTGGCGCAACGCGATTTTTATACTCTTTAAAGAAAAGGATTTATTTTGCTTATGTGGGCTTGCAACTCCTATCTATATAGAGTGCTATTTGCACAACCCATGGAATTATGGAATGCATGCAACGCCCCCGCAAAACCGAAGGCCTTCAAATACAAACAGCAACACAAACAGAGCCTTAGGGTCTCTTTGTGGCGACTCCGTCCTCCCCAAAATGCCTGCAACTCTGCCCCATGGACTATTTAGACGCCCCATTCGCGAGCTGCGAGTCGGAAAATTGTTGATTTTGTATTTAATATTTAGTTTGCTATATTTGCTATATTTGCTATATTTGCTATATATTTGCTATATTGTTTGGATCCCCAGCCGCGGGGGCAAGGATTTACTGTGTAAACAAATCGCGGCATTAATGAACAAATGCACGGGGCTTTGGCGAAACAATTGTTTTAATTAATAACTGATCGATGACAAACACGGGTTTTATGCTCTTTGTGAGAATGTGTTCTAGAGTATATGGTATATGGCATATGGTATATGGTGGTATACCGAGAGCTGAACTGAAATTTGAATTATATCGCACTCTTACGTGCCGTTGCAGCTCAACTCAATTATCGGTAATCTGGAGCATCTTTCAAAAATGCAAGTGAATGGAAAGAAATGAAAATATTTCACAGTGCAAGAAATTCAAGCAAAAGAAAAAGCAACGAAAATAATTCTTCAACTTCCTTGGAAGGTAATTCAATGCTTTTTCTGCATTTTTCGAAAACGGAATTCTGAAACCGAATCTTCGGTGAGAACATTTTTATCAGCAAACTTTTCGCAAAATGTGATTATGTGGGTAAAACGCTACATTCATAATATTCCCACACTAACTGCATAGTAAATGTCAGTTGTTTCGGCATAGGGAGTTATTGCAAATCAATTTTTAAGTTAATAACCAAAGTACTTCTTTCATACTCCAATTTATCGACTGGAAACTGTGAATAAGCTTGCTTTATTGTGCATTCACTGTGTTGAGAATGTGTGTGTGAGTTTGCCCCTTCAACTCTTGATTAGCGACCAAAAGAGAGCAGCAAAACAGAAAGGAGAGTGAGTAAGTGCAGCCGATCGATCGTTCGAATTTGAATTCGAACGCGAGGGTTTTTCGGGCTGCCTTCTGTGTGGCTCTTCTTGTTTCGAAATTCCCACGGCTGTTTGTTTTGTACTTGTTTTCGTCAAAAAAAAAGAAAAAGAAGTAAAAGAAGAAGAACCAAAACTAGAGGGAATGCAAAAGAACAAGAAGCGTAGAGAAGAAGACGAAAAACTTACCCGCGTAACAAAAAAAGCAGCTGTCGCAGTAGCAGAGCAGAAGCAGCACTGCAAGCAGCGACGCCAACTGCGGCTGCGACGGCATCTCGATGGCTGTTGTTGCTTTTGCTGTTGCCGTTGCTGTTATTGTTGTTTTTGGACGACGTCGACGCAGCGACGACGCCGCAGATTTGAGCATTTGTTGTTGCCTTTTGGTATTTGTATTTCTTGGATTTCGCTTTACTCTCGGTATGTTTTCTCAGCGGCCTTCCTTCGCTCTTCTAGTTTTTAGTCAAAATTCTAGTTTTAATTACACATCTCTCACATCTTTTTGGCTAAAACATAAAATATACAAAAGCGAATGAAATTTTAAACGTCACTTTTCGAGTTTTCTTTGTGCCAGCCATTCGCGCACACACAAACACTCACACAGGCACACCTGCCACAGGTAGAAGTTAAAGAGCGAGTGAGCGAGCGAGAGAGAGGGAGCGATCAAAAACGAATTGAGGGAGAGAAAATAAGAATGCAAAAGCAAAAACCGAAAAAAAAACCACCTCTCTCTTTCGCTCTCACTGTTTTGAACCCTTTTTTCATTTGGGGCTTTAAGACCGGTTTTCAAACTTGTTTTCACATGCAATTCTTGCACACAAACACACACACTGGCATATATTTATTCGTGGCTAAGAAACAATTGATCAAATTTTTGAAACAAACAAATGCTTATTTCATGTTGCCTTGCTCTTTGGCGGCATTGCTTCACACAAAACAACAGTAATGAAACAGAACAAAAACCAACAAAAAACGCGATCGTTGCGAAAGAGACGGCGCGCTTACTGCTTTTCTTCTTCTTCTTCTTCCTTCTGGACACAAATTTGTTCTTCCTCCTGCCACCAGGGTTACAATAAACCGTTCGGCCAACGCTTAGCACCACAGCAATTAACAATTAACAATTAACTCGAGGGTCCGGCAGGCACAAGTCGCCATTTGTAGTCGCTGTCGCTGAATTCGCAACTCCCCGACGAGCAACCGAGAGACAACCGTTCACTACGCGCGCACAAAACGAACTGCGCTGCTCTGTCGCCGTCGCTGCTGCGCTGCGCTGCTGCTTCTTTCTCGTCTCCGCTGCTTCGCCTCTGCCGACGACTCGCACAGTGGGCCGCGTTGGCTGGAAAACCGAAGTAGGTGGCGCAACCGCGGAGCGTGCCAGTGGGTTGTCGTTGGAAATGAGGACTTCAGGCGCACAGGACACAAACAATTAATAAATTAACAGGGCTTATGGTGCACACTGTAAAAAATGCTTATTTCTTTTAGCAGCTGAACTAAAATGAACTACCAGGGCTCAAACATGTTATCGGCTCCAACTCAACATGCCATAGCAGCGCAATTCAAGCCACAAACATGGCAGCTGCGCACCACTGTGCAATTTCCTCTCAAATCCAGCGCACAGTCACTCGAAATGGGCAACTTCACTCAACTTTGAGCAGGCTATTTTGAGTGGCATCCAATTGCCGTTTGATTGGCTAAGTTGGAAAAGAAAGCGCACTAATTGTGTTTTGTATTACAATAAAATAACACTCAAAACTAACAAAAAAATTGCACTAGCACGGGCAGAACGTGTCGGTTCGTCTTTTGGGGGAACTTTGAATAATAAAGAGCTACAAATATATGTATAAACAATTAGTTGACAGAGCTTTAAGTGCGACGCCTGCAGACTTGGGCCCCCTGGCAGTCGAAAATTGCAGTGTTTTGAGTGTTTAATGGAAAATGCATGTTCGTATATGCAAGTATGTAAATAAATTCAGATTAAGCCACCCCAATTTTGCTCCTCCAGCGCCTTTTATTTTGGCGCATGCATTTTTTAAGTGTGTTAACAACACATTTTGGCTAACAAACTTGGCGTTTTCTCCGCATTAAAATTAAGCATGTGTGCACACACACACAAAATGTATGCAAAATGTAATGCAATTGTAAGTTGTGTGCGTGTTTTCCCATTTCCCATTTTCCTCATTTCCACACACGTCGAAGAAGAAGCAGCCATCACGCAGAGAAGGATGCGAAATAAAATGTGCATTTCAAAATGCACTTAAAAATTGTTGTCGCGCCGTCCTGTGTGTGTGAGTGTTTTTTGGCGAGTGTGCTAGTGTGTGTGTGTGTGCGGCGTGTGTGTCCCGCCAGAGGTCACAGGTCAACTTCGTCGCCTGCCAATTAAAACTTTTTATGCGCTGCGGCGGCTCCACACACAAAACGAGCAGTAGGAACTGCCTTCCCAGAGATGGCAGTTCTCCATGTGGGATACTAGTGTTTTATGGAACCAGAAACAGAAACAGAAGCTGGCAATAATTTAAATCGAATTCCCCTAACGCGCTGGCCTTAAATTCGAATTTCGAACCCTGCAATCGGCAAAATGCTTAAATGGGTTTTGAAATGAGTTTCCATAATTATGTTGCTTTCATCGACAGCCAACTGAATGAACTGAATGAACTGAAAATCGGGAGTTTTCCGTCACGCAACCATCGCCAGTGGCCACACACACACACACACCCATGCACACACACAAGACGGCAACGCAATTATGAATGCGATTCCAGTTAATTAAGAACACAACAATTAAGCGGCCGATGGAAGCATTTCCAAAATAATCACTTTTTAACCAAATAGAGTTCCCATTATGTGCGTATGGTACGAAGAGGTCAGAAGGGCAACACTTTCGCATTCCTAAATGGGCGGAGTAAGTTTATAAAGCCGATCCTCACATGGCAGTCGGCAAGGAAGTGGAACAAATGGCCAAAACCAACTCGGAAATCTCACTCAGCTTCAGCCACGCCCCCCTTTGCCCACGCAAGTGCCGTATTGTTTTGAGTTGGAAATTTTGTCGTTTGCGCAACAAGTTGGCAAATTCAAGCGACGACCAGAGTCTCGCCGAGTGTGTGGGTGTGGGTGTGGGTGCAGCCATGTGGTAGTGTTTGAGTGGCGCTCTCACTCCTCCACTTTCACTCCTTTGTTTGCCCGCCTCACACACACACATGTACACGTGCACACTCTCAGGGAGCGCAAATCGGAAATCCAGCAAAGTTTCGCTTGCCCATCGAATGGCAAAAAGTGTTGCCTACCTTTGAGGGCTGCAATTTCACGAAGGCGCCTTCGAAGGGCGTGGAAACTTCCAGTTTTTTTTTTTTAAATTAATATTTATTAAGTGAAGAATTCGTACATCATAATATTGTATCTTAACATTACAGGGTGGAGAAATATTCTTAAGAATTACCAAACACTATATAATAATTAGTGAAGTACATATATGTATATGAAAAACTTTATTTGTGTTTTAATCATTAGATATGTACGTTTATTATGTAAATATGTTTTGAGAAGGCGCACGTGAACACAAATATATATTTTAATAAAATACCTGCTAAGTGTGGAACATACCAGGTCAGGTCAGGTCCATGATGCACTGCATCCAGAATGACGAGGGGATACCCACGTGGCCTCTGGAACCACTATCACACACACCGACACACAAACTAATACTTTTACTATCACATCATAGCTTCCGGTCAACTGATTTATGGGCTGTCAGAGCGGGTATCCCATGGGGATCGAGTCAGAACTGATTGGGAATTGCAAGTATTGGTGGACGAAATTTTTTTTTACATTACTTTAATTATGTAAAATTATGTAAATTAAGTAAATTACAATGTATATAAAATAACTTTTGATATGTTTTATGTTTTGCGTTGAATGTCACCTATGTTTCAATGTTGCCAATTCATTGTTGCACATTCAATGTTGCAAATTAAATGTTGCTGATGATTTTTAGAATTGCATTTTCCAGTGTCAGCTTTTTAAAACTAACACGGCTTTATTACGCTAAATTGAATTAAGACGGCATTAGCACTTACATGGCTATGTAAAGAACTGGCCTTTTCAGCTTATAATTGTTACTAAAAAAAGCGGATACCCATCTTCGTTCTATTACTGAGTCCTCCGTTTCGTGTCATTGCAATTTGACTCTTCATTATAAATTTCCCAACCCAGCGGCGAATAAATAAAACTTAATTATGTCTAATTGAGTTAAATGATTAACGGGGCATTTCACTCCCCATTTCCATGTGACCTGTGATCCATTCAATTTCCACATGGCCAGTCGATTGGTCAGTCGGACATGGCTTAACACTCAAATTGATTTGAAATGTGCTTAAAAAATTATGCTACACACGGACAACAGCACGGGGCAGCAACACAACGAAAACAAAATCAGGTGGCTCGGCGTGTGGGTGAATTGAAAATGGGGAAAAATGGGAAATGGGAAACGGGAAACAGCTGCACCGAAAGAAATGGTATAGCAAATAGTAGCAATTTCTAGCGCGGCTCAGGGTATCATGTATTTGTAAGTATCTTTCAGCCAAACCGACCTGTTGGCTGACTTTGGCTTCAATAATTTATAGCAGTAGTTCACATAAGATCCGACCATTTGTTTCTGTGTGGTCTTGTGCAAGCGCAATCAAATGCATCCGAAAAAAACAAATCACAACCGGCCAACCAGGACCACCCCTCCGACCCCCTCCGAACCCCCGGCTGGCCCACCACCCAAATTATTCCAGCCAGAGTCAGAGCCATAGTCAGAGCCATTGCCATAGCCCCACGGGGCTTTGGTGTTGACAAGCTCGTTGGCAAATCACACAAAGTATGCAACAAAAACGAACGAATGCCCCGCCACCGACAGCAAAAAAGTCGTGAAGAGAACAGGGAATTCGGGGAGTGCGATGATAACCGCCTTTGTATGCCCTTTCTATTGGAGAAAAGTAAAGTTAAAGGTACAGACTGCAATTCCTAGGTTTCATTACCGCGTGTTACTCTGCGGCTGTGCCAATGCGAGTAGGAACAATGTGATTTGAATGATTTGTGTGTACTAAGCTGACTTGGACTGGTGGGCTAAAGTAGCGTATGGGATTGGGATTGGGATTGGGATTGACAACACGTACCGTGAATTGAAATATCCGAAGCTAAGCGGAGAGAAAGGGCATTGTTTTCATCCGGACGGACAAGCAGCTGTCAAGTTTATTTGCGCACGTAAAATCCATCCGGTTGGACCACGGACCGCAACTGCAGCCACGTACCGCCCCCACGCCCCGCCCCTGCTCCCGCCCCCTTAAAAATCACTAGGGGGGGGAGGGGGGAGTTGCTGGCGGAACACGAGCGCAACAAGTTCCAGCAGCAGTCATTCCAATCCGATTCCGCTTATTGTTGTTGCTGCCTGTTCCCCGGCATTTGCAAGTTTTGAAAACCTCCCCGCCAAGCGACCCCCTTCCATCTCTCCCCCCCCTGAAGTTCGTGTTGCCAATCAACACCTTTCGCCTCTGGCCCGCCGCCCATGGTCATGCCATTTTGACAGCGATATAAGCCAGGACCTCGCGTTATTGGCATTCGCCAATCGTCGATGTGGACGCAGGCTGCAGGATGCGGGATGCAGATGGAGACGACTGCCGACGCGGACACGGATGCGGATGCGTTTTCGGATTTGGATGCGGATGCTAATGCGGATGGCGGCGGTGACTTGCGGCCACGAACATTGCGTCTAGTCGCATTCAAGCTTCTGTGGAACGGAGCGCAGCAGGCGAATGCCAGAGGCGATGAAGCAGCTTCGTCCCAACCAAAGGATTGGTATAACCTGACCTTTTTATGTGGCACCAGGTTCCAGGGATTCAATGACTTCGTAAAAGGTGACCCAGACACCCAGAGCCCCCAAACTATTCAATTTGTTTCAGTGCGAGCTGATTTCATCAAGCGCCCACTTTGCGGAGCTAATGCGACATTGAGTGGGCGGCAGACGCAAATTAGAAGGGCTGATTCCGGAGGCCCAGGAGGTGACCTGAGCTCGTAAGTGGTGGGCGTGGTCCCGGGGGCGGGATTGCCGAAAACCGAGGTGTCGATGGCGTATGCCGTAGTGCGGAAATGCGCACCGGATGTCGGGAATTGTAAGCCTGGCACTTAATCGATTAACGAAATTGCAGCACGACTTGCTCCAGGGGCTTGGCAGCCATTACACGGTTAGTGACTCACCACTTAAGACGTCGAAGCTGCTCCACACGAGAGTTCTCAATAATCGCACAGCTAGTTGGGGGCGTGGTAGGGAAATAAGCTTCGATTCTGCTTGTAGAACTATTATCCCTGTTTTATTTGCCGATTTTATCAAAATGATTGACTTGAAAGAAAAGGCTACTTTTCTATCAGCGAGCGTTCAGTAGTTTAAACATAAATCACTTTATTTACAGGCCAAGCTGGTTTAAAGTATGTATTATATACGTTCCATAATCATTATTAAATCCTTAATGAGTTGCCAACGCCGTCCATCGGAAACTTGTTTTTCTTTCCGATTAACTATCGCTCAGGCTTTTCCAGGCTAAGGATTTCCCTTCTATGGCGGCAAGGAGGAGGAGTAGCTGTTTGCGGTTCGACGAGGCGCCTGCTGCATTGCGACAAGTTGGAGCTTCTATCAACTGGTGTCCAATTTGCTATGGACAGGTAAAAATGGCAAAGCGCGGCGATGTAAATCAGGAGTGCCGGTGGCCTCCTCCTGCCGGGGACTCCCAAAGGACTCGTTCTGGTCAGGGGCAGCCTGTTTGGCCAGCAGCAAATAGCAACAGCAACAGCAAAGGCAGCGGCATTGCTGCGCACTGTGGCATTGTCTTGCGGCATGCGACGCGCACAGTGGTGCGTTGCCGACGAAATCGCTCTTAAGACTTCGATTGCAGAGGCGATGGCAGTGCGAATGGAGTAGAAATAACATTGCCTAACTAGCCTTTCCCACCAACTACCCTCTTTTGGCTTAACTACAGAGCCAGATCTCAGAGGTCCAGATCTCAGATACCCAGTTTTTCAAATATCGCGATTCTCGAGCGACTTCTCGAGCGACTTGGCTCCAGAGTTCGCCCTCCGCTGGCGATTGTCATTGCCACCGTTTGTCAATTATGTTTCGCATGCAGTTGAGAACGTTGCATTTCCGACGCCGCCGTTGCTACCGGCCAATGTCGAATGGCGAATGGCGAATGGCGACGTGGCCGAGAACAAAAGGCGGCCAAAACAAAAGGCACGGGGTACGGCGGCATCTACCCCTTCCGGGGGGCAGGGACAGGGACAGGGGCAGGTGGATATGGTCTGGTCTGGTCTTCGGTCTGAGCCCAGGCATCCGGAAGTTTGCGCTGACATTCATTACCATAATTCACAGCAGCTTAAAACATTTATGTGGCTGCCGCGCCGAGCTCTCACAGACAGCCCCCATCCGCATCCCCCATCCCCCATTCCCAATCCCCTGAGCCGCCCAAAGGCCCCTTCTACCCCCCTCCCTTAGGGCGGGCGCCTCTGCTGCAGTCCGTTGTTTGCGTTTGGATTATATGCGGCGCATGCAATGAGGGATAACAAGGGAAGCTTGCAAATTTGTTGCACTTATTTCAACTGCTGGGAAGTCGCCCCGTCACTCCGCCACCCCCTCTGCACCGTACAACCTATTTTGGGGGCACTTTGCTAATGTGGCCAAGACACCGGACTTGAGTTTAATATCATTACTGGCTAGACCGCCAACGTAGTTGCATAGATATACTCGTATATGCTTATTCCACAGTTATATTTGTAGTTTCGCCCATTTCGCACATCAGTTCTTCATAGAAATAGCTGCCGCTTTCAATGTGTGTTCCTTGTTGCCTCTGTTCACTTAGTTACGGCTTCAAGCCAATTTTATACAAACTTCAATTTTTCCTTTAAGCAAACCAAACCAGGTAAGACTGTTGGGGCAGCGAATCGCACCGAGTAATGTACTACGCACTATACACCGCACATAGAATGGCCAACATTTTGAGGACTGAGGAGGGCAAAATCACTGAGATTGTCGAAAAGTTGGTCGAGCAAAATTCCAAACGCTATGCCAACGACGATGACGATGACGGTGACGATGAGCCCTTCAATATGCCGCGCTGTTCCCGGGACATCTTCCTGAGCTGCCCGGAATTGTCTGGCATGCAGGACATTTTCGACTACAGCCCCTTGGTCCCTCGAGCCGGATCCGCACACACCTACCGCACTGCTCAACTGCTGACCATCGGACGGCGAGTGGCCGACCGCATGGTGGATCCGAGCGGGCAGCGCGAGATGTCGTGCAGCCGCTATCTGCTGGACGAACGCCTTCGGTCCGCCGGAATCTATCACAACCGCCTGGGTTGCTGTCCTTACGGACTCTTTTGCGAGTCGGAGAAGGGGGCGCGCGGCGACACGGATCCCGGCAAGCCCAACACATCCATGGGCTCCATGGCTTGAGGGAGCCGATCAAATTAAGAGCGTACTAGAAGTGGTCTTCGTTGCGAGAAGCAGTGCCCAAACTAAAATCTATTTACCAAGTAAATTCACGATCTATTGAGCGAAACCCGCTGCTGTCAAGCAATAAATCGCTTTCATTCCAAATATATCTAGATTATGTTGAGTGCGGATGCCCCACAGCGACTAGGTGATTAAACGAAAAACTAATTTTAATTCGAATACGAATCCAAATCCGAACCCGAAATGCATTACAAAGGAAGGTGGCACGCGTACGTGACTGGATACTGGTAATTATGGTTATGGCCATGTGGATCCGTGTGGATCTTGGCTAAATGGAAGCCAAGCCAATGACAGATGCTGTCGCTCTGGCTGTCGCAACTGTCTCTCCGTTTTCATTCCGGAACCCCCAGCCAGAGTATCTCGTGTCCGTGTTTTTATGGCCTCGGATTTATGAGCAGCTAACTCACTAACTCACTAAGCTAATTTGTTGAAACTTAAATACACTTGCAGCTGCCGGAGGCTGTGACAGCCAGCCAGTGACACTCTTCACTGTGAAATGTGGACGTGGAAGTGGAAGTGGAGGTGGAGGTGGAGGTGGAGGTGGAGGTGGAGGTGGATGTGGAGGTGGTTGTGGATGTGGAGGTGGACGTGGACGTGGGTGGTGGACCCGCCGGCTCCACTTTGCCACTTTAGCCTGTCGCTTTTGTTGGCGTTACTTCGCACGCACCACACAATTCCATATGCAAATGCCCGGAATGGGGCAACCACCTGCCCAGCTTATCGTCGGTCCGAGTCGGCCAGCTACACTCGAAAAACCATCGTGACACTACAAATTTATATAAAATATATAGCAAGCCAATCCAATCCAAACCAAGTTGGAATTTTCCTGTGTAACGCTGCTAAAAAGTTTGGGGAATGGCGGTTTGGCGGGAGATAAGCCAGAGTCCTTGATGCATTGTCCTTTGAAAAGTAGGTTATCACCAGGACTGCACTGCAAGGAATTGATGTGGAGACCGAAAGGGAATGTAATGTATATCCCAACCTGATGGGCTGCTGTCACCTGCCACGGCACAGTTCTCATTTTGTTTTTTAGCCCCGCATATGTATAACAATCTTGCCGATCAATTTAGAAGCACGCTCCCATGTCCATGGGCATAATGAAAATGTTTGCGAATCGCACAAGAACACCAGTGGCCTACATGGGGCATGTGGCATGGTGTATGGGGCATGGGGCATGGGGCATGTGGCATGGGAGCCCAGAGCAGTTAAAGGGCAAACAATGGCTACACGCTCTCATTGCAAGAGTTCTACGCGTGGCCTGGCATCTGCATCTACACACAGAGAAACAGAGTTGCAACATTGGCACTTGTGCTCGAAAGCAATCACCAAAAGGCGAGCGAGCCAAAGGATGAAGAAGACTCGCAGCGAAACATGTGGCCATTGGGCTTGTTCGTGAGCTGGCTTCTGTTCTCACTGCATATCATATCCAGTGACCAGCCGCATTCCGCCTGACACATCTTTTGCAGCCATAGTCACAGTGGCTTGCCCTCCCTTCCTTCCCGCTTTCCCCATTTCTTCCAGTTTTCCCCAGTTTTCCCCAGTTTTCCCATTTTCACAGGCTTCACCGTACTGACTGCTCAACTGGCGGCCGTGGCGTGCCTGTGCGCTGACAGTAAATGCTGAAAATTGAGTGCAACTTGTCGTAACTTTATTTTCAAATATATGCGGAAAGGACTAACCAGACAATGCACAGGCACTCGCACTCGCACTCGCACTCCGCATAGCCGCACTCAATGAGAAATGTGTGGCGGCGCGCATACAACATGTGGCAACCGGCAAGCGGCAGTCGGCAGCCAGGCGACTAAAGCCAGACACTCCAACTATTGGCGGCTTCCAAGGGCTTGACCTTCAGCTTTGGAGCTCATTCATAAGCCGCAAGATCAGTTGCAAGTCTGGCTTGAGCAGCGTTTGTAACTCATTGGAGTAAGTTACGCACTGGATGATGCCTCTGAAACCCTTGTCGCCTGGCGCACATTCACATTCATTTGTGTGGGCTAAGTGTTTTGCAACAAAGTTTTTGCGTGCTTTTGTCTGCCGACTACCGACTACTGACTGCCGACTACGGACTACCGACTGCCACCTCCTGGT
This sequence comes from Drosophila teissieri, assembly GCF_016746235.2. NCBI lineage: Eukaryota > Metazoa > Arthropoda > Insecta > Diptera > Drosophilidae > Drosophila > Drosophila teissieri. Next base: position 525,830 of record NC_053034.1, on the reverse strand, counting down.
GCTTCCTGAACCCTTCCGGGATCTCCTTCCGCTGCGATTCCTGGGGCTCGCCCATCACTCCGCCTCCAGTGTAGGAATGCGGACTTCATTGCCACTCGCATCGCCACACAGACAGAAAAATGTACGCACTGCGATTTGGTGATCAATTTGATGACTTTACGCACACGCCGCTTTCGACCTGCCACACCTGCCACATCCACATTTACTTGGCCTCCAACTTGGTAACCTCGTAGCTTATAACCAAAAAAAGAGCCAATTTCGGATGAAGTAGCAGCACTTTCTTTCGCCGTGCAGCTCGGTGCAGCTCCACAGTTCTCCGGCTCGGTCTCGTCTGCATAAGCTGTGCGGTTGGCTCCTTTCAGGCTCAGGACCTGCCCCGCCTCCTCCTCCTTTTCTGCGGTGGACTTAACGAATGGCCCAGTCGTGGACAGCTCCTCCTGCTCTTTCGCTTACCGGAGCGGGGCAGGGAAACTACTTAGCCCTGCACGGATCCCTAGTTAAATATGGTATCATCTATCATACATGCGAATCGATTCCAGTTTATGAGAAACTTAGGCCGCTTTTCGCTTTTCGACGCCAGAATGAGCCAGCTCGATTTGGAAAAGGCTTAAATTTGAGGCTCGAGGGCCAAGACACCCAACCAAAAGCGACGATCAAGTTTGACTTCTGTGCTCTGACTTGGCCACGCCCCCGAAGCCTCACTAGTTAACCGCCCCCGCCACGCCCTGACACGCCCACGCCCTCGATGAATCAATCGGCAATCAATGGATGCGGCAGTCCATAAACTGCATAAACTGCAAGAACTTCCCCTTCTTCGTTGTCGACGGGACGGGCAGTTTTGCATTTAAGAGGCAAGTGGCCACAGGAGCAGGAGCAAGGAGCAGTTTGTGCTGAAACTCGAAGGATATGGACGATTTGTGTTCGTTTCATAGCAATTTCAGTTCAAACAAAATAGTTTCTAGTGCAATTACGGCGTTATTCCCTGCGGGTGAGTGTCAAATGGAGCAATAAATGGTTGTTCCGACGCTTTCTGGGCACATTTCGTTACCTTTGAGAGTGTTCCGGGTAGGTATTCCATCGCAAGAATGCTGAAAGTGTCGGAAGCAGTGCTGCCACTGCCAAACCATCGCAACCCGAAGGTAGCAAGGTTGCAACGAAAAAATGGGCATCCAGTTGAGGTAGAAAGCAGTTCTTTGAGTTTGCATTTCTTTGCCCGTCCAACCAATTTGAATATTATGCCAACAAAGAAAAAACGTTTCCCCCCAAAAACGTCGGGGGAACAAGGAACAGGATCACACAACGAAGTCCGATGCTCTTTCAGAGGTATGTGCAGAAAAGTAAAAAGCAAGTATTACATGTTCAAAGCCCTGCATATTTGACATTGGACATAGTCTGTTTGCTATTAAATCTATTATTCGAGGCGGCACCTTTGATATGAAAGATACGAGTAAATGCATATTTGACTAGAATATTCAACAATATACCCATTCACAGTGGATAGGATTTTTCGAGGGCGTCTCGCAAGGAATGTGGCCCACCTGGAATGTGGAATTCCAGGCAACATTTAATCGAAATGTCTCTGAGATTTTGATGGCCCAGAATACCCTTTCATACACACACTGGCCTAGTCGCATTGTGTGTGTACGGACAGCCGACAGCCGACAGCCGACAGCTCAATTCTCAATTCTCAGCTGGAAAACTTGAAAATGCAGAAAGGACCAAATGGGGCAAAACACATCTCTTTTGAAACCCAATGCCCCTTTGGCCTTTGATAGTTCAAACCTGAGTGGCAAAAAATTGAGCCAAAATTGTAATAGAAATTTTTCTGCTCCACACACACACACACACGCACACATGGGCAAATATATGAACAAGCGATGGAAGTTTCCCCCTTGGAAAACCCTGCGGCCCAAACGGAGTTTCCCAACTATTGTCCATTGTGGATGGGTTGTCCGAATATCGTGAATCGCCGCTAACGCTGCAACATCGCAAATTCACTAAACTGAACTGAAACTGAAAGTGAAAGCGATAAATCCTACCGATGCCTGGCATCTAAATGCGGATTGAATGGATTTCGCGCTCGCCGGCGAGCGAAGCTGTTAAATGTTCTGCGGTTGGTGTCGCACTCGGAATGTCAAGCGATGGGAAAGCGATTGGAAAGCGATAGAGCTAATGCCGCACTTTGCAGCACTCGATGTCCTGCGGAAGCAATTAGCAACTAATTTAACGCAAATAAAACAGCGGCGATCTGCTGCCAACTGTTGCACTGCTGCCCTGTTGCAACTGTTGTTGAGGGCCATCGCTGGTGGAAGGGCAACGCACTGCGGCACGTTTGTGCTAATGGCAATACAATTAATTTGCATTAATAAACGAGTCAACGCAACGCTCGAATTAAAATGTATTCCGATCGGCGACCATGGGTTGTTTTCAATTGGCAGGCGATGTGCAAACATGGCACTCAATTACTGGCCCGATGAGCACAGATAACTCTGGTGCGATTGTTTAGCCAACGAATCCAAAACTCCATGGAGTGTGTAGAACCATTGCCAGGACATTGGCAGAGGAGAGGAGTGTGTGCGCCTAGAAGTTTCCTTGGCTTTTTTGGTTGGAGTTTGCATTTGGCTGGCTTGTGCATTCTGTGGCGGCATATTACCCAAATTAATTTCAATTTGCCGTAAATTATTCGGCGCATTCCCACTGCCAGGCAGTTTGTGCAGCAATTAACTGCAAAACTTTAACCGCAACTAAGCGTAAGGTAAACAAGTAATCGAATGCGTAGTTTCCATGTCCGTGATCAGGAATGTTGTCTGTTGCGAGTTAGCATTTGCTGCATGGCTCGGTTTCATCCATCCATCCATACAGCCATCCAGCCATCCAACCATCCAACCATACAGACTTTAAAACGAGAACGCACTGTAGCATTGCGAGTTTACCAACTCCATGGCCCTGGTGGCCTTCCGCAGTTAGTAATTTGATTGGATTGTTTCGTTTCCTCGAAGCACGCTGATTGCTGTTTTGCTGGGATGTCCGAGTAACCAATATATTCGGTGGTAATAGACGGCATATCAAATAAATAACTGAGTACTTACACCGTCTGAAATGCGCACAAGGGAGTTGTGGAGTCCACTGGTTCTTTGAATCCGAATCCTTGAATCGCTGCCAAATGCAAGGTTATGCGATACTGTTCTCGAGGAGTCTCAGACCCAATGGCATCTGTTTGCCACTTCATTTGCGAACTTGCCTTTGATGTCTAATGCCGGGTACCTTGGAGGCCTAGCTCCGAAAATGCTTTCCGCATTAATGAATTAATTTCGCATCAGCCATGTGCACCTGATAAAGCGCTCATTGCTGGTTTCCAAATATATATATTTTAGTTAACTAGCCAAGTCAAGTATTATAGATAGGCTTACTAAAAAATTTAGAAGGACTCTCTGAAGGATCTTTAGTTTCGCCTGCTGCTTATTTGCTGGCTGCGACAAAGAGCTGGTGATGTTCTTTGACGATAAAACGTTTCAGTCCGAGATTGGGAAAATCTCGAACCTTTCCGCCCACATTTGCATTTTAAAGAGCTGCATTGGCGCTTCATTTGCATGTGCATATGCATGTGCATGTGGATCTGCATGTGCATGTGGTGCTGCACCTGAGGCAGCTGTCATTTTATTGGTGTAATTTTTAATTGCATATCAGCAATTTATAAATATTTACATCGCAGCTGCCCACACGCACACACTCTCGCTACATGGCCAAATATAAATCAATAACTGTCAAAAGCAATCAAGGCCCATAAAATGTGTGATTGCCACACCGTTTCGGTGCTTCAAAGTGGAGAGTGTGATAATGATGACCATTTATATCAACCGAAAGCCGTTTACTTCTGTTTTATAGCTCTTGACAGGTCATGCCAATAAGGATGTCAGTCGGATTCGGATCCTTGGACGGACACATGCTGCAAGGACACAGCTCTGCATACCTGTGATAGGTAGGGTTGGAATTTCAGAAGCCCATGCAAAGTGTGAAAACATCGAAACCCGCCATTTCATTAATTATGCCTCAATGTTTCCGTATTTAATTATTTTGATTGGTGCTCATTGTTTGCTTATTCTATGTAATGAGCTTTGAGCTTGGGCAAATGACACAGCACGTGAACCCTTTATTGACTCAAAGAATCGAATGTGATGCCCACTTCCCTGTGCTCCTTTGCCCGGTCAGAGTGAGGAGCACCTTACCGATTCATGTCCTTGACAGCTCCACGTGCTTATAAAAACAGAAACGAGTTGCTTTGTTTGCACAAATACATATATCAATATATCGGCTGAAGATTGCGTTGTCATTACCATCTTGTTGGTTTTCAATTAAGCAGCAAATATGCACAAAGAAAAATATTTTTCCAAGGCTTTTCAGTTGCAGTGTGCAATAGATCGCCTGCGGCGTTAATCATTGAGCTTGTTGCTATTGATGCATTTAAGTGACCACCGTATTTTCATTTCTTTGGTAAAACTGCAAATCCGCAAGAAAATACTTTGTTTTCCATGCGCATTAAGTGCATCGAAAGAGCCAAAAACTTATTGCCACCCTTTAATGTTCCGGTCATCGTAAAGCTTGGCAGCTGAACTTTGTAGTTTCGACCCCTTTAAAAATTGTCCCTGGATAGTGCACTGTTTGCGGACTGATGTGGGCTTTTCGGTGGCTCCTTTTACTGCTCGAAATCCGCAAAAGACTCATACTCATACTCATACTCGTCCCCACCCAAACATAACCGAAAACCTGAAGAACTTTCTCCCAAATGTGCCACTAATTTGTGGGCATGTGAAAATGTTCTTTGGCCCGGCTTTTTATGGCCATCTTCCTTCGCAAAGAGAGGGTTAAAAGGGGTTGTTCAGGGGTGTTGGTGGAGGAAGCCATGTTAGCTGCAGGTAAGCACGTGCCAGATGCCAGTTATTAACGATTTTGTTGGCCCGGCACAATGTTGTCCCACACAAGAACGGTACAGTTGCGTTTGGCGTTTTTTAGCTTCTGCCGTCCAGCACTGAGCAGCTGCACATGCTTGTCAGAACGAGTTGCAACACTGCACTAGTTCAACCTGACACATCCTAATTGAGGATTGACAATCTCATGGATGTTGCCATGCTCAGAGATGCATCTGGGAGCATACAAGTTATTTATACAACAATGAGAGGCGATGGAAGTGTCTGAATGACGTGAAGCAACTCTTTAAGCGACGCAAATTAAAGGCTTAGATCCAGCGAATGTATTGAACGTAATCAGCCTGAAATGCTACCAATTAATTCCACCAATTTAACGAGTAACATTAACTGATTTCGTAGAATGTTGCCTACCCCAGCCACCGCACTCGGAAAATTGTATTACATTTTGCGCATTTGAAGAGTCAAAAATCCCGTGGAAAGTGGGTGATAGTAATATGCATAATGTAAGTAGTTACACGGGTAAGTAAGTAACTGTGTGTGTATGTAGATACATAGGTTGCCGTGGGGCTGTTGCTACTGGGTTGTTGGTAGTTGGGTTGTATATGTAAGTACCTTTAATAACTTTACTTACGCGATGCTCGTTTATTGAAATTCCCACCCATGGGATGGCACACGCGTCGTCGTTCTTGACTTGACTTTGCCTCAACTCATCTTGAATGGATTTTGCTTAGTGCGGTTTTGTCCAGAGGTGATTGCGTGTTTCCGCAGCAATCGGATCGGAGTCTGAAAGTGAAAGTGTAGTTTGAGTTGCAGTTGTATTATAATGTAATGTAATGCAATGAAGAACTCAAGGTACAGAAACACAGGATCACAAAGAACACCGCCCCACGTTGGGCGCCAACTAAATGTTACCTTGCTGCCTCATGCCTTCCTCACGTATCTGCAGTTCGTGACACGCTGCCATCGCTAGGCAGGCGACGTGCTTCGTGTCCGTGCTCGGTGAGTGCCTGTTGGGTATTTGCACATTTTAACGGATTTAATATGAAAATTAACAGCAGCACACATGCAAACCACCACCCTCACACACGCATTACTTAATTGTGCATGAGTGTGGGCGGCTGAGTAATTTGCGCTCGTAATAATGAATCCTTGTGCCTGTTGACGCAAGTAGCTGGCGAAACGGGGGCAGGGGGCATGCAGGGGCTCCAGAGGGAGCGTACAGGCAGTAACAGCTGCAGTTAGCTGAAAAAGTTCTTAAAATAGCAATAGCAAGCTCCGCACCGCACCGCACAGCACCGCACCCCCACTCATGTGTGTGCCACCCCTTCGGCACACACAAGTTAAACAATTATTTAAGACGTGACTTTTTGGCATTTAAATATTTATACGCACACGTTTTACCAAAATTCGCCGAGCAGCATGAAGCAGCTACTCGCACTCACACTCGCACTCACACTCCGTTGGGCGCATATTCAAATTATGGATTTTTCCATAGCTGCACAATGGGTTGGTGGAAATTGTCATTAGGTACTGATAAACCAGTGAACTGTTTCCGCCTGCGCTGTGATCTGCATTTCTTTCCGCAATGGAAGCTTTTCCAAGAATAGGAATTGGATCTCATAGTGGGCGCCACTTCTCTTCGGCCTCAGTCTTTCTCTGCACTCCCGTCGCTTTCCGCATGTTGAGCTATGCAAATTGCTGCACTTCATTTGCTCGTCAACTGCTGCACTTTGCCCCCTTGTGCGTCTGCCGAGGATTTGCCGTTTTCAGTTTGCAGTTTGCCATTTGCAGTTCGCAGTTCGCAGTTTGGTTCGGTTCCCATGCAGTCAAGTACAACGAACGTCGCCGTCGCCGTCGTCGCCTAAGCAACATAATTTAGGCATTTCCCGAAGCGAAAACAAAGATTTTTATCAAGTCTTCCGGCAGCGTAAGGAATGGTATGGCAATGGTATACAGTAAATGGTAAATGATTAATGATGAAGACGGCTTTTGTGGACGCTTGTGGGTGGCAAAAGTCACACGCAGCCGCAGATTTATGCAGCAGAGCACCCAAGGAACCAAAGGGCTCCAGAAAAATGTACTAGCTCAGTGCGCAAGTTATTAGCTAAACGTTGGCTGGCCAACCTGAGGCGGTTTTGTTCCCTGTGCAGAATGCACATTACGAAAGGAAAGCGGCTAATTAATATACGAGCCTCATATTCCACTGCACTTTTTGCTCGGCGGATAAGAACATTATGGTCTCTGCGGATTAAGTGAGCTTAACCATATATGAAAGACCCAGCTCTGATTTCATTCAGCCAGGAGATAAGTACGTATAATGATTAAGTGCCTTTCCGTAGCAACGCCGCAATGGTATGAATTTGACCAGCGGTCATCAAGGGGTTAATCATCCGCTGGGGCTTAACCCCTACGCCCTGTTGCCCTGTTGTGCCGTTGTGCTGTTGCGCTGCTTAGGTCTTTCAGTTGGCCTTTTGGCCCGAAACCGCCAGTTCACTGCACTGGGGAGCGCGCAAGTGGGCCAGAACTGTTTACCTGGAATTATTGGCCCTGATGCGGTCACTTTTGATGGCGGTGGTGGGGGAGGGGGAGGAGGAGGAGGAGGAGGGCATTCACGCGAAACGCGCGTTAAATGCTTTCTGGTTTTCCTCCCTTCTGCTCACCCCTCCCATCCCCTCCGCGCCCGCTAATGCGAGTGTGAAAGTAAAAGCGACACACTCTCCAACATGCAAATCCCGATGGTCGCTAATGGCGCCCAGTTTGCCCACTATGCCCAGTTTGCCCAGTGTGGCGGGCATCTTGGCCCATATAGGCGCAAAAACCGACACGAATGTCCCTTTGCTTGTCGAACATGAGCGGAATATGCATAGCGAAAGCAACAACAACCATCGAGCCAGCACAACAGGTGGAAAAAGCACAGAAAGCACAGTGTCCTGTCCTCACTGTTCTTAGTGTCGAATATTGGCACACTTAGGCAGGATCATAAGGATCGGAAGTATAAAGCTCTTTGGAACGAAGTCATCGTCATTTGACCTCTTGATTGAATTGAATTTGCTTGGGAAAGTCGCTGCCATTTGTATATCTTATATATAATCTAAATACCTTTTGTTGACAACGACAAACTCCTGGCCTTTTAGCCACTGTGTTTGGTTTACATCCGGGTCAGGCAATCCACGTCCGCCTAGCCGCAAAAAAACAGAAAAAAAAAAAAGGAAAGGAAAAATAGTAAAAAAGCTATTTGCAACAAGTACAGGGCGAGGCGAACTCGAACAGGAACAGGAACAGGAACAGAAACAGGAACAACTCGAACTGCTCCCAAATGTGCTGCGTGTGCATGCATATTATGTACGCCACACTCAAATATGGCAAACGAGGGGGATACCGTATACCGTATAGCGTATACCGTGGGATATGGATATAGCCGCTGTTCCGCTGGCCATACTGTCCATACTGAAAGGCGATATAACCCCGATTTTCAAAAGCCCCTGCCCCTCCCCCTGTGGCGAGTTCTGCATAATTAAATTGCACTGGAAAAGCGGGTGGAAAGCGGGTAAGCGGCGGAAAACAGAGGAAAAAGTGGGCGCAAACTAGGGGGCTGAAATCACGGGCTAAGGAGCCGCAAGCGATATAGCCACAAAATGGGGCACGCAAGAGGGGAAGGGGTAGAGGGAGACGAGGAGCACGGAATATAGGTAATTTGGTTTATTATTAATGAATATGGACGTCGACCGTTGAACGTTGAACGTTGAACGTCGAGCGCCTAAAAACATGCAACAGCAGACACAGCACAAAATGCCACACTGTGTGTGACTGTGTGTCACCGAGGCACGCCCCCTTTTCACCCCGCCCCGCCCCGCACCGCCCACATAGCGTCGGCAATCCGTTGTTGAACATTCGCCATATGCAAATCTGAACAATATGCATAAATAATCGCCATGGGAAAGCATCTTTGTCAGCCATCAACATTTTGTTGCACATTTTTGTTAATGCGCTTACATTGACAAAGGAAATCGGGGGAAAACATCGCGATAGCGCCATAACGTAATACGGCCAACAATTAAAATGCAAATCGTGTGTTGAATTAAAGATGGTAAGGTGATCCACCTGAGTGGCTCTAAGTCCTGAATTGGGTCTAAGCTCTAGAAACAGGATGTACGGCGAGCGAAGAGCGCAGTGCCTTGCTTGTACACGCTGATCCTTAACAAACTAGTTTAAAGCTTTGCATTTGAACAATTGCGTTTAATTTTCGCTGAGAGAGAGAGAGGGAGAGAGGTAAAAATAAAAACGAGCAGCCGATATATATCGCAGGAAGAAGGACATGCTTTGCCTGCCGATGGGCAATTTGGCATTTCTCTGCTGAATTGAGGGGCCCATCGCAGTGCAGGTTCGTAATTTATTTTAATTGATTTTCACATCATTTATCAGCCGGGAAGCAGCAACAAACAACATAGCAACATAACAACATCACAGCTTCACAGCAACACGGGAACACAGCGACAAGCGGCGAACACAGCGCACTCATCCAATTTGAAAATATTTAATGCGAATCGTTCTTAATCAATTTGTACAATTTTAAATGCGCACTGATGTGCATAAATGCAACACTTAATTTATGCAAACAGCAACAACAGCAACTACAACAGCAACAGCAGCAACAACATCGCGCGTCGATTTATTAAAAATAAAAAAATATTTATTTATAGCGGCCAAAAAATGACAAGAAAATGTTCATAAAATTCAATTACGGCCCACCTGTCGTATGAGTTATATTTCAGCGAAGTCGCCCTGCCATCTGCATATGTATGCATACACAAATGTGCGAATACAAATCGCAGAAGCGACTTAACCCAGTCATATTATAGACAGTTTTGGCTCCTTGCGAATCGGCTTTGGGTAGAGTATAGGAAATTCAGCATGTTCGGATGCCAGGCAATTTGGTTGAGCGTTGCGCTAGCTGCCTTCCCTTTGCCTCCGTCGGCTGAGCAATGCGCCGCCTGGAGACCGTGCTCCCATCCACATCCATTTGTCCGGGTGCCACCACCGAAATTCCGTGCTCCCAAACTGGAACCCCTGCCCGGTGGACTGCCATGTTGGCAGGTGGACGGTGGTTCGCCTACTTTGGTTGGAAACCGCGCGCCAAGCGAAAAATTTGTTTGCAGTTTTGGCTTGGCAGCGTGGAAATGGAAATGCATTTGACCACGTCAGGAAACGTGAAAGAAGCTAACAAGGATAACCGGGGCAGAGGTTCAAAGGGTGGGGGGGGTGAAAGGATGGCCCTGTGACATACGTAAAGTTAGCTGCAGTTGCCCTGCATCCAAATGAAGAGTTTTATTTATGCGGCGGGCATTTTCCACTAGTTTTTCCTTTTTTCCAGCCATATTTCTCTGGGTGTGTGTGTGTGCGAGTGTGTTGGTCGGAGTCATGTCGTGTCATATAATTTAAGTAAAAATTTATGTCATCACAGCCAACCAGGCTTTAAGGACACACACACACACACACACGGACGGACGGAGTGGCTTTATCAGGGTGTCCCCGTTTTTTGGCTTATATAACACTGAACAGTGAACTCCGAACACCGAACACCGAACAGTGATGCACTCAGCGGTCCAGAGGAACCCCTTTGAATTCTATTGGCAGAAGGTGTCTGAATACTCGCATGTCCCTGCATCCTTTCTGGTTTCCCTTTTGAAGTTCTCGCTTGGCGACCCATTTTGCAGCTCCATGAATTGCCGGGCGGCCCACACAACACACACCATACACCACACACCATACACCACACACCATGCACAACACACCACTCAGCCCCACATATTCAACTGTACTCAACTCCTTCTTCTGGGCAGGACAAGGACGCAGGACACCCCCATCACCCACCACCCATCACCCTTCACCTGTCCCCTCGTCGACTTTCTTTAAACATTTTCGGTCGCACATTGTAGCTGCCTAATGAACACATGAATAAAATATGCGATTTGCTTAACTTTTGCACGACTCCTGCCCAGAGGGGGGGACACCAGCACCAGCACCAGCACCAGTAGCAGTACCAGGACGACAGAAGGATCATCTCCTCCGCCACCCAATTCCAATCCTCATACCTTATGCCTTATGCCAAGCCCACCGAGCCTGAGCCCGCATAAGCAATCTGAAAACACTGGCCTACAAAATGAGTTCCAAAAACTTTAAAGCACTGCAAGATAACACTGGCTGTATTAGCTTGTATTTACTCATATATTTTTGGGTCTTGGAATTCTTGAATTAAAAGTGATCGATCAGGTAGTTTTGATAGCTTTAATAGCTGATTTTATAGTGAGTAAATACACATATTTTATATAACAAGTTTCACCACCGAAATTCGCTGCAGTGCAGCAGCAACAGTCTCATCAAGCAAAGTTGTTCGGCACATCCAAGGTGGTGCAGGTGGGGAATCCCACACACGGCGCCTCCAGCGCATCGAGGGGCATCAAAGGGGCATCGAGGGGCATCGAGGGGCACCAAAGGGGTCCTTCGGAGGAGGGGCCACCAAGCGGAGGTGGGGCAGACGCAGATGGCTTCCTGGTTTATCTTGGGCGAGCAGACGGCAGCTTCCGTCACTGCGATGCATCCAAAAATCGTTGAAAGTCACTCAACGGTTTAACAGGCGTGGTGTGAAGAGGGGGCGGTACGGATTTAAGTCGTAGGGGGTTAGGGGTGTTAGTCGGATGGTCGGGATGCTCGGAGTGGTCGGAATGGTCGGGTGGAGAAACTGCAGCACGCAGATGCCGTTCCACAGTGGAGGTGTGACGGATGGATGGGAAGATGGATAGACAGGCGGATTGTTAGCTGCATGGAAGGCAGCAGGAATATGGGATATAGATAAAAGCGTATGTGTGTGCAGACTAGTCTCCCTGTTCATCGCTCTTTGGCTCCTTTTCTTGCTGAAACGGAGTATTTGACGAATGTCAATCGAGTGCAAAACGAGGGTCAACCCAAAACTCAATTGAGAGTGTCTCCCAAATGTCAAGCAAGGACCATGAAAATCCGTATCTCCTTATTTGTAAGGTGAACTTTGCTAAGCCAATTAAATCGCACAGTCATACATTCATGACTCAATCCTCTTCCTCTTCGATCCACCCGCGCCAGCTATTTAAACCACTACCCAACACTTGTCCCTGCGACTTGCCGACGACGACCACTTCGCCCAGTGTTGCTAAATGCCCAACTGCTTCCTTGGCAGTGGCGCCCAACGAGTGGCGCGTCCAATTGAATGCATTGGAGCAAGTGCCACACAAACAGGCGAAAAACAATGAAATCGCAAGGAGGAAGCCGCTTTGCAGCAATCGAGCACAAGGAAGGCGGTTTCGAAGGACGAGGATGAGGAGGAGGAGGAGGAGGAGGACGAGGCGGTTGCAAGAAGTCTGGCGCCAAGCATTTGACGGCTACTAGAAAGCGATTCAATGGGCACGTTTGTGCTGGGAATGGATTTCCCATAGAATTAATATCACACCAAGAAAAAAGCGCGCAAAAAACAAAGCGTATTCCTATCTACAAGGAGAGGCGTAGGGAAAGTGGGGAAAGTGGGGAATGTGGGACGGAAACAGTATCCCAGGCAGTCTACTTTTTCATGCGATTGAATTGCCAAGTGAAAATTCGAGAACATCTAGAAGCTCCGAAAAGTGCGCAGTGAAATGCACTCCAAGGAATGGTAATTGTTGGGCAAGTGGAGCTTGTAGAGCTAGAGTAACATTATTCAACTTTGGTTCGGCTATCAAATGTATGTCTTTAGAAAGTAAATCCCAAATTATTTGCAGCAGAGGTACGAGAACGTTAACCAAACATAAAACCAATTAAGGGAGTATTTGAAGTAGTTTTTCTCTCAGTGACGTCCCATGCTCGGGCGATAATCTGCGAAGTCGGGGCGGGGGGTGTGACAGGGGCACTGGGGCGCAGGGGCAACAAGTGGAAGGAAACGACGACAGCGCGCGGATGACAAGAGGACAAGGCCGAGACAAGCCAAAAACCAAAGCCAAAGCTAAAGCCAAGCCCGAGAACGAGAAGGAGATCGAGGGGGAGAACGAGGAGGAGCCATGGCCCCAGCGAAGCGAAAAAGGTTAAGTGGAAAGCTGAGCCAAGGCTAAGTCGCTGCTCCGGAAAAGCGGGGGTAAGCCAGCCAGAGATTGACATGGAATATATTTTGGGATTTGCCACATGGCGCACAGGACCCCTCAATTACAACTATTTGAAATGGCACACTGAGCGCGCATACGCCACCCACATGCAGCCCACTGGCCACCGGTAACCCTTTACTTTCCAACTGGCCCTCGGTGCGTATGAGTGATTTATTTTACGGGCTCCTCCACTGCCACTTGTAAGCTGCCTTTGGCCCTCGAGTGGGTATAATAATTTTCCATCGATTGCCGAGGCTGCTGCAGATGCTGTTTACTTAATGGTAAACTTAATGTAGCACAATTCACCCAGGATATGCGGTCCTTCGACGTCGATCCTGTGCCTCCTTATGGCCTGCCTTGCGTTTCTGTTTACGGGCGGTCATCAAGATGCAGACGCGGCGTGACGACACGCAAGCTCGTTGACGAACTGCTCGGAACTGGAACTCGAGCTCCAGCAGCTGGCGGAGAAGTGGGCGCGATGCACTTGCTCCAGTTGTGGCCAGCGCCAGAAAGGGCGGCACATTCGCAGCCTAATGACCACCATCAAGTTCGTAATTGGCGTTGTATGCAGGCCAAATCGAAAGAGAAGAGAAGAGAGGGGAAGAAGTGCTTGGCATTAAATGGAATTAATTAAATGCCTCTACAGCTAATCGGAAATGCAGCTCAATTAAATGCAGTTCTTGCCCCAGGATCTCGAATGCAAACGCTTACGGAAAGTTGTTGAACATATTACTTGCCTCAGCGTAGATGTGAACTCAGCACTTGGAACACGATGCTGTTTCCCAACAGGGTAATATACGAATTTTCGATTATTCGATTCCGCCCCGAAATGGTTCATTTTGACTAAATGATTACCTTAGCAACGCCTCACGAAGAGCGAAGCCCTGGCAGCTCCCTTCGGACGGCATTCACCGATTTTTTAATTGGGTTCAGGGCATTTCCGGTGCGATGGCCAGAGTTGACAACTTTGGCTGCTTTTGGAAACTGGAAAATGGAAAATAGAAAACTGGCGCTGTGTCATATCTCAAGAGGAGAATGGAAAAGCGGGGGATGCAGGGGACGCGCGGGGGACAAAAAGATTGAAAATTGTTTGCAAATAAAATGCGAGTGAAATCTAGCGCACTCATTTGCAACAAAAGCAAGGCAAACAAATGCTAAACTATCGCACTTCACTGCCACTTCCACTTGAGAGCAAAAAGAGAAAGCTGGGGAAACGGCGAGGTGAAAGGAGCTTTCCTTGCTGCTCTGCTGTTGTCCTTTATGGAGCAGCAGGATATCCTTGCAGCAGTGTCGGCAAGTGAGCGGCAAACATCGAAATGCCGAGCGAAAAAATAAAATAAATTGTTCATTTAGCAAACAAGCGAGCAAGCGAGCAAGCGAACAAGCGAGCACACGGCAAATGGCAAATGGCAGGTGAGTGAGCCAAGGTGCCTGCTCAGTTTGTGGGGGACAAGGAGCCAGGAGCAAGGAGCTCCTTTTTTAGTGCCAGGCAAACGAATGACTTTGGATTGCATAACTCTGGCAGGCAGCCCCCAGCGTTGCACCACTGATGCACAGAGAGAAAAGTCCAGATAATCAATTTGGGAATAGAACATTTCAATGTTTGTTTTAGATCTGCACTTTCTTACGGACGGACAGACGAACGGACAACTCACACGGATGCAAGAACTCAACTAGTGAAGTACTCAAATACTAAACCCTTTTATTCGCACATTTCACATCTATTTTATTTTATTTATAAAGCATACTGATTAGATTTGATACTATTTCATTTATTTTGAGCTGTGTACTCCATCGACCGTTGACCATTTCCACTCAGTTTGGGTAATTGCATCGATGGGAATGTCTCAAACTTATTTCAATTTAGCAGAAATTGCACTCGATTCAAGGCTCTTGATATCTGATATCTGATGAATTGTGTTATACTCGTAAATTGGTATCGACACAAATTCAATCCCAGGAGCAACGCAGCACTTACGTTGCTACGGCACATCTAAGCTTGCGACTTTATGTGGATATCATGCGGATATTGCTGTCTTATAGCCGCTGTTTAGTGTTGAACTTATTGAAACTGATTGGGGACTCTGCGGCTGAATCTCACGAATCGCTAATAGCCCTTAGCAGATAATGAATTCTCGGGCACCCAGGGGAACTGCGATGACTCCTCATCCTTTAATCCCACCCATCCAGCTCCCATCAAGCGCCCGAAACCGCAGAAAATCCCGACACTCGCCAGATGACTTGAGGTTGCCGTGAGGTTGTCGCGAGGTGACAGCCCAGTGCTAACCGAGGAGTCTGCCATTAATTTATGCACCAGCCACGTGTCATAATCCGGCCACCCCGTCGAAGGAGCAGCCTGCTTTCCCACTCCTCACCCCATCCCCCCATCACTCCATCACTCCTTCACTCCTTTCAGCTGGCTGTTCCGACATCAATTTCACTTTTATGGTTTTTGCACCCGGCCAAGTAACTTTGTGTGCGGCTTGCCAGGGCTGCGTGCTAATTTTGAATACTTTGTGGTGAGCGGCGGTTGTGTGGGGCGACTCAAAATATCCGAGTTGCTGTCAAAAAGTTCGCACAACTCACGTCTATTTACAGGGTGGGAAACTGAAACGGAACCTAAACTGAACTGAACTGGCAGATACAATATGCACACAGTGCCAGCAATGGATTGCTGGCCCAAATACAAACGGCAGGAGGCTAACACCGACTCATTAGCCGAGTCCTAAGCCGCTTATCACTTTCCACTTTCGTCCATGCCAGCCGCCGTGCCAGGAGTTCCCCGGCAGGAACTCGAACGGTCACCAAGTTTCCTGCCGCTTTTCCGGCTTGTCCATCATCCTGCATCCTCGCACACCCCTGCACCCCCGCAGCATTTACCGCCCTGTCCTCCTGGTTTTTAATTCATATTCCATGGCACTCTTTTATGCGACCTTCTGGCTGCCCGCATCTTTCGAGGCTCCTGCTCCTGCTCCTGCTCCTGCTCCTGCTCCTGGTCCTTCCCCTTCTGTGTTCTGCGTTGTGCGTTCCTCGGGCAGCAGATGGCGTAGTATGCATCCAAGGCAAACGTTTGCCAACGCTTCCACCCGCCCTTATGTATGTGCATACATTGCCCAACCAACCGAAGCTCTGCCGGCCAGTCAATCCAATCCTTAACTGCAATTCCTTAAGTGTTGGGAGCGCTGGGCGACTGGCTGTGCAGAAGGTGCAGAATGTGCAGGAGGCCGCACTGGAGATACAATTGTTCGGGCAGATCCGAGCAGCTGCTGCGAGTCTTGGACAGCTTGCTGGGTCCAGCGGTGGGATGTGTGGATGTGCTGTGTGTTCCACAAATGATGGCACATAGCGAGGAAGTTTCGAAATCGCATTTTTTGTGAGCCAGGACCATAGGATAGCACCACTACTTGAACTTGGCACCTCGAGAGCGCTCCTTGCCCAGCGCGGAATGCCCAGGCTTACGCACATTCGCAGTTCGAAGCTAGTGTTCATCACTGGCAACTTGATGGTCATCTATTTCTCGCTCTGCACTCTTATGTAAATTTCGTGCACACCCAATATCGGATATTCCCTTCCCCGAAGTGTATGATTTCAAGAATTTGCATGGACGCTTGCCGGTTCCGTTTCAGTTCAGTTCAGTGCAGTTCAGTTCAGTTCGGGAGTTCGGCTCCCCATCCACAGCCACAGCCACATCCCCACACATTGCCAGCATAAATAGTCAGTGACCCCCTTTAACCCCCTTGGCCCCCTTAACCCCCCATAGCCCCGATCCGATTGTGCTATTCTGCTATTACTCGATTGAAAATTCGATGCAACAGCTGTCAGCTGAACTCCGCTGCTAATTGCAGCACAATATGCAGTGAAACGGATATTATATGTACAGCACACCCAAGTAAACACGCCCATGGAGAAGTGGCAGACAGAAATTCGAAATTAGCCGCTTGGATTCGGGTACTCGAGAGCCTGACAGCTTATTGTACATTTTCTTCCGTAATTTCCGTAAGTTTCCCCTCTGCTTTATGGCCCTGTGAAATCATTTCGCCGAAAAGAGCTGCAATAGCACAGAGTAGTTTATGACGCCACAAACCGTGTGCCACACGCTCCGTTTACGAGTGTGCAACATGTAGCAACCATCTGCTGAGCCATCGGAGCCATCTGAGCCATCTGAGCCACACGGCAAGGGACAAAAGCTTGAAGCGCCTCACCAGCTAATGCATAATTATCAAAAAAGACGAACTATCCATGGCTGGTATTAGCTTTGGCAGTTCACTTTTTCCAGCTCGAAACGCAAAGATGTTCGCCTTATGTTCCTGGAACGCACTGTTTATCTGACCTACAAGAACCGCCAGCAGATGGCATCCGAATACGAAATAACACTAGGAAACTGGGAAATTCTTTCGCAAGTCATTGGCCGCCGCCGGAGTAAATAAAATTTTCGAAGGGAAAGGCGAAGATTTCGGACGCGAATGGGGCATGGTGCGAGTATGCGAGTATGGATACAGAATGATGATACGGCATGAACACATCCATTTCATGTTCAAGTGCCAATGAAGATTCCAAAACTGCAGCAGCGGCAACAATAACAATGAAAGTGTGCAGCCCCATCTGCAGCGAACGAAGTGCATGCTCACCAAAGATCCGAGTGCCGAGTACATAGGGATACTCTGGGGCGAGTGCATATAAATAGAACTACAAACTAAGGAGTTTGGAGGTGGAGGAGAAAGTACTTCAGTGGGCAGAGGTTCCGAGCGATGGCTGTGCTCCAGCCCAGCAATAAACACGATCCAGTATCCATCATGAGAAACTAATGCTATGTTTTATACCCCCTTATACTACATACCTCTTCTCAAAAGTTACATAGTTACTTGGTACTTGGGACCGAATCTTTTAGGCGAGTTCGTGTCACGAGCGACGCACCATCGTCGTTTCCACGCACATTAGAATTTGAATTGGAAGCCAAGAAAGCAGTTGGCCGACAAAGTCGTCCCAATAACAAACAAAATGCTCCAGCAGAATCTCCCCCCGAAAGCACCGAAAGCCCCCATTGAAACCCCATTCCTCAAGACTTTGATAGATGGGCCGACCGAAAGTTGCATTATTTACATATCCACTGGCGATGCGGGGGAATTTTCGGGGGAAAGATGAAGCTTACACTGCACACTTACGCGTATGCACATGTACACTTATGTACTGGCTCACCCACACAGCCGTGTGTGGATAATGCATCCGCCGATGTGTGGGCCACGGAGCAAGTCCTACGATAACAGCCCACGCACTCCCAGTCCCAGTCCCAGTCGCAGTCCCAGTGGGAGTCATAAATCTCATGGCCTCTGCTGGGCGGGAGTGGGGCAATCCCCAATCCCCAATCCGCCACTCTGGTATTAATAGAGTCGAGTAGTGGAAGTCCAAGTCGCAGTCTCCGGCCGATCTAAAGTTTGCGCTGCTGTACGAGAATGTTGGCACATCTCGAGCACACAACTCTTGCCCGAATCATTCCGAATCGAATCTGTTTATCGTAACTTTGCTGGCTGACACTCGACGACTAGCTGACCTCTAGCTGACTGGAGCTCTCCAGCTTCAGTTTTAGTTTCAGTTTCTTAATTAGAAGATTCTGCTGATGTCCATATAAGCTGAGGAGCACAAGTGTCTGGCATCCATACAAATTAAAGAAATCCCATCAAAATCAAATTCGAGCTGCGATGTACGAATGCCTTTCACTTTAAAGTGCCTTCTCGACTGCTGTAGGCTCTTCCACTCACCATTGTGATATTTAGAATGAGTGAGCCCTCTATGCAATCTTAATTACCAGGCTTGGCCCTTTTTTAGCCCCATCGACTGTTGCATGCCTGCCAAACAGGGCAAAAAGCTGAGCCAGCTCGTAAGTCAAGTGGAAGTGAATAGAAATCGCATTTGGAGCAGCCAATTTCACCCTCTGTGATCCCCAAGTTGATCCCGAGCCTTTTATCACCCCGCCTACATAATGCCCCTGAAAAATCCTGTCGAGAAGTGGAGACTATTCCATTAGGGACATGAGGAATGAGGAGTGAGGGATGTGATGGATGCGATGGATGCACGACAATCAAACTGGGAGTGGGGAAAACAACATGCAATT
Organism: Drosophila teissieri; assembly: GCF_016746235.2. NCBI lineage: Eukaryota > Metazoa > Arthropoda > Insecta > Diptera > Drosophilidae > Drosophila > Drosophila teissieri. The sequence continues at coordinate 506,655 of NC_053034.1, read as the reverse complement.
AAAGGCAATTCAAATGTGCCGCCCCATTCATTCGCCCACGCCCACGCCCACTGGAGCAAGGACGACAAGGAGCAGGACCTGAGAACTGAACGGAACTGAGCGGAAAGCAACTGCTACTGAATGAGTGACAGTCTTAATTACACAGAGATTAGCATTGCCCAGGAGCTGAGCAGCTGAGCAGTTGAGGCGCTGAGAAGCGGAAGAAATCGGCACAGTGGACTGGGGAGGAGCGGACAGCAGCCGAAGGAGCGGCAGGAGCGGAAGGAGCGGAAGAAGGCACCAGGATGCAGACGTATTCAATGTCACGTTCCACTGGAGGACGACGACTTAGACGATAAAAGGGCGCAGCCAGGTGAGTGTGGAGTGGAGATGTACCATCGCCAGATGGCGAATGGCACACGGCACATGGCAGGTGCACTGTAGGCAAATGAATTGCCAGTTGCCAATAATTCATAGCATACTTTTAGAGGCCCTTACAAGTAACTCGTAGCTACTCATGGTGATTGCTTTGCTGCTGCATCATTGTGCCCAGCTCCCTGCTCTCTGCCCCTGTATGCCAAAGGGATGCACTCTTTTTCCCAGTGTACTGCTGCCTCCAATCTTCCGCCTTATCCTGCTCCCCGCACCTCCCCGTCTCGGCTTTGTTTCCCCGCTTTTTTGTGCACCCTTTATTCGCTCCTTTGTTACATTTGATTGTCGCAAACGAAGTGGAAAAGCAAATGTTGCACAAACACACGCAGCAAGGGGGTGGGGGGCGGCCAAGGAAATGCACACTAATTACTCCTTGGCACCGCCAACTCGGCGGCGGGAGTGGAAGGTCCTTTCTTCCTTGCTCCTTCTTCTTTCTCCTTTCTTCTCTTGCGCTCAGCCGAGGCTCAGGCTCAGGCTCAGACTCAGACCGTCTTTACAATTTTTTGGCTCTGCCGTGCTTTTATTTGCCCTGCCTGCCTGCCCTCCACCTCAGTCCTTTGCTCAGGAGCCCTCCCTCTGCCCGCGATAATTGAAATGGCGACTTGGCCCCCGGCTGCAAGTCGAACACAATGGCCCCGCCCCTTGGCGCCCACAACCGCCGTAGCCCCCACAACTCCATAGCTCAAAAGGCGGTTGAGGCTGCTGCTGCGATTAAACTTCAATTGGCGCCTGCTTGCCGAGTGGGCAATAAACAGATGAAATGCCACGTCTTTTAATCGTCTTTTATGCCAATTAATTAATATTCGCACTCAAAAACTGTAAGAAGCCCCCAAGTACTCAAGGTACTTGGCAGGTCACTCAAAAATCGCTGTGTTTCCGAACAATTTGAAGGACACTAAACAAGTTCCCGAGCCGCACACCGTTCTCTCTTTTTTTGCCATTGCTGCTATGGCCAGCGATCAATTCCGAAGTTTGCAGTTTCAGTTTGGCAGGGGCATCTAAGCCAAGTGCACACTCAAGGCAATTGGCCAATGCATTTCCGGCTCCACTGAATGCGGGAGCCCAAGTTGAAGTCCTTTCGCTACTTTGTGCAGGGAAAACTTCGAGGAAACAGAGGCAAAAACATTATCCTGTCTGTGAAATCAGAGCACATATTCCAAATGTCTAATTAGAAGATAAAGCAGTCGAAATCAGAATCAATCAGAATGGAGAGCGGACAAGAGAATTTCCTTCCTACAAATTCATAATTTAAACCATTATAAACCATTATAATCTCCATGGCAGCTATGCATATGCGTAATTGTGAAACCTTGCAAACACGCTGTACCCCAAAAGACGCACACGAATAATAAAGCGCCAAAAATCAGATTCTTACACCCGTCGCAGCTTTTGAAAAGCAAAATGAAAAGCTTTTCAAGTGCTGCAATACGCACATACTAAAAACATTGTAAAGAAAAACGCGTTGGCGCGCATTTCAGTTGTACGAAATGGGAGCTACAGTACTACTTGTTATTGGCTGACAGCATGAAGTTGCGAATGTAGTTTCCATACATATGATAATCCAAGATACATATATACTTCCGGTTCCGTGAATTAATCAAACGCATGCAAACGTCGCTTATCACAAAACAAAATGGGCACTCCACAATCTGAGAAGTCAATGGATCCTAACTCGCTAAGCAGAATTCGGGGAAGCCCGTAGATTGTGCTGTGTCTTGTGTTTGGGTAGTTATATTTATTAAGGTGAAATCAAATGTTACGCATATAGGTTAAATAGAGTTTTACATTCTCGCATATATATGTATGAGATATATGTACGACAAGAGATTAACCCCGCGAATCACATCAGCAGCAGATCACTTATACACAATTTCAAATGAGGCTCTGCTAAGGTTAAGAATAAAAAAAATTTAAATGAATGTAGCAACTAAGTAAAGCTCGAATGCGGCAAGTCATCTCCTTTCCCGCATCCGCCAGCTGTTTCAACTTAATGTTGGTCCCGTGAAAGGCCGCGCCTTACTTCTCCTCGCACCACTCGTTCTCCTTGCGCACCTGCTCCTCCTCGGCGGGCGTAAAGTCCTTCTTTATGTTGAAGGTCTTGCGGATCTCCTCGGGAGTCTTGCCCTTGATCATGTTGGCCACCGTCTTGCAGGTGAGCTCCAGGAGGCCTTTGATGTCCAGATAGTTGGCGGCCAGGATAAGCTCAAACAAGGTGCCCTGATCCACTTTCAGGAAGTCCGCATCCCACGAGATAATGTCGTCTGTGCGCTTCTCCTTGCTCTCATCGTCCTCCGTTGGCTGGGGATCGTCCTTGTGGTAGTGGGCCCAGGTAAGCACCTTGCGAAGGATCGTCGAGTTCACATTGGGCAGCGGCACAATGGCATTCTCATCGTCCTCCATGCCGCAGTCCTCCAGCATCGTCTTGATGGTGCCGGAGCACTTGGCGATCTGGATGTCCGTATCGAAGATCTCCTCATCCGAAGATTGCAACTTGATGCTGGGCATTTTGGGCTCGTTTGGTTTGCTTTCCTGAAGTTAGGTTCAGTACAAAACATTAGGATCAGGTTGAAAAATGTGTGGCAGTGCAATCAGTGTGTTTTTTTGCAGTGTGGATCCAAAGTAACAAAATGTTGAGAGATGATGGGCAAACATGCATTTTCATATCAATTTACCAAATATTGGTATAACCACTTTAACAGATAAGCGTGTGGATAAACTGAATATAAACAACTGGGATGCAAAACAATGGTAATAATAGTTGGTGAAGTATTCACATATCCCTGAATCCCCGAACGATCGCTCTTAAAAATGTGAGCTGATAAAAATGGGATGATACGGGATGGCTGATAGAAATGCTTGGAAAACGTAATACTTGCGATGACTATTCATCGCCGACTTTAATAAAATCAGTCCTACTTTCGTACGATGATAACTGGCAATTGAACAAAGGCTACGATTCTTGAGTGATGATTCATCGTAGAAATGGTGATGAATGGTAGTGCAGGGATAATATAGAATCGAAATGAAAAACGGCACTTTCCAGAAATGCGCACCCACACATAGACACACTCGCACACAAGCCGATTCTCACACACATGCATGCGTGCGTATGTTCGTTTTTCGTGTTGTTTCGAAAGCGTTCTTGCGTGCTATTTGTAGATTTTCATTTGTTTTCCGACTTACCTTAGGGTGATGCCTTAAATGTGCTGCAACTATTTCCACAGATGCTCCAATTGGGGATATAAATCGACACACCAAATTGACAATTCTCAAGTAAAAAACGCACGGCTAGAGTGACCAGATGGCGCGACTCCGAAAACACCTTTCGTCGTTTTTATCGCAGACACGAACCACATTCACGCACATTAAAAAAAAACTGGCGAGAGCAAAGACAAATTGCAGCCCTGGTAATGATCTTGGCGCCGAAATAGGATACACTTGCTTTGAACTTGAATTTCAACGCGCATTGATACGATTGACATATGCTCCTGCAGACGACGCAACTATGCTGCACATTGGGACACTGTGAACACATTAACACTGAATCCCACCGTTAACGGAAATTAATTTCTCTGCAGACGACTTACACTCTACACCTGCGAATGGGTGAACGTCTCCACTAACTGCGCTGGTAATCGTAATCGTAGCAATCGATGACATGACATTCATCGATACTTACGATGTATCGTCAGTGGCTGAAGCATCAATGTCTTTTTACATCACTAATCCGAGTATCGCGGAAAAAAAGCAGCCGCATTTTGTAAATTAAGTCCGAATTAGAACCGATACAAGTCCTGATTTATTCGGCAAAGGGAGCGGCGGTAGCAAATAGCAACATTTGATGCAAAGAACGCAAAAGAGAAAGAAGTGAAAAAAGCATACATACATACGCACGTACACACGTCTCGCTCGTCGAAGGAATATATGTATACGGCTGGGTGTTCGTGCGCTTGTGTGTGCTACAGCAGCTTCTAGGCGTGAAAGAGCGAGGGATACATTCCCTTCCCATACTCGCGACTTTTGGAGCGTCTCGCGAGCGAGCGAGAGAGAGCAAGAGCCATGGACGGCGTTTGGATGTTTTTGGGGAACAAAGGCGTCAAGAGCTAAAATGATTTGGCACTGCAAGCGCGATTTATTTTGGATACGCAGCCAAAGCCAAGCCATCCAAAACGGATTCCAGCTCCGATCCAGTGTGTCTCCGTGTGTATGTGTGAGTCTCGACGAAAAGCCGTGGAAAAAGAGGGACACACTCACGCACACCGAAGCAGCAGACAAAGCATCGTTCTGCGAGTTCGAGCGAGAGGCACAATAGCGCCTTAGTGAATAATTCATTTAAGGTAAATGCAAACAACAAATCGAAAAAGTGCAAAAAAAAAAAACGGAACAGCATGAAGTGCATAAACACTGCAGACTGTGCGCGTATGTGTGTGTGTGTGTGTAAGTGTGTAACAGGCGCCGCCATTTTTCGTTCCCATGCAACCAGCGTCTAGGGTTGGCAAACCGCTTCAAAATGCTGCTAACAAAAAAAAAACTTGGCAAACCCATCTGCAAAGCTACATCCTCAGTGAATTTTATTGTAAACACCCGTTTTTCGGTTCCCCCTCACACAAGTGTACCTAATTTGCAAGCCTTTGCGCACTTGGCAACCCTTCATCTCCCATTCTCACTGCGCATATGCCTCCCTCTCGCTCGCACCTGCGTTCGTGTGGCTATGCGTGTGTATGCGTTTGTAAACAGCTGAGAGAGCAATTTGCAAGCGACATTCATTTCCATTCAGAACAAATCGACCAACAACAAATATTCGATTCCAGCCATGTTACCCAGCACCACCCACATGTGTTTATGTTAGTTTATGCCCAGAAAAAGATTTTCAGTTGTTGCACAGCTTCAAGGAAATGAAAGATTTGCAATTACTCTTTGCTGCGCATGCAAATCGATAAGGCATTTTTTGTTGTGTTCGCGTTTTGCACACCAACATACGCGTACCCATCCATGTTAAAAATTTTCGACAGTAAGTGTGTGTACTCCAGGATTACCGAAGTGCCTTTGTTTTTTTTTTTGTGGATCGATACTTTTTTTTTACATGTGCTTTCAAGTTAATTGATTTTTGTTGAACGTGTGTGTGTGCATTGGCTGAAAGGGCTCGGAATAGGTGCGAGCGAGAGGGATAGCTGTCGACGACATCAGTTACATGCCCCCTCTCCCTTTCTCTCTCTCTCTGTCTGTTTCGAACGCGAAGCCGTATGAATAAAAATTATATTAGGGCCGTTTTCAGCAGAGCGAGTTAGGCGAATATATTGCCAAAATGCTCTCATGCCAGAACAGATGTTTCGCGGATTAAAGTTTATTGCAAGCCAACAGCCATCCAAAAGTGAGTGAGAGAGTGCGTGTGTATGTGTGCATGGTGCAGGACGTTTGCTTTTGTCCTAGTCTAGTCCTGGAGAGTATATGACCATCTCGCTCTTTACCATGTCGCAGAGAACAGCGGCGTTGCCAGATGTACTTAAACCGCTTGTGCGGTTCTCAGTGACTGAAATTCCAAAACAGCTGATAATTGCCGGGTTGATTGGTTTTCAAAGCACGGCACGGATCTAGATCGTATTAGCTGAAACGTTTGGAGTAAAGTGAATGAAAAAGCGCACATATCGTATTGAATCGTATTGAATGTACTTGTAATGCCTTTGGGTTCGTTATCCTTGCAGACTGTCCTGCAGAATGGTCGTCGGCTCGAACCACACGCGGCGCGGTGAAACTGGCAGCAGATTTACAAACAGCAGCAGCTCCAGCAGCTCAAACGGTGGCTCCACCGCTTCGGCCAGCAGCACCACCAGCGCAACGTCTTCACTAGCCACCAATTCCTCGTCGACATCGACGGCTGCGGCTCTGTTGTCGTCCATGTCCCACAAGAGCCATGGCCCTCCGCCATCCGCACCCCCATCTGCGCACCACCAGACCAGCCAGCAGCACCACCAGGTGGCCCACAACCAGCCACATGCCACCCATTACCAGCAGGCAAACCAGCATCCTAGCCACCATCACCAGTCCCATCAGTCCTCGAACGGCAGTGGCGGAGGATCTGCAGGATCGGGATCGGGATCTGGATCGGTGGTCAGTGGACTCAACGGCTGCAACGGCAGCGCCGTCAGCCGACTGTCGCAATCCACTGGCATGTCGCCGCGTGAACTCTCCGAGAACGATGACCTGGCCACATCGCTGATCCTCGATCCGCATCTCGGTTTCCAGACCCACAAGATGAACATACGCTTCCGGCCGCTGAAGGTGGACACGCAGCAACTGAAGGCCATCGTGGATGACTTCATCCACACGCAGAACTACGACATAGCCATCCAGCGCATCTACGAGGGGCCGTGGATACCTCGTCATCTCAAGAACAAGAACAAGATTGCCACCAAGCGGCTCCACGATCATGTAAGTCGATGTTTCCTGTCCAAAAAATCCGTTTCCTTGACAGTAGTAGTTTACATGTATTTTGAATACCGATACACATATACTCGCCTTTGTGTTGCATATTAATTATTCATATTAATCGAGATCCCCATCTCCCTCAATGCCTTCCAGATCGTCCGGTACCTGCGCGTTTTTGACAAGGACAGCGGCTTTGCAATCGAGGCCTGCTACAGATACTCACTGGAGGAGCAACGTGGCGCCAAGATTAGCTCGACGAAGCGTTGGTCGAAGAACGACAAGATCGAATGCCTGGTGGGCTGCATCGCCGAGCTGACGGAGGCGGAGGAGGCCGCTCTGCTGCACTCTGGCAAAAATGACTTCTCAGTGATGTATAGTTGTCGCAAGAACTGTGCCCAATTGTGGCTGGGACCGGCTGCCTATATCAACCACGATTGTCGCGCCAACTGCAAGTTTTTGGCAACCGGCAGGGACACAGCGTGTGTGAAGGTCCTGCGCGACATTGAGGTGGGGGAGGAGATAACCTGCTTCTATGGCGAGGACTTCTTTGGGGACTCGAATCGCTACTGTGAGTGTGAAACGTGCGAGCGCCGTGGAACGGGAGCCTTTGCCGGAAAGGATGATGGCCTGATGCTGGGTCTGAGCATGGGACTCGGTTTGGCCAGCAGTGGACCTGGGAATAATGGTGGCTATCGTCTGAGGGAGACAGACAATCGGATTAATCGCATCAAGAGCCGAGCCAACTCCACGAACAGCACCTCGAACAGCAACAGTAATACAAATGATTCCACTGGCCCCAGCGAGAGTAGCAGCACAAATGGATTGGTGGTTTCTGGAGGAGCAGCTGGAGCAGGCGGAGGAGGAGGCACTGGAGCAGCAATGCCGCTACCATCGCAACAATCAACTGCCGGCAAGGAGGCCACAGCCGCCGTCTCTTTGCTCGAAAAGAAACTTCCCAATGTTGTGGTTTCACCGCTGACCATGAAGGAGCTGCGCCAAAAGGGAATGACTAAGTACGATGCCGAGATGATCATGGCCAACGCAGCCTACCAGCAGCAGCATCATCATCAGCATCATTTCCATCACCATCATCATCATCATCACCATCACCACAATCATGGCCAGCACGCAAGTACCGGAGCCGAGGCTACAGCGGCCGTACAGCAAATGGCGGCCATGCAGAAGCCAGGAGTCGGTGGAACAGGAGCTGCAGGAAATGCTGGAGCAACGACAGTGAGCAGCGTAGCCGCCGGAGCGGGCTCCGAGGCTAATGGTGGTCGTTCCACCAGTCTGCGCAAATCTATGCGTGTTAATAGCACCAGCAGCAGCATTTCCACCGCATCCGCGGACGAGGTGATCGCCCCAGTGGTCGTGGCGAGCATTCCGCTGCCCACCAAGGCGCCGGTGGTTCTTGTGCCCCGTTGCAAGCCCGCTCAGATGGCCATTGCCGCGCTGCACCAGAGGCAGCAGCGTCAACTCAGACGTAGCGAACGCCAGAAGGAAAAGTTGACGGACGGCGAGAGCAGCGACACCAGCAGCGAGCAACAAAAGAGAGAGCAGAAGCAGCAGGATCAGCAACATCAGCCACTGCCGCAGAAAACGTTCATCCTGGCGGAGGAACCACAAGCGGAGAAGCCGGAGGAGAAGCAGCAGGAGCAGCAGAAGCGTGTGACGCGAAATAGTGCGGGAAGAGTAGGATTGGTAGCCAGATTAGCCACTGCCCATAACAATAACATTGCAACCACAACAAATAGCAGCAGCAGCAGCAACAAAGCAACAACGATTACAAATTGTAATAATCATAATAGTAATAATAGCAGTAGAATTAATCATAATTCTAATCTTAGCGGTAGACTTAGTGTTAAATCGAGGAAGCCAGCACCAAGTGAGGCCTCGTCCATACCCTCATCCACATCATCTGAAAATCAGCAGCAGCAGGCAACGCGCCGCAGTTGCAGCCCGACTCCCGCCTACAAGAAGAACCTTTTGGCCAGCTTCGACCCCAATCCTCCTGCCACCCATAATACCCAAGCCACCCAAGGAATCAAGGAGCAGCTGAAGGACGAATCAGTTACTTACTCACCGGTCAAGCAGAAACGCAGCAGAAGGGCAGCTGCTTTGGCGGCAGCGCAAAGTATCCACTGCGAAGCGTTGGGCGGATTCCCCACCGGATCCACTGGAGGCCAGCGCAAGAGGGCCCAGACCGGCGAACCTGCCACCTCGTGCTCCTCCACGACCATCAGCAATGTTGAACCCCTACTGAAGACTCCAGAGCGCCGGCTGAAACTGACGTTGCGCATGAAACGTTCACCAATCCTAGACGAAGTAATTGAGCTCGGAACGAGTCTAAGCAACGGAGGGGCTGGCCGAGGTGCAGCGGGCTCCCATCGGGAAGGGGCAACTGGGGATGGATCTGCTCGAGGTGCGCTAAATCTAACCGGCAGCAGCTCAAATGGTATTGAATACGAGATACTGCGCATGGAGGGCATTTCAGAGCATGGGAACGATGACGACGACGAGGAGGAGGAGCAGGAGGAAGAAGAGGATGAGGAGCCAGCTGCCGAGGAAGAGGAGGAGCCGCCGCCGAAGGAGGAGCTGCAGCTGGTCACCAAGAAGCAGAGAAAAAAGCAGCGCAGCCGGAGCAGAAGCAGCCAACGCAGATCGCCAGCGCCAAGCAGTGTATATGGCACACCGCAGAAGAAGCGCCTCCGCTTGATCTTCGGCAACGAGTCCCACACCATAGACATTCCACCAGCAGCAGCAGAGGGATCGGGCAGCGGATCGGGCTTGGATGACCTGAACAGCAGTGGGGGCGGTGGCGACGAGTCCTTCAATGCCTCCTATGCCAGCAGCACTAGTTTGACGGTCAATACATCCTCGAGCAGTACCAGCTCATCCGGCGGAGTGGGCGGAGCTACCTCCACCTCTGCAGAGGCTGTGGACTCCTCCACGGTGGGCCCGCCCCTTGCTGCCCAATCGCCCTCATCGACGACCAGCAGCTCCTTTCAATCGGCCTGCACATCAACCACCAACACCAACAGCAACAGCTACTTTCCCAATAGCAAGCAGCGAGCGGCTGGCGAGGATTCCTATGCGATGCACTACTACCAGCTGGGCAAGTTTGCTGGAACCCCAAGTCCGGGACAGGGTCAGGCCATTGTGAGCAGCAGCAGTGGTTCATCAGGTGGAGGAGGAGGAGGAGGAGGAGGATCAGGATCAGGATCATCTGGTGCTGGAGCTAGCGCTGGTTTCCTGAGCATGCCCAAGCACACATTCGGCACCTGTGCCCTCCTGGCCCCCACCAGTTTCGCCTGCCTGCAAAATCAGCCGCAGATTAGCCAGCAGAAGACCAGTAGCGGCGGAGGAGTGGGAGCGGGAGTGGGAGTGGTGCCCACTTCCACTTCAACAGGCGCGGTCACATCTCACCATCATAATAACAACCATCACGGCCAGAAATAACCAACGACTGATCTCCAAGCAAATTGACTAAGCACAGCTGCCATTGCCAAGAGAAGAAGGGGAGGAGCGCGCAGGGGGAGAGTCCGGGACAAGGACATGGTGGAGCACCAGGTGCAGAGAAGCAGGAGTAGCAGGAATAGCAACGGATGGAGACTGATGGAGATTGCTGCGCTGCTGGCGTCGTTGCCTTTGCTGCTGCTGAATCCATGCACCTTATAGAAACTGAAACCGAAACCGTAGGCTTAGATCTTAGTCCAAGTAGAGATGATCCTTGATATACCTATACCCTTGGGTTTTCACATTCAGGAAGCAAACCAAAACAGGCTGACCAATTTGTTAATGCGAATCCGGATATATACCAGATTGTAACTTGTTTTACTTTTGCTTTCTTTTCTATTTCTCTCTTTCTCTTTGTGATTACTCCCCATTTCTCCCAACCCTTTTACTTTGTGTTCGCGTTGCATGTCGCGCGTGTGTGTGTGGTGTGCTTTTATTTTGCAGGTGGCAGTGGCAGTGGCAGTCTAAAGCGTAGAAGTAGGAAAAGGTCGGAGGAGAGTGCAGCGTGTTGCAGCAAGCACGACAGCACCAGCAGCAGCAGGAGCAACAGGAGCAGCGGCAACATCGGCAGTAGCACCAGCAACGGCAGCACCACCAGCAATTTGATAGTTAAAAGGCTAAGAATAGAGTTAAATCGCATACAAATCATGTACAGTTGAGAACTAACGACGAGCAGGATGAGCAGGAGCCCAGGAGCCGTTGAGAGTAAAGATGGGAAGATGGGATTAGGAGCACATTCTGAATGCAATGCACACAGACACTCTTCGACGCAATTAGCAGCGGTTTTAGACGCCTTACAGCCCTCACAGCTCAGCCGAACCCAATCCAACTTAACTTTACACATAGAGGATACTTTAGGACTTCCACAATAGCCAACAAGCAAACAATAGTGCCGCAGCAGCAGCAGCAGCAGCAGCAGCAGTAGCAGCAACCAGAACAGCAATATTTAAACAATTAAACAATATACGCATGCACATGGTGTATATACGAACAAGACAAACCTAATGTTAATTGCAAACCGAGTTAGTTGATGAGGAGAGGAGCGCAGCTAGCAGAGCGTACATTTTCACATATAACAATGTATATAAACCAAAAAGCGGGAATTAATTATAACACCAGCGAAACGATTAAACAGAACATTCAAATAAACTGCTAATACAACTCGATACAAGTGGTGGTTCAAGTGGTTCGACGACAGATCTATGCATTCTGGTTTGAATGCATCGCCGCATCGGCTATGCCCATTCACATGAATCTAAACCAACAACTCGCACTCCCTGCCCTTCGTTCAATTGCCAGCTTTTGTTTTGTTCTCTGTGAAGTTTAGTTTTTAAAACCCGACAGACAGAAAACTACAACTAAACCATCACAGCCACACACACACGAAGTAAATTTGATGATTTTTTAACGACATGATTATTTTTTGTTTACCGATAAGTTTAGTTTCTAGCATATACAATTAAACATTAATCATACTTGATATATATTATATACTTTATTCATATCTGTAACTAATGTGTATTATTTTCTAAGCCACCAATAATTTACAGCTGCCGCGGCCGCAAAACATTCATAATAAACTAAAGAAGAACATTTAGTTTTTACAAACGCCAGCTTTTTCTTTCCATCGACTGATTTACTAATTTTGATTTGTTTTTCCGAAACAACTTCATAACTAATGGGCTCCCCCCAGTTTCCCAAACTCGCAATATATACATCCTGGTTCTAGCGAGATATATACTCCTCAATCACCTTCCAAGGATAATTGAAGAGTGAGGAAGCGCTTCTGGTAACTTAGCTACATTTTCGATGCCGAAGGACAAATCATCTTCCTTGCAAGTCATGAGTTACATGCTGCTATCCATATGCAGTGATTTCTCGCTGAGATGCCCTCATCCCGGTTCATGCGAATGGTACAGAGTTCTGGCTAGTCTTCTCCATCTGCTACAGCTTTTATTTCACGCGTTACAAAAAGGTGTGCTTCCCGGGGAATCGCGGGAAACGGTAACTGCGGCACAGAAGGTTACAAGTTACCAGTTCACGCGACTTGCCCCACTAGCTTAAGATCTAAAAAGGTATTACAAAGGTTTGAGTGTCCAGATGAAGCAGGCTGTCATCAGACTTGCCGGATGGCAAGGGTATGCTGGGCGTGAGGAATCTATTGTGCTGCCCCATCTGGTGCGGCTTCTTGGGGGTTTCGGAGTTTTCAGTGTCCGTACTTCTGGAAATCCCACTCGCGGTTGTCCAGCGGGCAGACCTGGCGCGTCTTTAGCCAGCGTGAGATGCAGTGGAAATGGAAGGCGTGGTTGCAGACGCCCCAGGCCACGGTGCACTCCTCGCTGGTGGCGGAAGCCTGGTTCGCCTGGCACTCGATGCACAGGTCCATGATGTGGTTGCGGCAGATGGCGCAGTTGTCCACCACGATGTCTGCACCGAAAGGAAATGAAAAGTGGTGATTTCCCCGCATTAGAGCAGTGCATTTACTACTTACCCCAGGCCCACAAAGCCACGGCGTTCCACTGTTTTTGGGGGATGCGGAGAGGACGGTGTTAATATCAGTACTTTCAATGCCAATGACCCAGCTTTTTTGCTGACCACTTACCTTCTTCACCTCAAAGCGCTTCTTCTCGCCCCTGCTGCTGCTGGAGGGCACCTCGAACTCTTCCTCGTCGACCTCCATGTTGGATATATCGCGATTTGTCCTGACAAATAGCTCGCAACGCCGTTTCGTGCAATTTTCCGCAATTAATGTTGGTTTTTGCTGTTCCGTTCCGTTTCGATAGCAAACTTATCGGCAATGTGCGACGCGGCCAGTGTGACCGTCGGTTGGCTAGCGTTTTATTCGATATCGCCGTCGATTGGTGTCGATAACTTAATTTTATCCTAATCTTAATTTTAAATTATAAAACTCATCGCCTCTATCCATAATTACAAAAATTGATTTTCTTTATTGATTGCTGGTTTAAGTTCAGTTGGGATTACAGTACACCAAGCACTTTCCGAATTGTTTCTTAGTCGGCTAGCAGACGACAAATCAGCCTGTTTACGAACAGTAAAAGTTGCAATAAATTAAATTATTTAAATTCAAGGCTCCGCCCTTCTTGCCCTTGGGCCACCTTTTCTGCTAGGAGGCGCCGCCCGCTTTGTGGCCACTCCCCTTTTCCCGCTTCACCATCGGCAGCCGCGTCCAGATGTAGCCGCCCGATCGCTGGGCAGCGTACTCATCCACGTCCGGCAGGGGAAACGGAGTGCTCCGATCGAAGTAGTAGTTGCTGGGAGCATGCATCACGAACTCCAGGTAGCAGAGCTTTCGGGACAGCTCCTCGTCGGGTCCTGCAGACACGGAGGGTGAATTAATAACTTTAGCTAGCAGGGAAGACAGGACATGTTTGACATACCAATCAGATAGGTGGCGGGATCGAACCCCTCCTGGGGATCCGGACTGTCCTGCGTGGGTATCAGCCAGGTGAGAAAGGCGGACTTCTCGCAATAGGCGTCCACAAGCAAGCCGCGTATCTGGGCGTAGTACAGATTCTGCTCCCCATCCACAATGCTAACGATGTCCCCGATCTGCATGTAGCTGCCTTTGTAGAAAACGCTTCTCACGAACCTGGTGCTCGCCTGCACCTTGGGCGTCTTTTGTGCCGGCCTCTTGAAGAGAGCGCGACGATTCCGGGCTCCAGTGGCGCCGCCTGGACCCGCTGGACCGGACTTGCCATGCTTGTTGCTATTACTGGGGTGGGCACCGGCGCCCGCGAGGTGTACGGAGCTGCCGATGGAGCCATTCGGGCCACTGTTGTGGCCATTTGACTGGGCATTGCCGCTTCCGGGATTGCCCTTGCCCGTTTGCTTGGCCTTGAAGCGCGTGCTCTTCCGCAGGCGCTTTATTATCGCTGGGGTCCGTGTGGGCGCCTGATTACCTGTGCCATTCAGACTGCTACGGGTGATCTTGCCCGCAGGTCTCTGGTTGAGATTCGTCGCTGTCTCCGGCGAACTGGGAGCGACTTCCTCCTGAACCTGCGGCTGCGATGGCGTCTTCACTGGCTTGTCTTCCCCTTCGATTTTGATGGCTGTCGGAGAGCTGGGCGGCTGGACGGCGCAGACTCCCAGTGACTTCTGCTCCTGCACTTCCTCCTGCTCCTCCTTCACCGCCTTTTCCTCCGGTGGCTTCGTTTTGGACTCAATCGGCTGCTCCAGCTCGGCCACCGTCGGCATCCGCTCGTTGGTGGTAAGATCGTTGTCTATGTCCATGTCCATAGAGCCCTTCTGCGGATCGCAGGTGTAGGCGGAAGCTGGAGGAATGGAATTTTGAGAAGCCAAAGCCAAATCTCCGGCGGCGTCCACTTGGAGGCCAGTGTCGGCAGTTGACTCCTTGGTCGCGGGACTAACGCATTTGCTGCGCCCGCTGGGCAGCAGGTCGGCTTCGGTGGACATGGCTAATCCGTGGGCCGGTCGGTGAGCCCCTTATTCAGATAACAGCGATTTCAAAACATTAAATGTGAGGCAATGGAAAACAACGTAGTGTGTAGAATGTTTTTGTTATGCCAGAGATGCCAGACCAGTTCGGCTACACAGCCTTGCCAGACCAAGTCGGCTACACAGCATTGCCAGGTGGCGAACAGCGCTGTGCTGCAAATGCAGCCCTGGCTCCTATTTGAATTCGAAAATGTTGCCATCGTTACATTAGTTGCGAAATTGAATGAGCAATTTAACAAATTCCCACACTGACGAAGTTAATTATAGATTCCTCCGATTTTTCTTCGACCATTTGTATTTGAATATATGCAGCGTAATTATACCCGCTCAAGAGTGTACTAGATTCGACGGAAGGCTTGTAGCAGGAAGAATTGCGCTCTACGACTCGAGTAAAAGTTCAAATAAAATTTCCATGTGGAAATTAACTTCGAAAGGG
The DNA here is from genome assembly GCF_016746235.2 of Drosophila teissieri. Classification (NCBI taxonomy): domain Eukaryota; kingdom Metazoa; phylum Arthropoda; class Insecta; order Diptera; family Drosophilidae; genus Drosophila; species Drosophila teissieri. The sequence continues at coordinate 491,390 of NC_053034.1, read as the reverse complement.
TAAATTTTCGTAAACGAAAGCTATTCGGTTATTTCTGCTCCACTGGGAAGGCCTACACACCACATTACTTAAAAGATGTCATTTATTTTGAGTTCGTACGGCTAGTTAATCAATGTAGTACTCGCGCTATGAAACAGGTTATCCTACATTATTTAAAATAGTTTGGTAAAAAGGGCTGCACACACCGATTCTACTTCACTCTTTGTTCTTACTCCGGTTTACTTTGTTGTTTATGTTTACTCTTAACTACATTAATCAGTACCTCGTATAGCTAATAAGGTTTATCCTTTACACCTAGCGAAAAAAATAGTGACAATAAAGGGGATTTGGGAATAAAATACAATTTACAAGAAGTCAGGCCTAGATTTTCGGGGAAGGCGCGGAGAAAACCACGAGTTTTCCACATGTGGCTGGTGTGGGTGGTGTGGGTGTTATGGGTTGGAAGAAGGGGTCAAGGGGCATAGCATCAACATCATTTTGGCAAAAGAAGTCTTTTTGCGTTGTGGCTCGCAACGCAACACAACGCATTGCATTTGGATTGGATTGGATTGGATTCGATTGGATTGGATTAGATTAGATGTTGCGGTTCCGCTGGTTACCGCCTCGCTGGTTGCGATTGTTCCCATTGCCGTTTCCGCCCGATCCTCCGCCCGGAAAGTGGCCTCCTCTGCCTCCGCCATTATTGTTGTTGTTATTACTGCCGTTGTTAAAGTTCTTGAACGCCATGCCCATGTTCCCCATGGGATTCATGTTGTTCATGTTGTTCATGACGCCAGCTCCTCCTCCATTATTCCCGGCGAATGGGTTAAAGGGATTGCCATTGGGCACAGGTCCACCTCCTCCTCCGCCGCCGCCTCCACCTCCTTGGTTCATTCCCATCTGGCCGAGTCCTCCCGGATTTCCCACGCCCTGGTTTAATCCATTGGCATTCGGAGGCATTCCCAGCAAGCCTCCTCGTGGCGGTGGCTGATTGAAAGGGGGTCCCAGGTTGCCCATTTGCATCATCATTCCCGACATGCGTAGCATTTGCATGTTCGGCGGGGGTTGCCTCAGCATTTGGCTCAGGTTTGGTGGTGGCTGCGATAGATTGGGAAGCACAACACCTCCTCCTCCTCCGCCCACTCCGACACCTCCACCCCCTACTCCTGAATCTCCTGCGCCACCAACACCGCCGCCATTGCCGTTGTTCTCCTCGGGAATCTGCACCACCTGCCCATTGTCATCTACGAAGATAAAGAGCTTGGCGAAGATCTGCTGCAACGTTGTGTTGTTCACTATAAAGCTGACGTCGAAGATTTTCGGCGCATCATTCGGTAGCTGATGGAACTTCTTGAGCTCGGTAAACACCAAGGCGAGCTGTTGATTCACCATGATCTTGTTGTTGCTGCCGAGGTTCTTGTACCAGTTGGAAACCTGCAGCAGGCTGCGGATTTCCGAGATTTGCTTGCTGCCGCCGGAGGCATTGGTCGCTGCAGCGGGTGTGCTGTTCGCCGTACTAGCTGCTTGCGTTTGAGCCTGCAGAGCGGCTCTCCGGGGATCGCGACGTGGATCTGTCCGCACAGCAGGTTTCTCTACCTGCAGATTCGGAGGGGGCACCCTCATCGACGGCGGTGGCACACTCATCGACGGCAGGTTGACCAAGGACGGGGGCGGCGAACTGGGCGTGGAATCTCGAACAGTGGTCTCAGAGTCTGGGGAAGCGATGCTCGTAGTGCAGCGCGCACTGTTGTCACCCGATAACGAGCTGGCGCCCATAATGGGCGTGGAGCCCAAGGCTCCACCATTGTCGGGCATTTCCGGCAGGCCCAGAATGCGACGCATTCGAGGGTCCCGCAGATCCCGCTGCTCCTTGTGCAGGGCGCTGGCCCTAATCTGGGCGTAGCTGGTCTGCTCCACGGACACTTCCTGCAGCTGCCAGCGGAGCGGAGTGTGCGAGAAGATCGCCGCGTCGATCTCGGTGGCAGGCAAGTAGTGTTTCATCGGCACGAACGGCAGTCGCATGTCTGTATCGCGCTGGTACTGTTCCTTCTCCTCCATAAGGTGCTCCTGTCGCCCAAGCTCCTGCTCCTTGACGGGATCGAAATCGTACATGGAACGACGTACGTAGAGCGAAGGAGTTGTCGGCGGCAGCGCTGTGGTAATGACAGGCAATTCGGGCATCTCCTGATCCTGGTCCTCCTGCTTGGGGGATTGGGATCCTGGCTCTGGCGTGGGCGTGGGCGTCAGCGAATGCGAATTGGAATTGGAGTTCTCATTGCTGGAGTCCACGTCGCCGTCGCCACTGTGAGCCTTGAAGGGATTGCGTATGATGTCGCGGTAGAAAGCAGCCCTAGCCTCGGGGTCAGATTGTTTGTCGCCGAACAGAATCCGGCTGAGCACGTTGGTGGAGGTGCCTGAACCGGTGGGCGCGGACTTATGCGTCAATTGATCCCCGCCAGGCAAATGCGAGCTCTCCTGATTGGGCGAGGTGGCACTGGCGGGCAGCAGTTGCCTTGCCGAGGATCCCTGACCCAGCATGTTGTTCATGAAGCTCGGCAAATCGAAAACAGAAGGCAAGGGCGCCTCCTCTGTGCCGGAATCCTGGGAAGCGGCTTGCGGTGGCTTCGCTTGCTTCGGTTGCTGCTCCTCTTCGGCGGTGGAATCGTTGCCATCGTCTATGACCAGTTGTTCGTCGTCATCCCGATCATCGTCCACTGAAATGAATTATGTAAGTTAATCAAATTATTTATCAATAATGCAGCAACATGAGGCCTTAGTCCAATACTAAAGAGCATTTAAAATAGTTCCATCTACTCACGCGGATCGTTGCCCGAAAAGCTGACATGTGCATCCTTGAGGTACTGCGTGTAGTCCACCATGATGAATCCGTTGCTGTTCGAGTTGCTGTTGTTGGCCTCCGTTTCCCGCTTGGTGGGTGGAGTGCTGGAGAGCATATTCAAGATTAAATAACATAAGTATATTCAGTTTTGCAGTGATCAGCGTACCTGCTTTCCGTTTCAGCTTGCGTTTGTGGCTTGGCGTCCTCGGCCTTGCGCTGAATCTCACCGATCTCGACCAGCGTTAGGCCAGCCTCGGTTAACTGGCCAAACGGCACTTGAAGCATCTGCTCCAGGTTCGTAATGCCCAACTTGTTCAGCTTGGCCATGTTTTCGGAACTCAAGACGTGACTGAGATTGGCCAAGTCCAAGTGCGGTGGAAGTGGTTTGGCGTCCGGCGATGTGCACTCTGTTTCTAAGGAAACTGCTGCTCCAGCAGCCGTCCTTGCTGCCGTTTTGTCAGTCCAGCGGGACTTGCGCTTCTTCTCCGAATGCGGTGGATTGATGACCATGTCCAAAAGTGAGGGAATGCAGCCACCGCCCTCCGCAGCCGCCTGCTGCTGTTGCGTCTGCTGTTGCTCCTGCTGCTGCTGCATCTGTTGTTGCTGCTGCTGCATCTGTTGCTGCTGCTGCTGCATCTGTTGCTGCTGCTGCTGCTGTTGCATGTGCTGGTCCTGCCGCCTGCCCATTCCGCCACCGCCCATCGAACTCCAAGTATTCTCCCGATTGAATTGCTCGCACAACTGTTCGTGTCGCCGCGTCATCTGCACCAAGGCAATGTCTCGCGATATTCGCTTGAAGTCGCCAAGGATCTCCTTCGGAGCCGTCTCCATGTGCTTCAGCAGGATGTTGCGCAGCTGCTCGGACAGCGGCTCGCCGTGGTGGAAGAGGCAGGCATCGCCGGCATAGCAGTCCATCCCCAGGTAGTAGTACTTGCAGGGGAACTCCTTGTGCATGTAGGAGCATTTGTCCCGCTTGGCACAGCAGTCCATCAGATAGAACTTGCACAGCTCCAGTTTGCGCGGCTCAACGCGACTGCCGCCGCCCATCTTCTCCTGTCCACCGCCGCCTCCTCCATCGCCGGAATCGCGGCGATTTCGCTTGTTCCCGCCCCCAGCCAAGCTGCCCTCATGGCGATCGCGGTCCCTTCGCTTGCGATTATTCCCGCCACGCTGGTGCTCCTTCTCCCTATCTCTTCGAGTCCGGCGGCGCTGGTTCATTAGGCTGGGCCCGTTTGCGTCCTCATCGGAGTAGGAATCATAGCTGCTGTACGGATCCTGCTGGGAGTCGTAACCTCCTCCGCCTCCCGCTCCAAGACCAGCTGCTCCGGTTGCGGCTGGCCCATCGTCCATGTCCCAATCGGCGCCACCGAACCGCTGGCCGCAGCTGGAAAGGGGTGGTGCCACTCCTCCTGGTGGCGGACTGCCGCCACGTACGTTCATCATCTCATATTCGTCCATGTCCTCAACGCCGCCTGGCATTCCAGACACGTCGTCCTCTTCGCGTCGGGAACGCTTCTGGAGCGCATTAAGATGAAGTCGATTGAAAAGGGAAGAAAGAAAGCAAACATTGTGGTCAAAATCTTATGAAGGAACTTGTGACCTTTTCCATTATTACTTAAATCCCCTTTCTGCTGAGCCAGCGTACATATATTTTAACTATACTCGACATAATTGTGCATCCTGCAAAGCCTCTGTATCCCCTATATGATTGCGTACGCCTTACAATGCAATACATGTTCTCAACTGATATAAATGCGCAAGAGTTTTCAATGTCATGTCAGCTTTACTTTGCTGCTCCTATCCTAAGATCTCTGCACTTGGCCCCTGCCTTATGGACCGACCGACGATGAGCTGAAACAAGCCAAACGAGCCGTGCGATACTGAGCCCGACGGTTAATGATGACTTGAATGCTGGAGGAGCGCGGAGCTCGAAGCAGAAAGCAATTGGTCGTGGAACTTGGTCACGCCGGCTGGGTTAGCCGCTTCCATGTAGCTCCCAAGAACCGTCTTGCATTTACGAACGTAAATATGGGAAATAAATGTCGCAAAGAACATTTGAGAAGTGCGAATCGCCAAGGGGGCATACGGAACTCGTTGAACCGACGTCCCTAGTTTTTCGGCTGAGTACTAATGGTTTTCAAAGACAACAGTTAAGGATGAGACTCCACGCAGTGTTTGAACAGTGTTTTTCTTGACTGTGGATGCTGTTGACGAAGTAGAGCTCACAGAAACCAAAACATTAATGAGCATATGGAATGAGCGGCGGAGACATAATGTGACGGACGGGACGACTCACCTGGTGCTCCTTGTCTTTCTTCTGCTCGCGCTCGCGTTCTTTTTTGCGTTTCCTTCGTCTGCTGCTGCGACTTGGCTGCAGAAGATGATTTGCGCCGCCGGCTAGTCCCTCCCCGGATCCCTCCAAGCACACATCGCCCGCATCCTGGTTGGACGAGCGCATGCGGGGCATCGGCGGTTCTATGCCCTTCTTCTTGAGGGCATTGGCAATGGCCATCTCAATGCTGCTGGCGTGGTCATCTGGGGAATACGTTCGGATTAAACAAGAGGCATCATTGCAATTGGATGGGCTTTCTCACCTTCCAATGGTCGTGGCTTCTTTGACTTGCTGCTGCTGCTATTTTGTGGGCCACCAGAGTCTGTGGATGGTCCCATATAGACGACATCTTCGTCGGCATTTTGGTTCTTTGCCTCGACACCCACAAACTGCACATCGTCGTCCCCTACGGAAGGCTTCTTTTGGGCTTGGTTCTTTGGCGGCGGCGGCGGCTGCTGCTCCTCCTCCTCCTCATCGTCGTCGATCTCGCCGTCCTCCAAATCCTCCGCCAAATCAATTATGGGTGCATCCGCCAAAACGAGTGACATGGTCGATTTGGCAGCTTATCTCTCACAGGATGATATTATGACCGGTGACCGGTGAGAAACGGGTCCTTCTTTTTATGTTGCTGGAGTCACAAGTGTTTGGAAAGCTGTTGAGAAGGGAGGGATTGGACTTTGAATACGTGCTCTATATATACTAGTATATATGTATATATTTATATAAATATATAAGAAATATTTCAAGGTCAAGTCCCAATCTAATCATAAATGGAGGCGTTTCATATTTTGCCTGTTTTGTGCCTTCAGCGCCCAACAAAAATGGAAAGTGGTTCCAAAAGGGAAACCAGCCGCTAGTATTAGCCAAAAAGATCCAGCTTAGGACGTATACCTTCTTTAAGTGAATAACTACGACCTAATAAAGTAGGTTCACTACCTCCTATTCCTTTGTTTCCAAAGACCTTCAAGAATGATGTGAATCGTCCCATTAGCAGTGAAAATTTTCAACTGAACGAAAGGAATTGGTTTACACTAAAATCAAGCGTATCTTGAATGAATGCTACACGAATGTTTTCTGGGGTAAATTGAACATATCGTTTTTAGATTTTGGATAAGGCGTGCTGCGTGGGTGCGCTTATCATTGAAGATTGAGGAGTGGCACTCGGAACGCGGGAAAGGATACGCCTTGGATCGCAACGGATTCAGGATTCAGGACTCCGAAGGCACAGCTAAGTTTAAGCAGACTGCTTCTGTATGAGCCAGAAACGAGTGCTCCATCTAACCAGCATCCTGATGCATTCAGAGCCACTTTGTAGCGTGGACAGCTGGAAGCTGCGAAGGATGTCCTGGGCATCCCTTCCTGATCCCAGCACTTGGGTTTCTGTGATCCTGAAAGTTTGGGAACTGCATTCGCTGAGAATGGTGGGATTGCTTCTTGTTCTTTGGCCGAAGTAGGACCGCTTCATGGGTTTTAGCCTAGCAATGGCTAGTTCCTGAGTGCGGCACAAAATAGTAAGGAAATCAGTTGGACGACTTCAAAAGTATGAGTCTCAAATAAACGCAATCAACATAGTTGTTGTGTGGCTGGGATGGTAACAAGAATTGGCTTAAATCATATTTTAGAAACATCAAATTTCAGATCTCGAAACCGATTCAGAATCCGAAAAGCAAAAGTCAAACAACAGCAACGCAGTTTCCATTGAGCCTGGAAACAATGGGAAAGTCGTAGTCGTTGGGGTTTATTGTGATTGTGCGTAAGCGAGGTGAACCGTTATGAGCCACACGCGCATATGTACAGAAGTGCACGTCGCAATGTACATACATACATATGTACATAGGCGTATCTGCGCGCGGATGTGTTTCGCATGCGACACACCAATTGCAAGCGTACCTGCATACGCATGGATGTAACTGATGCACGCAATCATTTCGATTGATGAAAGTTGATTGAACAAATCAAATGTGTCGAGCGACACTCACACACGTACATATCGAGCGCGTGTTTAATTCTGACTCGCGATTGCTAAGCATGTCGACTCGCTCACACACCCATGATCTAAGCAGGGCACACACACACAGCAGGGGCTTGCGATGTGAGTGTGCGCCTGTGTGTGTGTGAGGCAGAATGTTTTTGTTCGTTTATACATACATACATATATTTTACAGCGACTGCAAAGCGAATTCGAATATAATTGTTACACTTGAGGTGAAAGTTTGGTTTTGTTTTTGGTGCGAATTTGTTTGAATGCTTGGTTGGATAAATGGTAGGCGTGCATGCGTGTGGCTGCCCTGCTGCGCAGTTTGCACTTGCATATGCACAAATGCACATATGTACATATGCACATACATACATGCAAACAGAAAGCGAAAAGCACGCAATTTATCTTTTTGTTTTGCTGGCGTTCCAAAATCAAGTGTATGCATTTTGAAAAATTGGCACCATCTGTCCCTCTTGCACCCACGTACGTGGGCGTGAGGAGACATGGCCCTGAGCAACATACATACATATGCACACACATGCATATGCAGTGAAGTACATACAACAATTTGGGAACTATTATGCCGTACAAACATTTCATTTGTTCGATCTTACTTTCTTAGCGTGATTTTACGACCGCTTTCTGTTTTTTTTTTTTTATGGAACATTAACAACTTTTCGGTATTTGTTATAACATTGCTGTTCGGTTTTCGGTTTATAGGTAGGATTTTGTTGGTTCGTTGTTTTGCATTTCGCATTTTGCTTTTCGGATTTCCTGTTTCAGTGTTTTGTTTGCGTCGTTGCTTACATAATGTAGAAGTGGTACAGTAGGTGGATAAATATATATATATATAGAGGCATACATGTATGGCATTTAGCAGTGGCCTTACATAGATGTATATATATATACATATGTATATTCGTATATATATGTGTTGACATACATCTGATGTATACGTATTTGATGACGAAGTGGTTGTGAGGTACATAGATAGGTACGGGAAAAATCGTTGAAGTTTTCGCAAATCGAATAGCGACTTTAGTCTTTTTTTCTGATACTATATGTATGTACAGATATATATTTATGTGCGTGAGGCAAGCGCGCGCTCTCGCTCGCACCCGCTTGTAGCTTGCTCTCGCCCTCTCTCTCTGCCTGCGGGCCCCGTATCTCAGTATCTCTCCCTTTCTCTCTGTCTGTCTCTGTTACGCTCATGGACAGAATACAATATACAAAAACATTAAATTAATAAAACTTTTCGTCCAAAACATATTAATGAGGAGTTGTGTTGTTAACAGTTCAACAGATCTACTTAAATGAACTAGCGGTGTGAAAACATAAAAATATCAGTACATCGATATCTTTCGAAGAGGATATATCGGCGTTTTTCATTACGAAGTGATATCGATATTTTCACGTAGTATATTTGGTATTTAAAACTGAGCACGCAAGCTTTCTTTGAAAGCTCAAAGCTCACTTTTTAAATTTTAACCGATTTATTTGATATTAACACAACTATTTTACTTGTTGCTCGGGCATGGTTAAAAGTTAGAATTTAATAATTAGTAGTATTCTTTCGCTATTTAACAGCATTTAAATTGTTTTGACACACCACAGCCACTGCTGTCGATATCGAGAGCGCTCCGAGCCGCGGCTGTCGTGTAATCGACATCAGCGATAGCTATCGGCGATTCGATTTTCGCTCTTTTTAATGTAAAGTAAGACATTTTTGTACTTTCCCGAACGCCATGGCGAGATCGAATCTGCTGATCCATCTGGAGACCGTCGATCAAAACGATCTGCTCTATGCGGAACGCGACATGAACTTTGCCCAAAAGGTAAGGCCACCTCCCTGGGCTAGCTTTTTGAATATGACTCAAAAGGTTTACTTATCGGTTGGCACTAAGATTGTTATTTAAACTGCAGAATATTTATTTTCTTTCAGGTGGGCCTTTGTTTTCTGCTCTACGGTGACAACCACTCGGATGCCACCTATATTCTGCAGAAACTGTTGGCCATGGCGCGATCGGACTTCCCGCAAAGCGATCTACTTCTAAAGTACGCCAATTCCCGGCCAGAAACATGGAGAAGACATCTCGTGGAGGCTCTGTGCATCATTGGGGCGCGAAAGGTGCTCCGCAGACTGGGCTTCTGTTGGCAGGAGCTTCGAATGCACTACTTGCCGCATATCGCCGGGATCGCGGTGCATGTGCATCCTCTGTTGAAGAGCCTGTACAGGATGTGTGAGGAGCTGTCGTTGGCGCAGAGTGGTCGCCTGGTCTTGGATGTTGGCGAAAAGGTGGCGCGCCAGCAGGCAGGAGATCCACTTCGCTTCTACGATCCCACGTACCTGGAGATCTTTTTGCTCGACTGGCTGACCAGAAGATGCATACAGTTGGGAGACATAAATGCCACGGGCAGCGATGTCCAGCTGCTAATTGAGCATTTGAAGTTCAACGATTTGGAGGCGCAGGCCAAGTTGCTGATAGAGACCATCCTTAGCAACGCTCCGAAGCCAGATGCGGCTGGGATCGCTACGAGGGCTACGATGGCTACGATGGCTACCATCAAGCAAGAGACCGATTCGGACAACCGGCAGTCGTCCAGCTGCTCCACAGCCGCAGCGGCCTCGAACGCATCTGCTATGCGACGAATCAATGCGCTTAGGCTGACCCGGGAGAACGCAGGAATCGCCTTGATCATCAACCAGCAGGAGTTTCACCGGAATGTTAGCAACGATCTTAAGGTTGCATCTCTACAATAATGAGTAACAAACAAAAGTACACCTTTGCGTTCTTCACAGAAATTTCTGTCACCCAGACCCCTGCAGAAGCGCAATGGCACGGATGTGGATAAGAAACGACTCAAAGAGGTGTTTTCCCTGATGGGATACAATGTGGAGACATACGACAATGTGGACCACCTGGACATCGTGCAGCACATTCGGAGTGCGTGCGATAGATCGCTCCTGCGCGATTCCCTAGTGGTCTGCATCCTGAGCCACGGCTTCGAGGAGGCCGTCTACGGAGCGAACAGCATCGCCCTGAAGATCACGGACATCGAGAACGTGCTCTGCAGCTACGAAACGCTGTACAACAAGCCCAAGCTGCTGGTGATACAGGCCTGCCAGGAGAAGCCTGACCAGAACGAGGAGCAAGACCAGCGAGGCTTGCCCGTAAGGAGATTCATGGGCGTGAACCAGAAAAGCTAATACATCGACGTATTCCTCTTCCAGTTCAAGATCGACGTCACCACCCAGTCGCCGGGCCAACACATCAACATGGTGCGGGCCATGTCCACGGTGAATGGATTCCCCGCTCTGCGACACACCCACACGGGCAGCTGGTTCATCCAGAGCCTGTGCGATGCCATCGAATGCAATTCGGCCAGGTAAATAGCTGCTGAAGCAAGCAAGCTCCGAATCATAGTTGTCCTTTGCAACGTTTCAGTGAACACATCGCCGACATCCTGACGATTGTCACCGACGAAGTGTCCGAAAAGCGAGGCCAGAACGACGAGTCCATGGTGCCAAATGTGAAGAGCATATTCCGCCAGCACGTCTACTTCCCACCTCGCCTGTGATTGTAGTTTTAAAGCTTATGCAAACGTTTTAGCATACCTTATAATGAAGCATAATAGTTATAATACCGAGTGATTAAATTCCTATTACTTGATCCAACGAAATTCGTTTATGCTTTTAAAATCTTTTGCTATTTATTCAGCGACTTCAATACTAATTTAGCATTTTACATCAACTAAAGAACAAAAAACTTAAGTTACCTTATATTAAGCAGGATATTCATACATCTTATTTTAGGTTTAGTTAGGCCCTTACTGGGCTGGTTCCATGCTTTCCTTTATGTGGCCTGCTCCTCATCTTCCACATCCATGGGTTCTATGGGTTCGGCGGCTGCCTGCTCCTTCTGCTTCGTCGTCTTCTTGGTGGGCTGAAGGTTCTTAGCGACGAGTTGGATCTTTTCGCGCAGTTTCTGCCGCTTCTGGCCTCCTTGGGCGAGGATCTTGAGCAGCAGATTGAGCTCCTTGGAACTACTGGCCTCCGTTTCCAGTTGATTCACATATCTTGCTATCTGTTTCTCAAACTCCTTGGCAGACGAGCTGTTGTCCTTGAAAGCGGACTCGAGTCGGCGACACTGCCCACTGAGAAGCTTCAATATCTGGGCTCGCCGAAAACTGCGTGTTTTCTTCACGTCCAAATGGGAGGCCAGGACAACGGCCAGCGGAGCAACGCCCTGCCATTGACCAGACTGAAAGAGGGCTTCGAAACTCGCCAGGGAGAGGCGGCTGCGACGCTTGGCTACCCACAGCTCCAGGAATTCGACCAGCAGAGGCCACACGGTGCTATTCTTGGGCTCGCCATCTGCTGATGCCTGGCTGACCAGGTAGGCAAAGCACTTATCTCGCCAAACAATGATGTCTCCTTTGGCCTGTCGGTTGGCGGGCTGCTTGCCGTTCTCTTGGTCCTCTTCTGAATGCTCCTCGCCAGACGACATCAGCTGCTCAATGGCTTCCAGAATGGGTGCGTTACTCTGCTGCTCGATGAGTTCAATATTCTTGGCGAGTATCTTCTTGAGCAACTTCAAGCTGGCTTCTCGCAGAGATTGCAGTTTGCTGTCGCCGCTGCAATGGCGGTACACCTGGAAGACGCAATGCAGCGCGTCCAGGATTACCGACTGAGTTGGTTTCTTGCTTATGAACAGCTCCAACAAATCCAACGCGCGAATGCGAAAGTGCAGTAGGTTAGTGTTGTCAATGCGCTCCGATTTGGTCGGACGCTCCTTCTCCTGGGCTTTGCGCGACTTGGGTCGGAACAACTGAAAGGATCGCTCCAGAGCAGCATTCAGGCGTTCACCCTGCTCCTCGCCAACATCGTTCCAGTCCACGCTGCTGGCGCCATCGTCGTCTGCGTCGCCATCGTTGACCAAGGCCTGGCGAACGCTCTCTCGAATCTGGGCCAAATGGGACTCTTCATCGTCCTCGTCCTCGTCCTCTCCATCTTCGTCTTCATCTTCATCGCCGTCTGAGTCGTCGCTCGAATCTTTCGACGATTCTTCCTCCTCGACTTCCTCGTCGCTCTCCTCCTCCTCGTCGCCCTCGTCCTTCTTGCTCAGGGGATTCCTGTTCATGTTGAGCACTTCGAGGACCTGTTCAAGGTTACCATGCTCGAGGTGGGGAATCAGTGCGGTGGCCACCAGATGAACAAACTCCCGCCAGAAGTGACCTGTTTGCAAGAGCAACTGGAGCAGGGCATCAGTGAGCACATCCTGCCATTGGAGCTCTTCGTTGACCTGGGGAAACCCAATTACTTTAGAGCTTAGTACATTGATATACATTGATGGGCTCCACTTACCTGTTTCTTGCTCTTTTGCAGTGCGTTTTTGCGGCAGATAATCAGATCGTCCAGCACGGTGACGGATAGGGGAATCTTCGTGCACAAAGCCAACGAAACAAACAGGATGAGAGCCTCGAATGTTTGGCCAACGACATCCGTTTCCTCGCTTGGCTTGGCCAGCAGTTTCTCGACCTGCTTCCATGCTTTCTGCAGCGATTCGTCTCGCGGCGAACGCAGTTTGCTCTCTGCATCCGGTTGTCCCAGCTCCTTGTTAAGGTAACTCAGTGTCTTCTGCAGCAACTGGCAAAGTCCTGGCAGACCCGAGCACTTGTGCAGCAGGGAACCCAGGAATATTTCCTCACAACGCGCCGAGCACTGGCGACTGAACGCGCTGGCTTTGGAGGCCTCGCACGGCTTCTTACTGGCATCTACGTGGAAAAGGCCAGCGAGCAGCAAGTAGTTCAGCTGCTTCTGACGCCACTTGGTTGCCTGGCTAAGCGTTGGATGGTGCAGTATAACCTGCATCTGGTTGAGGCAGTGCACTCGGCTGACTCTATCCTCGTCCTCCAACGAGTACAGCTTATTGTTGTAGAAGTCGTACAGCTTCTGGAGGCTCTCGACGCTCAATTGGCCTATCAGTTGCTGGCAGAAGCGCGGCAAGCAAATCACCGAGTCCAACTGCAGTGTGTGATCCAGCAGTTTGAGCAGCAGCTGAAGCTTGCTATCATCGTTTTGGAACTGCTTTTCGAAACATAGCACCAAGGAGGCCTCGAACTTGAAGCAAATCTCCCTCAGCTTCTTTTGGGACGGCTTCTTGGCCTCAGCTTTGTCCCATTTTACAGCTGAACATTCCTGCAGCAGAAATTGTACGCAGGTAGGTGTAAAAATATCCAGGATGAGCTCTTCGTCCGCTGGCTTGAAGTTGAGGAGTATGTGGCTCAGTACTTGGATCGCACACGCCTTGGCTGCGTTTAGTTTCAGTGGCTGCTTGGAAGCGATGTACTGCTGCCAGGCGGCGAGCATTTCCTTCCCACCATTTACAAGAAAAATAGCTAATCTGGCGTATACGCCATCACTATGAATGGTGGAGCCGGCGAAATACAGATCAAAGAGCTGCGTGTACACTGGTTTCTTGGGCCACAAGCTGGCCAGAACGTTCTCCCGTCCCAGCACGGACGAATAGGTCAGGTGCACGGCCAGCAAAACATCGCAGGTATTGACTTTCAAGCCACTCAGCGGTTTGTTTAGCTCGGGCTGCAAAAGTGGCCACACGTACTCCTCGAAGATCGCAGCGGGCAGCTAAGGTGAAATCGTACGAAACTGTAGTTAGTTTTCTTGGGAAAGCTTGAACACCAACCTGTTTGAAGGAGTCCGCTAGGATATCGCCACACATGGACACCAAGTACTCCCTGCCCTTTAGCTGCGCCGCTAGAATCTGGAAGACTGCCGTAACCAGCTTGGGCTCGGCCTTAGCGAACTGCGGGGTCTGCAGAATGCAAAAGGCTGTAATCAACTGACCGACGGCAGCTAGTGAGTCCTCCTTGCCCCTCTGCTGGCTGCCAACGGCCAGATCGCGCTTTAGCGTGTCCAGAACCTCAATTGCGTCAATGGCGGGCACGGCGGTTAGGATGCAGTGTATATAACTGGCGGCCAGGCCTACCGCCTTCATGTCATCTGCGCCTGTGGAGCGAATCAAGCGCTTGAGCACGTAGCAGATGGTCGCAGTGCGCTGAGGAAGAGTTTCGAGAATTGGTCAACGGAACTACCAGATAGCTGGTGGAGACTCACCTGCTCCGCATTTGTGTCGTCGCGCAGCAGCGTTATGAGGGAATTGATCATCTTCTTGGTCAGCTGGCTGCCCTGCAACTTCTTGAAGACCACAAACACGGCTTTGTTGATCTGCGACACCTTCAGGTTGCCGTTGCTCGCGGTGTTTTCCTTTTCCTCGGTCTCCGATGGCTTCGGCTTCTCCTTCTTGGTCTTGGACACCTTGGAAATCTTGGCCGGTATCTCGGTGTCCGCGTCGGATTTCAGGGATTTCGTCCGTTTGCGCTCCTCCTTGGTCTTTGTCTTGGCGGGTGCACCATTGGTTATGGGTTTGTCCACTTTGCTCTTCATTTCTGTTTCGTTTTTGGAGCTCACTTAATTTACCTTTTAATTTCAGAAATAACGTGCTGTTATTATTTTAGTTGCACGTGCGCACAGCTGAATTATCGATAGCCGGAGGGTGTTATCGGACCATATGGTTCCTCGAAATCGGGAGGCGTTATTTTCCCTATCGAAGAGTTACCTCTAAACATTTGAAATAACATTTGAAATTGGACCAAGTGTAAATTGCCTTAAGTTGTACAAGTTACGTGATTTCGTTATTATTTTATGTGGTTTAAGATATTTTAAAGTTTTGCAATAATATTCATCATATTCAATATTGTTTACTTATTATATTTTGTTGTGTCAATGTCAGCTTTCTGCTCGTTTTCCAACAAAATGCTTAAATATACATTTTAATACCTATCCCCCATACCAAAAGCTTTTGATTAGCAATTCGGCAGTCTGGCAACGCCCGCCGACCTATCGATACCAAGGCACGACTATCGCCCACCTCCAGCTGCCACACTGTTTCCTGTCCAACTTTTTTCGCTCTTTCTTTCTTTTAACAGCGACTGAGGTAGAGTGTTATTCCGCGAAAATAAATCCGAATTCTAGTCCCAGCGCCGGCGAAGTGCGCTAAATCGCCTGCTGCAGTGCTTGCAATCCAAGTGCGCTTGATCCGCTCTTCACTTTTCCATTATTTTTTTTTTTTTTTTGAGTGCCCATCTTTCATTTTGCGCCCGCGTGCTCGCGGAAGTCGCCAAGCAAAAAAGATAACTTGTGTGTGTTTCAAAAAATGCGTGCCTCTCGGAGTCTCGGACGACCAGTGAAGATGAATATGAAGATAAAGATGGTGTCCATCTGAGTTCCCGACGGCGGGGACGTTGGTATTCCAAGAACCTCGTGGCGAGGAGCTCGGGAATTGCAGACTTCCAGACGCACGCACAAATAAGAAATAGCCTGGCGATTTCCACGAGCACTTCCACGCGTCTGTGGAGTCTCAAAGTTGTGCGGGGGTCATTAATAGTCTCTCTCTTGCATCCGCAGTTAAAATGGCAGTACGCTACGAGCTGGCAATTGGCCTGAACAAGGGTCACAAGACCACCAAGATCAGGAATGTGAAGTACACCGGCGACAAGAAGGTGAAGGGTCTGCGTGGATCTCGCTTGAAGAACGTAAGTTTGCACGCCCCGACTTTGTTTACGCGGCTCCTCTGACTCCTCCACTCTACTCATGTGCCTTGCAGATCCAAACCCGCCACACCAAGTTCATGCGCGACCTGGTCCGCGAAGTTGTGGGCCACGCTCCTTACGAGAAGCGCACCATGGAGTTGCTGAAGGTGTCCAAGGATAAGAGGGCCCTGAAGTTCCTCAAGCGCCGCCTGGGCACCCACATCCGTGCCAAGAGGAAGCGTGAGGAGCTGTCCAACATCCTCACCCAGCTGCGTAAGGCCCAGACCCACGCCAAGTAAACGGACGGAATCTGATCGCATCTGAGCATCGGAAGGGAACCTGGAACGCCGTGTTGTGTTTTTGATTTGTTTCCGGTGACGTTACTTGAAAGCGGACCTAAACAGCCCAGAATTAAACAACAAAAAACCTTTAAAAACCCAACCACCACACGTGTGTTTATTTTTTTCAAGTGCAGAGGAAGCTAACCTCACAAATGGCGCAGAAAATGCGTCAAAGATGTTTAAGTTTGAGCTGTGAAGTACCTACCCCAAGGGGAGGTATACTCGGTTTTCCGTACCAGAAACTGCGAGTAAACTTCCAACTAAGTTGCCCAGAAACCTGAAGCAACCTTCCCTCAAGAAGCTAAGTTCCCAAACGAAGTAGCAGCGTTTGCAGTGGAAAAGTTATCCATTTGTGTAGTTGAGATTGTGCAAGGTCCTTCAATTTCAAAGATTTCAGCGTAGAGATCATTTTGCTGTCGGTTTAAAATACTTCCCCATGCACAAGCTTATCAAATAGTGATGTAGACTCCCAAAAGTCGCATAATCGTATGCATTTGTTTGTATATTTTCTTTAGAATATAGATAAGTGCGTCAGGAATAGAGGCAGCTTTCGAATGAGAAATAGTTATAACTAATAACTTGATGCTACGTTTTTTATTCGCTACATAACTTAAAAAGTAAAGTCAAGTCACTTATTGACTACTTACAGACATTTCGCACAAAGAAAACTGTAGATATGATAGTTAATAATCAATGCATTCTTCGGCTTTGATACGAATTAATAGCTAATTACTAGCTAAATAGCCCTTGAAATTCTTTTCTTGTCTTTGGAGTTAAAAAAGTATTAGGCGTACGACTTTAAATGGTTAAGTTAAATGGAAATGAACTAAAATATATGGCGAAACAAAAGCGAAATCGACATTGAACATTGCTATATAAATTGCTAAAAACAAAGAGTGGGGCACAGTAAAAATGAGTTTACAAAAATAAGGCAAACAGTCGCAATAGCAATACAAACAAGTCGAAATGGTCTTATCCTATAAGTACTGCAGAATTACACCCTTAAGCTGCTAATGTTATTCAATTCCCAGAGAGTCGTCCTGTCGCATTAGATTCTACGTAGGTCTAAATGCTTAATGTAAAGGGCACACGAGATCAAAATTGTTGGCTGCCGATCGACACCCTGGAATGCCTCACAGCTCCTCCGTTAGGCTGGGCAGCGAGATGACCACTTCGCCCATCAGCTGCGCCTCGTGCGGATCGCTGGAGACGATGATGCGCTCAAACTCGGTGTTTGTGGGATCAACGATCTCGTAGCAGGATCCTGTGCCTGGTTTCAGGTCAATCTCCAGCGAGACGTTCACCTGCGGCGATAGTATTTGCTGAGTCACCTCCAAGCTCTCGATGCGCGTCGTCTCCAGGCGGTAGAACCCGTTCTCGTCCACCCGGTAGGTGAATCTCTTGTGGCCCGAAGGCAGACGGAAGCCGTGTTTCTTGATGAGGTGAGCGGAGAGCGACTTGCCGCTCTTGAAGAAGCGTTCGCAGCAGTGGCAGGCGTAAAGAATGGGATTGTTGCCGTGCACCTCCAGGAAGTGCTGCAAGAGAAGCAGAAGGTTTACTCGCTGTAGAGCATGTAGCACTAGGGCTCACTAGGTGGCTTACCCTTCGCATCTGCGTGTAGGTGCGCACAGAATAGTGGCAGTCGGGATGCTCGCACTGGTGCACCGTCTTCGAGTGGACAATCTGGACGTGCTTGGCTAGATCCGACTCCCGAACGCAGCGTGTGTCGCACTCACTGCACTTGAGCGGCTTGTCCTTGAGGTGGCGGTACCGAATGTGGGTGGTCAGCGAGCTGGCCGAGCTGCAGGTCATGTCGCACATGGTGCACTTGTAGCAGTTAACGTGCCGCACCACGTGGCTCTTAAGCAGCTTCTTGGTGGCGAAGAATTTAAAGCATTGCGCGCACTGGAAGCTGTTCGCTGCAACGGATTAAAGGGTGACCAAGGAGTTAGGTAAATTAAGTTACCTAAGTTAAGGCAAATGTAGTGGGGTTTTTGTCGGGAAGATATAGTGGCAAGGGTTTAAGTGTCTTGGAGGGGCAAATCTTGCACTCACTGTTGTTATCCGGCTGGCGTCTCAGGTGATCGAAGAGCGTAGTCTTGGTGCGGAACAGTTCGCCGCAGTGGAAGCAGGCCACCTGCTTCTTGTTGGAGTGGGTACTGATGTGTTCGATGAGGCGGTACTTATTGCCCATGTGCTTGTGGCACATGGCCCAGTTGCACATCGTCTTGGGGCGCTCGTCCTCGGGCGTCTTCTGTATATCATACTCGAAGAGGGCGTGCTTAACAATGTGGTCCTGGAACTCCACAATCGAAACAAACTCTCTCTCGCAATCGGTCCAGCCACATCGAAAGTTCTGGCCCAGAGCGGGCAGCTTATCCATGAGGCGGGCCGGAGCAGTGCAGGCGGGGATCTCCGGATGCATATCGCACTCCAGTTGCCCCTGCAGGAGGAGGTTCAAGTAGTAGCCGTGGTAGTACGCATGCCGTTCAAATTCCACGCGGTTCGCGGTGCGGAAATCGCAGGAGTTCCACGTGCACTGATGCTCCAGTGCTGCACTGTGCTCCGAGTGCGCACCCCGATTGTCCTGCGCCCGTGCATAGTGCTCCAGGTGCTCGGCAATATGCTCATTTAGGTTCCACTCGCCAGTGCAAATCTCCTGGCAACCGCGCCATCCGCAGGCCAGATCCAGTTCCGCGGGCTTCTTTCGTTTGCCAGGTGGCTGGAGCGCAGGCACTGATGTCTGGGGCCTTAGCATGGTTTTCCTTGCAGGATTTACACTCGGAAATCCCGGAAATTAGTTTAATTCGAAATTAAAAGTAAATCTGGAGCAAACAACAACTTAATCAGCGAGCTGGGCAAATCGATTCTTATCGATTAATCGCTTCTGTAATGGTCACTCACGAAATCGATGTATTGCGCTCGATGTTCCGTGGTAAATTCCTTTTTTTTTAATTATTTGATTATTTAGTTTAGTTTAATATTTGTGCCAACTTCTTTATGTCCATTATTTTTAGGAATAGCGATGGAACTGCAGTCGACAATACCAGAATTCTTTGTAACTGGCTGGAACAAATTGCTGTTGGACATGACGTTTAAATGGCCTGAGAAACGATTTAAAGAACCAATATAATGCATTAATGCATGTTTTTACAAATCTAAAGCTCTCAATCAATCGGAATATGTGGCGCACTTTCCAAGTGCGATAACACGGGTGGTCTATCGAAAGCAGGCAGCTATCGATTAAGTTTGTGGTTATCGTCCAACGGAAATCGGAAAAACGTGTGGAAAAGGTGCGTGACTTTTTGTTGTGGAATTCAACCCGATTTTAACAGATTTTCTGGCTTCTCCCACGCAGCATTAGCGAGCAAGTATGTCTGGACGCGAGGGCGGTAAAAAGAAGCCTCTGAAGGCGCCAAAGAAGGACTCCAAGGACCTGGACGATGACGACATGGCCTTCAAGCAAAAGCAGAAGGAGCAGCAGAAGGCTCTGGAGGCGGCCAAGGCGAACGCTTCCAAGAAGGGCCCTCTTGTCGGCGGCGGCATCAAGAAGTCGGGGAAGAAGTGATACTGCCACGCCTCCATCCGTAATCTGTAATCCGCAACCCGTGACCCACTGGACGCTGAATTGCCAGCCGAAGCACACCCATGTGGACCATAATGGATCGTCTATCCCGCATAGACCCTAACTCTTTTTATACTTACGATTACCATTAAATAGATCATTGTACGTCAGGACAGAGATTTATTCTTCCGACGGATTCTTTCGCGTATTTCCCTCTAAGCCTGTGGGAAGCTGGACTGCGTCCCGGGGAGCTGCACGGATTGCGAGGCCACGGCACAGGCGGCGGCTATGTGGTCCGCCAGTTGCCCATTTGGATGACGGGCCAAGTTGTGCGCCAAGGCCCCTATGAAGGCGTCGCCGGCCCCCGTCGTGTCTACCACCTTCTCGGGCGGCACATCCGGTGCAGCCACATGCTGGCACACGCCCTTGGAATCGGCGGAGCCAAAAACGGCTCCCAGTTTCCCTAGAGTTATGATCACCGTGTTGGCACCTGCCTTTATCAGCCTTCCAACCGCCTCTTCGGCTTGCCTGGCAGAAGTAGGAACGGGTTTAGTTGGACGTGCCCCTGGCTTACGTATCGCACTTACTCCACGTTCCCAATGTCGCTCATCTGGGTCATTAGGGCCGCCTCGCTCTCGTTCACACAGAAGATGCTGGCCAACTGGAGCAGTTCAGGGGGTGTGTCCGCCATGGCCGGAGCCGCGTTCACAATGGACACGCCCCGGAAGGATTTCAGGGCAGTCAGGGTGGCCTCAATGGGCGTCTCCAGCTGGCAGACCAGAACCTTGGCCTCCCTGAAGAGCGCCTCCGCCGCGGAGACGTCGGATGAGCTCAGCTGATTGTTGGCGCCCACTACGATGATAATGTTGTTCTCGCCGCCATCGGACACGGCTATCTGGGCCACTCCCGTCGTCTGGTCCGCCAGCTGCTCGACGTGGTCCACATTGACCCGCTCCTCGCGCAGATGCCGCAAGTAGTCGCTGCCAAAGCTGTCTGCGCCCAATTTGGCCACCAGAGCTGTGCGGGATCCCTGGCGCGCGGCGGCCACACACTGATTGGCGCCCTTGCCGCCGTAGCCAGTCTGGAAGCGGTGCCCGTGAAGCGTTTCTCCGGGTCTCGGCAGCCGGGGTGTGTAGCTTGACGAAGGGCTGTTGTCAGATTCTTCTTGGGATCGAGGCGCTCTGTGGCCACCTACCTTATGAAGTCGATGATGGCCGAGCCAAAGACCAGCACCTCCGTTTGGGCCATGGGTTCGGGGGGCAGTATCCGTGTTCGCAGTCGCAGGCGCTGCAAGTGCACTAGTCTGTTGGGGAATGGAGCGGCGAGTGCTGCGTATCACACGCTTATCACACAAGATTACTCGACCTCGGCGGGTGAGGGGCAAGGGCAAGAGCGGGGCAGTCGGAGGAGCACTATCAGCTCTACAGTAGCTGGCCCAGTCCGTTTCTGGCCGAGATCGGAGGCGGCAGTACGGGCGATAAGTCGGCCGAGTTGTAGCCGAAATACCAGAAAATACTAAAAAGTACCACAATAACGAGATTATTCATATTTCGAATTTAATGCGGAACTTTCGATAATTTTAGCTGGCATTTATGTTTTGAAACTCTTTTTAATAAATTCCAGGTTTATTTTAATGCTATTTGCTTTTTCAAACGAAATTAGGATACTGAGATATTGGAAAATTCGTAGCTTGTTGAAAAATGGTAACTTCATATTTATGTTATTTCACCGGTTTTTTTCAATATTACGTTTTTGGGTATGAAATTAACAATTTACCCATAATAACAATAGTGTTAGCTTATGGGACTGTTTTATGCAAATCAAAACGAAACCACTATAAAAACCCTTCTTTTGAAGACCTGCAAGCGAGTTTTCCACACAGCAATCCATTGCAAAAGGGTAATCCCCAAATAGAAAGAGAAGGCATCATCTAAATCATAAAGTTTATTCATATAAATGGTACAAATATATCGATGGGCCGACGATTAAGCCAAAAATAACGACCAGAAACCATAATAGTCTATAGTCTATGGGTAATACATGCGATTTTGGACTGCTTTTGAGAGGAGTGGGTGAGACACATGGGGTACATGGGGTTTTTGGGTGTTTGGAGGTACAGATGGAATAACAAGCCACTCTGTCCATGCACACGAGTTTGAGAATCGTAAAACTAGCGAGCCTGTTTCGTTACTTCCCTAAGGTTCCCTAAGGTTGCTTTCTGTTCTGGGACGGCGACCAGATCGACTTGGATCGGATCCCCAGATGCCAGATGCCCAATGCCATGAGCAGCCGGCTTCATCTCTGACTTAGCTTCCCTATTTACTAACTTCCTTATTCTCTACTATTGCGACTCGTGGCGGCAGGAGTGTGGGACGAACATTCTAAGGACTGCACGGCCAATGAGTTCCACGGCAATCCTAAATGCCAGCCCGCTCCAGGGCACTTAGCTGGGTGCCCAGACGCTCCTCCTTGGCCTTGCGCTCGGCACTGATCTTCTTCGAGCTCTGGTAGGTGTTGAGGAACGTCTGCACGTCGATCTTTCCGTTGAGGAAGTGCTCCACATGCCGATCGCAGTCGGCATCGGCATTGGAAGCAGCGATCTGAAGAAGCTCCTGCGGGGGTTAATGGGGGAACGTGAGTAACAGATGGGAATGGCTATTGGCAAATCAGGAGGACTCACCCGTATATGCTGAGGGGCGTATTCCTCCGACTTCTTCAAGTACTTCTTGTTCAGCTGGTCGCATTTCTCGCCCAGAGTTTTTAAAGCTGTGTAATCATCGCTGAGTCGGCGCTTCAGCTCCACCAGATGGCTGCCCTTGCTCTCGTTCTCCTCTGGATTGGAATGCAGAAGGGGTTAGAAGGATTTGCCAGCCTAGGGCCATGACCTACTAACTGGATATGTTCTCCACCTGGTTCATCATGGAGTCTAGCTCCTCGTTCAGGTGCTGCACCACGGACATCTCCTCGATGAAGTCGTCGAAGAACTCGGGATCCCTGTCCAGCTGCTTCAGTTCGTCCAGCGACAAAGTGGACAGGTTGGGCATGTTGCCCGCCTCGCCGCCCTCCGAATCCTTGGCTTCGCTGCTATCTTGGGGATGTCTTTGGGTGAGAGAGTGCGCGTGGGTATGACCTTGCGGTGAGTGCTGTGTGGTCGGCATCTTGTGTTTCCAATTCCAACTTTCGAATTCCAATTTAATTGCGTTAGTTCTACTACGAATTTGGATTTGTGTGATGTGTAGGAACAGAAATTTACCAGTTTACTGCGCTCCACGAACACCGAGGATCCTCGGGGCGAACTGGAGCACCCTCTGACCTCCACAGGGAGTTGGCGACCCCGGCCGCAAATCGCACAGTATGAAATTGGCGAAGTTTCTGCCTAAATTCGCACTTGTTCCTTTGCCGCGCTGCTCACCCAATCTGCGACTGCTGATGATGTCCTGATCTTTCCTGCTTTTCCTTCGGATCGGTAGCACTGGCGTTGTTTGCCCCGATCGAAGTTTCATTATCTTCTGTTCTGGTGTCCACTTCAGTGCTGCCACCTTGGCTAGTTTGCCGCCAGATTCGCGTACTGTCTGGGCTGTTGGCGGGAATCCGTGTCGCTCGCGCTTTCTTCAGAAGATTTGGCTATAGCTAGTTTTTAAAACTCAATAATAATTAAAGACGTGTAAATAAGGCACAGACAAACAGATCCAATTTGGGATGGCCACTTTTGGGACACGTCCGCTCACAATGCATCGCCGTTTGGTTTCCATCCGAGTGCTGATTTGAAATTTGTCGTGTAAAATAAGCTTAACTTTATTTCGTTTGTAACTAATTCATTTTTTGCACCCTTGGTTCGAATCAGTTGGTCGATTTGAACAATGTGGCAACCCTGGCTGCCAGCTGCTCGTTGCTTGTTTACATTTTGTATCTTTACATAACAAACTCAACAATTGTGGCAAATAAACACTAAATGGCGCTGTTTGAGATGAAATGGCTGCGCCGCTGGGTGAGGCGCAACACGAATCCCATACCGGAGCACCGGGCGGAGCTGTGGAAGCGGCGCCTGAGCATCGGATACGCCGTGCTGGCCTGGCAGGCATTCGGCCTTGTTTGCTACATGGTCTACACCGGGCGCAACGACTGGGCCAAGTTCTACGGCTACAAGACGGAGGAGGAGCTGGCCCTGTCGCCGGCACAGCAGTTTGCCAGGCACCTGAAGGTCGAGGGCACCGGCAAGATCATCCGGTTCTCTGGGTTCCGCAAGGTGGAGGAGGTGCCGTTCGACGCCAGCGAGGTGCAGCGGGTCAAGGAGTAACTGGAGCGCCCACTGGTTCAGTGAACCATCATTTTTTTGTTAGCCAGCTTACGTTTATTGCCAATAAAGCTTATAAATAGGACTTAATTGTGTTGTGTTAGAACTAATCAGAAAAGCGCCTACACTCTCATTTTCTCCAGATGAGCGGATAATCAGCGGCATGTTCATTTATCGCCCACGACTCTTTTAACTTTCTTGTGAAATTCCGCTTAAAATCTTCATAGATAATTAAAATGATTTCAAATGGAAAGTAAGGTAGCTTTCGTCTTTGGTATTTAGAGACACTCCGGCAACGGCCACACTAAGGCAGCGAAAAAGTGAAACTAATCGAAGATCTCCCATCGCCAGCAATAACAACAATAACAAAACGCAACAACAAAAAGCAGCGACGCGACGTTGACCGCGGACAAATCGTATCGTTAAGCGATAACAAGCCACCACAATAACAAATTCCAAAAGCAAAAGCGTAACATATTGGCAGGCTGCAACGGGACTAATCACGGCTATAGGCGCTGGTTAACTATCCAAGTAACAACTCCGGTAGTCCGGCAATCGGTGGTATCCCCGCGAGCGGCTGTGAATCCAATCGGAGATTGGCAATTGTGTGACTTCTATTAATAAAGCAACAAATCGAACAGCAGCATCCTCCTGTGTGGAGTCATGTGTTCCACTGCACACAAAAACAAGTCAAGGAAAGCCATGTAAATGAATATTAATAGCCCGTCATCAAGGGGAGGTCATTGGCTATTTCTTTCGCTCGTCCGCTCCCCCAGTTTCGCCTATAACTGCACTTGCTCTGTCTGCAAAATAACGGGACTCAACAACAAATGGCATTTGCAGATGGCTGCCGCCGCATCGTCTAATTGGAATTTGTGCAAAGAAGAAGCGTAAAGAAAACAAAGAAATCTGCAAATAATTGCTAATTAGTTGCATTTCTGCCATTGTTCGAAGGTTTCGCTTGCGAATTTTTAATGTAATTAACGCGCCAGCTGTTTTTTTTCGAGTGTGTTCAGTGTGTGTGTAGCCCAAGCCTCCGATCTATTTTGTTTTTGTTTTTTCGGTGTCCAGAAACAACAAAAAATCAAAGCTGCAATTGCGTACAAATAGAGTAGTACACGCAAAAACAACTGATTTGGAACCACGGATATACAGTTAAATACAGTTAAAAGGAAGGGGTAATCTAGGAGAAGAACCGTTTGATTTCGGCTGCCTCCGCGCCCCCACCACTGCCTCTCTCTTCAGCACTTCTTCATTTTCCACATTCGCCGCGGGAAGCAGGGTGAGTAGAATAATGAAACAAAAACGCAAAGAAATGTAAAGCATAAAGCAGATCGTTGTTGCTGTTGGTTTTTAATACGATAACCATCAAAAGAGCATTATATCAATTTCGGGAAAGTGAAATTTTGAAACTTCCACTTTCTGCTTCTGCACTAGCAACAAAGACGTAAGCAGCGCAGCAAAACGTAAACCATCAACAAAGCAACTTTAAAACTCAGAGCCACGCATAAATGTTTATATTAGCGAAAACGAAACCATTTTCTAAAAATAATTTATTGTGTCCGCCGTTCGTACAACAACACACAATGTACGTAAGACAAGCGGAGCGAACAAAGGTCGATAAACACGAACAGAAACATACACATAAATATCAAAAAAGAGCCGCGTCTAATTCGAGTGGTAACGGTAAACACGCAGTGCGCCGCGACTGCGCAGTCCGCTGCAGCGGCGAAAAGTGGCTGCAAAACTATTCAAAACTGCTATTCCTTACCCTTTACCACTACCCTTACCCCTACTTCCCCACTAAGTTCCACCCCGGATGCAAGGGGCACATGGCCATGTTATCCTTTAACCTGTCTTTCCATACCCATTAAACCCGCTCGTGTTCTTGGGACACATTTTGAAAGATAGAGAGAGAGGTCACCTCGCAAATTGATATCTCTGCTGAAAAGATCTGTGTTCTGTCATCTGATCCGCGTAATTTCCTGAAAGTGTGGGAAAAGCACCGATATCGTCAACACATTTCTTTGGCGCGCCAAAGCGTAACATTCGTAAACGCGGGTGTCACAGAAATCTTTTCCATTTTCCAAGGCATTAGAACTCCACCAAATTTGGCTGGAAAATGTTTGGGTGCCACCGGGAAAACGAAATCTTACAGAACTTTAGCCTTTTAGGCGATAGTGAATGGCCGGGGTGCTTTGAACCCCCCTCATATAGCCCAACTGAAAAACCTTCAGCTTCTTTTATTCATTATCATTTCTTTAATATTTTGGGGGACGGGCGGTAAGCTCTGTTTCGGCCTGGCCTTTTGGTCATAGACCTCTAACGAACCGAACGTACGTACGTACGTAGCTTGCAAGCAATACAAATCATAAAAGAGAAATGGGGTGGGAAAAGAGCGAAGAAACGTGGAAGTGGCAGAAATGCTGAAAGCCGCGAGTGAACCCCTCTCCCACGAACGGCAGACACGCTTTGCTGCTTCTTGCGGTTTCTTCAGCAGCTTTGCTGCCTTGTCTTTGATAAGACGCACGCTGGAGAAGAGGCAGCAGAGGAAAAACTCAGAAGAACGGGGCGAAGACTTATCCAACTGGGCGCCACTGAGAGAAAATAAAACCCCTCGCCAATTTCGTCGTTAAACGTTCTGGATGATGAGCTCAGCAGCTCATCTACATCATCTAGTATTCGTGAAATATTCATAGTTATAGTTTAAATGTATGAGGGGACTGAAGGATGGTAACTTAAGTTTACAAATATCCACCCGCTGGATTTATTTCAGTGTACTGGGAAGAATTTCGCTGGGCAAGAGTTCAATGAAACAAAATAAGTTATTGCTTAATTATTATTTTCATCAAAATTATTCTTAGCCTTGTCCAAAAAGGTCATGCAATTTAGCCTTGGACAAAATTGCGTTAATATAAGTTCATTATTTTGAAAATAATAAGTTCAACGATTTGAAAGTGCCAGTACTTCGCGCCCAGCCAGTGTTGAACATCGTGTCACGCATGCGCCGTGACCGCAGCGCCCCGGCGTTGAATGTTATCGGGTATATCGATAGCCGCCGTCGACTAGACACTTGTTGTTGTCGGGAAGCAGCAGAAAACCGAAACGCGCGTCGCTTTGTCGCCAGTTGTTCGCTTATTTGGTGTCGTGCGTGGCTCACCTTGTTTTGCGTAATTTACCTTTATTTTTGTTTACTTTTTCCCAACGAAATATGTGCTGCAGTTAAGGTTTATAACAAATTAGCAATGAGCAACAAAGTTCTTCGCTCGGTACGTACGTGTACGTGTAAAGGTGTGCGTGTATTGTTTGAGCAGCGTATAGGTGTGCGTGTAAAGTTGGCCTTTCGTTTTGTTGGCGTATTGCAGTTTTTTTTTTTACGAAAGAGAGTGTGAAAAGGGAAAGAAATTCCTTTTACAGCTATCTGGTGTACATAGTTAAACGGCATTGCTTATGTTTGATTGTTGACGCGTTGATTCATTATCCACCTTTCTCTCGCTCTCTCTTTCTGATTTTCATTCAATTACTGTTCCCTTTCTGGCAACTCCATTGTTGTCGCTGCCTCTCGTTGAAGGGCAAGCAGATCTCCGCTCTCACTCGCTCTCCCAACATCCTGTTTTGCCCCTCACTCCCAGCACCGCAGTTGCATTTTGAGTATTGCACAGTTCCCGAATTTGGGCGCGCATTCAAATGGCTGCTGAAAATAAGACATCCAAGGCCAAGTCGGATGCGTGCTTGTGTATACTGTCCAATTATCCAACTTATCGCTGTGCAAACATGATAAAGATAAACCCCCGGCCAGGTGATAAGGAAAACTCCCGTGTCCATCGGCAATTAGGCAGAAAATGTGTTCCTCTGAATACATGAATTTAATTTCGTATTTCGTTCGTGCTCAGCATGATGTCACTCCACTGTTTGCGTTTCAATTTTTAGCCCAAAGTGAAATACACAATTTGTATGTTTCGCGTGGGTCGCTGTCACAAAAAAGAAATCCGAATAAAAATCATTCGAGGCCATAAATGGCAAACCAGCGAAATCTGGAGATCTGTCTGTTTTGCAACACTTCGCTGTTCGGCGCGTTGCAAGTGCAGCTCCGCTGCGGTCAGCTGGCAATGCCATTTGCTCAGTTGCAGTTCATTTTGTTCTCCTGTTGTCTTCTCACTCCGTTTTCGTGACGCGTCGTGACATGAGTAATACGGCGTGCATGTGAAAGCACACACGCACACTGCTTCTGGCTGGAGAGAGAGGTGAGAGGTGGGGTGGTCTCTGTGGCCAGTGGGTGAAGAGAAAGAGTCCTCTCTCGCGCGCACAAGCCCAACGCCCACAGCAGAGGTCAAGGATGTGGTGATTCGCGCGGATTATCCGCGGGGAATGCGATCCCCGGTCTCGCAAGCCTTGTACCCTCGTAGTCATTTATTTAACTTCTCACTTCTGCTGGTGGCTGGTGACTTGGCCCCGTTTGTCCAGAACCAGAAGCGTACGTGTGACTCTCAGTGTGTTCAAGTGGGGCCGTCGAATTGTTGACGTTGAAGGTGCACCCGGGCCAAAATGCAATGTGTCTTTGTGGCTTCCATTACCATTCCATTACCGGATTACCATTCCAGCACTGAATCCGAGATGTACGCCAAGAACGAGCTGATAGAAGTCGACAAAACTTCAGTTTCGACGATAACCGGGTGTGAATGCAAATGCGATTGTGCGTTTGTTTTGATTTCTCTTTTATCTCTCTCTCTCTCTCTCTTAGCCGCTCTCCCAGTGACAATAACAATGCAGTGCGATTGTTCGCCGTCGCAAGCGGGTTGTATTGTTGTATACTTTTGCTGATGTTGCATGCAACACGAGCATCTGTTGCTTGTGAAATCTAATTTCAAGCCCGCTTTTCTCTATTCATCCATTGACTCATTCGTCGCCCGTCTTGCAGTACAAGTTCTGAACGAAATAGGTATATAACAACAATAATAACAAAGAACGACAAGTGATATACAACGACAAACGAAAAAAAAAAACGAAAATTTAAGTGAAATTTGTATAATTACACATTAGGAAACATTAAAAGCACTACGAACGATAAAATTTCAAAGTAATCGAGTTTAACAACAGACTGCAAGAAGTACTCGAGCCACAATAAAGGCATATGATGGTTAATATTAAATAAGTTACAAAGCAACAAGTATATTGTTGATGGTTCACGTTTTGCAACGAGCAAGGAACGACTGGCAGCAAGATGATCAAACTGAAATCCTTGTTCCGCAGAGGACAGGGCACCTCCAGCTCCCACTCCTCCAACTCGTCGCACAAGCAGCAGCAGAACTCCTCCAACAACAATCGCCAGAAGTCGCAATCGAGCACTTCATTGAATACCGCCCACGAGCAGCAGCAGCAGCAGCAGCAGCACAGCATCACTGCAGCAACTACAAAGTTCTACGCCCCCCAGGAGACCGGCAGTTACGAAAGGGGCGTGGATGTGGGAGACGAGGGGGCGCTACTGCTGACCAACCAGCAGCAGGAACAGAGGCGCCAACAGCAGCAGCAGCTACAGCAGCAGCAACAGAAGCCTCAAAGCAACACCTTGCCTCAGAAGAAGTCCAAGCTCAAGGGACAAAAGCAGCCAAAGCAGTTGCCAGTGCAGCAGCCACACAGCAATGCACCTGAGCTACATGATCCACAGCAACCACTGATGACTTCCCTGGCAGCAGTGCCGCAGGCTTCAGCGACTGGGAGCTCCAGCAACAGCAACATCAATAACAACAACGCATTGGCCGCACTCCAAGATGGTGGCGCTGCTGCCGCCGCTGCAGCTGATTTCTACCAGCAACTAGCAGCAGCAGCCACGGCCACTGCAACAGCAACATCGGCGAACGGCAGCAGCACCAGTGCTGATAGTCCGGTCAGCGCTTTTCCCGCAGCAGCAGCTGCCGTTGCTGTTGCCGCTGTGGCAGCCAGCAGCTACCAGCAACAGCAGCAGCAGCAGCAACAGCAACTCCTCAACAACGAACAGCAACAACAGCAACTACTAGAGGTAAGTTAGGCCTCCATTTGCTGCCCAGTTTTCATATAGTAATCGAAACTCAACCACACAGGCTAACAACAAAATGCAGGAGCTGCACAAACAGCTGGAGAGATTCAGAAGCGAGCAAATGCAACTGGAGACACGCATCACGGAGCTGTTGCCATACCAAAGCGAGGTGGCCAAGCTGAAGGGCGATCTGGTTAAGATGCAGGTGCGCAAAAGTTCGCCAGGGGGTGTAGATTGTTTGGGCCGGCTAACGGGGGGTGCGCACGGCAAGCGAAAACGGGGACGCTGGCTAACCACAAGTTGCTGCTGTGTTGTCACGGCTGATTGATGTTTCTGTTGCCTCTCCCGCATTGATAAAGTCATCATATACACTTGCACTAAGGGGGTGGTCTAGAAATTTTAGTTAGAGGAAGTGAGCCATTTCAATTTACTAGCTAAAATATTGATATAGTTTCAAAGTTAATTTTTATTTTTTTAAGTCTGAAGAGAATTGTCCTTAGTTAGCCATCCTATGAAAAACAAGACTATAAGCGGCGTTAAAAAGCGTTAGTAAAGGGTATTCTGAGCTAAGCCGTGTTCTTGGACGCTGCGCTTCGCTACACTCACTTATCCGCGAATATTAAATGCGACACATAGCGCTCCTTTAATTGGCTGTAGTAGTCCGCTTTTGCGTCGTAATGCAACAGCAGCCGCATTAACGCAGCCCAGCGAGAAACTAAAGAAACAAAACTGATCAGTCTGATACTTGTGCTTACAGAGTCTACAGGAAAAGGCCCAGATGGAAATCGGCAATCTGAAATACGAGAATGAATCTCTGCGCAATCGGCTGCGGGACGTAGTAAACTCACCGCTGTCGGATGCGGAGAAGCACCAGATCATTCAAGACTCGCAGCGGCTGCACAGTTCAGCGCCCGCTTCAATAGCCCTGCCCAGTGTAAGTATTTCCAGGCGATTTCTAGTGATGCAACAGCCCCTAACATTATCCCCATATCGTTCCTATATCCAGACGCACGACGCGCATGATGGCACACCCTGCCTCACTCCCGATTGGGATAAACAGTCATCCTCCAGCGAGATCTCTGTAGCCTGCCTGCAAGACAAGATCATTCAAATGGAGGAGACACACTACTCCACTAACGAGGAGCTACAGGCTACATTGCAGGAGCTGGCCGACTTGCAAACCCAGCTGACGGATACGCAGACTGAGAACGAGCGTCTCGCCGAGGAGAAGGACGTGCTCTTCCAGTCGCTATGCCGACAGACAGAGAAGCTAAATGAATCGCGTACGCAGATCAGCACGCTGCAAGAGCTGCTACTTCGGGACACCAAGCAGCCTGCGCCTGAAGTAAGTGCTTCGGAGAGGGAGCAGAAGCTTCTGGATCTGATCAAGACATCACAGGAGGAGCGCGAGGCAGTTTTGCTCAAGCAGGAGGAACTGGGATCTGAGCTAGCGGAACTGAAACAGGCCCGGGAGGCTGGCCAACAGGAGCTGCAGCGCCAGAGGGAACGTATTGCCCTGTTAGATTCTCAGTTGGATGCGGCAAACGCGGAGCGGCGGCAAGGAGAGGCTCAGTTTTCGCAGGCCATGGAAGAGATATCGCAGAGGGCCATTGAAATCAGTCGATTAAGCACTCTTCTGGAGAATGCGCGATCAAAGATCGAGGAGCTAGAGGCGGATTTGTCCAGAGGAGACAAGACAGACCTGAGCGATGTGCTGGATGTGGCCAGAAAGGAGAAGGATGCGCTAGAAGAACGTGTGGCTGAATTACAGGATCAGTGCTCTCGCAGCCAAGCTGAGCTGAGAAGACTGCGTGACCAGCTATCCGGTTTAACTGAGGAATGCAAAGTGGTCAAGAATAACGCCAAGTGTGCGGTCTCTCACCTGGAATACCGCTTGGAGCAGCTCCAACGCGACAAGGACAAAATAGCTGGCGAATGGCAGGCACTGGAGGAACGCGTGGCCGAACTGCAGGTTCAGTGCAAATGCCATCAGGAAGACAAAGCCCAGTTGCAATCCCTGCTAGCTGAAACTCAGCGCCATCTGGGCGATGTTCAACTGAAGCTGGGCGAGGCAGAGTGTAGACTCGACCAGGAGACTCAGCTGCGGCGCAAGGAGGCCGAGGAGTGGCAGCAGTTCCAGGCCGACCTTCTCATGACTGTGCGAGTGGCCAACGACTTTAAGACTGAGGCGCTCAGCGCCCGGGAGCAGCTAGTTCTCGACAACAAGACGCAGAAAGAAAAGATCAGACTGTTGGAGCAGCAGCTTGAAAAACTCACCAAACAGCGTAAGCCCAGTTGCCTTCTGTTTATGCGGTGCACCGGTAATGTTTAATGCTCTTTCCTAACCCTTACAGAACTGCAGCAGTCGGAGACTCCGCAGTCGGTGCTATCCACAGTTCAGCGTGAGATGGAGATGGCCACGCGACGCAGCAAGCTTAGCTTCAGCCGACAGGACTCGCGGCTCTCCGTCAAAACGCTCATTGAGAGTATTGAGAATAACAAATCGGTAAGAGCTGTGAAAGATTATTCTTATTCTTCTTCCCTAAACTGAAACTCCTTTGGTTCCACAGCAGGGCAAAGCCGACGAGGCGGAATCACACTATAGCTCGACGTCTAGCCTAAACAGCGGAACTCCTGACCTGGGGACTACGCCCATTATCTTTCCTCCCTCCAGTGACTGGCATGAGAGCGTGAGTACTCAATCAAAAGCAAATTTGAGTGCGGTATTTGTGTACTAATTTAGTTCTTTACCTTTATTTCTCCACAGCTTCGGTTGCCTGTGCTGCAGAGCAGTAACTTGCACGTAAACGTGGGCAATCAAGCCGGTGCCGGACAGGGAAGCAATCTTTCATCTGGCAGCGGAGGAGATTCAGCTAGCACTACCAAAGCCACTTTGCCGCTGCGCGATCAACAACAGCAGCAACAGCTTGCGATAACAACTACCCAAAGCCAGATACAGAACGTCTCCCAACCTTCTACGCCGGCCACGCCCAGCAGCGCGGGCAGCAGCAGTAGCGGCGGGCTGCCATTTGGCAACGTCTCAAAGTCATTTATCAGCGGTATGCAGCTTTAATCGGCTAGATCTTAATCGGCGTGATCTTATAGTTTATTTTTTCGTGTTCCTCAGGCGAACGCAAGGACCCGCTAAACATGCTGGCCAAGAACGGAGGTTCAAAGCGCAACGCCCTGTTGAAGTGGTGCCAGAACAAAACAGTGGGTTACCGCAACATCGACATCACCAACTTCAGCTCGTCGTGGAACGATGGGTTAGCCTTCTGTGCTATCTTACACTCGTATTTGCCGGATCGCATTCCGTACGATCAACTGACTCCTGCCAACAAGCGGCGCAACTTTTCGCTGGCATTTGCGGCTGCCGAGTCCGTGGGCATTGGCACAACACTGGTGAGTTTGCACGGCCAACTGAAGCTTATTGTTCCTATTCTATTGTGCTTATTCTTATCTGAAAATCTCGCTACCAGAATATCAATGATATGTGTCAGATCGAACGACCGGACTGGATGCAGGTGATGTCCTATGTGACGGCAGTCTACAAATACTTTGAGACCTAGAGGAGGGAACTTAAGGACCATCTGCTGCCCTCCACTTGAGCTCTTTAGTGCAGTAGTCGTAGGGTTTCCTTTGCTTTCAATATATATGTTTGTTCTTCCGCATACATATTCTTTGGTGTTGTGTAAATTCAGTTCACGATGGAGAGCGATCTAATGCTTTCACCAATTCCTCTAGCTTTTACTCTTTTTTTCTGTAAAGCCTCTTCTGTTTTAGTGCGTCTGTTTCCATATTCTTGCCCATGTACAATGGTCGTCCGTGCAGTGCTCCAGTTTGGACATCGCTACTTTTAAATACCTTTGTTTTTGGGTTTTGTAGACAAACCCTAGTATTAAGTTTAAGCATAAAGTTATCTTTTTTTTTTGAAGCTTCGAAGTTTGTTGGACCGATCCTACCAAGGACAACGATGACTATCCCAGCCTGTTTCCACTGTACATGGGTGTTAATATAGCTATTTTTATTGC
This sequence comes from Drosophila teissieri, assembly GCF_016746235.2. Taxonomy (NCBI): domain Eukaryota; kingdom Metazoa; phylum Arthropoda; class Insecta; order Diptera; family Drosophilidae; genus Drosophila; species Drosophila teissieri. Next base: position 457,408 of record NC_053034.1, on the reverse strand, counting down.
GTGGTACAGAGTTTATTTTAATGCGTAAATCGACGATTAAGGATGATTAGCTTGACGACGAAGCATTACTATACAGATATTAAGGAGATGGACTAGCTTTAGCGTATATATAATTATTTATTTCAACTAATTGAGAACACTAATTTAAACATAAACATCAACAAAATGTATTTTTAAACGATTAATTCTACGATCTATCATAAAGAACAATATGCTGCGAAAGGCAGTAAGTCAAGTAATCCCCGATTGTTGTTGTTTTCTTTAACTTTAATGCCTTTATTAAATTCGGATAAGCTGCGGGGAGCAAATTAAAATTGCTGTAAAATTTTACTGCGTCCGAAATTTGCATTTTTGGTAATCAAAAATTTTTTGAGCCGTCGCTTATTAAAATAAATCAATCTTGGCAGGCGGACAAAAAGTAAAACTTGAGCCCCTGGAAAATTGTAGAGGGGAAGGGGAGTAGGAGTGGGAGTCGTGTAAGGCGTGGTGGAAAAGCTTTCAAAATGGCGCTCCTTCAGCGGCGAATTTCCCTCGAGAGGGAAATTTCCCTTGGAGCAGGAAAGAGATGGCTTCTGTACGTTGGTTCAATCACTTTGTGGGCGGGATTGGGATTCCGGATGTGGTTGGTCGGATTTCGGGGGATGATGGGCGGCAGGGGTGTGGCATGGTGAGGGCATGGTGTGGACATGGTGTGGCATGGTACAGAGGACTCAAGTAAGGGTCCAAACCACACCGCAGGGGGTGGGCAATTTCTTTAAAATTAAAACAAGCCGATGATTGATGTACTCGAGGCTAATGAAAAGAGGCAGGCAAAGCTGCAAGGATAAGCAAAGCGCTCCTAGTCCCATCGCCATTGTGGGACGAACTTTGTGTTTGATCATATAATCTTGCACACCGAGGCGTAGCATTTATTAATAATTGTAGAGTCGGACACAACCATGCAGGCGATCAGAAATTATGAACTGTATATTTTCTCGCAAAATACATTTATATCAAATTGAAGTCTTCTTCGGCACACGTGTTCATTGGGCAGCAATGAAATAACCTGCAGCTGCTAGCTGCTTGTTCCGAACTACGAGTACATGCAGTATCAAACGCTTTCGTGTCTCTTAATTTGGTCCGTGCGTTCGGGCAAAGGTCACGTAGTTCGAAAAGCCTTTAAACACCCCACCCATCTACCCTTTTGTTCGCCCGCAGTTGCAGGGGATAAGGAAGCAAATTGTATCTGTCAATTAGGCGGCTCCTTGTTGTGGTGAAACTGTCCTTTTCCCGGCACATGTCGAAAATGAAATTAAACGCTGACGCATCTTTTGCTGACCAGTGGACAGTCACCAAAACTTGTGTGTACTACGAGTATACGTACTGGACGGGGGAGTACTGGGTGTAGCGGGCAATGGTCGGTCGTGGGGCAATGGAGAAAAATGCTTGGTCATAAATCAAGAAATCGGCAAAAATAAATTTCAATTCGGGCTACATTTTAATATAGGAAACAGACTGGCCACCGGCCACCGGCCACCGGCAGCCAGGAATGCGAATGCAGGGACACGTACATATTCACACACTTAATCGGTGGCAGTGCAACTATAAAAATATTATCTATAGTTTCCACTCAAATGCACAGCGGCACTTACCGGACGCCGCTCGTCCTTGTCCACCGACCGCCCAACCACCCAACCACCCAACCGCCCAACCACCCATGTGGATAAATCATAATGGTTAATGTGACTTCACAAATGGATAAGCCGGCGGTATAGTACACGGAAAGAAATTACTCTTAACTTAACGTACTTAACTATTGAGTTATGCATGTTGAATGTCACTTTGCACAATCTAATAAAAACGTATGTAGCTCTCGTATAAAAAACTGTAGATATATTTTATTATTGCATTATCCATTAAACTTGCTCGAAATACATATTAACCATATATTTCTGTAGTTGTAAACAAAACGAAAAGCGAAACTTTATGTCACTAAAATCGAATACTAATTCCACCGACTAAAAAAGCCCTTGCTTTTGGCAGCTGATTCTTTATTTTTTTACATTTTTTTTAGTTCTTCAACCTTGTATATATGTATACCTTATATAATTGCATTGGTGTTCACTACATTTGTTAAGTTGTCATGCTTGGGGTGCAGAACTAGCACACTTTTGTTCATAATCATTTACTTATTCTGATCCATTTCAATACATTTCTAAAGCCCTGCTTTTTTTTCTCTGTGCAGGTGGTACACACGTATATGCTCCAACTGAAGGAAAACCAGACACGCTGTGGATGTGAATATGAGTGGTGAGTGAGAGTGGGTGTGGGTGTGGGTGGAGGTGGGTGTGCCTGGGATCCAGATATATATCTAGCCATATACATAGATAGTGAGGGGTGGACATTGCTCATCCAGGTCAGGTCATGTCAATTCAGGCGTCGGGAAATCGTTTTGTGTGCGTGTCATTTCTGGGTCATTTGCCATATGTATATCCGTGGAACTCCCGATCCCACCAACAACAAGTAACCCAATCTGGTCGGATTCCTGCGGGGGCAGCCCATATATTATATATACATATATACAGATATAGATCGACTCGATATACAATACAACACAAAACATGTAATAACCGCCGTTGGGCATGGGCCAATTGTGTTGTCTATGATCAGAGTCCAATAGAAAAGAAACACTTATTTGTAGACGATTTTACGGGAACGATTTTATGGCTGAACTAGAACTAGAACCTGTTGTCACCTTGGTGACTAGTCCACTTGCCCACTTGCCCCACATTGTTAGAAGAGAATTTTAGAAAGACACCCAGACGCTTGCACCCACATATTCGGAAAAGTTGGCTTCCTGTCGCAGATAGTTGGATGCTAATTTGGAGTCCAACTTTGACTTCTTAACATTCCGCTGCTTCTGACACTTCCGATGTGCGCAGGCAAATCCTGTTTACTGCCTGTCAACTTATAAACAATTTTCCATGATAATGACGCCGCCGATCGGAGCAACTTTGCGGCGGAAGCCACGGCTTTTCAAAGACGGAGAAACGCGAAAAAAGGGAACAGGGAGAGAAGGAAAAGAGGAGGAAGGATTATAATAGGGAAATGGAAAATCGAAGAGCGGACAGAGATTAAATACAGTGGGCAACATTTCCGGTCTCGAAGAGATGGTCCAGTTCCATGACGAGGCCGCTTCGATTTGATTTCCTCTCGGCAACAAAGAGCTTTATGATTTTCCGGTCAATACAATTCCAGCCAGCGGCTGCACTGCATCCTTACAAATCAACAAGCATGACACATTGCTGCCCAGCCATTGTTGTCAGTTCAGGGTTCTTTGCTCGAGGAAGTACTAAAAAACACAATGGAACAGGCCAAGGGCTCTGCATGTGACTTCTCGGCTATTCCGACAGCTCGGCTGCAATGACAGTCACCCAGCACACAGGCACACAGTCACACAGTCACAATGGATCCACAAAGAGTCACGAGTGCCCCGTCGCCTCCTCAACTATCTATGTTACCTAATGCCATCCTGCTCTCTGCTCTCTGTTCGGGATCTGAAGTCGTTGGGTCATCGAGGCTGAGGGTCAATAAACGAGGCATAATTGACTGGGTTTTACATAATAAGAATCTTAAAAAAGTAGCAAAGCAAAGTAATGAATTTTTGATTTGATTTGATTGAATATGTTTACATACAAGATACAACTAGATCGTTGTTTTAACAACAAAGTTAGTTAGTTAGTCCCTGTAGAGCTCATTTGTGGCTATGCCTGCTAAATATTTATCCAAATCTGGCCCACGACATTTAGCACCCCCGCCTAACTCATTTATTCGACTAAACATTTGTAAATGACGTGCACGACCTTCCTGCTAAACGATCCCCATAACGATTCCATAAAAATTCAATAAAGATTCAATAAAGAACTCCGCTGTGCGAGAAACCCCTATCCGTCAGCAGGGGAATAGCCAGCCTCATGAATCCTGTCCTGTCCTGTCCTGTCCCACAGGCGGAGTCCCACGTGGTCAGCTAATACGCATCGGGGCGAACGGCGAGCCAATAAATTTGTTTGTGCTCCACCCACTTTGCGCACTCTGCCCACTTTGCCGTGCTGAAGAACCCCTGCGATCTGGCATGTCCTGCTGGCGTGTCCTGACTTCTTGCCCCATGTCCTTGGGCCGCACTTGGCTCACTCTGCACGCATGAGCTCCGTTTCCGTGCACAGAGAAAAATAAATGCTTCTTTTCCCACTTAGCGACCTCGTGTCCTTTGAATCTCAGCCTCCTGCGCTGAGGGCGTGTCAATGTTTGCTTAGCACCCCTCCACTGGCACTGGCACTTGCCAGCCCGCTAACCAGATTTCAATTTGTGCCGAGCGAGGTGTTTATGAGATTTCGAGCTGCCGCTTTTAAATGGCCAAAATCCGTGTGTCCGGGGAGAAATTGTGGAACTGTGGAATTGTGGCTCGACACCCCCGCAGGACTCAAAGGACCCAAAGGACTCACTCGGCGGATTCGTCTGGGATCTGGGATCTGCGTGTGCGTGTGCGTCCAAAGAAGCATTTGTATGCTTAGTTTTATTCCTTCCTTTGTTTGGCTTGTTTACTCTGCCTTTGCCTGTTTAGTTTGCTTTGGTTTGATGTAATGTGACATGATGGTTTCATCAAAAGTGCATTAAAAACAAAGCAAAACCGGCGCGGGGGAAGTCAGCCAACAAAAGAAGGCGGAATCGGACAGTGTGCTCCGTGATGGACGGCATCCTGTAGCGTGAATTTATCTATGTATCTATGTATTTTGGCGATAAGCCGGCTTAGATTTGTCACTGGTTATCGTCTGGCTTTTGTGAGATACTTAACGTTTTAAGGGTCGCCAGACCCCTTGGCATCACACTTGTTTCAATTAGATCGGTTTTTATATCCGTCATAAGTCGGTTTGGATGGCGGCATTACAAGAGATCGAACGTTGATTAAGTTATGTGAATGATTCTGGATTCAGGATTCAGGATCTCACGGAAAACTATGTTTCGCCTTTAATGGAGCTGTGGCAAACGGGTCTGGGTCTGGGTCTGGATCTGGGGTTAAATCAAGGCAGCCAAAGGATTCAGACCATTAAGTTCCGGAAGTGAGTTGATAACCAGACAACAAGTACACAATTCCAGTCGTCCACTGGCACGAGGCAGGTCGCAGGAGTCGCAGGACTCCGGCACTACGGAGCTGTCCTGGCTGGGGATATTTATGCGTTTGTGTGTTGGTGTGTTCGTGTGTTTGTTCATTGCAGTAATTGGCTGGCGGGTCCAACAAACAAGGCTTGTGCATATGCAAACCGCCAAAAGAAGAGACAAGCCAAGTAGAAAAATGAACCAAAGCGATCAACTTTCTGGGCCGCTGAAAATGGCCAAGGAAAAGGGCATATCTGCGGCCAGGCATTTGCTGGAACCAGGGATTGCCGTGGTATAAATGGTTAATAAATGCTTCATAATCTAATTAAGAGAGTCTAATGGTTAGTGTTTCACTGGCTGTAACTAACTTCGATGTTGTTTTCATATGTCCAGCTTGGCCGAGCAATGAATATTTAGAGCACTTCGAGTATTGCACTTAGTATTCATGGCCGACCTGAGTCCTATATACCTCTTTGCAACCTGCTATCCAGCACTGCGGTCCCTGGAGTTGGTGGTGGAGTTTGTGTTTATGTGAGTTACTTTCGGCTTGTGTCCAGGCTGGATGAGTAAATAAATAAAAGAGCCGTCAGTGGAAATTAAGCAACCCTTCCGTTGCGAATAAATCAGCATATTAATCGCGTAGCAGAGTGTAGAGTGCAGACCGCAGTGACTGTGCCGCCACCCCGTTTTCCATTTTCCACTTTCCACATTTCTCCGCCTCTGCCGCAGCCGCTGCCTCTGCCGCTGCCTCCCGGAAACGGAAACGCACACACAGTTAGCCACACATCAAAACTGAATTTAAGTTCCGAGCGCGGGCAATCCAGAAATCGAGATAGCTTCGCCTCTCAAGTGGATTTAAATTGGTTTTGCGTAACCGCATTTGAGATTGGATTTTAAAATATTTAGTTCTTTGATGCTTGTTTGCTCCTTGTTGCTCCTTGTTGCTCTGTTTGGGTCTGTCTGCCACTGAACGGCGACACATTTCCGCTTCCGCTGGCGAGAAGAAACCCTGGTTTCTGGCTGCTGTTCATTTGATTTGACTTTTCACGTTTCATTTAGCAAACGTTAGCAAACGATTTCATTAGTTAAAAAGCGCAGTTTCTTTCTGTCCCTTCTTTGCCGGCCCAAGGGGGTGTCCTGCACATATTGTCCATGCTGGATTCCCTTTCGATTTTCGTCCTTTCAATCGGGCGGGCGGAGTTGAATCTTTTTGTGTGCGCCGTTCCCTTTTCGTGCTGTTCCCTTTTTTATGCCATTCAAGTTTGTTTTTCCGCTTAAAGTATTTTTATTGAATCTTCTTATCGCTTTTTATGGCCACTCACCCAGTGGTCCATCGAGCAACGACACCCCAACCCCCCGATTAATGCTAATCTAAACAAATTCTGTCGTGAAGGGTCCTTGGATCCCTCTTGCTTGCCGGAAATGTTTCGCTGCTGGCCTCTGGTTTCGCATAAAATATTGTCAATCAATTCAATTACAAGTCGACATCATTGTTACTTATTGTTGACGTCAATTGTCCGCCTGTGCCCCCTCCTGGCCCCCTGATTTATTGAGTTCCTCGGGGCTCACTACACTGACCACTCCACGGCCGTCCCTAGTCCCACAACCCGAAACGCCACCCCTCGTTTCCTCAGTTTCTGTGCTCTTACTCTAGCAATAAATACGTGGTCTGTCCGGAGAAACTCCATAACACGTCCGGAGAAGCCTTACTCTCTAGCGTGCATAGCTGTCCACTTTTATACGGACAGGCCTACGGACATGGCTTAAACGACTCGAAGAGAGCTGATCCTGATCACGAACAATATCTCTCATCTCTCATGTAATAGGTTTAAATATCCTTGTTGTTTGCCACTCGGGTCCTTGCGAAGATTTGAACCTAACACTTTTGGATTCCCCCGATTCGCGGGGGAGGGCGTCTACTCGAGTTTCCGATCAAACCCTCAGTTGCGCCCACCACTTTCGGTCGCGGGCAATTAGGCGGCACACACGCCCGCAGGCGGTCAAAGGTTAGAGGGTGGGGTGGGGTGGGGCAGAGGACACGTTTCGAGGCAACCCTTTCAATGACTTCCGTTCGCTCACTTATCTATCGCCGCCAGATTGCCGTCGTCGTTAATTGCCAGCGAAGAGCCTTTCCAGTGTTATTTTCATTTGCATTTCCATTGATTGATTTCCCGCCGATTCCTGCGATCGTGTTTGCTGTGTGTTTGTTTATTTACCAATAATAATGCAATAAAAGGCCAAAAAGGTTGAACTTGCAGAAGGAGTGGGCTCGCCATCCAGGTTCCACACAGGAAAAATGTTTACAAGTTTGATGCGCTGAGTCTCTTTACTTCCCAGGTATCTGATATTCGATCATCTCCGACGACGCCCTGCTGGCCTTAGCCTCGCTAGTAACTATTCAATCCTTTGCGTTTTGAAATCCAAGTACAACGCGCACATCTTTTCTCCCAGTGTCCCCTTTACAGGTGCCTCGCGAGCTGTTCTTTTGTCTGCTAATGGCTGGGATCGTATCGTATGGGCATGGGATAGTACGTACCGTACGTATCGATGTCGTGGGAAGGTGGTTGGTGCAAGCGAACACCGGCGCTCGGCGCATTCATATTTATATCTGTATTCAAATTAGTCGATCGACACCACAGCAGCAACCACCAGGATACAGAGACCCAAACACAAACAGAAACACAAACAGCACATGAAAGGGCCACTCGCCGAGGTCATGAGAGAGTGCAAATTTATATTGGTTTAATGGGGTTTCCCTTTGTTTTGTCCGTGATTTCGCGGCTGAGGGGGAGTGGCGTTTTTGTTAATATGAGATATGCGTTTGCTTATGCGTATGCGTATGCGTGTGCCCTTTATGCAAATCATGGTAATGCAATATAGTATATAAATTGATGTTCGTGGCCTTTTAATGGCGCACGCTTCGCGATTCCACATGCAACTCCCCTCTGTCCAACTCTGTCCTCCTTAATGCTTTCATTAGGGGTAAAATCATTTCTGGCCGCCTTTTCCCTTTCGACTTATTGACATGCTAATTAGGCATGTGAACATCGGTCGATGGGAATCGCTCCAAAAATGAGCTGACTAAGCTATAGAATGGATGGGAATGAATATACACAAGGTGTAGTTTTAAAAGGTAGTTATTATAAAGGCTATAATAGTGCACTCCGTCGATTTGCGTTGTTTAAAGCTATGGAGTCTGCCGTGGAAAACTTTCCCATGATGTGCCGATACTATATTACTTTTTCAATTACCTTCCATCCGCGATTAATTACTTCTCGGCCTAATCTCCCCCGATTAATTACGCATTTCAGATGCCACAGAAACCTGCTCATCCTTGTTATCCCCCCGCGCATGTAACGCCGTGTTTCCCACCCCCGCTTTTCACACCCCATTAGAAAGTCAATCTGTGAATGCATAAAACCTCATTCACACCCATAAAGTAAACTCTCGGTATTACTGGGTCAGCAAATCGTCAGCATATTGGCCGCATCTTCATAAATAAGAAAGTGTGACCGCGGCGCACCCCAAAACTGCGAAGGGGGGTACCCGGTACCCGGTACCCAGTACCCGGTACCTTTCGAAAACACACAGGGAAAACACAATGCGGCACGTGCGGGCGGAAAAACAAGGGGGTGGTGCAAAAGCCACACACACACACACACACAAATGCACAAATACACAAATACAGAAACAATTGACTCTGGACAAGATTACATGACAGGAAATTCAATTTTAAAAGCAGCTGCCACGTGTCGTTTTAGTGCTTGAAATTGTTACAGTTATTGCCTTGAGTTGAGGGTGGGTGTATATTTATCCAAACCCCTCCCCCTCCGCCCCCACCCCATCGGCGAATCTATCCAGTCATCCTCCATCGCTCATCGATGAGTCCGGTGATTGTGTATGAATACCTAATACCTAATGCCCTTTTCTCTGCTCAAAATTGAGCAATAAACGCGCGGCGCGGCGCAGCGCGGCGCTTTTAAATTGCGTTACAAATAAACAAAAGGTGTGGAAAGCGGAAACGGAAACACGCCACCGCCGACGTGTTAACAGGGGTGGCTTTCCATGCTTTCCATGTATTCAGTGCTCAGTGCTCAGTGCTCAGTTTTCAGCTTTCAGCTTTCAGCTCTGCAAGGCCTTGCGGTGGCCAAAAGGGCGAGTGATTGACTTAATTGACTATGAAAATGAGAAATTACATGCTGATAATGACGCTGGTCGCGAAATGAGCAACAACATTATTAAAATCCCCAGACTCCCTCCGCCGCCACCCCGAAAAGGCAGGACTGTAAAATGCGCCATCAACTTGCGCCTTAATTTGATTTGCCTTACCCTCCTCCCCCATCTACTCCCACCCACTGGTTTTCCCGCCCTTGCGCCGATTTACGGCCCCGCATTGGCTAATTAGAGCTGCGCCCCGCAACTTTGTAATCCCCATTTTTCACGGCGGGATCAGAGCATTGTGTTCGCCGGAGAGCTTGGTCATTAAGATTGCATTTGGCCTGTGGGCACGAGTCCTGCCAGGAGGTCGAATCTCATTGGACAGTTGTGGGAAAATGCCTTCCCTCATCCAACTCGCATCCAACTCCTCACGTACTATGGCCCTATTTTCCACTATCCCTTCGACTAGGGAAACACACTCTCTAAAATATGCACCTACATCTAAATAACGTTTGTTTTGAAGTCGGGAAAGTAGTAGAGGTCCATTGGCTTAGCCTGTGAGTCATGATCAGCCAGCCAGGATGAAAGTTAATATTATGATAGATGATGAGTATTTGATAGAAGTTTCAGTTACTTCTCCTACATACACATTTATGTAGCTGCTGAATGGCCACTTATCGATTATTTTATTAATTGCAATCTTATTTATTTGCTCAGTTCCTGGCCTGATTTGGCTTGGTCTGTTTGGGTCTGTTTTGTTCTGTATTTAATTTCGACGTTTATTTTGTGATAAATTTATTGTTTGCCCGGACCGTCAGCGCTGGTCATATATATATGCATTTGTATATACGCCCTATGGCAGAACGCCTGCCTTAATCAATTTTTCATTACAAACTGGAAGCGCGATTCAGTATCTGTAGCAGTACCTGTACCTGGGCCTGTATCCGTATCTGGACTATATCTGTGTCGCCGATGTCCACCCGTCCATAGCTTTATCAATGCCAAATTCAAGGAGTTCCAGTTTAAGGCCCGACCATTCGAAAATCACCTCCGATCAGTGTTGTAAGCAATGCCCCTTCACGCCGCGCACTCTATCTATGCAGTGGCACCGTTCTTGGGGCACAAGTGTCTGGAGGGCCCTCGATCATTTCCTCGCTCATTCCAATTCCGATACCAATTCCGATTCCAATTCTGATTCCGATGCGCAGCCGGCTTTTTCCATTACCCAATTGGCATTAAAAGATATGGGTAAATGAAGAGGTTCCTACAGAGAAACCCATGTAGCTGGACATTCGCTGTGAAGCAGTTCCCCTTTTGCGAAAACATGCGCTCTCGACTATTGGATACCCGCTACTCAGCCAAAGGAAGGGAGGGGGAGTTGTCGTAATGAAAAATACCGAGTAAAGTGCCAGATTAAACGCCACTGAATCCACCAGGAAACCCCGACCCCTCAGCACAACTCAGTGCTCAGTTGTAGCTAACACTGCGGCGATAAGCTGCACATTTGTACTTGACATGACGGTCATGCATGCTTGACCAGGTGGGGCATCGTGGAGGTGGCATCGCGGAGGTGGGGCAAACCGAACCGAATGGAATCGAGTCGAATCGAATCGGATCGGATCGGGCCGATCGGCCAAATAACTGTCCAAGCGGTTGTGAGACATATCGCTGATATCGTCCGAGGAGCGGTACGGCGTCTGGGGATTCCGGGGAGGAGGCAATCAGCTTGGCGCAGCGTGTAAACGTCGCGGGTTGTCCAGCAGTCGAACAGCCCAACAGGCAGTGGAAATCGGGCTTATCGGGGCTCCACTTTCGTGTGGAGGGGATGGGAGTTCGAGGGGGCGAGGGAGAATATTATTAGTTTATTTCACGATTGTGAAAGGCTCCTGCCGTTCAGCCCAGGGCTATATCACTGGCCCACTCTAATCTAGATCATTGAATTGTATTGAAATGTACTCACTGGGGCCATATACTCGTTTCGTTTGGTTTCGTTTCGTTTCGTTTCGTAGTTACTATAGTATAGTACATACATATACATACGGGCGCAATCAACATCCTGTCCGCTCCGATTTGCGCGATACAGGTATGCAAATGATTAGGCTGCGATTAGGGGCTGTACTTGGATCTTTGCCACTCCACACTCCTATGTAACACACACCCCAAACACCCCACCGCCAGATAAGGCAAATCGATGGCTTTATGGCCACCTATAGTGTGGTGGTGTATACTCCATGTGTATGGCCATTTAAATGGGTTATGGGCCCCATTAAAGGGTGCTGCAATTATGTACTTACTGCTGCTAATTCGCTGGCGATTCCCGCCGGACAAATGGGGCATCAGGCAGGGGATCACACAGGGGATCACACAGGGGATCATATAGGAGATCATAAAGGGAAGTAGTAGGCAGGCAGCCACTTGTGAGACATTCAGACTTTCAGATGGATCCGGAAAAACAAGTCGTTAAAGTATAATTAACCGGAGAGTGGAGAGCAACCGTAGGCACCGTGGCACATGGAGGGGCAATATTTATGGTACTTCAGCTAAAGTTGATGTGTTTATGGGCCGTGTAAAACGGTTTCGATTTCGTATACCCCTCCTCGCGATTGCCGGGTCGCCGCCATATAGTGGCTATATGACTGGGCCATAGCCCAGGCCATAGCCATTTGATGATTATTAATACACCGCAAATATTATTTTCGCTGCTGATCGATGGCAGGTGAATGGATGGATGGACGAGCATGTGGGTCTGGGTCCACTTATCCCAAGTGCCAGTAGTCGTAGCCATTGATGAGTAATTTAATTTGCCGTTTATTAGAATAGCACTCGTTGTATTTTATGAGATACTCCAGCGCCTCTACTTGACTTTGAGTTCTTTATGTGCCAACAATGGCTCTGCCAACTCTGCCAACTGTGTCAAGCGGCGCAGAGCGGCGAAGAGTGGGATATCTGTGCCGCAGTCCATATCTTCCCAACTGATTTGCCATCACCTATCGGCTGAAGGGGGGGCTGGGCTGGGGTGGCTAATTGCTTCCAAATCGGAGCCCCCAGACAAGTTGCTCCGCCTGCCGGGCGCAGATCCGATGATTACCCTGTATTTCTGACCGCGTCCGGGTTCGGGTTCGGGTCCGGGCTCCCGTTATCGGCCCCACTGGCTTTATGGCCATTACCCTCATCCGCCACCCGATCCCTCGATTCCCAACCCAACCCAATCCAACCCGATCCGATCCGAGCCATCGAGTGCTGTTGTGGTGCCGTAATCAGGCGAACTGGACGGATTACGGTGCCAATCGCAGAACGGTAGCTAACAACCATAATCAAGACCATATTTATTGTTTGTCCAACATGTTTATACGCCCCGGCGATACGTACTATACGTACTATACGAACTGTAGTACGTACTATAGACCAGCACCCCACGGAATGCGGCAGAGGGTGCCGTTTACGATCCCATAAAGTGCATAGGGCAATAACTCTTATAACATAACAGGTTTCGGGTTTAATGCGCGGATCAATAGATTGGTCTTTAAGCTTTCCTGGGATCTATAAATATATCAATTGAATCGTGCCTTTACCCCAAATAAAAGCGTTTTGTTTAATGTATGTAATTGGTTTTTATTAAATCTCCGACATGAACTTCGCAGTTTACTGTCTGTGTTTTGTTACAATTTATGAACTCGTTACTTGCTATAAATTCAAAGATTTTTACTCTCTATACACGCACACACTCACGAAAAAAATATGTGTTAGGACTAAGTGCCTATATTATAGTATATATGTATTCATAGAAAAAAAAGGCCAATAAGTTTTGTCTACAAAATTTGAACACTTATTACGCTTGAATTGATTATAGTTATATAGTACAGAGTTAGTTGCATATTGCTTATTATTATTTTGCCGTTTGAAATAATCTAAGTTCATAAGTAACTTCATTACTTTATTACTTCGTTTTTATATTATATTTACACATTTTATCTTTGGGCTTGGACTTATGTCTAGAAAAAAAAATAAAAAAAATGGGTCTACTTCTAGATTTTATGCGATTTAAATGCGCTTGACAAGAGACACTAGGTAATGCAAATGGTTTTTTACTCAGAAGGAAATGTAGTTTTCTTTTGTCATGGGCATTGGTCTGGTATCCAGGAGTGGATATACTCGTGTGTATGTCAGTTAGGTATATATATGGTTGTATATATATAAACTATGTACAGAAACGACTCGGGGAAAGATCCGGGAGACTAAACGCTAGTAGGTAGTGGGTAGTGGGAAGTGGGAAGTGGGGATTTGCATATGTTTCAATTACTTGTGTGTATTCCTTTACTCGGCTGCTGGCTCATCGCTCCACGGACTAGTTAACCTATGGAAGTCCGGTGGCCCCCCAGTCCCGTGAGTGCCAGTTCCTAGCAATATTAGGACCACCAGGCGGCCCTCTGGGCGTGGGCGTGGGGATGCCCGTGGACATGGGCGTGGGCGTGGGCATGGGCGTGGGCATGAAGACCGGCGGCGGCTGCGGCGGCATGTTGATAGGCGGCCGCTCCGTTCAGGGCCACCAGGTGGTGGGCGGCGGCATTCTGCATGGCGGTGGCGGTGGCTGAGGGCACGGAAACGCAGTCGGCTCCCAGCTTGGAGGTGTCGCCCAGGCAGGGCTTTCCGTTCCGCACCAGAACCGGAACGGCGACCCGACGGGGCGAGGGCAGGGCGCTGGGGTGATGCGGATGGGTGGCATGGCCGTGCAGCAGGCCGGGATGGCCCTCGTAGCCCTTCTCGTTTTGCGCCCGCTTCGTCTTGTAGCGGTGGTTCTGGAACCAGATCTTCACCTGCGTCGGCGTCAGGCGGATCAGGCTGGCCAGGTGCTCGCGTTCCGGGGCACTCAAGTAGCGTTGCTGTCGAAACCGGCGCTCCAACTCGTATGTTTGCGCCTTGGTGAACAGGACTCGTCGCTTGCGCTTCTTGTTTGGCAGACCGTCGGATCCGTTTGCATCCCCGCCGCCACTCCCGTCGGCGTCGTCCACGTCGTCGATGTCCTCCTCGATGCCGTCCTCGTTCAGGCTGTCGTCGTGGCCACTGCCTGCTCCATTCATCCCCTCGGCCTTCAGGCTGTGGTTGTTGTTGTTCGTCGTGTTGTTATTGTTGTTGTGCAGGCCATGGGCGGTCGTGGCGCCGCCGGCACCCCCATTGCCCGAGGATCCGTGGAGGGTGTGCAGGGCATCGCCCACGGACAGGGCATCGCTGTCCGCCGACCGACTGTAGCTCTTGTAGTCGCCGGACAGGGCGGGCGATGTCTGGCAGTTGGAGCCTATGTAGGTGTACGACACCTCCGAGGTCACTGGCGAGGTGCTATCCGGACTGGCGGGCTGCTGGGTTCCTGCAATCGAGGAGGAAAGGGGTTTTGGTTAGTAAATTGTAAATAGTAAATAGTAAATAGGGCTAAACTCCCTTCCCAATACGACGCTAAGTGAGGAATAAATTGTTTGGGCCAGCCATTAATTTTATTTGGGTTTTTCACAATGAATTGGATTTTCAGAACTCAGAGTTCAGAATGGCAAGACAACGGCAGGGTGAGAGGGCTGGGTGGGAATTTGTCAGCAATTGAAAAACCTCTTTAGCCGTAAATTAATGTAGCGACACACCCCTCCGCATCCTCCACGTCCTCCACGTCCGTCCACGAAGTGATCATGCAGAATTCGGGACAAAGGGAGGGGGAAAGTCAGGATCGCAACTACGGCAATTGGATTAGGCGCGACATGAAGCTGTGGTCGCTCGCCAGCGATCCCAATGTCAAATGCCAGATGTATGCACTCTCTATGGTCTGCAGCGTCGAATCAACCCCTGCCCATCCCCTAGTCGCCCGGGTTTTCCCTGGTTTCCCCGCGTTTCACCCTAACAACGCCAATTAGGCGGAGGAGACAAACAGAGATCGCACACAAATGCATACAAATACATATGCTCGTACACTCGTAGCTACATAGGTGGGTATTCCCTTGTCGTCTACCTGAAACGATCGCCGAATGACTGCTGATCCTGGGCCTGTACTAAAAACCAGCAACCAGGATCCAGTAACCAGCAACCAGTAACCAGGATCGTAATGAAAGAGCGACACAAAGGCCAGACCTCAAACACATCAATGGTAGCCGGGGCTCTTCCGGTTCGCCCCCTTTCCCTTTCCCCTTCCTCCTAAAGAGCTCCGAACTTGCAGCATACAGTGATTTATCACCGGGTGTGGCTATTTCTGATATTCTGGGGCGGGATCTGCGGTTGCAGGGGCATTAAGGTGGGCTTATGCCACTATTCAGGCAACTTCAAATCTGTCATTTCCAAAAAAGTGGCAATGTAACTACGCAAATCAAAAAGAAGCGCCTGGCGAACTTCGGAGAGAGTGTATACATGACACCCCCCTACAAATAACTTCTAACGTGTGTTTCACCGGGGATTCCCCCGTGGGACATTGATAAAACAACAACATATCCAAGGCTCGTAGGTCGGAGGAGCTCCTAATGCTCATCTAGCAGAGTTGTCCTGCCGGTGAAAGCCGTACGCTCACCATGACAACTCAACAAATTAATAACTTAATACAATCAAAAGGACTCCTCCTCGACTCCTTCGCTCCTTCGCTCCTTCGCAGCTGTGGAAACTCCCAAAAAAGAGCAGACAGCAAAAAAGTAAAAAAACGGCAAGTGGGCAGCAGCTATAATTTGTAGCTAAACAATAAGCAATAAGGGAATAAAGGAAACAGCAGTGGGAAGGGATGAGGCGGAAGTGCGTGCCATAAATTTCCAGGATGAGAAATGTTTGGGCCGCAACAACAAGAGCGATCGAGCGGGCAGCGATTGAATGTCCTGGCCGAAGGACTCGCAGGACTCGAAGGACGCGAAGGACACGAAGGACGTCAACTGGCAGAAAAACAACAGGGCTAATCCTCAAGTGTGAAGCGCACACAAACTATTAGTCATGATTAAAGGGGAAGCCCAGCCCCTGCTCCTTGATTCGAAGTTACATACCCATTTCGATCCGCAGTTAACTGCCAACGAAAATAAAAAACAACAGGGCCAGCATTAAACACGGAGCTTGCCACACCCTGGAAGCACGTGAATCCGTCGAATCCACAGGGTATGCAAATACAGCTGCCTCATCGCTCGACTGCCTCAACGTCCTAACGTCCTCCGGAGCAGTGAGTGGGTACTGGGTAGTGGGTAGTGGGTAGTTACGGAACAATATCATTAGTCGGCCAGTTAATCGGGGGTTAAATGCAGTCGAAAATTGGAATTGGAATTGGAATTTCCTCAGAGGGGCTGCCCACGAAGCATTGATGAGTCTATTCTGAAGCCGACATAATGCGCCACTCTCTGGCCTACCCACGATTCAGAACGAATATTGAGTTGTGGTCCAAGAACTAATATACTAATATACTCTATCCTCACCACCTATGTATAACTTGCTACTTGAAAACGAAATCGACTATAGGAAGAACCTTTAACTTGGCTCTTGATATAGTATATGGAATAGGACACAGTATAGGCAGAGATGCCATCTATGAGTGGAAACATTCGCTCACCGTATAGCTCGTTCTCCTTGATCCACGCGCTCCTGCCCGAGTGCTGCAGCATGGTCTGGGCCATGTGGTGGTACGAGGACATCTCGTCGCCGAAGCTCCCCGGGAAGTTCTTTGGCAGGTTGGGCAGGTATTGGCCGGCGGCGACGGCGGCCGCAGCCGCTGCATTGTGGCTGGCCAGCAGGTGGGCGGCGGCTGCGTTGGCGTGGGCGTGGCTCTGGGCCTCGCCGCTCTGGTGGTGCGCCAGTGGGAGTGGGGCCACCGCCTGCTGGTGGTGCTGCTGCGGGAGGAGGAGGTGGGGGTGGTGGTTCTGGTGGTGGTGCTGCTGCTGCTGCTGGTGGTGCGGGTGCTGTTGCTGGGCATGGCTCGGAGGGGCGTGGTGCTCGGTGGTGCTGTGGTGGTCCGCTTCGCCCGCTCCGCCCCCCGTGCCGCTGCCGTTGTGGTGCTCGTCCACCGAACCGCCGGCCGGCGTGGGCGAGAGCGCCGAGGGCGAGGTGTGAGATCCCTGGCCGCGGTGGCCACTGGTGGACTCGGTGGCCGAGTGGTGGCTCAAGTCGCTGCCATGCTGGGCGGCTGCGGCGGCGGCAGCGGCTGCGTTCTTCAGCTCGGAGCCCTCCAAGTTCAGGATGTCCGATATATGGAAGCCAGAGCGTTGCGACGACGGCACCTTTGCATCGAATAAGCTGCAAGCAGATCAAAATGTGCAATTGATTAGTACAATTCTAATTCAATTCTAACTGAACTTTAGTTTCTTAATATCGAGCACTCAACCGCCTACAGTTTTGCAGAGATAAAGTCGGAAAGTATTCAGTCTTTAATCTTCATAGCAACGATGAGTTGTACGAATTCTTCCTGAGATTCTGTGTTCTGTGTAGTTTCTTAATTGTCCCTGCAATTTGTGATTAATGACTGCCCGAGTATAAAGATGGCTCCTCGGAGGACTTGGAACGATCTTTTCCTGTTTCACGCTTATTGCAGCGACATCCTGTCCATCCGTCGATCCGTCGATCGCATGAATGGCCGGAAGGTGTAACAAAGGGAGGTCCCTTGGTCGGGATATGCAAAGGAAACTACCTGTACTACCTGTTTGCGCTCTGACTTTCACAGATTTCTGCACTTGCCGTTGTTCAGAAGGGAAGGAGGTGGAGGTGGCTGGGATGGGATGTGCAGAGGGCAGAGGGCAGAAGATCCTGCAGAAGACGCGCACGTTTCCCCCGGAATTAACTTTGAATAAGTGCACCCAAATCGCAGGATTATTGACACCTAGTCCCGGTCGGAGGCCGAGTTTTGATTCGCCTAATACCATCAACAATTAAACGCAAATCCGCCTCGCAAGGATCGCTGTCCGAGCTACCTGCTACCTGCTCGGGTCAGGGCAGGTCAGCACAGGTCAGTAGGGATCTTCTCTCTGCTCTTTAGGGCGAAACAGGTCGTGCCACATGTTGGCGCAAGTTTGCTCGCTTCCGGTTTTCCCGTTTCCATTTCGAGTTTTCCCGCCCGACTCGCGAATTTCCCACGCTATGGCCAGGCCACGCGGGCATTCCCCGTCCTCCTGTGCGGAAATCCCATTGCCAGACAGTGTGACGCCAGTATATCTCGAAGGCATCTGAGTGCAGAGTCCTGTCTTGAGGCATCTGTGTCTGCCGTACACATGTCGCTGCCGATTGGGGTTTCCCTGGCTCTCACCTACGGGAACGGGAATTTCTAAGCCAGGCTCGAACTGCGAGCCAGAGTTTCCCAATTTCCCGGCCAGTCGCCAGGACCTTGAGTACTTGCCAGATCAAGGAGGCGGGGGAATTATGCCCTGTGTCTTGTACTTGTACTTGTAACTTAAGGAGCTGCCAGGATTAGCCGGCCAAGTCCATCAGCTATGTGGGATCTATATGGGATCTACTATAAGCGCTAATGCATCTAATTCGGAGGCAGGGGCTCGCAGGGTGTGAGTTTGAGTCGGAGCTTAGGCGAAGGCGATTGCAAATGCTGTGGCCAACACCTTTGAAGAAGCCTATTTTGCCAATCATAAGATTAGGATTATTACAGAACTAATGGAACGATATAGATCATTGGGAAAAGCAGTTTTTTGACCAGCTGATCAGCAGTGAAAGGCAAACGTATTGTTGGTCAGGAACTTTCAGCAAGTTTCCATCTGAGGCATGTCCTATTTCTCTGTCTCCTGGTCTTAGTTACAACTTTCGTAACCAGATTTGTGTGTGCCATCAATGAAATAGTCATCGAAACAATGGTCATAGTTAAGTGAACTTCTCGTATCTATCGAACCTCCAAAAATCTCCGAAATAGGTTTCCCGTAATAAATAGATAGATGGGTAATTGTCGGTTTCAGACTTGTGTCCCGACCACTCCAGGGTGTCAATATGTGAAGTATTCCATCGGAATCCTTGTGCTTACCCGGGCAGAGCGTTTCGCAGGGCCGCCGGATAGAAGGCGGCTGGCAGGAGGGCGTGGTTCCACGGCGGCAGCAGGATGGGCGACCAGGGCAGAAAGGGGGCGGCTGCTGCGGCGGCCACCGCCGCCGACGATGGAAGCATGAGGCTGCTCATGCTGTGGAGTCCCGGGAATCCGCTGAAGGCGGCTGCCCCCGTCGGAATGCGGAGCTGCTCGGGCGCCAGACCGGAACTGGAGCTCGTGTTCGTGGGCACCGTGGTGCTGGCGGTGCTGAAGACTGCGGCGAAGCGCTCGTGATCTCTGTCCCGCTCGTGCCGCTCCAGCCGCTCGAGCCGCTCCTGGCGCTCGTGCCGCTCCTGGCGCTCGTGCCGCTCCTTGCGATCCTCCCGCTCCTCCCGATCCTCGCGCTCCCTCTTCCGCTCCAGCGAGGGCGTGGAGGTGCGCAGCGGACGCTTGGGCGTCGCCGGGGAGGACGGACTCACCGTGATCGCGCTTTGGGGCGATGCGGGCAAGCTGCCGGCGCTGCCCAGGCCGCTGCTGTTGTCCCGCTCGCGATCTCGGTCCCGCTTGGAGGGGGTCCGCTCCAAGGACGCCGACGTGGTCATGTCGCTGTGCGATATCGGGGAACCACTGTTTGATTTGCTACGCTGCGACGCGGGTGGCGGCGTGGGCGGACTTTTGCGTTTCTCCGCCACTTTGGAGCTGTTACGGGGATCGGAGCACGCAAAAAAAATAGGCTTGTGTATATTTAGTGGGGAGCACTGCGAAGATTTAGGCGGGTATCCTGCTGGGGCAACTTAAATTGCACACATAGTTCGATTTAGGCAAAAGTTTATCACCGCGAAAGTTCGATAGTTCAAGGGTCGCGAGTCGTGTCTCGATTGCTCGAATTCTTGATTAGTTGATTGGTTGATTTCTTGATTCCTTGATTTCTCAGTTGCACGGGTCCGCGGAGCAGCGCACTCTAAACATTCCAAACTGAAGTGTCATCAACAACTAACGAGGCATCAAGAACTCAACACGAGTCCAAGTCGCTTCAGAACAGCCAATAACCAAAACCCAACAACCAACGGCAGAAAAGTACCAGGTCGTATGCTCGGGGTGTCTTTGGGTATCACTATGTATGTGGTGCATATCTGTGTCTGCATCCCTCTGCCATTGGGTATATAACGCAGATACTCACACACACACACACAGACACACACACGCACACACACAGCCAGACTGGAGAGACTCTCGGCTTTGTTGGGCGCGCTAAGTGGCTTCTTATGTCCTTTTCAACAAGGATACGGCAACAATGTGAGTGGCCCATTCAACCACCGAGAGAACCAGCCACCATTCGTCGCCAGAGCGAGACGGACGATGTGAGCCGAGTCCTTATGCCGCACGTCATCCCGCTCTAACTCTTTCCTGTTGCTTTCTCTGCCGCTCTCAAGAGTGCCACTTGAGTGAGAGTGTGCGTGTGTTGTTTCGTGTTGGTGTGTGTGTTGCAGCCTCTGTGCGCGTGTGTGTGTGTGTGTATGTGAGTGAGTGAGTGAGGATGAGGATGTGGATGCGAGGCCATTGTAGCGCCTCGCAAGCCTCCTCGGACCCGGCGGATTGACGTTCCCAGATTGGGATTCTGGGATTGGGCCGCTCTCTTGCAGCAGCAGTGCTCTGCACTTGATGTTGTCAGCATTCGGCGCGTCATTTGATTGTATTTATCATTATCAGCTCTCCGCAACTCTGCGCTTCTGGACTGCTGGACTTGTGGACTTCCGGAGCGCGGACTTCTTGCCCCGACCTGGGGCGCCTCTGCGATGGGCGCAGGAGTGGGCAGGACATGCGACTGTGAGCGGTACTTAGCACTATAATATCAGATGGTGATATCGGCCATTATCCTATTGAGGAACGTGGGCGATAAGAAAGACTTGCTGGGATTACACTCGCGCCTTTTCCACAGTTGGCTCTTTCACCATCGTCCATCAGCATTCATCGTTTAAAATATCAATCGGGTTGTAATGCCTGGGCACTTCTAGAGCTTAGTACCAACCATGATTAGATTATGGAACCTATTTGCAACTTTTGAGTAGTTTTAACCCAATCCATAATCCCCATTTGAACCAGAACCATTTAGTTCAGTACTGAAAGGGCGACATGCGAAGACCCTATTTCGAGATAGCCCTTCTCATTCGAGGAGCGTTACCATTGCGAGGGCCTGGTTCTCCTCCGCCGTGTTGGTTGGGGGGTTATGGGTTAGGTGTGCTATCATACTTCGACAGTTGGCTAACTGCACGGCAGTAACTCGCTGGGAATCAAATTTCTTGCGTGCAACGGAACTGTTATAGACCACTTGGCCACCGACACGGGGCCTTATGTACAAGGAGTGTCGCTGTTCGTGCGATTTGAATTCGATTTCATAAGCCAACTCGTGATTAGTGCGGATCCTTCAAGCGAAGGATACGCCAATACGCCAATACATGGCGTCGAGCGCCTAGGGAGCTGGCCCAAAGTTAAGTGTGGGAAGTGTGGGAGGTATGGGCATATACATAATCAGCACGAGCAGTAACAGACAGAAGGCAGGACGGCAGGACAACCAGGCAATTGAAAACATGGCAGGAGTCCGTTGGCGCTCGGCCCCATTTACATACGGACTGGAGGGGGTGGTGGGGGCCTATGTACAGCTGCACATGCATACATATATGGATATGGTGTGTACAAAGAGCCAGCTCGGTGGCACCCTGTCCACGAGCATCCGCCCCCGAAAGTGGGCACCCCACTGTCGCTCATGACGCTCGCACCATTATGCGCCTCCATGTCTCCATGTCTCCAAGTCCCCATGGGGCACTGGGGCAATGGAGATGGCGAGTGGAGTGGAGTGGGTGAAGTGGAGGAGAGGAGAGGAGAGGGGTGGAATTTTATCTTGTAATAACCGCTGCCGACGACGACGTCGCCGTCGCCGCCGCCGTCCAAGTGGGCGCGTCATGGCCGCCTGGCCAATCGGAAGAGCGTGCGAGCAGGAGAGATATAGCGGTATATGCACGGTGGGCTGACGCGCATGTTTGGGAAATTCTGGTCGCGCCGAAGGACTTTTTCGGGGAAATTTTCCCACAATGCGCACGCCCATCTTCACGGGCGTTCGTTCGTTGTTGGCCATTGTTATTGGGCTTAATGATGATGTTGCATTTAATATCAAAGTGAAACCTTTGTGTGCGTCGCCGTTGTTGTTATGGCTTAGCTTCCGCAGGAAGTTTTAGTATCTCATGGATTTATCTGTGTGTGTGTGTGTGTGTGTGCGTCTATTTGTGTGTGCGCTGGCATTCGAATTACACACGAATTCAATTCGATTCTCGCAAAAACTCGTTTGTTTTTTATTGCCCTCCGCTGCTCTGCTCCTCTGGTTTATTTGTGTATTTATTTATTTTTGTATGAATGCTTCTGTATATTCCGCACTTCAAACTACTTTGTTTGTGCTTATTTCTAAGTACAAACAACTTCAATTGCCACTCTCGTCCTTGTCGTCCTTCTGCTCGGCCCTTAGGGATTTGGGCATTCCCATTCTAGTTTGTTTTTATTTTAGTTTTCCGAATGCATTTTCAATCGACTTGCGTTGCAATGCCGACAACAAAGGGGCTCTTTGTGGCAGACATACACAACTAGTTCTAGACTAGTTCTATATTTCTTTAACTTAAAAGAGTCACGACTGACATGATTGCCAATGCTACATCTCTAATTTTGTTTAGATCCATTTATCGTCAAAGGGTTTGGATCAGTCTGTATATTCCCTAGGCGCTGTTGTCATAGCTTTTAAATTAGTTAAGTGCAATTGCAAACTAAAAGGCTCGTACATAAAAATCACTGTTACGGTCTTTGTGGTGCCAACTAGGATCCTGCACAGGACCAGCTGTCCTTCGGCAGTGTGATTTGAAGTGTGACAGCGTGCTGGCCCAATCGCATCCGCATCTGACAGATACAGATACAATGAACCAAAGCACTCGCATTCGAATGCAATAAAGTATGTTGGGTGTCACAAATCGACGTTGTTAATCGCAGGCAAACCGCGCCAAAGACCCGACGTACTTTGGGCCCTGCATCTGAGTAGATCTGAGTAGCGAGCGGGAACTGCGAGCACAACAACCCCAATTAAACGCCTCGCCAGGCGTGAAAATCGAGGTATTTGGCAAAAGGTGTTTGCTTAACGCGGATACAATTAGGCGGCCATGTTGCAGCAGCCTCGAGCAGCGTGCCACACACTCACACACGCACATGCGAGCACTCGGAGCCATTCACATGCATACGCACACTCACACTACCACTGACACTTATTCACACTTATTCATTCAGTAATTCATTTAATGCTCGTTTGGCTGCAGCCAAAGGCAAGGGGAGGCCCGCTCCCCCCTCCTCCTTCGCTCATCCCATTGTCATCCATTTTAATTTACCAGCTACCTTCCGGATCTGCCCATACTCTACTCTCCCTTTTGACCTGACCCTCTACTCCATACTCCATACTCGATACCCTGTACTCTATACCATGTACTCTACAGCCCTAGCCCCCCTCCCGCCTTCTCGCCCCTGGTTCTGGCCGACTCCTGTTGTCAATTGACGTCCATGACAATTTCGGGTCTCCAATTCGTTGCGCGGAAGTGATTTACAAAACCCAAAAAAAATGGAAACGAGTTTTGCCAAAGGGATTGTGTATTGTTCTCTCGCCGGAAATGCATCATTCACCTATGTGTGTGCACACGAAAAAAAGGTCTGAGAAATAAGTATATGTACTTAACCATAAGTCTTTCAGTGTTTGAAAAATACGTGTTTTTTATTTTGCCTCATTTTTATTGTACCCCGGAATGCCAGAATGATTCGGAAACGCCGCCTACCCGAGATGCAGCCTTGGTTTTAATAGGTATTTCATCGTGTTTCAGTCACGAAAGTTACGGAAAGTGTGATACAGTTTTGCGAATATATCATTTATTTCGGGAATATGTCTTTTAGCAGTGTATCTCCCCATCCAAGTGCGCCCTGATTGATCCGCAGAGGTTTGTCCTCTGGTCAGTTGTGCTGGCGTGATCCTGTAGCCCGCTGCCGCTCCTTCCGCTCTTTTGATCCATTGATTCCTGCTAATTTGTTTGCTCAGATGGGCAATGTGTATGTTATGTAAGGGGATGGGTCCGAACAAGAAGGCGTTGCCGTTGCCGTTGTCCATGCAGCATAGAAGTCAAAAAGGACCTTCAAGATGCGAATGTACAGATGTATGAACTGCATGTACTCGTATCTCAAATACAGCAAATACAGCAAATACAGCTGGTTATCTGTTTGGTTTTCTTTGGGCTGATCGGTCGGCTTGTCGTTTAGATATTGCCTCCGCCCTTGGGGTGGCTTGCGATCCCAAGCGACCCGGAGTGGAAGATTTCCATGCTCGAGTCAATCCGAAGTCAATTTTGGCCAATCCATCAGGGGCTTAAGTCAGCTTAGGGATAAACAAACTCATTCAGCTGTTCTTCCCGATCAGATTTCCACTTTTAAAGCCTGACAATTAAAAGCCATTTTATTGCTTGCGACAAAAATTGATTCCGCATGCTGCAAATTAAGTGTTTTCTACAACTTTCTGTCGCGGTTAATGAAAAGTTGTAATGTTGCAATGGAAGGCGTCCATCGCGAACCTGCAGAGAGGTTGGATCATTCACCGGATCATTGGCTAATCGAGGAGGATGAAGGGCAAGGATGCGTCCCGCCATTGCATCTGCGTTCGCATCTGTACTGTATATGCACATATGTATGTATCTCTGTGCAGCTGTGGGATCTCGGTGAGTAGCGCCCCGGAACTTGACAAATAGGTTTTCCGCCTGCCTGTCCTGGTCTTTCCAAGTCGTTTTTTGAGCTGCACTTCCCACTGTGTCAGTGTGTCAGTTTGTCTGAGTTTTGGGAGTTTGCGAGTCTAGCAGTTTAGCAGTTTAGGTGTTTAGAAGTTGGCTGGTCAGTTGGCAGTCAGTCAACTGAGCTCGGTGCGGCCAACTTCCTTTGCGCACTTCCTACTTCCTTCACAGCTGGGGTCCCCAGGTTGGCCAGGAGAAGCAAATGCTCGGTCGATTCATTCGCAATTCAATCCAAATGCCAAGGCGATGCCCGCCAGCATAAATGGTATATTTTGTATGAATGGCCCAGCGTGCGAAATGACCAGTGCACCCCAGTTCACCGCTTTGTTCGGCTTTGTGTTGGCTCATTCCCTAATTTCATTTTTTCGAACATCACCTTGGCCATTGTGGTGGTCGATGCAGGATCGCAGGATAGCAGGATCGCACCCATTACTGCATTTGAGTCTCTCTTCAGTTCCGATCTGCAAATGAGCCCTGAGTCCATGCTGTCCTGTCGATTCAATGAAATGATTGCCTTGCCGTGTGCGTACCGCTTTAAATTGGCTGAATATGTTTTCCGAATTCCCGCCCTCTGCACTTGTCGCTGGCACTTCAGGCCATCACATGCTTCGTTAAAGGCCTATCAAACGGAGACTTGAATTGGAAATGCCTGTCGCGGGTGCAAATTTCATTGTGTTATTTTCGCATCCGCCTAGCCCACCATGCACTATGCACTATGCACCATGCTCCTTGCACTTTGCACTATGCATGCGATGCCGTTGACAAAGCCAGCTGACAAACTGGCATTAAATGTCACAAAGTCACGCGTCCCCGGCAGACTAAGCTTGCAACTTGCAACTAGCAACGTGCAACAGCAACTTACGGCAACGGCAACGGCAACTGCAAGTAAATTGTATGAAATGTATCAATTTCTAGCCGTTGTTTTCGCCTACATGCATACACTGCCTTTCCCTGGCACTCCCTGCACCCCGTGCTCCTCTTTCATTAGTTTCCCAACTCCCAACTCCCACTCTCCCACTTAATGCATGGCCACCCATCCCATTTTCCCGGCAAGTGGCCCTTTTTTTTGACAGCGCCGTTTAAGCGAAAAAAGCTGATTTTCCTCTTACTTGGCGGGTAACAGTTTCCCGATCGAGGACATGGACACAGAGAAGTGTGGGAGCATTGGAAAAAACAAATTACTGCGCTAAGTTCTCTTATTTAGCTACTTCTTAGCTATTTGTACACTTTTGATTATTAGCTGATTTAATTGCGCAACAATACGGCGTTTATTTTCAGCTCTTCTTGGTGATCAGATGAAAGGGAATAGAAAATCGGAAGGAATGTATCCACAAGTTTGCCATAAAGTGAAGTCGAATAAAAACTCACAGGTAATTTGATATATTTTACATAAATATGAATAGCGATTTCCGAATGGATTGTATCATTATTTCAATGCGGCGAAGACAGGTGATTCGCAGGTCGGATATGTCCCCGCGATGGCTCAGAATTTTTTCTTGTGGGTTTGGGCTTTGTTTACTTCCTGGCTCGGCTCATCGGTCGTCACCATCGTCGCGGACATGTGCACACATTCCCAGGCATTTGAAGCTGACAACCTTTTATTGCCCTGCTCTCCTCGTAGTTTTTTACGCCGCTGTTTTTTATAATATTTTTTGGTTTTTTTCTTCTTTGGTTCCTTGGTACTTCAACGTCAAACTTGAATGACTTGCTTCTGGGGACTCTGCGTTGAAATGAAATTATTTTTTCGAACTTCATATTTCAGGGAGACGAGCGTAGAGTAGCGTAGAGTAGAGTAGCGCGTCCGCTTTCAGTTGTCCTCCAAGTTGCGCCCTTCCCGAAAAGGGGAAGCGCAAGGAAAACCCAACCTGCCGTTCCAAGCTGCGCCTGCTGTCGCAGGGGAATTCCGAGATTGAGAGCGGCACTAAGCGCTGGTTATTGGGTATTGGGTATTCGGTATTGGGTGTAAGGTATTGGGTATTCGGTATATGCACAGTGACGATCCTGCGGTTCATCAATGAACGCGGGTAGCGACCAGCGATCCTGCTCACACACATGACATAAAGCACAGCACAAATAAATGGAATTGGTTTTATTTGGCAAACAGCATTATCCCGGATTATCCGAGGGTTCGATGCAACGATTATGGACAAACCCAATTAAACCCAAATTTTGCCTGTCGCCTCGTTTTCCCCTGTTTTCCCCTGTTTTCCTCCTGTTTGTGTGATTTTCCAGGTGATTTCACTAAACATGTGTTTTGGTTTTTCAAAAACCCCGCCGTCGGGAAAGGTGACAAAGTGAATATAATGCGCATTGTTGCGCTCGGCTCGGCTTGGTTTGGCTTGGCTGGTCTGGTCTGGTCTGGTATGGAATGCACTGGGCTGGGTGTTACCATAAACGATGCGTATTCCAGCACCTTTCTGCCTGGGCTTACCAACCGAGCAGTCGCTCCTGTCGATCCCGTCGCTCCGCCGGTGGACCATTCACAACGCTGCAACATTGGCTTACGATTGTGCGAAAATCAGGGATTGAGCCGAACAGGGACACGGACCTCGTTTCGATCCGGCTCGGTAGCCAATTCAAATTCATTATGTTACATTAAATGTTAATGCGACGTGCCCTGATCCTGCTCCTGTCCCATTCTGCTTTCCATTCTGTCTGCCAGCCGGTGTTTTTCTTGGCCCGGCTTGTGTTTTCTTAGCTCATTTGAAATTAAATTGTTTTTAATTGCCTCATCGATTTCTGGGAAATATTGTGACACCTCCATGCAGGTGCGCAAACGAGTATGTGCGGCAATCCCCTGCACGATCAATGGAAAAGGCCAAGACCAAGACGAAGACCAAGTCCATTCAGAATGTAATAGGTAATAGGTTTCCCTTCGGGGATCCGCAGTTTAAATTTACCAATTGATTACATGCGTTTTGCAGCACAACTTAATCCCTTCCTTCAAGACATCTTTGCTCCATCACCACAGATTTGGTGTTAGTCGTACTTTACCCGAAATATAACCACATTTTCTCAGTGCCCCACACTTGCAATCTCATGTGACCGCCATTCGGACCATTCAGGTGCGAGAATTGTGAATGAGAGATTGCGAACTGTGAACGACAGATTTCTTGACTGGATGACAACGAAAAATGCTTTATGTTCGATTGCCTGATAACGGGGTAATGAATGAATAAATGCTGTTTGACTGATGGCCCCAGAGTGGACAATCAAACGCTTGTCAAGCGTTTACTCCTACCAAGGAGTAGCTTGCGTAGTTGGGCCTTTAACCGAAATGCTTCAGATCGATAAAGAAAAGATAAAGAATAAACCAATTGCCAGAAGATTTAATGGGACTCGCTACAGAAGCCATATTCATTTGCCATTTCCCCTCCAACTCGCTATTTAAGAAGTTAGCAACTGTGCCCATTTGCCGACGGCCCATTATCGATGCCTGATTTCGGTTTCAGAACGTCAGAGGTTCAGAACTTTATAAATTTAGAAAGGCAGAAATTGAGAAATGCAGTAATGAGAATTTCAGAATCCGGGCCGTGACTTTCGGCCGGACTCGTACTTACTCGTAGACATGCTTGTTGTACTCGTAATCCGTCTGCATGCAATAATCCTGTTGAAACACGTTGTTCGTGTAGTAGCTGCAATCCTCGAAGTAACCGCAATTCGGATTATAATTGCTCATAATTAAGGCTCTCGCGTGCGGAAAATCGGAACCGTCGGGAAAATCGCAAGGAGCAGCAAGCGAAACAGTAACAGTAACAGTAACAGTAAAAGAAAATTGAACAGCAAAAAAAAGCGCATACAAATTGAACGGCGGGGGATGGTGGGTGGTTGTTGGTGGTTAGTTGAACTGTTGAATTGCCGGTGGTTCACATTAAATTAATTATTTTATTTAATACACTATTTGTCGACGAATTATATGTCGTGATGGGTTTTTAATGCGCGATCACTTTTTAATTGATGTGTGGTGTGCGGTGTGTGTAATTAGGCGACGAAGGCGTGATATATTTGATTATTATAAGTCAGGCGCACTTGATCGAGAGGTACATTTTCCGATATATGGCGGAAGATATAGCGGCAGATATTCTATATCGGATCGACACTTCTTCGACCGGCAGTTGTGACAGGCGTAGCGCGCGCTTTTTGACTGCCGCTGGCCAAATTCAATAAGCCATAAAAACGTCGTCGGTTGAAAAACAACAATCTGTCCGTTAAAAGAGAGCGTCCGTTTGCGGCCCTATCTCGCTTGCTCCTTCGCTGGCTGTCTCTCTCTCTCTCGTTCTACAAGCGCCGCTATCACTGCGATCCAGTGCTTTCAGCGACACGGCGTCCGAAAGTGCCAACTGGCGCTGGCGAACTGGCAATGGAATAACCCCGGGGAGCCTGGACCCACCGCCAGAAGATTTCGAGGCCCGATGATCCGTTGATCGGCGGACAAGCGAACAAGCGGACAAGCGAGCAAGCGGACAAGCGGACAAGCGGAGCGTAGAATTGCAGAACCGGATCTCGAGAACCGATTCCGTAGAACTTTAGTGGCGCAACGGGGGACTCTTTGAGCGGCACAACACAACAATCACTTATTAAAGTCAAATAGGTATTAAGCAAAGCACACGCAGTGAACAGGAGAGCGTCGAAGGCAGCCGAGTTGAACAAATATCAATAGTGTACAGTGTACACAGAGTATCGATAAAGCTATCCCTGTAGGTGTGAGCTGCAGTTATCGCTGCCCCCGAACTCACACATAAGTACATATATTTGTATACTTGTATGTTATGTGTGTACTGTATCTACACACATGCACTTAACTGGGCCGCTGTGATATATTCCATACTCCATATTCCAGCCGGGAGTCGGGAGTCGGGAGCCGGGAGATACTCACAACGCCCCAAATCTGACTTTTCGCTCATACTCGTATTTGCTCTTGTACCTCTCAGTTTTTCTGGGTCTTCTTCTGGGCGATTCGCGGGTTCAGCTGCAGTGCACCGTGGTGCCAGGTGGTCGGAATGGACTCACCGATTCTCCAGATCCCGCAGATCTCGCAGCAATATAGTGCAAAATGATACTTACATACGTGATTGTCATGCTTATGAGCTCATTTCATAGGCAACTGTAACTGACTTCCTAGTACTCATACCCATCCCATTTGAATTTGCAACTTAAAGCGTAAGCTTCTCCCAGGGATCCCGATCCCACCCAATCCCCCTGGCCACCTGTCCACTGGACCGATCCACCTGGACTGTCCGCTGGAGTCGGCACTTCTCCAAGTTCGTGTTGAATACATGCTGCTCTGCTCTGCTCTGAAGTGGACACTTTGGCAGAAGACGCCAGTCCATTAGGGAATACATTTGTCGAGTGGCTGCCGATAAATATCATAATGGGCGGGCGCTCATGAGGCCGCCACTTCGGTGTTGATGTTCAGCTTACCCGGTTTAGCTCCCGATTCGAGTTCAAGCCGAACCATAAATTAATAAAATAAAAGTAAGACCCGACCCCCGAGCTGTACAAGTATTATGCCTGAATCATGGGTGAATTGTGGCGCGTACGTTTATTGACAAACAATATCGCTGCTCGATCGGGAGTTGTGGGGCTCCATAAAACTCCTGTTTGCTGCGTTGCGTTTACTGTCCTCTGTTTTCTGTTCTGTGCTGTTCTGTTTTATTTTCGTTTTGTTTTTGTTTGCAATCGTGTCGAGGCGATATCGCTGGTGATATGTTGCTGATATGTCGGTGATAATGCCGCAGACACCGGGGAAGGCAGCACGCACGACCCACAACATTTCTATGAGCTGTGAAATGAGTATGAGTATGAACGGCTGAAGAGCTGAAAAGCCACACGTTACAGATTGATATGCTGGCTTGGCTAATCAGCCCAATTTAAATGCGGACTGCCTGTTCTAATGTTGTAGCAACATGCTTGGCTTGGCTTCGCCTCCTCTTCTCTTCTCTCCTCTCCTCTCCGCTCGATTCTTATCTAGCGCGAGAACGGGCTACCGTTTGCACCATCGTATCGACGTAGCACCGTACCATCGTATCGACGTATCACCGTATCAGGGGGCCAGCTCCAGCGCACTACTTTACTCCATACGCACTACAACACCGCCCAGGTGGGGTGGCCTGCCCTCTCTAGCCACTCTGTTTGTCCCACTCGCACGCGCACTCGCACCCACTCGGTGGTTGGACCGCGAGCTATTTGTTTATGCCCTTATCGCTCGGCTCGCAGCCCCATCGACCGCCCCTTATTTGTGAGCGATCTCAGGAGCTGTGCCAGCCATCTGTATCTGTATCTGTATCTGTGCCCAATACTCACATCTATTCGCTCTGGGGGGCCGAACACCTTTGGGGACACCTTTTGAGCTGGTGGAGATCTCGATATGAGCCCTTTGGGGATCACTTCTTGATCCCTTCCAGCATTCAATGAACGATTGTCGAAAGATTAGGCGTGTGGGGAAGGCCGTGTTGAATTGATTGGAGCACTCTATAGTCTTCAAGATTCTATAGGCCCGATGCCAGGCAGCGCAAGTGCACAGCAGGAACATAGAGTAGCTTTTGCTTTTGCTTTTGCAAGTGGAGACAAAGCAACACCCCCCTCCCTCAGCACCCTTAGCGAAACGCACACGCTCTCGAGTTCCCAATACGCTCAAGTGCATTTCAAAGTTGTCTGACCCTCTAACTGCACTCTAACTGCGGCCCAAAGTGGAACATTGTTCCGATATGGAAACTGCACGGCCGGCAAGTGTGTTGTTTGTCATTTGTCATGTAGCGGACAAAGCGGACAACGGACAGCGGACAACGGACAGCGGACAGTGGCACTTGAGTGCGGGGCACTCTTGGCACTGCAGAATGCACTTTGGAAAGTTTCCCAACGCAGGCAGGGAAAGAGCAACAGCAACAGCAAAAGCAAAAGCAAAGCTTCGAGCACTCCAGCCATTCCGAACGGATCGCTATCTGCACGCCGTGTGCGCTGCTCCATCCGTGCTCCACATTCAGGCAGTGGAGTTCCACGTCGATCAAGAACCCTCCCAACTAGAACTAGAAGCGCCCGTGGGGCAGAAAAACAGAAAGCCACAGCGAATCGAGTCACTGAAACTGAATAAGCTCTCCCGCCCGCATACCCATATATCAAAATGTACGTCAATTTTCATGCTTGGACACTTGATAGACTGAAGTGCTTTACATTGATTTCACATATACCTTTTCAAGTGATTTATTGTAAAGGCTTGTTGGCGCACTCGAAGTCGGAACTCATAATGAGCGCGCACACATGTATGCCCGGTGTAATTCAGCCCGGCACTCCTAGAATATTTCCGTTGAATGCCGCTGTTGAATGCCTCTTTTCCTGCTCTGGTTGGCGATCCAGACGCCGTGTTTCCCGGCATTCGACTGGCTGTTCGCGAGTATAGTATGTTGGTGCTTGTTGCTTGGAAATACTTATCTTCAGGGGCATCCACACTTTCACCCACTCATGTTAATGAAAACGGTGCATTCTTCGGAGAAGCATGTCGTTAAATACTTACTGCTTTTGTCTTAACTTAACTCATGCTTCAAAACCGACGCAGAAAGCTCATTTCCGTTTGATATTCTCCCATCTGACCCCGTGCTGTCGATGCTAATCCGAAATGGGAGCAGGAATTGAGTGGGAATTGATAAGGCTTGATGGTTATCGGGTAAATATATGGCCGATCGCGGGAAATAAATAATGGATAATCTCGAGGTTATCTGCATTTGCAGTGGCAAGCATAATGAACTGAACCGGGTTCAGGCGATTGATGTTGTGTGTTTGTTTTTCCTGTTATTTTATTTTATTTATGCAAAATATTTCGAAAAAGAACACAAAAATTCAAAATCAAATAATATGATTATACATTGAGAATTGTTTTGGTTTTTGGTTGGTTTCTTTTCTTTTCTTTGTTGTTCTGTATTTCCACCGCATTCTTATGTTTTATTTTTGGTTTTCCCTCATTGGATCTCTGTGTGAAACATTATACAATTTTCCTGGCTTTTCCTGGCTTTCCCTGGCTTTTCCTGGGTCTCTTGCGCCCCCGGCTGCTTTAGTAATGTAATAATGCCCAACTTATCCAACCGGATAGATCGACAGAAATCGAAGATCGTCGATCGCCGATCGCCGACCGCCGATCGAAGATCAAATTTCGGGGCTCAATCGCCAGGACAGAATGCTGAAATATTTCCACATTAATAATAGTATATGTAGCGTACAATTATTGTTGCAATTACAATTGTCTTCGAGTACATTTAAAATTTAAATTTTTATATACTTTGCTCCAACTTAGTTTTCTGCTCGTCCAAAAATCATAGTTCGACTAAAAGAATTACACAAATTGTTGCTCTTATTTGCAGTTTTCTTCTCATTACAATTTACTTGTTTTCTCTTTTTTGCTTTTTGTTTTATTATTATATTATTTATTTTCACTTGGTTTTCAATGATGAGACTACGACAAAAACACATGCGATTTCATTATAATTTTGTTGTTCTTGCTTTCTCGTATTTTGTTTTGTTTTGTTTTCTTTGTTTGTTTGTTTTGCATTTAAGTTTTGTGTAAATCTTCTTTACTTTATGATATTCTATACGCTTCCATTTATTTTATTCTTTTATTTAATTTTATTTATGCAGGACGGGGTTTATTTCTTACACATTTGCATCTTTTTTGTTTTTTTGTTCCTTTCTTCGCTTATACTTTTCGCTTTTTTTGTTTTTTGGTTTTGCTTTTTGCTTCACTAAGTGTAAATATCAATTGTTTTTTCTTTTTTTGTTGTTTTTTTTTATATATGTATACTTTTTTCATTTTTTTCTTGTTGTTCTTGTTGCATTAATGAATAAATTAAAAAATATTCAAGCTTTGACTAGTAAGATTTCTTCTTATTTGCTTTTTGTGTAGTTGATTTGCCATTTTGTTTTTCCTCTTGAAATATATATATATGTTCGTAATACATTATATAACGTGTCTGTTTATGTTTCTGTTTGTGTCTGTTTCTGTGTCGTGGAGCGCCGTGGATTCGCCTTGATTGCCTTGATTTGCCATGCTTTTGTGCCAAGTGTTCTAAACATTCCCCAGATTCATGCCACTCAAATGGCCATTGCAATGCAGGTCACTTCAAATCAGAACTTAAGCTGAAGCTGAAGCTCAAACTGAAAATGGGGCCATGGATAGTGTTTACATTTAAACTGATCGCAAGATATCAGATATTGGATATTGAACTCAGGCACCAACACCGAATAATGTCTGAAACTGATGTGAAAGTGAATAAACGAAACTCGTAAATGCCACAAATGTCTACTTAAATCTGAGCTTTCTTCCTGATAATTCCGGTGAAATCGCCGCAGTTTTGATTTAGTAACATCCCAGCTTTAATCTGAGTTCCTATTTCGGCTGAGCTCCTGTTTCCCCCGAAACTTCCGCACTTCCTGTCAGCCGAAGTGAGTGAGACACCAAGTGAATCGCACCAAGAAAATGGCACCCCAGCATCAGTGGATCAGTGCATCAGTCGCAATGGAAATTGAACGCAGATCGCAAAGGGAATGCGACTGAGAAGGGCAGCCACTTGTCGGCTTTCGGCGGGGAAAGCATTTCGATTATTTGGCTTGATTGAGTAACAGTATCTCGCTGCTCGAACAAAACAGGCCAAATATTTGCCAAGCAATCGAGCCGTGAAATGAACTAGCCGCTTCGAATTGGTTTATCTCTGCGCCTCTGCGCCTCTACAACTCGGGGCCTCGGGTCTTCGGAGCCTCCACTCTCCACTAGCCACTCTAGGTGGTGCCGGTGTTGGTGCCGGTGCCGTCTCCCTGGATTTCGCGATTCCGCCTCCGGTTCGCCGAGTCCGCTTATCTCTTCTTGCTGCGCCAGTTTTTTGCTTTAGAGGCAATTGCAATTATGCAACTCTTGCGAAGCGTTCGATATGAAATGCAACAACTCAACTCA
This sequence comes from Drosophila teissieri, assembly GCF_016746235.2. Taxonomy (NCBI): domain Eukaryota; kingdom Metazoa; phylum Arthropoda; class Insecta; order Diptera; family Drosophilidae; genus Drosophila; species Drosophila teissieri. Next base: position 422,379 of record NC_053034.1, on the reverse strand, counting down.
ACTCAATTTAACTCAATTGAACTCAACTTGGCTCAAGGGCTCCGTTCAGTGTGTGTGTGTGTGTGTGTGTGCTGTGTGTGTGTGGGTGTGACTGCTGTCTTGTTTTGTGCTGTCTTTTCGGTGAAAATGTACGTAAAAAAGAGAGAAATCCTTTTTGTTCTTGTTTCTGTTCGACCATCGACTTACACACAAAATATGCAGAAAAAGTTCTAAAATTTGTTCGCTTTTCGTTTTAATATTTGGTTTTTGCCTTTCTTTTTCTTTTTGTTTTGTTTCTTTGTTTCTGTCTGCAATTAGCTTAGCGTTTTGCATTGTTTCTGTTTCTGTTTCTGTTACATAGCTGATTCGTATATTATATTCAAAGCCCGCCAAGCGTCGTCGTTCTTCCCTAGCTGGCTGACCTTCGACCTGCGACCTTTGACCTTTTACCTTTGGTTTGTGTGGCTCGTGTATAGATACATAAATACATTTATGGACATTTCTTCTGGCTTTGCTGTAAATATTTTGTATATATTTTGCGTGTATGTGTGTGAGTGTGTGTGTGTGGGTGTGTGTGTGTCTAACTTGTGTGGGCGTGATTTGTGTGCTTCCTTCTCTGGTGAGTGAGTGTGTGTGTGGCTTACAGAGAGAGAAAGTTCGACAAATGCACGATCGTATAGGGATTAGTACGCGTAGGTAGCTCTTGGGTTCACAAGTGTCTCGGTGTGTGAGATTCTGTATCTGTGTGTGTGTGTGGGTGTGGGTGTTCTTGCCTCCTGCTTTTCCCTTCTAGCTCCTGCTGCCGCTCTAATTAATGGCGTAGGTTTTTGGTAAGAACTGCGATCGGCTTGCAAGCAACGCTCAAAAGTATGCTACGAAGCAGGCATGAATGCGATGTGTCTTGGTATGTGTGTGCCTGTGTCTGTGTCTGTTGGTGAGTCGGTGTTGGAATGTGAGTGGGTGTGTGTGTGTGTGTGTGTTGACAATTTATTTACTAGGAATATCTTTTGTTTTGCTCTTCTTCCGCTCCTCTCCTCTCCTTCCTCCCCTCCCCTCTCCTGCTCCCCTCTGATCCTTACTTGGGAGGTGTCTGTGATTGTGTGTGTGTGTGCCTTCTGTGTGTGTATGGGCGTGGTGATGGGACAGAGACAGAGACAGGGGAAGAGAAAGAGAGAGAGGGAGAGAGAGCTGGAAAGGATGTTTACGGCGTTTTGTTAAACATTCAAATACTTAAATTTAATTGCTTGCTTTATATTGTTGCCTTTCTGCTTGCTTGCTTGCTTGCTTTAATTTAATATATAGATATATTACCATTTATTGAATTTATCTTTCTTCTTCTACCCTTCCATTCTTGCTTATTGAAACTGCGCTCCTTTTGACGAAAAAAAAAAATCATTTCTCCTCTCCCATCTGCTTTAATATTACGCTTAAGTTTTCCATTTTGAAATCGCGGTGGCTGCAGTTGCTGTTTCTGTTGCTTTTGCTTTTGCATTTGCATTTGCTGTTGTTGCTGTTGTTGTTGTTGATGTGTGCCACTCGCTCGCTCCGCCATCTCGCTTACTCTTTCACTTCGAAATACTTGTAGGTCGGATTCTCGTACCCATTGATCTGCATGTTGGGCACGATCTTCTCCTCGCGCACGATGGGATGGTGTGTTGTGACGTTCTGGTGGGGATTAGAGGTAGATCAGTGAGTGGTGTGAGTTATGTGAGCGAACAACAGGTGGCCAGTGGCCACATCCGCACTGCAGTAAAGTTGTCATACACGAGTTGTAAGCCTCCTGTATGACAACCTGGCGGTCTCCCAGCTGACAACCCACCTGACAACCCACCTGGTCGACCTCGATGAAGCCCTGGGCGTGCGGCGAGCGCGATGTTCGCCACTTGGCCACGGCCACGCCCACGAAAACGGCCGCCATCAGGGCGATGCCGGCGAAGGAGAGCGTGAAGTAGACGTTGCGGCCCTCCTTGGCCGCGTGCGCATGTTGCGCGAACTCGCGGCGCAGCGAGAAGCTCTGCAACGAGAGGGGAGAGAGAGAGAGGGGATAGGCTTTAGGCAAATGCGGCACGAGTTGGCGCCGCAGCTCAAATACCGATTCGCGGTGGCCCAGGTCGTGGGTCATGAAGTGCTGCACCTGCGGCTCGGCCTCCTGGTGGGCAACGGCGGCGGCCACGTCCTCCACCGCCCGCTGGACGGCATCGTCGTCGACCGTGGGCAGCACGGTCTGCACCTTGGTGCTGCTGCAAGACAGAATCGATGCGTTACTCCTGGAATGGGGTGTGCACTAGCTCAGGGGGACCCACCTCACTGTTGCCTCGCCGTACTCAGTGTCCGACAGCTCCTTCTCGCTCTTGGTGGTCTCCAGGTTGGGATTGGCCGCTGTGACCAGAGCTCCGTCGCCGCCTACCAGCTCCTTGCCGGCGAGGCTCTTTTCCTGCTGCTGCTGTTGCTGCTGCTGCTGCGCCTGCGACTGGGTGGACGACTGGGTCGACTGGGACTGCTGCTCGGCCACCTGGGACTTGAGCATGTCGTCCACCTTCTTGGCCTCCAGGCGCAGCTTCTCCTCGCGCAGTTTTTCCCGCTCGGCGGCCCGCTGCTCCTTGCGCTGCTTCTCCGCCAGCCGCAGTCGCTCCTTCTCGGCCACCTTGCGCTCGATCTCGACGCGGTACTTGTCCAGAATGCCGGCCTCCGCCTCCTCGCTCATCCCCAGCGAGGAGCCGGGAATGTCGTCCTTGCTGCGCAGTGCCAGGATGTAGTCATTCATCAGCTGGGCAATCTTGGCCGACAGCTCTGGGTAGCGCTTGAGCATGGTCATCGACTGGTTGACGGCACGATCGATGTCGATGAGGCGCTCCAGCGTGCGTGGACGCTCCGAAGCGGCTGCTTCCAGGCCACCAGGTCCTCCGGAGTTCAACAGGTGCCGGTAGTGGGCCAGGGCGTGGGCGCGGTCCTTGTGCAGGGCGCGCAGAAGCTTCTGCAGACACTTCTCGACGTGGTGGGCCTGGGGAACACGGGACAGGAGTTAGCACAGTTACCGCACCTCGTGACCAGGCTGTGTGCTCCATGGAGGAGGAGGGGGAGCTACTCACATTCGGGGGCTGCTCAGTGAGGGCCTGGGTGTAGCAGGTCATGGCCTCGCGCTTCCGCTGGTTGATGTGGGCCAACACGCGCTGCTGGTGCATGGCGGCCAGCTGGTGCTTCTCGGCGTTGCCTTCTTCCTCGAGTGCCTGAACAGAAGTCTAAAATTACATTCCCATATAAAGACGTATTGCACACCAAGAGAGAAAGATTATCAGCATGGGGAATTTGCGGCGATCGATAACAATTTGCAGCCGTCGATCAGTCTACTTTGGTACTTTCGTACTTTCGTACTCTCGTACTTTGGTTATTCTCGCTTAAGTTTTCGAAAAAATTGCCTCGATTCGTAACCGTCTCGTGGAAGGATCGAAAAAGGATTGCGGTCAAAGTTCTGGGAAAGCGTAGCGCGTCTTGCGTTGAGTCTGCAGTTCACTTTTAATAGGTGTAAACAGTGTGTGCTGCCATGAGGGAGCGAAATGGTCCTGTTCGGGTTCTGAGTGGATCTGAGTGGGTTTCGGGGTCTATGGTATTTGGTATATGATATATGATACGATATGATATGATATATAGTATATGGTGGATAGTATATGGTGGATATGGTATAAGGTATATGTACATGTACTGGTATGCAACTTATTTGCGGCAATAGCAACCAAATTGAAATCGTCGCTTGTCTGTCATTCGTTCGTGTCCGTTCTCGGTGATCGATCTTGGATATCCGAACTCAAATGAGGTCAAATGAAAAGCTAAGGATACGTTTGGGTTCTTTGGTGGGTTGTGGGCTGTGGCTAGGTGTAGTTAGGCGAGTTATTAGTGAGTTTATATGCCAATCAGTTTGACTACAAAGCACTTGCAATGTTAGTTATATGAGTATTGGATCTATTGATTCGCTGATGTTGTGGTACTTTGTTAACTGGTTAGATTTCGGTTTCGAGCAGCATTATCGTTATTGTTACTGGTATTCCTAATGCTGTTGTGATTACAATCTGATGCCTCTTTCGCTCCCATTTGCCATACATATGGATACACAAACCAAACAAAACACTGCCCAACGATGCCCAGAACATGGCCAGCTCTACCTCATCACCATTTCGGTGATGATACCATTTCGGTATCCACCATTTCTGGATATCGTAGCGCAGCAAACAAAAGCAGATGCCGAAAATATGAATCAATGAGCTACGATAATGGCTACTAGAGTACAAACAATCACGATTACGATATTACGATTACTCGTACGGGGTGCATGACAATGAGCTTAAAAGCGAACAGAAAACTACTCAACTTAAAAATCAAGTGGGCAACGTACTACATACGGATATGGATTGAACACTTCTTATGAGGCCTATAACTGAAGGGACTTCAGGTGGCAAAGGTTGATCTGCTGTCGTTAATTAGTTAGATTAACTGGAACTCATTTCGAATCAAGTAATTACTGAAGGAGCAGCAGGGCTCTTGGCTCTTCTCTTCATCAATCCCTTGCCAAGTGAAGCTCTCCGTACACATACACACACATTCAGATGCAGAGTTACAGAGTTATAGCTTTGAAATGTATCAAACATTCTACGGGATGTGGCGGGGGACGGAGAGGGGGTTCGGTGCGAGACAGATACAGATACAGAGTCAGAGACAGAGATACAGTGATGAGTAGAGACAGTGAAAGTGAGAGTGAGCGTGAGAGTAAGAGGTGGTGAGGTGACTGGGATTGGGGGAATGGAGAAGGGAGAATGGAGATATGGAGATATGGAGATGAGTGCGTCACACGGAGGATGACTGACCTGGAAGCGAGCCGTCATCCGCTGCTTAAAGGACTGGGCTGCCTTGGGGTCCGCTAGGCGCATGTCCTGGTACTTCTCCTCGAGATCGGACCAGTCCTTCATCACGCGCGTGACCTTCTCGCGGTGCGATTCCTCAAGGCGCTGTTGGGCTTCCTTTGTTTAGAATACGTTTTGTGTTGCATCGATAAATAAACCTGCGCCCTCAACGTAAACACTTACTTTCTGACTTACTTTGTAGCTCTGGTGCTCGTAGTGCGGATCGAAGTGGGTGAAGTAGGGGTCCGAAGTGGGTTGGGCGGTGGATGGTGGGGCTCCAGCTCCTGCTCCAGCTCCAGCTCCTACTCCCGAGTTTCCAGAGTTGGCAGCTACAAAGGCGGCTGCAGAAGCGGAGAGCTGAGGGGTGCTCGTGACCGATTCGGACTTCATGGGTGCCTTCTCGGCGGCGGGAGCAGCCGGAGCGCTGGACGGGGACGACGACGAGGACGAGGACGAGGCATCGCCCTTCAGGGACACGACCTTGGCTCCTCCGCTCTGATCCCAGGAGGCCTCGACCTCAGCCTCGCTCTCGGAACCAGCACCGTCCTCCTCGTAGTTGTCGCCCTCCTCGCCGCTGTCGTACTCCGCGTTTATGTCGTCCAGAGATCCGCTGTTCGAGTCGCCGGAGGATCCGGTGCTGGGGCTCCCGCCTGCGGTTGCTGCCTCATCCGCTACCATGTCGTCCTCCTCGTCATCACCCATCAAGTCATCCTCATCGTCCAGATCGTCCTCGTTGGCATCCTTGGAGTAGTTCGAGTCGTTGCTGTCGTCTTCGTCATTCATTACCAGCTCGTCGTTGGCGGTGTTGATCTGAGCCGCCGGCATCACCGGCAAGTCGGTCTTCTTTACATGGATTTCATCGGCTGAGAGGAAAAGGTGGTGGCAATGGATTTAAATTTTAAATTATAGGGAGTATAGGGAGTACTCACTCTTGAAGTGCTTGGGACAGCAGACGAACTCCACGCCGGAGAAGACCGAGATGCCGCAGGGCAGGAGCATGGCGAAGCTGCGCATCTGCATGCCGCGCTCCTGGCAAGCGGCTGCTCCGGTCTGGTTCCACCTCACAAATGGCCAGCATCGGGAGGCGTTGTGGATGTGGTCGAACAGGCAGCCCTCGGGAACCAGCAGGGCGTCCGATTGGAATGGTCCTTCTGAAGCCAAACGTCATCGAGTCGTAGGTGATGGTGGAGCATGGTGGAGCATGGAGGATGGTTGGGGCAGAGGCAGAGGAAAGTGGATCAGTTCAGATCTGGGTGGTCCTCTAGTATGTGGGCATACTTACCGAGACAGCGGAATGGCTTGATCCAGCGGTGGGATCCCTTGCACTTGGCCGCATTCAGAGCCCCCTGGCGACACCAGCCGCCGATCTTCTGGTAGTGGGATGACTCCACGATGTTGGTTATGTCTCGGTTGGGGTAGGCCTGATGGGAAAGCAGACGAGTTAGTTCACTCACTGGTCAAATTCAGATTCAGATTCTAGATTCCAGAAACACAAAGCTTGTGCAACGCATTCATTTAGTTGCTCTCAACCAGCGAGTTTTAATTCCGCGAGCTGTTCAATTTATTATTAATCAAGCTTCAACTGGCGGCGGTTCTGATGAATTTCATCTATCTGAAAGGATTGCCCCCCGTCTGTTACCCTCGTCTGTTATCCTGCGAACCGATATCGATACCGATGCCTCCATACCTCCATTCCTCCATGAACCCAGCGCTCGTTCGCCAGTTGATGTGTTTATTTCCCCGCTTCGCAGCCATGTTACCTTTGGCTTCCGACAGCGGGCAGTGAAAGTTTAATTGCCTGCCCGGCTTGATTGACTGGCTAAATGACTGACTAACTGAATGGCCTAATAAAATATCCCAGATTTCCCTGTGTGGGTGCACACGAGTGAGTGTGAGTGTGTGTGTACTGCTGCTGCTGCTGCTGCTGCTGTGAGTGTGTGCACTACATTTGTTTCAAACAATTATGTGCCGAGTGGCACACACTCTGCTGGATCTCTGGATCCCCACTCGCCTCCTCCCTCCCTCCCTTCCATCCACTCCTGCCACACACACACAGGCACACGCACACAACAGCTCGTGAAAATGAGGCCTTTTTAACTGCTGTTTGAGTGCTCCCTTGCAAATGGCTGCCTTCCTGTGGGCGGCCTGTTGGAAAACGAGGGCTACACGGCCAGGAACAAGAGAGTGGGGCGCAGGGAGGCGAAGGGAGTGGCGGGAACTCAGTGCAAACGGCACGTAGGCAATGCTCGCAGGCGGTCAGACAGCACCCACGCACTCACAGGTATTACCAGACCCCATTACCACAACCCCAATCCCAATCCCAGCCCCATCTCCTTCCCAACCCCTTCTACACCCACATCCACATCTCCATCAGCAGAACCCTGGACACCCGCACCCCCCTGCAGCGCCACTCCTTTCGGCCGCACTGCGATGGCTGTCGGCAACCAGGCTAAATAAAACATTAAAAGCACAAAATAATGATGCTGATGCATGTCAAGCCAAACTGAAAACCGAAAGCCCAAGGCCCAAGGACCACGGACCAAGGACTGACCGGGTGGACAGCTCGACTGCCGGACTCCTGGGCCTGCGGAAGAGGAGGAAATAAACCGATTCTCGGGCATCAGGCCTTGTGTTGTGGTGGTCATTGCACATGCTACCGATATCCCAGCCCTAATGGCTCACAATGTATGTATGCACGGAGACTTTGAGCCACACAAGCAGTTAAATTGAATACCCTATGAGTAAGTAAGGAAGTAAGGAAAGGAAGGATTATTCAAATTACTGGAAATTAGGAAAGTTTGCGTTCGCTTAAAGGGAAAGTTTCTCACGAACCAACACGAACTCCAGAGAAAGATGCCGGGAGATGAGATGATATCGATTGGAAAGAAGATCGGAACAGGCCAACTAGGAGGCATAGGGCCACCGCAAGAGTCCCGTGGGGATTCACTGAGCGCCCAGTTGTGTTTTCATTTCGTTTCGTTTCGGAGGTTGCGTGCGTGCCAGCGACGCCATTGAAGCCATGGCGACTCCCAGGCCGAAGGACCAAGGACCCTCCCGCAACCAAAAGTGAGGGAACGCACATCATCGGACGAGGGTGTGGGTGTGGCTATGGGATTGGGGCATTGGGGGATTGGGGACCTCCCGCAACAGCATGTCACTCTCATGGCCCAGTGCCTGACCAGACCAGACCAGACCGTTCGATGTCGATGGAGCATACGAGCATACGAGCATAGGCGAGCCCTAGGCCCATGGATACACACACCTATGAAGGCGGCCAGCAGCCAGAAGGCAGAAAGTGAGACTCACTTTCGCAGGACTCGTTGCGAGCGTCGTCCTGCCTGAAATGTGTTCGTTATACTTGGCTTAATCAAAACATATTCAGCCGAGCGTGAGGCTGTTTAAGTGGCTCGCTTGAGAGAGTTTGCCGCAAATAAGCGCGGCGCAAGTTATTGTAACAGCATTTGATTCTTTTGTTTCGGCAAGCCCCCACCTCCCCACCTCCCTACCCCGCACCCTCCCCACAAAACCCGCACACAGCTAACCTAATTGTATGAAATAACAGAGAGAGCAAAAAACCCATGCATCGCTGCACCGCCCCAGTGGGTGGGTGGGTGAGTGCGTCCATGTGAGTGAATGTTCGCTAATGACAGACAAACAATTAAACTTGACATTTCGCCATTGTTTTGCTCCGCACACACACACACACACAGCCATTACACACACACACAGCCACGCACGGCATTAAGGACTCACAGGACACGACACAGGACATTGTCGCCGTCCCCACGCTTCACGAGTATCCTTGAGCAAGGCAACCAGGCAACCAGCAACCAGGCGGTCCTGAATGCGCGGACATTAATGGTCCCCTTCACCCATACAGTGGCTGTGTGGCTGTATTGTCATCGCCATCGACGTCCTTCGCCTCGGATTCGTTTCCACATCGCTGACTACATTTCCATAAGTTCCTTTCAAATGGTTGCGCAGGTTATTGGAATTCGCTTTTAGACAAGACTTATGGCACATACATATGCTATGAGGATTTGCAAAACCAATCGAATTTGGCCCGCAACTATACATTTAATTCCTTTCCTACTTCCGAGAACTTGAAATGGCATCGGAATGTTTAACTGTTTAACTAACTTATCCCCGAACCTCTGAACCCCAGAACCTCTGAACTTTCGAACCCCTGAAAGAGCCTATAAGTTGCACTGCAATTGCATGGATTATTGAACACATTATGGACGGCAACGGTCAGCGAAAAAGTTGCTCGCGTTTTAATTGTTAAAACGATTGGTTACATATGGTGTATATTGTTATCCAATTTGCTGTGCGAATTGCCTTTTCCCACCATTGTTTTATTGGCCTGCTTTGCTGCGAAAGTTTCGTGGCCCGCAGACATTTGGTTTATTTATCGCAAATCCAATTTGAGCAGCGCAGTAAAGTGGCATGCACCGTGTGCCACAAATTACTGTTGCAATATTCGCACGATCATCTGCCGAGTTCCTTTCTTCCCTTTTTTCCCTTTTTTGTTCTGCTGTTCTTTAATTCTATTATGAGCGTTGGTTTTCTTGCTTCTTCCTTTCAGGACAGGACTGCATCCCCAGCAATGAAGGTTGTGCCAAAGTCCGAGCCAAACAAATCCAGCAGAGGACGAAGCCGGACGAACTTAGTGGCAAGTAAGTGTTTCATATTAAACATTTCCATCAGGGGCGAGGGGCGGGGGGCGAAGGGGTGCATGCGAGGTGCATGCAGGAAGCTTGGGGAAGGCTGGGTGAACCGGCACAACTGGAACACCTGGCGCACCTGGCGCACCTGGCGCACCTGGTACACCGAATGGAGCGCTTTATTGAAAATGATTTTTTAATGCTGGACTGACGTGGTGTTCGTGCTCCCAGCTCCCAGTTCCGAGCTCCCAGTTACCAGCTCCCAGTTCCCAGCCAACCTGGTTTTATGGCGTCGGTTGGGGTGCGGGAAATCCCTCCTTGGCTCTGACGGAACGTGCCGTGGCAAATCATTTTGTGGCAACTTTCTATTTGCATTCTCGCATCCCTGCCTCGTCCGCCTGGCTTTCATTTCATTCGCGTTGGCCACGCCCCCAGTTGCCTTGCAGGAGCTACCTGAGCATGGAGCATGGCCACGCGGCGGATACGCAATTTGTGCTCCTTATTTGGCCTCACGTATTCTTCGCTCCCCTCGCTGCTTTGCTCCCCTCATATTTCGTTCTTTATATATTTTTTGCGTTGTGTTGGTTAACTTGGGAACGCAGCCTTTCAATGACTCGGCACTTGGCACTCGGCCTTCGCCTATCATGTTGACATTGAAATTGTAAAAATAATTTCCCATACGCCCCGTTGAACGGCAGAGGACTGAAGCACAAACACCACCAGGGCCAAAAAGGCCAGGGAGGCCAGAAAGGCCAAGAGCTGTGTTATTGTTCCCCGGACTGTTTTTGCGGCTTTTTCGTTTTCTCGGGTTTCACCTCAAACTTGTGTGTCACCGGGTCCTTTGCGTCGTTTAGCCAGCAGCAACCCAATTCCCAAACCCAAGGTAGCATCCAAGTGCACGCTGAATTTACAGTGTACATGGTGCTAGTTTCCATCCATCCGCTCGCTGCTCCCAGCAGATACGCAGCGAACATTACTCCTCTTTTCGCTCAGTGGCGAGATTCGTCGATTCGCCAATCGGAATCAGCAGGCTTTGTATGCGCTGCTCATTTGATTTGAACTGCACAATGCGGGTATGCTGCACTTAGGATACCCTTAGGATTGCAGCTCACCCAAGCTGACTAGTGAAGACGGTACTTAACGTATTAGTATTAATTGTGACAATGGCACAAGGCTCCTAATCAAGCGCACTTATGCAGAAGCCCCATTTGGAGCCAAGCAGATGCTGATCCTACGCCGATGGGGACTTGGTTTCCGTTGTGCGAGCTCTGCTGTTATGTGGACATGCCCACTTCGGGTGGGCCACCAAATGGAGCGGCCACTTGTGCAGCACCATAATCCTCCAGGCTTCGCATGGCAAAACACCAACCATCCACCCACCCGAGTGCACATACATCACCTTTAATGGGCATTATGTGTAGGCAAGCATTTAACTCCAAATGTCCAGGAACATTACAAACAATTGAATTAGGCACTCGCACCATTCCACCATCCACTGAAGCCATTCGACCTCGCCAGGGGACAGTCCGCTCCGCCAGTGCAATTTTCAGGCACTTAGGCCAGCGGCCCAGCTGCAAACAGGTCCCATTTGTTGTCTATTTCAGTAGTGCAGTAGTTCAGTGGCAGGATGTGCGGCTGTGTGGGCCGGCCAACTATATACTTAGCCACATGACTGATGACGTTGGCGAGAGGGGGGAGTGGTGCGGGCAAACTATTTAGCGACTAAACTGCTTTTTGCCAGCTCAGTGGCTTTCAATGCGGCCATTATGAAGCGTCTCGTAAATATAGTTCGGTTCGTGTCCTTTAACGGTGAGTGGCCAACCTGTTCATCTGCTCATCTGCTCACCTGTTCACCTGTCAGCGGCATTCTCGCGGGATTAGGCCACCGACGACGAGGCAGGTGAGGGTGCGGATCGGATTGGATCGAATCGGATGAAGATGGGTTGGCAATTACACGGGGTGCCTCTGCAGCTCTGAAGCTCCAATGATGCGCGAACTAATTCAGTCGGCGCCACAACAGCTGCTGTGTAGTTGACTCGATGCGGTGTTTACTTCAAATCTGCAGTTGAACCCATGTTTATAGTTATTGTTCCACAGCAAGTGACAGAAATGCCAGCGGTATTGGACTGTTAACCCAGAGTATTCCGTATCAGACTGAAGTTACGCTAATCTTTGCTGGCAAAGACGGTCGTTCAGTTCATAGTCAAACTCAATACTCTAATATTTAACCTTCCCCCTCAAGCCTAATGCAACTGAGGAAGTGAGGAAGTGAGCAACTGAGGAAGTGAGCAACTGAGGAAGTGAGCAACTGAGGAAGTGAGCAACTGACGGCGCATAATTTGCGCAAGTTGGCCTGTAATCGGTAGAGTTGAAACTCAAGAGGCCACGTGAGTAGCGCGGACACCAGAGAACACTTCTCCTAATTGGGCGATCAGCGAAGGATGATGCGGCGAAATTAATACGAGGCAGGGGAAGTGGGAGGGGAAGGGGAAGAGGAGCGGGCATGGGAAGGCACTGCCACTCACGGTGGATGCCATTCAATAAATTACAAGCCTTTCTAATTAACGTTCTGCTCGGTGGTCGATGGTCGGTGGTCGGTGGTTCCGAGTCCCGCGGCCAGCCACTTGATCAGAGCTCCAGGCGCAAGTAGTTAATTGGATTTAGTGGCGCTTTATGTTTGCTAATCGCAACTTTCAGACACTCGTCAAAAAGTCGCACTTATCATTATTAGCCCAGAGCTTCGACGAGTGTGGCCACGATGCCAACTACATATTTCACTCGAGGCGGATGGGGTGGCATCGTGGCATTGTGGCAACGTGGCATTGTGGCATCCGCATGTAATTGAACTCATTAGCCCAGGCAAACAAACAGCGCGGCTATTGGATTATTTTCTTTTCGCAAACGACTCCCGGCTTTGTGGTGAATGGGTCAACATTTTTAAGCATGACACCGCATGTGGCAAGCAAACACAGCTTGAATTAATTTCCGTTTAAGCTGCAGAGCGAGAAAAGCGGAGCAGTCGCGGCTAATTGAAGCGAACCAAAACAAGAAGCCATCGCTGGCTTGCCATCGCCAAATTTCCACAAAATTATATGAGTAAATACAAACACGCTGGCCAGAGCAGTTCGCCAGTTGGCCAGTTGGGCATTTGGGCATTTGGGCAGCCGGACCAAAGGACAACAGGACAACAAAAAGCTTTTAATTAATTTCTTCGCGGCTGCGGCAGCGGCAAGGTGAAACCAAATTACAGGGCCGATTGAAAAAGTGCTGGCGTGATTTATTTGCGAAGCGAGTGCAAAACCGCCTGCAAACAGCCAAAATGGCCGGGCCGAAAATGTTTAAGGTGCAACTTCCGGCGACCTTCCGCCACCTTCCACCACCGGGGCCAAAAAGGGGGCTCCACCAACGTGGCTCCACTCCAGTGGTGGCTGGCTCTGAAGGTCTGAGGCTTCGAAGGCCTTTCATGCCACCAGCAGTGGCGAGGAGCAGGACAGGGGGCGGATTGTGTGCAGCTTGGTCAGCTCCCCTTTTTGGCCACCCGCCACTCACCACTCGCCACTCGCCACTCTGTGCTCCTCATTTTGCAGCACTACGCACTCGACTTTCGGTGTCCAGGACCCCGAGTTCCCACACAAAAAGGATCGACTTCGAGGATTTACATAGTTAACCTCCTTGAAGCGGCGAATCCGCAGGATCGCAGGATCACAGGATACACACCGGACATTAGAACCTGGCTGAGCCCATATTAAAGCCATCAATCCAGGAACACATTCGATTCGATGGCTGCGGCCCCTCCAGCACTCCAGCTCTTCACCTCTCCAGCTTAATTGCGATTTTATTGGATTTCATTCTCGGCGAAGCTTGCGGCGCGAACGGGGGCAGGAACATGGCAAAACATTGCCACCGACGTAAATTAAGCACGATAAATAAATTATCATAATTATAAAATATGCGAGAGGCAGCGCAGATACAACAGATAGGACAGATAGCGGCAACATCGAACAAATGCGCCGTCGAGAATTACATAACATACAAAAATAATTTCAACGCGAGCAAGGACAATAAAAAGCCAAGCCGGCCAAAGAAAAAGCGAATGCATTGCAATGGAATGGAACGAACTCCGAATGAAAAAACCAATACAATATTTGTCATTTACATGCATTATACATATTATACACGGCTCGGGTGTGCCTGTTATTTCGATGGACGTTGTGGCAGCACCAACACCAACCCAACACCAACACCAACACAGCAACTGCAGGCGACAGGCGAGGACTCAAATCAGAATCCTGCCAGGCGAGTGGGAGTGGAAGGGGGTGTGGGTGCGAAATTTGCATGTCAGAATCAAATGCGACAGTTTTGACAGCTTGCCGCGCTCATTATTTGCATACAGATGATCGTAATGACGCCGGCGATGAGTGGGAATGGATGACGCCCTGGGGACTGGCTCCCAACCTGACCCAAACCAACCTGACCCGACCCGACCTGCCCTTAAACCACATCCCGAGCACATGTGCTCATTGATCGGCGACAGAGCACAGGTGGCTTCTTGGGGCTATGAGCATGTAATCCTTGCCCACGAGGTCCGCGGACCGCTTGCAACTTTGATGTGATTGCATTTGTCCCGCGGCAACGCAGGATACATTCGTTCAGCTATCATATTCATATCGTATTTATCAAATAACATATTGGGCCGCACTTGGCGTAGCTGATGATGCTGTAGCAGCAATATCCTGTGGGAGCACGAGTTGGAGTTCGAGTTGGAGGAGGAGGTTGGGAGATTGGGAGGTTAGGAGGTGAAGCTGGAGGTGGAGACCGAGCTTACATTAGCCATCGTCTGCGCAAGGAAAAATTTAATTAAAAAGTTCAGGAAATGGAACGGAGCACAGAATGTTGACTGCGGAATGCCAATTTATGACAGCGATGACGGGGAGGCCACGGCTTCGATGCAGGATACACACACACATGCTACTTGGGAAACGGGAAATGGGAAATGGCAAATGGGAAATGGAAAGCGGAAAGCGGATAACGGGAAACGGGATGAAGTCCCGCAAAATGCAAAAACGAAAATTAATGGAAAATTAATTAAGTGTCGTTTAATGTTGTGTCAATGTAAACGCTTTCAACGCAGCGCAAATTAAATTGTTGATGCCATATAGTAGGACCACTCAGTGCTGCTCCCTTTTCCACCGCTTTTCCCCCGCCTTTCCCCCGCTTTTCCCCCGATTGGTGGCTGCTTTTGATTTATTGGTTTTCCCTCGCTGGGAGGGCTTTTAAAGCCACCCAGTATTTCCCCTGCTCCCCCGCAGTTTCCGTGGCGTCGGCCAGGCCATTAAATTACATTTTGCCGCCGCACCCACACTTGACCACATGGCGTATGCGCAATCCGCACGAGGCAAGTAGCCACCGAGTAAGTTTTCCATATGCGAAGTGTTCCAAGTGCAACGGAACTAGTCATTTTTCATGCGGCGGCTTCTCGTTGCCACTCGCTGGCCACAAGCCCCCGATAAAGAGGGCACAAACGCACAAACTCACCTTCTTGCAGTAATCGAGCAAATCCATTTTATCACGCAAACATGTGGGCCCGGTTGTCTTCTTGCTGAGGTCCGTCACCCAGCGTCCCTCCTCGGAAAGGTATTGCGGCTGGTAGATTTGCCCGGCCTCACAGAGAACGGCAATCTGGGGCTCCCATCGCGGCGAGGCGGCCTGCAAGTGGAATAATGCGAATAAAGTTGTAGCGAGGAATTCGAAATTCAAAAATGCCTATTTGGAAATGCCAACAGTGCGTATGCGTAATGTCTGCTGAGTGTGTGCACACTCGTGTGTTTTGGTGCATGTATGTCTTCTTCTTTGCGTTTCTACACAAGTACGATTATGATGCTGGAAAAGCCAAAGACAGCAAACAACAGACGACAGACAAGAGACGAGAGACAAAGACTGGCCCAGGCACATTAATCATGCGCCACGTTGTACAGGCACAACCCATATTACCCAGCCTGCAGCCCGTTCGTGACAAAGCGATACAAAATAATGCCACAGTGCCACGTCGTTTGGTGAACCAGAAGACACTGGCTGATCCCAGCAGCCCACCCCCAGCCAAGCACAATTAATGGCCTTCATTAGAGCGCGCAGTGTGGGCGGATTCGAGGCGAGAAATCAGTCCGAACGACTGCCTAAATGCTTCACTGCCACTGACAGAGGCACCACCCAAAGAGCGACGATGAATGCCCTAGGAGAACTGTGCATAACGATATCAATTGATATATTGATTGACTAGCGCCATTGTGGCCAATGTGCGAGGAACAACAGTCACAGCCGAAATGTGGAAAAGATGCTCTTTGCTTCAGTACAGAACAGATTGCTTAATAGTAGATACTGCTCCTATTTGCCAGGATGTTCGCCCAAACTCTCTGCTTTTAGGGATATCAAAGAATTCTATTCTGTACACGATTACATCCTCAAAAGGACAGTCCCAAGAGACAATTCCCAACGATAGGAAGCCGAATGAATGGGGTCCTGCAGCGAGTTGCAGACAATGCCTGCGCTGATTGCACTCAACGCGAGAGATTTTCCCTCTCTAATTACGAGCAGGCAACAATGGAAGTTTCTCAGATCTGCGCTTTTCCTTTGAGATGGCTAGAATCGGGGCTTTGTTTCAATTTGTTTCTCGCGCTTTCATTCAAGGTGGGCTAACGAGTATCTTGCGCCAAATGCAGGAGCATACCAACTTATTTCCAAGATGGGGGTGCTAGATCTTTCCTGCGATGTCGGGAATTGGTTGGGGTTCCTTTTTAAAATCTATGCTAGATCCATGTCGGGAAGGTTATAAGCGTAATTGATCAAACTGACTCACTTCGATTGCTGGAGAATAAAGCTTCGTTACATATACTGGCAAATATTGATCAGCAGCCCCGCGAGTTTGCCATCGCATTGCACAGAGCCTTGAAAACTTCATTAATAAGAACGGCTGCCTCTGCTGCTGCCACTGCCACTGCCTCTGGGCCTCTTGTATCGAAAGAAAGGAAATCCTACTTCCGGTTGCCGGGGCAGCTGAAATATGCATTGCCCCCCCTCCCCGTGAGTTTGCCTTGTCCTTCGCTTGCCAGTCGAGTCGAAAGTGATGAGATGTGCTGTGTTTGCGTGCGCTCAACTATTTCAAAAGTAATTAAGTTGGCAAGAAGGCAAGAAGGCGCCAACGGAGCTTGGATCAGCTTTTGTTTGCCCGTTTTGGAAGTGAGGGAGTGTTGGGGCTGGCGGGGAAGCCGGGGCCAGAGTTCAGAGGTTGGAGGTGGGTCATCTAGTTTTCCAGGCAATCTAATAATTCAACCAAAAGCAACCAAACACACCCACACACGCACAGATTGTGGGCTGCAGAACGCCCCTTCGAGGAGTGCGAGTGTGTTTGTTTATGCAGATTATGTTTGGCTTGCGCCCGACTGAGAACTGCACTTGTTGTTGCTGCCCCGATGTTGTGTTGTGTTGCGTTGCGTTGCGTTGTGTTGGTTGTGCTTGCACCAGCACCAACAATGGCAGTGCGGGGCAAGGGGAGGGGCTTTTCCACGGGGAGGGGCTCAATAATAATGTCGCTAGCCATGGCAACGCAGTATGCAAGCACAGAGACACATTTGTAGCAGCGATAGAGTGCTGGGGCTAAAGCCGAATCCCCGGTGGGAAAATATGCATAAAAGTAGCGCATGTCCTGCGCCAATTATGCGGAATATCCTCTTTCCACTTCCCACTTTCCTCTATCCACAAATCGGAGCTTAACCCACGAGTTCCCGGGTCAAGGACCGGAAAACGCTTTAAAACATGTTTATATGCAGCAGCAGCTGTGTGGCGTTATGTGATAAAAAAAGGAGGGAACTTCTACAGATAGATTGAGGCATCGCAACGAGAGACGTTCCGGCAGCATGACCCTGAGTTCTATTCTAGTCGACTATTGACTTCGACACACAAATTGCAATCGCAAGGGCGGAAACGTTCGAAATGAGCGTTCATAGACAATTTCGGAGGTGCACGAAGAAAGTAATCCGTGGCTGTGGCAAATCAGAAGCCGCAAAAGTGACTGGCGAGCGAGGGAAATTGCAGCAGCACCAGGATTTTAATTGGGAGGTGCTAAAAGGGCTGTCCTGTCCTGAATTGTCCTGACCTGTCCTGCGACCAGCTGCCAAGTGACCAGCCAAAACGCTGCGCCCACGGACCAAATCTGCTGCAGCTTCCGTCTGCTGCCGTCGTTTCACTTCCTCTTGGCGCGAAAGGCAATCTGGTGAAAGGCAATCAGGATGGAAGCCCCCTTCAGATCTGTCCTGGTTCCCGAACAAGCTGAAAGGGCGACAAATTGTAATCAAATGCACGCATGAGTGGGGGTTTGGCGAGGTTTTGCGAGGTTTTGCTTGTTGCCCGGCCAAAAGGAGCGGAAAATCACGCCTAATCGGGCACAGGGCAGGAAAATGGAGTCCGTGAGTGTGGAAAATAGTGAAAAGCCATTGATTAACTGGCGCGGAGTCAAACTCGCAAAGTAATTGCAGTGCACCGCAGGAAATGAGGGCAGCGGAACTAGCAGCCAACCCCGTTGCAATATAGGGCTTCATTATGCAGGATCCCAGATCTTCGATTGCACACAGTTGATTGTAGGAATGGGAAATGGAACCTGGTAACCAAAGTTCCCATATATCTTAAAAGTGAAGCGTGCCCGGGAAAAAGTTCACTCCCAGCACGTACTTGCTTCGATACTACGATCAAAAGTACACAGTACATTTGGGAGCGGAATGCGGCGGGAAGTAAGAGATACAAAGATACATACAAGCGCAAAGCAAACTAAATAGCTCAGGGGATTCCTATAATGGCCATGGAGCAGGAAGAGCCAACCAAAGACGAAACACAATAATGCAAATGTTTACTCGACCGTAATTAACTCAAATTTATGACATTTTAATTTGCCCGAGCGGGTCACTTGAGAGCGGGCCAAGTTGGAGGAGCTCGCGCTCCGCCGAATGTGCGAGGAGAAAAGTGAGGAGGAAAATGAGGAGGAAAAGCATAACGGCGGAAAAGCAGCGGCGACGAAGTAAAAAGAAAATTGCGCTGTTGTGACTAATGCCACTTGGAGACAAACATCATTTTAATGCAAAGCAAAACGCACAATTTGTTTCCCGCCTCCAGTCCATTTTCCATTTTGTTCTCGGCAATCGGCGACAGGCGATGGAGGTCCAAATGGCCCTTCCCGAACTTTGATATAATTACATTGCGTTCCCTTTCGACCGAAGGATGTGTTTTATCGAAGAAAACTTTTTGGGCAGTTTCATCCTTGGTTCGGGTTTGTTGTTCAGCATGAAACGTGATGTAAAACAAAACACATCTCCTATACAAGCCTGTTATCGCAGCACTTTGTCATTCGGTACTCGGTATTCGGTACTCGGCCTTACAGTAATGGGCCGCAGTGTAGGCAGGCCAGTTAGTGAGCCGGATTCAGGTTATTCAAATTATGCTTTGCATGCTAAGTTTGCGGACCACGGACCACGGACGACATGGGCAGGCGGAGGATTGGGCAGTGTTTGTGATGCCAACCAAACACGTCGCCAGTGCAGATGAAAAAGCGGAGAAAACAAGAGCAAGAGCAAATTGTGAAAAATAGCCACAAGTCAGTGCCTTTGGCAGCCAGCGGGTGGGAGGGGGGTCTTTGGTATCGCGGGTGGCCGGGGTGTTTTTGGGGCCACCTAAGTAGCGTGTCGCGTGGAGTAAGTCAAAGTTGGCAAAATGGAATCGCTTTTCTTTCGTTCTAAACCATTGGAGAACAAACACCAACACTCCGACACACCAACACACTCACACAGAGGCGAGGCTATTATTTATGGCTTTTCTACGTTCTCTGCTGTCGCTGCTGTCCCTGTGCATTTTCGCTTTCTGCCATTTACCTTTCTTCGTGCCTTTTATCTTCTCGCTTCTCGCCCCCTTGTCTGTGTGTGTTTTCCCGCTTTACGTTTGTTTGTGGCTCAATTATGAGTGTCAAAAAAACTTGTTGTTGCTGTTTGGTGACTCAGAGACTGAGGGAGTGGGGCGACGGTGGGTGGGCTTTTCCAGAGGGGAGTATTTTCCGTATTTTCTGTATTTTCCGCTTGCAGCCCGAAACGTTGAAACGTGCCCAAGTGAGTAGATGTGCCCAGGCATACGTGTGCGTGTGCCCCCACCCTCACACACACACACAGACACACACACAGCCGAATGCAGATCGAAAGAGGCAAGGACAGAAACTCGAAACGAAACCTTTTGGCCAAACTTTGTGCAGCCAGCAAAACGCAAAAAACATTTGTTCATTTCACTTCATCTTGGCTCTATCACTTCCTTCCCTCTCTCTTTCCCACTCTCCCTCTCCCCCTCTCTCACTCTCTCTCTCTGGCTGCAGCAGGTAAATCGGAAGCTTTGACAGCACTCACTCACCCGCATTTACCCACACACTCGCAACGCACTCGCACTCACACACACACACTTGCGCAAGCAAATTGAAATTAATTTTGTGAATAGTGCCTGCAAGTATGCAACACAATTTTTGAAAGACAACTTTTCCTTTTTCGCATCCGTGCACGTGTGTGTGCACTGTACTTTCTAATTGATGCTGCTGAAAGCAATTTTAATTACATTTGCGGGTGCTACGCTGCACCCACGCTGCGCCCCAGCAGCGGAAAGCAGTCGAACTTAGGCCCAACTCATCTCAACGCAACGCAACTGAACTCAACGCAAATGCTCATCGACGTCATCAGCTCAGTTGGCACTGTGGGTGCGGAGCAAGCGGAAAGTAGCAATACATTTCGCCGAGCACAATGAGGATAGCTAAAACGTTTGTAGTTAGTTTTAACATGCAGATACCCAAGTGCTAAAAAGCAGAGGAGCTTCTGAAAGCATCGAACAAGTCGAATATTTTGGCACCAGAAACTGTAGTAGACTGTGGTAGATTCCCAGCAATTCATCATTGCTGCAATGGCGTTTTCAATTTAAATTTGTGCTGTTTGTGCTGCTATCGGCAACTGCATCTGGCCACTTCCCTTGCCGCCCAGCCCACCTAATTGATTTAGGACTCCTCCTCCTGCAGGACCACTTCGCTTATACAACATTTGGCCCGGAATGAAATTACTCAAGTCTCTCCCCACTCCGATGTGATTCGTTATTCGTTTTGCGTCTGCATATTCTTTGCATAATGTTTGAGTCTCTCGAAAAACGAAACGATTCCCTTTTTCCTTTTTCAATTCCTCGCTCCCGTGCACACCCACAGAATTTGGGTCACTTTAGCAGTGTTTTTAGCAGGACCTGGGTGCTCCTACCTACGTATGGTATACCCATAGGTGTACTCGTATATAGGCTTATGCCATATCTAGTTAATCAAGGCATACGAGCCTTGGCTAACTACAGCAGGGAATTTCCTTTGACTACATTGTACTTCAGCCACTTGAAATGTCTAACTTGTGGGTTCATTATTTGTCGATTTGCTGCAGGTGCACCTGCCACCACCTGCCTCTGCCTCTGCCACCCACTTTTTTCCACTTCATCTCATCGATTTCGATTTTTTGTGCACTAAATTGGAAACAAACTGGAAAATGGTCAGGGAAATGGCGCTGCAGTGCATTAAGTGTCCTAAGATACTATTGAAAACTCATTACGATAATGTAGGTAATGGATGCGTAGCCTACTTTCTAAGAGATATTTAAACGAATACTATTACTCTTTGAGTATGAAACTTTGGGAATTTTGCATGAAATTCAGTTTGCGGATTGAACTGCAGGAAATTTAGGTGCAGGTCTGCCATCCCCTAACAAACGTTTAGCACTATACCGCTCAATCCGCGCAATTATCGCAGAGCGGAAAATCCAAAACCATAAATCTCACTAGGGGAAATGGGAAATCAATGCGCAGCAGAGTTAACCGAAAAATTTACGATGAATCAGCAAAGCAGTCAACAAAAATTACGCCACATTAATGAGCTTACAGGTCGGTACCAGCTGGGCAGAAATAAAATGCTGGCTAACAACAATTTAATCTCGACAACAAATTGCGGGGGCATTGAGTGTTCGTTGCCAAACTATTTAATTCAATTTGTATATATTGCCAAATATCTAGCGCTTACAGTTACCGCGAAAAGTAGGATTATCTATTATATATATCTTGACCTAATTTAATTGATTTACTACAGGCATTAAATTATTAAAACTTTTATTTCCACAAAACTATTAAATCTACGTTTCTTTTCCGAAATATGATGCGAGACCTTTTAAAGACGGGAAGAAAATTCTCTATAAATGTTAAAACACACACAATTCTACACAAATTCTCAGCCTTTTTAATGTATATAAGAAAAGTACTGTAAAATAATCTGTGTTAGCTGTATAAGTTTTAAGGAATAAAAATAAAGTTTACCATACTTTCGGGCAGAAAACGATAAACGATTGCGCATTCTACATTCTACATTTTACATTTTACGATGCCGCCACATTTCTGCCAGCCAAACTGCGATGTTTTTGAGTTTCAAATACCAGGCAAACAGAAACAGTAGCAAGTGCCAGCTGGCAGCTCAAATTTAACCAAAACAGCTGATTGCTTTGATGGCCGCCCTATTTCATAATGGCCGCCCTTTTCAAAATGGCTGCCCTTTCGATCTCGCCAGTCGCCATTTGACCAATGGGAAGCCAGCTTTGGAGAGGAAACCGTTAGTTTTTCATGACGGCCGCCCTATACGTCTTTCCAGTCAGCAGGCAACGATAATGTCAGTCTGCCCCCTACGCAAATTTATGTTCGCCTGGTGTTGAGTCACTGAGAATTCACCAAACTCGCACAAAATTTCCGACCCGGCATCATTTTTCCCAGTCAAATTGCCACTTTTTGGGGTCCCAGATACCAGGCGAACAGAATCCGCAGCAAGCAGCTGCTGGCAGCCCGAAATCAATTGAAACAGCTGATCCTTTGCATGATGGCCGCCTTTTTTCAAAATGGCTGCCATTTCGATCTCTCCAGCTCCGTTTGACCAATGGGAGAGCAGCGCAACCGTTACTTCGATTCTGAGTGCAGAGCAGTGATGAGCGACCACGTTGTTCTTGTGTTCGTGTCACGATTTTGGCACGATAGGCACGAAAGTGCCTTGCATTACATGGGCGCGTGCCGAAATGAAGAGGCGCCAATTTAACTGATCAGCTGATTGCTTTGCACGTGCTACTCTTTCTGCGCGCCTGGTGTCTGGAATCGAGAACTCTCGCAATTTGAGTGTGAAAAACGTTGTTTGCCTGCAGGAAAATAGTCTTTTCGTCTGCTTTACATAAACATTTTAAATGTATATAATTTCAACTATTTTCCTAGATTATCCGTTGATTATTTATTTTCAGCAAAAATTAAAAAATTAAATTCAAAGTTTTGCATTTATTAGTGAATCGCAATCGGAAGACTACCCATTCTTTGCTGGCTTGGCTCGCGACTAATCGCCTGGTGTCTGAAATGCAAAAATCTTGCAGCAGACCCTAACTTACCAGAGAAAAGTCACAATTTAATGCGCAATTATGTAGAATATACAGGAAAAGGTTCATAACGTCAGATACCGCGTGGCAGCCCACCGTTTGCCGCCCACCTCCCCTGGCAACTTACTACTTTGTAGAAGCCGAACGAGTACTGCGAAATTCACTGCCTCGCTGTGCTTTCTTGTAGCGTTTTTCTCATTATCTGGATCTGCGCTTTTCCTTTTATATTTTTTGCCGGCGCGGAGTCAATGAATGTGTTCATTCGAGGCTGCAGTGGAAAAATGAGCGAGGGGCGTAACGGCGGTGCATAAATTACGAACAGAAGCGAGAAGCGCGAAGCGAGCGCATACGTGAAACACGGGGCGTATGCGCAATTTGGCTAGAAAAGACGGCGAGGTGTTGGCGGCGCACACATACGGGCACACATGCACACATAGACATGAGAGACACGCAGTTAAGAATTTAAAGCAGCGGCAGCATCTCCCTTAGCCTGTTTTCCAGAGAATTAGCGACAATGAGCGGAAAACATAATACGTATGTATATCGATTCCCACCAGGATGCGTATACGTGATGCGCGTTGCTGATGCGTTGCCATGGGCCGTGCATTGGGTGCATTAGGTGCATTAGGTGCATTAAGTGCATCAATGGGTTAATGAGGACACAAGCCCTGGCAGCGTAATGGGCAGCAACTGGAGGGGAATAAGCCTGAATAAGCCGCTTTATCGTTATACAAATCATTTCATTCACTGGTTTTAGTTCACACCAATGATTTGATCATTGAGAGTACAAACTGGTCAAATACCAAATTCGCCCAATTTTGAATATACCGAATTTTTCCTCCCATTTCCCCCCTGCTCCTTTATGAAGATTTACCTTGCCCCTCGTAAAGGGTGGAAGTGTTGGCAATTTGCTGACCCATCTTCAAATGCATTTCAGTTCCCATACGAGTGATTTTCACCTTTTCGCTGATCCGTTTTCCTTTCCGCACCTTTGTGTACGGAAAACAAATTAAAATTGCTCCTTTTATCAGCACTCACACCTTTGAATGGACCTCCACTGTCACTAAGCCCCAACGTTTGGACCAAGCGGAGATCTCTGCCACCCCAAAACCCCTGCAGTTTCCCATTTGGCACGACCCTCATTTTGTGCACAATCAACAACGGGCGAGAGTAGGAAAAACAAACTTCATTTTCATGAAGCAAACGAGCTTCATTTTCGAGCAGGGAAAAAACTAAACAGAAACTTTTCCAGCCGCGTTCGTCACCCTCCTCTTTGCCACCAATGACCTCTTGTGCTTTTGCCACCTTGACGCCATTTTGTTTCGCCACTGAAACAGCGACTCCAGTTGCCCAATCTTCCCCAAATATTTCTGCATATTCTGCAGAAAAAACGGAACGGCAAAGTAAACCAGAATGGACGAACCGAGAATGGGCAACTGAGAACGGGGAAATGCCCGAAATTAGTGCAATTAACTTTAATTGATAGAATTTTTAGTGACTCCTGCCGAGGGTCGGAGGTGGCAAGATTGGGGCAGCACAGTTGGTTGCGGCAAGTTAGTGGGGCGGTTCCATTGGTAGATGGGCAGATGGGTAGTTGGCTTGGGTGGAGCGGTAACAAGCTCATAATGGCTTTGGACACACTTTGGACACAAAGAAGGAATGGGAAAGACGCTAGTCCTGAGCCAGCCATCTGCCACTGCGATCTCTCCCATAAAAGAGCGAGTAGTACATCTATTTCCTGCCAGCAGTTGGATCTTAATCGGAATGGATCGGAGCAGCGGTAATCAGCACTACTTGCTAGAAAGAAGCGTTTCTTATGATCCTTATGATCGGGATCACTATCCAAGTCGAGTGTAACTATACGAGTAGATACGCTTTGATTTTATTTTATAAACTTCACCCCTTTGCGTTCCCGCTAGCTGAGTGACGGGTATCTGATAGGCGAGGAGCCCTCCTTCCCTCCTTCGCCTGTGTCTGTGCCAGGACTCTGCTCATTCATTAAGCATCTCGAAAGGCTTTCTTGGGATTTTCTATTGTTGTTCGCCTCTATCTCGTCATAATGCTGCCGCTGCTGCTGCCGCTGCCTCGTATTCCATTGTTCTTGTTGTAATCCGTAAAGTCTGCATTACTTCAAATCCACAAATAACGCCAAAATAGCATAAAACCCGCCTGAGAGCAGCAACTCAAAATCATTCTAAAAAGTATATATAGAAAGGACCAAAAACCAGGGAATCCAGCACGTAATTTCCTTCTTCCCGTCTTCTCCCCCCGCGCTCCCCTTCTCCTTGTCACACTTCTGGGTGGGGCAGGGTGGCTGATGGGTGGCAATGGGGCGGAAAGCGGGAAGTTTACTTTGTCGCAGTGTCATTTATTTTGGCATTTTGTCGTTTTCCTTTAGCCTCCTGCTGCTGTCTTCAGGTCCAACTGCTTCCACTGAGGCCGAACACTCTTTTGAATGTTGAAAGAGAGCTAATCGGCCTGCTTTGCAGCAAAGGGAGAAACAAGACTGATTTATTTCCAGTGCCTTCATTTGCCTAATGAAAGACGTGGCTCGTATTTCTGCCAAACCAGCTCCTGCGTATATCTTTCAATTGTTTTGCAACTTTATATGAAGCAAATCCAGCAGCCTGCATTGTGATCTTTGTGATGAGCTTCTCCGCGTTCATTTCCAAGGGTATTTTCCGTTGATGCTTTGTCCCCATTATCATAGTCGTTAGTTTTCCCCCGTGCCCCTTTGTTCAGTTAAGCACCCGCCAGTGTGCGTTTTTCTGACACGTATCTGTTGTTGTTTCTGTTTCTGTTCTTGTTGTTGTGGCTCCACTCGCCCGAGCTCCACACATCCTGCGCTGCGCCACATCCTTCGTATTTCGGCTCCTTCGCCTGAGTTTCCCACTTCTGCATTGCATATTTCAAGGCGCCATGTTTCGGTGTCGATAAGGTAAAATCGATATTCCACTCTGCTCCATATTTCTGTTAGCTTCTCAGGGGTTTTTCGTTTTCGTTCTTTTTTTTGGGGGGAGGAATTTGTTCGGCTTAACTACTTTGCATCAGACACCCCAAGTGGATGGATGCCTATCCTATTCCTATCAGAAAGGAAATACCCCGCTCCGAGCTTCAGTTTCATTGCACTTAGTATCCAGAGTATCCACACACACACACACATACACCTCTAATTCCGCCCCAACCCCTCTTCACCATCACTGTTGCAGACACGAGCAAAACCTTAGCAAACAATGCTCCAATTAATACAGCGAAACCCTGCTAACCTACAAGTCGACGGTTGAAAGGGTCGGTTGGGTGGCCGGAATGGGAAAAGTTCACTGTTCCATTCATCAGCGCCTAACGGGGGGAGGGAGTGGGGCAGGGGGTGGGGCGTTGAAACTGATGGGAGGACAACAAATTAAAAGGATATCAAAGTTAATATGGAGCGTATTTCAAAGTCGTGCGGCGAATGCTGGTGCTTCCAAGGGAGTTTGGCTGCTGTCGTCACAATGCAAAAGAGCCCGAGGCAAGCTAAACAGCTAACCACCCAGCCACCCAACCACCCACCGCACACAAACACCCTTTAGCCATCTCTCTCGCTCAGTTGCGTCTTGAATGAAAGCTTCAAATTGGTTTCTGCTGCTTCTTGAGCCTTTTCTGTTTTCTGTGGCACAGAAAAGTATACTACACACAAAAGCAGGCGGAGAGGGGCGGCTGGCGCGGGGCGTGGCCTGGCCTGGCCTGGGGGAGTGGTGTAAACAGCGGGGGGGACAGGGGCAGGGGACAGGTAAACCGAAATAAATTCAAAATAATTTGTGTAAAATAGACGAGCAGCAAACGATGTTGTCCTCGCACCACTCCCCGCCTCCCCACCTACCCGCCTCCTGGCCAACAGGCTACAACCCCAACCCAACCCCCAACCCACACCCCCTCTTTCTGCCACAGGCAGCTCGACACATGCGAGAAGCGTGGTGAAATCTGCCGCCGGCATCGAGAACCTACCACAAAACGGGGGCCATGGTGGCAAGTCCCCGCCACAGCTGCTGCCGCGCTAAAAGGCTGCCGAAAATGTGTTTCCCCCAACAAGGCCAAAAGTTTAACAAACACTGCGGAGCGCAGAGAAACGAGAGCACAGCGAGCGAACGAGCGAGCGAGAGGGATGCCAGAGAGCGAGCGAGAAAGAGAGACTGAGAAAAGCGAGACAGAGAGAAAGAGAGAGAGAGCGCAGATTAAGCTCGGGCATTTGGAGCTCTTGAGAAAGTTGCGCTGCGCCCAAGGCGCTGCCGCTTTTATTTCCACACATTTCCACCGCCCACGCAGAAACAGACAATAGTTTTGTTGCACCACGGC
The DNA here is from genome assembly GCF_016746235.2 of Drosophila teissieri. NCBI lineage: Eukaryota > Metazoa > Arthropoda > Insecta > Diptera > Drosophilidae > Drosophila > Drosophila teissieri. The sequence continues at coordinate 395,022 of NC_053034.1, read as the reverse complement.
ACAATGGCCACAGTCCACCCACCACCACCCACCAGCAAGCACCCACTGTGTTCGCGGGCCAGCACAAGGTCGAGCATTCATTTCCATTCGCAGTCACTCGCAGATTCAGTTGTGGCTCCTCCGTTTTCGAGACCATTGGACGCAAAAACTTTTAGCTCATTGCGCGGATTGCAAATGGGAAAGGAAAGGAACTCATTTTAATTATGAGCCCAAAGTTGGCAGCAGCTGAGGCTGCAATCCTTAATCCCAGGTGGGATGCCCAGATTGTGGCCGAAAGTATAGGGAATATGTACATTAAATCCACTTTCGAAATCGTGGCTAAAAGTTATTTCGGCCAAGGAGCAACGCCCGCCAAAGATACTCGAAAACACTAGGCCACTGCTCGGAATGACAGCCACAAAATGCGGAATCGGGCTAAAATGTAAATTAAAAACATTTTGCCGACACACCACACCACTAACCACACACCACACACCACACTGCACACACCACACACTGGAGAGACATGCACATGCACAAGGGTTTCGGGTATCGGATTTTTGGCTTTTGGGCTTCATTGGGGATCGGCGTGTTTGGTATCGGTGCCAGGGCTCTGGCTTTGCTGGCAGCTGGCTGCCTTTCCCTTCGCCCTTCCACATGGGGTCAGGTCAGATCGATAGCCACTCAGAGGTTACAGATGTCTCCCTTCAGTGCTCAGTGCTCAGTACTCAGTGCTGTACGTTCGCACTTGAGAAGCACTTGATACTGATACGTTTCGGTACTCCGTACTATGAATGGTTCATAATCGGAAATGAACCCACTGAGAATGTATCCCCCCTCCTTAAGCATACGAGTCCTGTCCCTGTCCCTGTCCCTGTTCATCCCAAGAATCGGGTACAGTTGGCAACAAAAGCTGCCGAGGCTGCGGCCAGGCCTTTGTCCGGCACTCAGGCCTAACCACTTCATTGTCCGTATCATTGAGAAGAGTTATTTAAGTGCGATTGACACCCCTCCCCCTTCCGATAGATATGCATATGTGTATAGCTGGACAGGATGGGCGAGTGGGAGAGGGGCAAATTAACTCGACTGTCAACCGCAAAATCACAACAGATGCAGGCGCCACTCAATCACGGTGTTCATGAGCGCGCTTCGAGGGTCCTATTTCATTTTCAGCCCCAACACACAAGTTTCCTCTGCTCGCTGTGCGAAAACTAAGCTCACACACACTCGCTCTCCACCACCCACCACCCGTACGTACACATACATATGCACTAGCACTACTAGGGTGAAGGGCTTGCCTGCGATACAATATTTTTTACCCGCCCGCAGTGTGACATTGTGGAGGGGGTGGGGTAAAGGGGGAGCTGGGGCAAAGGGCTGACTCAATATCAATACAGTTTTATTTGCGTTGGGATGATTTGCATCCTTCCGCACTCGCACTCGCTTTAACTATTTTGTAGCACAGTTCTGTGCGCAGTGGGGAGCTATCCCATCCCATCGCATCCCATTCCACCCACAACCACGATTTATTTACGACACGAACGTTTTTCTGGCAGCTGCCAGGGGCCTGTACACTTGAACACTTGAACACTTGAGCATTTGAATCGCCCGAGCCCGACTTTCGAGCGGCTTCAGAACAAAATCGAAACCGAATGCGAATGCGACCTCTCGAGTCTCCCACAGACGCAGCCGAAGTCCGTAGTATTGGTCCCCTTTATAAATTTATAATTCCCAACCTTAAACCACAACCCACTGGCCACCTCCCACTGCCCACTGCCCACTCCCCACTCCACTAGATGTCTTTTCCACTCAGTTTACTCGTTTGCTGCTTGGCTGGTCACACGCGTCTCAGGCCATAAGCTCCGCTCCGGATTGCACACACTCGAGCGTAATAACAAAAGTGAGTCAGCGCGCCAGTCTGTGTCTGTGTGTGTGTCCGTGTCTGTGGGTCAAGTGTGGTGCGGTACATCATGCGGTACATCATCAAATTAAGCGCTCCAACAGTTCATAAAGTGCTGCGACGAGGCATCGATGAAGACAGTCTACCACATTCTACTACATTCGACTACATTCGACTACATTCGACTACATTCGAGTCGTGTCGTGTACTGCCGCTGGCCGCAACTTGTGTTCCTGCGCGAGGCGCCACTAATCAATAAATCGCACAAATCGGCGCTTGAACGCTTGAACCCAAGTGTCCACCACCCACGAGTTCGCCAAGAAAGAGTCATTGCTCTGCCGTCTTTGTCCGCGGCACTCTCCTTGTGACCAGGCACCTCGAAGCTCGCCGCCTCATCGATCCCGCTCCTCCGTGCAGAGTGCAGAGTGCAGAGGCACTCGAAGTATTTAAGCGGCACATGCCACGGCTGCTGCTGCTGCGGCCATTTGGGGCGCATATGAATTTAATATAGACGCCAACGCCACTGCAGCTGTGTGTGTGTGTGTGGGGCGGCCATTATGCGCCGCAGCACATACAGCATTATTTTATTAAGTGCGACGAGGCCAAGCGGGGAAACAATGTGCGTTATCTCACCCTCATCCTCACCCTCCTAAAGCACCAAGACACCCTGGTCTACGACGAGCATTCCTCCGGATCCATTCCGAGTCCCCCGTTCTCCATTCCACACTGGAACGTGCCAGACGGAGGAGGCACCAGTGGCGCCAGTGCCGCCAGTGGCATGGGGAAGAGGAGCGCATTCTGCGGCTGCATGCCACTGCGCTGGCATGCACTGTGGTGTAGAGCCTTCGATCCCAGCCAAAGGATAATCCTCGGACCAGAAGCCGCCTTCCATCGATTTATTTGGGCCCGCTGCTAGGCCTGCTTTCAACTCAGCTGCTCCTAAGACTCTTAGAGCAGAAAGGGAAATGCAAATGAAGTACTCGCAACTCCAGATTTGTGCGTCGAACTGACATCATTGAGCTTCAACCTTCTGACGGCAGAAGAATCCAAGCTCCAATCCAAGCTCGTGCTGGTATTAACGAGCGTATTTATCTGAATTATCCTTTCCCAACCGGATTCTCCTCCTGCCTCCTCCCACTGGCTGACTGGCTGACTGGCTGGCTGAGTGAATGATTTGCCGATTGATTATCGACCAGCCAGCCAACCCATTTGCCCCACCATTCCGTTCGTCCTGTTCGTCCTTCCCCTGAACGTCCTGCCCGTTCATCCTTGTGGGGCTGTCGCGGCAGATAAATTTCATTATCTGCAAACGCAGTCATAAAATCTGACATCGCATCCATTTTTGCAACAAACGACGGCGGGCTCTGACTTCACTTCCCATTTCCCATTTGCCGTTTCCCCCCCTAAAAAAAACACTTTGCGTGGGCCAAACTGTTCCTCTTTCATTTTGAATGAATGTGCGAATAAAATTAAATTTAATAGCACACTTTACGTCGCACATATTGCGAGATAGACATTGGTGTGGTGGGATCGCCGGCTGTCGCCTGCCAACGGAGCACCCCGTCATCCATCTGTGACTGCCGCTGAATGCCGCTGACTGCGTGCTGATGGCCAAATGGGATTTGGGGAATGCGCCAGGACATGAACCAGGAACAGGAACAGGAACAGACCAGACTACAGGACTAGAGGAGGAATGGAATGGAGTGGGAGGAGGTGCGGATGCATTACGGTGTCAAACGCAGTTGCCGACGGGTGACTTTTCGAAGTTTGCCCTTTGATTTGCATTCATTGTTTGCCTCCCCAACTCAGCGTCCATCGCAGGTGGGCCACTTTCGCCCGATGAGCGCCGACTGACAATGGAAATGCGGCGAATCGAATTGAATGGAGTGGGAGTGGGAATGGGAATGGGACTGGCGATGGGGAAGTGGAGGTCTTGAGGGCTCCACGGGGTTCGCTCGCCATGCTGTCAGATAGAAATGAAATACACGAAGAACCAATGATGCATCGAACATCTACTGAGAGTGGAAGGTTAGAGAGGACGCACTCCTTTAATAAAAACACCGGCGAGTCTATGCAAAATGAATCGCAGATGAATGAATAAGCTCCGGCATGGGAACTTATCAGAATGAAAGCACTCTGCACTCCATGCAGTCAAGCTGCAAAGCTAACGACTTGGCTATATTTGACCACGACTCTCGCATTCCTCGCTTGGCCTGCTTTTTTCTTGGCTGAAAATCCGGTCAAATGCAATTTCGCCCGGGGCAGCGTGATTAAATGATTCCAGGGGCATGCTCCAAGGAAGCGAAAAGTCTGCTGCCAATTGAAAAGTAATCCAATCGAGGAATCGGCCAGCGGAGGGGAGACGAGAGGCAGGTGGGCAGATCACATTTTAAGTTCTTCGGGTTCTTCAGTGGGCAAACACGGAGAGGATGAAAAGTGGAAAGCGGAAAGTGGAGGCGCAGCAGGAAAAAGACAGCCGAAAATGCAATATTGCGATTTTATAACACAAATTGCTTATAATCACCCAGCTCGAACAAGGGCAGTCAGGATGGAGATGGGGATGGGGAGGAAGTGGGTGGCAGGAGCAGAAGGAGGAGAGCAGAAGGCCAGAAAGCGGAAATGCACGCTGTAATGGCTTGGAAGTGGGCGTTGGCCCAGGCGGAAGGGGGGCGTGGCAGGGGCAAGCCAGCTTTTCTGCGCTCGCCATCATGGCAATGGCATAAAAATCATATTTCCGTTTTATTATTTGCTGTTAATGAAAATGCAAATAAAATTGGATTTTCCGTGCCGCACAAAAAGGCAGCAAAATGAAATGTTGTTGCTGTTGCTGTTGCTGCAATGGGGCAATGGGGCAGTGAAAAAGCGAGCGGACTCTGCTGCAAATGTATTTCCTGGCGCATATTTCAAATAAACATTTCGGTTTTCGCATTTCAGTATTTCACTGTTTCTGTATTTGTGTATTTATGTATTTGTGCATTTGTGTACTTGTGTATTTCTGTATTTTTATGTCGACGGCAGGCGAGTCGAGGCGAGTCGACAAATGAAAAGCATCAAAAGAGGAAAATACGAGCAGTGGGTCAGAAGAACGCAGTGAAAAATCATTTGAAAAGCCAGCTCAAATATGTGACCCGCCTTGCACCTGAGCACCTGATGTGGCTTTAGAATTAATTGGGTCATAACTATATGCTATATAAGCTATGCAAGCTATATAAACTATATCAACTACATAAGGTTGGCACTTTTTTCGACGCATGCTAAATTTATCCAAGACGAACTGGTCTTTCTCCATGCACTCCATGCGGTGGCCGCAATTGATTGGAACTCAACGAGGAGTCAAAAGCAGGAAAAATACGAGAAATACGAAAAATGCGCAGGATGAGCGACGCAGCATAAGCTACAAATCTCAATCGCCTGCTCGAGGAAGCCACTCGATGCTCATTGCTAATCACGCCTATCGTGCAGAATGATGCACAGCGTCTTGTTGGCTTCCAGGATCCTGCCTCTTGCCACTTGCCACTTGCCACTTGCCTCCTGCCTCTCGCTGAAGCCTTGCCCGAAAGCAGCTTTGCCCAAGGCACTCGAGTGGAACAAGCCAAGCCAAGCCAAGTCAACCCGACTCAGGCAGGCTTTACCCGCACTCCCCTCCCTTCGTTTGGCAGCGAATCGGGATTGCAGACCTAACCCAATTCCGCTCGAGAACTGAGAACGGAGAACTGGGAACTGTAAGCCAGAGGGGCTTGGGGTGCGGGGCGCTGGCTGTTCGATTTGGAAAGTGCCATTTGTGCCATTCAAATGAAATCAGCAACGAACTATTGAGCGGGTGGCGGGCGACACCTTGCACCCACCCACTAACCCAACATCCAACATCCATTCACCACCCACCATTCACCGTTCAGCAGCAGCAGATGGAACCACGACAATGGCAGTAGAACAGTAGAGCAGGCAGCCAGCCAAGCAACGAAAAAGTAAGGAAAAGACGTTCTCCCTCCCCCGTCAACGAAATCACAAATTCAAGCACCTGCCACACTCCCTCCTCAGCCCCTCCTGTCGTCCACGCTTGCGAAGTTTTCCCCCTCGTAAATGTTTGCAATACAAATGTATAAAACATTACCGCACGGCTGTGCCAAAGACGTGCTCCGCAAATGGCGGCGAAGGAGGCGAAGGACCTTCTTTCGCTTTTTGCTGGCTCCGTTTTCCTGATGGCTTTCGCCTCCCTTTTGCCGGGACATCAGCTTATGAGAGGGTAAACTATAGTTTCTTCGGCTTTGCTGGCAGTGCAAATAAGAAGGCCAAGGAGGACTTGACGCCTAGGTCTGTAATGTATTTTAGAGCTAAGAGCGGAAAGCTGCGGCAGCACAAGAGAAGGATTAACTTATGTTGAATCGGTGCCACTCAAGGCCTCTGTTCCTCAAATATACTCGCATTCTCGTATTAAGGTGTGTAATCTAATGCACATTTATTCGGGATGTTTTCGACCGGTAGCGATACTTTTATATTAGTTTGCCTGGCGCTGACCCCCATTTCCATTCACTTGGGTTGCTTTCATTTCCTTTTGTGGAGGCTGAGCTGTCATTTGTTCTGGATCATTTGCTCTATTGTGAGTCGTCGTCGTCGTCGTCTTCATCATCATTATCAGCCTTATCAGCAGGGCTGCAAGTCGTCACCTTGTTGGATTACTCGTACAGTTGTTGACCCACGTTGGCCCGGCATCGCAACCCATTTCTGTTTGCCACTCGAAGCGGAGGTGCACTGCGATTTTAGGAGCCCCAAAGGCTCAGGCACAGAACACAGGACACAGAGCACAGAACAGCACTGCTGGGCAGGAGCACTTAACCCTAATTCCTGCAACTCTGGCACGCCAACTGAGCCACAGACAATGAACACATTAGCCAAAGTCCTGGCTGCCTAGTTGCTTAGCCCACTAGCTGCCTGGCTGCCAAGCTGCCAAGCTGCTTGGCCAGTGTCCGAGCCTTTGTCAATGGTGAAATGAAAATGAGCGAAATGCATAATCGAAAAAAACCATTGAAGCGTAAATGCTTTGTAACAGGATTCGGGAAGGGGCGAGTGCCTCGAGGGGGAGGACAAAGCGAACACACTACGTTACCCTAAACCTTCGATCCGATCCGGGCCAAAATAAAAGCCAAGCCAAGCCAAGCCAAGCCAAGGCAACCAAACGGAACGAAACAACACCAGGCGAGTGGCGAAGGACGACAAGGAAAGGGAATGGGAAGGAGGACTCTGGCGGGGAATATCGGGGATGTTGGGGTCACTGCACAGTTACAACCACTCACTCATCTACGTATCAGCCCACCGCCCCGTCCTCTCCAGCAAAGCATGTACATACTCGTGTGTGTGTGACATCGATACCACAACTAATGAACGATGAACAGGACGTGGACAGGACTCTTGGACTCTGGGACTGACTGAATAGAAATGACAATGGAATCGGGTCGCCATGGCAACTGGCTGCAAGTACGGATCCCCGACGAGCCAGTGGCCACTCAAATGACTTACTACGGCTGACCAGCTACAAACCCAATTGAATCCTGAACTTAACCCAATCACGAACTGCGGTCTCCGCAGCTCAACTGAACCCAATGTGGCCCCAACGAGCCCCGAAGGCAGCTACTTGTGCTGCACTCCCAGGGAATGAGAGCATCTGGGGATCTGGGAATCTGGGGAAGCAATGCTTTAAATGGGACACTGATACACTGGTGCACTGTCCACTTTGGCCTGCTTATCGAGAAGGTGCTGTTCTAGTTCGAAATGATGGGCTCAAATACTCGACGCCTCACACTCACATTCTCGTGTGCATGCCGCAGTCAAAATGACTTTATATGGATGCATTTTCGGATCGAAGCCCGGAATTTGAGAAAAGTTTTGCGGCTGTGGGAAATTCCGTTGCGGCGACTGCATGGCATTCCCGAGTGAATCATTCCACTCCCCGTGTGGGAGTGGGTGACTCATGGGGCAGGGGGTGAACGCAACTGAGCCGCCTTCTATCAGTCAGCAGGCAGCGGGCAGCGAACTGACTAATTCAGTTGACTCCAGCGAAATTGGGGAGTTGTGCCGATGGAGAAGGAGCAGGAGCAGGAGGTGGAGAGATGGAGAGAGGGGTGTGCAACTAAAGTTGGCCGACGGTTCGCAGTTCCTGCCCGACAATCAAATGGCCAACGACTGCCAGCCACCCTCCTTCACCCTCCTGCCACCCCCCTGAAAGCCCCCGTCCGCCTCCGTAGAAAGGGACTTTGTATGGGCTGTTTGGCAGCCACGATTGCGTGTTCCGTTTGCCAGGGGCGGCTGGTTTGAGCCTGGTTTGAGGCCTGTTTGGGGGACACGTCGTTGGCATCGAGTGTTTGAGGGGATATTCCCGGGCATATTGCACAGTGCGAGCCAGTCCTGCCATCCTGCAGTCCTGCAGTCCTGCAAATCCCTCCCTGCCGCTTTGTTTTCTGGATGATTCAGACATGTCCTTATGAAAAAAAGAGTGGAAAAGCACAAAAAAATACAAGCAGAGAGGCGATGGCTACGAAACGGGTGGCGAACTGAGGAGGACACACTGAGGGTACACAAACAGAAATTCTTATCAACAAAAGTACCCCAGTTGGTAATGCATTACTGCAAGTTTGCAGGAAACAACTACTCTGGAAATACCGCTCGAATCACACATATCCTTACCAGATCCTTGAGGGTTTTTGCGACCAACTGCTAGCAGTTTGCTGTTCACAAAGAAAAATGATCTGCTCGTAATATTAAAGTGAGACCGAGTAGAAGGCATTAAATCGCTTTCCCGGGGGGGCGGGGGGTCAGGTTGGCATGGGGTGGCTAGTTGTCCTAAGCGGGGTGGGAATGGTGGGTGCAAGCGACACAAGTAATCAACGACCACCACAAAAATGACGACGGCGATGCGTGCCCCTGATAACAACGACGGCCGCGGGGAGGGGGTGGTCCGGGTTGGAAGGGCTGACCAGGTCGCAGGATAGTCCTGCCGTGAATTGCAGGCAGCATGAAAGCATGAATAGCCGAATTACGGGGACGAGACGTGAGGGGGGAGAGTGAATGAACCAATGGAGAGCAAAGCAAATTGCAGGCTGCATACAAAGCAACCGATGAAAGGAGTGCAGTGCGCTAGAAAGCAGCTTAACTGCTTCCCTGGCCGGGATTGGGTCGGAGTCCTGGCTCCTGGCTCCTGCCGCCTGGATCCTCGCTGCCGAGCTGCTGAGCTGGTGAGCTGCTGCACCTCGGCTTTTCTTCCTTTTGCCTTTCAATTGGTTCGTCCGCACATGAATATGGATTTTATAAGGTTTTTGTTTCGCCACGGAAGACTGTGCGCTCTGTTCGTTGCCAAGGGAGACGGCTGCGATTTATTTAAGAGACGGGACGGGAGAGTAAGGCAAACTTGTTAAGGTCAGGCACGTCGGCCCGAGGAGCTGCAGCTACCGCCTCACAGAAACCGCTCGCAAATGATTTAAAAACACTTTGGCTTAAGCCAGCAATATCCTAGCAACGCATTTCTTCCTGTCGCTCTGTCCGTAGGTGTGTGTGTGTGTGTGTTCGTGTGTGTGCATTTATGCCAGTGGCTGAATGGAGCTGAACAAGAAGATTCGTGGTGAATGCAGGTCCAGCCTCAGACCAATTTGGGGATTATGCCGAGACACAGCCAGGACGGATTCTTTTCGCCCGGATTGTTTGAGACCTCAACTGAAGGACCTCGCACTCCAGTGCCACGATAATTGCCAGTCGCTTGGGGTTGGCGAATCAGGTTTTGGTTTCGGTAACACCTCCGCTGCCCTCCATGCAAATCGCCATCCAAATGCCAGGCGAACCTGCTAACCTCTGCCATCCGGATTTCGGTTTTCGGCTTTTGGTTGGGCAGTAGCCCGCCACAAGAAATGGGGTACAATTAAGCCAATACTTGCGCCTTGTGTGTGTTAGTTAGGCAAACCCCATCCAACATCCCCCAACCCCACAACCCCTTCCCGCCTTCAAGCCCTCGAGCCTCCAGCGCCGCTGCTAAGCGATGGCACATTTTTCGTAGCATACTTGGCGCGGCTGCTTAGCCCACGGCCACCACGGCACAGTGCTTGTGTATCTGCCTTTCTGTGGGTGTGCGTGTGCGAGAGTGTGTGCGAGAGTGTGTGCGAGAGTGCGGTGCGAGTGTGTGCGTGGGCTGTGGTTGCGATTGGCATTGCTGTTGCACGCAGAAGGAACACTGCGACTTGTCAGCTGTACTTGAGATGAAAGTTGCGACATACGAGATAAGCTGTCGAAAAGGGAGCAGTAAGGAGGCAGTAGGGAAGCAGTAGCGCCATACAACAAGTAGTGTTGTTGCTAGTTGCTACAGGCCTAGCGAGGACACCACTTGCCTTCCCCTTTCCCACTGCATTGCTATTGTTTTGGCTTGAATGCGTGGTTCTCTTTGCAAATCCATTTGTCATCATCACTGCTTTGAGCCCGAACTAAACAATGTTGTAGGGTGTCCAGTGTTTTGGCCCAGTGTTCCCTGTCAGTTTCAGTTTCGGTTTCTGTTTCGGTTTCTGTTTCTGTTTCTGTTCTGAGTTTCGGCTCTTTCGGCCGATGGAACTCCTTCGTTCCATCGAGTATTGTATCGAGTGTGGAGTGGAATGGTCTGCTGTGGTGTGCTGTGGTGTGTTGTGGTGTGCTGTGGTGTGCTGTGGTGTGCTGTAGCGTGGTGTATTGTCATGTCGTGTGTAGTGGTGTGGGGTGGTGTGGTGGGGACTCGGTGACTCACCTGAACCTGAGCGGTGCCAATGGCCAGGACGACCCAGAGGCTCCTCAGCAACAAATTACGACGCAGCGCGGCGCACATTGTTCGCACTCCTTTCAGCTGCTTGGCTGCTTGGCTGCTTGACTCCTTGACTCCTTGTCCTGTCTCCTGGCGGGGAATCTCCGAGAGTTTGGTGTGAACTTAGCTGCTCCTGCGGCTGGGCTGAAGTGCTTCCAGTTGTGGTTAATTGTATTTGCTTTGTTGGCTATTCGTTTAACACTTTGCTGCACAGGCGGACGACGGCAGCAGCAGCAAGAAATCGAAAACACAAAAAAATTTCATTAGCAAGCGATTCGGAATGGTGGCCTTTTGTTTCAGCCTTTAGCTTTCTGGGTTCTTTAGTTCTTTAGTTCGTTAGTTCGTTAGTTCTGGGTTCGGATTTCGGATTTCTGAATTCAGATTTCTGTTTTTTTGTTTTTTGTTTTCTGATTTTTGATTTCTGCGCTCTGAGGTTCGTACTCCGATTTCGTTCGATTTGCGGTGCCCAAGTTAGCTGCCCTCAGCGCAGCGCTTTTCCTTTCGCCGATGCCCCAAAACCTATCTCTGCACGGAAAATGTCAACTCGGAAAACTCGGTGCGTGCGCTTGTGTGTGAGTGGCCGTAGTATTCGATTGTGGAACGTAGTAGAAGAGAGTGCGGGATGGGATGGGCGGGGGTAGAAGCGAATGGCAGGCAATAGCAGGGGGGAATGGAAGGAAAAAGGAGGGAAAGCAGCGAGAGCACTCGCTGCTATCTGTATCTGTCCTGTCGTACCCACTCGCTGGTTCTCCGGGCTCAGAAACGGAAAATATAAGTGCCACTATGGCCGCCGTTCTGCGCCTGGAAAACTTGTCAGCTGCAGTCGTCGGGTTCCATGTCCCATGTCCTACGTCCCACGGACCCATGTCACTTGTCCATGTCTCCTGCTCTTGGCAGTTCCCACGCTAATCCAACCCCAACCCTTCTCCCGCTCCTGGAACGCGAACGTCTTCGTCGGGCTTCTGCGCACTTTCCCGGCCCCTTTCTCACTGATTCTGCGCAGGTGCGCTGCCCATGGTCCCCCAGCTAAGTTGGCATCACAAATCCATTATTGGCATCGGCTCGCTTTTCTTTTCTTTTCGTTTTTTTTCTTTTCGAACTTGAATCACTTTGTTTTGGATGTTTCTCTACGGTTTTTGTTGTTGCGTTTCTGGTTCTGTTTCTATTTTAGCACTCGCACTTGAACAGCAAAAAAAAGTATTGAGCTTGTTTTGATTAAGTCAAGTGACTTGACGGTCGGTCTCTCAGTGTGTGTCTCTGGGTTTTTCTCCTCCGTGACTCCGCGGCTCTGTGGCTCCTCGGCCACCACCTCTCTCCCGCCCGAGCGGGAGAACGCCAAGAGCCACTGGCCAGCAGCCCCTGGCCTTCCCCAGCTGCGGGGGAGCGGGCAGCGGGGAGTGGGCCGAAGAAGCCCCTGGAGCGCTGAGTAGCTGGAGCTCTGGCTGTACGCTGTACCTGGCGCTGCGAACGCTCACAAACGACTGCGAGTGCTCTCGCTGCCTGCAATCCTGCGAGTCCCAGTCCGAAAGTCCACGAGTCCGAAAGTGCGAATGTGTTCGCACACTCGTCCGAAAGTCGAACTCGGGCGCGAAGAGCGCAGAGCGCGTGCCCGGGATCGATATTAAGGGCGAATCGAATCGAATCGAATCAAGCCACTGGCCTTCCGCTTTTCGCTTTTAGCTTCTCGCTTCTCGCTGTCCGGGCTGCGTCGTTCGTGGCCTGTGGAATGTGGCAGCCGAGAAGGACAGCAGCAGCAGGTGCTGCGAACCAAGCACCAAGCACTAGGGAGAACTGGTTCCGCCGGCGAACCGGGAGTTTCGCGCTCACTTCTGGCGGAGTGAAGATTAAGGGTGGGTGGTTTCAAGCGAATTTCGCACAGGTCAGCAACTTCGCACTAAATTCAATTCAAACTGGCTTCTCTGCCTTGACTGGATTCAAAAATTACTTAGTAGTTAGTATTCAAATGGCGAAACCGAAAGTGCAGTTCGGAGGCTCGACACCAGGAGGCGCTGCAACACGCATCCAAGTTTCACACCACCTACACCCAATTTCCATACCACAACACCGGGTGATTATGGTTTAGCAAAGTTGTAGCCAAGTCTCGAACCACTCTCCCACTTCAATTAACAGGGTAACGGGTAACTGTTTCCGCCCGAACCTCTGGCAACCCTGCTGCCGCACAGCTGATCGACACACCGGCTGCAAATCAATTTTCTAACATTTGTTTATTTACGCCGCCGCCTACTTGCTAGGCCTCAGGAAAGCGTACAACCAGGATCGCGATCGGGACTTGCTACAGGTCCGGAGCCAGATACCCACACCAACGCACATTCCGCCCCTTTGCGCAACGGGCTGAAGCGGCGGGCGTGGCAGTGCCCGGTAAGCTGCAACGTACGTGGCAATGCAACTGAAATCGCGCTTGGAGGAACATTGAGCCATAGAGCGCGTAGCACTACTAGTACTAGCCCTCGAGCCGGGACTATAGCCCCCGCCACCTTCCAAAGCATTCCGCATCCAACCACCAATCCTGCACCAAGATGACGGCCACGTTGCGTTACCGCGGCGACAAAAGCAATCTCCTGGAGTTCGCCAAGAACTTGGACGCGTTCAAGAAGGTGCCCGAGAAGTACACGGAGACCACGGAAATCGGAGGCACCCGTAAGCATGACATGGCACATGGTATGACCACATTAATCACTCACTCTATCCACTCCACACTCCACAGTATCCCTGTTGAGCCGCCTGTTGATCGTCTACCTGGTGTACACGGAGCTGCATTACTACTGGCACGAGACGGACATCGTGTACCAGTTCGAGCCGGACATCGCCCTCGACGAGCAGGTGCAGATGCACGTCGACATCACGGTGGCCATGCCCTGCGCCTCGCTCTCCGGCGTGGATCTCATGGACGAGACGCAGCAGGACGTGTTCGCCTATGGGACTCTGCAGCGGGAGGGCGTCTGGTGGAAGATGACCGAACACGACCGGCTGCAGTTCGAGGCCATCCAGATGCAGAACCACTACCTGCGCGAGCAGTTCCACTCGGTGGCCGATGTGCTGTTCAAGGACATAATGCGGGATCCCCATCCGGTGCGGGAGAGTGCCTCGCAGATGCCTGCTGCCCCGCCACCAGGAGCCTTGCCCTTAGCTGTGGACCTGCTTGGCCAGCACAACGCCCAGCCGGAGAGCAAATTCGACGCGTGTCGCCTGCACGGAACGCTGGGCATCAACAAAGTGGCCGGTGTGCTCCACCTCGTGGGCGGAGCTCAGCCCGTTGTGGGACTCTTCGAGGACCACTGGATGATCGAACTGCGGCGCATGCCGGCGAACTTCACGCATCGCATTAACCGACTCAGCTTTGGACAGTACTCGGGGAGGATTGTCCAGCCATTGGAGGGCGACGAGATTGTCATCCACGAGGAGGCTACCACAGTGCAATACTTCCTGAAGGTTGTGCCCACCGAGATCCACCAGACCTTCACCACCATCAACGCTTTTCAGTACGCCGTCACCGAAAACGTGCGAAAACTAGGTGAGAATGGGGCAAAAGTACACGAGTACATTCATTGACAATAATTAACTACTTTTACGCACAGATTCCGAGCGCAATTCGTACGGCTCCCCTGGCATTTACTTCAAGTACGACTGGTCGGCTCTGAAAATTATGGTGGACAACGATCGCGATCACCTAGTAACCTTCGCCATCCGCCTGTGCTCAATTATATCCGGAATCATTGTCATCTCGGGGGCGATCAACGCCCTTCTTCTGGGCATCCAACGCCGCCTGCTGCGCACCTTCGCTCCGGTTCTGTACAACCGATTGGGCAGCGGGAAGGCTGCTGCTTCGGAGGCTGCTGCTCCGTCGTCACTCTCCACGAAGGTCGGCACCGCGCCGCCCGTCAACGAGCTTCTGCACACAGCCAACCTGATGGCCAGCGTGGACATCTCGGCCTATTTGCCCACGACGTCGCCAAAGCTCAAAGCCGCTCTTTAGCCGGTCTTCAGCTGTTCTATGCGACCGCGAATCTCAGTCTGCAAAGCACTAACCGAAACTTTCTACGCAAATGTTGTATTGTCTCATTAAGAAAACATTACGAAAACAAAAAAAAAAGCACACACTAATATGGCAAGAATGTTGTACATAAATATTAATATGTTAAGCTCAAAACCGGGCGAGTTGCGTTCCTTTAATCGCTGCCAAGGATTCCGGTGTCGATGTTGCTCCAGCGCCCCGAGCGTCGGTAGCCGAACATGCTCTTCAGTATCTCCAGGCCGGACTCCACGGTGGTGCGCACGTCGCGCTCGCTGCCCAGCTTCGGGTTGATCTCCACCAGGTCGACGCCCTGCACCCGCTTGGTGTCCCGGAGTGCCTCCACGATGCTGATTCCCTCGCGGAGCGTGAGGCCGCCGCGCACCGCGGTGCCCGTGCTGGGCGCCACATTGCTGTCCAGGGCGTCGATGTCGAAGCTGACGTGGATCTTGTTCTGCGGATTGAGGGCGTCCAGCGTCATCTCGATGATCTTGGGCACGCCCACCCGGTCGATGGTCTGTGGAGCATTGAAGGCAGCATTAAAGGGAGTTGGGGAAGGGGAAGGGAATGGGAATGTGAATGTTCCTCATGGCTCCCAAACCGAAAAGTTGGCTTGGCTTGGCGCTGCTCTGCTCTTATCCTCCCTATCGCGACTGTACAATATCAGCGATTCTGATATTTACCCATTTACGCAAATCTATTGTGAAATATTCCAATTCCTATTCCAATTCCGATTGAATTAATGATCGACAATAAATTCGCAGCTTGGGCGAAGCCAAATCGGGAGCGATGGCATTAAACCATTAGGCATTTTTCAACAAATGTCGATTTTGCACGAGCCATAAATAATGGGCAACGAGCCGTTCTGACAAGGATCCGATCCCAATGCGGATCCCAATGCGGATGCGGATGTGGCCAGGCACGTAATTTTGTGTGAGTCACCACCACCGTTTCCCATTCCCATTCCCATTCTCGTTTTTGGTTTCGTTTCGTTTCGGGATCGGATCGGATCGGAAGTCCTATTACAGGGGGTAATGGTAGGGTCGGCGACAACCCCTATAAATGCCGAGCTTACATCGGTGGACGCAGGACGAGTGATCTCTGTGTAATTCGCCAGTCGCCAGTCGGCAGCCCTGCTTTCAAACAGGAATAGGGGAAGAAACCGGAATTTCAAAATGTTTACAACTGGCGGCGAGACTGCAAGGGATCGGCTTGGATCGGATCGGATCGGATCGGATCGGATCGGTTTGGATCGGATGGGTTCGGTTTGGTAGGGCCGAGAAACCAAACTGGAATGCAACGAAATGAAATGCAATTTGGGAAGCGGACGACACATGCTTTCTACCTACGTTCTAGGTGCAGATGCCTTTCTCTAGTTTCTAGTTTCCATTTTCTACACAGCGAACAATAATTCGAAATAAAACCAAATTCAGTATGTAATTTAGTAGTAATTTAGAGACAGCTGAGAATGCTTCCTTCACAAATGTTCGGTTCAGCCAGGCTTTCATAAATAGTCTTGTGTTTAAATGAAATTGTGTGAATGGTTAAAGGTTTTTGGCTAAGTGCACTCACATCCATTGCATAGTAGCGTATTCCGACTTTGTTGAGGATGAACGCCTCGTAGGGGTCAATGTCCCGGAGTCCGATGTAAACCAACTGATCCTTGGGCAAGCTGAAATGGCAAGCAGAAGAGAACAGAGCAGCACGTAGCTAGATCATCAAAGGGAAAGCATATAAAATATCCTTAGCAGCTATAGGAATGCGTGATGGAAGTCCTTTGAGGCTTTTCCTACACAGAACAGGGATAGTTGGAGGATAGACGGGTGGGTCGCCAGCAGCTGACACGTAAGCAAATAGTCGTGGGATCCAGTCGAGGGATCACTGAACTGAAAAGGAGAGAGAGACGAAACAGAAGAAGCCCTTGAAGGACGAGTTCGCTGGAGTGCTCGGTGATCCTCCAGAAAAGCGCTCGATCCTTATTGCTAATGTCGGGATCTCTTTTACTAACACTATCAGTATTGATTGGTTCCCTCATTACTCCATTTCAGACTAGCGTAAAAGATGTAGTATCTTTTTATTATTTTAAATTTAGCAAGGCAGGGAAACGGAAGGGATTAAGCCAATGTTTCAAAACTTCTAGCTGACTCCCGATCCACGACCACTCGACATGCGTGCCCCTGATTAGTAGGCCAGGTGTTGGGTCTGTGGCACGATCGCAACCCTAAGGACTGCAGCCGAATGGCATTTGGAAGGAGAGCAGGCTTTCTGCACTGCCAAAAGGTGAAATTGTCTGAACACGCAGCACGGAAAAACGGCAACAAAAACATGGCAGACAAGGGAAAACAATGCCGCCAGCAATGCGGCATTGGAGTGGAAGGAGTGGAGGGAGTGGAGTGAGTGGAGGGAGAGGTGAAACACATGCCACGATTCAGTGTCGAATGTCCTGCGATCCCCCGTTCATAAGTGTGTATGTTTCTGTATTGTGTGTCTGCATCCCTTCATCGTCGCCTTCAATGCTTTCAGTTCCTGCATCGATCCTTCTTTGCTCCTGAACTCCTGAACGAACCTGGCCTACGATGTCTTATGGTAATTTTATGATTATTACAATTACTTTCGGGGGAAAACTGCATCTGCCGCCGGCTGCAGATCGGATTCAATCCGGATTCGTGATGCGATCATGGCCATGTGGACATTGGTACGTGGAACGTGGAACGTTAAAAGCGCCGTAGGCGTCATTACCCCAATGCTTGAATACTTGCAAGCGAAAGTTTTTCCAGAGGAGCAGATACAAATGAGTTTTTCGAATCCTTGTTCCTGCTTCCTGTGGCTCCTAGCTTTCGGTGCAGCATGATGTTTAGGTTGCTTCGTTTTTCCGTTTTTCCGCCACGATGTTGCATCTCTAAGGGTGGGCTCTCTCTTTTGAGCCGGGAAAAAGACCAGACCTTCTACACCCCTCCCCCTCCCCCTCCCCAACCCATCCCCCCGGCGTTTTCCAGCTTTGTTGTAACCTCGTGTTGTTGTGCATGCTTTTTAATCCCGCTTTGTTGTAACGCAGGCCTTTTGCTGTTTTTGTTTTGTTTTGTTTCTGGCGTGGCTAAAACGGATTAGCTGACCCAACCCTTTCGATTTCGCTCTCACTGTGCTTCCTTTTTCAGAAAATGGATAAAAAAGCGTATTGCCTATTTTTGGGGTGGCCAAAGGCAAAGACAACGGGAACAGCACGCGGCCGCCAACTGGGATCCCATTATGGATCCTATAGGTTTCTCTACACAAAAGTGTAGGCAGTTATTTGTAAGTCATTATGAACCAGCTATATTTCTAAATGAAATTTGCCAATTCCTTGTTGTTACCCCCACTCACACATCGCAGGGCGTACATTTGCATATTTGCATACATATGTACATATGTGTACATTTGTATGCTAACCAAACACACTGCGACGCCGATCTGTCTGAATCTGAATCCGCGTATCTTTCGAGGGCAGCAATAGCGCCACTCCACCCCATTTCCGTTGCCACTGGCACCACAGCACAGCACACCACACCACCCTTTGGAAGGACATCAAAAACCACCCCCGGCCCAAAGTTGCGTTACACTTCTCGCAGTGCAGTGCAGCCTGGATAAAGCAGACAATGCAATCCGATCAAATTTAAATGTGCTTTATATCTTCACTGCAGCATGGGTCCTGAAAATCATTAACAAAAATGAAAAAAAATAAAGCAAGCCAAACTCTTATCGCGAAAAGTTGCACACCAAACGAGTTCACTGTACCTCACTTCGTTCTGTAAACTGGAACAGAGCGTCCGACTGGAACTGGCAAAGGAAAAATCAGCACATGGAACAGGAAGTTTACAAGGATTGGGGGAGTCCGAGGGTGGCTACATGCGATATATGGCATACAGCATGTACATATGTACATCCATACTTATGTATATGCATATGTATATGTATGCACGTACTGTGTGGCGTGTCTAGTGGCGAATAACGAATACAGGAGCAATGAAGCACACGAACGAGGCAAAACGAAACGAAGCAAAACGAAACGAAACGAAACGAAACGAAGCGAAGGGAAATATTGGAAAAGGCCGAATTGCATTACTTCGAAACTAAACCGGCTCTTGAATATGGGTCCTGGGTATTGGTCCTGGGTCCTTGGTCCTTGGTCCTTGCTTCTGGCTTCTGGCTTTCAGCTCGTAGGGGGTGTACGAGCAGTACTGCCTGGAGAAACCACCCTAACCTCTGGCGTTGGTGGTTGCTAGTGCAAAAAGAATAATAACGGAAACGGAACCATAAACCCAAAACAGCCCTTACAACGCGACTGATTTGTAAGGATAATGGTCGCATGCATGCATCATAAAACGGTTGACGACCTCGTCTCGACGACGGAAAGAGCCAACATTTCGCAATGATTTCCAATTGCTCCTGCTTTCTGGGCCTAATGGGCCTACTGGGCCAACAGATGCGGAGTCGCAGGATAGGTGGCCCCTATTTGTACTAGCTGCGTTTGTAGTTCATCTGTTCATCTGTTAGTCTTACCAACTAAGTTAGCGCTGCTCGCTGCTCCAGTGGACTGAAGTCGCTAAACTGGACAAGAGCTCTCTACTTTGCTCTCTCTCAATCTATGTATCTTTGCTTCGAGAAGGGGCACCACCACCTCCATTTTGGTTCTCAGTGTAGCTTAGCCACTCGAATGCACCCACTGCACCGTGCGTCTTTGAACCCAAGCTACGGCTTTATTTGGGATCTGTTTTTGGGTAAAAAGCATCTCGCATCGCGTTATAAAACGAAAACATTGCTGATCGGTTGCATTTGTATCGCAAAGCATGAAAAACTTTGAATACAGCATAAACCACTGAGAGAGCGGCCGACGCCCAGGGGTGTTTCGAAGGGGGGTTGTCAGGAAGACGGAGATAAGTTTTCGTATTTATCAAAACACAATTAAAGCTAACACTCGGAGCTTTGGATCCGTTGGGTCCGATATATTAAAGTCCAGCTTTCCGGAATACCAGTCGCATTGGACCCCTCCCTTACGGCGCTCAGATACGCCCATGGTGCCGCTCTCTTTCGCTCTCCACTTTCCACACTCGCTCCGAGAGAGAGAGAGCGCGAGAGAGAGAGGTTGCTCTATGTGGAAATGGAAACCGAAACCGTCAATGCCTCAATTTCGCATTTCATTATTTCATTTCCACGCCAACCATCGTGCGCCGCGGTTTGAACGCTCCTGCCACAGGAAAAGAAAATAAAAGCAAGGAAAATCCTAAATCCTAATCGAATACCAAATACCGTGCTTGTGTGCTCTTTCCGCAATTGATTTTTTTTAAGCAGTGCATGACAATAACCGTTGAGTTGACTCCATCCGAAGTAACTACAACTACAACTGGAAGCTGACAACAGCCATTGGCCGAATCTCATCTCACACCGAGCGAAATGTAAGAATATCCCCAGGATATGGATATCCACGATTTGTGCAACTACAACTGCAACTGCCAACGAAAGGCAATGATAACAATATCAGACAACAACTATGAAACTGAGTATTTTTGTTTTTTTTGTTGCTAATGATCGCGTCGCGCTGCATAATTGTGCAATTTACTCACTTATAATCCGCGTGTCTGCATATATCCATATGTACCTATATCTATTTTTTTGCTAGTGGGTGTGTGATGTGTGTAAGTTGTATACATTCAAACGAATATTAATAGGCAAAACAACAATATGCAATTCGATGGAGGAAAAAGCGAACCTCCCAAAGAGAGCGGAGGAGAGTGGAGGAGAGATGGGCGGCTGTTGGCCAGAGTGAGAGGGGGCGGCCTGTGTGGAGATAGTAGATGTGTTCAGATCTACGCCTCTGTGAGCTGTGTATCTCTAAATACTTGCTGCTCAAATTTAAATCTGTGTGTGTATGTGTGTGTGTGTGCTTGCGTGTGCGGGAGAGCAGAGCGCCGAGTGCTAGAGCGAGAAGCCAGTTCCGAAGAGGGCGCAGCTAGCAGCTAGCAGCATATCGATTTTATGATTTTATGTGCAAGGAGCATTGTACGCATCAACAACAACAACAACAACAAGAGGAGAAGGAACACGAACAACTAACCGTTAGAAGTAGACATTTTTTGAGCGCAGCGCAGAGGGTGGGTGCGAGTGTGTGGCTGTGGGTGTGGGTGGCGGAGTAGTTGTTGACTGCAACAAAACGCCGGTTGCCATAAAAGCGAACGCACGCATGCATGAATCACATGAATCAGAGCCAAGATGAGTAGTAGTAGCAATTTCCAACAACAGCAATAGAGGATTTGATTCACAGCAAAGGAGCAAAGGAGTGTCCAAAAACGACAGCCACGATGAGTTGATGAGTTCTTTTTCCCCAGTGTGCGTCTGTATTAATGCTTGTGTGGGAGAGAGCTCGAAATAGGTGGATAGATACTTATATACACACGCATTTATTTATTATGTGTTCATATGTGCCTGTAAAAACAATATCAGCCATACAAAGTCTAAAGCCCCTTCCGCCCTCCGCCCACCACCTAACAATAACAAACATATCTAAATCAGTGCAGGTGAAGAGCGGTTGCTAAAGCCCAAATAGCCATAGCCATGGCCTCTCCACAATAGAATTGTATCAAAAAGTATTGTATATACAAAGTATTCTCGCTACGCCATATGTATATGTATGCGTATCTGCACGCAGACCAATTTTTGTACGCCTTTTTTGCGCCAGTGAAATATGAATTGAATGCTCTGGTTGGGGGAAAAATCGATAATATCGATTGGCGATAACCATCGCACGCACACACACTGACCCGCAAACACGAACAACACCCCCTACTAAAACCTAAAACCAAACAACTTAAACTACAACTACAAGCAACCACCAGACACATCGAATTTACCGCTTTTTGTTTTGTTTTACTTTTGTTTTTGCCCACATCAGACGTCAGCGACGGCGACGCCAGCGTTTATTTATTAAAACCGATTACATTACAACAAACACCAAAGTCCTGGACTACCGAAGAAACCGAAGAGTGTGTGCGAGAAAAGCGAAGCAGAGAGCAAGGAGGAGCGCCGTGAGAGCGCGCGCGCAAGGATTTCCGATTGCAGAGAGAACTTAGCAATTAGTTCGCTTTGTTTGCCAAGCCAAACAACAACAACAAGAACAAGAACAACAACAAGCAACCAGCTCCCCAAAACCAACAACACACACACACACTCGCTCTCTAAACTAAAACAAGTGAGTATTGAAAGACGACGGGCGAACAGACGAGATCGCAGGACGAAAGAGAGACTTTCTCGAAGGGTGCGGTGTCGCGGTGCCAAGGCAACACAGCCAAACCCCAACTGCAGAACATTTTAAGTTTTTTAAGATAAACGTAATTTGAATCAGCAGAGCTTAGTAATATTTGATATTTATGTGCGTATCCATGTGCATATTGCATATGTACGAGTATGCCTATGCTACACAAGTGGCTCTTTCTTGTCGTTTGGCAGTTCGTGTTATCGTGTTATCGGTGCCCGACTCTAATTGGCTTGCCATGGCGATAGTTAAGTAAGCGAGACCACTGCTTGAGTAATCCTGGGCCAAAGGTAGGCAGGCGGAATGGGGTGGCATGGGAGGAGGACGACGACAACGTGCGTGTGCGTGACCTTTTGACTCCTTCGAAAAGCACCACAAGAAAAGGTGCGTGTCAGGATGGCGTGAGAAACCTATTCATACGTATGGATGGAAATAGAGGGGATATAAAGGAAAAACACGCAACGCTTTAAGAAAAGCATCCCCGAAAGTAAACGCGGTATCAGGAATAAGTTTTCCAGTTTCAGCTACTTGCTTCAACAGTCTAGCCAGTCCAAATCAGAAGTGTCGAATGCGTTTACCTAAGCCCAAACATACTGTGCGCTATCGAGGTTCCACTGTAGTACCTCTATGCAAATCAAATTGCCATTTCCACAGCGATCACTTTTTGAGACAGCACTGTCTCTCTCTCTCTCTCACTCTCTCTGTCGCACTTACGAGTAGTTCAGTGAACCGACACACTCGCTGGTTTCGCGCGTTCCGAGCAGCAGCCTCAGTCTCTCTTGCTCAGCCTCTCTCGCCGCCCCCTCTGCCTAAGCCTCTGTTTCAGCTCTTTTGCTGCTTCTGCTGTTTCTGCTGTCCGCACCCCTCGCCAAGGTGGCATGTAAATGGCGGAGCCGGCTTAGGGGGTGGCAATGCCGTGCTTTTAACCCTTATCGGTGGCAAATTGCGCTCGTACACTTGGAGAAGCTGCCGTTTTACGTTCTGCGTTCCACGTTCTACGTTCCGTTTCGCCAAGCGAAGTATTACAACTTGTTTGGCTAAGGGTGGGTCTGGTCTGCCGCCTATTGCTCATTTATGGTGTTTTCCCAAGGGGTGCGGGATGGTTTCTCGCATGTCCTGGCCCCTCAACCCTCTGCTTGCCGCATTACATAACTGGGCGGGGTGCACAGCGCCACTCACTCTTACGCTGAGAGAGCGCTGTAACAATTTGCCGAGAGGATGGAGTGTGGTGCAGAGGGGGAGAGGGGACGCAAGAGCGGCCACAGCGCACAGCCGTGCCAGAAAGTCCTGCGCTCGCCCCAGAAGCATCCTGTTCCTGTGACGCGGCGGATCTGGTCTCGCTTTCGCTCCGCTACCTTCGCTACCTCCACTTCCCAAACCTACACAGTATATCAGTATACCACTATTACATGAACTCAAAACTAGTGAACGGATTAATTAAGAACGCAAACAAAACCGCCAAACAAAAGCTCGCTAATCGCCGACACAGCAGTAGCGTAAATTGAGACAAGTTTGCTTCTTCAGTGCCGAAGGTGTGTGTTTGCTGTGTGTGTGGAGTGTGTGTTCTCGTGTCTGCAGAGCTTTGATTTCTAGTGCGCGGGGGTGTGGGGGTGTGGGGGAAAGAGAAGGACTTAATAAAGGCAGAGAGAGAGAGCGGCCGAATGAGAAAGTGGGGCGCTGGGCGGCGCCTGTGAGCGAAGCTTCTTTGGCCGACCGCTATTCCCTGAACAAAGGAATAACGTGCACTCATCACTTAATCAGCAACGTTTCATCGAAGATATTTTTAAGCCCAGAAAATGAAAGTTCAGTGTGAGAGGCAAGATTTGGTGATGAATTGTGTTCTCCCAGGATAACAGCGTCTGTGTGAATTGACGAATATACATAAAGGTTTATTAAATAGGCGTTCAGAGTCGGAACACAATATAGTCTAGTTCGGAAGTAAACCCACAAAGTGTAATTATACTGTAATATCCTATAATTGTCCATGTTTCGTGTCACATTTTCAAAAAAAAGCTTTACGCCTTTATTATGTATTTTTGAGGAAATATTTTCCTTGTCTGTTTACGAAATAGCCTTGTCTGTATAGAAAATATGCATATCACATCAACATCGTAAGAAAAACCTACAATTTCCCCACTAAAGCACAGCTGATTGAATATCCACTTAATAACTACTAAAACCCATCAGAAAACAAGAAACTACTAACACATCTTGCAAATGTTTTAATCTTGACATTTAACTATTCTTTCCATGCGCCTACCCCTGCGTTGGTCGTGATAACCAACATAAACTACTCGACTCTGCCCGACCCCATCACCACCCATCATCACTCAGTGGACTTTATTATGGCAAACACCGGAGCTGGCGGCGGAGTGGACACACAGGCACAGCTGATGCAGAGTGCAGCGGCAGCGGCAGCAGTGGCGGCAACGAACGCGGCCGCCGCTCCCGTACAGAATGCAGCCGCCGTGGCTGCCGCCGCCCAACTGCAGCAGCAACAGGTGCAGCAGGCGATCCTGCAGGTGCAGCAGCAGCAGACACAGCAAGCGGTGGCCGCGGCCGCTGCGGCCGTGACCCAGCAGCTCCAACAGCAGCAGGCCGTCGTGGCCCAACAGGCGGTGGTACAGCAGCAACAACAGCAGGCGGCGGCGGTGGTGCAACAGGCGGCGGTCCAACAGGCTGTGGTGCCCCAGCCGCAGCAGGCGCAGCCCAATACCAATGGCAATGCTGGATCGGGATCGCAAAATGGCAGCAACGGCAGCACGGAGACGCGCACAAACCTCATTGTCAACTACTTGCCGCAAACGATGACCGAGGACGAGATCCGTTCGCTCTTCTCCAGCGTCGGCGAGATTGAGTCGGTGAAGCTGATACGCGACAAGTCGCAGGTCTACATCGATCCACTCAATCCGCAGGCGCCCAGCAAGGGCCAAAGCTTGGGCTACGGCTTCGTTAACTACGTCCGGCCGCAAGATGCCGAGCAGGCTGTTAATGTTCTAAACGGTCTGCGACTACAGAATAAGACCATCAAGGTGTCGTTTGCCCGCCCGTCGTCCGATGCCATCAAAGGCGCCAACCTGTATGTGTCGGGGCTGCCGAAGACGATGACCCAGCAGGAACTGGAGGCCATCTTCGCGCCATTCGGAGCCATAATCACATCGCGCATTCTGCAGAACGCCGGCAACGATACGCAGACGAAGGGCGTGGGCTTCATTCGATTCGATAAGCGGGAGGAGGCCACAAGGGCCATCATTGCCTTGAACGGCACCACACCATCCAGCTGCACAGACCCCATAGTGGTGAAGTTCTCCAACACGCCTGGCAGCACCAGCAAGATCATCCAGCCGCAGCTGCCCGCTTTCCTCAATCCCCAACTGGTGCGACGCATCGGGGGCGCCATGCACACGCCAGTGAACAAGGGTCTGGCCCGCTTCTCACCAATGGCCGGCGACATGCTGGACGTAATGCTGCCCAATGGACTGGGAGCGGCGGCGGCGGCGGCCACCACGCTGGCCAGTGGGCCTGGCGGCGCGTATCCCATATTCATATACAACCTGGCGCCGGAAACGGAGGAGGCTGCGCTGTGGCAGCTGTTTGGTCCCTTTGGAGCTGTGCAATCGGTGAAGATTGTCAAGGATCCCACAACGAATCAGTGCAAGGGCTACGGCTTCGTTTCGATGACCAACTACGACGAGGCGGCCATGGCCATTCGGGCGCTCAACGGCTACACCATGGGCAATCGGGTGCTGCAGGTCAGCTTCAAGACCAACAAAGCCAAGTAGAGCGGCAGCGGACGAAATGGATGTGGAAGAGGACGCAGTGGGAGCCAACCCCAACCCCTATCTTGACTCTAAACAACCTGACCACACAACACACATATATAAATATGCATGGTATAACGGTAACTAAGCGCAACAAAACAGTATGTGTACAACACACAAGAAAAAGAGAAACAAGAACAAGAAAGTAGCAGGCAGGAGAAAATACTCTTTCCACTAAACGACAACGAAACGGCGGAAATCACCCTAGATCACCCTAGATCCCCACAATCCCCCCAAAAACCGCCGGCCAAAAGCGTTGCAATAGAAAAATTCTTCTTGTTTAGCATTTAAGTAAAAACATTAACTAAACGAAGCAAACAAAAGAAGTTAAAGAGTTCGGGATAAGCAAATAGGCTGGGGGTCGAGAACGAGAATTAGAATGAGTATAAGTATGAGTATGAGAACAATGAGATTTTAAGGGAATATTGCAAAATGAAACATAAACACACACTGTGGCAGTGGCAGTGGCAGTGGCAGCTGTGAAAGGTCAAAGGTTGGCACAGTCAGTTGGCTAGTCACAAAGCGTAAACAAAGAAATCAACCAAACACACACACAAAAACGAAAACAAAAACAAAAACAAATTTAACTTTATTAGCAAAAAAGAAAATGAGAAATTTTAAAAATTTATTAACTCTAAGTAAAACGCAGCAATGAAATCTTCCAAACAAAAGAAAGCAAAACAACAAATCTGTTTGTTACACTTCAACTTTTTCTACCATAAAAAACTTTGAATCTCTTGATACTAAAACCCAAAACAGAATTAAGAAAATAGAGGAATTCAGTGTCTACACTTTATACATATACGGTGCTTGAAGGACACCAGTTTGGCTTGATCGATGATAAAAAGTGAGCGCAGGACGAAGAGTATTTGAGGGGCAATTAGGAGGATCGCGCATATAGTAGATATATATGCATAACATGGAGGCTGCTACAGTATTACGAGAAACATAAACATAAACATAAACATAAAAACTACATACTTAATGAACGAGCACGTTTAATAATTCTAAAAATATATGTTTATCCATATGTATATGCGATAATTCTATGTCTGCCTAGATATACAACTAAATATAGACATTTAAAGTGTTTTTATGTTTCGTATTTGTTTTCTACACTAAGAAAACGAATTCCGATTGCATCAAGCCAAACTTATGTCCATTAAGCACAACTAAACTCAGTGAGAACTGAACAAACAAAAGCATATAGAAATCATGAAGAATGAATGACAGAAAGCTAGCGACGTGAAAACAAAAGTAATACAATAATTTATGCGCAAATTTAAAATGTTTTACTAAAGTAAATAATTGTTAGTGAATATTGATACTGTAAATGTGCGCGTGTGCACACAGGTGCAGGTGCAGGTGCCTGCAGATATATACGACGCTAGGCACACCTTATATACTTTATATAATGTATAGTTCAAGGAGCAAGTAAGCATAAACCAAAAGAAAAACTAAAACAAAACAAAACAAAACACTTGCTAAACCAAAACAATTTTAGCGTTAAAAACAAAGCGTAGCACAAAAAATTACTAAAAACCAAAAAGTAGAGCAGCAGCAACCATTTTTTATATAACAACATCCAAGTAAGAGGAAATCAAGTGAAGACGCAGGCAAAAGTATAGCAAAGAGTTTTTCTAGCTAAGTAAGGTGCTAAAGGACAAGAAAACGGCTGCGTAAAGACAAGGACTTATCCGCATCCTGCTTATATAAGACCCTACTACAAACCCGTGTCCAAACCTACAACTTTTGTGGATCTTTTGCGTTACTTTATCAGTTCGACTTCTGTATGTTTCTTTGCTTCTATGGATAGTTGAAGCGAGAGAGTAAGACACAACACAACACAACACACACACACATACACATAAACATCAGTATATATATAATTTCGATTCTGGACTCTATATTCCGTATTTCAATTTGAATTTGAATTTAAATTTGGTTTTGTTTGATTTCTTTGTTTGCTTTGTACACGAATTGAACTTAATACTTAAGCTCTTGCATCCAGCCCATAAAACCAGTCAGACCCAACCATGCATATTTATACAAATGATTTGTGTTTAATTTCTTTTTCGAAGTTTACCTTAGGAAACCCGCAACCGTTTTGAGTTCATTTACCACTCTCCAAATAGCATAAATTCTTGACCTAAGTTTCAACAAAGTTTGAACAAACTTTGAACAGAATTGAACGGAACGGCATCCAAAAAGCAAAATAGGAAATAGAATTTATTTTACTTTGATTATTATTATTACGTCACCTAGCGCTATGTGTAATCAGACGTATGTATATTACCATATATATATATATATATTTTTTTTTAATAATTATAGGGTAAAAAATACTTTTTGTTTGAACAAAATTCGCAACAAGAACTCTAGTCAGAAGATGGAAAACAAGAATATTATTACGATGAGGCAGCCGCATATAGTAGAGGAGGAATAGTAGATCAAAACCAAAAGAACTATGGCAATTTCTAGCTAATAAAATGATTGAACGGAATGATAGAAGCCGCCTGCTCTCCCCTTTCCAAAGATTTACCCACTTGAAACCTCTAAGACAAAAGAAAAAAGGAGCAAGGCAACGGAAAGCGTCAGAGGAGATTTCCAGATGAAAATGCAATACATTATACACAATCAACTAGTTTATTTATATACCCACTTAAGAACACTCTGTGGGACAGAAGAACAGGAGAACAGAAAAGGAAATCTTGTGGAAGCCAGGATAATACTTGTGCCAGGATAGTACTTGATTTCGTTCAGTTCGTCTTTCTGTCATCACATATTTTTACACGCCACACAGACACAATTCTTAATTTAATTTAATTAACGAAT
Source organism: Drosophila teissieri (assembly GCF_016746235.2). Lineage (NCBI taxonomy): Eukaryota > Metazoa > Arthropoda > Insecta > Diptera > Drosophilidae > Drosophila > Drosophila teissieri. Next base: position 366,369 of record NC_053034.1, on the reverse strand, counting down.
CCTTATTTGCATACATATATATGTATACATATTTGTTTGTCATTGATGATCAAATTAATTGTATTAATTATAATTATTGTGCAATAGTTTTAAAATGCAACTAAAGGCAAAACACAGCAACAAATTTTCAAGTATCTCAAATTATAATTTCGTTAGGTGAGGAAAACGAGAAATGAAATCATAAAATTTGATCTATTTGATCTTATGTAACATAATTGTATGATTATTCTATACACCGCAAAACAAAACATAACAAAACAAAACAGAAGAAAGAAGAAATGAAAGAATGAAAGGCAAGCCCAGCAACAACAACAAAATTTAAGAAAATATATACAACAATTATTTTTTAAGCGAAACAGTATATGTATCACATGCATATACATATTAATATCTCATAATTTTTCTTTACCAACAATTTACCTATTAAGTGAGCAAAGAGCCAAGAAAACAAACGAAAACGAAACAAAAAAGATTATTTATTGTATTTTATAATTACGTAATTTTATTTAATTCGATTTGAATTCAATATTTCCTTGATTTGAACCAAGCGACAAGGAACAAGAAGATAATGATATGATAAAGAATTAGTCTAATTATACACACACACACACAACACAAGAACAGAGAGACAAGCAGGCAGATAGAGAGAGATAGAGAGAGAGAGAGAGGCAGAGGGATAGAGATAGAGATAGAACGATCTATACAAGTCTATATGAAATCTATAACTTCCAAACTCTCTCCTCCCATTCTCCCCTTTTCTTAATACACGTCTCTATTTACGCCAATGTGCGGTTTATATTTATATTTAATTTTGTACGTTGTATTTCATTTCGTTTTTATTTCGATTTTGTTTCACCGAAAACCCCTTTATGTTTCAGCTTTAGTCTAAAATTATGATTTTATGCCAAACCCACTTGAATTGTCACAATTGTCAGCAACAATAACACAACACAGCTATTTAGTTGATATTCTAGCAATATGCGATATGCGATATGCGATCTGTGCGTATGTTACTGCAAACTCCTGTGAATCCTATCGATCGAATATTTATATTTTGACTATTACTATTATTATTTAGTACCACCTATTTATTTATTCTTTTTTTTCGGTTTGTGTATTTTGCTTTTTTGTCTAATTTTGCAAGAAACATGTTTACTCTTATGATTTTATTTGATTTCCGCACCAAACAAGTAAAAAAAAAAAGGAAAAAACCAAGAAAAATTTTCTTTCAATAAAAAGAAATCTTGATGAAAATTTTAGCATCATTTTTATTTGTTATTATTGTTTTTTGGTTTTGTTTGTTTTTTAAACACTGTACGACTTACGATTAACAACCTCTTCTCTTCCAAATCCTATATTATGTTCCCCCTCCTTCTCTCTCTCTCTCTCTCTCTCTCTCGCTCTGCATCTTTCTGTCTCTCTCTATTCGAAAGACCTCAAATCCTCCGACAGTCACACGAAGATGAAGGAATCGATCTAGTCAAGGCCCATCTACAAAGAGGTGCCATCGGAATCCGTTGATCTCAGCCTAAAGAAAAGACATTATCCCCAGACATCCCCAGACATTCAGACATTTAGACATTCCCAGTCAGTAGTCAGTCAGTCGTGTTTGGTTTAGTAACTTTGGTTCGTAACTCCGCGATCTAAAAATGGGGGTATCCCCCGTGTAAAAAGAGCCCAAGACATGCATTCCGGCATTCCGGCAATCCGGCATTCCAGCAATTCAGCAATCCAGCATTCCAGTTTTTGTTGCTTGGTGTAGACTCTGCCAGTTGCGATATTATTTGTGTGCAAAGAGAAATACTTTTAATTTGTGTAATGCCATTATGTTTAGCGCTTATGATAAATGAATCTCATAGTTTAGTTTAGCGGAGAAAGTACGGTCTCTCCTACCTCTCCCTTAATTTATACATTATATTATATTACATTATATTATATTGCATTTGTGGGGTGGGCATACATATATTGCAACAGTTTCTGTGTATGATTTTGTCCCGCATCTCTGTATTGCTTAATTCTGTGTAATTTTTGTAATTCTTAGAGCACAGTTTACCATGTTTATCTATCATTTCGATGGGCAATGGGCAGAGAACTGGAGATGCTTAGCGATAGCATTAACGAAACACAAAGGATACCTTTACCAATCATTAACAAGTATATGAATATACCTTTCTATATATTATTATGATTAAATGATTATGATTATGATAATGACGACGTCGACGGCGAGAAAGAGGAAACTATTTAATTTATTTTATTAACATATTTATATCGATTAATTAATTAATTAATTAATAATATTTATCACATTTCAAATGATATTTCAAAATGGAAAACACTAAAAAAACGAATACAAGCAAATGAGAAAAAGATATTAATATTATAAATGTATTTAAAAATATACGATTATGAGTTTTTCTTGCTTTTTGCATATATATGTATGTATTTCTCTCTATATAGTACATATCAGACACACCAAACTTTTGTTTCAACATTTGGTTCTGTTCTACTACTGATTTATTTTAGTTTCAGTTTCAGTTCCAGTTCAGACTATTTTCGATATTATTTCAACGTTACAATTGAGTTACACTTTGAGATTGTCTTTGGTACAATATTCATAGGTTGGGTGTTCTTTGCGTTCTTCAATTTTTATGATAATCTAATAACATTCTTCATCGCAGACAGGTTTCTGTTCTGTTTCTGCTTCTGTTTCTGCTCTGTTCATTTATGGTTCCTTTCTACCAAATATATTTTGTACAGTGTATGTCATACTAACACACACGCCCACATTACACACTCAGTTTCCAAATAAGCCTAAGTTTGTTGTGTGTTTACTCTCTCGAAAAGAGTATACCCTTTGTTTGCTCTTATGATTTCGCGCAGAGTATTTTCACGTACGCTTTTTGCTCCCAGTGTATTAAGCCAGCTGAGAAGGAAGATAACTATGATGATGATATGGCATTACGCATTACGCATTACGCATTACGTATACGTATAAGGAAGACAAACTGCTCCGATTTTGGCATTTAAGTTGTTCCCCTTTCGTTCCTTCCGTTGTGCATATGTTTGCAGCTATACACAAGTGTTTTTAAATATATTTATATTTATATTCATATATTTATATTTATATATAGATGTGTATATAGGCACACATACATGTATTACCGATCGATATGTAGCCGATTTTGGTTTCCGGACTTCCGGTTTTAAGTTTGTTGTTGCCGTTGTTATACATTGTACGTTATGTATTGTACGTATCCTCACTTACTATTTTTGTTTCGTGTGATTTTCGGTAAGTAAGTAATCGGAGAAGATAGCGCATCGAAGATCGGAATAAGTCTAGCTCCGATCTCTACTAATTTTGGCACACATTTTTTCCCAATAAACATTTGGCAGCAAAACTGATGATTTCTCTAAATGGTTTTATTGATCTCGTTTTATTGATGATCTGTTTGTAGCAAAATAAAAACTGTAAAGCTAACACATTGCATATCCTGCAGCAAAAAGTATAATCATTTACAAAGAATTTTCTAATTTCTAATTTCTTTCTCTTGATTTATTTCCAGGTGTGTGTTATTGTTGTTCGTTCGATTTTGAATTGAATTTATGAAAAAAGAAACAACCAAAAAACAAACATTTTCAAACACATTTCCTCCAGTTGAATTTCAATTGAATTAATTGATTACTTGGTTAAAGCGATAATGATTGTGTATATATATTGATTGATTGATTGATTAACACTTAATATTAACTGTACTTATTTGAAGCATATACCACAGATGTCCACAGATCCCACCCAGTCCTTTATTCCAAATCCCGGATCTCCAAAATCTCAAAAATCTCCCAAATCTTCCAAATCTCTCGAATCCCCCAATCGATGCACACACATGATTTGTATTCCTCGTACACGTACACAAACAAGGAATCACTTACGTTTCGGATTGTATTTTCAATAAGAAAATCTAAGCGAGCAACAGATTACAGATAACAGATAACAGATTACAGATTATTTTGAATTTCAAATTTCAAGGAATTGGAACTTAAAGGCTTTTTCTAGTATATAGATTTCATTTTTAACCAGCAAAGCACAAACCAGCTATCCACCGTCTTCACAATCACTACTTATCAGTATTATCAGTACGTATTCAGTAGTCAGATAAATATACAGTGAACTCTTATACCCTTGCTAACGTTGAGTGAACATTTGTTTTTACATAGATCCGATCCGATCCAGATGCCTTTTATCTTTTCGAACATTGAACATAAAGTATATTGGTATTATTTGAAAGACCTCATATTTTTGCAAATACAATCGTAGTAAGCGTTAAAGTATTTATTCTGTGTAAGAAATATTATTTATTTGGACTTATACTCACTCAATTGAGTACGCAAATTAATATATTTCTTGAGTTAATTGAAGTTAAAGCAATCTCCGACTGATGTAAATAAATCTGATTTCGATTTTCATTCTTATTTCGGTTTTCATCTTGTGCCAGTCATTCGTCCGTACAATGTGATTATTTGTGATTTGTCATATATACTCGTACATATTTTCAATAAGAATAGGAGTATTCTAACCTAGTATAAACCTTTGTTGTACATTTTGAGTTCGAGTTGAAAGTTCGAGAAGAATTTAAGTTTTATCCCAATGCCAATGAGCCGAAGAGCAACCGAAGAGCCTCGACCACGCCCACCCTCCACCCAGTGGTCCTATATCATTATATATAATGTTATAATGTCTAGTTATAGAGCGCCACCATATAGATACGTCGTAGATATTGTCGTGAGAACGTAGAGCTGAAATCTTGTTTGATTTCCGGGATTTGATTTCCCCGCAGCTTCCTTGTTTACATTGTGATCTCTGATTTAATCGTTGTTCTTCAGTTGACATTTTGAATACCTTTTCGACTGACTTTCCAAAAATCGAAAGAAAACGGAAAAACGGAAACTGCCCAAGGCAAAAAGCAATGTGTGAATTAAGTCTAAAAATCAAAAAAATCTAAAACTCTAAAAATAAGCAAATTAAAGGTTGATAGCAACTACACGCAAAGACTGAGGCAAGCACAAAAAAAATATAAACGAAAACAGAGAAAAATCGAAAAATAGAAAGGCCGAAAAATCAAAAAGTTAAAAAGTTAAAAATCGAAAAACAGGAGTCAAAGCAGAGTCAATAAAAAGAAATAAGTCATAGTACGTTAAGGCAACTGTGATAAGGCGACAAACCCCCGCCAAGAACCCCCCTTCAGCAAACCGCCACCCAAAAAAAAAGTAATATATATATATATATTAAGTACAATGCAATGGAATAAATGACACTCCGAGAGACTTAAGAGCGACTTGTCTAGCCGTAAGACGATCTCTGAATAATGTACTTTTTGCGCTGCGTTGTGTATTGGTGTTTTCGGGTTAACGCGAATACTCGTACTCTATTATTACTATGCCCGTTTTTATTTTGATGATTTGAAGCATTGATTAATACCTTTTCGATTGTTTGCCCTCGCCGTGGACTCAAAGACTTACTTTGAGCAACACGGAGGCACAGACAGACAGTTGAAAGGCAGTGTAAAAAGCGCATTATTCGAACACTCACCAGTTGGGCGCGATTTCCTGGAGGCCGGCGTGCTGCCAGGTGTTACGGAGCTGTTCCAGCAGAAAGGAGACGGGCATCCCGTGGATGTTGCCCGACTGCGAGGTGCTGTGCAGATTGATGTCCGCATGTGCGTCGATCCACACCAGGGACAAGTTCGGCGTGTGTTGCAGGTGTCCGGCCACGGATCCTGCAACGCGATTCCATTTTGGATTCTGTCATGTAGGATCATGCGGGATCGCGTAAGATCGAGGTTGGTCACTCACCGAAGCCGATCGCGTGGTCGCCACCAATGGCCAGGAACTGCGTGTTCTCCGCGAGCATCAGTTTCACCTGCTCAATCAATGCCCGATTGCAGGCCATGAAGTCGGCGTAGTTGCGGATGTGGTGGTAGTGCACACGCTGCTGCTGGAGAAGGGGCTCGTCTACGGCGTACTGCAGATTTCCGTAGTCCCGTATCACCAGGCCATCTGGTCAATAAACACATATATAAGCCCCGAAACGAAATGGTTGTTTTAATTGAAAGTAGGAGCTTCCATGGTTTCGTTCGTTATGAACGAAATCCTATGCTTTTCCAAACCAGCAATCGTTGTTTCTGGAGCCGCATCCTTTTGAAAGTTCGAACACCGAAGGGAGGAAGCTCTCCATGACTCACCGTGGCTGCTCTGAATCACCTGACGCAGACTGCTCTGCCGGAGAAGATCAGGGGCCAGTTCCACGCCCTGTTTTCCCTGCCCCTTGGCGAAGGGCACTCCAATGATGCCCAGAGATTGCTCCGGTTCCCTGGGGACAGTGCTTCCGGTGCTTCTGGTGTTTCTGGTGCTTCCGTTGCTTCCGGTGCTCTTGAGCCGATGGAGGCGGAGAGACCTTGAGGCAAATTTACGGCTCCACCACATCTTGCATGTGATCTAGGTCCTCTTAGATGGGATCTGCTCGCAATGCTGTAGAGTCCACGACTGCGATGCCCGAGTGGATGAGACAACAAAACAGCAAGACAGCAAGACAGCAACGACGGCGACACAACGACAAAAACACGACGAGTGCCAACTATCTATTGGGTTCTGGACCCCCTGATAAAGCTTGAGCGACAGTTCAGCTGGGATCGCCGGACATTGTAGTTGCTGTATGCTGTGTGGTGTGTGATGTGTGGTGTGTGAGTAAAGTGAGAGCCACTGGAGCCGCTGGATGGGCGATAAGGCGGCTATCGCCGCATGACCTTGATCCTGGCTCGGACGACAACAGTGGCGAAGGCAATAGCCCAACTGGGTCACACAATTCCACTTCTGTAACGCTGAGTTCTTAATACGAGCATTTCTATATTGGGCCTTACGCATTTGCTTATCAGTCAACGTTTCCAAGGTGTTACACAGCTAAAATGCTATTGGAGCAAAAGTATAAGGGAATACAAAGCCAAGTTAACACAAGTCCAAATACAAAGTATCCAATATACAAAGTATATATACCGAAACTGATGTTTTGAAAATAACGATGGCGAATGCTTCCACGCAGCTTTTATGCGCATCATCTTCATCTGATCAGGAAGCTTGAGCTCCAATGCTGGTTTCTCCCGATTTGTGTAACATAATTATTTTATTTAGATTCAGTTGCTTACTTAGTTTAAATTGCCATATATTAGGATATGTATACGATATATATATATATATATGTATATGATATATATATTAATTTTACTTTCACGTTACTTCCTACCGCTTTGTCTTTTTGTGCTCTATTTAGATAAAATCGTGCAAAACATTGTTATACGTATTCATTGTTTATATAAATGGATTTGAATTTACGTTTGAATTTTGTATGTTGAGCATATTCAAAATATTACAAAAGCTGTTAACTGTTTTTGTTATGATTCTCTCTTGCTCAATTTTTTCTAGTGTTAAAAACCATTTATTTTTTTATTTTTTTGGAAGCCAGGTTTTAGCACACAGAGGGTTAGAGTTCATGGGATTAGCCATTTAGCCACATTTTCGATACAAGCTACGAAAAATGGCTTGAGAAATTGTAAAATAGTAAGCTAAAAATGAATCTTTAAGAGTCAATTTTCTGCACAATGAGCTGCTAAGTAATTTATCGTTTGGAATGACATTGCTTGGTAAATTAGTATAATTTGATTTGATTTAATTGAATCTTGACATTGTATTTGGCTATTCGCAGTTCATTTTCTTATTAAAACTCAACCCGTTCTCTGTTGCTGTTGGCTGGGATTTTCGGTTTCAATTTAGCTAGATTAGATGTAGTATTTTTTCACAATCTGTTATTTCTGATTTCATTTTTGATTGAGTTACGAGGCTCTCAGTCTTTAGTTTAAGTTACATTTACGCATACAGTTCTCTTGGCTGGACATAAAAATGTATATCTCTATATAAACGGTCATGAAAGAGAGATTCGCCCAGTGGGTAGAAGGATTTTCTATTTAAAGCTGACGGCTGTGATGCATTCTGGGTGCAAGCTCAGTAACACTAAAGCCCAAATTAAGTGTCTCACATTTTAAGGGTAGATATTACACAAAAATAAGAAAAGGTAGAGCGTTGGTTTCTCTTGAAAACGTTTTGAATCACAGTTATGTTGTGTGTGGTTAAAGTGCATCGGGCATTGGGTGATCCCTGGAGGTTGTGTTGTGTCAAGATTGTGTTGAGATTGTGATTGATTGGGGACCATCCATCAGGACATCAGGACATCTGGATTTTAGTGCCGTCTCTTGTTCCCGCTGTTATGCAACATCACTATATCGTCCTCACTATCGTCAGCCACATCAAGTTCCGGCTCCATGTGCGGCCCGTCGTCGTCCTCGTCGTCCGTGTGCAGGATGCGCTCCAGCTGTTCCTCGTCGAAGTACGGCTGTATGGTCATGCCGCCTGAATGATGAAGCAAGCAGTTAGTTCGGTTGTTTATAAAATCGGCCCGTTGGCTGAACTCACGTTTGATGGGAGATCGAAAGAGCTCCGTTTCCCCATCATCGCCCGCGTCGTCGTCCTCAAGGCCGAACTGCTCCTTATTCCTCTGCGGCAGCAGTGAGAAGTTGTAGTACGGCTTGTCCCCCCGATGGCGTCGGTAGAACCAAAACTGGGCACACAGCACACAGACGATCACGCCAACAATGATCAGGACACTGGCGAACAGAATGAACAGAAAGCGCGGCAGTCCAAAGACATGATCGTTGACTTTTAGGTGAAAGACGACGTTCTCCGTGGCCAAGCCGCCCTGAACCAGGTGCAATTGTCGGGTGGCCTCCAGATGGCGCGGAGCCTCTACTTTTATAGTGACGGTGCGTACAGGTACCTCCGATATGCGATACTGTCCCATGCTGCCTGTGAAGTTCCTCAATTGCGTCTGCCCCACCACCGAAACCTTGGCGTTCCGCACTGGGTGGTTGTTCTCATCCAGCACCACTCCTGCAATGCTGGTGGTGGCTTTGTTATCATTGTGCGGCAACTCCAGGACAACGCCACGAATCAACGTGAATGGATGCATGCGTATAATGCCCAGTTCCGTGGTGCGACCTTCTTCTATGTCCACCTTAATCATTTGCGACTCGTAGTTGGGAGCGGTTACCTCCAAGCCATAGAGGCCATGGGGCAGCATCAGCTGGAATCGCGCCACATTCTTCGTGACATTAATGATCCTATCGTGCTCCAACAGTCGGACATAGGCCTCCCGCAGTGGTTGTCCCTTATCGTTCTGCACCAGGCCACTTACTCCGGTTTTCACCAGAGCCAAGAAGTTCTTAATCTTATCGATGTTCTTGCGCCACACGGATGCGATTTTCTTTTGGTGCGGCATCCGGCAGCAGGAAATGCCCAAGGTGTAGACGGGCAGGTTGTATATGCGGTACATCATATTGGTCAATCGCTCGGTGGTCTCGCGGTGGAGCTGCCTCGTGGCGGATGGCGGGCACTGCAGGGGCGAGTAGTTGAACTCCGTTCGCTGCATTCGGTGGGCAAACTTCTCGAGCACCGAGTCCCCTTTGGGATAGCTCAACTCGGAGCTACCGGCTCCGAAGGTAAGCATCAAATCGAAGCGTTCGCTGCGCAAAAATTGCAGGAATACGTCCTTGGCCTGGTCTGTCTCCGGGCCAAGAAGGCGTTCGGCCAACTCATCCCCCAGGACTGGATCGCAAATGGAGGAGCTGTTGCGGATTATCAGAGAACAAATAAGATCATAGGCACTAAGTTTTGAGGCCACACAACACTCACTTGCTGTTGTACATGTCGAAGACATTTTGGAACTGGCTAGTCTGCGGCAGGAAGTAGATGACACTGCGTTTTAGCAGCTCGACAACAGACGCATCCTGCAGCTTGAATCCCTCGACCAAGTGGCGTATGAGGTTGAGCAAAATTTCCCTGCCCAGCGGAGCCGTTGTATCGTATAGGGAGCTGACCACCAGCAGCTTGTACTTGTGCTCCTCGGGCTCGCCAATCTGCAAGAGAACCGATCGATTAGTGGGAGATACAAAGCGAGAGACACAAATTGCCGTCATAATCACACACTCACATCGGAAGTCATCTTGAGGTAATTGAAGAGTGCGCCAAACTCTGAATCGGCATATCCGAAGCTGGCAATCTGTCCGTTTTGGTTCTCCATCTCCGCCAGGCGTGCACGAACTTGCGGATTGGTGTGATACCTCGTGTTGACCACGTTTTCAATAATCCTGAAGTCATTGGCGGAGGCCCAGTGCTGCGGATCGTCCGGCATGAGGGTGATATCCATCCGCATCTCGAAGGGCTCGGCGTCGGGCACCTCAACTTCCATTCGTAGTGGAGCATAGTTGTCGCCCAACACAGTGAGATTGTGGCGACCGGGCAGCGCCAACTTCCAATAGTCTCCGAAGACTTGACTGTAGGTGGAATGGTTGGCTCCATCCAAGCGGACAACAGCTCCCCCAATCGGCGTGCCAATGGTGCTGTGCACAAATCCATGAATGCCACGATGCACTTGCTCAATAAACTGCAGCAGAGGCTCCCGATGATCCTGCCAGTATCGCGAAAGCTCGGCGGCCAGGGGAAACTTATCGCAACCCATTTCGATGGTCAGCTCCAGGCATCCTGCCCGCACATAGTTCCAGTCCTGCATGCCCCCCGTAACACTGTACCATTGCGCACCATTGGTGATGCCATCGGCGAAGAACTCATTGCGGAAGAGCTCACAGGGCTGGCCCAAGTGCATAGTGGGGTGTGCCTTTGAATAAATCCCCGCCAGGTGCTTGAACAGAGCATTGTCCTCTGTGGGGTTCGGCTTGCGACCATTGATGGTGGAATTCCGCAGCCTCATAAACGGATCGTTGAAATCATTCTCGTTATCGTCGAACGGGTAGTTGGCAACCAGGGAGCCCCCATGCAGATTGGCGGACAAGACAAACGGCAGCGAGAGTGTCCAGTTCATGACGGCAGCCACCTCGGGTTCGGTCACCTTGTTGTACCTATCCGTGCCGTACTGATCGGGGAAGTTTCTGTTCAAGTCAATTCCATGGGCATTCGCTCGGCCCACGCCGCCGGTTCGGTCGCCCTCGATGGAGATCTCGTAGCCATCGGGGTTCATGCTGTACAAGAAGTGCATGCGGGTGCCATTCACCAGCTTGGTGATCCTGTCATCATTGCCATAGCGTTCCAGCATATATTTGGTGAGCAGTAGAAGCAGCTCCTTGCCCACCACCTCGTTGCCATGCATGTTGGCCACATACTTGAACTCCGGCACTCCCGGAACATGGGAGCCCGGGGTGGCGAATATCTCGAGCACCCAGAGATCGCGACCCTGGACGCTCTTGCCAATGCTGTAGAGGCGTGTGAGGGAGGGGAAGCTGGTGCTGATCTCCCTCAGGTAGCTGGAAAGCAAAAGAACTCAATTCAGTGGGATCAAATTAAAACTGCTGAACATCATGTTTTCCTCAAGCGCTTTCTTTGCAAATATTGGCCCGGATTCGGTGTAGCATACCGCAGATGACCCATTGGAATATATTTGCGCATTTTGGGGAAAAACTCTCACCTCTCCATGGCCGTAAAGTTGTGGTGCTCGAACTTAGTCGGGGTCAGGAATCCATTGAACTGCTCCTTGAGCTTCTCCGGAGGCTCGGAGCGCACGACCTTTGCCTTCCGGAAGTTGCCTGCGGGATAGGAAGAGCGGAAACGGAAACGGAAATGGGTAAGGTTGTTTTCAGTGCAATGCCAGTTTTGGGTGGGGGGAGGGTGCCTCATGCGGGTTCCGGTGAGAATGGGATGCAGTGCGTCTAAGATTCGGCAACGGGCGAGGGCGAGAGCGAGAGCGAGAAGCTAGAGCTAGCAACAGAATCAGAAGCACAAGCAAATGCATAATTTCGTTCGTTTATTTTGCCATAATTTCATAGTTCACATTTATTTAGGATAAAATACCAAAGAAACTGCTTGACTTTCGTACGTTTGTCATACATACATACATATATAAACAAATCCAATCCGCAATCTTCACATTTGGCACAGACGCAATAAAGTTTTGTTTGGTTTTTTAGGTACTTAGTGAAAAATACATTTTAAATTTCATTTCGAGGTGACTGGACATTTCTTGGACGCCCCTAACCATGACACGATCGTAAGGCTTCTCATATAAGGCCTTCGAAAGGAGCAAGAGGCAAATGGAAAAACGAAGGTTCACTGCGAAAACCGAAATAAAATTCAATGGGTGCAGAACAGATGAATAATAAATAGCTAGTTTAAAAGCCGAAACAAAAATAAACGAGTGAATAAAGAATTCGGACAACGATTTTGAAAACGAACTAAAGAGCAATGAATGAAAATAAAACGCAGCAAGCGAACATTAGTACTTTATTTATCCTTCGCAAGGATCCGCCACACCATCGATTGTATATCAAGGCCATATGTGGGCATGCGTCGCACCGAAATTGATAATTATTTCGGCTCACTGCGAAGTGTAAGGTTCTTTTGTTTTGGATAAATGCTCAACAATCATTTCCGACAGGAGTGCGCATACAATATCGATAGTGACAGTATATTTAGCAGTGGGTTTTGATTTATCATAGTTATTTTCGCATCGTTGCCAAAATACGCGACCATATGGTTTCGGGTGTGCAGGAGATAAGGGGAATATTGTATTGATAAAGCTATAACCGATTCGTATGGGGTGTTTGTCATTCGATGACCTTCGTGGGCCAACTTAGCATAAGTGCCTAAGTACAATTTGCTTATTTCATTATTTCATTAGTTTATTTCATTTTGTTATTTGGTTTGCTATTTCTCGTGTTTGTTCTTAACACGTTCTCTATATACAAATCAAGCATCCACTAAATATGTGCGCGTCAGAAGTAATGGTGTGGGATGAACATAAGCCGGCTGATAAGCGTATAAAGTCGCGTAAAAACACAAATCTCAAAGTGAATGGCCATGGAAATGGAAATGCAACAGAAGTGTGTAAAAGGTAAATTACAAAGTTGTATGTACAAAAGATTCGAGACAAACGAAACCCATTCATCCACACGACGACAGCCAGCATTATTTATTTTCTGCTAGCTCTCGCGGTAAACAAATAAAGCTTCCAAATGAGCACAAATGAACAAATGAACATGCCAAATGCTTGTATATCTGAATCTGAGTTCGGAAATGGCGGGGATAACATATATAGTACAAGGAGGGGGTGCGGAGAGCAGGGTAGCATGGGACTATGGGCAACTATGCATCGCTATAGGTGGATATATGTATCGTTTTTTGGAACGGCCCACTAAAATATATATGCGTGTATGCATGTATATATGTATTTCCGTTGCAGCCCTCTCTAGAAATAATAGGGACTGTAAAAACTGCTAATACCATCAAAGTTCGTCTCGACGGGCGCAAGCTTGAAGTCCAGGCGCAAGGCCTCCTGGTTATCGTTGGACACCCGGACTTGTTGAGGGGCACTGGTCTGGTACCTACATTGGGGGTATAGAACAAGGATTAGCAAGGATGCCAGGCTAGATGGATAAATGATAGGCAGAAGACCAACCCAAAAGCGGAGGCGTGCACGCTGTAGAGTCCCGGGGTCAACAGCCTCCAGTATTCGCCCCGCTTGGAGGTGCGCATCGGTTTCTCCTCCAGTCCAGCGACGTAGACACTGGCATCGGGTATCGGAAAGCCACTGACATCTGTAACCAGACCCTTGATGCCGATATGCGCCTGGCGCAGCAGCTGCAGCAGCGATGCCTTGTTGCGCTGCCATTCCTGGGGCAGAGTGCTGGCCGCCGGATACTTGCAGCAGGACAGCTCGATGGTCAGCTCGAAGCAGTTGCTGAACGCATAGTTGAAGTCCTGCATGCCGCCGGACAACTCGTACCAATGGGCTCCGTTGGTGATTCCGCCCGAGAAGCTGTCGTTGCAGTTGTTGCCCTTTCTCATAATCGGATGGTTGTCGGAGTAGGTGTGGGCCAGCTGCTTGAAGACCCGATCATCCGGGGTCAAACTCTCCTCGCAGCACTCGTTGTGAGCCCTGCAAAGTGGAAGAGTGGTTAGTACTATGCCAAGTCAGGGACTTGGGATGGGACATCCCATTGCCGAACTTACAAGGAGTTGTCGTAGGGATAGCTGGCCACCACAGCTCCGCCGTGGAAGTTGGCGGAGAGCACAAACGGCTTGCTGACGATCCAATTTACCAGGGCGGCGGTTTCCGGCTGACGAGACTGGGCGCGCAGCTGGTGGACATGGCTCTGGTCCAGGCGATCGGGGAAATCACGGTTCAAATCGACGTTGGCCGCATTGCCACGCCCCACGTAGTTGGGCAGCGACTCGCAGTTGCCTTCCTGCACAGAAAATCATATAGTACTTTTATTACCCTGCAATCTCCCAAGGATTCAATGCCAGTTTATAGTGCAGTAGCGATTTAGCTCACCGACACTCAAAGGCAGCTGCAATGCACATATTGTGATCTGCATTTCATTTGCAGCAGACTGCAATTGATGATTTCGATCAGTGACAATTGAACGAACGCTAAGCTCGAAAGTTTCTCTTTCACTCTGTTATGGGCTGATTGATATGCAGGTCAGTTCTGGCCGGAATTGGCCATTTAGCATGGCAGTCAGGTGTCAGCCGAGTGATTACACCATGACAATCGCGGCGAAGAAAGGGTCCCGTCGAAATTCGATAACCAGTATTGTGCAATGGGGCAAGCAAGCAGAGTGCATCATTTCCCCCAATTTCTGCCCCAAGAACAAAGTATCAATCAATCAAAGGAAATCCCCGTTCTATAGGCTTCGAACAGTAGAAAACAACCATTTATAATATAAAGAAGATGTTGTGCCATATGGGACGATTTATAGATTAGCCGAACAAAGAAGCTGCCTATTAAAATCAGGTCATCAATACAGGCGCAATGAGGAGTTATCAAATGGAAAAACCAATCTGGAAACGCAGCTTAAACGCAGATAAAATAGACAAAACGTACAATCAGAATCAGTGCAGAAATGGGAGGATGAGTACCAAAGGGTCGACCTTTGCATAAGCATTAAAAAACGGAATGAATAATGGGAATTTCTGATTTCTGCGGAGTACAGATAAGGTTTGGAATTTTTGGAATATTTATACACAGGAATGACTAAAGTTCCTAAAATGTAAGAAATAAAGCGCGTTTCTGAGAGTTCGTCATCACATACTTTCAGTTTTTCCATTTGGCCTATAAGGGGGATATATGAGGGATATACTTCTGGCCAACTGAAAATGAACTCTGCTCTAAAGTCGAAGGAAGAAGTATCGCAATTATTACGTACTTATGCTTACTTATTAAACAAACGCGCAGAAAATTATAAATAAGGTGCGTTTGCGTGAAAATGCAAATATTCGGGAAGCAGAGTTTGTTTGGCTTGAAAGGTGCTAAGTTTAGGGTAAGGTGTATACTTGTTTGGTAATATTTTGAGAACTCCCCAACAAGTGTTCATTTGCGCACTCTTTTAATTACTTCCGAGCATTTTATCAACCTTTTATCAGAGAGTCTCTGAAGTTCATGCCTCGTTTTCATGTACCAAGTACCAAGTTGCAAAAGGGGTTGGGGTGTGTGTGGGTTTTGGGTTGCGGGTTTTTGGTATAGATAGCACTTTTGGACGCTGAAGTTTGATATGCCTGAGCCTGGTTATCGGGTTTCCGAAATGGCCGAAATGGGAATGAAGTAAACTCTATCCTGGAACTGCTCACTGCTCCACTCTCAACTGCTGCAATATTGTCCCTGCCCAGGCCTAAAGCGCCCTCGTTCCCACCCACTGGGGCTCGCCCACTTATTGATTTTACCCGAAAGTTAGACAAAACAACACAACACAGCACAACAGGTGAAGCGACGACGGTGTGTTCTTGTGTTCTTTACCTGGGACAACGCATAGCCATCCGGATTCATCGTGGGCACCAGGTAGATGTCGGTGCTGTTGACCAGCTGGCCCAGTTCGCTGATTCTTTCGTGGTTGCCGAGCAGATATTGGGCCAGATAAACCAGGAGCTGCCTGCCCACCGTTTCGTCGCCATGCATATTGGCTACGTACTTGACTGGAGGTGTGAGGAGATTGCGCGACCGGGTGTTCCGCGAGATTTGCAGGGCGAGCAGGTTCCTGCCCTCCAGAGATCGGCCCAGGAAGTGAACTTTGGCCTGGTCGGGGTAGGCCTTCTCCAGGCCAGCGAACAGGTCCTCCAGCTGCTCCTGGCTGGCGTAGTGCGGTCGCTGCAGGAAGGACTCGTCCTCCTTGATGGTGTAGCCAGTGCAGTGCGGCACACCCATCGCCAGCACGGCGATGCCGACGGAGGCCAACAGGAGGCCCAGAGTTGGCATCTTGCGGTTTGCAATCTTGTCGCGATTGTGTTGTTTTTATCACTGGCGTGCGAATTCGCAGAGCGAGTTACAGTTATTTTCCTCCGCTACTTCTCAGCTCAGCTCAGCGCAGCTCTCTCCCGCACGCAACTCTCGCAAAGCTCTCTACCTCTACCTATTTGTCCGTCGGGCCTCCGTTCGTCGTCGTGGGTCGTCGTTGCAGCTCAGGCTCGAAAAGTCAACTGTTTGAAAATTTGCTGCGTTGATTGGCCTTAAGCGCCCATTCGCCCGCCGCCTCTGCCGCTGCCACCTCTGCCGCCGCCGCCGCCGCTGCCACTGCCACTGCCTCGGTCGCCGCGCACAGTGGGGGGATTGAAGTGGAGCGCGCCCAAAATATTGCGGTGAACTAACGTTTGAAGCCAAATATGCGGGGAATCACTTCAACTTGTTGGAGCACTGTTTATATTCCCATTTTATTTAAATTGATTGAATAGAAGACCAATGAGCAGCAAGACCACTTAGTACGCAGGATTTTGATCAGCACAAGGGCGCTTCATCCCACTGTTCTCCCCAAAAGCGGCCCCAAACGACGAAAGAGAGGCGCTAATTGTAGGGAAATTACACGCGGCAGCGAGCGCGAAATCCATTAAAGTCCGCTCCCGGAGTAACTATACTTCACCGCTGCTTGCGACAGACACGAGTTAATAGATTATAGTTTATTCAGGCGGATTTAATTATGTTATTATTACCGGAGAGGGAGTTGCCAGACTCGAAAAGTGGGGCGCCTGCGCATGTGTGGGTGAGCAGAGAGCGGAGAGCGGAAGACGGAAAACGGAGAGAGGCGAAAGAACGGACGTCAACAGGATATTTTTACGCAAAAATCGATAGCTCCACTCCCACGCCGTGACGTCAGAAGCAACCCGTCCGGGTCCGAACTCCCACACAAACACACACACACACACACACACACACACTCGCGCGCGCACAGGGCTTATCGACAAACAAACGAATTGGCACATTCAGCCAATTGAGAGCGTCAAATCGCCCTTATCAGCGCCATTCCAGAAAGCGAGCATATGGTCGCCACCTTCCAGTAGCCCCCTCCTCCATCCGCCACCCTCTGTCCTCCATCCTCACCCGCATTCCAGTTGTGCTAACCACTGTTCCCGATAAGCGGCGTGTGCAACTACACAAAAACAAAATGCTGAGCGATGATCAGTGGGCCAAAGATTGAGATTGGGATTCGGATTGGGATGCAGCTCGGGAGGCGAGGCGGATACGAATTGTATATACCCTCCAAACGAATTTGATTCTTACTTGGCTCAAGTGAAATAGCATTCAAGTGTCTAAATCTAAATTGCGATTGGCAGTCAAGAACGCAAGTGCAATTTACGTGTATTTAGCAGATACCTGAAGCTCAACGAATGTGTACATGTCTTCTGCAACTATTTGATTCATGTAATCCATGCCACGCCATTTAGTGCCGAGTGCACTCGGGCATTCAAAAAGATCGTCAACGCGCACATTCGCAGCGGATATTAGCCATAGCTATCTTTATAGCCCTCTTAACTCGCAGTGGCAGACCCCGTCAACTACGACCACAAACTGGTTGCGAATAAATCCACATTGCAGGAGGAAAGCAAGGGGATGTAAATCAAGCACGAACCCAATGTTTTCCACTGTTTTGCACTGTTTTCAGTGTTTTCCACTGTTTTTGTTGTGACATCTAACCAGTTTCTTGTAGTACAGCAAACGCCGTTCGCACCCCTCTCGCCAGTTACTCTTTCTTTACTCTTGTTGTCGAGTTATTGAGTTGTTGAGGCCGCCGTTGCACTTGCGAAACCATAACACCAGCTAACACCACCGAAAAAAACGTGGTTTACTCTATCAGCGCGGGTTTGGAGAGGCCATAGAACCGCCACCAAGTTGCCAGCGAGAAATGGCACAGGATGTGGGATCAGGATCGCCACATCATCGAGCATCAAAGAGCTTGCTAATATTTACAGGCCCAACTTCAATTGAACAGCTTATTAATTGTTATGATATTTGCAGGCCCAACTTCAATTGAAGAGCTTATTAGACTGTATCAGTATCAGTTAGCCGCTCAAGCACTTGTGGAATATACAGATGCCATACAAAACCAGGCAAGAGCCAAAAAGAACGATACTCAGGTTAAAAAACAATGACCGTTTAATTGTTATTACCCATACAAATTTGTAACATCCATGGCATGAATCTAAACATAAAATGATCAAAACTATACAACCGTGCAATGCAAAACAAAATAATTAATTACACTGTACTCAAAACACTGTGGAGGAAGAGTCAATTACCGCGAAAAGCAGGGGAATTTCCAAATCGACAGTGGAGCAGATGGGCAGTATAAGGCACAAACTTTCCAAGAACCGTGTTGTGTTGTGTTTTAATTAAAAACAAATATAGTACACTCATTAACATGCTCGAAAATTAAGGACACGTCGAAAGCGCTGAATTAAGATGCAATTCTTGGCCGCTAATTGAGCGATCACACTCGCTGGTCGCTGGTTAGCCAGAGACCAGAGACTAAAAAGTGGGTCAAAACCTTTCGTTCACACATTCCTCTTGGAATGGGAAAGACCTTTTCAGATTTCCGATTTCAGATTGATCTCGATGCCTTTTTTGTCTGCGGTTATTCAAAAAAGACTAGCTCATTCCCACAAAAGCTCGAAGCAGGGAGTAGAGAAATATGAAATGGAGAGAGGGAAAGACATTTACACTGGGAGAAATCGCAAGAGCAGTTCTGCTGTTAAGCTGGCTAGTAATAAGTACAACACTTTGGGATGATCAAAATTCAGAGTAAAACGGGGAGAAATCCATTCAAGTGTATGACTAAATGACTGAATATAATTTAAAACGTAGGCCTTATTTTTCTCAGTATTGTGATTTGTATAAACAGTTGGCAGTCGCTTTACAATCACTTTTACGTTCCAACAGTTGTTGCCGTCGATTCTTGATTAGCGAGAAATCAGGAGGTGACTCACCTTGGCTTTGGCGAACCCATCGGGGTTGCAGGTGGGCAGGAAGTGGATTTCGGTGCGATTCAGCAGCGCCTGGATCTGCGTATCCCCATCGTAGTGGGTGGCCAGGTATTCGGCCATGTAGAGAACCATCTGACGACCCACGGCTTCGTCGCCTTGTATATTGGCCACCAGCTTGACCATCGGCCTGAGGAGATCCCCATTCTTGGACTCCCCGGTGGGTGCACTGAGGGCTAGGGCGTGGATAGGTCGATCCTCCAGGGATTTGCCTATTGTGTAGGTCTGTGCCAAGTCGGGGTAGTCCTTGGCCAGCTGGTTGAAGAGTTCTCCGATCTCCTCGTTTTTCAGGTAGTGCGGACTCTCCAGGAAATTGTCCACTTCCTGGATGACCCGCACTTCGCTGTATTCTCCGGCTGCGCAGCCGATGATCAGGACCAGCCCAAAAAAGCACCACATTTTCGGGATTTTGGGGATTTTGGGGACTTTCCCGGCGCTCTCGCGATTTCTGTACACGTAGGCAGGCAGCTTTGCTGCGATCATAGAGACACAAAACGCAGGCGCGCCACTCTCAGCAGAAAGCGGATGCTGATCGAATGAACTATTTTCCCCAGAACCACTTTCTTGCACTTTCTTGCACCTTCTTGCACTTTCTCAGTGCCAATTTGCAAACTTGTGCCGCAAATGTTGGCACGCCACGCACACAAACGTAAAAAAAATAAAACACCGACACACCGACGCGGAGATCTACGCACACACACACGCACGCACAATAGAGCTGCAGTTATTGCACTTTCTTAGCGGTCACCCTTTTTGGGGCACTGATCTTCTCGCCAGCCTATGAATCAGCGTTAATCCGCTTCTTGAACAACTGCCAAGATATATCCATTTTATTCGCAGCACGGAGAATATAAATATTAAAGCGCAAATGAAGTCACGAAAGTACGCGAACGCAACAGCGACCACTGTTGCCACTCGGCTGCGATCAGATGGCATTGCCAGATCTGAGCCAGATGTGAGCCAGATGTGACTGCAGAGTTGCCAGAAGGCTGTTGGGTAACAACCGAATGGCGCCAGATTTGAATACAAGCGTTCCCCGTCTCTCGAGGTTCAACTAACGTTTATTTTCTCTAGAGCTCAACAAATAAATCTCCAAAAGTGAAACGAACACAAGAATAATCATTGTGTGTGGCCTAAATATGTACGGTCTGCTATGCTATATATTACTTTTTAAAACGTGTCGTATCAAAAACTACCTCAAAATACTATTATGTTAAGGCAAAATTTGGAAAAGTGCATTCTGACATTCAGACATTCCAATTCATCGTACATGGTGTTTACTCTATGTTAAGCATTGTGTTTTTGTGTTCTTATAGCAGTGAGTTTTCAATATTCCTGTCTATCACTGGAATGAAACACCACAAAAAACAAAAAAAAAACACCCTATGCGCATACAATTGGGTGGGGATTTCTTCAAGTGTATACATGTATATAAAGTATAGGACCTGTTTCCGAGTCTAAATGCTTGGAGTGGGTTTGCGATATATAGTTACACAGTTGATTGCTTCAGATTGGTGTCAATTTAGTCCCTACATTAGCGTCCCCCTTGACACATTTAAATTTACCGCACCTATTCGCCAGGGAGGCCAATCAATATGAGGTCATTGATTATTCATGAATCCCATGCCCTGCTCCAGCTCCAGCTGCAGCTCCATCGAGGCCTTTCTTTGGCTTTTTGCGACCCTTCTGGGAGCTGGCTATGCGCTGTTTTAGCGTGTGGAAAGTCTGCTGCATGCTGCGCATTTGGTACCGTATGGAGCTGCTGACGTCACGCTGCAACTGCTGCACCTCGCGAATGTCCTTGCGCAGATTCTGGTACTCGTTGGTCACCTCGCTCATCGACTCGAGCAACTCGAGCACCTCCATCTCGTCCATCTGCTCCATCGTCGTCTGCTCGAGGCTGCGCTCCACCGCATGCAGCTTGTGGGCCATCGTGTACAGCTGCGATCCTGCATTGGCCACCTGGAAGCAGAGCGAAATGTAGGTTACTTATAGATTGTGGCAATGGAGCAATTGGTGCATGAGAGAATGGATTTTAGCCAATTTCCTCCTCGCTTCATCTAAGGAAAGGAGAGATATTGGATGAATATTCCCAGGAGAAATAGCTGGGGTCTTTAATCGTGAATACTTATGATCAATTCCTGATAACAACTTCTTAAATGAAGTCCTAACTCCTACGTTCGATTTTAAAAGAACGTGGATTACCAGCGTACATTCAGGTACTTCGGACCAAGATCTTCAATACTAATTATTCGGCGCCACCAATATGGCTTATGATTTATTTTCTAGCTTGTCTGTTATAGACCGCCAATTTCTCTCACTGCACGCCGAGTGCCTACACTTCAGAATGAATAAGTGGCTATTTGCATTTGGCTGGTCGATAAACTCACCGATTTTTCCAGGGCGCTGATGTCCTGGTAGCCCGGCGTGGCCTCCATCTTGTCCAGATCCCGAACTGCCTGTGGACCTCAGCTTCCTGGCATGACAGCAAGTAGTAACTCAGCGTAGCAAGCCCATACTGCGCAAAATAACCGAGTTCTTGTTGTTGTTGCCTACTTTAAGGCGCGTCGGCGGAGCGTGGCAGTCAGTCCACTCCAAGCTCTCCGAGCAGAGTGAGCGAGTCCTGCGATTGGTGCTGCTATTTATATGCTCCTGCACACAAGTTGACTTCCGCATTCCGCGAGAGGGAGAGAGGATAAGAGAGAGTGACAGTGCTGCTGCTTTTATAGCTACCTTAAACACAATGTATAAAAATATTCCATATATAATCGAATTTTGTTTTATGCAGACATTTCTCGCAGCCATTACATTTTGTATAAGCGCCATGGATTTCCAATGAAAGGATTTTTTCAGCTGAATATAAATCCTTGATTTCAACACCGGCGGGCATCACTGAAGAGCGGAAAGGAGCCCCTATTGTCCCATGGAAAGACACAGCAACCACTTTCTTCAAAAAAGAAAGTAAGTCCATGGACTAGTCCTTTTGATTATGTTGACTAGGAAGCGGCCCGATGATGGCAAATATTGTATCTTAACATCACAGGGAGGAGAAATATTCTTAAGAAATACCAAACACTATATTCAAATTATATGAAAACCTTTATTTTTATTTAATTCATTATTTAGTTTATTAATTAAATATGTTTTGCGAATAAATATGTAGCCAGTATCAATACAAGTGGTCAGGTACATGATGCACTGCATCCAGAATGACGACGGGATACCCACATAGCCTCTGGAACCACTATCACACACACCGCCACACAAACTACTACTTTTCCTATCACATCATAACTTCCGGTCAACAGAGTTATGAGCTGTCAGAGCGGCTTTCCCATGAGGATTGAGTCAGAACTGATTGGGAATTGCAAGTATTGGTGGGCGAAACTTTTTTTTACATTAATTTACATTTAATTTTACATTAATTATGTAAAATTATGTAAAATTATGTAAATTAAGTAAATTACAATGTATATAAAATAACTTTTGATATTTTTAATGTTTTGCGTTGAATGTTACCTATGTTTCAATGATACAAATTCATTGTTGCACATTCAATGTTGCAATGGACGGCGACTACCTTCTTCATACTAATTAAGTTAATTGCGGATCCACTCCACATTTCAACACCGGTGGGCATCACTGATGAGCGGAAAGGAGCCCTTATTGTCCCATTGAAAGACACAGCAAACACTTTCTTCAAAAAAGAAAGTAAGTCCATGGATTCCGTTTTCCCCGGTGCGGACTGGTCCTTTTGATTATGTTGACCAGGAAGCGGCCCGATGCTGAAAGCGAAATTGTTATTTCAATAGAACGGCAGCCTAAGAGTAGGCAGCACAATTCATTCATTCATTCAGAAAGTGATCTACATATGTACACATGTACATATGTACATAAATGCGCCTAGTTGTTTTTCGCTTTGCCGACTGCTTTTGTCCACGTTACGCTCCCAGGAGACATTTGTGGATTAAATTGTTCAGCTAGGAAACACTTATCCCCTAATTGATTATTTTTCCATCTTCGGGTAAGAGAAGCACTAGTATCGGTATTTGATTAGATTCCGTTTTAGTTTGACACGTGCCGTGGGGTATGTATATGTATGTACATATACATATCTACATTGATGGAAAAACACACAAATTCTACATTAGATCCGCCGGTGTTTATAAATACCCTATGCCAGTTCAGCATGTCCAGCGACGAAGATCCAATGCACTTCCATGGCGTACACTGAAAAACGGATTTAGCATTTTAAGGCAACACATTAACTGAGTTGGTTACGCGACTAACGGTAGGTGTCTTTGATTGTACTACACTGCCTTCGCCAGTAGCTCATATAGCTAATATTCCCTTCCAGCAGGGAAATGACGGGACCGCAAACAACGCGAGGCAAACACGACACTCACACACACATGCTCACAACGAGCCCCCAAAGAACAGAAACAGCAACAGCAACAATTGAAAAACAGAGCAAAACAAAAACAACAGCTGGGCCCCACAGGTTCCTAACGGTGTGTGCGCCAGCGTGCATGTATGCACGTGTGTGTGAGCATCAGGCTATGGCCACTTGCTAGTGTTAAGCACTTTCGACGTGGTCTTCGCCGTCGCCTTCGCCTTCGTATATCAACAATCGCACCACACAGCCCCACACAGACATGCATGTATTTACATACATACACATGTGTGTAGAACCGTGGAGAATAACTGGCTTCGGAAATGGGCGGCTGCGCTGCGTTCAGTTTCAGTGTAGCCACCGTTCGGAGAGCACGCGATCCGATCCCCGCACCAAATTCTCATCTCCGTGTCCCCAAGATGTCCCTAGTGCGATTGATCGGAGCAGAGGTGAGTTTTCGCCGACTCCAATTGGTGGGTGGGTGGGTGTCCTACAGGCATCCGCATCCTTATGTGTGACATACATACATACGTGCACACATCCAGACTGGATCTGTGCTGCACACACTCTCTCACTCTCTCTCGCTTTGCGCGCGTGTGTGTGTGTGTGTGGCCGTGAATTCGTCAATTGGCGATGCAATTGGCCTTGGGCATGTAATGCATGCACTTTGGGCGCCCATCGCGCACTCCATCCACCCGAGGCATTGGACTCGCCCGCGGGTGTGGGCGGCAGACGGGCAGTGGGCAGGGGGCAGGGGGCAGGGGGCCGTGGAAACAACACATGTTACGCAATACGTCGCTGCGAAGCGGAAGAAGAAGAAACAGAACGAGAGCGAGAATCTGAACCAGAACCATAACGAGAATTTCAAGCAGATAAAGCGCACAGGCGAATTCGCGGGGGATTAGGCGGTACAATGTTTGAATTGGCGTCAAATCCAATAAAACGCGATAAGCGGTACCTTTCCACGCCGGCGAGCCACGCAAATCTCAAGTCTGCCAGATGGGCACTGATAAGCGTGGGCACACCGCCCCCCGCGCGGCCCACCCCTTCGCTTATCAGCAGCCAAAAAATAGACCTCACCCCACAAGAAACCGAAGAACGAAAACCGAATTGTCCGGCCGTTGAGGTTAGGATTGCGAGCGCTGGGCAATTTGCAAAGCAAATGAAGGTCAGGTGGACTAAATGGTAAATTTGTGGGGAACCGAAAACCGAAGTACGCTTAGCGAACGAAATTGACACTCATTGATACCACTTATGTATATATGTACGTCCTCTATCACCAGGCCCGCCATCTGGCGAAGAGGTCCTACTCCTCGGCCGCTCCCACCACCAAGCTCTTCATCGACGGCAAGTTCGTCGAGTCCAAGACGAACGAATGGATTGACGTGCACGACCCGGCCACCAACCAAGTGGTCACCCGCGTGCCCAAGGCCACGCAGGCGGAGATGCAGACGGCCCTCGAGTCGAACAAGAAGGCCTTCCGCTCGTGGAGCAACCAGTCGATCCTCACCCGCCAGCAGGTGATGTTCAAGCTGCAGGCTCTCATCAAGGAGAACATGGGCGAGCTGGCCAAGAACATTACCAAGGAGCAGGGCAAGACCTTGGCCGACGCCGAGGGCGACGTGCTCCGCGGCCTTCAGGTGGTGGAACACTGCTGCAGCATCCCGTCCCTGCAGATGGGTGAGACGGTGGCCAACGTGGCCAAGGACATGGATACGTACTCGCTGGTCCTGCCCCTCGGAGTGACCGCTGGCGTTGCGCCGTTCAATTTCCCGGCCATGATACCGCTGTGGATGTTCCCGGTGGCCATCACCACCGGCAACACCATGCTGCTGAAGCCATCGGAACGGGTGCCCGGTGCAACCATGCTGCTGATGGAGCTCCTGAACGAAGCCGGCTGTCCGCCGGGTGTGGTCAACGTGATCCATGGCCAGCACGACGCCGTGAACTTCATCTGCGATGCTCCCGAAATTAAGGCAGTTTCCTTTGTGGGCTCCGACCAGGCGGGCAAGTACATCTACGAGCGGGCTGGCAAGAATGGCAAGCGGGTGCAGTCCAACATGGGCGCCAAGAACCACGGCATCATCCTGGGCGATGCCAACAAGGAGAATACTTTGAACCAGTTGGCAGGTGCCGCTTTCGGAGCTGCTGGTCAGCGCTGCATGGCCTTGTCCACGGCTGTCTTCGTGGGCGATGCCCAGGCATGGATTCCCGATCTGGTGGAGCGTGCCCAGAAGCTGAAGGTAAATGCCGGCCATGTGCCTGGAACTGATGTGGGACCCGTGATCAGTGCCGCCTCCCGCCAACGCATCAACGACCTGATTGAGTCTGGGGTCAAGGAGGGAGCTAAGCTCATCCTGGACGGCAGGAAGATTACCGTGCCCGGTTACGAGGATGGATACTTTGTGGGACCCACCATCCTGAGCGATGTTACGCCCAGCATGAAGTGCTACACCGAGGAGATCTTTGGCCCTGTGCTGGTCATCCTGAAGGCCGACACCTTGGACGATGCCATTGGCATTGTAAATGCCAATCCTTATGGCAATGGTACCGCCGTCTTCACAACCAACGGAGCAGCCGCCCGCAAGTTTGTCAACGAAATCGATGCCGGCCAGGTTGGCGTGAATGTGCCAATTCCCGTGCCCCTGCCCATGTTCTCCTTCACCGGAACTCGTGGCTCTTTCCGCGGCGACCATCACTTCTACGGCAAGCAGGGCATCAAGTTCTACACCCAGACGAAGACGGTCACCCAGTTGTGGCGGGAAACGGATGTGACTCACACCCAGGCGGCTGTGGCCATGCCCACCATGAAATAGGCAGACCTTGAAGAGATTCTGCAGAAGATTCAGAGAATCAGAAACAGAAGTGTTCCACGTATTGAATTTCTGGATGCTTGCACACAGGACGTATTTAGAAGCTAGATACAAAGAAATTATTGCATTTATTTTTGTGCCTGTTTATTAGATGTAAGACGATTAGAGACACAAGTGTCGCTTGAAAGTAATGATATGTAAATGATAACAATAAAACGTTTATTGTGTAAAATCCCCCTTGGATATTACCTTTGAAAGGAAATGAGTTTCCCTAAGAAGAATAGATAGATACATCATTAGAAGAAAAGATTTGTGGGATCCTTTGAGGTCAACGGTGTATATTTTACAAAGAGCTAAAAACAGTTGAATTATGAACACATATCCCGGTAACAATAGCACTAGCAGGGCCGCCACATAGCAACAGTGGGCCTACTTCTAACTTAACGTCGTTTAGTCCGCCTTAACTTAAATTCCACACCCACGTATCTCTTAATTTCGGCTGCCGAATGCTTGGCTGGCCACCAGTTCCCGGAAGACGCCCTCCTGGACGCCCATGAGCTCGTTGTAGCTGCCCTGCTCCACAATCTTTCCCTCGCTCAGAACGGCGATTTGATCTGCATTCCGTATTGTACTGAGCCGATGGGCAATGGTCAGCACGGTGCGTCCCTGGATTAGGTTGTCTAGGGCATTCTGCACCAGGTTCTCCGAAACGGCGTCTAACGCACTTGTGGCTTCATCCAGAATCAGGATAGCGGGGTTCTGGTGGGAAACAAAAGGAGTAAACACTTAGGAAATTGTAACTTGAGATATGAAATATAGACTACCTTAATTAGAGCCCTGGCAATGGCCACGCGTTGCTTCTGCCCGCCACTAAGCATCATTCCCCGTTGGCCGACGAGCGTGTCCAGTCCATCGGGCAGTTGGTCGGTGAACTGGCTAACATTGGCGTCTTCAACAACCTGCTGCAGTCGTTCCGGGCTGGGTGTTTCGCCAGGATTAGCGCCGTACAGGATGTTCTCTCGAATGGAGCTCGAAAAGAGCACCGGCTCCTGACTGACAGCACCAATGTTGTTTCGCAGCCACTGCGGATTCACCGTTCGCAAATCAATGCCATCCAACAGCACCGAGCCCCCTTGGGGATCATAGAGTCGGAGCATCAGCAGAGCTATCGTCGTCTTCCCAGATCCTGAACGACCCACTACCGCCGTGGTTGTTCCCGGCATCAAATTTAGCGAAAAGTCGGCGAGGACGGCCGATTCAGGACGCGTTGGAAACGTAAAGAACACATTCTGAAATCCCACTTCGCCCACCGGCTTCTCCAGCGGCACGATACCTTTGTCAATGGGTATCGAGCACTCCCTGTCCAAGATCTCCCAAATGCGCTCCGCGGCCCCAATGCCTTTGTTCAGCTGGCTGTAGAAGTTGGACAGCCCATTCATCGAGATGGCCACATAGCCGGCGTAGAGCATGAAGGCCGTGAGGGCTCCAATCGTCAGCGAGTCTTGTAAAACCAAGGTGCCTCCATAGTACAGCACTGATATAATGATGAAGTTGCCACAGAAGCCAGTCTGAAAGTGGACAGAGTTTTATGATTCTCCCAGGTTCCTTCCCTTTAGGTCTTACCAGTCCAAAGAAAATAGCTCTGGCACGTGTCTCCTTGTAGCCAATCTGCAGAGCTTCGTCCAGGTGGCCATCGAAGGCAGCTACTTCCTGTTGCTCTCGGCAGAAGGTCTTGACCGTTTTAACATTGCCAAATCGCTCCTCCGCAAACTTCATTATCTCCGCGTACTTGTCCAGCTCCACTTTGGTGATCCGCCTCACATAGCGTCCGTACACGATGGCCATGCCCGCCATCGCGGGCACCACCAAGGCACTCATGGCGGCCAACTGGGGGGAGGTGTAGACCTGCAATGGAAGCACTGGATAAAAGGAGGTTTTAGGCAGTGCACAGCACTCATTGTTGTATCGTACCATCATGCCCGTGCCGACGCCAATCATGGCCACAGATCGCAGGCCATCGGATACGTTCTGGCTCAACGAGGTGCCCACCATCAAGGTGTCGTTGCTCAGCCGGTTTATCAGTTCCCCAGTGCCCTTGGTATCGAACCAACCCACCTCCTGCATCAGCATTGACTTGTATAGCCGGGATCTTAGATTGCGCACTATGCGGAGAGCTGAAACGAGGCGCACATAGACATAGGGTCTGGATGAATGGCTTCCTATAAAGCATTGTTAATATAAAAAGCCAAGATGGTGAGATTCCCACAATATGTACATATTTTATGAGCTCTATCGACTTGCCAGGGCTAGCACAGTGTGTATTTAAGATCCCACTTACACGCATTTCCAAACAGATGGACGCGGGCGAAGTTGGCGCATCCGCCCAGCACGAAGATCCCGAAGAGGAGCACCGAGTACTCGCCCAACTTGGCCATGGCTGCGCTGTCCATGCCCGATTTATTGAAGACCACATCAATGACCTTGCCCAGGAACAGGGGAACCGACATGGTGATGGCCGAGGAGACTATCAGACAGCCAATGCCCGCTGAGAAATACGGAGTCAAGTTAGGGATTCGGGAAATGGCAAAACGTGTAGGAGGCTAGTAACCTGTCAGCACCCATTTCTCCGATTTACTCAGACTGAGCAGGCGGCCGAACTGGGACCTGCCCATTTTGACGGGGGCGGGCACGATTCCGGCTCCAACTGCGGTTGGTGCGTCCGCCTTTGCATTCCTGGCCAACCACTTGCTGCTCTGTGCGAATCCACGGCGCATGCACCACCACGGCATGCGGAGCGTTGGGAGCAGGTGGCTATGGTGGCGAGTCGGCGGCGGCGCAAGGCTGTGTTGGAGCGACCGGGTGGTTCGATGGTGGAGGCACCTGCCCAGGTGGTGATTATATGATGTGGACAGCCTGATTTGGCTGTTTTGCCTGACCCGGAGAGTCGTGCAAAGGTGTGGGAGCCTCGTACAGTTCAACAGCATTGTGATTCCTGTCTCATTCAGAAATTTAGAAAAAAGAACAGTGGAATTTGTTAAATGACTCGAATTATAAAATAAACAACACGAATCCACAACGGTGCTCTGCTTCTTCCTCGCTGCTGGGCGATCAGCTGTTTAGGCAGTGTATCGGACATAAAAAGCTAAAAATATCCAGATGTATCTTGGTGCGAGGCAAACACCTCTTTAACTCGTACCATTTGCCAAGTGCGTTGATATTCTTATTTCTAGGCTACCGAAGTTTTTGGGCTACCTGCAAATACCAATTCATAGTCAATTGGGCCAAGTACTCGAAGTGAAATGCATTCCTACAGCACCTATAAAGTAGCCAGATTTAACATAGGCACAACAGCCGTTTAGCCGCTTAACAGCGCCTCCACACATCGAAAATCGATATTGATATCGAAATCGAACGTGAATCGATATCGATGCCGATACACTTTTTGTTTATTCCGCACGTGCCGCAGTGAAGTAAACTTGGATTTGGAGTTGCATTTGATCCGCATTTCACGGGACGAGGCAAAATGGACACAGGCGAGGGTAAGTGCCTTCACATAGCTTTCCGATAGACCATGTCAGTAAGCTTCTTCCGTCCATTCGCAGCGCTGAAGTCCTGGTTGACGGAAGAGAACAAGCCGTACGCGGCACGTGTTGAGTTCGCCCTCAAGGTATGGCAATCCGTGGAGTTCCCCTATCCCAACAAGTACGAGGTCATCGCCGAATGGCTGTCGCAGTCATTGGGTGGCTGCAAGGACTTGCCCACCCAGCAACTGAAGGATTTCCTCAGCCTGCGGGCGCAGCCTGGCTGGGTTACTCAGACGACGAAGTCGCAGCTGATCCACGCTCTGTACGAGATCGTCTCCCGTGAGGAGAACGCAAATGAGTCGGCACTGGAGCTCCTGCCCCTGGCTCTCAGCTCTGAGCTGCTCCAAGATGCCCTGCGGTCCAGCAACAAGCTCCTATTCGAGTGCTATGGCAGCCTGTTTAGGTGCCATCAAAAGTGCGTCGAACTGCGCAAGGATAGCAAGGATGGGGGTGAGAGCCAGGACCACTGGGATGCGGAGTTTGTAGTTCCGGTGATCAAGCAGCTGGCGGAGATTGTTCGCCGCTCTCAGGAGCCTGGGAAGCTTTTGGAAGAGTACGATGCGCAGACTGTTCGTCCTCTTGTGGAGCTGCTGCTGACCCTGAAAACCCCATGCCTCGACGAATTGGCCGCGCTGGAGAAGCAAATCCAAGCTCAGTTTACCATTGAACGTATCAAGGAGCTTCCGCTACATGTCAGCCTGATCCTTTTGGAGGCCAGTGTCATAAACAATCGCTTCCAAACAACGCTCAGGTCCATCATAAAGTGTGTATTCAGCACAAAGGCATTATCGCAGTCATCGCTTCAATTGGCCGCCCATCTCTTAATGTCACTACGTAAATACGATGTATCCCTGCAGTTGAAAATGGCTAAAAAGGAAGCGCAAGCGGTCACCGGCTTTGCTTTTGTTTCTGATCAGCTGGAGCGCTTGGTGCGCCAGTACAAGAAGTCAAATTTGAAAGAGGTTTTAATACTACTCTGCTCTGCGCTGCGCTACAATCCTCTGCTGCTGGAGCAGAATGTTTACCAGATAACCGTTTGGGTGCTCACGTCGCCCAAGGAGAATGCCCAGGTGGAGGAGCTGTATTCGGAGTACCTCATCCTACTGCTGGACATGTTTCGTCGCCTGAGTCGTGCAGAGCGGTTCATCATGAATCTGCTCAAGGCCCTCAGAGAATGGCTGGGAAAGTACCCTCTGGATGTTCCCCACAGTGAAGCCAAAAAGCGACGCACCCAGGACTCCAAAACGATCGAAGACGAAAGCCATCAGGTGGAGGATCGCTTCCTAAGCATCATTTTTAGTAGAACTCCTTCAGCTGCGGCTCCTTCGGCCAACGACGCATTCAAGCAGCTCGGCCAAACCTGGCCAAGTCACTCGGCCGGCGTGGCATTCACTCGTCTAATGAGCCACCTGATGAGCAAGCCCTCCCTGGTGATTTGGAAGACCCTGTTGCATTCCTTCGCCGAACTGCTTGACGAGGATCGGCCGAAGGAAGTGCTGCCCGAGAACCTGGACTTCGCACGTGAACTGCATGCTGCGCTCCTTTGCCAATACCTCAGCGGCACTCGGCTGGCTGAGCAAGTGCAGCTCTATCAGCTGCAAGTGGAGCAACAGCTACAGCACACTTCCCAGGTGCTGGAGCAGTTTGGACGGCTGCTACTAAGCCAGGAGCACAATCGCCGGCTCATGAACGCCTTTCTGGAGTGCACAGAGCGAGCCAGTGGCTTCGAGCTTCTTCTGGCCTACTACTGGCCAGATGGTTTCCCCGCCAGCGAACGGCCACTGCAGCTGAGGGGTTTCCTGCCCACCGCCGAGTGGACATTGATCCAGCAACGGGTGTACAACTTCGGCAAGAGCTGCTGCCGACAGAGATTGCAGCGCTTGGAGCTGCAGCTGGTCGAGAGCGGTTGGCTGCTCAAGGATCAACGGAAGGCCAATTGCGCCGATGCCCTGGCTGAGTTTGTGGCGCCGCAGCAGCTCTTTCGGCTATCCAGAGCCCAGAAGCAGCTCCGTTTGCATCAAAGGAAACACAATCAAAACCTGGAATCGCATCTAAGCGATGCGGAGAGCATTGAGGTGCTAACACTGCAGCTGCTTAAGGAGTATGGCGCAGTGGCCAAAGATGCCAAGGCCAAGGGGTCCCTGCTGGTCAAGCTGAAACTGGAAGAGCAGGTGGAGGAGAGCTCGCTGATACACTTCCTGAGGGAACACGCATCGACTGAAACCGACTTGCACATGCCCGCGGCCCAGGAGCTGGTCGAGACTCTGCAGGGCCTACCGTTGGCTCAGCTGCCCGGCAACATTCGGTCGCGTCTTTGGCTGGTGATCTTCGTTCTGTACAGGGATCTCAGTCTTGGGCAGCAGGAGGAGGGTGCCAATCAGACACTGGAGCTACTAATAGGTGAATACTCTCAACCAAGTTACAGAATTACAGTTCAAACTCATTCATTGGATCAACTACTTGATTGCAGATCTTATGCACTTTGGTCATCCGCTGCCCATATGCAGCTACTTCCCGCGGCTCAGCGAGCTGCTCCCCCTAATCCCAAGCAGCTCGACGGCGGGCTGGAGCTTCTACGAAACACTTTTTGCCCGCTGCATTCGCCGCCAGGGAGCTGGTAGTGAGGCATTTCTGGCAAGTTGCACGGGCTTCTTTAGAGATCAACTGGCTGCGTCAAACAAGTTGCCAGCGGAGGAGCGTCGTCTTCTGCTGCTGGCCATCGAAACACTTAGCAGTGTAACTGGAGCGCAGGGCAGGCGATTGCAGGGCCAACTGCAGCCGCTTATTGAGATCTATGGCGAGATGGTGACGCACAAGTTTCGCTCCAAGAAGAGGGAGGCATCTGCTTACAAGGAGTTCGTGGACTGCACTCTGTCGGGCTATGCCACTTACGTGAGCAATTGCATCAACCGCGTAGTCAGGCAGGAGCGGGAGAAAGACCAGCAGGAGAAGAAGGCCGGAGAGCCGGAGGGTCTGGAGAAAACGAAGGCCGAGAAGAAAGTGGACAAAAAGAAGAAAGCGAAGCTTCAGGAGGAGGAGGAAAACGGGACGCGAAAGGAGCTGCAACCCATAGACGAAAATTTCCGGCGCATCTGTAAGATATACATTGGTCACTCGGTGCGTACCTTTTGTGCTTAGAAGTAATGAACGAACCCAACATACCAATAATCATCCTATATTCTCAGTTGAACTATCGGGATGCTAATGCCATACGCTTGCTGAATGTGGCGCTCACCCATCGCCAGCGCTTGCATTTGGATCCGGATGAGATTGAGTTCGTGCTGAGCAGCTATTGGCGGCAGTTGAATGCGGACATTGAGATGGGCGACATTTTCTCCACTTCAGCACTGGATTGCCTGGAGCCGGCCATTAAGCTGATCATTGGCTACAAGACTAACGAGGATTTCCTACTGCTCCTGCGCCGTCTTTCCTCACAAGTGGAGCAGATGGCACGTCCTGCGTCGCAGACCCAGCATGCTGCGCTCCAGAATGTGCTAGCCCTTTTGGCACTGTTTGCCAAGTGCTCGTTGAGCAGCGTGAAGGGAGCGGTGAGTGTTCCCAGTGCCCTGTTCTTATTCCCAAGTTAATGACTTTCTCCTCAGATGCTTAATGAGCACTTCGAGCTGATCAGTGTGAGTGTTTCGCTGCGCCTGCCGGAACCCAAAGACTTGGCCTACTGCGGTCATGCCCTCCGACTCCTGGAGGCTCAGCGCAACCTGGCCGGGAATCGCACAGTGCCTCTCACAGGGGAGACCCTGGACTGCCTTCTGGGCAGCATGCTGGATGTGGACATCAAGCACTTGATCAGAAACGGCGGCAGTTGGCAGCACTTTGTGGATCTGTATGCTGCACTCACGGACAACCTGATTGTGCTGCTGAAACAACACAGCAACCTGATGTCGGACCGAGCGGCGCAGCTCAGTGCCCTGTGCCAGGATCTGATCCAGGCCATCGTTGGCTATCGGGCGGAAAGAAAGCAGACACAGGACATCAGTGAAACGGAGCTGGACGGCTTGGCGGACTTGGGTCTGAAGCTGGCTACTGTGATGGCCACAGTGAGCACCACGCAGGCGCTGGCCGTGAAGAGAGTGGCGCCCTTCCTGCTGATCTTCACCATTCGCCAAATGGTGGCAACCGAGAGGCCCACGACGCTGTTCGAAAAGGTGTGTTTTACGTCAAGTCCAAATCGAAATTCAAGTTTCCCAATGCCCCCAAGAATATATCAAAGATATTTGTTTAGGGCCAAGTGTATAGTTCTATATTGTAGGAGAAATACATTTGACATTTTCTATTCTACGAACACATCCACTGAGCAGATATATTTCTATAGTACGCTTACTTTACTAATGATATAATAATACGCTTTTCTCCCCAGATCAAGGTCCACATAGTGCGAGTCTGCCACGAGCTGATCGGGATGTGCGATCACCGTGCCGGACACTTCATCCTACGCTCCAGCAACGAGGCCGGCGCCAGGATGTACGAGGGATTGGTGAAGGATCACGAGAAGTACCACAAGTTCAGGGGCAAGGTGTAGGGACAAGGAGCGGAGACGGAGACGGAGAATACACCTGTTAGATTTTCTCTTTTATATTTATGTTAGATTCCAACGCTTCAAAAAAATATAAAAATGAGTGCCCTATGTGCCTTGAGTCGTGCCAAATTTGTACTGCTTCAGAACTTAAAATTTAACGAGCACCACGAGTTCATGTTCCTCTGTGCTTGACTGTGTGAAAACGGCTGGACGCCTCTGTGCAGGCAGAGAAGTCCTTGGAAATCCTAGGTGAAGAACATCTGGCAGCGCTCGCAGAGCGGATCCTCGCCCTCATCAGCTCGATTGCCGCTGCAAATGGGGAAATAGGATGAGAAAGAGCATGGATTTAATAGGCCCACTTGGAACCACATGGATTCCCATAAGGGAGGTGTTTCTTCAGGCGGGGGTACAACTCACAACAAAGTCACGCAGCTGCGGCATATGAACTTGGAGCACTCGACGCAGGAGTATCCACACTCCTCGCAGAGATCCATCATGCAGTTGACGCATGTGTCGTGGACGAGCGTTTGGCGCTGACAGCAGCGGGACTTGTGGCGCTCCAGGCGCGGATTGGCCAAGTCGGTGCGAAGGTTGCGCAGAATGATGGTTCCATCGCCCAGCAGCTGGTACTGTTCGCACAGCGCGGGCTCCTCCTGACCCGCTCCCAGTGGATTCAAGGGATCCAGGGGATTCTGCCCCTGACCTTGCCCACTGCCGGCTGCGCCATCGAAAAGCATTTTGGTCGTCTTCTCTGCGAATGGAATAGCAAGTTGGAGAGTTCCAGTTCAGGGTTCGGTTCGGGTTAGACACTGCGAGCACGCCCCTCTCCCATCAGCTTCAGTCAGCTTTACTCCGCTTCAACAAGACAGACGTACAAGAGAACAGCAACAAGCGAATTTATACCAGATTTGTTTAAAGTCGGCGAGAAGTGCAATTGGAACGCTACAATTTTGAACTGACAGCAAAATAGAGTGACCGTTCGCGGCCAACGCCAAAACTCACGTACTTGCTAGCTTTCCTATCGATTCCCACTTTCAATTACGAATTGTGGACACAAAAGCCGCTTTTGCTGATCTTTTCGTGCGCGTATCCATGGTTATTGCTTATCGATGGCTTGTGCTCTCGAGGCGGGAATCTCTGCTGAGCTGCATTCTTGTTCTTGTCGCATAACTGTTTACACTGATCTCTGCAAGGAGTTGCAATCGAGCAGCAACAAACGCGCCATAACTGCACCCTGAGCGGTAAGCTCCCCCCTCCCCTCAACCAACCGCTAACAGTGACGGGAAGGGGAGCAGGTAAGTTGCTGCAAGTGGGGGAATGCTCTACGTACCGTGGACCTCCTTCATTTTTTGGGGATCGCGGGAGTCGCTCATTTTCTGGTTCACGAACACTTTCCGCTGCGTGAGATTGTTATTGGCGTCGCCATCCGCTGATCGCGATCGCTTTGCCGCCCTTTTGCGGACCGGGCTCTCCATGATGAGATGGGCAGCGTGCGCTGGGCAGATCGGATAGGAGCGTCCTTAAATAGCCCTGCCTTCACTGACTTTCCGGTATTCCGGTTTTCCGATTTTCCGATTTGCAGGCTAACAGTTCTTAATGGTCCCGTTCTTCTAACAATATTACCTTATTAGAATAGTGCTACCATAGTGAAAAATCCCCAAAAGCGCCGACTGCGATCAATTTTACTATCGTCTATCGATCACCTATAGTTCCCTAAGTTGAGGGAAGCGGCAAATTCAAAAAGTGTTGTTTTTCCAATGCCATAGCATTTATTTGAGAATATAAAAGGAAGCAACATCCCTATGGCCCCTTTGTACTTCTTGTATTGCCAATTTCATATTACTTCTTCCGCGGGGATCGAGTCTTCCTCTGATGTGCCCTGAGATTGCGGCTCTGGCTCTCCTGGCTCTGGAGCTCCGGTGGCGCGTCTTCCGACGGCTTCTGGCTGATCTTCTTGAGGGAAGTGTCCGAGCTGGAGGCGGCCGCCTCGGCAGCCGCTTTCTTTGCGGCCAATCGCTGCTGGGCAGCCGCCTCCCTTTCCCTGCGAACCAATGCCAGTCTGGCGAGATCGGCCAAAGTCTCCTTGCTCCTCTGGATATTTTCGCCTTGCATCCGCTCCCTTCTCCTTTCGCGCCGCCTCCGTTGGGTGGCGTCGTCCTCCTCGGTGAACTGATTTCCATTTGTGTTGGTTATCAGAAGACTCAACGGCTTCCGGCGCGGCAAGCGATTCGGATTGGAGATCTCAATTAGGCTGTGCGCGCCTTGGCTGCGCATGCACTTGTCCTCGAAATTGACTTTAGCTTGATTCTTGATCGGCACCCCGCTGCTCCTTTCGCCCTGGCGAATTCTGTCCGGTTCCTGCTGCAAAACATCCGCGGGCGTGAACTCGCGACTACGACCTTTGTGGTTCACGTACTTTCCTCGCGGCATTATATTGGAAGTCTCGAAGGTCTCTTGATCTCCTGATGATTACTATCACTATGGTGCAGGGCACTGGGGCAGTTATATTTTGTCTCAAATGGCAAGAGGTGAGGTGGTGAAAACTGTCTTACCTCCGATATAAAAAGCGCAAAAAAATGGCAGGAAATCAAGACAAACTCGCCGTGCTGTTTGATGTGTGCCTGACATATGAGTTTTTTGGGAGCAGTAATATGCCTACTATGTTTTAGATAGTTTATAGTAAATAAGTGTTACTATATTCAAAGCTGCATTGTACAAAATATTACGTTCTATTAAATTTCTATTACAGGCTAATAATAAATATGAATTGAATGTTTGCTCTCTCGTAACTTTAGCTGTAATCATTTCTGACCAATTTTGTTTTTAAAAAAAGGAGACACTTTTTAATTTCAAAATACCCACAGCCAACGACTATCGATAGCTATCGACTATCGGCCAGGGTTGCCATGCCGAGTACGATTTGTTCAGTTTCCCGGAGTAGATTTTGGCCACCTTTTGTGTAAAGACACAAAGAAAACCATGCAATTAATGGACGCCGAGTGCTGATGCGATCGGAATTAGAACCGCGAGCAAGCGGAGCTCATAGTGACCCCCACATCCAGATCACAGACACTCGGAAGGACCGCACAGGACACGGAAAATGGTGAGGCGGGGGCTCCGGGCCAAACCCACAACTTTGCTCAGAATGATTCAGCCAACGAGCGATTTCAACTAACCGGGAATTGGTTCTCACCCACCCACTGTCCGTAAAGCACGCCGCATCTTTGACGACGGTGGAGGGTCTGCTGCAGGAGTTTTACCAGCCCAGCACCTCCAATGCCCGGAAACGAGAGATCGAGACAAACCTCTTGGCCTTCAAGTCGCAGCCAGAGGCGTGGCAACTTTGCCTCCGTGTGGCCACCGCCTCCGACATCACCGAGAATCAGTTCCTGTGGTTCTTCAGCACCTCAACCCTAGAGCACACAATCACGCGGAGATGGACGCAGTTGACGTCCACGGACAAGACTTTGCTGCGAGAGACCCTCTGGAACTCGTACGCCCAACTGGGAGCCACTCAGAACGTGGCCAAACGGCACAGGGACACGCTGGCCCAGCTGATAGCCCTGCTCGGAAAGCGCGAGTTCCCCGAACAGGACCCCAACTACATGCAGCACTGCATGGAACTGACGAAAACACGGTTTCAGCTCGGCATCAACCTGCTCAAGATCACCTCCGAGGAGGTGGTGAGCAACAGGGGCGACCTGACCACCGAATGGAAGCAGTACTTCTACTCCTGGTGGGTGAATAGCACGAAGAGGCGCAGGTCTCGTGGCTCAAACAGAGGTTTTAATGTCATTGACTTCACCATATTCCATGCACTATACATGCACTTTTTAGTAAAAGCGGTCATTTCTCGTATCCACCATGTTCGTGCATGGAAGTTTATCTTAAATACTTTGCCACGTCCACTCTGATTAAAAAGTTTGTTTCTTTACTGTGCCGTACGCCGATAATGGTATTTTGAACTGTGGTAACATTTGTTTAAAAATACCCCCTTATGTTACAGTCCATACGATTTCACGAA
Organism: Drosophila teissieri; assembly: GCF_016746235.2. Taxonomy (NCBI): domain Eukaryota; kingdom Metazoa; phylum Arthropoda; class Insecta; order Diptera; family Drosophilidae; genus Drosophila; species Drosophila teissieri. The sequence continues at coordinate 327,605 of NC_053034.1, read as the reverse complement.
CAGCATCCATGTCCTTGTAAGTCCGTTCTGGTTTCGTGTCCTTGAGAAATATATTACACTATGTTGTCCTGTTAAAATGCAACTAATTGAAACGCTGCCCAGCTATCGCTCTATATTGCATTGTTGAGCGAATAAGTGGTACCTACTGAAATGAAAATCACTAGTCAGTTGCCACCACACTGTTCCTAACCCATTCTGTGTTCCCCTTTGCCGTGTGTTTCTGTAGCATCTCAATGTGTGTGCCCGATGTTCTGGACCTGGTAACCAAGTATCTGCTAATCGCTGTGTGCCACATCAATGGCAAAGACATCCAAACGACCATACCAAACACCCTCATGGACTTTAGTCTAACCTCAGCGCTGCCAAATGACAATCAATTAAGGTGGGTCATCGTGGATTGCAAAGAAGTTCATGAAGAAGTTCATACATTACACAATATCTTTCTTTGGCTGTCTGCTCCGCAGTTCCTCAATTTTGGACCTGCTCGGATGTGTGCAGCACTTGGTGTCCTGGATACGCACTGAACTGATCTCGGAGTACTTCCTCATGAGCATACTCGACCTCTCCCAGTGGCGCCCAGCCCACGAGCCCATCTCCCTGGCGGCTCTCTCTGTGCTGAATGAGCTGCTCTACCTCCAGAAGCCACTGCCCTTCGCAGGCCCCTTGATGGGCGGCGTTACCAGCCTCCTGGAGCAGCACAACAACAATCGGCGGCAGAGCGAGATGTACAGCGACAAGTTTCGGGAGCTGCTGCGCCTCTACACCACCAAGTATGCCGGCAAGCTGATGCAGGAGCCGGACCTGCTGGAGACCTTCCTCAATCTGCTCTACAGCTGCACCACTGAATGTGAGTCGCGTGGTAAAATATTGCCTTTAGTTAAAGTCATTGAATGGTAATTAAATGGCTACTAATCCTGTTTCTCCCAAACAGTACACGGCGCCTTGGACTTCACCGAAAAGCTTGAGATCTGGACACCGATCATCAAAGGCATTGCCCAGCAGCCCGCCAAAATCACGCGTTATAACAATGTGCTCACCCAGCTGGTGGACGAGATCATGCGGCGCACTCAGTTTGAGGCCAACAAGCCCGAGCTAGAAGTGCTGGACAACGAGCTCATGGAGGACGATGTGAGTTGAAAAATAGATTTTGTCACCTTGCACAGACACTCATCCAACTGCACTGCCGATTTCAGACCTCCGCCACCGAGTGGCAGCAGTTCCTGGACCAATGCTTCGAGTCCCTTGCCCTGCTGGCCAACACCAGAGGGGCACACATCGTGTTCGCACAGGTCTATAACCACTGGTCGCGGCCACAGATGTACTTGCTGTCCTTGGAGCACGCATTGGACCACGGCAGCGCTCGAAGCTACGAGGCGGCACGCAAGCTAAAGGGCGCCAATGTGGGCGAGATTTTGCGCGACTTTGCCACCGTCTGCCAGGCGGTGGTGCGCTTGGCCCCCTTGATGGACTCATCGTCAGCTGCACCCGGGATTGCCGACGAGATGGAGTGCCAGCTGCAGATGCTGTCCGACAGCTTGCTGCAGACGCTGCAGCTCCTCGCAAGCAATCGTTTGTACAGCGGCGGCAGCGAAATGGACAAAGCTACGTTCCAGACTGATTTGGACAACCTGTAAGTGGGGCATCCTTTTGCATGCTACGTGCATTCGAATGATGTATGATGTGCTCTTGATCCTTCAGATACGCTCAAGTTCTACTGGCCATGAGGAGCATCTTTCCACTAACGAAAGCCATGAGCAGCGAGGAGCTGCTGCACCGCCTGTTCGCTATCCTGGGCAGCATTTTTGCTTGCAATGGATCCCTATCGGCTGCCTCCCCCATTGTGCAGCAGGCGGCCAGCGAGCTGCTGCTCTTCATATCGACTGTGATACGGCCCAAGTGCCTGCTGGATATACCACAAATTCAAAGTCTGCTGCAGGCGGGCTCCCGCCTGGGCGCCCAACTGCCGCGCCAGGTGTGCATCAATGTGCACATCAGTCTGGTCAGCTACATGGTGCTGCCGTGGAAGAGCGTGCCGGAGCAGCAGCAGGAGTATCCGAGGCGTCTCTGGATGCTGCGTGAATATGTCCAGGGGCTGGCACAGAACTTTCTCGATCTGGACTTGGCCCAGGCCAACGAGAGCAAGGTGGCGGCCACCACGCTCAGCTTGCTGGGCACCTTCACTGCTCTCATCGAGTATTTCAAGGCTACTGGAGGCAATGCCAAGGATATGCTGGCAAGCACTTTCAAGGTGCCCTATTTCTTGATGCTATTTTGAACATGCAATCCTAATCTATTGACCTCTTTTGTTTTGCAGCCCATTTTGACCAAGGCCCTAATGATTTTCAACAGCTTCGGGCAGAGCAGCATCGCCATGGCCATCACGGTGGCCGAGTTCAGTCTGAGCATGCTCCGAACATTGCCCACCCATTTGGGGGCCCAGTTCATCAAGGAAATGATCACCTTGTTCATAAGTGTCAGCAGCAGGTCGGTCGCGGATGGGTCTCCCATCTCTTTCTTTTTTGTGTGATACCAATGCGTTTGCTCTCTCTTTCTGTCGCCAGGGAGCAACTGACTCTGAGCCGACTGGCTGTGATGGAGAAAATACTGCAGATGTTCAAGTTGATCGTGGAGCAGCCGGGCAGCGCTTCCTTGGGGCTGCTGCCCTCCATTCTGGATTTCAGCACCCAGCAGATTCTGCCCTTGTTGCAGCAGCAAAATGCGGCAGCCGACAACAGCGAGATCACCAGTCTGCTGTACGCCTTGTTTGATAGGTGAGAGGCTACAGAGCAGTAAATCGCACTTGCGTTGTCATGAATTAACGTCCGTTCTTCCTAGTGTGCTCACCTGCAAGTGGCAGTTCTTCTACAAGAATCAGCTCTCCAACGGCCACAGCGGCGGTGGCTCCGGCAACTTCAACTGCAGCGACAACCTGCATCCGGCGCACTTCATGGCCATCCTGAATGCGTATGGCCAGATGCTGGTCAGCGGCACCGATCCCAGTAATGTGCGCAGCGTCCTCTTCTCGATGCAAAATGTGAACGAGAGGAGTCGGCTGTATCAGCGCGCTTTGTTCAAGGAGCAACTGCTGGCTTCCTTTCAGGGGGCCTTGCTCAATCTGCTGCTGAGTGGAGAGGGCTCCCTCCACTTCGACATGATTGCCCAGGCCTTGTATGCCATGGGCCAGGTGGACCGACGCCAGTTGCTCGAGAGCTTCGTTCACGCCTCTTTGCCCGTAGCTCAGACGTCGCTGGAGGAGATCTGCCAGACAAATGTGAGTGAAAAACTGAAGTATGAGGGGAACGACACCACTTGCAAACCATAAACATAATGTTGCAAGTGCTGCTGCTTCTCCAAACACTGACTTTGCGCTTAATTGGTATTCACTTTCCTTGTGCAGGACATTCCAACGTTCACGCAGAAACTCACGCAGCTCATGCAGGACGCCCACTGCGTGCACCTCAATGAGACGGCGTAGGCCTCCCTTCTCCCCTCCCTCCAGCGCGGGACCTGTACTGCCCCCCATCCTCGATCCGTAGACCACGCCCGCATACGATTAGGTTCTTGCATGTAAATAGGGAAATACTGTATTGTTTTATTTTTGTAACTTTTATGTGTAATTTGCTGTCGCGTATTGTATGCCATATGCCATATCCCGATCCGTGTCCGTCTTGTGAATCGTCTACCCATGTCCCCATGTCACCAAGTCCCCATGTCCCCAAGTTCGAACACCATGCCACCAGATTGCGTTTGGTTCTTCCTTGTGCGAGGCTGTGTTTCTGTTTGGAGAGCTCAGCACTCGACCCGATTGAAAAAAGACATTAAATGTTAAAACATTAAAACAAGCTTCGTAAATAGGTTAAGTGCATTATTACCGTTAATTTTATGTCTACCGCGTAACATACATACGATTACTCTGCTTTCTGTGCTGTCACCGCAACTCGATAAAAGTCATACTACATATACATACCTACATACATATATCTTAGTAGCATATACATACACTTATACATATATATCCATAAATTAATTAGCATATCTCAACATGTAAATCAGTTACGTCGTAAGCAAGTATAAAGTACCAAGTAAGAAAATAACTGGAAGGGGACGCAAAACCCGAGCCCGAATTCATGTAATTTATTCTGGGAGAAACCAACACCACACAACACACACGACACACACCAACACACACCACGTAAATCCGAGGCGTTTTAAGTCCGTTGTAATGATTTGAACTATGTATGTATGTATAATTGCTTAGGTCCTGCAATCAAAAGTCCAATAAAACTATTTTTACCATTTTATTCGCCAGTTGTGTGCAATTATTGAACTAACGTTATTGAATTAGTTTGATAAAGTCTAGTTTAAGCAGTTATAAAACAGTGTGTTTATGAATGCAAATATAATTTGTGCTCTCATCATTTATATGGGCACATACATACATATCTATGTACATGAAAGAGATCGGATTATGACAGGTATCACTCTCTTTGTTTCCTTTCCCTTTCTCCACCATGAACTATCGAGTGTTCGAGCTTTTAAACCCGTTACTTTGTTCTAAAGTTGCCCAAAAATATGACTTTATTGCGGCTGTACTCTTAGATTTCAGTGATTTCGGCGAATTCGGTGAGAGCAGTTCGACGCGGGTCAGAGATCCGATTAAGTAATACTAACTAATAATAAGTGATTTGTTTCAAATCATTGCTAAAGAAGTTCCCGTAGAGCGTGTTTTTGTTTTTTTTGTTACGGTTTTTATATGTGTTCAATACATTCTGTTCAATATCCGAAGCATAATTTCGGAGTGCAGTTAACGGTTTTTATTGCATATGTATGCAGTTCGATTCGAATCATAGATTCGGTTAGGCTATTATAAGTGATCAAGAGGCGAGATTTGTTTAAAATCAGTGCTAAAGAAGTGCGCGAAGTGCGTAATTTTTGTTTTTTTTGTTACGGTTTTTCTTTTTGTTGTTAGTGTGTGTTTTATTGTTTTATATCTGAAGCATAATTTCAGTGTGTGCAGTTACGGTTTTTCTTTTTGCTGTTAGTGTGTGTTTTATTGTTTTATATCTGAAGCATAATTTCAGTGTGTGCAGTTTACCGTTTCTATTTCATATGTATGTATGTAAATATATATGTACATGGCGGTAGTGTTAAATCCTTGCAAGAAAACGTGTTTAATCAAGCAAGTGCGGCGATTTTAGCAGGGTAAGTTATACTTATGTACATATGTATGTACATATGTGGGCAACTAATGTACATATAATAAATTGCTCGCGTTTGAACGCCCATAACCTCAATCATTGCAAACTGTTACTGCTGTTATTGAGATGTTAAATTTGCAAAGGGGAGTTGGTATAAACCCAAGTCTATGTACTACAACATATGTTAAATGTTTACATACGCGTGTTTGCATGGCAAAATATGTAAGGATCGATCCCTGGACATATAGTTGTATAGTTACTATGCCACGCGCTCAAAGAATTCCACTGCCATCAAAATAAATAGTAATAAGGATCACTTATAAAAACAATCGGACATTTATGAGCGAGCGGGAGGATGCGGCGGACGAGGACCACAAAAGCGACAGCTTCCTCTCCTTTGTCTGCGCTGTGGCTTACATGCTCTGTTGTTTACTCACTCGATATTTCCTTTTGCATACTTTTGCTCAGGTGTCGAGGACAAAAGCGCCGAATCCAAATTTAATAAAAAGCGAAAGCAAAACAAAGGAATAGCATTAAAATGTCAGGAAGCGAGGCCAGAATCACCCACTTCCGCTCGCCAGCAGGTAAGTGCCGTGAAACACAGGTAGCCGACCAGCAAGCGGGCACTGGCTGGTTTGCATATTCGAGATCCTGGATCCTGAGTCCTGATTCCTGAATCCTGGATTCTGGCATCCTGCATACTTCCGCAGGAAGCAGGGTGGCTTAAAGGGACAGTAGACACATTCACTTTTCATTCAAATGTGGCTGATATTTCGCAAAAAGGGGTATTTTTAAAACTGCGGAAAGTTAAAAGAACAGGAAAATAGTATAGAAATGGAAACCACTCGAATATATGAGCATTTTGATTATGATAATAGTAGAAACTAATATAACTGACACAATAGTCCCTCGGTGAGGTGAGGTAGGGTGTTCCTTATACTTAGCTTTATAATTAAAATACTATCTCCAACGTGATATCAAAGATATAGCCACGGACTTCGAAATGCATGGACGGAAATGGATGGACGGCTCCACACTGACGCAGTGCAGCCATTGGGTATTGGTGTTGGTTATTGGTTATTGGGTAGCCATTCCAAAGGTACCATCGCAAGCGAGTACGTGACTTTGATTTGCGTTGCTAATTTGTGGGACTGGAAATCGAAGTGGCATATGCTTGACTCCAACCCAACCCCAGAACTCTTGGAACCATATAAAATGTTGAGTGTGCTCAATGGCGATTCACAGTTGAGCGCTGGTGGCTGATATAGCAACAGTGCCATCTTCAGAAGACCAAAAGGGATTTGCAGCACAGGACCAGGAACCAGGAGCAAAGAGGCAACAGCAACCATGGCAGTGGAAGTAGTGCAGGAGACGCTGCAACAGGCGGCGGCCAGTTCTTCGACGACGGTCCTAGGATTCAGTCCTATGTTCACCACCCTAGTGGGCACCCTGGTGGCCATGGCACTGTACGAGTATTGGCGCAGGAATAGCCGGGAATACCGCATGGTTGCCAATATACCATCCCCCCCGGAGTTGCCCATTTTGGGACAGGCTCATGTGGCCGCCGGCTTGAGCAACGCCGAGATCCTGGCCGTCGGCTTGGGTTACCTCAACAAGTACGGAGAGACCATGAAGGCCTGGCTGGGCAACGTCCTGCTGGTGTTCCTGACCAATCCCAGTGACATCGAGTTGATCCTGAGCGGGCACCAGCACTTGACCAAGGCGGAGGAGTATCGCTACTTCAAGCCCTGGTTCGGAGATGGTCTGCTGATCAGCAACGGACACCATTGGCGCCATCATCGCAAGATGATTGCTCCCACCTTCCACCAGAGCATCTTGAAGAGCTTCGTGCCCACATTTGTGGATCACTCGAAGGCGGTGGTGGCCAGGATGGGCTTGGAATCGGGAAAATCCTTTGATGTTCATGACTATATGTCGCAGACCACCGTTGACATCCTGTTGTCCACCGCCATGGGTGTGAAGAAGCTGCCGGAGGGCAACAAGAGTTTCGAATACGCTCAAGCCGTCGTCGACATGTGCGATATCATTCACAAGAGACAGGTAAAACTACTTTACCGCCTGGACTCCATCTACAAGTTTACGAAGCTTCGCGAGAAGGGCGACCGCATGATGAACATCATCCTGGGCATGACCAGCAAGGTGGTCAAGGATCGCAAGGAGAACTTCCAAGAGGAGTCGCGCGCGATTGTTGAGGAGATTGCCACACCTGTTGCCAGCACTCCCGCCTCCAAGAAGGAGGGTCTTCGCGATGATCTGGACGATATCGATGAGAATGATGTGGGTGCCAAGAGGCGATTGGCTCTCCTGGATGCCATGGTGGAAATGGCCAAGAACCCCGATATCGAGTGGAACGAGAAGGACATCATGGATGAGGTGAACACAATTATGTTTGAGGGCCACGATACCACCTCGGCGGGATCGAGTTTCGCCCTCTGCATGATGGGCATTCACAAGGACATCCAGGCTAAGGTCTTCGCCGAACAGAAGGCCATCTTCGGAGATAACATGCTGCGCGATTGCACCTTTGCCGACACCATGGAGATGAAATACTTGGAGCGCGTGATTTTGGAGACTTTGAGGTTGTACCCTCCAGTACCGCTGATCGCCAGGCGTCTGGACTACGACCTCAAGTTGGCCAGTGGACCGTACACGGTTCCCAAGGGCACCACGGTCATCGTGCTGCAGTACTGCGTGCACAGGCGTCCCGACATCTATCCCAATCCCACCAAATTCGATCCGGACAACTTCCTGCCCGAGAGGATGGCCAACAGGCACTACTACTCCTTCATCCCCTTCAGCGCTGGACCCAGAAGCTGTGTGGGCCGCAAGTACGCCATGCTGAAGCTGAAGGTCCTGCTGTCCACCATCGTGAGGAACTACATTGTCCACTCCACCGATACGGAGGCAGACTTCAAGCTGCAGGCTGACATCATCCTGAAGCTCGAGAATGGATTCAATGTCTCGTTGGAGAAGCGTCAGTATGCCACGGTGGCCTAGGAATCTGGGACTCCGACTACGCAACCGCGAATCCCGAATCCCGAATCCAGCCCTGTATATAGATGATGAACACCGATGAATATCCCAACCCGACACCTCGATGACGAACCTGTAAATCTAAAACACCGACGAAGAACCCAACACACAAGCCAGCCAGAGAGTCAATTAATTTTTCTTTCGTTTTTTTCCTCGTTACTTTTATATTTTATCAATACCTTTTTGTTTGTTGGTCTTTAGCGGGTGGTGCCCCTATATAATGTATACGTATATACTATATTCTTTTAACCAACTATTCAACGCAACTGTTTGTGCTCTTCACCTTTTTAGTACTCCTACTTCTATCACTATCTATCTATACTTTTTTTTCCTAGCCATGTAGTGTGATTTTTTTTCTCTATTCTAGTATTTATTAAGTCAAATGGTTTAAACGAAACCCAAAAAATATGAAAAATACACGTATGCGAGGCACGTAGCCGATAGAGCTGCAAAACAATTGAAATTGCACATCCTGTGATGTTTTCCTCTGGGCGGTAGTTTCGGTCGACGTTTTCTACAAACTTGACTACTAACTAGATTAGTAAACTAGAACGAATTCGAATGCAGAAGGGAAAGACGGACCAAGTCGCCTTGGCCTGTCGCTCTGCGGTTCGCCAATCAACAAGTTAATGCGCTAATGCGGGGCAATCGACAGTTTGCAAACTGCTGGCAATGTCAAAATATTGACAAAAAGGCCGCTGTCCTTGGCGAGGTATTTTCTGCTTTACTTTGTTTCGCTCGTATTTTGGGTACCTGTTCGTATTTGTTAGCATTATGCTGATCTTAAGTCGACACCTCATTCGCTGGGCGATTTGTAATGCGATTAATCGGATGCAGATTGCGATGCTGACAAATGCGAATGCTTTTGTGTCGAAATCGGTAGCAGTTTATCGCGGGATTCGGGGTCGAAAAGAAGTAGGGGGTGTCGGTGTGTTCGTAAGCCTTCTTTTTTCGTGATTAGCTGAATTCCACCGTTAGAAGTCGGCTTTCCCTTTTTTGGGCAATCGATTGCCGAATATCAATTTACAAACGGAACGAAACGAAACGGAAATCCTTTCGGTTTCTTCCGCATTTCCGCATTTCCTGCCTTGCTGCATTCGAATTATGAACCCTTCCCCAGCATCTTCGGCAGACATAAAAAGGAGCATGAAGCAGGTCCCTGAAACCAAAATTCTGTTTGGTCATTGTCCTTTTTGCGCTAGGCAAATAGCGGCACTACCTGGGAGTCTGCAATTCAATCCAACGTATTTGGGCATCCGGAAGTTTGTGCACATTCGTTCTATTTTTTATGGCGGAATTCCTTAAACACGCCAACTGGATATCAGATTGTGGGCAATGTCCTTCATGCGTGACACTCGAGGATTTACTTTGATGACTGCCGGCTGGCAACTGCCACGTGTACTTTCAAGTTTTGATACTTTTACCGTTTGATAGTTTATTGGTATGAGTATATATAAAAAGGTTATACAGTCAGTATACCAATTCCATAAAGGTAATGGCTAGCCAGTAGAAAGTTAATGGGAAATGTTTGGAACGGAATGTGTGGTCTTTTTGTGCTGCTCGAACACTGCATTATATATATAATCAAAAAGAAATAGATTAGCCCGAACTACAAAAATATCCTTGTCGACTTTAAGTTGCATACAAAGCCACTTTAGAGAAGAGGAAGCCAAACAAAGAGCTCGGGAAACTATTAAACAAGGAGTTCCGTACCAGGACATCTCAATCAATGCAAAACTGACAAAATAACGCTCCCCGGAGTGAGCGGAGTATGAATTGTGTTTGTCATACAATCGAGTCTGGTCTGGAGTCAATGCCGATACTGTACATCGTCCTTGGAATGTTCCCCGTGGCCACCCTGGGTGCGTAAGTCAAAACATGGGAATATACTCGTAGTCGCAGGGCGACAGGGTATGAGGCCCACGTGGATTCGGTGACATTAGAAAAATGTCCTGGAAAACATGTGCAACCAGACCTGGGGAGCAGTTTCATTTAATGTTTCTAAAACTGGACGACGAAAGTCACATGTGTTGTGCTCGTGCCTCTTGCTTGGGGCTCCATTCACGGAAGTTGATGGGGGTTTAAGATTTCCAAATATGTATATGTATATAGATATACAGATTAGATGGGATGGAATGAACAGAAGTAGCTCAGATCTGCCAGCAGTTCGCAGATCATCAATGGCTGAAGTAGAAAGCAGGGAAAATGATGGGGAAGGGCTTAGGCGAACCGCAGGAGGTACTTGAAAGTGTTAACCCGCTTTTGGTTTTAACGTTTGTCTAGAGTTATTTTCTTGACCTGGTTCCTTGACCCGCTTAACGTTTTTGGGCACGGAGCGCACACTTAAGTGCCTCATTGTGGGCTCAAGTGCGTCCACTTAAGGAGATAGAAGAACTGAAAGCCAAGGGGTATAAGTATCTGCTTAAGTCTAAGTAGCTCGGCTTGGACTGCAGTTAGTTTCGTAAGACACAGTAATAGGAATGTTAGTTGCCAAAGAAGACCATCTTTGGTCCAGTGCTGAATGAAAGGGAAGGATGAAATCCTTGAATGAAAGTAGAATCTTGACAAATGATTACTGGGGATCAGCGGATCAGACACTCAACGCTATTATCTGGTCTTTGAGTATATAAGAATGCTAAAGGTAATGAAGCAAGTGAGCTTACTAGAAGAAGTGGTTTTCCAAAAAATCTTAAATACTTCAAGTTCTGACTTAATTTGTCGTGTCACCCATCGCAATTTAAATTTCCAACCATCCAATTCGGATTCGGCGGGTCAAAGAGCAGCATCTGGCTGCCTAGATAATTGCCATGCAATGTGCCCAGAAATCGGATAATCAGTGGATCGAACGGGGAGAACGAGGGCAAAATGCAATCAAGTCAGCGCTATGAGCATGCGCACACGCTAAAGTGAACTCAGGAGCAGGCGGTATGGTATTTAGAAGTATTGCTCTCAATGCTCAACGGTGACATGTGGGGCGTGGTATTTTTCAAATGGCATAATGAGGGCGCAACTTAAAGCCATGGCGGCACCCAGAGCTATGAAAGCAAATCTCCCGATCGAAGGAGACGATAGGGCTCGTTTTCCTTGGAGATTCCATCTGTCCTAAGCCTTTAGCATTCATCAAATGCAAGAAATAAATAAAAAGCGCACATAACGGCAGGGAAATCCCAGTTCAAACGGTTAAAATGCGAAACTCGACCCACATTCGAAGGTGTACGGTTGAGGGGCGTGTCGCATTACCAATATTTAATAATGATAACGGTGCGTGAAAAGGTTTTCACTGCTAACGGTGAACGGTGAATGGTGAACGATGAACGGTGAACGGTGAGCGGCGCACCCACCACACGGCCAAAAGAAGGATGATAGGAAAACACGTTTGCACCTGGATTGGAAAACTGAAAACCGCTCGAAAAAGGGGGTTGTAGGCAACCTCAGGAGCTCAGGATCGCGCCAACACATACACTCAGCGAAAATGGAATTAATAATGGGGAACATAATGTCCCGCATTAAAAGGTCGGCCTCAAAAATGGATCCTGTGTTTCGTCAGTGTACTACTTAGATTTCGTTGGGTTTCGGGTCCTGCAGATGCGACGATCTTTTGGCACAGGCCATCTATTCTTAATGGCCAAATGATTTCAATTGATTTTCCTTGCAGCATGGCTGTCTTACATAGTTTTGCATCATCCATATCCTTCGGACCGGCCCTTTCTTATTTTTTTGTTGTTTTGTTTTTTGGATTTTCTTCCGTTTTTCTCCTATTTGGACAGATGTCCCAAAAGAAAGAGACGGGTAGACAGACGTGAGAACACGTAAGCGCAGGACAATGAGGTCCTGGGGACAATTGGCAGGAGAGTATAGCGCCAAGTAAGAGTGAGGGTGAGAAAATATCCTGCAAATTAACAGACGTGCGTCAAGGTTTCGATATTTTAGATGCGAAAAATGTATCACCATTCCATTACATTCTTTTTTTTGAAATTTCGAAAATTTGATATTCAACTTTAATAATGACAGACAGACAGACTCTACTTTCGATTCGCGGTTGCCTGTCAAGTCCCAAATATACATAAGTTCACCCTGAAGCCGTTTACCCTCCATTTCCCGCCCATTTATTTTGGTGCATTTTTAATTACTTGTGTCATTATGAAGCGAGGCATACATATGTGTTATGCCGAATACTTTCGGCATAGTTTCCAATTTTCAGTTCCCAAGTGTAATTCCCGCGTTTCGGGGTTATGCCATCCGCATATTCCCCATAGGACTCTGTCATTTATCAGAAAAGGAACCCCTTTTGAATACCAAGGCATTAGGCAAAGTAGAGAGATATGCTCAGAGCTCTCTAAAATTTGAGAAATATTTGAGAAAAAAAACACAAAAAACGATTCAAGTTTTTAGAAATGTTCATATTTATTTGCATTTATTCAAAAGCATATGTTATCTGCTTGCCATTTTAACGTTCCTACAATTAAATCTACAAAAAAAATATGCTTACACTAATACATTAATTTTTGTAAAATATTAGACACTAGTCTGGCTCAACATTAAGCCGTTTAGCAGGATAACTATTTTGTGTTTGGGTCTAGGAAGGTTATTTCGATTTGGTTTATATCACTAGATGACTTTTAATCTGCTGTGTTCTTAGATTAAACTTCATCCAAAGTGTGTGACCTTTCATATTAAAGACATGGTTTTAACAGCAAAGGTATATAAGCTTCGGCTGGCCGAAGTTATCTTCCTTTCTCGGCTTAAATTGCTATTTACACAATGACTCAGTCACGGATTGATTAAAAAAAACTTTTGATAGAATGGCCTGCCACAGAAGTCTGCGAGGACTTCAAATCATTTAAAAATATGCTAAAAAAGTAATTGTTAATTGTTTTTTTTTTTTTAGAGATAAGAGATGGGACAGAATAAGGACAGGACAGGCAATCTAGGCTAAACGGATAGATTAGTGCATGCACCATTAGACTTGGGTGTATGTGCCTCCCACCAGTCAATGGCATCGATCATGCTCTCGTCCGAAAGGCAGCCAGCGGTCGTGTTGTTGGGCTGCTCCTGCTGCAAAATGTCGCTGAACTCTTTCTTGAATCCGGGTAGTACTACGTTGTCGTAGAAGCTCACGGGTTCCTGGTCGTAGAACGCGGGTAAGATAGGCGACGATCCCAGGTTCTGAACTTGAGGCTGCTGCTGCTGTTGCTGCTGCTGCTGCTGCTGCTGCGGGGAAGTGTGTGCGTTGCTGCTGCTGCTAATGTTGGTGCTGCTGGCGTATTCCTGTTTAATTACTTGCTGCTGCAGCGGTGTGGCACACGTCTGTAACAGCAACTCAGTCGAGGCGACAGGTGAAACTGGCGAGGAGCAGGGACTTCTTACCACCTTTTGTGGCACGGGCGATCGCGATAACGGGCCCGAAGCAGCTGTTTCTTCAAGTTTTTGCTCGTGACTCAAATCGCCCAGTAATTCAGCCGTTAGCAGTTGATAGGTGTTGGTCCCCGGTATTCTGATGTATTGCAACCCATTCAAGGTAGTCAAACTAGGCAGGAGATCAGTGGCTTGCGGAGGGTTTTGGATTTCCTCGGACAGAGTTGGCTGGACTGGCTGTTGCTCCTCCATTTCGTAGTTGCTCAAGGAGTCGTCGAAGTGTTCATCCAGACAATCGAATTCGTCCTTGATAAACATAAAGCTGTCATCGCCGGATCCAGAACTATTCCCCTGACTGTTGAGGGGTGGAAAATCGAATCCCAGCAGTTTTTCCAAACTTCTTATATACTCCACGGCCATGCGGAGGGTCTCCACCTTGGATAGCTTCTTGCTGGCTCCCCTTCCCGCCCCCTGGGCCTCAAAAGCCTCGGAAACTTCTTCCGGGATCTTCTCGCGCAGTAAAGCAAATCCATTATTAACCTGCTTTACGCGATTCCTTTCCCTAGCGTTTCTACGGGCAACGGCTTGTGGCAAAGGCAAACCCTTTCTTCCAGGTGTTCCGAAACTCTGGTCGGCTTGGCTTTTATTTGGATGGCTTATAGCTGCTGCTTTTGGTTGCTTTTCCACTGCCAACTTCTTGTTGGTCTTGCACTTTTTGGCAGGCACTGAAGTTTTACTGGGCTGTTGATTCTGCTGGTTCTGTTGGTTCTGTTGGTTCTGCTTTTGGGACTCTCCCAGGGGCCTCTTCCGTTGACTGGGTATGGGTGTGGTGTTTGTTGTGCTGGCCACGGCACTTTGTACAGCACCCAGCATGCCAAAGTCCCGGATCTTTCGAATAATGGTATTCTGATTGGCTATATGCTGTTGCAAGGCGTTGGCGCCACTTTCACTCAACACATTGTGAACGGTGATCTTTCCAAAAGGTTTCAGCGTGGTCTTCATCCCTGGATTGGGGTTTTCCTTGGGGTTTTCCTTTGGAGGAGGTGATGGGCTGAAGCTCAAGGCAGCCATGATTTTGTTTTTGAATTCCTGGCTTTTTGTGGGCGGGAGAAAAACTGGTGGCGATTGCGGGTGTACTTTCAGCACGTTAGTCCTTCTTGAGTGAATGTTAAATGGTGACTGATGTAATATGCTTTCTGTGTCCTTGCATCAGGACAGCTGCTGGCGCTCTGTGTCGCGTGCCCCTAAACTCCGAACTCGAACTAAAACGCAAACCCAACGGAAGTGACTTCGTTGACTGACACACACAACACAGTCACAGAGCACACACACACACACGCACACACAAAACAGAAGGCATTTGAGGTCCTGCGTATCCCTTATGTAAAGGGCCTGACTTTTCATCCCCTAGACTGGGTGTCCCTTTCTCGATCGCTCACTCACACACCTTTATCATATATTTTATATAGGGTACGGCTTTTGGGAAAACTAACATCTGATCAACTCGAGCCAAAAAGTCCACCTGGTTCAAGGGTGGATTTCGCCACGCTCTCTCTCATTATTTATCGGCAGCAAAAACATCATTCCTATATACCGCCCCTATTCATATATATGGACATAATAATAACCATATACCATATATGTATACCATATACATATAGTAAAAAGGAAGCTTTTGCAGCCCTGGTTTCCAAGTATTTCCAAGCTACCTAGGAATCTGCCGAAGATCTCAATAGATCACCTAGACCTCCAATATATGCCATGTAAAACGCCGAAATGCATCGGAATTTTTGGCGAGATTCAAATTCCAAGGCAGTATTTTCAGCTCACAGCTAAAACCAAGGACTTGTTTGTTTCTATTTTATTACAAAGCTGTCTCGGGATCACCTATTCCTGACATTGTCCAACATCAGACTGGGTAATATAAATTTACCATGGGCAAAATCGATCCCCTTTTCCCAAGCTAATAAACAGCAATTAATTACAGAGAGAGGTAACATTCTGGGCTACAACTTATGTTTGAAATCGACAAGATGCCAGAGAGCCAATTCAAATCTTCCAAGGGGTGAAAAATCACCCATCCATTCTCTATATTCTTGTTTTATCTTCGTCGAGCAAAAAATCTCTGGCAATTAGTCTGGTGGGAAAATAATTTTACCAGTACTTTAGTTCTATAATCTATTCCCTCTTTTTTTATTTTTTTTTGGAGCTTAGGTCTGTCTGTGCAAACAAGTTTTCGTGTGCTACAATAAACTTTTTTGAGCCGGGCTCTCAGGTAGTTTCCAACATACCTGAGTAAATAGAGGAGCATACATAGGAGTATGTGTGTGTGTGTGTGCTTGTGTGTGTGTTGTACTTGCTGCACAATTTATAAACTTGAGTTCACTTGAAAGGTTCAAGGAAAAGGACTTGAGCGCAGGATAACCGGCGGGGAGCAGAAACTTGCGACGAACGACTACCGGTTTGCGATCCAGGATGCCAAGTCCTCAGTCCTCATTCCTCATTATGCAGACGAGCTCTCAATGAAAAAGGAGTCAACGCTTGTGCGTACTGAGGAGTATTTGAGTACTGGGAAGTACTGCTCGGCGTCCTTTGTTGTCCTAGAGGATTTGACTCGGTTGCGTCCCACTTTGACGACGCATCGCCGCACTCATCTCAAGGAACGGCCTCTGCCCCAGCCACGCCTTTCGTCCACTGCGAGAAAATACTTAATGTAAGGGTAGGCATTTCTTGCATTCTCGCAGGATAACCCCCAAAGTATATCTTTCCCAAATTACTCCCACGTTCGTAAAACTATTCCTGCCTCTGTCGATTTTTTTAAAGATATTATTTCATTTTGACTTTTATCTTTGGCGGCTCAAAATTTTCCAATCTAGACAAATACAATTTATGAATGGTTTCTGGTTACTGGTTTATTTGCATTTTAAAAACGCATTGATTTCACTGGGAAAATATCTTGAGGCGAGAGAAATGTTAAATGGTAATGGTACTGAAACCGACGAGCAAACGGAATTGACGGTAGCGTGGAAACATACTGCATCTTCCAGGATCTCCGGGAAAATCTGAAGTCGTCCTATTTGGCTTGACCCTCCGAAATCGTAAATCAATCTGACAACGCATTCAAGTCGCTTTGATTTTCCAAATTGAAGTTCCCTCTTCCTTTTCCATTTGGTAACCGGAGAAAGGCGCCTGGTGAATATGTCCTGGGCCCATATTCTGTGTGTACTCGTCGTTGACTCAAGTGGATCCTTTGGGATGCTTCATCATTTAGCATCTGTGCACAGTTGTTCGTTCATAAATTGTTTCACTGCTTCTTGTTTTTTTCTTATTTTTATTTCGTCTTTCGGGTTATGAGTGTTGAAAACTTGATGGGACGGAAGTCTCTCCGTGGAAGTCCTTGAAATAACTTTGGAGTCGAGCACAGCGGAAAAGTGAAAGGACCCAACCGAGAACTACACAAAAGGACTCGCTCTACGGGTGCACACATTTGTTGGGACTCCATTCAGGATACGTTTCTGACGCTGCCTTCTAATCACTACACATGTACTTCTCCACACATACGCATCTTGTCCGAGGTACAAGTAACTTCTTACGGACTTTAAACTAAGATAACCTAAGCAAGTTGAGGGATAAAAGTAATGACAAATCAGTTCGTTCGCTTTGAAACAATGAAATGGGGAAATGGCGAGTTTCCCTTGAAAGTCTGCGATCGACTTTAAAGTGAAACTCACAATCCTCGCTGATCGGAGTGGTAAATTGTTTTCAGATCGCGCACGTGCCTTGTGCTCTACATAAGTGTGCGTGAGTGTCTGTGTGACTGTGCCTCTTCTACCTGAGATCCTACACGCAAAAAAACCACCTTGAAATAAATAATATGAATTGTACAGGAATATCGTATCGTATCATCGTATCTTTTGCAACGCAGTGGGCTAAACATTATTCATGCTACGTATAGAATGTATTCAATAAAGTGTGCACATTAACACTTTTCTCTCAGTGTCGGGGATTTTAGGGTATCGGGGACCTTTGGCGCGCTTTCGGGGGTTTCCGAACAATAATAAATTATCCTCACCCTCACCTGGCTTCTCATTTTCCTTTCTCATCTCCTTTCTCGCTTACTCCTCTTCTCTCTCTGAGCTAGGTGCTGTTTCTATCTTATCCGGGGTATCGATCCTGATCAAATCTGGGCATATTCCGCTCGAGGCTGAAGAGTATGTGTAGGGGAAGGACTATAATTTAGGCAATACACAGCGGGAAAAGCTAAGAGTGTGTGTATGTGCAGTATACTCGTGTGTTCAATTAAGCATACACCAAAAAGTAGCAAATGTTAAATGTTTAATGCCCCAAAAGTCACCGTTTTTAAGCAATGGCGGGCTTTTTAATTTTTAATATTACATTTCACGTTATAGCTCGAAACTTCGATGGCACGTTTAATGATTTCTTAGTCTAATTTGAGTTTTTGAGTTTGGGGTAACCAAAAACAAGTTTCGTGGATC
Source organism: Drosophila teissieri (assembly GCF_016746235.2). NCBI lineage: Eukaryota > Metazoa > Arthropoda > Insecta > Diptera > Drosophilidae > Drosophila > Drosophila teissieri. Next base: position 309,502 of record NC_053034.1, on the reverse strand, counting down.
TCCCTCGCATTCGTGCTGCCTCCCTCTCGCTAGCCCCTTGCCGCTCTAATGCCCTTTGTTCCGTTTTATATACATACATACATACATGCTCGTAGAGCATATTCCGTATGTATCGTGTCGTGTCCCGTGCTGGGGTCGCTGATCGCCAGCGATCCTGCATCGTCATTCTGCCGCGAAAAACATCTGCTCCTGCTGCACAGCAATCGTTCAACAGCTCTGCCCCTCGTCCCCTTCGTCGCCTCGTCCCGCTCTGCGATTGTAGTCGCGTCCCTTTCTACGCTCGCTGTCTCGCTCCCTTTAGAGCAACCCCTGTGTCAGCAAACAACGCCAACAGAGAGGTCCTGGGCATTAAGTTCCGCCAGGATTAGGGGTGTTTGCGTTAGGGATCGCCGGTAACTTTCGACCAACAGCTAAAGCTGCCTGCAAATCGGCGATTCTGCCTGTGGGTGGATGGATGATTGTGGTGCTTGTGAATCATCCTATATGGACTCCAGTTTGCGTAGGTTCCTCGATCCGTACACCCTTAACCATGGCTTTGGAAACTATGCAGTCTTAAACTATTCTTCACTTGATATATGTATGTATGTGATGGGTAGTTGTTAGTTGTGCAGTCCGATGATGCTTTTCGAGGGTGCGTCCTCGAGAATCAGGAGCAACAATTGCCTACAAGCACGGCAAACAATGAGCAAAATAAATGTGTGAGCAATCGAGAATGAAATAAAATTATATTTGAGCAACCGATTAAATTGCAGGAGGGTGGAAGTAATTGTTCCCAAACCTGTTGCCTGTGGTGCCAGAGGGGGGTGGCGGGGCAGTGGGATGCTTTTTTATAAAGGATTCGAAGCCGGCGGAAATGCAAATTTGGTCAATTTCACTCTCTGCACACAATTCAACGAAACGATGGTCGGATGTACGAGTACATACACTCTCTATAATGCAGGGGAATATATTTCTGGGTACAGTAACTTGACAAAATACAGTTGGCACGGCACAATTTGTAATAAAGTTCATGTTCTATTCCCATTCTCGCTTTACGTAGGGCACTCTAAGCTTTACTCGCAGAAAAAGTGACCTTGTCCGCTCGGGAAATACCACTTTCGAGGCATATTAATGAGCGCGTGTCTTCGGTTCCTCCGATCTCCTCGATTCCTTCGCCTTCTTGAAATGCATGATCCTGTGGCATTGTACCAACCCCTCCATTTTACCAACTTGCAAGTCCGCTGACCGCACGCGCTGCCAGTTTTGCAGGCTTAAAGCCGTGCCAGTCGCAGGTGTCTGGTGAACTGGTTGCGCCGGGTCCTTTGCATCATCTAGTTGGATTGTCTGGACCCAGGCGACTCTGGGTTGGACCCCAGCTCCAAAGACCTACAAAGGTTGCTTACCTGTCCCAGCCCAAGAAAACGCCCCAAAATTATAAAGAAATTGTAGAATTAAGCAAAATTAAAATGCATTTCCAGTTTTTACATTTTTGCGTACTTTGAGTAACTAATGCGAAACATTAGTAAAATCACGCAAACGAAGTCGCGGGGTTTCTCTATTTTAAAGTTCTGTAAATTGTGTGTTTTGTAAGTGGAATTCAATTGAACTTGAATCGAATTCTAAGAGAGGTTCTTTGCTTTGTGATTTGAGAAACGTACCTGGACTTAAAAAATACAGCTTAAGATTTGCCGAGACGAACAATAACAAAATAAAACAGGGACTTAGCCAGATCTTTCCGTTTCAGAACCGCTCTAGTTGTTTAGTTGTTTTTTAACCTACTTTTCGAATTCACAAAGATGAATTGGAGTTTCCGCAACAGAGAAGTAGGATTTCTCCTCTTTCTAACCCTTTGTAAACCCTTCTCGAAATAAGTACACCCGTTCGACTATTATACTAATGATTAGGTTTCCTGCGATGCCTGCGATGCCTTCGTTGATTCCCTTTTTTGTGATTTTGCGTTCAGCGTTGATTGCCTACTTAGAAACTCTTTGAATTGCTATCAGGCAAATTGGCAAATAGAAAATTTAGAAATTTACGCACCGTTGATTTCTTTTGCTTCTACGCCGCATTTTTTCAAACTATTGATTTTGGTCGGCAAGTTGCGGTTGGGCAGTCGAAAGGATCTGAAAGGATCTGGCTCCGACGAGGATTTAAATGCACTCGAGTGATCCGTTAAGTGGGACTTGTCTGCTGCTGCTGCTGCTCGAAATGCGTCAAAAGTGAATTTCAGCTGCAGATTAAACTGCTATTGAAGTCCGCCGAAGCTAGCAATTTAAATTCCGGCGACATCAACCATTAATTGTGGGTACGTGGCTACGTGGGTACGGCACTTTTGGCATGCGGCACACAAGGACTCTACGGATGTTCAAGGACTGCACTGCAGCCTGTGGCCCAAAGAAAACTCCCGCTGATAAGACACTCGTACCCGACATTCGTTTCCAGGGGAAAATTATGACTCTTTTGATAAGATTACCAAAAACATAGTTCTTGGCAGCTGCTGCTTATAAATTGGTCGTCTCAATTGCAGAACATTGTTGCTGGGTCAGAACTTTTTCATCTTCTAAGTTACAATAGAATAAAAGATGTCAAATTAAAAAATATACATAAACTAATATATTAGTTAATACATCGAGGCAGAACAAGTTGACAAATTGTCTCTTCGCAAATAGAAAAACTGCTTGCTTTCCAAGAAGTGCAAATGCATTTTATGTTTTTTGTCTATTTCGCAGTCCTTTATTTCCAACAGATTAATCAGAAAACTCCCTTTCTTTGGCTATTTCATGGAATTTAATTTCGGTGCTAGATGTATTTGTCTTTTTATGAATCCACTGGTCCTGAAATCAAATCACTCCCCTGTTCTTTGGACATTCGAATCGAAGGATCAATGTTTACCCAAAACATAAAGAGAAACAGGACAAACGCCCCAAGCAAACAATGGCTTACTTGGCCATTCAGGAAACTTCTTTCTGGCATTGTTGCGTGATTTTTTTGCACTTGTTTGTATTTCTGATCAATTAAAACTGTTCCCCCCGCATTGTTCATCCTTGCTCATTCCCAATAGTTCGTGATATTTGCTTTTTCCTTTCTCAATTTGTGTTGACTTTGCCTGTTAGAATCCTGGCTGAATCCTGGGATCGGCCGGTTGAATGTGCCCACATGCTGGGTGTTTTTACAGCGCATAGAATCAAATCCAAGCACTGCAGTGCACTGCAAGAAAATGTAATAACATAACAGGATGAGGACATTAGGACGAGGCCCTTTGCAAAAGGGTACCCAGGTCGATCTGCCCGAAATAATGTTTATTTTCCTCACGGACAGGGCTTCTGTTTTGTTCAGCAAATGCGAATTCTTTTCGAGCAGCAGCCACAACATTTTCATAGTTGCAGAGCTCAGGAATATTGCGCAAATATTGCATTCTTGCCATTCAGAGTGCGTCAGCCTGTGTCAATAAGATATATCATCGAATCCTGCGTCCTTTTGCATTGTCTTGGCTCTAGCCACAAAAATGGAATAAAATAATCACGGATCCCAGCTTCTGGGAATTCGTTTGGTTCTCTCTATTCTCGCACGTTTGCTTTGGGAAAATGAATTTCCACTCTTTTTTTCGAGCTGCAAAAATTCAGTTCGTGATGTTCGACGGAATTTTGCGATTTTGACGCGTTTTGTTTTTTATGCAATTTCTCGCAGGATTAGACCTTCTCAGAAATTTGTAAGAACTGCGTAAGGACTAACAAGGATCGGGATCTTAACCCGTTTTTATGATCTGATGCGGTATTTGTTATGTACCCATATCCTAAAGGATTTTTTTATCAACAACATAACAACAACATAATTATCTAACTTAATAACTACTAGCATCATTTTTGTGCCCTCTCCTGCTAAGTAAAAGTATTTGTTTTTGAGTCGAATTATTACAGCACTTTCGATCCATCGATTTGGTATTAATGTACATATACATATCTTATGTATTATGTCGCGTGTCTCGCAGTAAAAGGCGAGACTGCACACTTGAGAGTCCTTATCAAAACGTCGGCCTGTTTCAAAAGGTAACATTTCTCATCAGAGGACTTTGCCGACGAGTGTTCTTCAGTAGTCTCGAGAGATCCTGAACTCGATTCTCTGGCATGTTTGTTTATTTAACTGTTCACAAATTAGACTCCCTGTAAGGCAGCTATCTATCCACTTGACCATTTGTACTTCGGGACGCGCCTATTTAGATAAGGACTGCTTCGTCTGGTCTGCCGATCTTGGATCTTGGAATCTACTTTACCCTGCGGGCTAGCTGCCTGATCATCCCAAATCCCGGCTTAATTGTTAATGCTGAGTGAGATGTTCTGCTTGCTGGAGCGCAACGACTCGTTAACATTTAGCGAACCAGTCGAGCAGCCCACTAATTAAGTCATTTTGCCAGCTCGTTACATGGGCAGCGGTAAAAAAGCGAGGTACACATGAAAAAAAATCAATGTCTTCAGGCTTGAAACCAACACTGACAGAACATGGTAAGACATTGTAGCCTTCTGGACAAGATTAGTTGGTAAATTTGAAAAATTGAACAAAAAATATCATGAATAAGGAATTCACTTGCAATAAAGAACGTGTGAGCAACATTTGTTGAATCAAACTAAACGGACATATTGGGTTTTTTTCTTAGTGTCGGGGGCAAGGGGCGTGGCTGAGAACTGCTCTAGGAGGACTCCAGAAACTGCAGAGAGTGCAGACACCCAAGCATAAATTCCGCATCCAAGTGTTGCTCAAAACCGAGTCCGCAAATCAGTTTTATAATGGGCCCCGGACCGGAGGACTGCAGGACTGGAGGACCCGTGGACTCCTCGGATTCAGAGACAGATTCTGATTCAGATTCGGTTTCTTTCGTTTGATGTGGCTCGGCGCTATCGGCAGAACCTTTTGGGCTACGCGGATGGAGTGGGGGTCCAGGAGTGCGATAAACTGTCCAAGATTGTTGGCGGCTAATGAAGGCAGCGCGTAAAGTTCATGATTGGCATAGACCACACATTTAGCCCGGGAAATGAAGGGTAGAAGGGAAGCAGGGAAGGCAAGCTTCCGAACTCGAGCTCGAGCTCGAGCTCGAAGTCATTCTTCATTCCTTCGATTTTTCGGTGGCTGGTTAGAAGAACCGGGGATTCCCTTTCATCGGCTGTCTTGTTTGGCTAATTGATTTGGCTTCCCTCGATGAAGGGACCACCTTGTGGTTCGTTCGTTCACAATTTTCCTTAATTTCGTGTTTTTTTTTTGGTTTTTGCACTCGCCAGGCAACTCAATTAATCAAGCAGTTAGCAAGGCATATAAACAGGTGTACGGGTCAATGGGTTTCATTCCAATGGATTCCTTTTCTGTTCCCGGAATCTTCTCCCCGCCTTGTTGGCTGTAAACGTCAACAAATCAATTTGGTTTTCTTCATTGAAAATGTCATCGAAAGCGAAATCATCCTATCTATTACAACTGATTTCCTTGCTACTACTTGCTACTGATTGCACAACAAAACGCCCCGATTCGAACTCTATCATAAAAAGACGAAAACAAGAACGAAATACTCGTATAACCAGTGGGTGATGATCCTTTAAATCAAAAACCTGAAGGAGGCGCAATCGATGCCCACCTACTGTTCAATATTCCTATCCCTACACACCTGCACAGTAGTTCCATCGGCTGGAGTTCTATGCTATGCTATGCTACCTGTTTGCCTTCTACTGGATATCTGGAACGATCTACAACTGGGGCCTTTGGGTTAATTAGAATCCAGCTAGATTGCGCTCGGGTTGCATCCCATAAATTCATCGCTTTGTTGTCGCACGGTAATGTTATTATTGTCATCGTCGCAGCGGGAATATGAATTTTATGGGGGCTCAGCTTCTGTTATCTCAAAGAAAATATTTTGGGACATAAATAACATTTTTTGTTAAATCAACTGATCAAGTGGAAAGCGATTCAAGCATAAGGACTTGTAATCGCTTCGTTAATATACAAGAATGCATCATTCTTATTTTTAAGAATTGGTAAAATGTATAGGAGAAGGATTATAAAGGATATCAAATACGTAGGAAATATTTTTTAATGAATGCACCCTTTACCAGAAGTAAAATGGCCGGGAGCACCAGCATCCCCATGGATTTTTCAAAGATTCCCTTTAATGGAGTCGTGGCTCGTGTCCTGCGCCCCAACTTGTGCACTTCTAAAACTCAGCCCCCTCACCCCTGTCCTTACTTGTTGGCCCGCGGCTGGGGGAAACGGTAAATGTTGCACCTGCCCATGAACGCCGCGTATCCTGGTGTATCCCCTCGATCGGGCAGCTGCTCCTTTTCCTGCTTTCCTTTTCCCGCTACAGGTGCGCGCGCGCCAAGAAGAAAGGAAAGGGACGGATGCACCGCAAGAAAAGGAGGTCAACATGAATTAGTTATTCTCAGATTGCAAATAGATACATAGGTAATTATACCTATATTGGTAATTATATATTATATTGGTAATTATAATTGTAATACTAATTACAAGATACTAACTATGGGTAATCACTACATCGCATAACTTTTCGTTTGTTAAGCCAGAAGGGAAAAGCCAGAAAGAGAGGGGGCGGCTTGAAAGAAAGAGAAAGCGACATGGGAGAGAGCGTGTGCCCAAACACTTATCCTTATCTAATTTGCATAGCCCCCGATCGATGCAATCGCCACCCAAATTTGTGTTCCCCTCTTTCCCCTGTTTCCCATCTTTCTTATTATGAAATTTCCTGCCTGACCGGAAATCACAGAAATGAGTTCGTTTTCCGGTCAGGCCTGAAGAAAGGGGGAAATCTCTTGGTTTGCCAAATTGAAATGCAATAAAATGTACACTAGCAACACAAACACACACTGGCAGAAGCAACAGCAACAGCGTCGTCGGCAAATATGCCGCACTTAAACATTGCATAAACAACAAAGATGCAGCGACAGAAACGGAGAAAAACGACGCTTTCCGTTAACATCAATCTTGCAGGACAGCCTAAAGGTTCAACCCAATACACTCACACCGAAGTGTGTGTACACTTGAAAATATTTAATGTATTTAATTTACAAAGAAACACGCTCAGCTGCTAGAATCGCACGACTAAGAAATCTAAGTTCTTGCCACAACCGAATTGGCTTCTACCACCAAATCATTTATTGGCAACCAATGAATAAAGTGTACCTTGTGCATCAAAGTGTGTGTGTGTGTGCATCAAAGGTGGCAGTCTAGTAAAATGAACGGACTACATTTCTGTTATTTTATTGTATGAAATCGCATCCGACACACCGCGCACAAGTGCAGCAGCCCAGGCCGAAAAAGCAGAATGGGAAAAAAGGGGAACTTGGCATCTTGGGGCCAAGATAAAGTTGGCAGGAAGCGCCAACTTGCGCCAATCTTTTAAACGTGTTATTAGTGTTTCGGTATATTTATTTATTATCATTTTCGCTACGAAACATTCAACAATATTTGCAGTCTGTGTCTGTGTCTGTGAAGTAGAGAGATGACAAGCAAAAAGGCAGGAACATGGAAATGCATATGAAAAGTATACGTTTTTTCGATACCCCCATACACTAAGCTTCGATTTAAAGTTGAGTTTGAAACCTAACACCCAGGATGAACAAATTTCTGGTAGGAAACACATTTATTTGTATAATGGACTTGCGAACGCCTTGAAATAAGCTAAAATACGACATACCCCAAACCAAAAACCTGCTACCTCTTCGATCGGGGCTCAATCAAGCCTTTTGATTACTTAACTTGCCCTCTGATTGCTGCTGACTAAAAAATGGCACATTGATGACATAACTGAGCTGAAAGTTGCCGTCAATGAGTTTTACATTTTAAAGTGCAAGTGGTGAACTTGAATTGGACCATCGGGAATTGAAATAGCAGGCTGGATTCCCGAGTTCAAGATCATTGACCGCGCTCCCAATACACATCAAACGGATGGCGGCGACCCACGGGTTTCGGAACAATTAGTTTAATTACGCCGCGAGTGGGTTGTTCTGGGGAGAAGAAGGGTATCGCGAGGACCTAAACATGGGCAATTTTCGGTCATGAGGTGACAGCGATGCGACATGATGAAGAGCTTCAACTTCTGATGTCTCAGCTGCTGTCAAACTGGAGTTCCTTCGCACAGTTGCAGGCAGATTGCTAGGGCTGAAACTTACAAACGAAAAAACTTACGCACTTCAATTAACACTGAGAAGCCCTTTAAAATAAGTGGATTAAAAGCTTAATCAATTACATTTCGAATTGGAAAAACTACACCTTTTGTGCTTTTACCTCCAGTAATTAGCATAAAGCCAACGAGGAGTTCTAAATCATCGTTCTTAGTGAGCTTGATACCATATTCCATAACTCGACTGGCTCTTGGTAATGAAATTTCTGTAATTGATAAGTGGTGCGCTACTATCTCAGCCGCAACTGTGAGATGGCTGGAGTATTATTCGCTCGCGGAACTCACCATCAATTGGGCAATTTCAGACGGGGTGCAACTTGTTAGCACACGGGTCCCGCATGTGGCGACGTCATCTCAGCCGTCAGCCAAGTCAAGCTGTCATCTCCATTACCAACTCGAGCTCCATCTCCATCTCCACCTCCATCGCTCTTCCAAACCCATCACCATCTGCAACTGCATCGCCGTCTAGAGATCCCGATCCCGAGCCCTCTTGGCATCCTCGTCTTCGTCTCTATATCATTAGTTGTAATTGATCCTGTGTGATCTTTTGATTTTGCGTCAACGCAGAGGTTTTGCATATGGACAGGGACGATTCCAAACACCAGCAGCGACAGCAACGTCCACGGCACCAGCGCCGTCAACGGGTTCTGAGTTGCTTATGCACTGACAGAAAAGGAACTAGTCACGAACTTGGTGTTTGCAGAATATGGATTCATTTAATATTGATTTTGGTTGGTGATGGCTTGGGTTGAGTGGTTCTCCTAATCTTATGAAGGCGTTGACCAACTCTGAGTCGAAATCAAATGTTAGATCCTCGAATCAAGTCAAGTTCTAGCAAGTTTTCTTTGAGTGTGCGCCTGTTTTGGCGCTGCCTGGGATTTTACCCTGCCCCTCATTAAGATGATCGTCATCGCTGTCGTATTTGCTCGACTGCCGGCGAATTAAAAAAGAAAGAGCAAAATACAAAAGTAAATCAGCAGAAACTTTCAGATAAAAAATATATGGAAATGAGCAAAAGTGGTCTATATTAGAACACTGTTGCTATCATGGTTAATCTCTCGCGTGCTTAAATAAGCTTTCTCTTGAACTGATAAAGCTAAAGTATCTTAAAAAATACATAAAATATTAAACCAGAGCTGGTATCCTTTTCGCCAAAAGCTTTCGTATCCCTCCACACAGTTTCCTCCAAATATCTCTACCCTATAAGTAATACGTGGTGGCAAAACTTGGCACTTGACGCTACTTTGGATGCGGCCCACGTTGCGTTGCGTTGCGTGTGCATCTCAAGATCTGGACGTCTCTGCCCCTCGCAAGTACCCAAACTCGCAGAAAACCCCCATTGCTCCTTTCCCGCTGTGCATTTATGCTGGTGCCCGTAATTGCCAAAAGACAGGGGAAAGGGTCAGGAAAGGGCAGGAAGGGGCAGGAGTGGCTGGGCTTCAGGTCCTTGGCATTATTTAAATAGTTACTGCGGGCGAAGATTTCAGTTAGAGCTGCCGTTGGAGTTTCACGGGGACAGTCCGTATATGTATAAACAGTTTCGAGTAACCGAAAGAGAAGAAAACAACTATTTAATTTGCATTTGATCTGAATATTTTCATGCCGACTGTTTGGGGCCCCTTAATGTTATAATTTATGGGCTGCAAGTGCAATGAAATGGGTTTTCTTCAAATCCCACAATCTTCGCCGAAAAAAGGCATCGGGCCCCATGGGGAGCATTTAGTGTCATTTGGCTAATGGCTTTTAAATTGGTTCGGTCGATTCCGGCCAACTTCTTCGATTTCAGCAAATTCGACTCGAAACGAAATCGTACTCCAGAGGCGATTGTTTAATTGTATCATTACCATAATGGTCAATATGATGATGTCTGTGTTTCAGGGTCTCCCAGGGTTTTCAAGCGCCAACTGTTTGATTTATTGATGTTTTTATAAGAACAATGTTATAGGTATAGCTTTGGTTACTCATTATACACGTGTCTCTTTTGGCTGCTATACATAAGCCGTTTGCTTTCGGGGTGCGATGATGTCTCTCTGCAAAGGCTGCCTCTTACATCACCTTTCCATCAAGATGCCGTCAATTGAAGCTACCGTTTCAATTTAGATCTTCTGCTGGTAATGAGTAACCAGGGTTTTTCAGGGAAAATAAAAAAAAAAAATAAGAGGATGTAGCGAGATGGCTAATCTGAAGCGCCGTTAGGCAATCCGAAAACTTGATGACCAGGGCCGCCACCCTTTTCTCTTGCCTTCCTGCGTCGTGGTTATTGGTATCTTGGTTATTATTCCGAGGTGGGCGTAACAAAGTCAAATAAAAGAAACGGTACATTCGTGGCCAAGAAGATTCAGAGGAAGGCCCTTTTCTTTGCGTAAGTAAATGACGGGCATCAAGATGAGCTATCCACAGCGGAATCAGTACGTTTGTGCACTTTTACGCTGCGGCAGCACGCGTTGGCTTTAATATGAGCAATCGGGATCAAATCACTCCTTTCGGCCAAAAATTGATGAGCGCCGCACAGAGAACAACAAATCCCACAGCTAGTGTTTTCTCACACATATTTAGGCGCTCGATGATGAGTTAAAGATTCAATTAAATCGGGTAATCATGTCACATTGCATTTGGTTACCCAACATTAAATATTCTTATATATTCACTACTATTTCCAAAGAAGGCAAAATTTATTTCCGTGATACAGCTGGAGCTGATGAGACCCACGAGGATCCCATAAAGCAGCCAAGAACCCTAAAAAACCAGACAAAACCCGCGGAATCTGCTGCTCCCGTTGATGGTGTTGATTGTGCGCCAGTCAAGTGTAAGTTGCACATTAGTCAAAAAGAGGGAAAAATACAAACAAATACAAAAAGCACCCGATAAAAAAATAAACAGGTCCTCGAAATGTGCGGGAAAAAAAGAAGGAAATGAAAGAGAGAACTTAAGCGGCTTAGGTCCGCGAACTCCATGAATGAATCCCACCGAAACCCGATTGCCAACTGAAACTGGTATCGCAGCTCAGCATGGAGACTTGCCAACTGTCCAAGAAGTCCATTCACCACGTGATCTGGCTGCGTACAATGCGTTTGGTCTTATAGACCTTTAACACCTTGAACACCTTTAACTTGTTGGAAAAAGGGCCGTACCTGGCTCTAAACTAAATCGCAGCCCCGAATACTATCTATTTATAGGAAGCTCACGTGAAAATAGAAAATAGACATGTCCACCATCGCCAAGAGCTTTTTAAGCCGTCTTCAAAGAGCAGCCTAGCCTAGAATGCTGTTACGTAAAAATGATTGTGAAGTAGAGTAAATTGAGTTCCCCTTGGCCGCTGGAAAGGCTGCGAAGGCTGTGAAGGCTGTGAGGGCTGCGAATGCCCGATTCCTGTTTTAATTATAAGGAACGAGAGCCGAAAGACCTGTCTGTGTGTCTGCACTCGCCGTTTCGATCCGTTTTCAGATCGCTCTTTAATCCACTTGTTCAAACGCTGTTGATATTCATATGCTTTGTCAGTTGATTCGCTAATATGACGTCTGATGCGGCTGCGAAAATTTGCACTTTTGACTTGGGCGCACCGGACTTTTAATTTGGGCCCCGTGGACCTGCCCGGTCTGAGTCCGCAAAATAAATAAAGCCTGAATAATGGGCTAAGCTACCTCAGCAGCAGCTCAGCAGCTCGGCAGCAGCATTCCAACTCTTATCCCTCACCTTTCCTTTGGGATCTCTCATTTTGGATGGGATCTTCCGAACTTCCCATCTTCCCCTTCAAAAGTCACTCATTAAACACAATTTTGGCCAGGTAGTGTGTTTGATTTGGACGCGATTTTCTGGCGATGCACGTGTTGCGAAGGAAGTGGCTTCATATTGCAGCCTTGCAGCCCATCCTGCAATCTTCCCTGATGTGTTCGCTCGCTCATCAGAGATAATAATGTGCCATTAAATGCACAGATAAAAACTCTGCAAAATATCTAATTTAAAAGGGCAGGACATTTAAATGTTCTTCTAATTTTCAAGTTCAAAATCAATCAACGTTCTAAATGGCTGATACATAGAGCTATTAACGTATTGAATTAAAGAAGTTATAATGGAAAGAGGGACTAGGTTTAAAATTATTGGTATGTGACTTGCATTTTTTCGGTGTACAAATAGCGGTCCACTCACTCACAAGGACATCAAAATGTAGCGTTTTTTCCAGCAATCGCGTGGCTATTGGGTTCGCTGCTTTTACTCATCAATACATGGGGTGACCCATTGAGTACTACTCTTGTTTGCTTTGCTAAGAGCACCATTTAATGACAGGCGCACTTCATTAGGCATTCAGACCTTTTAATTATGTGCGTATTCTAAAAGAATTTTAATTTGGACTCGGCGGAGTTGATTGTGCAATTTATTGTCAGCAAACAATTGCGAGAGTAAAATGATGAATGCGTCGCAACCACGCACAGTTCCTTGGATTGGATTCGATCTGCGAGCTGCGGATTCTATGGCGCATTATGCACTCAAATTAATTTATGTTCCCTGCTTAAGCTGGGGCGATCAACACTAGCAGGACACACTGTACCTAGTCGTAGCGACTTTTGCGCAGAAGTCTAACAGTTTTGGCTAAGGGGCTAGTAATCAGCTAGTAACAAGTTCTCAAGTACAATAATGTAATTAAAATAATTGTTATATTGTATAAAAAAGCTGGGCACATAAATAAATTACTTACGTCAATCGGGTTTCCTCCGTCCCCATCTCCTCGTCACCGTCCTTTTACTGCTGAACTCCTCACAGGGTATCCTTAAGGTCTGTATACCAGCCCGACTTCTTCTAGATTCCCGTCTGGTTCACACCGCAATTTGTGCCGTACTCCTCGACCGCCTCGTCTCGCCTCTCCTCGCCTCGGCTCGCCTCTGTTTGTTTGTTTGTTTCCGCGGCTGCTCCCGATGCACTATGCAGACTCCCGACTCCCGACTGCCGATCTCGATGGCAGTCCCGGATCCTATGCCAATGCTCCTGGTGCTGCTGCAATTACGCGCTGCACTTTGATTCACAGCTCCTTCTGATCCCCACTCAAAACTCCCTGCCGCCTCTCCCCTGCCACACAATTCAAAATGTTCGTGCTTAAGCGCTATTAAGTGGCAAAAATCGCACGCGCATCAAGCGTACAGACAGACTTTAAAATGGAGCTGCGCCTTCGGTCTGGCGATGGGTTTTCGGATGTGTTTTCAGTATGGGGGTACAGAGAAAGAAATAATGTAATACGTATACTCCCAAGCTTAACCAAAGAAACATGGGAAAGTGTGCGAGCTGTGCAAAAAAACTCACCCAAATAGATGAACAACTTTCCCAACTTTCTGCGTATCTTCTTTATCATATTGATTGATATTACCGCAAAGCCATATTTTCTCTAAGTGCCTTATCCAGTAGAAAAGGGGCAATCTGTCGACGTGGCCACGCGCATGCCCAATGACCAGTAAATGAAGACTTGCGGATTCTGGCCAAATGTGGTGGCCGCCTGCGTGTTGCTTATAATTAAAAAAACATGCCCAAGAAGCCCACGAAATCGGGCATTTCGGTGGGAGATTGGCCGCTCTGCACTGCACCAAATCAACTTATTTGCCTTTCCATTGAAATAATTAGTTCAAAGTTAAATATTGACTGCCCAGCCGGGGTCCCCGGTGACTTGTGGTCGCCGGAAAAAGCGCCCAACCGATTTCGATCCCATACGCATTGAATCTTTGTGCCTTATCGCATTTAGGAGCGGAATTAATCGATTTGCGGGTGCGAAAACATTGGTGCGGCTTTAATTGATGCGAGTCCAGCACGACACCATCGGGGATCTTTGGGGAAAACCAGAAGGACAGAAGGATGGCTCTCGCCTTGATTGGGTTGAGCTGATGTCGAGAATTTGTGCGACAACTGCGGACTATCGCTTATCGATCAAGTTCAGCAAACAATTACACGAATAGGCTTACACATAGCATAAATAAGTAAAGATGCGAAAGTGAGCTCAAAGTAAAGCTCAAGTTCTTGAAATATATCTGTAGGTCTGATCATATTCAAAATGGGTTTGCCAAAGTAACCAAGTTATTCAAGGAAGCATACGATTGTAGAATTATGATAGCAAGAAAGCAGCATTTATTTGATTAATGGGGGGTTAATAGATCCCTTGAAATACATCCTGGCCACCACAGCCTGTGCAACAGGACTGGCACAATGAAGGAGTCCAAGGAGTTCAGTTTGTGTGGTCCAGCGGCACAGACTTCGGACTTCGAGGAACAGCAGGATATGCGCAAGCAACAATGCCCGGTCATGAATTGCATAAAGAGCCGGTGGCGACGAACAACTCAATTAACTGGCCCGGTCCAAAATGCATAAGTACGCAATTGTGATGACCCAAGGAAGTGCACCGTCGGGGTTTCCGGCCAGAAGAATACCAACCATTTTCATACACATAGAGTGTTCGAAAAGAACGAAAGGAATTGGATTGTTAACGAGGGAGCGAATAATGAGTCGCCCGAACTTGGACCTGGAACTTTATTGAGCCGAATCCTCGGCCCTTGGACGGATGTCCGGTCCAGAAGTCAGTGCGCAGGCAACTAAGCTCAACTCAAAAGACAAATAATATAAACGAATTTATAGTTTATAGATCAACGAGCGTCGCAATTGGTTTAAATGGCTGTTTGGCCTAGCTGATTGATTCTTCTGATAGTTTCTTCCTTTATGGCAAAGTAAATAGTGAACAGATTTAAAGCAAAGTGAGCTTGTTAACTGGGGTAATGAAATATTTTTAATAATCCCTTCTCTGCACAACACAAATTCAGCTTCCATCCGATCCCCTGTAGTTGCTATCCACTAAACTGAAACGAAAACAGCTCCTCTGCTCGGTTGGCTCATAAAAATTAATACGCATTTTTAATCGGCAGTCCGGTTCACTACGCAGCTCCCCAGCTTCCTTGGTTTTTCTGTGTACGTGAACTGATTTATGAAGCGAGTTGCACTGGTCGTCAGTTGATCATAAAAATTTGTCAATTTAATTGAACTTACAATTTTAGAATTTTTGAGCCCACTTTAATGGCCAGTTTGTTCATTGCCGTCATTGCTGCTGAACTTTAGAATTTTTATCGCGATTGAAATGGACGTTGCGGAGACATTTTACAATGCTCATTGAATAAAAAAGGGGCAAAAACAGAGACTCAACCCGTCGAGGTAATAAGAAAATACTGATGATGGCATCAAGTAATTAAAGGCGAGGACATATTGTGGGAAATAACTTAATCTTGAAGTTAAGGAACTTAATAAATTCAATTAAATTAGGTAGGTGTACATTTATACGAGTACATCTATGTACCCCTAAGAGCATTTTAAGAACGTTTTTAATAATCATGCTGATTATTATCGATGCCTGATCGATGCGAAGAATGTGAGCTCCTCGTTTTTTAGTTAATGGCAATGCCGCTTTGTAAATGCAATTTTATCGGGGCATTTTTTGTATGTTCATTTACAAGACTAAACGATCACTTAAGCGCCAAATGCCCAATCATTTCCACTCACAATTATCCGCACATTGTTGCCATTACTCAAGAGGCTTTCCAATTTGGTCATCCATTAGTTTTTATTGATTTTTGCGCAACATTTTTCTAATTTGCAGTCCCAAAACGAACTAAAGACGGGCAGCGCCAGTGGCGAAAAATGAGACTCAAGGAAAGATCTTGGCCAACCTCGGTGGCACATATCAACAGCCAACTGCCAACAGGCAACAGCCAACAGCCTGGGTGGTCCACATCTACAGGACCAGCACCAGCACCAGCAACAGCCATCATCTTCCAAGTGAAGTGCTCCGAACACTCGCCTCAAAAATCAACTCAACTCACTGGCATGTAAAGTAAATGGGGCGCGTTTTATGCAAAAAGAAACGATCCACTTGCGAGGCGAAGGGCAAACCAAAATGTAAAAATGAGCAAAAAATAAGGCAAATATCGGAGTCCGATGCTCGAGACTTTGAACACACTTTGTACAATTTAGGTTCCTTTATTTAAATTAATCAGTTCTATGGCCAACTCAGTTGTATCTAGAACAAATCTAGCCGTTTTGAGAAGCATTTGCCTTTACAGATGTGCTTGTTATGATTTGAATGCAACTTGGTATATGCCATGGCTGCATATCAATGAGCTTCATTTAGTTATTCATTGTTTCAAAGCCAAACTTGGTATACCCTTTGAGAGGGTAGGAAACAAATTGAAAAAACAAGTTCATCGCGATCGCGGCCACAAACTTAGCCCAGTGATGGCTATCGATCAACGCCCGGTTCCTTCTGAGAGTCCGATCCGATCATGGAGTCCCAGTCCCCTTGAGTGCAATGAATGGGGTTGCGGAATATAATGCGGAATCCCCCACTGATCTGCGGGAGCAGCCAAAAAACAGTTAAGGAGACGCGCGCGCACTAATAAAAAGCAATTAGTAACTATCTGCACTGGCATTAACGATGTTTCGGCTCCGACTCGCAATGTGGGTCAGGCAGCAAACATTTCATTAGGCTGCCAAAAACCAATCCGAAAATCCGAAAACCCGAAAACCGAAGAAACGGAAACAAACTTGTGCACACAGGGAAGAAAACATTGCAACAACTTCATATTTGCCATCTCAGCTTAAGAACTCCATAAGATATACATATAACGTCCTGTCCTAAAAATGCTGTGTACGAATAAAGATAGTTGCCACTGTACTAGGGAAAGGTGTATGGGATAAACGTGAAAACGCAACTATACCATATTCCTTGTCGAAGGATTCTGTGTGCGGTGGGTCCTCGTTCCCAAGCCCTTAATTAGTCGTCCTCGCAGCCGATACATATCGCTGGAGCAGGGCGCGTGTCCCTTACTTCTGTGGCTTCTGTATCAATTAGTAGCTGCTTTTCCTAAACACCGCTCCCGTATCTACGGCTACGCACCCGTATCTCAAGGGTTACGAGTTGTGAATGTGAACTGCTGCGGTAGGTGAAAGTCGTAAGATTCCGGGGACATTAGTTATGCTCGTAAAATGCTGCGTGCTAGCTGGCTTGGCTGGTGGATCAACATCAGCATCCTTCGAGGACCCAGGATCCGTAGCTATTTAAGAAGTTTACAAAATTAAAAAGGAAGTCCCGATTGTATCTCGTTAGCGAAAGTTATGACTTGCTTGGGGAGTTTATAAGGTTCCTCTGGGTCTTTTTAGGCCTGCGTGTGTTCCTTATCAGTGAAAACTAATTTTTATAGATATGGCTAGAGGCGAGACGTCACTAATGGTTGGGATGACTCACAAGGAAGCTGTTCCTGGGTAAAACTGAAGGTCCCTTTCTTCCAATCCTTTCTCCCGACCATTTGAACTCGACTGAAGAAGCACTGATACATAAGCAACGACTAACTCCAAAGTATACCAAGAATACCTGCTTGTAACCTCCCTACCAATTCATAACCCAAACACAAGTCATTGGGCAAAGCAAATAAAATTATCTTATTACAAATTATGCCCCCAAAACTTCAGAGGATTGAAGGAGGGATACCGAGACTGAGGCCGAGTATCGCGAATGGCGAATGGGGAATCGCGAATTCAGAACTCAAAGGATCACGAGAGCAGACGCTAAATAGATTATGTCAAATGATCAAAATCACATAATAAATTCACTTGGGGAATGAAGTGAAGCCGTGGGCTGCGGAATAAACGCATCCAAAATCAAACAAGCCAGGGCGTTGCACCTGGGGGCGTGGTCTTAGCCCCCAAAAGCCCCCCCTCTAAACCCGCTAAACCCTCTAAACCCAGTGCACTACACTCTTTAATACGATTTTACATGGAATGATTGCGGCAAGCCTCCAAATTGCCTGGCATCGATTATTGTTTTGCATGTGGCCGACACTGCAGCCGATATGGGTTTCCCATTCCCCATTCCCCAAACCCCCGTCTCCCCACATAGTCCCTCTTCCCCACTTTAACCCCCTTTTGCCGACGGCGCTTTCATGCTTCATGTTCGATCTCCTCGAAGAACGAATCCTGAAGAACGAAAACTGATAACGCACACAGAACAGAACAGAAACAGAAACCGAAACAGAACCACCTCGAAAACTCCAAGGAGGTGCGGAAGTTTTAGCGAAAACAATAAAATATTGATCCGACTGCACAATAAATTCAAAGCCTAAGTACAAAGGAACTCGTGGGTTAAGAATCGGAAATCGGAGGAGTCTCTCACACTTTGCGTGCAAAAATCGATCAGGCGAAATGAAATTGAAGTTAAAACGCAGCGCCCGAGGTCCGAGGGCGATACAGCATGCCCAAGATATTTATCTCCAGCTCTCAGACAACGAAACAAAAAATCTGCACCTACTCCATAGATACTTGGCTGGATAAACAGTAAACCTCTGTTCTTTCAGTGTATCGCAAGTTCACAGCGGGCCAATGACTTTCACGAGCTTCTCCAGTCGGCATTTGCGTGTGAAAATCCTTTGAAATTGGATAGACCCAGGCCCATACCCAAACGTCATAGGCCTAAGAAGAATATCTAAGAAGAAGCCATTCATTGTTCGGTTGACACATTTGGGCAAAGCGAAATCAATTTGCGAATGGTTCAGTGAATTTGTGATCGCCCCCGCTGCAAGTAGCAAAGTGTAAAAAATTCATTTGCCTTGCCATACAAACTCATCATCGGTTTTTTTCTTTTTCCTCGGATGCAGTGTGCGGTGCCTTTCGCTACGGGTGATAAATTTTCAATTTGTTTGACTTCAGCACCCACGCAAAGGATCATTGGACTTATATATGTACATATGTATATACAGTTGCAGCTGAAAGCCAATAATAATACTCGTAGTATAGTGGCTATTATTACTGGATTTGGCGGCCACCTTCAGAAAATGTCACTATTCTTCGATACATGTTTAGACACTGTTGTTTTCAGATTATTACAATAAAAATGTTAACTTTAGTACTGTTCTTGTGCCGCTTCTGAACATGTATGTATGTACATACATATGTACATATGTGCATGGTAGCGATTGGTAGCGCAACTAATTCCAATTGACACTGCTGCACGGGAGAAAACCCGTGCTCATCATGGCCCATTGTGTGTAGTGCAACATTAGGTCATGGCTAATCAAGTGTCCGACACCTTGGGGTACAAATACACGTAGCACACACTACGTATATACATGCATATTTTACACACCGATATCCTCTACTTTTTCGTTGACCTTTGTCTTCTGCCTTTTTGGTATCTCTGCATACATTTAATACAATAACTTTTTGTCTTACGCCTGGCTTTCTTCGTACATTTTGTATACGTCCTGGTGGGTCTAGTTTACTGAGGTCCATAGATATTCTCACACCTTTAAGTGGAACCTGACATCTCCATTAGGAATTGACAGCCAGTCGAATTACCATTTCCCCAGCCAGGTTCCAGAGCGAATTCGTTGAGATGGCATTGTTTTTCCTTTGAATGCGGTGTTATCTACTTAATAAAAAATTTAAATAGTACTAAGTGACACAAAACAATCCTAAGACTACTCAACATTGAACATTTTTATTGAACAGTCTCCGAGTTGGGGAAACCAAAGGCCGCAATGGAAAAGTAAGTCGGTATCCAAGGAAAACAATGTTTTTATCGTACTTTCGTGGAATTTTTAATTAAGGATTAACGAGAGGTGAATTTTTCAGTGATAAGTAAACATTAATCATAAATTGATACCACGTAGATATAAAAGTTAAGGCAAGTTATCGCAGTGAGCAAGTCAAATGGTGAAATACATATATCCGTAGGCAAAATGATGACGGTATTCAGTCTTAGAAAGCCAAAACTAAATTTATTAAATAATTTAAGTAGCGGGGCAATTGCAGTATTACATACATTACTGCCTGCCTAGCTGAGCTGTAGAGTACTTACAAAATTATTTGATTGATTGTTTTACAATCGCGGGAATCACACACACTACACTATCGTTATCGGTAAGCTCCCCTTTTATACCAGTTATACCCAGTATATAGGGGTATATTGTATCTGTTAAAAGGTATGCATAATCTAAAAAGAATCGTATTCGCCTCTTAAAGTATATATATTAAGATATTGGGATCACGTCTTAAAACAGATTTTCTCAAAGAAAAAACTGTATTTTTTGTCAGAGTAACGGGTATCGGAGGGTCGAGACACTCGACTTGCGCGTTTCCTTTTGAGTTTTTATAAGAAGCCCCTTAGATAGTAAAATCACAGTCAGTCGTGTTTGTCGTTTGCCATTGGGAACATGGCCAGTTTTCAATTCAAGATTTTGGCCTTCCTGGCCGGACTTCTAGTTTTGGTTGTCGAGGCTAACTCCACCCTACACCGAATACCCATTCAGAGATCGCCAAACTTCAAGCGCAGCCACAAAAATATTGTGGCAGAAAGGGATTTTGTTCAGCAGAAATACAGTCGCCAGTACACCGCCAATAGATATCCCACGGAGCACCTATCCAACTTCGATAATTTTCAGTATTACGGAAACATTAGCATTGGAACCCCAGGCCAGTACTTTTTGGTACAATTCGACACGGGTTCCTCCAACCTTTGGGTGCCGGGAAGCTCGTGTAACAGCACAGCGTGTCAGGATCACCAGGTCTTCTACAAAAATCAATCCAGCACCTATGCGGCCAATGGAACGACCTTCTCCATAACCTACGGAACTGGCAGTGTTTCTGGTTATCTGTCCGTGGATAGCGTAGGCTTTGCCGGCTTGACGGTGCAAAGTCAGACGTTCGGTGAGGTAACCACCGAGCAGGGAACCAACTTCGTAGATGCCTACTTCGATGGAATACTGGGCATGGGATTTCCGTCCCTGGCTGTGGACGGAGTCACCCCCACGTTTCAGAACATGATAAAGCAGGGTCTCGTTCAAAGCCCAGTGTTTTCATTTTTCCTGAGGGACAACGGCAGCGTAACCTTCTACGGAGGTGAACTTATTCTGGGCGGTTCTGATTCCTCGCTTTACCGTGGTTATCTCACCTATGCGGATGTCATTGAGACTGCATATTGGAAGTTCCAAACGGATTATATCAAAATCGGTAGTACTTTCATTAGCACCTTTGCCGCGGCAATTGCGGATACTGGAACATCTCTGATTATAGCTCCGACCACGCAATATGATCAGATTTCTGACTTATTTAATGCTAATTCGGATGGAGTTTTTCAATGCAGTTCCACCACTTCTTACCCGGATCTAATCATCAACATTAACGGCGTGGACTTCAGGATCCCAGCCAAGTATTATATCATCCAGGAAGGATATTACTGTTCGCTGGCCGTTCAATCCATTGACCAGGACTTCTGGATCATGGGAGATGTGTTCTTGGGTCGTTTTTACACTGAGTTCGATGTGGGCAATCAAAGGCTGGGATTCGCGCCGGTAAACTCAGCAGTTTCCCTGAGACAAGTGCATCTGTGGCGCATCTTGACTTTACTGCTGGCTTGTGGAGTTTGGAGTTTGAGAAATTAGTTTAATTTTTTTTTTTTTTTTTTTGAAGTATTTACCAAAATTGACCTTAAAATATAATCTATTTATAAATCAAACCATCCCTAAACCCACCGACCTTGAAATGTACAACAGAAATTGAAATATATAGATATTCACAACCGAACATGTAGTTTACTTCTGTGTCATGGACAAGTATTTAGATATTTCAATCAAAATTATCTGTAAACAGGAAATCTAGTTATTAACGAAGCTCATCGATAACTGTTAATAACAAATATCTGTTACGCAAAGGGATTTAGTTAGCCCGCGATCCAGAACTTACTTAATTGAGTTGCAATTGAGCTGGCCAGTTGGAAGAGATTCTTTTGGCCAAAGCAATGTTTTTTAGCTCCTTGCGGGTAGCATTCATCGGAAATTGTGCGGACCTAATTGGTCTGTTGTGTGATTTATTGTGAAAAAAATGCAGAGGGCTCTGTAAAAACAACTCCTTCCGAAATTGGAACTCAAACGCAATGTGAAGTGGAACCCATTGAGCGCATTATTTATGTGATGTTATTTTTTGTGCTTTAACCAAGGATTAGGACTCGCTTCTCCCACACGAAACGCAGCCGGTGGTCGGGTCGATTCCCATCTAGATCACGACCAAGTGCACTGGGCAAACATTGAGATACAGATATCTGAAGGTGCATAGTTTCTTTTCCTTATTAGATAAAATATGCATTAATTTAATTTTTGTTTAATTTCTGATAGGTTATAAAATATAACAGAGTGGTTTCCTATGTATATATTTTGGTTTTGCTAATAATTTGAGTTTGTGCTAATATTGTTTTCGCCAGATGTGAACTTTGAATTATAAATCCATGGTGAGCATTTTTCGGCAGAGTGTATACCAAGATCATTCTCTAATGAGCCGCATCGGGCTTATAATTTATTGACCCAACCATTGCATCATTGGCCCAAGCTCATCAAATAACAATAAAATATTTGTTGCAATTGCGATCGGGCATCAGATCGGATGCGTTATTGCAGGACCACCGGAATGTGACCCCAGCAAAGGGAACCAGAAGAAAGGTGAAGGTGAAGAGTAATTCGAGTCCCGAAGAGGAGGCAATCTGTCTCATTAGCCGCAAAAGCCCAGCCTGATTTATGGCTCGATCGGCCGTACGATCCTTGTTGTCTTGCTGTTGTTAGTCGGCCAGATAAATCACATTAAAATATTTAACCAGCGCAATCGGAATCCTCCGTCGGGCTGTTCG
The DNA here is from genome assembly GCF_016746235.2 of Drosophila teissieri. Taxonomy (NCBI): domain Eukaryota; kingdom Metazoa; phylum Arthropoda; class Insecta; order Diptera; family Drosophilidae; genus Drosophila; species Drosophila teissieri. The sequence continues at coordinate 286,661 of NC_053034.1, read as the reverse complement.
GCTGACAAATCTCTTAACGAAATCAGTTAACAACTTAACTAATGATAATCAATACGCTTTTAAACAGCAAAAAGGGCTTGCATATCGTATCGTCTGCCGTATGCCGACCGATAATACAGCTAAAAACCGTAGGAGAGGATCCCAAGAGTAATCTTTGATAACCACTTTGTCGATTCGCCACATCTGCAAATAGTTGAGGCGCCCAATATAAAATGTTAGTATGCTTTTATTTATTCAGGTACTAATCGAATTATAAAGTTAACGTTTGAATGCAGTTTAAGCAGTTTGTTATTAAATTTAAAATATGCAAATCATTTAAGCTCTCTACTTAAATTGTTTAGTACGAATAACATGATCACTGTTAAGAACACCTCATATAAACAAATAATCAAACGCACGCACTCCACCCCCTTTACGTATTTCGTAATATAAGTGGACAGCCTCTTGCGTATTGAATGTAATTATCGTAATGACCAGCCTTACGTATCCAGAAATGCAATGTGCACATACAAAATCTCAAAATCACGCTCTTACTATCGCCGCGCTTCTCGCACTTGATGAGATTGTTTTTGTCGCACAGAAAAGCAAACGGCGCTTTTTTGCATTTCACTATGTCCTTTTCTTTGTAGAGTTGACATTTGTATTTCTTTGGTAAAGCGTGCGTCGGTCGTGTTTTTGCGGGCGGACTGAAACTGTGTAAAATCAATAGATATAATTGTCTTTGCCTGACGAAATGTCTTTGTTTAATTAATACGGGACTTAAGTAATCAAATGTACATACTTACCGCAATACATATTTCGTGTGTCATGAAGATTTCCAGCTTTGCAAATTCAATCATCGCACATGCACATGTGTGTAAGTGTATGTGTATCAGTTAAGTGTGGGTAAAAAGTCTCAAAATCAGGCACTTTCTATTGCCGCGCTTCTCGCACCTGATCACATTGCATTGACCCGAAGACTAACGGCGCTTTTTGTAGAGTTGACATTAGTTTTTCGTTGCTAAATTGCGCGTCGGTTGTGTTTTTCTTTTCGCGGAACGAAATCATTTACAATTTATTGAAATTAGGAAAAAAATAAATAAAATGGCCAAATAAAGCAATCAGAGTCCGGATAAAGTGTTTACTGCAATCCTAACTAACATTTTGCCTTGCGCGTTATCGGCTTCCCTGTCTTTTTTCGTGTTTCCCCGTTTTTGTGCGTGTGTCTGTTTAATTTCTGGAAAAATGCAAATTAAATGTAAATAAAATGCAAATAAGATTTGCAACTATTTGCACCATGGCTTTTAATCGTTTCCGCTCATTTTATATGTATACCTTTTTTTATGTGATAACTTGTGTCGAGTGCTACTATATTTCCGATTAGGAACAATTTAATTTATAAATCGGGTAAGTGATACACATACATTCATATGTATGTACCTATTGCAAACTTATTTAATAGGCTATAAAAAATAGATATTTCGATGCCAGTTTCATGTCATAAATATAACATGACTTTAACTGCAAGGTCTATGTGCGTATGCATGTGTGTATGCGTATGTGAGAGGGGCACTTGCAGATGCAACGTTAGTTTTCGAAATTCGAAATTCGACATTCGTAATTCGAAATTCGTTTTCAGTCGTTACAGACAGATAAAATACCGCAAGTTTAATTTCAAATGTGGTTTTAAAGCAGTTATATAGTGGCTTCATACAAAAGAGTGAATGGTGAACTATTTTGCTTGTAGAGTCGCCAAAACAAAAACAAAACAGATCCATACGAACTAGTTTAGCGGCATGCTGCCCGACGACCTAAGTGATTATACTCCATGAGTTATTGTAAAGCAGCGAACACATGGCGGATATTATCATCAGATATTATTTATCTTAATCTGCTGCATCGCCGCATCAGACCGAGCTTAATTGCAAAAGGGGGAAAAGTTGCTGCGCTGCCCTGCCACGCATGCGGCACACTTTTGCGCCCGAAAACTGTGTAATTTGTAGCAATTTGGTTTAAAGCCAACTGCAACTGGCCACGTAGAGGGAATATACATATACATATGTATATGCGTATGTACATACATACATATGTACATATGTGTGTACATATCAAGCATGCGTATATGATAACAACCAACGGGGAAACTGGGTCAAAGTTTTAAAGTCAGCTTTTTGGAGATCGCTTGGCCATAAATGAAATTAACGACGATCCCTGTGATCGTCCGCTCCCAGTTTTAAATTCGGTCTCTGGTGTGGTGGCACAATAAAAATTTAGTTTAATGAAAGTGTTTTCGGTTGCTGCGGTATTTTGATGGCTTGATTGCCTTCGCTGGATTATGATGTATTCCAAAGCTGCACAGGAAGAAATTGCAGGAGTGTGGGCAAAAACAGCTATAACAACTATTTTATTGGCAAAGCTCATCTTATAATACATACTAGCAATATTTTAACAAAGTTCTTGCTTCACTTATACTTTCTGTGATCAAAGCAGAAGATCATTTTATTGATCTCTACTTGGGTGCGCCTCAGAGTACTAGGATTTAGTTGAGTAAAGCTCGGGGCAACATCATCTTGGCATTGGGGCAAATATATAATAATTATGTGATATCGGAGCATCAGCTGATGTAGGATGTAGGATGTAGGTTACATGGAAAGTTTATCAATTAAAAACGTTTACCCGGATCAAAAGCCGAGTTAAGTCCGAAGTCCTTTCCGAAGCGCAACACGCCCACTTAATCGGACCTTGTTAACTGGAATCAGCAACCGGGCACCTCAATGGCTTCCCCTTCGGTCAAGTGACTTAATTAGCATGCCAAAAGGAGCTGCAAGAGATTCCCCGAGTGATCGAATCAATCAAAAATACTAAATAAAAAAATCAACGGAAAAGAAACCGATGCCTCCAAACGCTACAATGTACTGCCACTGCCCGAAACTTTCTTTCCACTTGGATGGGACGATCAATGGAACGATGGGAAAGTTAGCCAGCAACTGGCCAAAAGAGCAGGAGCAGTATAACTGAAGCAACTGGTGATGGATATGAAGGTGGCACCCAGCTTCACGAGCGAGCTAATTGAAATATTCTTAATCAGATCTCCCCACCGTAAGCAATCTCATGATGCGGACCCGCGATGCATTTAATCCGCAATTACCAAGCAGCCGATCGACCAACCAAGCCGAGCCACTGGCCACGGTTCAATTTAGCGTAACTAAAAATAAATCCCAATCCCCAAGATCTCCGGCAAGTGTGCGCCTTGTTAAGAGGGCCCTAGTCAGTGGCTGCTGGTTCGCACTGAGTCCTTTGCGCTTAACAAGGTGGGCGCGACTGCGCTGGCTGCGCTGGCTGAAAGCCCAAACCTCACAAAAAGTTCATTTTACTTTTTTTGAACACACAGCGAGAAAAAGTTCATGAAGAAAACGGAAATACTTTCGCGTTGGAAGGACGAAATTTGTCGCGTAACAAACCATCTGTTCCAAATTAGACAAACCCTTGCTCTTGCAAATTGCAGAGTTATTTTATGAATATCTCTAACCATTTATTTTGCACTGCGAATAGCACCTTTTTTTCTCTGCACACAGACAGGAGAGTTCTTGATTTTTGGTTTTTCGAAGTATACGCGCCACGTTGTTGAGATTAAAGAGCTGCCGTTTAGTGCCTACTTACGCGGCGATAAAAAGCGACGTGAAATTACATTAAACGGTATGCCCCCAATGGTGAAATGAGCCGGCAGCAGGATTTGGGGCAAGCTTAACAAGCTTGTAAGTTTAAATGACTTTTTAAAAAGCTGCCGCGCACTGCGCGAGGTGGCCAAATGCAAAGGCCACATTAACCGGCATCTCGGCATCACTTAAAACTCCGCGCTCAGCCAGCGCAATTACAAGTAGCTTTAGAAGATTGGAAGTTGTAGATCGATAGTCGCAGAAGCAGCTTAAGCCTTATGCCTTAAGCCGCGGCTCACCTGGCTGCCACAGTGGGTAATTTTTATTGACATCCCATCCCCGCAGAAGCAGGGCTGAACCTAATGCTATTAAGCCTTCATGATCATCAACATTCTGGCAGCAGGTACATCACTCACTTTGACTGCAAATCGGACACGATGACGGCCCAACATCTCATCCGCAGCATCCTCCTCTAAAACTGCAACGGTGAACCGCTGGAGCATTAAACGGCTGGACCACAAGACCCGCCATGCCAACAATCTGTCCAAAAGCGATAAAGTTATAATGGTGCAAATGTCGGGCACAGTTTCTGAAATGGACCAGACAGCTTCTGAGCCATCATCATCATCTAACTCGACGCGTCTTTGGCTTAAAGCAACTCCAACCCGCCAAGAGGATCTGCGGGGGGACTGACTTTATCGCGATGCGGTTTGAAAACTATTTACAAACTGTCTGACAGAGTTTTGACTGCTGTTCGTTCGGTGGTTCAGGGGCTCAAAGGCTCACTGGCTTACTGGCTCACTGGCTCACAGGCTCACTGGCTTCTCGGTTGATGTCGCCGCTGTTGTTTTAGCGGCCGATTCACCACCGACCACTACAACCAGCACCGATAATCGCCCGTTGATGATGATAGACGGATCTTTCGGAGCCGAAACAGAACTACAATGCCTTGATCTAAAGGATGAAGTCCAACAAGCTGCAGGCTGCAGGCTTCACGCTGTTTTCTGTTTGGTATATGACTGGCATGCTATACTATAGCACATAGCTTATATAGACATGTGGAAATAGGCGTCGCAGAAGGCGTGAGCGGCCTCCTTGACGCGCCGGCGCTGATTAAAACCCTAAAACGCTATTTAATTTTATGGTAGATAAAACAGATTCAGTTTCGGATTTTGCCAACGATAATCAATGAAAAAGCTGTAATGCTTTTTGCACCTTTGATGAGCACTCCGCTTTGTTACACATTGTAATGTTTTTAGTATATATTTAATAACGACACCTCAAGCCCTAAGACTTTCTAACTTGTACAGCTTTCAAAATGTTATTGGGATCATCATGATTCCATGATAGTAAGGGGGTACTACCCAAGATTTTGGTACGGATCATCGTTTCAATTATGTTGGCCAGCTGCATTAGATATCGGCTATTGGCTCGGCGTTATTAACCAGAAATAAATGCCGGGAGTCCAGGGATCGACGATCGCTCAATCGGCGGAAGATTGGAAGATTGGAGGATTGAAAGACTGGAAGCGTTGGACTCTGCACACCATCTCGGCTGACGGGATGGGATCCCTTCACCCTGCACCCTGCACCCTGCACCTGGTATGGCACCCGGCACCCGATGCCCTCGGATAGAATCAATCTGTCTCACATGGAGACTTGGGAGTAATTGTCTGTAGCCCCAAGGAGCTGGCGGCTATTTGCACTATGGAGATTTGGGAGGCTATAATTTAGGTGCGGGAGAGTCATTTATCAAGATAGGGAGAGACCTTGTGATATATGGTCGGGGCCTAATGATAATGACGTGTCGAGGAGGTAAAGTCGGTCCTAAACCTCGGTTTGCTAACAAAAAGAAACGTCAATTCGAGTACTCGCTGTGCTATGCTGTGCTGTGCTGTTTTGTGCTGCAATGCGAAGTGAGTTAAAGTAGCGTGGTTTAGCTTATCGCGTGCGCCGGGCATGTGGAATTATTGATTTAAATTTGCCGTTTCTTCGACGGGTACTGATCGACGCGCGTTTGACACACTCGGCAAATGTTTGCTCACTCGCCGCGGGTCGGTCGGTTTTTGTTGACACACCAGTCGGCACAATTATGCAAGTTCATAACACCCACGCAGTCACTTAACCGATTCCCGATACAGTTCCCGAATTCACATACTCGTATATGGAAATATATTTACATTATAAAGAGACAACGAAGTGCAAACAATTCCGCCGAAGTAACCGAGGCACGCGGCTCACGGCGATATCAGTGGACCGCCATTAAAAGTACTCTCTTCCCCTCCCCTCCCCTCCCCGCCCCGTCCCCTTCAGCGATTCGAAAATGAAATCATAAAACGTAAACGTCGCACCAAATCTTCCTCAAACACTCTATGTTGTCTTGTTCAAGTGAATTTGAATATAAGCAACTGATATCCATCCCTAATGTGGGTGTGATTATCTGCGGCCAATACCTATGTTCATATGGGGTCTTATAATTTTTAAAAGATATCTCTGTGGCATGACGCACTATCTAGCCCAGCTATTTGTTTAACCAAGTAGTTTACATTGCATTGGACTTTAACTGGCGGAAATGACAAATATGTGAATGCTCGGGAATTGTGTCACCCAATCGATTGGCAACCGATCAATCGGCCTGCCAGCTTGGCTTCTGTTAGAAAGTATATTCCGAAATTCAGGTGATCATCCTAGGTGAAATTTGAATTTAAATAAAATGGTTTTGTGATTCACATGGTAATTTAAATAGCTCTTTTAACGCACTAACGCAACATTTTTAGATGCAATTTTTTATTTACGATAAAAGCTAAGCGGCACAATAAAAAAGGAAGTGGCGCGCTCTTTGGCCCTTAAAACACAGCCCATCCTTAACTGTCTGATCCTGGGCAGCAATTTACGATGCGCTCCGAACAATTCAAATTCTAACAAACTGTACATCACGCGTTGACATCGTTATGACCCGAATCGGATGAGACTAACTGGAATGAGATCGGTTCAGGGGGTTCATGCATATGTCCGGTATGCATACAATGAAATTAAACCGCAGTTTATCACATTGCTCACATCAAACGTTCATAAACTGTTTTGTGTTCTGTCACAGGATCTTCTTTGAATTGCCACAGCTCCCCCTGGCGATCGATCGTTTGGCTGTTTCCATTTTTGATTGATCGCTTCATACGTTTCCCAAAGAAATGGGAGTACAAAATGTAAATCGCTCTGTGCCAGAAATGGTTAAAAAGCATGAAAGGGCCAAGAAGACATTGGCATCGATCATCATTTGGCGGTTTGACGATCAGCACGTCGACGATGATAATCAAATCGGAGAAGTCTGATCAAGATCGGAGAGAAACGGCATGGTATTGGCAACCATCATAATTTCACCTGTGTTCTGTCCTGTCCTGTCCTTTCCCTTTGGATGTCTCGTCTTTATTTTTTTTTTTTATTTTTTTATTTGTTGTTTTTTCGGGGACCCAGGAACGGGGATCTACCTACGCTGCGATCGGCGATCGGCAATCGATGCATAATTAAATTTAAACAAATCAAACTGCCAGTACAGCAAAGGAAACAGAAATCAAGTTGTACATTGAGACCACCAGCAGTTCGAGTGGTTGGCGCAAGTGAAATAATTTGCTGGGTCCACGATCGATTCATTCCAGATCAACCTACACAATCGGGGAACGAAGAAGCTGCTGTTTGGGGAAAACAGCAAGACAGCAAGTACAATCCGAGTTTTTTCAAGACTTTCACACCGATAATAAAAACAGTTCGATATGTTCAATCAGATGTTTCCAGCGTGTAGTCTGCTTTACGCCTTGCAAATGCAATTACATATGTATATATTTGAATATTATATTTATTGATATATTTTATTTTCAGTATTATGATCGATCAGTATTATGAATCGAAATTTGTTTTCTGTGTAGACTGTCAAACTCGTAGGACGACTGCGTCTTTCGGTGGCTGTCTCCGCTGATCGTTTAATCTAGCGCTAAAGATCAAGCGACCTCGTCGGTCGTCCCACGTTGCCAGGGAGTCCAAAGCGAAATGATTGAATTGTGTCGGGGTTGCAGCCACAAGATTGCCAGGCACTGATATTTAGTCTGGGCTCCTCTGGTTCAGTTCGGAGTTGCATTCGGCTGGACTTGGTAATGGGAATTGCAAAAGTACAGGGCAGAATCGCAGAATTGGGGTTTGTATGCAAAGCAATGACCGCGGCATCCGATCTTTTGCATAATGTTGCCTCAATCGCATGCAAATCGCATATATCTGTGCCTTTGACTTTGAGTCCTGTTTCCGATCGCTGTCGCCGACTTTCACAGTTTTATAACAAATTTGATTGAGCCCATGCCTCGGCTTCTTTTCGTCTCCCGTCTGGACGCTGCAAATGTTTATGAATTGATTTTTGATTGCAGTCTTCTACTTTACCGCAATATGCATATAAGATTGATTTGGGGATTTCGATTGGAGCATGCGAGCATGGGAGCATGGAAGCATGGAATCGTACTGTTAATACAACTGGCCATTTTCCAGCTTTTCAGACCTGCATACATTATTCGGTTGCCTGGCGATCCCGCATTACTGATTATTTGCAACTGTAACTGACTGGCAATTAGGACACACGTGCGTGTTGAAAAAGAACTATGGATGTCCGGTCCAAGATCTAAAGATCGATGCCCAATGATTAAATCATCGGCTGCAGCTATTTCTGTGTTACTGCCGCCGACATGTGAGCGCTGCATGTGCGAGATCACTATAGATTATCATTACCGGGACCTGCGACTTTAGTAAATGGGAATTTTAGTATTTAGCTTTTAGCATTTTGGATTGAGATCGAGATTCCGCCCTTGGATTAAACTAAGTAGTATTTTATAATGCGTTGTATTTGATAGTCATATAGGGGTTTCTCCTGTAAAGAGCAATCCTTATGACAAATTATTAATCTGAATCGCGGGATCATTGGTCCGGACCAATCGCTCCTTACGTGTCCTACATTTGTTTGCTACAATCTTCAGACTTGTCCCCTATCTGATGGACACTTTGGAAGCGATAGTTCCACATCCACAACGCTCACAATCGGCCAGGGATCTCCTATCTGCCTGACTTATTTCCAAGCTCATTGCCGGCTGATAAGCTTGCATGTAGACGTCAAAGATATGAATGAGTGTCTCCCTCTAGAAGAGGAGGCTTAAATCGATTTCTTATGTTGCCGCACTTAAAAAAGGGGAGCAACATGTGAGGAGGAAAGCAGCCGTGAAGCCGCTAAATTTAAGATTAGCCAAGTGCCAAGTTGGTGTGGCTGGTTAATTTCGTTATTAATATATGCGAACGGCCATAAGATGATGTAAGATATTCAAACCGATAAATAAATGCAACAGATCGATGAACTCCACTCCGGAGACTCAGTAACTTTGCGATAAGGAGACAGGCAGCGAACGTGCAACTTTATTAGAGCCTTTCAACACGATCCCAGTTGATAGTGGTGCGATTCGATTTCACTGCTTCTGCTGCTGCCAAAAGACATTAACAAACTGCCCAGAAGATCAAGCGATCTGCAGATCAGTGCAATTAAAATGTTATCGCTGTTTGTTGTTAACGTTAACGTTGACGAGTCGAGTCGAGAGAGTGCAAAAATACTTCAAACACTTCCTGTGGGGATGCTTAGTTAGTTATTTATTTTATCTTCGCGGTCTTCTTCCATGTATTACTGAATATGTATGATAAAAAATCATTGATTAATCAACATTTTGTACTATGCTAATAAATTAAAGGAATTCCTTGTGGAATTCCTTCATCAAAATTATCATTTTTTATGTAAGAAAGAGGGTCATCTATTCGGATTGCCAAGTCCTGCGCTTGTTGCTTCACGCCTTTAGCCTTTTCGCTGAAAACTTAATTTAATTAATTGCCAAACACACATTTCGAATAAACGCGGAACGACCTTCCCTTCGAGGCGCAAACTTAAATAATTGGAACTGTACAAATGCACACTCAATATGGGGACTTGGGGCATTTAAAACTGATTCGTTTACGACCGCATTGCACTGCCTTTATGATTGGCAATTAATTAGGCCAAAACTCACGAATATGGCGCAGATCGTATGGAATCGAACGGAATCGATCTGCATCGATCTGCATCGAGCTGCCCTGCCCTGGGTTATTTGTTTTTACAGCTACCGTATATATACGGCTAAATAGCCGGTCTCGATTTGTTTGGTTAATTGATCGCAGCTGTAATAACAATAACAAGGCGCACGTTGTTTAATGTCGAGGCTCGATCCCTACGGGCATGAAATCAGTTTCTCCTTAAGAGAGTTGATCTCCGTGATTTGGACCTTGGGATTGGGAATTTCAGATTGCCCCGATTCGCCTGTCAATCGATTAGTACGCGCAATTGCGTTTCAATGCCAAAATTAACGCATTCGCTTATTGTTCTCCGATTGTTCTACGGTATGTGGCCATTAGCCCATAATATTAGTAATAGTCGAGGTAGGGTAGGACCTAGAACCTAGGACCTAGGACCCTAATACAAGCAAATACTAATCCCTAACCTCTATTTTTCGGAGACGTGTGTGGGCTGCGCCAGCGCGGGATTATTTCTAGAATGTTGGACGCATTTTGGCATCGCATCGCATCACATCCAAAAATAATAGTGGGAAATAACCCGTAAAGGTTATGAGGGAACGCACAAAAAGAAATGCGTTTTTTATTGTAATATCTTACCGTTTTTGGGTTTTTGGATTTTTGGTTTTTGGATTGTGCCTCGTCCTGATTATATGTAACTCCTAAGCCGAGGCCAAACGAGCGTGCCAACGAAGGACCAGGACCACCCTTAAAGGTCTGGGCTCACAATTTATTGCCATCGACTCCCAAAAGAGTATTCTCAGGTATTCCTGAGAAGGGACCTTCTCCGCTGCTCTGCATCTTGGGCACTTCATTTCAATTTTAATTAGAGCATCTCTCGATCTGCATTTCATTTTCTCTCAGTCCAGCGCATTTTTCCTAAATTTCTGGCCTTAGTAGTCGGCACCTTAGATCGTTCTGCTTTTTGATAATAATTAGATGGCAAAATGCCGCCGAACCGAAGTGCAGTGTTGATTGGTTCTCATTTTTAGTTCAGCGAGGTTTTCTTGAAAGGTTCCGCTACTGCTGTCAAGGGCGGGCAACCAACTATTAGTTAATTGGCTCGAAAGTTGTAAAGGAAAGTGTTTGATCTCTCCCCACTGGCGCTTTAATTAGGGTTTTCAAGGAGGTTAGATGAGAATCGTGTTTGAATTACCAATTTATGCATTTAAGTTTAGATTTTTAAATTCTGTGTTTTGTATTATATTTAAAAAGACAAAAAGGAGGTTAGATGAGAATCGTGTTTGAATTGCCAATTTATGCATTTAAGTTTAGATTTTTGGATTCTGTGTTTTATATTATATTTAAAAAGACAAAAAGAACTATTTGTTGTACATTGTGTCTGGTAATATTCTAATACTTTATTTTGTATTTTGCAGGTAACTAATTTTACAAATTCATTGTGATTCATTCGGTAAGTGATAATGAGGTAATACTAAAATATTGTGTTAATGGTTTTATTAAAGATCTGGCTAAAATAGTATAACAATTACTTATTGCTTACAACATGTAAAGTGAAATAATTTCATGTTTTAATAGTTTGGGACTCTTGTGTTTTAAAAGTCAAATACATCTTATATAACTGCCCTCGCTTTCGGCCTTCGTTTCATTGGATTCGTTCGAGCATGGGCATGATGAATGCAAGATATGCCAACACAAATCAAAATAAAATCGCAAATTGCCAGACCAACTAACGAGCTTTAGCGACTTCTTGTTCACGCATACGCGGATGCTCATCAAAGTGGGCAGAAAAATTAGTTGCAAATTTTATTGGCGAGAGATGGGTCCAAGTCCGGGTCCGGGTAAGGAATCTCTCTTTCAAACTGCAGTGTGAAATGAATACCAGAAAGTTGTGTTGTTTTGCCGGAAGACAATGCTTAAGCCACTTAAGTTAGGACAGCCCACTGGACAAACAGTGTTGACCCTGTGTTTTCCGCCGAAAAGTGTGAATGAGAAAGGATTGAAAAAACCACAGAAAATGTCAAAATATTTCACGGAAAAAACGGAAGAGTTGAGTTGAGGGCATTTGCAGTTCCGATTCTAAATACAGAAAGGATTTTCAAACAGGAAGAGGTCGGAGATCAATTGACATTACCAGGAATTCGAATATTCGAGATACTAATAGATACCAGCATAAAATTTGCTTGGATTGGCTTGCTTCGTCTGGCTTGTATTTTTGTAGGTATTATTTTTAGCGTTGATGCCCGACCTGGAGATGCTGGTAGAAGAAGGCCTTGATAAGTTCCATCAGAGAGTGTTCTTGAGCTCCAGGTGGTTGGTTGCACTGTAAAACTACGGATGCGAGTACACATTTCGCAGCTGGCCAGCTCGTGCCAGTTTCGCTAATTGTATATAAATATTTGGCCAACAAGCAACACAGTCACCAAGGCTCAATTAGGGACTGTTTAGCCTGGTGTCCTGCGTGGCTCATCCCTACATGACAGTTTTCCTGCATGCTAATAGCAGCTAAGAACTCGTAGGTATCGCGTATTCCTTGCTCATTTCAAGGTAATTTTAGGTATTTGAGGACCGAGAAATCTTGGGCGGTCCCAAATGGCATTGTTCTCGTGGACAATGTTTTGACCGCATTGCCAAACCAAAACGGCTATCTATATAGATGCCTATATCTGGCAAGGACAAAGGGCAAAAAAGGGAACTCACTCCTCCGCACTGGTGGTCTCCTTTAACTGCAAACGTATACGTATACATGTCCCACGATGTTTTTCCTGCTGGTCGCGTTTTATATGCGTGACATCTTATTTGTTGGACAGCAGACAGTAGGTGTCTTTATTATCTGTGGTCTTTGGGAACCTCTGGCTCGGGCTTTTCCTCGCAAGGCAAACCATTTGTTTTTGTCATTTTCATGTTTATTTCAATTCAATGCAACTCAACTGAATATCGTTTCAATTCAATTTACCTTGATTTTGGTGGGCGTTTGTTGATTGTTATTTAGTTTTCATTGTCCGAGCGAATTGAGATAGAGACGCATTTCGTTGACATTGGCACATTTATAGTCCCGGCGCATCTGCCGCTTCCAAGTGTCTGCTATATGAAAAGTGCATATAGCCTTTGGTCCCTAGACAGTGACGATTTATAATTCAGGCGTGATTGTGGTAGCAATTGGCCTTTGTTCTGGAAGTAAAAAAATTTTGCATTTACAAGAAAATTAAATGGTTTTCCATTTTCTCCTATTTTTGGTTATCAATCAACTTGAATCTGTTGGCATTATCCTTTACTTCTAATTAAAACTGAACCTACATAGCCAAAGGACCTCCAGCCATTGCTATAAAATAAAAGTTAGTTGAGTTTTGTAAGCTTGACTATCAGGTATATTATACTAAAATACTCCTTTCCTTATAATAACGATATCTCAGAGGATTGATGCAAGACTGAATGTAGATATATTTTTTCAAAGTGATTACCCTGGATTATCCTTAAATTGAGCACCGTCCCCTTAATTTACTAGGCTGATAGCTAAATTAGCTATTTCGTTTTTTGCGGTCTCACTTCCATATACGTGCCGATCTCGGGGTATAAACCCATTAGGTCAAGCGTGGCCAGTAAGAGTCACAGAATTATGCGGAGAAAGCTGTTAAGCGCATTTGATACGCTTGTCGTCCGGAGGATCATAATTAATTTGGTTGGAAATGAGGGGGAGAGAGAAAGGTGTTGGAAATCTCTGATTACGCTGACTCGCCTCGAAAATTTGTTCAAAAAGTGTAGGATTTAGCTCGGCGGTAATGCGAGACTCCTACAATTTGACATAAAATGCGTTGCTGGAAATTGAGTTGTTCGACGCTTATCAATAATCATATTTGCCACGCCGCAGGGTCGTGATGTGCAATTTAAGTCGCAGGAAACAACTCAATTTTCTGTATGCGCTTCTGTGCACTTGGTCCCTTCATCTCGGCTATCACGATCTCCACGATTTTTTGTGGTTTTCCTCAACGGTTTAACAGAATTTCTGTGCTAGGTAGCGAAAATTGTGGGCTGATTACTATTTTTGTTTGGACTTCCTTCCGCTTGTCTTGTATTTCAAGCATATTCGTGGTAGGTGTAGTAATTCAGGGGATACTTTTAAAGGAGGATGTATAATTAATATATTTTAAATAAGCATTAAGTTTAGAATCCCGTACTAGATATGTATTTGCTATTCGATAATTTATGTACGTTTACGAATTCACGCCGTCTTGCTGGCTTTCTTTGAATTGGATTGGATTGGACAGCAAATCGGTTCGAACAGAATTGATGCGGCGTGGGCTAGAGCTAACGGATGCTGTAGATGAATGAAAATCTGCCCAGGACTTGTTCCTCTTCCAGGAACTCGCGATGGGTAACCTCAATTAAAAAACGACAACCTGCTGCGATGCCCTGAATTGAATGCTCTAAATTGGCGGAAGCATTGGGAATTGGGTGTGGCTAGTGTTTGACCCAAATGTTTAGGGCATAATTGTTCACGCCTTGGCCTTATAGAAACGCTTTGATCCCGAGCGACTTTAAGATCCGGCTGCACCATTAATAACAAGAGTTCTACCTATAATCCCCGCTATCCCTTGATACAAATCGATGTCCTATGCAAAGCGCAGCTAAATGTTGAAGCGTGTGTACTACATTTGGAATTCGGAATGGAATCAGGTATAGCAAAATTGCATTTCAAAAAAGGACTAAAGTACCTGCTGTGCCACAGGGTCGCCGATCGCCCGCTGTTAGTCGTAATTGCTGAACTAAACTAACAAAATTAGCAGGAAAATAAACTTGATAGCGATAGGAAGAGACAAGTGTCCTTAGCATTTTTGTCACCAGCATAGTTTGATAAGATAGTCCCGAATTATCTGGAAATCGGTTGATAGCTACTAGAGAGATTTTAGTTTAACAATATCATAAAATCTTGTTTTATTTTTTGGTATGTTGTATTCCTGTATTTTCGTAGATGCGTGTCCCAATGCTTATCTATTTACAAGTTTTTCTCCAACAATTTTAATTGTTTAGATTACTGGCGTGACTGTATTATAGCAGGCTATATATCTTGTCATCCTCCAAGCAGTGAATTGCTCTTTTTGGGGTGTAAAACGTAGACGCCCAGTCTTTTTTTCCTTTCCTTTTCTGCCGCTCCTTTTTAGTTCATTTTACGTATGTACATATGTATGTATATGCGATACATGAAAATTCGGTTGCATAAATACCGGCAGAAACAAGAGTGAAAATTTCTGAAAGGAGTCGGAATCTCGACATATCTAAGACTAGCATTCTACCATTCGCATGGGTCTAGATGCTGTCATCATCGCATTAAAGACTGCCGACAGTTCCTAAGGGTACACTGAAAAAAACCGCGGGATTTATGAAGAGTTGTTTCGATGTCGCGATGATTAAATCTCTAAAGGTCCTCAAAACATATAATTCAGAAGGAAATATTTATGTACATGTTATTGAATATAATTCTACATAGAAAGTTAATAAAGCAACTGCAGAAAGTGTTATATTTTTTTTATTTTACTTACATTTAGATTAGTGGTTAGTTTTATTTGCCCATTGAAGACTTTTAAAGATGTATTTACTTTCAAATATTTTTTCCTGTGTAGGTATCTCTGTGATATCCTTACAGTTTCTAGTGCAACTTCGCCCGAGACGTTCCCATTGCCATTGATGTTGCACAATGAATTTCTGACTGTGCGCTGTTGCAACGCTGACAATAGCCAGTACAATGGTGACAATTTTACGTCTTAATGGACCTCAATGTGCATTACAAATTTGCTGTCTTGGGCAGCGGTTTGCGTTTGGAGTTTTCACAATACTATTGCAAAGCGCATTCTGGCAATCTTTTGTTTTGCCTTGCTTTTTATTTTAATAAATCGATTATAGCATCGTAGGAGGCGGTTGCAAAATCGGCAAGCAAAAAGTAGACCAAATCGGGAAGATCAAAGGTCAGAAGACAGAATAGCCAATGTCATCATCTCTATGATCACCCTGTGCTCTGAATGAAAAGTAAAAAGAATCTTGATTGTAGATCGATTACCACAGTATTGTGGTTGACATTTTTTGGTTTACCTTCTTTGCCCTTTGTCGGTTTGCCTTTGAAGATATAAAACCCCTATTTTTAACCTTAACCACGATTTTGACTTTGCGCTCGGACTGCAACGCTTTTTTTGTCTGATTTTGGTTTGATCCTATTTGTCCTACCCGCTTTTTATATTTTAGTGCGTATTTTGGCAGAACCAGAGACAATTTGAGTTGCAAGCGCTTATAGGGGACTGAGGGCGAATCTTTCAATGATTTTAATTAAATAAATTAATGTATGTTCAACTAAAAAAATGGGTGTTAAAACCAAAAATCCAAACAAGAAAGACTTTACAGTATACAGGACGTGAACAGTTATTGAACTGTAGCCTCAATGCTGATTATGATCATGTCCATTACAAACCCGACTTAACTTGAATATATTTGAAGGTATTTTCTTTTCACTACATGGGACATAAAGCTGTGTTTTGCTCTTTAGGTTGTCCGTGATATTTTTCACGCCCTTTTATTTAGAAACACGTGCTCGGCAATCCATGGGTTTTCACGCCATTTCACTTGTCTGCTTGCAAATTTCCACGCGTAGGGGAAAGTACAAAGTGTACAAGAATCCCAAATCGATGTACAAGGAATAGCAGGTAGGTAATTTTCAACGCCCAATACTGGAAATTCCTAGCCACCACTGCGAATCGAATTCAATTGTTTTTATAATTCCGATGCTTATATCCCGCCAGGAGAAATCTAATAAAAGTGTTGCAGTAGTGTTGTTGTGTGTAATATGGAGTCTTGAATCGCTTCAAGGAGATTCAAGTATATATAGTACGTGTGTGAACTAAACCGCGCACTTCTCTTTTCTCGACGATGATATCCTCAGCCGAAAGCAAGAAGAAATCACTTTTCATTTGAGGACAATTGTTAACTGGATATTCCAGCGAAGTCTTTTCAGCGGAGGATCCTTTAATAGCGCATCGTATTGTCTGGATTCTGGAGTCTCGTATTCAGAATCGGACCGTTTTTTGCTCTACATGCGCTCTGACATTGATTGCCTCTGATAGTTTATTGGTCCCGTGTAGTCAATAGGAAAGATCAGGAATATAGGGAACCGAATCGGACACGTGCAGCATTGTCTCATATGCGCTATTGTTGGCTCTGCGGTTAGTTTCACTCCAGTTTCCCATCATGTCAACAATCAAGTCATAGTCTCCATCACGGCCCGAGATTTCAGTGCTGAAAAGTCATTTAGTTACCCCCAGTTCACACTGCACAAATATTTCTAGCACAAATGCGAAATGAAGTAAATCGACAATAGATTCTAAGGGTGAAGAACGGTAGACATCAATCCCGCTGTTTTCGAATCACAATCACCGGTTTCTGTCAATATCGAAGAGTTAAAATTGAGATATATTTTTTTTGCGTCCTGGGGATCGCAAGATTAAAATACATGTTTTAGTAGAGACGGTATCTACTTCTCTGTTATCTAAACTGGTCACTTCGTTCGAATTGGTTAGACGACAATTTTGTTGAAGAGCCAGCAGATATTTAATCAAGTAGTCTGTTAGCATTCGGTGTCGCCTCATAAATGGGGTACCAGGAAGCAAGGTTAGTCTCAAATTTATAATTGGAACTACTGCCACTTGACGCCTAGTTGAGTGCAAAGTCTTACCGTTGGATTGAATCCGGTAATAGTAGAACACTTCTAAATAAATAAAAAATACAACTAGTGGCATCGTATTTTGACACACCGGTCATAAATCTTGGAGAGTACAACAATTGCGACGCCGTCATAAGGACACATACATAATTCAGCCTCCAATTATACAAGAACATGAAAAAGTACAAGTCTAAGCACCAGAACATGTAGAGCTACAAGTGTTCTACGTGTGTCCTTCGTGCCTGCGGGTTTAGGATTTCCTTGAACTGAACTGCAACCTAACAACAATTGGCTCGTATTTCCGAGGGGCGCATCTACAAAAATAAATAAACGACCATGGATGGTCGATGGACTTTTGGTCCGGCCGAAGATGTTAAGCAAATACACACTTCCTGCGACAAGGACTAAAATAAGTTACTTCCTGGGTCTGAGAAAACAAATTTATTGCAGAAGTTCAGTGATCCCTGTCATATGAGATTGGACCCAGAGAGAAATTCGAGGATCAGTTAGCGAAAAAGGATATCTTTTTGTGCAAACAGTGACCTAAGATTGCATGAAACTCTGAGTCTAGCCTGTTAAAGGACACTTGTAGCTTAGCCATGTATTTGGACACCTATGCCGGAACCAGACCCTGGCAGGTCCAGATTCACAATCCCCGATATCCGCTTTAAGCTTCTTTTCATATCCGGCAACAATGGAACACACGAGAGTTTCACTCTCCTTCGTCTTGGTCTCGTTTTCTGGTCTTATCTTAAGCTGACATTCAATTACATTTTCTATTGTCCTTGTCCACTACCTTCAATCTTCGCAACCTTCGTCTTCGTTTTTCTCTTCCGTAATATTTTTTTTCAGGAGTTCCTGACAGTGCAATATGCTTCCTGTTTTATTTGGAGTCCTGTTCTTATCACATCCTCCTTTGGTTAATTCAGTCCAAGTTGCCTGCCGATCCCCTGCGCACGTGTCCAGCGCAATTGGCAATTTGCATATTGTGTGCTGAAGAATGGGCGTGGCATCTCCTGCCTAGATGACATTCCTGCATATTCATTTACTGGCCCGAATATTTCACCTCTTGGGGTGGGTTTACTTTCAGAATTTTAACTACGGGGTTAGCGGAAGTGCATTTCACGGCTCGCCGCCGTCGTCCAGCTTGATAAAAAACTTTGCAGCGGTGTGCGCCAGCCACGTGGATTGAGCCTGCGAGTCCTGAAGTACTGATCCTTGGACTAGGACAATTTCATCCTCTCAGGCGTGACTGCCTATTTCCGGGCTATTTACGCGCTATTAACAATGCGCGGCCAAATTGTAGCTCGTTAGGGAACCAATCATGAAAATATTCGCTGTTGTTTCCGGTCAGGTGCTGAACTCCTCGTTGGTTACGAATTTTGCGTGAGTCATGTCCACGTTCCAAAAGCAACTGAATGATTTGGTAATAAAATGGGTAATTTTTGTTTAGTTAGTATTGCAGCTATGTATGCTAAGTACCAATGGCAATCCCGAGGCTAACGTTGTCTGATGGTTTTTGGTTAATAAGCTATAAAAAGATGCAGCTTTTAAGGAATCATGTTTAGACCGATACTGACTCCGGTACTCAAGTGAAATTGAGAACTTTAGATCGTTGTAATTACCCTACATGTGGATCTGAAAATTATTGAGGAGTAAGTGATTTCAGTAAAAAACAATTGGAATTAAGTTTATGAATAGTTTTTTATTTTTGCCTTAAAAGTAGTTAGTTTAGTGTCTTCCATGCTTATAACAAACTTAGAACTATGAAAAAAATATGTTTTATATCATTGTCTTCCATTGCGTTTAAATGTAATAAAAAAAAGGTGGGGTAACTTAGAAGCTAATGTAAAATTTGGGACTTTGTTTCTCACTCACTAAGGCAACAATTCGGGTTATTTACAGTTTGTACAATATTTGTTTGTTTGGGAGTTTCGATAGGCACCCCTTACTGCTCTTGCCAAGATGAAATATAATCGAGCAGCTCCTCGTCATCGGGCTGCTCGTCACTGAAGCTGTCGAAGGATTCGAATTTGAGGTCCTGCTCTTGTAGCTCCTGCTTGATATAGCCGCCTCCGGAAATCTCGGATCCGGAGTACGAGGGCGTGGGCGAGGCGGAGTGGTAGGAGTGCGATTGGGCAGACTGGGTGACTCCCATCAAGAACTGTTGCGAACTGTCCAAGCTATCGTTGTAGTCATTATAGCTGCTGCCATCGTTGCTGCTTTCATCGGCAGAATTGTAAATGGGACGAGATGATGAACCAGTGCCATCATCGAGCATGTCCTGTAGTCCTCGAATGTATTCCACGGCGATTCGCAGAGTATCCACCTTGGATAACTTCTTGCTGCTTCCACGTCCTCCATTAGACAGCGAGTTAACCACGGTTTGAGGCAAATGCTGGCGGAGATTGACGAATCCATTGTTGACCTGCTTCACACGATTGCGTTCACGGGCATTTCGCCTGGCCACCGATGGCAATTGCTCGCCATAGGGCATGTTATTGTAGTTGAACTTCTTCTTCTGCGACGACATCATGGGTCCAACATTGGACTGCTGACTCTGCTGCATGTTCTGCAGTTGGCTGGTACCCAGGGGTATTTTGGGAGCAATCAGCTGGTGTTGCTGGCTTTGGTGATGCTGATGTTGCAGCATGAAAATGTTGCTGTTGGTCAGCTGGTAATGCTGTTGCTGGAACTTGCTGCTGCAGACGCTCGTCATGGTAATCCTTGCGAGAGTTTTCTAAGGTTTAGTTTATAGATGTTGACTGCGTGGAATCAGATTCCGCAATGATAATTCCTGTCCTGACCTACGGCCTTAAATACCCGCCAGTGGCAGAGGCAAACGCGCCGACAGAGGCAGCGACTTCGGCAGAGGAGCTACAGGGGTTGGTACGGGGTCGGATCCTGGCTACCTGCCCTCGAAAAACCAGGACCTTAAGTCCTTTGCACAAGTGATCGCACATTTTTCCTCTCTTTCTAGGGTTTTTTTTTTCTGTGGTGGGTGCCTCTATTCCTACTCATTCTCTGTGTGCCTACCTACCCATCCTTTTCCCTCTCCCACACACTCTTTGTCCTTTGTGTCCCTGGGTCTACATAATGCATTTTTTCCTTTTGGGAAAATCTTAAATCTCAGATCTGCAAGATCCTTGTCATGGCTAAAAAAAAAAAGATTTTGAATGCACTTCCACTTTTGTCGAATGTCGTTTGCATTGAAAGCGAAATATAAAGGAGAGTGAGATCTTGGAAGGGAATTTGATATAAAATGTGATCCATCAAATGAAAGAAAATGATGCGGACGAAAGGAAACAAAATTAAAAGGCCATGTCGTGGGACTTTCACTGTCTTTAAAACTGCGTATCCACTTTTCAGTCCTGTAATATTATGAACCCTCTCATTAATATTTCTTCTGACCCATCCGCATTTGACACGTGCTTCCGATCAGTCCGATGCATTAGCATAAGCTCCAAAACAATGATACGTAATATCGCAGAGCGGCGCAGACAAAATCCCACAAGTGTGTGCTGTATCATGAATACCAAGCGCACTATAATGAGTAAGGGGGACTGCCAGACAAATAAAAACGAAACCATCACAAAGGCATTGAATATTGACAGCAGTTGGCGGGATCAAAGTTGCAGTCGAAACATCAGTCCCGTTCATAAAATCCTTAACGCTTGTGATCCAACCGAGCGATCTGAATGTGGGCTGTGCACTCGGCAAAATATGTAATAAGTCTGACGAGTAAATTAACTAGCATAGCTCAATACTTTGGTACGGATGTTTTCACATCGTAATAAATAAGGTAAGCAAGGGTACGATACAAATTTAAAAACTATTTTAAATACAATATTTGGGTATAGTCGTTGCGTTTTTGCCTTTGCCATTATTAATAAAATATTTTGTGGATTATTTCTGGAAATCACATGATTTTCAATATGAATATGAACACTCATTAATCAGGCTGTCCTATACATTAACTTATCAAACTCGTATTTCGCACACAATTCAACGTTGTTTAAAAATGTTTTTCAAGCGTAGGAATTGCTGCTCTGGACTTGTGACTTAATATGCCCAGCCCAAGCCCAAGCAAGTGAAGTTATTCCCTTTGCCAACAGTCCGCCTGCAATTAAGCATTCATAAATCTGTAAGGAGCAGAATCAGAGGCAAATTTCTGGAATCGCAAGTTGCAACTTTGTTGCAATGGGCAGGCAATACCGTTAGGGAAGACGGTTAAGTCGGGTAACGAGATTGCTCCCATAAATGCATAAAACCTTAAAAAGCCGCCCAAAGCAGCTGCCCTAACGAGATCAGAAAATAGGAGGAAAGTCTCTCAGATCCCACAGGAGTGGACGCTGAAAATCAAAAACTGAAGCAAAATGAAAATGCAACCGTTTACTTAATAATTGGTTTTTAAAAGCTGCTACCGAATTCGATTTCTAATGCATTTATAATGTCCAGAATCAAAATCCTTTGCGTCATCGCTGTTACGCCTTTATTGAATTTTACTGGGTTCTAAACAAACCCTTTTCAAAAACTCTTTTAATATGCTCCAAGCACACCCACCAAAAAAAAAAATAGAAAATTAAAAAGGTTTTGGCTGCAATTTAATAAGCCTCGAACCCCATGCCCTAAAATGTTCAGTGATTAATTAAACCTCATGAGATCAGTATGGTGTTGATCCCTGTTGCGTTTTTGGGGGTTGTAAAGAATATAAAATAGTGAACAACTGGCCAGGGTTGTCAGGCTTCTGGTGTTCACAGGTTTCCAATCAGCTAGTGTACCATGCAGTGGCGCTCTCTATATAGTTTCGATCTTCCAATAAGTTGACGTACAGCGACCTCTATTGTCAAAGAAATTCTGATTAGAAAATATGAAATTGGCTAACCTAATTGGTTGACAAAAACGTAGGTGACATACAAAATTGTTTAAATTGTTTTTAAATGAAGTCAAGTCTATGCTTTTGCATTTTTAGTGTATGCCACAACTGAAATTTAAATATACTATAATTTAATTATTTTTACTGTATCCTTATTAGATTAAAAAGGGCCTTATCTTCAAAGGAAGTGTAAAAACCTCGTTGACTGTTGACACAATTAATTATATATTTCATGGGCTCTCCGTTCATTACCACTAATTAGAATTCAAAACAACAGCTACCGAACCGAAAATCCGTGACCTACGACCTACGACCTCCGAACCGGAGATATCGAACTAGGAGTAAGTAATTCGGATTCCTCTCACGTACGCCAGAGACAAGTGTAAAACGTGATAGACTGGATCGCCGGTGGGTTACTGGGTTACTGGCGATATCATAAGCGTGAAATCTGCCAAATTCGAGCACAGATCCAAATCGTCTGTCATCACATCAATTTGGCTTTTTATGGGTGTTCTTTTTTGGTCATATCGCCTAGACGGGATCAAGACGGTATCAAGACGGTATCGAGACGGGATAGCGGAAATTGTCACTTTTACTTGTGGCCTTACTTGTGGTCTTACTTTAAAATGAAAGCGCTGACGCAGCTAATGTGGATTGGATCAACGGATGATTTCGAAAGATGCCATTTACTTGATCCGCAGTTTCGCACGATCACACCTAATAACGGTAATTTACACGCACGCTACTTGCGATAATTGCCGCCGAATGTGCTGACAGGCACACAGGATACGACTTTCCGATCCTCCGTTGCCCCAAAGGCCAAAAGCTGAGAAACCCAATGCAAACCCAGACCCAGACACAGACCCGTAGCCAAAGTCAAAGTCAAACCGCGCATCCCGATGGAACTGAGTGAGATAACAGGCAGCTAAATCAGCAGCAAAAGCGGCAAAAGGTTCGGTTATTAAAAAGGGCAGTCAGTATCTGGCCAAGTGGAAGATGGAGCGCTGCACGTACACCGGGCTTAAAAATAATTTAATAATGCAATATATAGACAAATTTTCGAATACTGAATTTATTCGCTTTCATATCTCTGTCCATTTTAGCTGTCGATATTATTTGTAATTACAACAGTGTACATTCTACACCTTCAGCAGGCAGTAGTAGACAAGTTATGCTAAATGATTTGGGTGTAGTTGCCGACAATCTAGAGTCTTAACAAATATGCAAATCAATGGTCATTGCCTAGATTTTTTAGCAGTGTTCTTTGATATCGCGGCGGTGGCGGCAGTGCTTGATTGCTGTGGTAACCGAATATGCCGCACCGAGTGCGAAAAAATGTTGTCGAGGTGTGAAAAATAACTGGGCAAGAGTGCGTGCATGGTGGGTTAAGGGCGTCGGGGTCCATGGGGATTCAGGGTTAAGGTGGTCAGGTTATCGAAATAAGGGGCTGGAGGATAGGATGTGGTCTTTCGGTTGGGCACGCATCGAAGGTGTTGAAAGCCCTGCACTTCTAAGAAACGTTTGGCTTTTTCTCTGTTTTTTTTTTTTTTTTCTGTCGAGATTTCGGTGGCACGATAGCCGCTACTATATGTATGTATGTATATATTCCCGCACTTGTGTACGCGTAAAGGCCCCGCTTTCCAGATGATATTTGTCGATGGTGTCGAGGTGTTAAAATTACCCCAAAGGTACACAATAATTACCTTAAATTGCAAAAACAGCGAAATAAGTTTCCAAGCGGTGTGAAGCGGACGCGCGAAGGGTTGACGGTAAACTGAACCTTTGGCGGACCCTCCGTTTGAAGCGTGCCGCAGCGTTGCCAGACTTTGATCTTTGGGGGCAAGTAAGCAGGAGGCAGGGGCAAGTATTGCAGGGTATGCAAATGGGGCGTGCGTCATCCATAAAAATTGAATGCTGTCGCCGCAATTAACGGATGGCCAAATGGTACCAAGGAGTCGGGTTCAACTGCGAGCGAAAGAGACGGTACTAAAAGTGTCAGTCGAAGCTGTTTGGCCAGCGGCCGATCTATTTAATTAATTGCTAACAAGTCAAAAATGTTTAAATGGTGTATGGCGCAGTGAAGTGAAAAAGTCCAAGAGGACAGGGAGCTGCATCCTTGGTGGTAGCGCTCTTGCTCGTTTTTTTTGGACCTTCAAGACAAATTAGGATGGCTTTTATTATTTCGCGGACTTTTTCCTTTGCCTTCCTTGTAAACCCTCTGTAGAAAGGGGAATTTATAAAATACGTTAAAATTAAGTGAACTGCTCGGATTGATGAAAATGTAGAGGCTTGTATTAATTTTTTGGGGCTTAAAAAGAAAAATATAGATAGTATGTTTCTATCTTAATGTTGTTCTTTTAATTTAAATAGCTTTATATGTTGTAACTTTTAATAATGATAAAATGTCAAAAAAAATATAAATTATATTTGCTATTTAGGTGGCAAATTTTGGAGACACCAAAACCGCAGGGAAATCAGTTCAGAAAACTGCAATAATTAACTAACCCACAAGTGGCAACATTATTGCCAACGCAAATCGCTTGTGCAAATCGCATTTATCATTGTGAAAAATGAGTTGTGAGACGGCAATTATCATTAAAAGTAACATGACTGCCGTTAACGAGCGATGTTGTCTCCTGTTTCAGAAAAGAAAGCAAAAACTGGACTTTAGAGAGACTGGGGTTTCAGAGATCCCAGGAAGGATGAAAAGAATCAGATTGATCTAACGCTAATTAATGATTAAGAGCTCTGCCGATCGGTAAAAAATATGCAAAGGCTGCACACGGCTCCGAAGCAAACAAGAAATCCAAGTAAGACCGAATGAGTTTGCGGTTCGTATATGGATGGCTGAAATCCCAGCGGGCGGGGAGCATACCGAAAAAAATAAAAACAAATATACCTAAGACAAGTAGCACACGCCGACAATTCGCAGAAATCCACGAGATACAAGGTACGAGATACCTAATGGGATTATTTCTAATCTGGCGCTCTCCTGTTACAATTTCGATTTCCATGGAAACGGAATTATGATTATTTTGTTTGGTTATTTTTTGTGGTATCTCCCTATCTCCATCTCTTTCTCCTGATGTAATTTTTCATGTGCAGTTTTTTCTTCTTCCTCGCTGGTCAAGACGCAATTAATCTAAATCCAATTATAAGACAAAGCGGGTCAGGCCAAGGGCCATTATCCGAAGTCAGTATATTGTATTGTCTTATGTGTATCGGTTCTCCTCTTTTTGTATCGAAATCAATACAATAAGCAGTCTTTTGTTTTGGGGCAAAAGTGGGGGAAACCAGAGACTACCTTTTAAAAGAGCGGATCACTTCCTTTCGCCGGGCCCCTAGGGAATATATCGCCAAGATTTGAACTCTAAAGCTGAAGTAGAACGTTGCATATCGTATTACACTTCCACTTCCACTGGCACTCGAACTGGGATGGTGATGGGGATGGTGATGGAGATGGGGATTGGGAATGGTTAATCGTTTTGTTGCAGCTAAGAAGATGCATGATGTGTGTAAATTGGTGTTGGACCATATTACCGCTTTACCGGCCCCCAGGATAAACGGGGAAATGCAAATGGCCATAAAAGTTATTCTTCTCTATGAGGTGGAAAACTTAAATGTGGATTTGAGCATTCGTTTGCAGAAAGTATTTGAGTATTTCACAATTTCAAATACCGTGTACTGTGCACAGGCACATACAAAACAATTGTACACCAAGTGCATAGGTAGGTACTCCTGCGTAAAATTTTGACTTACGCCCGCCCGCAACCTTGAGTATCCCGCATGATTTTCAGTGTGGGGGTCACTTTAATCTGACAGCAGCCCCAAAAGGATTTTTGGAGGACAATGGCGTAAAATATTACAAGCTGACAGACTTCCTGGATAAAATCAATGAAATTTATGACGTAGGACTACATTATTACCATCACTGGTTCTCTATATTATATAGATATCTCCGCATGACGCCGCATTTTCCCGAACCTGCGGTCTTAATAGCCCTTTTTATTTTCGTTTTTTATTATTATTTTTCATTTACCTTATCTACTACAGCACATCAGGAGACGGGGGAAAAAGGACGATCCAGGGATTAGAGGAGTCCTTTTATAGGAATAATAATTCCATATTTCTTGCGGGCTCTTGTATTTTGTGTTTGGTCATCGCACTTTGTGGAAATTTACACCATCCATGTATATCGGTATCCTAGGATCTTACTTAAAGGTATGAATTCCCCGTCCCTCGCAAGATATTGTTTAGTTTCTTCCTCTTTGTCTTTGAGCACAAAGAGCTGGAACGTGTCGCTGTATTTAATTACCATTTTTGCGTTATAATTCCTATACAGCGTTGTGTTAATGCAATAATAATAGTGAAGTTAAACTAGAACTAACAATTACAAGACGTCTTCGAAGAAACAAATTGAGGGCAACATTTATGTTATGGAGAAAAGCGAACTGAATTTGAGTTTATGTGGAAACAAACAGTTTTTCTTTTCCTCTGCCCTAATTGGTCCTAAGGGGATGCTTTCTCCCCCAGTTTTTTCCCGTTGCCCATAGCCATCGATTCCTGACTCGCAGACTCGAGCTTTTTGCGTGATCGCCGGCTATTTAAATGCCATCCTCGATTTCCTTTCAATGGACACGCGTTGCTGTCATGCGATCGCAGGCCAATTAGCCAATCCGCAGAACCCCAACCAAAATAATGAGAGAAGGCAGAAGATTCCTGTGTTAGTGTTGATAACTTAATTTCAGCCAGCCGATGGGCTAGTTGAATACAAAATATTAAAAGGGCTAAAAAAATGAGTGGACCTCACAGGAAAAGCGGTAAACACATTTTAATTATACACAATAGAGCTGATTAAAATGTAATTTGCAATCGCACAGGGCTCGGAATCTTGGGAGAATCTGCGCTGGGAGCAGCTGACTCTTGGATAAATAAAGTCATTAAAATGGGATCGAAATTATGGTTCAATTACGTTTTCGGGTGGTCGACAGCCAACGAATTAAGGTGATTTCAATTACTTTTTGATCATGGCCATTAAACAGGAATCAAGAGTTTGCGGTCGCCTGCAAATACAATTTAGGAATATTTGGGACACATGCCAAAGATTTCCTTGTTTGGACAAGGAAAATTTGCCACGGCCATGAAAACTGCACATGCTACCGTAACTAGAGGATACAGTAGCTAAAAATCGTCTACTGTGCAAAACGAATCTTTAAACTGGACAGCTGGCCAAGGAGTAAATTCACCTCACAGATGTTCGTATTCAAAACGAAGATGACCTTGCGACCAGAACTAAATTTTTGGCCATGAATTCTTTCACGGCTAGTCCAAATATTGACACCAATTTAAAAATCAGTTTACTACAGTTGAGCAAAAATCCGTTTCGCACAGCGGGAAAGGTTCTTTAGGTCGATGGTACTGCCCTTATTTGATACTCATTCGATTCATCTTAGTTTTCCACTGCCTGCTATGTGCCAAATCTATTATAAATTTCATTTATGAATGATAATTTCGCCCGCTTTCAAGGGCCGAAAACATGTAATGACTGGTGCCAGATCCAAATCGTTAAATCATCAGAGGATCTGAAAACTAAAGACTAAGGCACCTGATAATCATCAAAACCTGCCAGTGTGGTGGCCCCTTCGTTTTTCGTTTTTCCTTTGGAGCGAAAAGTTCGCAGGCCAGCAAAACCAACATAACAAAAAATAAACTGCAGGAGATATCCTCACAAAGCACGAAGATAGAATACTCTAAAATGAACTTTAAATAAAATGAAGTCAAGGATATTAAGTCAAATCCATTTTGAACCTTACAAAAATATTTGAGCGTGAGCGTGTGGGTGCCACTCTAACTTCGAGTCAAGGGCGTTAAGAAAATGTTATGTTATTTTTTGGTTGCCGAGACCTCCCAACGAATCTAGTAGACTCCAGTTCTATGAGTGACGCTTGTTTTGGATTGTTTTCTTTTAAAAAGGCGGAAAATTGAACTTATCTTGCCAACCTAAATCGCAAAGCAAATACTCCTGTGCACACTATATCCCTGCCAGGGAGCAGATCTTTCTCAGAACGCTGGGAGTATCTCAGCGCAAGCGCCTGTATTTTATTTGTGCAAATTATTCAATATTGAGGTTTTAAGACGCTTCGGTTGCCTGTTAGCAAACACAAAAGAAGAGGAACATATATAAAAGGGTTTTTGAAGAACGTGGCGCACGTTTGTTTATCTAGTACCGTCTTCTGTGTATCTGTTTGATTCTGTGTATCTGTGTCTGAATGTTTGAGGAGTGAAAGGTCATATCGATAATAACACAAACACAAAAGTAACGAAACCTCTTGCAAAGCAAACTATCAGATCAAATATGCATATCAAAAGGCCCCGTTTATGTTTGCTTATGGTGCAATCCTTTCTTTTAAACTCCCCGAAAAACCCTTGAACTCCTTCAGCATTGGATTTCGCATCTCGGTATCGGGGCTTCTTTGTACGCGTGACTTATGCGGAGATGCCGCAGCATCCTGTGCCAACGGGTAATTACAGATGATGATTTATGGCAAGCTATCCCGTCCCCACCAAAAAAAGAACACAAAATCATCGATCGATCAGTTCAGCTCTTTCCGCCCATTTCGGCCCCTTTTGGGCAACTGAAAACCTTCATTGCAGAATCCACTCCACCTTTGTTTTGTACCCTTTGCATTTTATGCAAATAAAACAGCTCAATGAAGCTGAGTTAAGAGAAATGGAATTTTTACACCCGTTACGCGTAGAGCACCGGGTATAGTAGATTCGTTTAAAAGTATGTTAAGATTATACGTTGATATTTGAAAAGTACAAAAAATATTGTATTTTTTCTGTGTATCATGCTAATTGTTTGAAGTTTGTTAATGGGCAAGTTTCATATAATCCATAAAAGTCTCAGACGATTCGCGCTACGTGTTGCTGAATTTCACTACGAGATCTGTGTGCAAATTGTATTTTTTGAAGGGAGAGTTGAAGTTTCGTTGAAGGGAGAGTTCCACATAGTTGGCCACATGTTGGAGTGTCAGCGTTGTCATGGTTAGGTGTGAATTTGAGCTCTAATCCTTTTAAGTGGTGTTGGCAATTAGGTTTAGGGAACTACTTGTCTTATGCGAGAGGGAGAACCGCCCAGTGGAAAATTTGTTAGTGTTTATGCAGCACGCTCTAATGGGATTATTTCCAGACTATTTCTGGGATTATCGACGATTTAAGGACTTAATTGGGATGCCCAAGACGACGCTGGGGGTCGCAGCATAAATAATAAAATATTTGTAGAAAGGTGTCGAAGGGAGGAATTGCTTAGAAGGTGGTTATACTTATTATTGGACTATGACAAACAGAAAGTAGTCAAGTGAAAATAACTAGCATCAGCATTAAAAGCAAATAGACTAAAAGTAAAAAATTCGGCATTCCTGGATCCCCTTAAGGAAAAGGAAAAGGACGGTAATGTGTTGTAAAAATTATTATATTGATCCTGGAATGTTTCAAATAAACCTGCAAAATCTGAACCAAAGTCCAAAACCAAAGAGGGTACAAAAATGGGGTGGGGTGATAAGTAATTGGACTCGGACTCGATTTACCAATTGTCCAGGCACGCGCGCGCTTATTGTACCTCTTTTACGATCAGGTAATCCCCTTTTCACCCGGCAGGTGAAATTTTAGGTGCCCCGGTATAACAGGTCAGCGAAGAAGAAGTCAGGGCCACGACTCTCTAAACTAGCGCAAAAAGGCTCAAGGAATTTCCCTGGTACCATAAATACGTTTTCAATGATCAGGCTGTAGGCGCACAAACTCAGCCTCAGACAGTTTGCGGATCATCATCAAGGGAAAGGGAAAGGGAAGCTAGGCGCCTACCTAATCCAGAGTCCGGGGAATCCAAAGCCAGGGCAGAGTTATCACATTTGGTATGTAACTACATTTATCACAGCCTAATATGACAACTCAAATAACTTTTGCCTGTCAGAGCCGCGAGTCCTGTGAAACTGAGTCGCTGCCTTGATTTCTTCTTCTGGGTGGATGGCCTGTCACATTTGGCTTCGCTAATTGGAACATATTTCTCCCCTTTCGGCTCCCCAGATGATGAACGTTGCGCGTTTGGTTGCGATTTATGCATCCTCTCCGAAAAATAAAGATATCAGCTGAAGCATATCTTGTCGGATAGCTTCAGGTTATACGGGGCCCCGGCCAAAATAAAATATAAAATAAAACAAAAATGGGCTTAGTATGAATAGTTTTATACATACATTGCATTTGAATTTTTTGTTTTATGTGCATAGTGTTTTTTTTACCTGCGGTGTGGGCGATTTCCTCCCGAGGGTTGTGTATCAATAATTCATAACGCTAATTAATAACGCCCCAGTTCAAATTCGTTGCATGCGCGAGATGAAAGACCAAAAATGCCGACATAACAGGATAATGAACTCCAAAAACGTTGGGGCTTATTGAAATTCAAATAAATCGGTAACGCTGACCGACGCTTGCAAAGTTGTGCTGTTTTGATTGCCTTGTTCTGTTTGATACCCTTACCTTTTGGGCATTGTAAGCCAATCGAAAATGCAAATTGGAAATTAACGAAATATCGTTGTAAAAACGGGGAAATATTCAAATCAATATGATTCTACTAAATATAATTGGTTTCAATAGGAATACAGCTTATGTGTTTATACACGTATCTAGATAAGTTACAGCAATTTGACCGAGTGAAAATATGTTTGGAAAGAGTATATACAACTCAGATTCTATATTCCGAAACGCGTCCTTTTATTTCTTATTTTTGGGGTTTTCTTGTTCGCCATTCTTCGTTTTTTCTGTTGGCTATCAGGGCGTTTGCATCGCGCCTGCGGTGTAAGAATAAATGCTTCAAGTAACAACTTCTTAAAGAGCTGAATTATGAGCTTAGCTGCGACTTAAAACTGCGTCTTCAGCCATCAATCTGCGGGCCTGAGTCCTCGAAACTTTGAACGAGCCTATAATTTGGTCAAATATCTGGGGTCTGATTAATGCAGACGGCTGTTTTTTGGACCACAATGTTGCTGGCCTGGCGCGCCGAGAAATCTATTAAACTACGTTTTAGGATCAGAACAGAACCAAATAAAAAAATTGAACGCAGCTGAAAAAAAGGTTGCTTTTCTTTGGGTTTCTGGGGGAAAGGTGAAAGGTAAAAGGTGAAAGTTCTTCCGGCGCTGAACGTTAAGCCTTGCCTACAGAGTCCCGCAAAAAGAAAATAATAGTATTCCAGAACCCATTTTCATGATTCGAAACAATTGCATTGAGTTGTCAAGTGTCAGCGTTGACATTGAAAGAAAAGATCCCCGATCCCTTATCATTTCCTTTGGAGCATCCAGCGATCCCAAGGACAATGAGGTCCTTTGTCTGCGATGCCCTTTAATGTGTCAAAATATAGTCCATAGTCGCATTCTCCCATGCGTTTGTTTTTCTAATGCAACGTGATTTATTGTCTGGCCAGTAGAAGAGGTTTATTCCAACGGACTGACATCTCAACGGTGCGTGGGAGTGAAGGACTTAGTTATTGTTTGGGGTAAGGTTTTTGCATTTCATTTTTTCAGAAGTGTAAAATGCCCAAGAGTGAAAAAATACTTTGTTGCGAGGCCGTACATTTTTATAGAAAACACTAGGCATTATAGTTAAGCTGAGAAAATGCAAAGGGAAAAGTCTTAAAAGTGTTGATCGGATTAAGACTATGTCATGTTTTTTGAGTTTAATGAGTTTTAATACATAAATACGAACTCCTCTTTTGTCGAAAAAATTCTAAAGATAAGTATTGGTGCAAATATTTGCATTTGTGGCCTCGCCACAAACAGTATAAAATTGGATCTGAATTCATCTAGCATAGTTAGGAAATAATCCCATTTTCAACGATAACCTCGTAGCACGTGTCACTGAGGTCGTTAATCTTACCTGCGATAATTCCATTTCTAGAAGCTACCTGAAGAAATAGGAAACTATTGACCGCAAAACTAAAGTCTGTTTTGCGATACTTATAATTAGTATTAACGATTTTCGGATATGCGAGTGATCGTATAAACCAGAGGCCTTAACTGGTGATCGTATAACAACATGGACATGCTGTACATAACGACTTCACATGGTCCCTTGGACTACTGCTAAATGCATTTAAAATGCAAGTACTACCCGGATGTGTTACCAACCTGATCAATAGCTGGACCCCGTTTTTATAAAAAGATTTTGAATATGATTTTTCGCTTTATTTTTTTCGACCAACAACTAATTAACATAATATTGTATTAAAAAAAATATGTGTTTGTTTCCATGCTATCATTATTTTATAAACATATAGATTTGAAACTGGTCTCTTTGTTCTTAACAATGTAAAAAAAATAGCTTAAAGTAGAAAAAAAATTGGGAATTGGGTATGTTGTTTTTGTATTAGTGTTATTTACAATTTGAGGCACTTGGTTCAACTCAACATTGA
Source organism: Drosophila teissieri (assembly GCF_016746235.2). NCBI lineage: Eukaryota > Metazoa > Arthropoda > Insecta > Diptera > Drosophilidae > Drosophila > Drosophila teissieri. Next base: position 253,909 of record NC_053034.1, on the reverse strand, counting down.
CTAGAAGAAAATAGGACGTGGTGGGAAATTTTCAGGATTGAGTCACTGCTCCTGCCATAGAGAGATGTAGTCCAAAATCTCCTCGTCGTCGGGCGTGCAGTCCTCCTCGTCCAATTGAAAATGTTCGTAGGGTTCGAACTTCAGCTGAAGCTGGGAGTGCGAGTGTCCTTCGTTATCTAGATGGTCCAGACGATCCAGGTGGGTGGATATTTGCTGGGGAACTGCCTCGTAGGTGCCTGAGTCGAAGGACATGCTGGAGTTGAAGGATGAGGTTGGCGAGTGGCAGGTTTGCTGGTTGTTGCTGGTGGATACGCATCCTGCATCTCCACCTGGTACAGATGTGCCCACCAAGTTCGTATTTAATGAGAGGGCTGTCAGCGGTTGGTGATTGAACTGCTGCCTTTGTAACTGCTGCTGTTGCTGGAGAGGACTGACAGTGATCGTGTTTTGGTAGTAGGAATTGTGCCCTGAGGAACTGCAAGTACTGCTGCTGGAACTGTGGCTGCTGGACTCATCCAAACAAAGTTGCAGCTGGGTGACTGCATTGCTGGTGGCACCAATATTGCTGCCCCCATTTAGGTCATCCACCAGATCCTGAAGCCTTCGGATATACTCGACGGCAATGCGCAGTGTGTCTACTTTGGAGATCTTCTTGTGAGGTCCTCGACCACCACCTTTTGTCAAATCCGTTATTATGGATTGTGGTATATGTTGCCGCAATCTGGCGAAGCTGTTGTTCACCTGCTTCACACGATTCCGTTCTCGAGCATTGCGCCTTTGCACCGACTGGGATTGGTCCACATTGTATGGAGCCGGTGAGGAACCAGGCGATAAAGATGACACGGATTCGGAGCTTCTGGTCAAAGCCATACCCCTCGGTGTATACTTGCGAGTCTTGATGGGCATTGTGCCACCGGGTTGATTTTGATTGCCAACGGGTAGCAATGGACTAGGCGCTGGCATTATGTGCTGATAACGAAAGATCTTCGTTGCCGAATTGATGGTCGTTGGAAACGTATCGTTTGTGGACAGCACACTCGATGACATGATAATGCTTTTCGTTGTACTATTATTATTTGTTTTCTTAAACACACACAGATTCGGAGCTTTCTTTTATTTTCCGGAGAACGATCAACAGAAAAAAATAAATGCAGAGAGTAGAAGGCTTGAACTTGATCGTTTGACACCTTACACAAGAATGAGTCCCTTCGTCCTAAACCCTCACGTTATGTACCCTTTATGCAACTCTCTGCTCAACAGCTCTGCACTCAGGCAGAGAAACGGGCGAGAAAATCGGAGAGAAATATGAGAGAAAGAGCGTTAGTGTCAAGAGCTACCTGCCCAGGTAGGGAACGCGAAGTTGAAGTGAGTGAGCCACAGGTAGTCTCGCTCTCTCTCTCTCCCTCCTCTCACTCTCTCGCAGGTACTTGAAAATCGCCAGGAAAACTGTTCTCACTCAACAATCCAAAAGAAGCACTCAAATTTAAAACTCAAAATATCAACCCGACTATCGAAAAAACGATCAAGGGATCTGAGGGCTCTTTTTGCTACGGCACGCCAGCAATTTGATTTCTGTGTTAATTAACTTAGCAAAAGTCGCGATCGCCAATTTTATGTGCAGCTCACGCACGCTTCTATTCATTAGCGCCGGACGGATCCAAGAGATCTACAGAAGATCCTGCGATCTTCCTTATTAGCCATTCGGAGTACGCTCTCTAGAGGTGTTCAAACAATTTCACTTATTTCTCCAATTAAATGATCAAAAGGATCACTACTTTTTGTTAAGTAAATCAAGGAGATGTGACAAAAGTTTTGGAAGGCGGTTTGCAGTGAAAACTGGGGTTCTTTGTTATTTTATTTTTAGATCTACTGGGCTGTTGAAATAAATATATTAATTTGTTTTTAAAAAATGCAGTTTTGGAGTTGATTTAATTTTCACACATTCGGCTTTTTAGCGATGCATTTTTTGTACTTTTACATTATGTTTCCTACCTCTTTTTTAAAGTAGTAAACTGATTGTTTCAACTTGCCATTGACCACTGTGTCGTGCTAAACGGCGGCTGTGAATTGTAACTTCCGCTCTGTTCACAAAAGTCGCTTCATTTTGTCACGATCATCAATCGATGAGCGAGTGAAAAGATGGCGAATCGGCGACCAGGTGTAATATTTTTATTGTCCTCAACTCGTTCCCTTCGTTTGTTTCTGCCAGCATTTTTCTTTTGCAAAATCATCAGCAGTGGCACTTCTTCACTTCCATTTGGCAAATTGTAGATTCCCGGGTCCCAAAATCAAAAACCGAATCCGAAACCAAAACCAAAGCCAAAGCGAAACCCGAAATCCTGATAACAAAAACCTTTTCAACCATGACCAGCAAACGGCGCTTCTCTGTGTTGTTCCTATAAATAAAATCCTTTCACCATTTCCAATACCTTTTTTGCATGCTGAACTTCGCTTGGAGTCTCTACACTTTATTTTTGCATTGTAACGCTGGGATCGGTAGTTGGTTTTCATTATTTTACCATCATTAACACGACATTGTTCTCGAGTGTTGCAGAAATTTTGGCAGCACAACGTTCTATTTAAATTTTCGCATTTCCCGAAATTCCATTGAAGCCTTTTAATGCTGGTGAAATGTCTAGAATGGGGTTGAAGTCGTCATTAGAAAGTCCACTCTGTGAACTGGATGATCTATGGTGTGTGCGGACATTTAACTGAAGTGGAATGCGTATTTGCGACTCTTTATTGTTGAAGTGGAGAGCAAGGTAGCAAGGTCGGTATAATCGTGTTTTCGGTGCTTTTGATTGATCATAGGTTAAATTCCGATCACCGCTTACAGGTAAAAGCCACTCATGCGTTGATCATTGGACTTTACCTGGCTCCAGTTTATCATGCCTTCAAAATCACAGTTGGTTTTGATGTCTTTGGAAGAATCTTTTTAGAGTTTAATTTTTTTGGTTTATAATTTAAAATGGAAATAGTTCATAGATAATTTAATTCTTTATAATTTCCACATTTTTTAGATGATGATTTTTTTGACTGACTTATTCAACTCCAAAAACTTGTCCTGCAGAAAAACCACCAGAAAGAGAAGTAACCTGTAATTTCGATGTTGTCCGGACAACCAGTAAACATTTTTTTTCGGGCCACTTTGTTTATATCCTTTTTCCAGACGTGCAACGCTTGGAGGATTTAAATGCGTAATTACTTTGATATGAAGCATAGTTCCGGACCGCGAAAACGGGAAATGGAAAGGACTCGAAAGTGCAAGCGAGATGAAGAGCGGGGCCTCTGCGTTAATTGGGCGGGAGCAGGATGGGACGATGCAGGATATATAACCTACCCATTCTATATGTACATACATACATATATATAGATATATACATATATCCTAATCGGTGGAGCGACGCGTGCGTTTTTCCAACGAAACTTGAAATGCAAAAATGAATGTTGAATGTTAATTTAAACGAGTTTTCGTAGCCAGGACCTGCAGAAGAGAGCAGGAGATCGACGGAAAAAAGAAAAAGTGAAAAAAGAGTGAGGGATACAAGTATATGCATACTTGCATATAGATATTTTTGTTGTCGCGTTCATTTCTACACGTAAAAATATTATTTAAAAGTTTTAGGACCAAAAAAATAGTTCTATATAGTGAACTTTCTGAAATTTAAATATATGCATTCTAAGTAAATGTTTTTAACCTTATTTATTATCCAACATTTAAATATAAAAGTAAATCCTGGTTCTGATGATCTTTTTTTTTGCGTTGTGCTGTTGATGAAACGTAGCTGTATCTCTCCCTCTCCCTCTTCTTTCAGCTCAGTCATTTTCGTAGTTAATAATTTAATTAAATGCAGGAGCATGCGCAGGAGTCGCACCCTCCTTGCCCTTAAGACTCGTTGGATATCTGGACCATAGCGACGCGTGGCAGGTGTATTTATTCGAACGAATTGGATCGCGGAGGAAAAAACACTGGAGAGTATAGAAGAACAAATGTAGCAGGCTAGCAGGCTAGCAGGCATACGGGCTTAGACAACCAACTTTATACATCGATTTCCACCATTCCTTTTCTGGTGCTGGTGCAGCTGAAAAATAACCGTGCGCAGCACAGGGCACAAATAAAATGAAAACACGCTCATTTGTTAGGGGTTGCTTTTTTCTGCACCGACATGCATTTTCGGTGCCTCAACGCCACAAAATAGGGGAGCCGAAGTCAAAGTCACTACCAAAGATACAGAAGACCGATATGGGTAAAGATGCTAAGATACAGATACCGCGGCCACGGCGCATTGAACTTTGTTCGACCCGAAAGTTCAGCTCCAGTTCGTCATGCTAACAAAGATGTTGGATCGTGTGCCTTTCGCATTTGGCTTCCCTGCTGGAACTGACAATTGGGGTGTGAAATAGTTTGACTTGGCTATAACCGTTGCATAGAGAAGGAAATTTAAAGCCCAATTTCCAGCTGTTGCTGTTAAAAATAGTTTTTTTTTTAATTTCTATGTTCATTTGTAAGAGATCAGTCGAAGATCGATAGGCGAAAACCATCATTATTGGCAAAGGATTGTATTTTGTCCAGGTTTCGAATAAATATTTCACTTTGCCACGTTTCTCAGTCTCGTCTTTTTGCGGTCTCAAACTGGATGATCATGAACCCTGGAATAATGATAATCATGATCATACAACGATCCGGAGGGAATGAGAGGGCGCTCAACAAAAAGGCAGTAGCACGCACCATTAGATGCGGTCAACATGAAAACATCTGCTCTTCGGTGTACTCCGTTTGAGGTCGAATAAAAAAGATAGATGGGTATATATACATATATACATATGTATATATATATATAAACAAAAAAATAAATGAAACATGCAAAAATAAAAGCTGTGTTGAAAGATAAAAAAAACGTAACAGTTCAGTGGTAGAGTAAAATAACGTTCTAGATCTCCGAAGCTATAAAAGTTAAAAAGTATAGAATAAAGCGTTCCCGCGAGTTTTAAAATAAAGTGCTTGAAGTTCTCCCATGGTGTGCTTCCACATCCTGACAACATCCCCACAACATATCCCAATGTAAAAGAAGCCATTTGGTCGGCATATTTATGGCCCACACAGTTGGGCCTCAGTTAACTTTAATCAATTTTTTTGTGCTACGCTTTCGCGAGCTGCGGGCCGTTCATCGCAGTTTAATTCGAGACTAGTGCATATAACGTTTAATTTAAAAACGCATAAAATGTTGTAACAATGTCGCAGATGATCTGCTCCATTTACTTTATTGCCGCTCCGAAACCCTGACTTGCTCAACTTTTTCCGACACCTATTTAACTTGACTTCTATATTTTGTGTTTTAAAAATGATATTCTTAGTTGCGAAAATATTTAAATGAAGCAAATGGTATGGTATGTGATGACCAAAAGATCTCGTTTTTTGCATTAAAAAGAGTGCACAACTAGTGCGTAGGTATCATCAATCAGCAGCGCTATTAGAGCCAAATTAGGCACCTCAAGGCCTCTTAATTGTGCTAATCCTTCGCAAAATTCTCGAAAGGTGTGAAGAGCCACAAGACAAGTACAGGTGGGAAGTAAACAAAAGAGGAATAACGAATGACGGCGATATTGCATTTCTCAATGGAGGAAACTGGCATCCTATTAGTGCCAGTTTTAAGCTGATTTACGCAGCACCATGTTCCAATTAAAGTTCTCGCCTGAGCCTCTTAAAAACTCATTAATCACTCGCCTAACTACGTCCACAAACGATTTTCGAACTGGTCCACAGATCGATTTCCAAATGTTGCAAAAAAAAAAAAAAAAGCAGACGGTCGGCTAAAAAGGTGCGAACCAATTTGCACCTCAGACGCTAAAAAGAGGGAAAGAGCCGTCGTTTGTCGAAGGGCAAACCCAAGTTAATTTCTATGAATTTCACGCCTACCAGAATCGAAATTACCCTTGGGCAAGCTGCATTTGCGACGACTGAATCTGGCGCCAAGTAAATGGATTAACCTTGGGTTTCTTTCTAGTATTTTAGGGCCTAGGCTTTTCGCCATCGCGTTTATACTTTACGATTCCTGCGCTCTCGGAAACTTAATATTCAGCAGTCCAATTAAACCATTAAAATCTAGACATGCACCAATTTAGGTGGCTTCAAATTATTCAACGACCACACATTATAAATTTTAAAGCGGGTAGACCCATAAAAACCTTCTTCGATCCAAATGGAAGCAAACGAACTTTTGTCACAAGATGTCAAAGTCCAGGTGATTTACTCCGTTGCCCCAAAAGTGGCAGCAAAAACTTCAGGCGCTGTCTGGTCAATGCACTGCGGAAAAAGGGAGTGACATGTTGTCTTTACGCACATAATGAAAATTTGATGGTGAATTTTGAAAACTAAATAATTTTACATTATCTTTCAATCTTGAATTTTGGGTGCATTAGTATAATATTCTAAAATAATAGACTCTTCAATAGACTCCATTAGGCAAACGTAATAAAGATTTGTCCATATAAAAAAGCAAAGTATGTAGAACAGTTTTAAATTGCGAAAGTACGCCCCCTATTTTTGCAGCGCATTTTCGAATTCAAAATCTCATCGATGGGTGTCTGGTGCGTTTGATTGCCAAGAAATTAAATCGTTACGCTCGTTGACGTAATGCACAAAACGAAGTTGACATGGCAATGGGTTTTCATTTTAATGAGATGCCCCCTACCAAGTTCCCCAGGATCCTTGGATCTCTGGAGCCATCAATCAACAATACCGTCATACCAATAGCGGGGAAGATGCGGAGTTTGTTCGCGAAATTCTTGAAATTTGTACTGTTGAAATTGCACAAAACATTTGCAAAAGAATTATTATACGGCAAATTATGGATATGGATTTTTCATGCCCGACGGCCTTGAAAAAACACTGCAGATACTTTCAACACCTTCGCAAAGTTTATGCGGTCTGCAGATCCTGCCTTGCACTAACACAATTGTTTCTGATTAGGCATTTTCAGTGTTTCCACTTCTCAAGACGATTTTCAGCACAGCTCCAGTTCAAGTTGCGTGTGCTGATCGTTCTGGAGTCTGGTGATATATCTGCCATTGCTGTTCTTGCGTATAAAATTAGGGAGCTGCAGCTTCATTTTTGCCGTTGAGGCCAATTGGGAACTGAGAAAACAAATTCAATTTGTTTGCTAAAGTTTCAAGAATTAATCCTGTTTTAAATTGAAGTTTAAGTTTTAAACAACCTCCTTTTCATGTTTAATAAAACTGCCCATAATACATTCAGCATTGTAAACATAATAAAATTTAAAACCAAAAATTGTAACACATTTTGCAAAAATGGCAGTATAAATATCTTGAGTGGCCATTCAAATTCACTATTGGGTACAATACTGTACATCATCCACCCCACACCGTTGCCGAGGATGGGTATTCGTTTCCCTGCGTTTGGCTGCTGATTGTCATCGCCACACCATGATGCGGTTCCTTCCTGTGCTTTGCAACTCGTTATAGCCGTTAGTAGTATCGTTAAAGGGTATATGTGTTTTATTTTCAGATCGACGATTAAGGCAGTATTAGGCATGCAGAATTTTTCTTTGCCTATGCATCAGTTTATGTTAGTCGAGCCCACTCTAACGACCGCGGACGATTAATTGGCGACCGATCTCGTTTTCCCCAAACATGAATTGAGTAATGGGTATCTGATAGTCGGAGCACTCGACTCAAGGCTTCCCTTAGCGTTCGGTTTTGGATTTTGGGGAATGGGGATTGGGGATTCAGGATAGGGCTACGATGGGGAATTGCTTGGTGCAATAACAAATATTTATACTTTTTGCGATAAATGTTTGCCTTGGTTAATAAAGCGATTTGTTATTTGTGTATTCGTGGTCATAATTTATAAGCCTAAATTGGATTAACGTAGGGTCACGCGGGATCCACTTTCATGCGGAGGCGTTTGCCTCCTATGGGTAGTTCGAGTTTGGAGCTGAATTCGCGGATTCCATCTACGGATCGGTAGCGCCGCAGGCATCAGTCTCGGAAAAGGTGTGAAAAAATTGAGAACATTTCCTTTATTACTTATTTGTTTGAAGCTCCCAACTTCTTCTTCCGAAGAGATCAGAACGACCACGGAGCTTAATGGTTTCTGTGCCTGTACGTGCCAAATTACTTAACCGGCAACCTAATGACAACATCTTCAAAACAGAGCCCCTTTTGACCATTGAAATAGGTAGCTAAGCACTTGAGTGTTTCACTCTCCCGTTCTGCGGCTCAGAAACAGGGCGATCATTTACAGGACACGACCGTATATTTTAAAATTATTTCCACATCGATCACCGGCGGAGACGCCCGATCAATGCAGCAAACTGTAGACTAGAAACTGGAAGCTGCACTGGCAGAAAGAAACGTGTGCATACAGCCGTTTCAATAAGAAATGCAATCGGGGTCAACTAAAAATGGTGGCTGATTAGCTGGAACCGCAGCACTGATATCTTACATGGTGCTTGTTTTATTTCATTCGAGAAATAGCGATTGAAGAATCTTATAAGATCCCCTACGTATTTACTTCCTCTGCTTCGTTATATTTTTTCTCTGCCTGTAGGCAATGCTCCCTGTGCCATTTCATTATTATAGGGCACACTCGATTGTCGACTGCCGATCGTCTGTCTGAGTTTTCTTCAGCTTAGGACCTCCGCCTCCCCATCCTTATTTTTTGCACATTTTGATGAGGCTGCACCGGATTGGGCCGGATGTGCTGCACACGCGGGGACTAATCTACATTTATTTATGGATCCTGGACTCTGGTCTCGGAGGAGCAAGAAAATTCAGGGCGAAAGAGACTCATAGGGAAACGCCACCAAAAATCAATTGTAACTTTTGATTTTGATGAATTGATTTTAAATTGCATGGATTTCGATAAGAGCGGTTGAATTTTTGTGCTTTTTATTTCCTTCTGCCATTCAAACTGATGGGGACAAAGAAGCTGTCATTAGACCGCAATTAGGCAGCATTTTTTAGAACGACAGGGCGCACACTTCGGGGCGATAAGCATAGACATTATAGGCAATTTGTTGTAATTGAAAATTAAAGTGTCAGCCTGTGGCATCTAGGGAAAAAACTGGATCTTCCCCCTTAAAGACCCCAAACTCCAATACCAACAAGCCAAGTCTGGGCATCCAGAGTGCCCGGCATTTATGCAGTTTTGTCCTCATGACATGATCGCCGACGCGATAACGCCGGTCCTTACAAAGTGCAGATCCTGCTCTTACATTAAGCTGATATGCAAATTATGTGGCGGGCTTATTCCGGCGAAAACACCGTTCGTCGATCGCCATTTAAATTAGCGTTAGCAGAAGTATGCCAGGGTCTGGAGATTATCGATCCCCGCTGATCGATTCTCACCCCTGTATTTGTATTTAAAATTTATAACTTTGTACCTTTTGCGAACATTTTAATAACGTTTTGATGAATTTTATATGCACCGCTTGTCGTCGATTGCTTTTGGCGATTCGATTCGATCAGATCGGCAGGCCTCCAAAGAGGAGGCGAGTGCGAGTGTCAGTTTATGGGTTTCATTAAATATTTGCCCATCGATGATTTGACCATCGAGCAAAGTGAACTCATTTATTATTGATCATCGCCATGGCATCGCGCACTTGTCGTTATTTTCGTTCGAAAAGTGCTTCTATCGACCCGTATTGATAGTCCCCGCTAACGTCGACTGATCGTAATTATGTTGTTTTCATTTTCATTTTTTTCCCGATTGACAATATCTCTGACTCCGCACTAATTTACGAAACACCGAATGTGAGCCAATTTAATCGATTACAAGTTTTAGCAGGGGCTTTTGTTCCATCGGCCTGCTAATAAAGAACGTGATATACTGCACGCCGAAAGTTTGTATTCTGAATGAGTTCCCGATCTCCGGTGGTGGCCACTTTGCAGAGCATCTTAATTTCAATCGCCTCGCTCGCTTATTGTTATGGCTCTGTTGTCATGTAGTGAAACAATGGGATCACCAACGGCAATATCCAAAAAAAATTAAATACAAAACGGGCAGCAGCAGGCACACCAACGAAGCGAAGCAGCAATAATAAAATTTAAGGATCCGATCGATCGCGGGCTCATGATCTTCCAGATCGTCCAGATCTTCCAGATCTTGCGATCTTCCGTTCCTTCGATCTCTTGACATATCCGATCCGCTCGATCCAATTATAGTCTGCGTTGTTGCAATAAATTCGTTTATCGCCGCCGTCGCAGCGGCAGCCAAAATCATTTAAAAGCGATCAGTTTAGCCTGTTTTTGCTACTTTACAGATTAAGTGATTGCCGAAAAATTGATGCAGGAGTACAGTGCGTTTTGCCAGTGGAAGTCCACGTCGGCATGATAGATTTTAAACGCATTGCAGAAGGGGTTAATGAAGTGCAGCTTCTAGTCCATTTTATTTATACATCAGTTGGTTTACGTTAATTGTACGCAGTGCTTGTAGGCATAGCAAAAAAGAGCGCCGGAATCCCTTTTGCAGACTTACAAATTGATTGAGTTATGTAATTGAAATGAAGTTCAATCAGTCGGGTTCAGATCGCCAGCTTTTCAGCTTTTACATGACTGCACTCTACGTATTAATTAAGAAAACAGCGTTGGTGAAATGAAAATGAGAAAATGAGAAAAAAGAGTAAAAAGGAAGGTACGGGAAGGTGCCTTTATGGGTCTCTTGTCACAACATAGCTTTTTAGTCGATCAATGCCATTTTACTTGATGTCGAAATTAATGTTGCCGTTGAGGCTGCTGTTTTCACCCAGCACTTGGTGTGCTGACTCTGAATCTTTTTGAAGCACATCATAAATCACCAAGCGACAACGTATTCAACTTCTGATTTACACACCGAAAAAATATGCCACCAACTCCACTACAAATTATAAAGATCGGGCTCTTAAAATTACATTGTCAAGCCGCAATCTTCGCAAATAAGTAACTGAATGCAAGAAAACCGTGTATTTATGACATTATTAATACTTTCTAGTTCAAAGTTTTCAATGAATTCAAGATAACTGACACAATTTTTGAGTTCCTGAATTGTATTTAATACAACGACTACTGGATTGACCCGAATATAGAATATAGCTTGGTGATATTAAGCAATTGTTTACAAGTTTTTTAGGAAACTGGCCCTTGAAGAGACCCTTCTCAGGGGGCATTTTTCGCTGTGCAATTTTCCCAACTTTTCAGGTCGGTTACTCCATCTCCATGTCGAAGTCCCGTGTCTCCTTAGCATTTCTGCCTGCTGCTGCACTTGTTGTAAATTTCATTCGAAACTGTGAAGCGTTGTTGCACAAGTGCTGGAACTCTGAAATCTGAATCTGAATGTGCATGTTGGTAGCTTGCTGGCTTGCTTGCTGGCTTGCTTCGGGCTGCGCTTCTGGTTAGCAGTTGGCTGTCATGACGTGCGCACAATGCGTGCACATAATTCAGACGCTGAAAACTCAATTCCATATGGGGCTGCGGTGCATGCAACACGTAGCGGTGAAGCTCACTCACTCATTCATGCAACTCGCAATTCCTTTTCCCACCTGCGATCCTCCTCAGCTGTCATCACTCGACTCATTGATTCAAGCACGGCACACATTCCTTCGACTTGCCACTTGTCAACACTTCATTTCAACAACTACTCCTCTTTTTGGCTCTGGTTCTTGGCTTGGCTCCCTTTGATAAGTCAATCAAGCTACAAGTGCCACATTCGAGTGTTGCTGCTGTTTCGATGCATTGTTTGTTTGTTGTTGTATGTGCAACGGACTTTGATGGGGCCCACCTTTTGTTTATCTCTGTGTCCTCCGATATCCTTTGATGGTCCCTTCGATAATAGTCGTTTTCATTCGTCTGACATCCACTTGTTTTCGGGCGGCAACAAAGTGCAAAGGATTTTGAGGTTTGGGGCTACTTTTATGTGTGAAAGAGTCCAGAAGGATCTACTATGATCTATAACGTCAGTCCTATGCTGTCACATTTGTTGAATATTTTAAATAGTATTTCATACAAAGTCTCAGGAATATTAAATCAAAATGATTAAATGATTATACTCTGTATAATCTTGACATACGTTGTCCCACTGAGTGTTCCAAAAATTGTTTACAGCTTATTAAAATGTTATTTTAAGAGCGAAATGTTTTGCAACCCAGGACACTTTAATAAACCGTTGTTGCTGTTGTTGCATTGATGTTATCATAAAATGTGGACTCGATTGTTGTAAGGGCCCCTAAATGAAGTAACACCCGAATAAGTGAGGATTCCAACTAAATGGCAACTTTTGCGCGGCAGCTTAAGCATTCAACAATTTAATTAAAATTAAATTTTCGAATCACATTCTGTGAGCCGAAGCAGCGGGGAATAACTGATCGTGGCAGCAGGTTGATCGTGATTGCAAGACTTGCCGCCAAAGCCTTGCACCTCCGATACTCCACGGGCAAACCCAAACCGTTTCCCCAACTACAGACGATGATCAATGATCGCTGAGCCGACCGACGAGTCGCCAGATCTTGATCTGAACAACCTCAGCGGATTTGAGCTCACTTTGGTTTATACACATGTGTATGCGTCATGCATTACGTGTATCTGGCGTTGTCATCGTGCCATTTTACTAACATATTATTAATTGGATAGCCGGATGGCTGGAGAGCCATTGCTGCGATGTTCTAGAATTTATGTGTTAATTTGTCGCTCCGCCAACTGTTGGTTTGTTTTGGCCTGCTAGGATTTGTAAGCCTTATAGCTATATATTTTTTTTTTTGAATTTTTTTTTTTATTATTGCTTGGGTGCTTCCTTATCAGACCGATGTGACCATTACCGTTGGGCTGCGGTAATTTGTTGGCCGCTTGCCAAGCGACCGGCGACCGGCGACATAATCATTTTGCCGCAGACGCTGCAATTTGTATTGTTCGCATAATTAAATTGACGCTTGACATTCCAGCCAGGCCAGCTCTGGTCCACTTCACTGACATTGACACGCGCAGACTCCACACTGCAAAAAATGGTGTTTTAGCCGTAGTTACGAGAAATTACTTTTCGAAAACAAATAAAGTCAATACTATGCACTCTCTACGGATTAAGTTGTAAATTTACTAATTTATTTTACATGTGAAGCCAATCTTCAATGTATATTTGTTTAAAATTGCACACCCATCATTTCAATCCTAGTGAATTCTTCTACTTTGCAACTATTTGCTCAGTGTCCTGACTGCGACTTATACGATCGCTACCCCATCTGCGACTCCGTCTAGTTGGTATAATTAGCAACGATTAAACACTTGTCGGTCCCACCCATCTGCGGTCGAGAACAAAAGCATTTCATCGCTTTTGTCGGCTGGCTCCTTTGCTCCTTTGCTGCTTTGCTACTTTGCTACTTTGCTATTTTGCTACTCTACCAGTCTGCTATTGCTATTTTGTCTCGGACCCAATGGAATTTGTCAAGCGCAAGGACACATTGCTGTTGCCAATTAGGCGGCCACCGCGCTTTCATTCAATGGCAATTGTTGTCAAGCTTGTTTGATTGGTAAGTAATTGGCGGGCGGATCGAGTTCTTCTGGGTTTTGATATGCAGTTCCAAGATCGATCGTCGTAAATACTTATTTATGATTTTATTGATTTTAATGCACATTTTTACGCATTAATTAATTTTGCACATGGAAAATGAGTGCCTTGGTGGACGGAAGACAAAGCTCTTTAACAAAATATTATTAATCAATTATTGTGGCTCAATCGAGGTCGCTATTCGTGCGCATAATGACAGGTTGTAAGCTGCCGATTTTCATTGATCAGGAATCTTCGAACTAAAACTGGAACTGGAAATTTTCGCAATAAGTAAATTAATCGATGAAAAGCACAGAAATAATTTTTGCTTCTCAGGAACTTTGGCATAAGTGCAACATCATACATATATTTTTCTTTCTGTGCATATTGAAGTTTATTATCTGACCGATACCAATCGATTGAAGATAACGTGTGGGTAATTATACCATTTAGACGTAGATTAAAAGGGATTTAGATTCTTTGAGAAATTAAAAATAATATAGAAAAACGTATTGCTCATATGCCTACGCTATAAAATACTTCAGATCATTGTTTTATCCATTTATGACAGATATTTTGACTCAAATTTCCTTAGCTACATCCCCACCAAGTTTCACTGCAGATTGATATGTTCCATCGAGGAAAGCTGAGCAAACACATGCGGACTAGAGCAAGGATGTGCAAACAAATAGACAAACACGAATTCGAGTATTTGTATCTCTCCCTGCGGTATTTTGGGCTCGTTTCCGTGAGGTAGCCAAGGACACACACGCGTGTCCTGGACAAGCTGCAACTGCAACAGGAAGACGTGCCATATACAACGCGTGTGCCTGTCTCGAGTGATAAGGCGTCTTAAAATACACAGTTGCCCATAGGTATGTTGAAGGAACACTCAGCCTACGAACATGAAAAAAATATTAATTTACACTAGGCAGAACGTCAGCTGCTCGCTGACATAAAAGGGTATAAAACCCATGGCTGGGATACACCTGAAACTATTTCGGTATATTTGTTTTTGATGTCTACAAATCAGCTATGTTCTATGGTAAAAAATGTGTTTTTTGCGTAACTTCCACACTCTAAACAGAAAGATCAAACTAAGTTTGGAATCCTTAAAAAATATGGAATTCAAATATTTTAGGTGATTTCATGAAGGCCTATACAGTTTAGAATGTATTCTTCAAGTGTAAAAGAATGGGTGTGACAGACAAAATCAAAATGCATCTGCAGTCTTGATACGCACGCAAAATAAATACGAACCCTTAACCCAGTGACATAAGAGCAGTCGTATCCGATTGAGCAGGAACTATATATCAGCGGGATCAGGAAAACTGAATCAAAATCAAGTTGACGAGAACGCCCCGACATGTGCAGCGATTTTTGCAGCTTGCGCCGATTAGAAATTTGAATCTGAATTCGGGACAGAAGCAGTGCTAACAATTGGATAGGGCGTTAGGGGGTTAATCAGTGGATTCCGTTGGTTACAATATCCCGATGGCAAAAAAGTTGATGGGGAAGAAATGGCAAGACTGAATTAGGAACACCGCCACAAACTTTTTTTTACTCATTTATAGAGGAAAGACAGTATTGCTTAAAAGTTATTAAAATAAACACTATAAATATATCTGCATATAAATATATTTAAATTCAGATTGGAAGACTTAATTCAGCTGGCCGTTAAAGCTCCATACAATGTTGTCGCTTGTTGGCCCTGTTTTGTGGAACGTACCATGTCGAGGTGCATTTGTCATAATCGCCCAGGTGATTCGAAGACGTAAGCCAAGGCGGTTTTATGCGTCTGCTGGTGGTGCCTTGGTGGTGTCTTGGTGGTCTGATCCGCTTGGGATCTTTGAGATTTGTAATACGCGCAGCCGCAAATGATGCAAATTTCCTTAGAGATTGCCGCTAAGATTAAGCCAGAAATCCTGGCGGCTAAGCCGCAACTAAATGCAGCTTAAACAATGTTCTTAGGCGTGAGATTTTCATTACGATCTGTTTCAGGTTTTGGTTGGCCTGTGGATGGTCCTCCATCCATATCCCCTGTATGTGAGTTGTCGGCAAAATTTCAAAACCGGCTTACCAGGAAAAACGGATGCTGGGAAAACAAGAAAACACAATGATGGTTAAATTTTCCAGGGGGTTTTACTTTGCAGGTCAGATCGTTTCTGGTCCGACTGCCAGGATATGTGCGTGTCTACGTCTACGGATTTGTTTGCATGCAAAACAGTGTGCAGTTTGTTGGGCGAGTTTGTTGGAAACCTAAAACCTTGACCACAAAAGTCAGTCCACAAATCCATAGCCGCAGAATAAAGAACTTTAAAATTTAACAACACTCAAAGTAGTATCAACAGAATAAGGGAACCAAATGACCGCAAGGCATTCTGGGATGGCAGCCAAAATAATTAAGTCGTTTGCACCGACAATTAAATAATTCTGCAAATCGCTTCCAAAATGCAGAACTTTTAGTGGCTCCCTGTTCTTATTTTTACGTCTCTCGTATTGCCTGCGAAATTTGTTTAATTGCGACTTGCTGCGAGCGACAGTTTAAAATACGAGACTCAAGATGCTGCGCAGCGTGAGAAAATGCATAATTCTTTTAATGTGATTTCGTTTTGGGTTCCGGCCAACCCATCGCACATTCATCACAAATCACACAATACAGTGGGTATAAAATATGCCAAAAGTCTATGAACCTTCACCAAAATAAAAAACCCATATAGAAGGCAATTTATTATTATTTATCATAAGAACTAAGTATAATATAAGTTGTTATGTGCTAAAATAGGTCATACATAAAAACGTTGCATTTCAATCAAGTTAACTTCAGATCATGGCATACCACTTTTTCCTCGTTCTGGGACCACTGTCACCGTGTGGCGCTGCGGCTTTCACTGGCTTTGGCAGTCGGCGACTACTGCACCACGCCTCCCATATATTCGGTACAAAGGTAATTACACTTTTGTTTTTCATTCGGCCTGCCGAATTCCAGGAGCTGTCCAATTCAAAATATCCCAGTTGCCAGCTGGTCAACTTTTTGGCTAGCCTCAGGCGTGAGCCACAATACCCAGAGAAAAACACTTATGACTTTGTATCTCCTCTTGTCAAGCGGCTTTGTATCCTTTGTGTCCTGGCTCATTGTCCTCATATTTCGGACCACTCAAAGCCATTGAAGTCGGCTATGTGGGCGGACGCGCAAAAGAAATCGCCCCAGACCTTCGACTTCGGTATTTCTGTCTTTGACGTATTTGTCAAAGGTAATTAGAATTCTTGAGTCAAAGGCGTGTGAAAAGCAGTTTAGGGCAAACAATTTGGAACTTTGTCGATCTAGTTAGCAATTGCATTTGAACCAAATTGGATTACCTTGGTTGGTTTAGTAGTATGTCCTGCATATTTGACTTCGTCACCCCTGCTGACTCATCCGATTTTGAAATGTACTATGCTAGGGCGTGTCACGCTGAAGCCTAAGGCGATCACTAGTTAAAGTGAAGGTCTATGCATACATTTGGCATGTATCAAAAGAAAAATAATCCTGGAAAAATAAACGGCAACGGTAACAACTGAATAATTGCTACAAAAGAGTTAAGAGCCCAGTACGCAAGATTGCCCCCTTTAAGTTTGAACCACTAATTCGATGCTTTCAGCTAACACAAAAGGGGTTTTTCTTCGACAAAAGTCAATTTTTTCGATTCATTCTTTTTTCGATTTAGCATAAAAGCAATCATAATTCGCATACAGAGCGCTGACGAAAAGTTGTCAATTAAGTTCATCAAGATTGCATGGCAAAAACCCAATCTCAATCTCGAAAACTCGATCCTCTGGGCTTATAAACATATGTTAATACAACCAGCATGTAGTCAAATGGAGCAGACATTGGGCCCGAGTTCCTTGGCTGCTGTCCGCAGGGTCTTCTGTTTTTAGTCTTCTGGATATGCAGTCTGCAGCACGGAAAGAAATAGAGATGCAGTTTGAATTGGTATTTGCAACACAAGTAGATACTTACGTTGATTCATTTATAGGAGTCCCCCCAAATTGGATAGTTTGGCATTACACTTAATATTTTTTTTTTCATTAGAAAGTCTTAAAAATCTAAAAAAAAAAAAAAAGGCAGCTATTTTCATGAAATTTAAAAAGAGTTAAAAGCTTAGCTTATATAGTATTTCACATATCAAGCTGTGTTCTACTTATAATCATACAATGGAGCGTGCTTATTTTTTTGATTCTTTTCCGTGTAGCTGTGTTGTGGATGTCGTCACCACCCAGGCAGCAACCGCATTTATTATGATTGCATTTTGGCTGAAAAGTTTTTATTTTTTGCCAGGTTGCTGATTTTGTTATTGGTGTCCCGCTGCTTAGTTAAATGAGACATCAGTTTGGCTTAGTCCCTGGGATAATGGACCCCGTCACCCGGCAAACTGGATTAACTTGGCTACCGGTTGGTATTGGGTTCTGTTCTGTTCTGTTCCTCTTGCTACATACGTTATGTATGTTCCCCTGGCTCATATGGGTGGGCGCACTTGCTTTTGTTATTGTTGGTAATGATGATGCCAAGGCTCTTGGGGCTTAGATTTTTTCCTCATGTAATACTCAAAGACAAAATTCAAAAAAAAAAAAAGAGGAACGAAACCATTCCATGTCTCCCCCAATTCACAAGACAAGACAGTGAGAAAAGAAGCGATGTAGCACTTTTAATGTCTTCATTAAACGCTACGCAGCGAAGAAGGCAGCAATGTAGGAGAATTGAGAGGACCAAGTCTGCTATATATTGTTTATTTATGAATGTCATTCAATTTATTATACCATTGTATATTTGAGAGGGAAATGCACACAGATCTTGAACCTCCTCTGTCCAGTCTTTAGTTGCCAGTCCCCGCTCCCCAGTCCAGTCCTGTGGGACTCCAGACAGATCGCTGACCGGCTATCGAGCATCATCATCATCATCGTCATCGTCCTCCTCCTTACTAACGGGCTTTTGTGGCAGAGCCTCATCGTCTTTTCTGTGAGGCTAAGTATTGGTGGACATCGGTTATCGTTCTGCCACAACCATTTGCATCACTGACCAGCCAAATCAAATCCGAGCTGCTCTAGACTTTATAGGGTATGGTCGATGACACTTCTCGCACATTGCTGAAACCTGGCGAAAATAATAAACTAATCGGACCCATTTAATTAAATTTAGGAAATCGATGGATAATAGTATTACGTAATAATGTGGGTTGTTTCCATTAAACATATTTTGTTCTTAAAATACTATAAATATGCTAATATGAGTTATCTATAAAAATGTTAACACGGTGACACCAATTTTTATACCTATTCTTAATATATTTGGTTCCTTTTATACACTTTTTTTACACGCTAACTTGAAAGAGCATTCTTTAATCACCTATTTTCTCAAAATTAATGTATTTAAACTCGTTTTTCTTCTGGTTAGTTGCCCGTTCAGCGCAATGCACTGATCGCTGCCGCTGGACGATTATTGTATATCATCATGCCTGCGATTCTTCGATTCATTCCGTTCCGTTTCGATGCGGTTCTTCGAACCGCGACAAGTTGTCAATGTTTGTAAGTCTGCTGTGTACGAGTATATGGCCTCCTCCCTCGCTGAGCCTGTCGCTGTATTGCATAAGATAATTGGTGATTTTCATATCGATTTATGCATCCGCTGCACTGACTGCGACTTATACTCGAGATCTGGCAACTTGACCGTTTAGCCGTTTAGCCATTTAAACATTTTACCACTTGGTCATTAGAGCGTTTAAAACTCAGCGGGAGCTGACCAAAACAATAATTAAATCATACATTTTCAGGCGCTACATTCTAGATTCTGGGCACACAGCACTGGGCACTGGACACTCCTCCAAAAACTAAATCAACGTCAACACTTCTAAATTTATTGCTCTATTTGGTTAGAGTTAGTCCGAATAGAACTATTATGGTTAAAATAATCACACGCCCCCTAAAAGTGAGGTCTAGCAGCAAATTGGTTAAACACACCAGATTTGAACCTGAGATTAGTCCGAGTCCTAGTTGTGGCCGCCAGCGAGTCAAACGTTTTGTAAACAATATTAAACAAAAACGCCTGCTGTGATCACAATTCACTTTCTCCCTGCATCGCGAAAGGGTGGACCTTAGGTCGCGGGGTCGGTTGGATAAAGGACCGCGTTCTCGGAAGGCCGAGATGATGCCTTGTTAATGGCATTTTATGGTGGCTCATAATCAGCGCAATTATGTTGCATTTTCAAATTCCGAGAGCTAACAAGTGCTGCGAGTTCTGTGGCCTTCTCCTTTGTTGTACGCCGCCTTTGGCGTCGGTTAGTTTATTTTGTGTTTTTTTTTTCGTTCGCCAGGTTGTCAGTGCTTCGATTTCAATTTTTCGGGTTTTAGTGGCAAGTCCTTGTTATCCTGCCAACAACCGCAAGTGTGCTAACGAACCAAGCCGCCAACGCGACCGACCCCACCCTCGCCCAATAAACGGCAAACTGCAATTTGTTTGGAAAGAGGCGTTGAACGATCTCGCACCTCCGGATTCTTGAACAGGGCACCATAAAATAATAAGGTTTTCAAACCTAAGAGGTTTTAAAAATATATCTTTCCAATATTCTCAATCTCCAAAAGAAATAAACAATACAGTCATAATATTCAAAAATAAAAATATTACCATTTAAGCTTTTTTTTTGTAGTGAATCGCACTTAAAAAAAAAGCACCTATTCTGGGTGGTGATCGTGTCCAGTTGCTTGTTGGTGCCTCCGAAAGCGGGCGGCTTACAAGATTGCCGGAGTGATCGACATTAATCCGTGACAGAATCCGCTTACTGACAGTGCGCGCCATGGTGACAAGTCGATCTGAACAAACCAAAAAGCTGTTGAGCTGCCGGGTGACAAGTGAGCGGATTGCAATGGCTTGCTAAATAAGTGCATTTGATTCCCATTAAAATTGATGAATTTAAAGGAAAGTGTATCGGCTTTAGCATGCTATAGTAGTTTTCGCAATTAAACACTCATATACAAGTTCATGATATTTTTTCAAAAATAGTTTCCCATTTAGTTTTCATTCGTTAAGGACCCAATTTGGCCGACAAGTCCTTTTAAGCACTGACATTTTAATTGTTATCATTTATTGCGCAAGTCAACATTTGTGATCTCAAGTCATTATTCACAATTATCCAATTGAGTGGTTCTCAATGAGCCTTTCCAGCTATCCTGCGGCTCTCTAATACATTCCTTTGTTCGATCGCGGTAATTCCACTCTCTTCTCCTCTTTGTCGTAAATTGATTTTGAATCGCGCTGCATTGATCCCATTAGTACGCCCCATTTAGCACCTTATGTGGCGGATCAGGTGCTTGAAATTCTTTGATCTTGGACCGCAGAAGCGTGAAAAGGATCCTTGTTAGGCCATGATTACCACCGGTGTAAGGACCCTTTATTCCAGCACTGCACATTCGACTAACGTTGTTTAGGCATTATTTTAGCCACTAACGACATCATTGCCGTCGAATTGATTCCCACGACTCATTTTGTTGATACAATCTATTTGTTCCGTTGGTTAAATATTTACATAAGCCTTGCGAAATCCGGAAATTGAAATCCCCAAAGATCGATATTGGTTTTCACAGCTAAGCAAACACGGTGTATAGGTGTATAGGTGTATAAAAGAGGAAGTGCTTTGGTAGATCAATCCATACAAAAGAACATGAATAAATCCGAGCAAGGAACAGATACCCTATAAATACAATCGACTCAAAATCGATTTTTACGCCCACCAAACGAACGATCCAAATTCTTATTTCAATCCCTGCTCATCAACATAACAATGAACTCCTTCCAATCCTTTTCGCACTTCCCCGTCCTTTTTTACGTTTAATTAATTCCAAGTTCCACGCCACGTTGAAGAGAGATCCACCTGTTCAAAAAAAGAAGTGTGGGTAGGAACAAAACAGGAGGTCTAGGCCATTAAAAAGGACTTTTTCGTAGAAACGCATCAAATGTGTTCGATTTGCTTAATTGAATTTTCGTATACCAGTTGGTGGAAAGAGGGAATCAGGAAACCGAAGGGAAGGGAACGGATCAGAGAAAAAATCAGCGAAGGAGGCTGCTGTTTTAATAAATTCACACGCACGTCGGCTCGGGACTTTGGTTTTCCGAAATAATGAAGATGAGGGAAGTCTCGACTGTTTGACTGTTTACTGAACGGTGCATATACCACTAGGTGCAACGTAGCCGGAACTGAGATGCGAACACCGTGCATGCTTGCTGAAATATTCCAAATATCTCTGTAGATCTGGCATTCGATTTTAAAAATACTGCTTACTTAAAATTGGATAGTAGGATAGTTGGATAGATGGGGAGCTATAGCTCATAACGGAGTATTAGTTGGGTGCTACCCACTGACATTCTTTGAACTCGCTTCCCAACTTGAAAGTGCCGAATTTTGTTGCTTCAACTTCTGCCGCGTCTGCCGTTTGGAAAGAAAGGCATCCCGACAATCGTTCTGGCCTCAGTGTTAATGAGAAACACACATCTGTAGAGCGCAGCCTGTGGAATGCCTCAAACGCCTCACGCCAGTCCCTTTCGAATAAGTCAGAGCCTTATGCAATTTGCGTCGACTACTGTTCGTTATTATTGTTGTGCTCACAATGGCAATGTAATTTTGTTTTCTGGCATTATCCTTGGGCCACGTGCAAAAAAGGATGTGTTTGCTTTGTTTTTCGTGCAAATTGTTTTCTTCGACACACACCGCACGCTGCGTTCCGCGTTCTGCGTCCTGCGTCCTGGACAATTGTCCACCCGAAAATCATATGCATATCAGTCACACAATGGAGGCCAGAAATGCAGTTTAACTACTGTCCACCGCTGCTGGAGGCAACATCCCAACAACTGGCTTTCGCAATGAGGTACCAACTCCTCTTCAACGGAAAGAGCTTCAAAGTAGCCGCAATATTTGTGCTGTGGAAAAGAGTTTTCAGCGAAGTAATGCAAGTCGCCTGTCACGAGCGCAGTCATAACATTTCATTGCCTTAATTTCTTATGCAAATATCCTGTGGCAGCGCTTCGAATTTATTAATTTCTCGCCAAATGCCTTAAAAAACTTGCAATTCCGAATGAGGTCGATGGTTTCTATTCTGCACTGCGAGTAAAAATGACAGTCAGCAGTGGTTTGATCAGCTAAATTCTGCTTATCAATGCCGGCAAACTTTTAAATTGGAACTCAAAGGAGTTAGTTTAAAAATGCTTACATTTAAATTTAATTATGTTTGTCATCGAGTGGATTAAAACATTTTCACCAAGTGTATTTTGGCTACTGGTTAAGCCGAAAGGCATCTCCCGAAATTCTTTTTAGCATCAGTATCCGAAAAATATATCCCGCGCCTGTCTGTGTATAATTAAAAGTTCAAAAAAGCGACAGTGTTCATTTTTTTCATCATAAATTTAAAAAAGACTGCCATGTTGGCGCTGGACGCGCGCGTCTCCCATTTGAAGTAACCGCGGCGGCAATGACAACGAGTTCGAGGATGTGGGACCACGGATATGGGAAACAACGATGTGGACTGGACCACATTTAATTGGCATCAGCTGCAACCAGTTTTTGCTGTATTGCAGCTTATATACCTTTTTTATATTTCACTTGGCTGATGCCCAGGTTTTTTGATTTTTTGAGTAATTTTCAAATCAAACCAAGGTCTCTTATCGTCCCTTTGCGTCGCTGCCTTTGGGCGTGCGCGTGCGCAGTGGCAATTTGATGAAATTAATATGAAATCAAAAGTGAATACAAATACAAACTCCGGCGGTAAAAACCATAATTTTTCTGTGCGAACTGAAACGAGAATAGTTGCCAATTTCGTGCGTGGTTTAGTTATTGTTATTAATAATATTTAAATACAATTTTAAAATGTTATAATAAATATTAAGTTCCAATATTTATTAGATTAAATATTCTTTGTAAAACAAGTATTATATTTTGTTACATGTTAAGAGTTTTCACTAGTTTAAAACTTAGTAAGTTGAACTTGGCAGTGTTTTTTTTATCGCAACCAACCAATTAGCCCAGTCACGCAGTGAATGCAGTCCGAATGCATTTAAATATATTCCTGGGCTGCCTGTAGTTATGTACGTTCTGAGCTCTGTTTTGATCCAATTAAATGTCGTAAATTCCATTATAAAATGTTCTGATGGTCTATGGAGCCTTCGGACTTCTAAAGTACTTGGTATCCTTTCAGAAAAGAAACAAACCAAAAAGAAATCAAAGTCGTCCGTATGCTTGAAAGTTAAAGCAAATAAAACTAAGATTGTTTTTTTCATTTCTTACAGCTTATAAAGTATTTCTCCACAATTTTCCTGTCCAAAATATTAATCCAATGTGATAGGTTTATGGGACTTATGTCCGTTATTTCTTAATTTTAGATAGCCTGGCGTACAAAAGAAATTGTTCATGATTCTATTTTAAATGGTGCACTTAAAGGGACCACAACGCATTATTATCATTTCACCTGCATTGTCAAGCGTAATCAGCTTAACTAATGAAAACTTTAGAATTGGAATTCTGATCCTTTAATTCGAGCACACGCAACAGGATCCCTTTTAAAAATCGAATTTTGAAGGCGTTTTTAATTGCGTAGGCTGGGAAAATGAACATGAAATGAATTTAGTTGGGCGGGGAAACTGGAGACCGGGAAACTGTAACAATGGCAAGTGCACCTTTGTGTAAAAAATGGAGGAGCGGCCAGGTTTTATTTTCGTATACGTATTCGGTTGTGCACTTGTTCTTAGCAAGAAGTTATATGACAGAACCTTTATGTGTCAATTGTACACGCAAGTTATTGTCGGCTTATTTTATCTTGGGTATAATGCCAAGTTCAATCAGCTCATTGGTTGGTGCTTATAATTCTAATTCCTGTGCGCTTCAAGGGATAACATTCGTTATTAACTTTCTTTCTAGTCTTTTATTTTTTTGGTGTAGAGAAATCTTGCAAAATTTAAGGTCGAACATAAATTACATTATTCCCTGTCAGCATCTGTGAGTCAAAAACATGCGTTCATGTTAAACAAATAACTCACTTGTTGCTCCCTGGAAATTATTTTTGAGACATCAGTCAGTATCTGACAGTGTCTTAAACCATGCTGTTGTTGTAAGTAGAATATCCTTAATAAATCATAAATTTATTCGGCCAGCGTTGCATGTAAAGAGTGCCTTTTATCGAACATACAAAATAAAGAGAAAACCAGCAATATTATGAGAGTTTCGACTAAAGGATTCTCTATATTTGACACATATAAATTGGTGTTGTGGTTCCAAAAATGCATGTGGAAAAATAAGTTAGTCCTCTTAAAAATGGGTTTAGAGAGCAAATAAAAACCGTTTTTCTCAACACTATAATAATACACTCTTCGTTAAGGCTCGCTACGCTAAGTTACGTATTACAGAAAATATGCCATATACCCATTCAAGATCGAATATAGGGTACATATACATGGTCAAAACCACAAAGGGTCTTTTAAAAGGACCCCGGGACGATCTGGAGCAATCTGCTACATATTTCTGCATATATTTCTGGGATCGATCGCCCTTTCGGAGCCATGTCAAACGTATTATTAACTTCACACAAAAAGCGTTCGATTTTGCACCGTTTGCTGTCGCAAAGACATTGTGTCGTATGTCGCCCATTGAGACCGCCAATGGAGGAAAGAGAGCCCCCTTCAGTCTTTTCCCCTTTTATACCCGTGGCTCGTGTAGTTCAAGGGTATGCAATATTTGTGGAGAAGAATGTAACAGGTAGCGTTTTCTACTTTAAAGTATTGCTTAAAACTAAAAATTATTAATTCAGAAGCCCATAAATGCATTTCCAGTATATAAATACATGCACTATATAACCTCGCCGCGCTTAAGGATGTATAAATATTTATAGTTGTAAAAATATACATATAACTAAATATATACATATGTGTTCATATATAAGTATATACATATAATATTATATATGGATAACGTGTTGCTGGGTATCTAAAAGCCGGGCCGCTATAGCTTTCGTTCTTGGTTTTCAGCTTTTCAAGCCTTTTGATATGTGCAATGCAAAAACAAGAAAAGGCCGGAAATAATAACTCGATACATGTGCCACGAAACGGGCTTACGATCATTAAAACGTATACCTTCCACGACTCAGCTAAATGAATACGTGTATCTAATAAAACATAATATTGATAATTAATAGATAAAAACTAGGTATTACAATTATTACTAACTTTTCGCGTTTAACCGTTAACAAACTCACTAGGACAGTCCCATGCACCATGAATGCGATTTAGTGTTTGTTTTCTTTGTTGAGCATATGTATCTTACGTGAGTTTTATCTGCGGCAACTCCATCGCGGCGGCTTCCGGTGCAGAAGGCCTGAGCTGATCTCATTTTCTTTTCTGAACGTTGTCGGGGGCGATCTGAACAATTGCCGACCGGTGTTTTTCTCTTGTTTCGGCTGCATTGCAGGAATAACTCAAAATTAGTTCATTCATCGATCGATCGATCGCTTTGGAATTGTGAATACTGCGGGTCTGATTACCTTGGCCGGTCCATATGCAAAAATGCAGCAGGTAAATTTCTTGGCTTTTTCACCCTTCTCAATCCAGCTTTATTTATGCAAATCGCCGTTTTTCGATCTAAAGTGCTTACAAAATGTTATTGTAATTTATCTTCGGTGATCGGTGATCTTGTAAATACTTAACGGTTACAGTTTCGGCGTTTTACCCCGAGTAAAAGATAAACTAGGTTCGTTTTAAAGAATGTAACAGGTAGAAGGAAGCGCTTCCTGCGGTATAAAGTATATACATTCTTGACAGGATCAAGTTTTTTTCAAAACGCCAATATTCATTAAAACCGGTGAGAGTTTTAACCATTTTTTAACATAAATTGGTTTAATTTTAGTCACCCTTTCATAATAAAAACTCAATAAAATTTTTAATTTATCAGTTTAATGTCCTCCATGTATGTTAAAAAAAATTCTTAAATGTAAATTGTCTTCCATTTAGAAACTAGTCTTAAAAACTATATAAAATCCTAAACACTAATTTTTAAGGCAAAAAGGTAGTTCTAGGGAGTATAAATACTTTGTGGTGTGGCTGAGGTAATACTTGTTGGCCAATCAATGGTTCGATGTGTGTGATGGTTGGGTGCGACTAGCAAATGCTGAAGATTTTGTATCTGCGGTTTTTACAGGTCGTCCTGCCACAGTGATATGTAGTCGAGGATGTCCTCATCTTCAGTACCAGAACTGCAGGAATTGTTACGGTAGTCTTCATAACTGGCTTCCAACTTCGTATGCAAATTGGTAGGAGGTGTTGCTCCTGGAATCGTCGATGTTGCTGGCTCGCAATAGGAGCTGCTGCTGTTGCAGGAACTTATGCTGCCAGTGGGGGATTGCAACTGCAACTGCTGCTGCCAGGCGTAAAAGTGTTGATGTTGTTGCTGCTGCTGAAAGTGCAAATGCTGCTGCTGCATGTGCATCTGTTTCTGCTTCTGCTGGTCGTTTTCATTAAGAACTTTCTGCAAGCGCCGTATGTACTCTACTGCCATTTTCAGTGTGCTAACTTTGCTCAGTTTTTTATTAGCACCGGGACCAATTCCCCGGCGACCGTTGCTCAAATCGGCAATTACGGCAGCAGGAATATGTTGTCGTAGTTGGCTGAAGCCGTTGTTGACCTGCTTTACGCGGTTGCGTTCCCGGGCATTTCGCCGGATAACAGAGGGTCCATTAACGGCAGAAGATGACTCCTCGTCGTCGTAGAAAACAGACTGATTTTCGCTGCCCAAAGCCATTTTTAGAGATGGAATAACGTTAGTGTGTGACGATGGTCCTTGCTTCAGCGCTGACTCCGTTCTGATGCCCTTCCCCGTTCCGTTCAGGCTATTTATAGGTATCAGGGCCTAGGGATCCCACCTGCGTTACTACCTGCCTGCCCCTCGAAAAGGTGCAACAGCATCATCACTGAAGGATCGTCTCTTGAGCTGAGTGCTTTCTCAGATTTTAATAGAGAGTCAGCAATATTATCTCTCGTGCTCTCTGCAAAACGCAGCTGTTGCTGACCCGAGTGTTCCCGCCGTCGAGTGGGAAGAGTTTTTGAGTGTTTTGCTCATTTTCAGCTGCCTGTCGTCTCCAAACCAAAACCTGGCCCTGTCGCGTGCCGGCTGCCAACCGGTTTAAAAAGGCAACAAGGTCCAGACATCAGACCCCAGTAAAAACACCTCCGAAGTAAAGGAGCCGTAGCTCCTATTGAAAGTGGCCATGCAATTTGTATAACTATTATTTGAGCTACATGGGTAAAATAATACAACAAAATAAGTTGAATAGAGGTAAAATTATTGAAAAAGGTAACATTTCATATTTACACACTACAAAAAGTGTTTAGGACAAAATAAACTTTGTTAAATCAGCAAAGCTAGCTATATAAGACATTTAAAAGTACCTTAACATGTATTTTCCCCTAACCGATGACCTTCCGATCCCTGGAGTCCTTTGGACATTATCTTAAATTAGACCTATTGTCGCTAGAATTCAAATTCGTAAGACTCTCCAAGGCCACCTCGTCAACACCTCAAGCGGCGATCCATTCGGTCCAGCAACGAAACCTGATCAGCCGGAGGCACTTTTCTATTAACACTTCTAATGCCCCGGGGCCTTTATGGCCAACGTGTCAGTGGTAGTTCCTCTCAGCCGAAAGCATTTCGAAAGCATTTAGAAGGTCCCCAGTATTTCTTAAAACCATTGTCAGGATTCTGGTTGCACGCTAGGAAACCGTGCCGAAATAGATTTGTATTGGCACCAACTCACACTGAGCCTCGTTTAACACTTCGTTGCTGTAGCCGCGGGGGATTGCATAGTATTGCATGTGAAAAGGACATCGCAGGGCATCTAAGCACAGGACACAGAGTTTGGAACAGATGTCCAGAGGCCAATAAAATCAAACATATCCGGTCGGCCTTGCAAAATCCGTGTTGATGCAATATAAATTTGCAGCGGCTCGTTGAGACGAGAAAGTCAGTGTCAACCAGGGTTTTGAATTGGTAATATTCAAAAGAAATACAAATCGCCGTTAACGATGTAATACATTTTCGCTTTTATTACATTAATATAAGCCTGTTCAGTTAGCTTAGCGCCACAAGTGAATTTAAAATTAATTAAAAATCGTCTGCTTTTCTGTCTTGATACCGACAAACTAGTTCAATAAATGCTACTAAGACCCTGCGACAGCAAACCGAAAAAAACGTGGCGGGATAAACTTAAGGACGGAAGAACTGGGATCTGAATATATGGCGTTTCAACCGATTACAGATGAAGTCGTCATTAATATTGACTTGACCTGTCAATTACTTGACATCGTTTCATTTATTCCACACTTCTTAAAAGCGGCATGCTTACGACACAGTAAGGCCTCGATTACAGGACAGCTTCCGAACAATTCCGTAGCAATGTAGACTTATAGGAGTTTCTTGAACCTGTACGATTTTGGCCGTTAAATGCATTTTTTGTATCTTTAAAATTGGAGTTTCTAAGCCTAGATGTCATTGAATTAAATGTTGCTGTTGAATGAAGCAAAAGTCAACTGTCAACTGTTCATGGCCATCAAATTGCCGCCTGATCACCGATCTCTGGACGATGAAAGGACGAATGCCGCTCATGGGTTTGGCTTCGAGTCCCCCAACTTCCCACTCCATATAAACATCTGATTTATGGGAGCAATGCGAATATGTCAACGAAACGATGCCACATCTAAGGTGAGCGTTTTAACGCCGCCAATTCTATTTGGTCGATTTCTTATATCGCCAACTGGCAATAATATTTATGGCCAGGAGCAGAACCAAGCTCCTTTTGAAATTCAACGAAGAAAGATGGCGATTTTTGATTAATTGTAGTGCGAGAGCTTTGATTAATTGCTGGAGGCAAGCGGCTCCAATATAACAATTTGTTTTGGCGTTGCATTAAATCAGAAAGGAAGAAGTTTCTGGCATCATCACGGCGAGATATTGTAAGACCAACACCTTGATAGCCTTTGCTGCCGTATTTATGAGTTGGCTTAAAATTTATGAATGGTCCATGGTTTTGGCCTCGAACATCAAGAGCAGCGAAACACTGAGAAAAACACTGAGAAACATATTGTATTCCGATAAAGATACAAGCAAAGTATATATAAAGCACTTTTCAATGTAATAATTTTTTAATTTAGACTTTTACACAGGACAGAATATAGAGCTTTGGGCGTAGCCAGCTGTATAAGCGTTTCGCTAGAATACCTTCTTCGGAAAATAATATTGTTGAAAACGAATTATTAATTTAAGAGTAACCGGTACACAAATTATAAAAATGAAAATGGTACCAGTTTTTGTGTTTCCCGGCAGAGCTCTTAGCAATTTACATGTCTTATGGAATCAAGAGCGTTTCGCATATTGCGCACCAGCCAACAAAACCAATCAACGCGTCTGTCAAACCTGGAAGCGGTTGCTTATCGGTAGCCGCGCTGAAATCAGCTTCTGGCACTCACGATCGCAGAAAGCCCGCCAGTCGACAGTTATACCGAAATCCCCTTTCCCCACGGGAGCACTGAAGTACTGAGGACCAAGTGCACCTTCAACTGGAGATCGACCCTTTAGCAATCCGTGCTCGTTGCTCCTGTCACAATTACAACAGCAAGTGCGGCGAACTAATGACAACTACAGTAGCAATTGCTCTGCACTGTGGCAAAAACTGTAGATAAACTACCCAAAATAATTCAAATTTTCCTAACTATTCGCTTTTTCAATATACAAATGTAAATAATTACACTCTAAAGCTGAAAATGGTATTATTTGAAAAAGGTCCCAAGCTCTTAGCATTCATACATCGATCCGACTATACAAATATATTTCGTTTGAAAGAATTACACAACTGGTAATAAGTACTTCTATCATTATTTCTAAGGGGAGGTTATAAAAATAATCCGCTGCAAACTGGTGATCCCTCAATTTAAATCGTATTTTCACACATCCTGAATCACTATGCAAGTTGACACGGAAACCTGATATTGCACACACGCGCCTCGTGGCCAGACTCGTAAGTTGCGGTCTTGAGGTCTTGAGGCCTGGTGATGTGGATATACTGGGTTTTGGAAGCCTGTCGCCGAGGCTCGCGACTCTTTTTACCTTTTGGCATGTGCGTGCAGTGCAATTAACTTTTGTAGTAAGTCAGCCGAAGCAACACTTGACATTGACTTGGCTGAAAAAAAAAACAGATGTAGAGATCGGGATTTAAAAGCATGGACTTGGGGCGACAATTTCACCTGTTGCCTTTTGCCGCTGACACAGTAACTTATATTATTTGCATGCGTAAAACAGGTTTATACATGTAAAAGTTAAACTTTTTGTTTTGACTACTCCCTATGTACAGAATGGTTTAGTTTTAGTTTTTAGAAGTGGGCGTGGACAATTAGGTTAGAGTTCATGTTCCAGTTCAAGTGGCCGCACGCTGCGAACACGAAATTGGATTATTCAGAATTGGATATTGGTTGGAGAGAAATAGGGAGGCGTTTACCCATGTCTGCAAATTTAATGTGGGTAACTTGTACAATATTTCCACCTGAGCTCTTGAAATCTTTTACCTACCTTAAAATTGTATGTGGATCAATTAACTGCAAGTAATTACAATTGTATTTCCACATTCCACATTCAGGCTTTATTTTTTCAGTGGCGCACCTACTTCAGCACATCGTTAGAGTGCAGACCTTGATAATTTTTTGGTGGTTCATTTATACACATTACTCGTACGTGCAAAAGTGTATACTAGAGTCGTTGAAAAGCAATATGTAATAGGTAGAAGGAAGCGTCTCCACTCCACGCAATGTCCAATCGCCTGTCCTTTCATATGAACGTCTATTATATTACGCTGCAAAAATGTTCAACTTGGATGTCCATTCAAGTCAAAATAAAACGAAAATAAACTAGAGCTGGAGAGTTGAGATTAGATTGATTCTGGTGATGCCTGCACTGTGCAAATTGGTTCCAAAACATGGCAACGACTACTTGTTACTCTGCAAGCAATAAATCTCACTAACATTTGCTTTCCCACTTGCCCATCTCCCTCGCACTGCTTTACTGAGTAACAGGTATATAGAAGTCGAGACTCTCAACTATATCGCCTTCATTTCATTTTTTCGACTCAGTTGGTTGGTTTATATATTTTTTCTTTTGCCGGAATGGGCCGATTGCGTGTGCCTCGTGTGCTGCAGGTCTTAACTGATTCTCATTGATTAATTGCCATCATTAGCATACGGCAACGACGGCATGATTGATATGGATATGGGCAAGTGCGCGTAAGTATATAGTATGTATATATATATATTTATATATTTATGTGCTATATTCGGGAGGACCACCGGCAAAGTTTCACATCAGCAAAGAGGAATATGGAGCTCTCAATGGGACACACCACCTTTAAAGGCAAGTGGATCTGAATTTTTGGGATAGAGACTTCCAAAGGGCGCTAATTGTTAACAAAATGTTGCTGAAAAGGGAAAAGAGGGGAAAGAGGGGCAAAAAGACCACGATCAACCTCCAGTAACGGCGAATATCTCCTCATTTTGCTGTTTCCCATTTATTTTAGTGGTGCACGCAAACTTCGCGTAACTAAAAGGCCATATAAAGTCTTACAGCCTCATGCACGTCAAATCGGAAACCCTTTTCCAGATTCACGTATACACAAGAATGTCGCTGGAAGGTTCCATTCCGCAGGATGAATGACATACTAATAATGATGAGGCACATTCCGAGGAAAAGTGCCAGACCATAGGAACAGTAATTGAATATTAAATGCTTATTTAATTTACACACCTGAAGAGCTAGAATATTGATTAATCTCATTTAAATTACAGGTACTCATTCTTGCATTTTTTTATTTATGTTTGCAAGGGACAGAAGAATATTAGTTTAGTTCATATTAAAACCGAAGAAGAGTTAACGAAGAATTGTTTCACGAGTGTTCGCACTGAAGTTGTCGCTTTCACTTCTACAAGCAACTAATAAACATGGTCGATTCTCAATCTCTCAATCGTGAAATGTTCTACACTGGAACGCACTCAATAGCGTTCACAAATTACATCTATGCCTCCCCACTTGGGCAACAATATTATGGCCTCCATTTGCTCCTCCTCTATTATATTATAGTTTGCTATCATATGAGATCGATTGAATAGATGAGACCGCTTAATAATCTAAAGCCATCGTGGCAGCCGCGGCTCGCGATCATAACGCGTCCTATAAAGTTGCCATACCTTTCCATCAACAGTTTCAATATTAATAAATTCCAGTTCCCCTGCGCACCTTCTGATATTCTTCATATTCGCCACTGTCAACGGTCGGGTAAAAGTAGCTAACAACTACCAGTTTTTCATTCCTTTTCATTTCATGCATGTTTATTTTTGATTTTCATACACTTTCGAAGGTTCGTACGATTTACAGTACGATAAACAGGTGCTTTAACAAACACTTTTAAAATATTTATATATGTCACTACATTACGTTCTTGGAAAATCTATCGTGCAGTGTAGTTTTGTTAGTATTCAACATTACAACATCGCGTTTACGATTCGCGTTATACCATCGCATCGCAAGGGTATCAAAGACGTCGCTAATTCCTGTTTTTGTTTCTGGGGTCATAAGTAGGATGAGCTGGGGACTTTTGGATACACCGCCTGGGGCAACAACGTTTTCACTCCTGAGGCATCAGCCTATAATGATTATGACGACAATGATCGTGATGATGAGCTTGCGCCGACCACAAGCAAAAGTGTGCTCCAATTTAATTGAAAGCGGTTTTTGAGTGGCCTTGGCCACTCGTTTTTTCTTCGATTTTGGTTTCCTTTTTTTTGTTTTTTTTCTTTTTTGTAAGGAGTTGCGTTTGAGTTTTAGCTTTATTGTTCGAATTGACGAAATGGAAATTTGTCAATTCTCACCTGGCCATGTGAATAAATATTTGTGGTTGAGTGTGCGTGAAGTCCCTCTTTTCAGATCTTTGCGGTCGACTTTCGGTTTTTCGTTTGGATGGCAAGGTCAGAAAGTCTTTAAGATAAGACACTGAATAATTACCCCCAATACAGACAACTCAATTGCATCCTTTCGGCCACAATGTTATCCTGCCTACAAGAATAACCTTTTAATTAAACCATGACGATAAGAACTCTAAAAAAAAACGTTTGACGCTATTCACGCGTGTTTGTCATATCGGAAATAAAGAGGCGGACTTATCGTCACGGTTCTCCATGAATGAACTGGCTCACATTTTATTTAAAAAAAAGGAAAAAGGAAGATTTAAAGGAAGGGGTATCGCCGGATGAATGAAACTCGTTTGACATTTGGCAAACGATTAGATTGGACTGCAAGTGCATTAGTTTTATACAGCTGCCAACGGTATCTGCCTTTTTTTGTACCTGCGGACACAATTGTCTTTTCTTGTACGGCTGGCTACAGGCTCACAATCCTTATCCGAATTTTTATTCTGGTTCTGTTCTGAGTTCTTTTTACGATCCTGCCACCAACAAAGTATTTTGGGCAGCAGCTCTGAAGTCTTGCTCCGATCTCGATCAAAAGCAAAAATTTCGATTGCAGTCGCATTTTGGTCGCATCTCAAGGGACCAGGCGATCGCAAATTGAGCGATTAACTTGAACTTTCCCTGCTCCCAAACAAGATCTCTCTTCCTATTATTCTCAATTAGTACGTGAAATGCTCTTAAAAAATAGCATTTGCGCGTTTGCGAAATATATTGATCAAGAGAAAACGTCGAATGCTGCGAATTTTGAGTTAATTTTGGGATAAATGAAAGGGAAATGGCGAGAAACTTGACGATGGCATAAATATTCGGTTTTACTTAATTTCGTAGCCACTTCTGTTCTTTTCTTTCCTCTTAAATTATGTAAAATTAAATGTAAATTAATGTAAAAAAAAGTTTCGCCCACCAATACTTGCAATTCCCAATCAGTTCTGACTCAATCCTCATGGGATAGCCGCTCTGACAGCTCATAAATCAGTTGACCGGAAGTTATGATGTGATAGTAAAAGTAGTAGTTTGTGTGTCGGTGTGTGTGATAGTGGTTCCAGAGGCCATGTGGGTGTCCCGTCGTCATCCTGGATGCAGTGCATCATGGACCTGACCAGGTATGTTCCACACTTAGGAGGTAGTTTATTTAATTATATATTTATGTTCACGTGCGCCTTGATGCGAGTTACATATTGATTCCTAAATCATATTTAATTAATAAACGTAAATACTTTACTAATTTTTATATGGTGTTTGATAATTCTTAAGAATATTTCTCCACCCTGTGATGTTAAGACGAGAGGAAGACAGAAACTCCACCACTCTCAAGACCTGATTAACCGGAACTTGACATAAAACCTGCTATATATGAATTCTTTCAATTCTTTACCATTTATAATTATGCCATTTCCTTTAGTAATTACCCCATTTAATCTTTGTATATAAATCGTTAATCAAGAAAAATCGTTTTAAGTAATATAGATTAGAAAAAGTTGTCCAATAAGGGCAATAGTACGCTAATCCAGTTAAACAATTTCGTTGAATAAAACATAAAATAAAAAAAGTTATGTTAAGATACAATATTATGATGTACGAATTCAACACTTAATAAATATTAATAAAAAAAAAACTTTCCTCGAATCACTAGAGATTGAGATTGCGTCGATTTCGCTGATCATTTTTCAAGCTGCAAAACTGTGGCGGCTGTGTTTCTTATATTCAAATTGAAAATGCAAATTCCAAAAATCATCGACCCAAACTTATACGAAACGGAAGCCACAAATGGCAGCGTGAAATTAAAGGGCGTCTAACGTGAAATTAGCAGCTCGTTTGGTTCAGCGGATTTATTGCATTTGAATAACTCAAATTATAGTCCCCACCGACTTTTATCTCAATATTTGTTTTGGCCACAGAAAATTTGAATGAACTGCTGCGGTTTGGCTTAATTTTTTTTCGGCTTTGTAAATCATGGGGCTTTAACCGCAAATTAGCCACACGTAGGATATTCTCGTTTCTCGTTAAGCCGCCTGCCTTCAGACAGTGTGGCGTGTTAATAGAGCAAGTGTTGTTTTGTTCACTTTTGGCGTTAAGTGCTTCGCACAGAAGGCTTTTTCGAATGTCCTCTCCGTCCGTCCGTCCCGTCCGTA
The DNA here is from genome assembly GCF_016746235.2 of Drosophila teissieri. NCBI lineage: Eukaryota > Metazoa > Arthropoda > Insecta > Diptera > Drosophilidae > Drosophila > Drosophila teissieri. Next base: position 218,187 of record NC_053034.1, on the reverse strand, counting down.
ATCACAAAGTAAATAAATGCTGCCAATGCTGCCTGCTCTTTGTTCCTCTGATCCTCTGTTGCTCTGTTTGTTTTTCGACAGTTTGACAAAATGCCCCGCCCCGAGACTGGGAATATAAACAAACGTCCGGTTGTCTGGCAGTGTAAATAATTGCCGATGCACCGAAAAAAAGCTCTCTATTTTGGCCAACTTTTTTATGTGTTTTATACAGATGCTGCAATATGAAACAATGGTCACCCAAAGACAATGGTCATTGAATCTATACCATCGTTATTTCTTAATGATTCTTCATAAGATGCTCCTTATTTTAATCCGTTTTAAAGTATAACAAAAGTATTAATGGTACTCCAATCAAGAACGTAACATCGTCTAAACGATAATATAAAGCTGCGAGGTTCCCAATGTGCATTTTTTTTTACCATTGCAATGCATATTTGCTGTGACCAAGAGTATGCAACACATAATAAATACAGGTCAATAAAAGTCCCTCGCCGAAAAGTATGCAATACAATAAGCAAATTGTGTGGATGTTTAATGAACTGTAGGTCATTTACGAATCAAGGCAGACCACCCCTGACAACCACAAAAGAAGAAAGTAGAGACAGTTTCAGGTGGCTGAGGTTTACCCAGCTTGCAAAAAACTAAAGGGTTCGCTGGCAATAGTGATTTCATTATTATAGTTTATGCATACTTACATTTTCTCCCTTTTCATTCTATCAAAAGTTGCGTACACACTTAACCTTGAAAAAAAAAGTTGATTTATTTTTTTTTTTTTGCTTAAGATAACTAGATGAAGTATTGATTTGTCATTTGCTCATACATCGTGTGCTTTTTAACCGCTGTTGCCCTATGTTGTTGTCTTTAAATATTCTATACATCAATCGAGTGTGTGAGAATATACCCAAGTACCGTGTATAGGAGTAAGTTAACCTTGATGCTGATGGTGCCACCACCCAGATTGGCGGGCATTCACATACGTTTTTAGTCCACCATCCTGGCCAGCCGGTTGGGCGGGCTGAAGGGTAGGAAATAGATGGGGACCACTTGTCTCGTAATTTATGCCGTTGTGCTGGTTGAAAATATAGGCCTTTGGTACCTCCACTCCTGCAGGACCCACAGTATTTGTAGAAACACTTATACTGGACACTACATTACCGGAATTGGCGGGCAAGTAAGTGCGACTTGGAGGAGGCGGCGAGGAAGCCCAGCTGGTCTGAGGTTTCTGTGGCAAGACAGGTCGATATTGTTTCGTATATAACGGTGGACCAACTGGCAGAACGGCCTGTTTTGGTATCGAAACTGTATTCGGCGGCCCATAGGCGTTATTCCTCAAATCACATACAGTGTTATCAATTAAAGTGGCCAGGGGCGCCGTGTAAATTCGGAAATTAGTATCTGAATAATCCAAATCAGACAGCAAGAACACGGGCATCCTATCGGATAGGACCCACACGTTTTTATTCTCATCGATTTTCACATCGGCCGGAAAGACTAAGCCAACGTCATCGCGATCCACAATGCCATGAAATTGTGGTGAGTACGGCATTGATGAGTGCCAGCAGCCCACAGCATTTTGATCTATTAAATTGAACAGCTCAATTCCATCATCGCTCATCACACGCGAAGTGGTGTGGGAGTTTGGACCACGTTCGTCCAAGGCAACAAAGTCATGATAGCTATCCTCCGTCCTGGTTTCGTCCCTCAAAATCCTAGTGGATACGGCGAACTGTCGGTGACTGGCCAACGGACTGAAGTACAGGGTACGATAACCGTCCGATCGAATGGGCGAAAGAGACATACCAAATATGCCCTCCTCGCCCCATTGGAAGTTAATACCAGCGACATTAAAATCGCCCCTTAAAGGATCCGGGAAGAAGTACGAATGAGCCGAGAATCTCCAGGACTTGTCCTGTTCCCAGGAGTAGGCAATCAAGCCATAGCCCAATTCATCGGCAAAATAGGCATATGCATCGTCGCAATTTTTGCCTATATCCACGGCAATGTTGGCTATGAAGGTATTTGGATTCGTGTCCACGGCAGGAAGCTCGTATCTCCGAATTCGCGTATCCGTGGTCAAGTCAAACACATTTACCGCATAGGGGCACGGGTTGGTGGTGGTATTGCCAATGCCCACGGTTCCGGTGTCCAAAACCCACAACCGACCACACTCATCCACTTTGATGCGATAGGCGGTGGTAATACTATTGGCGCAATCTCCAGCTGTGTTTGAGCGCCAATCCGGATACGGAATCAGCTCCGGTGAACCCGTCAAACTGCGGTCCATGTTTATATAGGTCAGAGTGGCTGGAATTCCTGAAAAATAAGATGGGAGTATCAGCATCGCCAAACTATTATTCAGGCACGAATGAAATGGCTTAGAATGGCTTAAGCTTGGCTTTAATTATTTACTTAATTATTTGTCATCATTTTGGACACAAGGAACTTTATATTAATGGCAAGCTATGGTTACCGCCGCGCTAATGGCACATTTTGTTTTCGGACTTCTACAACTACTGGAAGTTTTATGTTCAAAGATCCCCGGCTATATGTACTATACTTCAGTAATAATTGGCACTATTGCAAGTTGCGTGCAATTTGCGATGTCATTAGCCGTCTGAAGCAACTGCGTCTGACATCATTATCAATATGTATACCATATATCGCTGCTAATATATATATGTGGTCATCGACAGTGTTTCGACCGATTTCCGCTCCAGTTCTTTTACTTCTTTATATCTTCGTGAATGGAATTCAAAGCCATCTATTGTTTCTGGTAATTTGTAATGTTTCTATAGCAGGCGAGCGACATTGCCACCACCAGAAAACCACAAGCTGTCAACGAAAATAAATTTACATTTCTGCAAAATCGCACATTCGTGTGTACTAAAGTATACTATATAACCTACATCGCTTACAGTGACTTTCTTGAGCATAATGCACACTTCTATTATTTTAATCATCATTTTCGATTCCGATTTTCAACAATTTAATTCAAACCATTTTTACGACTGTCTTGCGGGTCTCCTTTTTCCCAAGAAATATTTCCCAGCAGTTTTTTCGGCCTCTTAAACTCATCTATTATTTGTGATCTCATTTGTAATTGAGATAAACTTGCAACTTGGAATGGGCCGCACATATCGTTGTCATAGCAGTTAATGTTGACAAAAGCTCAGTGGATCAACTGTCGAGTAGCTTAATTGACTGGGGTATGTTGGTTCAATGGCTGGTGGTCTTATAATCTGTATGAAATACGTGCAGCTAAGTCGTTATCCGACTAATTAATGTTGGCAATTCTGTGTTTTAGTTTCAGCTTTTGATACAACTTCCCGATCGGAATCCCATTTGGATTTCGATATTTTACACTCGATTTCAATTTGTAGTCTTGTTCCACAGCTCATTACCTAGTTGTCGCAATAATCTTCATAGAAAAGGCTATCCGATTGGGGCCAGTGTTGGTGCTCAAATAATAACAATTACAATTAATCATAGCCCATAACTGTCACTTTCAGGTATTCTTTAACCTGTTGTTGCCACCACTAATTGATTTGCTTCGATGGTCATTGAAGCATGCCTTTAAATGTTCCACTTTGCCACAACTTTCACTATGTTTTGTTTGCCGTAACTTGTGCTTTTTTTTTTGCCGATTCGACCTTCTGGGCTATTATTTCATTGACTGAAGGTAGTCAATCGAAATTTGGTTAAAAGAGACCTCAAGGCTGGGCCAGAATATTTTGATATACTTGGTAATGTTATACCATTACATCAGAAATATCATTTAGATATCAGTGAAGAGCGTGTTTTGAATCAATACAACCGTGTTTTTCTGTTCTAATACCATTCATTTGTAAGCTTGGCATAATAACTATTAATCTAAAGCAATCCCAAACGTACTGAAGTATCTGTACGCGTATAAAGACTTAAAACTTCTAGCCAAAACTCTTAAACGATATACAAAGAATTGGAAGAATTACTGTTCAGTGTATAAGATATTGTCATAATTCTTGGCAATTCGTTTTTTTTCGATCGGGTGTTACTATCTTATTGCTACAAAAGGAAGACCACAGTTTACTGCAGGTTTCATTGCTTTTTAAAATAATGACACGTATTTCCTAGTTTTGTTTTTGAACTATTGTGTGATTCGGAGCTAAACCATTTGTGTCATTAATAAAACGTGAGACACAGAACAATGCCTTCGTATTTAAACATTTCGCCACTCTCACATTGGTTCAACTGAAAGCTAATCATTGGTTAATAGCTAATGCCATAATAAGATATTGTTTATGATTCGATTTCCATTTCTATGTAGCGACCCTGAAGAAGGCTTCACAATTCGGATGGTAATATAATACAATTTAATACAGTATAAAGCCAATGCCACGCTATTGGCTTCGATTTTACAACGGCTAATTGTTTAAAATGTTAAAAAACGCACAGGTATCCGGTTGGGATTTATGAGAGGTCACCACGCTAAAACCTTTAAAAGAAGGGGCCCTCAAAAAATATTGTCATTTTTATTTCTCAGCCAAAATTGAAAAAAACCGACAAATTAAAAAAAATAGTAAATAGATTAGTTCTTGTTAAAAGTTCACTTATATATTATATTATAATATTCTTTTTAAAAAAAAATCAATCTTCTTTTTATTTCTATCCGAATTTTAAAACAAAAATGCTCCTATTTGAATACCTAAACTAAATCAATTTGGAGCCGTTACAACACGTAGTCAAAGAAGCCATATATGAACTGTCAATCGCCAGCAACTGCTCAATCACCTAATTTGTTAGTGCTAATGATGCCCTAAGTGAGAACGCCTCATTTCGATCCACAAAAGGACTTGTGATTTGACTTTAACTTACCATCTCGCCAGCGGGGAACGGTGACGAATAACCGATTGCCAAAGTGCTCGACTCCAACAGGTAGACCATTCTGCGGAATGTAATCTCCGCTAGCCAGAGCTTGCTCCTTTAATCGGGCATTCGGGAAAGCAAAGTCCAGTTGGTTCCAACTATATCGCTCCTGGAGTTTGTAAGCAGCCCACGACGGCGACACCAAGGTGATCAGGGTCACAAGGACCCACCCTTTGTCCTGGAACATTGCACTTAACTCGCAGCTGACTCGCACTCTTAACACTTAAGCCAAAGGGTGTTGGCAAAAAAAAAAAAGTGTATATATTTATTTATTTATATATTCAGCTATTCGGGGGCTCTTCTCTAGTCTTCGGCTGTGTGATATTTTTTAATCCTCTTCTGTGGACCGTGGCGCGCTAACGACTGGTGGCCATAATAAGTCGGCCACGTTTTATATGAAGTTTTTTTTCTCCGAAGACGAAGACGAAGACAGGCCAATGAAAACGAAAACGAAGGCGCGCGCCAACTTCGGTGGTTTTAGTGATTCGGATTCGAATTCGGATTCGGGTGATTTGGTGTTCGGGTAATCAGGTGGCTGTGGCTTATGCTGTTTCCATAGATCGGCCAACTTTGCGCTTTGTCTTCCATGATTGATTTTCACGCATGTTTAATAAATACTCTCGAATCCCATAATTTACTGAGTCAGACACCTTTCGCTGGGCTTGGTATGATTTTTGGCCTTCATCGACATTTAAAACTGCGCTGATTTGTGCGGAAATCACTTACAATACCTTTCGGTACCCTAAAATGTTAAGACCTATTTTAATGGTATGACTACTATTTATTAGAATTTGGTTGCCATCATTTGATGCTCTAATTATTAAAAAACTATTTTTAAGGCCAGGAGGATCGTGCATTAAATGTATTCCTTTCAAATTTCCATATTAGAAAATTTGGTCTGTGAATCTTTATAATATAAATCTTTATGGGCGCCTACAAAAATATGATTTTTCAGTTGATTTCATTAATTGAAATGATTTGATATTATAATACTAAAAGCAATTTACGGAATTTATGGAAAAATCCAGAAATATCAAATGGATCATAATTATTGCGTTATATAGAGTATTTAAAGCAGGTGTTTCTCGTACAGCATTAAATTGGAACTTTTGCCCATTTCAATTTCTTAGGATTGGATTTCGATTGGGCGGCACCAATGATTCACAATTTACCGAGGGTCAAACATTTGGTTTCCGCCAGTTATTGGCAGGTGATTTTAAGCATGCCTATACATAAATATATTATATTTGGCTGTTACATAAGATTTGCAAAAGGAAGTAAGCGCTTTTAGGTAATTCCACTAGGTGGTATTTGAAATATTGTGGTCCCTGAGAACCAACTGGATTTTTGGGGCGCCCTAAGTGGGTAATGCTCTAATGACCATCGCCGCAAGTAAATGTAAAAAATTCGAACCAAATGCGATCGCATATCTCTCTTGGCCCAACTGCACCTGCTTGCTAAAGAAAAAATTGCAAAAGTTAAGTAAAGTAATACCACCAGCCACACGCATAATAAAAATGCAAAATAGGTAAAAATACGTTTTACGACCTCCGCAGATAAAGTGGTTTGCATTAATCCTCATCACATAATATACACTTGAAACAAGGAAAACATTTCGACATAATGAAATACAAATTAAACATTGTCGATTCAATTTAAACTTATTTCTGAGAATGTCTACAGAATAATTTCAAAGATAATGTCACCATTAAATATAGTAGGATTATAATTTTACTTTTGTAATTTTTGGCCCTCTCATTTATGCAATGCTAATTCTAAAATCCTAACAATTCTTCCAAAAGTTTTTAAGTTGCTCAGAAGTGGTTCAACTTGATCCCTTGCCCGCATTCTAAATCTCAGCTCACCCACAGAAAAATAAACAAACACGCAGCGGCTATAGAAAAATATGTTGCACATAATTACGGCTAATGCTGCTCGAGTTTATTGCGACCGGCAGGCTCATAAAACGAGACACTAGAAATAACCAGTACGGTTTTATTAATTAATTGTGTGTATTGCGTAATGAAATGGTGTATCCACTAAAAACGCAATTAATGATGCGATAGCTGCAGCCGTTGAACCTATAATTTAATTCGAATTGACTTGTTTTCAGTTGCTGGTTTCATTGTGTGGGGGGATGCTGTGTTTGTCTTTGGTTACAGTTTTTCATTTTCGCTTCTCCGCGCTGGCGGCGATGATTTATACGCGCTTTTCCCAATAATTGAAACAAGTTTTCTGCCCCAGCTCGAAACACAACAACATTATCAAGTGGAGCGCGCTAAGTGGCCAAAAAAGTTGCCACAAATCAGACTACCAAAAAAACAAAAAAAGAAAAGAAAAAAACAAAAAATACGCATCGGATCTCTTTGGCATAATTGCCAAACGCTTATGCAACCAACCGGCAACATTGGACATTATTTACACACAGGATCACTTCAACTTGGGCGGAAAGCAAAGCCAAATACCGCATGACATTGCCCGACCCGCGTTCCATGTTTTGTTTTCCTTGTTCCCCACTTATGGCAGCCTGGACATTTTCTTCCCCCCACCCTAGTTTGGAAATCCATCTTCATTGCAAAACGAAAAACCCGTTGCTCAACTTCTCTAACATTAGCCGCCACACACAGCATTTTCCGTTGTGTGTTATTCATTTTTTGTGCTTTTTTTTCAAGTTCAATGTCCATGGCCCTGACCGCCGGATCCCCTCCTTTCAAGCTGGGATTATTTGGCATGTCCGAATTCGGAAGGCCGCAATTACTTCCTGTTTACACACAATTGCACACGTCCTCGTGACATGCACTGCGCTTAAACTATTATGCAAATGCTCTCTTTAATGCCTCAGTACCCGTGAAGTGATTGGGTTAATTAAAGGCAACTCAATACGTTCATTTCTATAAAAACATCAAAATTAATTTTTTACTAGCCGCAATGAATTCTGCAATTCCAAATCACCAAAGAAAAAGAACTCGCTAGTTATATTCAAACCAAAGCAAGAGAAATTGAGATCTGTCCCCAAATGGACTTCAGCGCCCAAAATTGCAACCATAAATGGAATAATTAGATGCCAACAAAGGCTTTGTTTGTTTACTGAATAAAGGTTGTCGTAATTTGATTTCTGTGTAAGCTTGCACGAAACGGAATCATTACCTCAGACATAATTTGCCTGCAATTGCGGTGCTGCACTTGTCTCGTGCAAGCGAAAAAAATCAGTGCTCGAAAAAGCTTAGTAGTATTTCCATGAGTCGCTTAGAGGAGTAGATAAATCAGCGGGCTGCGTTCGAAATTTATGAGTGACTCTGCGACTTATTTATCTTAAGCCATCGTCAGTTGCATTTTTTATGGGTATTTTAAGCCACTCAATGTGGTAATCGGGCGATAATCATTCAATAATCGCACGATCTCTTCAAGGCGAACATTTCCATTAGCAGTGGAAAAAATAAGAAAATGTAATGATACATTTTGCATTAACTGGTTTAGTTCATCCAGTTTCGCAATATTGATACAACAGTCAAAACATTGATTTACCAATTGACTGGTTTCAATGTAAATATATTAGTAAAATATAAATACTTAATTAACATTTCACCCTATATAAAAAAAAAATATGATTGAATAATAACTTTATTAATTAAAAAAAAAATATTCCAAATTAAGGAACTATAATTTAACAAAAAGTAAAAAAATGTTGAATCCGTTTCTAGTTCCACCACCATGGAGGAGACGGGGTAACGTAGTTGGCCACATTGAGATAATCCTGTTGAATGTCATTGGGCACCGATTCATCCGATTCCGAATTTTCGCTTAGGAGAGACTCATCCGACTTGTTGTCATCCAATGGTGTGGCGTAAGTCAAAGAAGAGCTTAGTATGGCAAGGATAAGCGCCAGTCCCAAAATAGTTTGATAGAACACCTTCATGTTTGAATTTCCGTTGGACTTCTAAGTACAGAAATTAATCTAGATCCCCCTTTTATAGTCAAACTTTCAAATTGGCAGTAGAACTCTCAAGTGTTTTGCTAGGTATTTCCCGACTAGCGATGTTTGCCGTTTAGCAAAATTAGAACAAACTAAAACTGGGCCATATTTGCATTTGTTTTGTTTTAGAAGTTGAGCTGACATTTTTAGCTACTTCCGAATCAGAGAAATGCTTTTACCCCGGTTTCGTTTTATTATTTTGTTTTGGCTAAACTGTTATTGATTTCCTGGTGAAAAGCTGTTGCTGCTGCTGCTGCTGCTAGTATCGCTGTCGATTTTGCTGCCAATTAACTGGCTAAAGAGTTGCAATGTTACAATGTTGATGTTGCAGCATTGAAATCGTCACAGCCATGTCGACCACTGTCTAGTTTTGGCACTCGTCTCGCTGCAATTAGTTATCAATTAAAAACTATTTAAATCGCAACAGCAAACCGACTGTGGTTGGCTTCCTCCTGGTTAATGGCATCATTAACCATTTTGAAACTCTTCTGGGAAGACGACAATGACACTTCCTGCAGTTGAAGCCGACGTAGTCAAGCGTATAAAGTTTGACTACGGTTATTTCTCCATTTATAGAAATCATTTAAGAATTTTGTCGGAAAATGTCCAGAAACTCGTCCAGGGCTACGAATCGAGGGAATGCAATAAACAGACAATTATCGAGTTTTATAATTACCGCATTAAATTTAATTATTACCTATACTATATGTTACTAGTAAACATAATTGGGTATACTAGATTTGTTGGAACCGTTTCCGGCCATATAGAGAATATACATATGTATGTATATACTTGCCCTCCCACAAGCTTAGTAACGGGTATCTGATAGTTGAGAAAATAGTCTATATCATTCCCTTTTTTTTCATTTTTGGCAACGGAAAGGACTATGCTGACATAACTTTATACTCTTCACAAATAGATACTCTGCATAAGTACTGCGCCTTTGTTATGAACAATTAAAAACTTGGTAAAAGGCAGAAACGACGTCTTAAAATAATTGACAACTGAAGCTGAACAGGCCTAATCCAAATAATTATACTACCCGTTACTCGCACACTAAAAGGGTTTATTAGATTCGATGTAACGTACGTAACAAGCGTTTATAATCGTTTTCGACACTATAAATAATATGAATTCCTGATCCAAAGTATGTCCAAACGATCTAGACACTTCGTCTGTCGTCGGGAACTTGAATAGCTGGAAAACTGAGATTAAGCTACATTAAGATACTAGTGATGCCATTCTGCTTGTGCAAGTTCGTTTCAAAATGTTGTCCGGGCCAGAGAAGTGAGCAATAAGTCTCGGAAACAGTGGCTTTCCTACTTCCACCGTCGTACTGCCTTTAGCTGTGTAAGAGGCATGTGATAGTCGAGAAACTCGACTGAAGCGTTCTTTTTTTTATTTTTGTTTGGACAACTGCTGGGTGCTTTTAGCAAAGCTTAACTACTGACCTTGTGTTTTGGGCACGCTCTGCTTCCTCACCTTTGAAAAACGGTCATCACGCAGTGTTACACGAGGCGAATATTAAAAGAGAGTCGAACTAAGAACAAGAAGTAGAACCTGGAAGCCCCATTTTATTACATGCATTTAAAATAAATTATAGTAAATGTACTTACACCAGGTGCAGTCGGAACAAAAATGCATTTTTCAAATAAAAATAATTAAATAAAAAAGGAGCGTATGCTGTAGTCGAGTTCAGATACCCGTTACTCAGATAATGGGAGTGCAAAGGAGAAAATGTAGGGGGCTACAATGTCGTTCGACCTACTGCAACCACTGTATCCACCCGTTTATCGATTGCTATTAATCGGATTATATCGATTATTAGCAAGCAAATTGTGCCCCAAACAAAGGTTTAAATTGCCAATCGTTTTCTATGCTTTGATCGCTACCTGATCGGTGTGGTCAAGAAGAATTAAAGGGGGGCTCGAATCGTTTATCCGATGTAATTATACTTAAGTTTGGCTAATCGGTTTGGAACACTTTGATCTAAAAGCTTTTAGACCTATGGTAAATGTCTTGGACCCACAATAAAAGCTCCGCAGAGAATGGATTGTGGATGTGGAGATGAATGCTGTATTTGGATGAAAGGCTTTTCACTTAAAAATAAAATAACGTATAAAAAACAGCTATAAAGTAATGAAAAAAAAAAGTGGTGTTGCTTAGTACTCAACTAATTAGAACTACAAAAGTTACAAATAACATATAAGTAAAATCGCAGTCTAGTTAAACCACCAAGGAGCGGGGGTGGGCAAATAATTGTTTACATTAATATAATCCGAATTGCTTTGCTGAGATGACGAGGTGGAAGTGACAAATGCTCTGTGTTCCAATTTTCCAAGATCCTTGCGGTTTGGGAAACTCGTTTTGCGATTCCATCGTAATCTCTTGCTATTGGGTCGCTGTTTCACAGTATCCAATTTTGAATTTTCAATCATTTCCTTTACTCTCTGAAGCTCGTGTTGATTTATGGTATCCAAAATAAGTTGAAGCTGAGGATTGCCTTCCTCCAAATGAGTTTCGGCGCTTTGCTGTTCACCTTTTATTCCGGATATGAGTATAATCACTGAGATAAGCACAAGAAAAATAGGCACCCGGCTCGACATATTGCTGCAGTTACTCTAATGTGTTCTTAGTCGATTCCCTACATATTTATAGTCTACATAAAAAGCTAACGAACATGTAAGCAGATTGGGTACATATTTATCTACTGCAACCATTACTCTTGACATCATTTTGTTCAAATGGCCTCAACAAATAACGTAATGCCGGATAAATATTTGGCTTGCATGAACAAAATATGTTGATGTTGAAAGATCTGATGTAGATAACTTTAATTGGAGTAATCAAGGCTGAGCTTGAGACAAAGAATCAAATATTTCAGGCAGGTGTTAGTTTTCAAAAAATCAATAAGAAAAATCACTTTTTCGAAATTCTCCTTCTTTAATACTCAAAAAATTGTGCACCAGCCTACCAAATCACAGTCAAAGAAGTGTTTCATTAAATTATCATGTTTTTCCTTTTGTTTTTATTTAATATATAGTTAAAAGTCGTTTTTGTGTTTATAATTGTATCTCAGAAAAAAAATATAATAAGTGTATCTGCTAAACACGCGTCGATTTGGATAATAGGGAAAGGAGGGGATAAGGTTAGGTTTTACACATTCGTAAGGTTGAGGGCAATCATATCATAGTTTTTTTATTTTTCGGGTACTTGGTGCTTAGTGGTCTACGAGTGGCTTAGATCTCCTCGTTCCTGGGGTCGCTCCATGTTTTTCCTTTTGGTGACTTTTTCTAATGACGTAAGGGTTACTCTTACTTACATAGAATATCCGCATCTATCAGTATTTTAATTAAAGGCATATGTGTACAAAGCTAACGAGTTTTTGGAAGGTAAAGTACGAGGAGTAGAAAACTTAAAAAAAGTACATATATCAAACAATTGTTAAATGTTATTATCGCTTGTGTGGGCCACCCAGCCCAATTCTAGGAGTATGCTGCAGTAAATCTGGGCAAGTAATCATTACAGGATTCAAACGGGTAGATGGCAATTTGTTGCTTTACAGGATCGTTCCGGGCTTGCGGAGCGGCAGACGACGACGCTGTCCCAAAAGTCCCAGGCCACGGGCCTGCTGCTTAGTTGTTGCCTCCGTCGCTTCCGTGGTTTCATGCTCCGGCTTTCCGGCGCCTTCTGCGCCCGCCTCGCTGCTTCCTCCGGCGGGCGACTCCTCCTTGTCGGCCTGCTCCGCGGAGGAGTCCGGCGATAAATGCTCCTCCTCAGCGGGGGACTCTGCAAGATAAATGGATTGGTTAAAAATGTGCTCCGATTGCTCACGTTTCGAACTGGGATGTCAGTTACCTGTGGTGGAAGTGGCTCCCAGTTGGAGTCGTCGCTTAGCCAACAAGGGATTAATCTTCCTTGGCGCGGGGGCGGGGGCTGCGGATGCCTTGGGCTTAACCGCATCAGTCTTATGCGTTAGGGCGTTGAGACGTGGTCGGGTTCTAAGACGATTTAACCCGGAAACAGGAGCCGCTGGAGCCTCGGCGGTAGAATCACCTGCCTCGTTCGCCTTTTCGCTTGGCTCGCCACCGGCCGTCTGCTCCTCTTTGACGTCGTTCAGATGGCTGCTGCTCTCGGCGGCGGAATCCTCGGCAGCTGGCGTTTCCTTGGGCGCTTCCGTGCTGACTCCCGATCTTCCCAATTTTCCGCGGGGCAGCAGGCGGTTGCCACCGGCGCGGTGAAGGTTAAAGCGGGACGGACGCACTGGTTCCCCGGTAGAAGGCGAGGTTGAACCGGACTTGGCGTCCTCCGAACTAGCGGTGGGGCTGCTCTCTACCGGCTCGGCACCCTCTGCACTGGTGGGTGCCTTTGTAGTGGTTGTACGACTGCGTCCACGTAATGCCAGTCCGGGACGAGCCCTCAATGTGCTTCTTGCCGTGGTAGAGGGGGTTTCGGCGGGGGTGTCATCTTCGGCGGGAGATTCCTCACTGGGTCGCGCAGTGGTGGTTGAGACGCGCAAGTTGAAGCGGTTGCGAGCTAAAAAGGTAATAATTTAAGCATTTTTTTAATCTTATGCCCGACTTTAAAATGTATTTATTTATTTTGAGTGACAGTAACAATGTTAGAATTCTGGTGCGGCTTAAGTATTTTGCATTTGACCCACATTACACAGTCACTGGCCAAAAGGTTAGAGCTTGCTTTCAGTTAAATTAAGTTAAAATCAAAGTATATATTAAGTAAATACTTACGTCTGCCTCGTGCGAAAGACGTGCTGACAGGCTTTACTTCCTTGGCAACCACTACCCCCTCCTCGGCCGCAGGGGCGGCTGTAGAAGTGGCATCTGGTGCTGCGGTGGTGCGAGCTCCGGGACGAGAACGCCCTCCAATCGAGGGGCGCGAAAAACGATCTTGCAAAAGAAGATATTTTCCATATTAATATTCATTTTGAAACACAAACAGTCGAGTTTTATTATTATAGTTATTATTAATATTAATATTTGGCAAATTCCTGACCAACTAAACTACTCAAATTTGTTGTTAAATATCAATGAGAAGGAATAATTTGTATAATGTAAATGGCTTAAACTTACTTCTACCAGTCTTGTTGGTTTCTGTAGCCACCGGTGCCTCAGTGGTGCTAGTGGTGGTGCTGCCACCTTCAGCCTTGTTTAACTTAAAGCGATTACGTCCGCCCAAACCACTCAAGCCGGCTCTCCTGCCACCGAAAAGAGAGGGAGCAGCCGTGGTTGTTGTGGTGGTGGAGGTTGTTGTAGTTGGTTCCGTTGTTGTTGTAGTCGTGGTGGTCGTGGCGGCCGTCGTGGTGGTGGTAGTCGATGAAATCTCATTAATCAGAGTGGTCAGGCCACCGGCCTCATCCTCATCAGTACTGGCAGTTTCAGTTGCAAAAGTGGTAAAGCCCTCCGAACCTATGGTATCCGGAATCACAGTGGTTTGTTCGTTGTTAAGGTTTTCATTGGTCAATATGGCATAGAGATCTAGAGCGGCCTTCTCCATCGACGGCGTGGTCTGCTCCAAATCCTCCTGATCGACTGACAACTCGGTCTCCTTCTCTTTCCTTGCTTGCTCCTCCTTGGCCTGTTGCACTTTCTTTCTAGCTGCCTCCTCCTGTTCGATAGCAATCACTGGTTTCAGTTCGTTTTCACCCTTGCGAGCCGCCTTGGTCTGTTTCTCGTCCGTGTTAAAGGTAGCACTATCCACCAACTCCAAACTGGGGCGCTTAACACTAATCTTTTTGCGCTCGGCAGCGATTTCCAAAGAATCGAGGGCTGGTGTTGGTGGCACTTCAATGTTCTTGCCACGACTGGGAAAACGGGTGATCATTGGAAGGCGTTCAGCCTCGATATCTTCAGAGGTATCAGAGGACCTTCCCTTGGCCTTGCCACTCTGGAGGCTATTTCCACTCGGAGTGGCGGTCGTGCTCCTCTCGATATTGGTGTATCTAGTCTTGCCGCGCGTCTCGGGCTCAGCGGATGGATCAACCTTGCTTGGCTCTTCGTCCTCTTCGTAGTAATAGACATACTCGTACTCGTAGTCCTGGCCATTGGGTCCCTTTTTAATCTCTATCCGGGATTTCTTGTTGTTCTCACTGCCCGCACTCTCCAGGGCAAAATTTTGGTTGATAAAATCTTCGTGAGGATCCACGACGATATCCTCATCCAAGTTATCGATCTTCTTGCCAACTGTGGGCAAAGTAGTCAATAGTAGAGCAGGTGCCTCGGTGGTGGTAAAACCCCTCTTTTGGGCCAACTCCGACACGGCGGCCTGCTCAATTTCACGCCTAACCTCGGCCAGTTCCTCTTCTTCAATGGCTCTTTTAGCCTCGATGCTCTTCATAACATCTTCGTTAATGAGCGCACTCAAAACGGGGTTCAATTCGGGTCGCTCTTTAGTGGGCAGCAGATTCATCGAATAGTCAGCAGAATCGGCGGCCCTTATGCTTATTTTGTGGGAGGTTTGGAATCCCTCCTCCCAATCCACGGCACCCGGATGTTTGTGTGATGTTTCGAAGGGAACCGCCGGAGGTAAATTCTCCTCGAGCGATTTGTGTTCACTTTCGCTGGCAATATTGGAAAGGGAATCCGCTGACTCTACCAAGTAGTGGGTGGCCAGGAAGACCAGGAGAAAACTGTAAGTGATGATACATGAATATTAAAATATTGTACTTAAAAATGAATTCAATATTAAAAACATATATAGTATAGAAATGATCTGTCCACCAGGGGTAAAGTGTCTCCTACCAAATTAAAAAAAAAGGAATTGAAGTTTCATTTTGCAATATTGCTAGGAACTATAAGTTACTTAACTATTTTGTGGTATTTTGTAGAATCAAAATTATATCCTTCAGTGAGCGATATGCTCTTAAGGCTTTCTTACTGGTTTCTGATCGGTGTGACCGTCACCCAAGACGGCTTGTCGCTTTAAGTTGGCTATTCAGCTTTACAGCCCCATCTGGCAATCTTCGCTGTGCTGCCTCATCTCCGATCTGGCATGAAAACCTTTCACAATTTCATTAGCCACGCAAAGTGAATTGGCCATCATGTCTAGCCGTCGAATGAAGCGTGCACCGTTGGCTATATAGCACCGCCGGCATCACCGCACAATAGTTGGGCTCTTTAAATCCGCGCTGCAATGCAATGAAAGCGACACTCAAGGTAAACCGCAAAATGGTCCAAAAACGATCAGGAAACTAGACGCAGGAATCGCGAACCGGCTTTCCACTACAAAAGGTGTTAACCCATTTTGATTCAAAACCAGATAAAACCAGATTGAAATTCCCCGGTGTTCAGTTTTTCAGTTTCTAGCCAGGGAAACCAATCCTACTTAAAGAAAATCATATGTGGGACTCGGTTCTAGCTAGATGTTAAATTTAGTCTTTAAAAACAGAATGTCATACGATGATCCAACTAAATTGGAAGTACACCGAAACATTTTATAACGGCAAGCTATATAAAAGGTATTTTTTTCAGATAAAAATTGGACTGAAAAAAACTTTTTCTGACCACGAATATTTTTTTTCTGTGTACGCGAACAGAGCGCTCTTGACGATAACTTTTAACATTTTGAATTGTGTTGTGTGCAAGTCTGGCTGCTGGCGTTCACTTCTCAAACAAGTTTTGGGGACTAGCGAACAACCAAACAACTAGCAAGCAACAACCAGCAAGCAACCAGCAACAACCAGCAACCTGGGCTGGCAACACCTTTCTGCAAAGGTAGACAACTTCAACTTACTTTAATTGCAACAGCCCCAAAAGCAGACAGCTCAACAATAGCCAAAAGCCATAAGTCTGTGACTCAAGAAAAGTTATAATTATAGCCACATCGCCGTGCAATGGCGGTGCACAGGGGGTGCAGACAAGACGGTCTCTTGATGGTTGGCCCACGTTATGGATGAGGTGACAATGCGCGCAACATATTATTCATTTGTAAGTGCATTGAGCGCAATGAGAAATACGTAACATGTTGTGCTTAGTTCTAGCTACCAAGGAAAGAGAAACTTCCGCAACTTCCTGTTGGTGATTATCTCCAATAAGTCGCTAAAACATTACCTTTTAATGAGTCTAGAAGGATATTGAACTTTGTGTATTAAATGTTATTAAATATTTCCATTTTTTATTAAAAGTTCAGATAAAACGATATATGTATATATTATTATTGCAATGAAAAACTTCATTACATTTTATTATTGCAAAGAACTACAAATATTTTAATGCATTTCTCGTCTATACTACATGTATGGCTTCTCTTCAAATGTATCGTTAATATTTGGACAATTTTAAAACATTTTTTTATTTAAGAAATGTAATACTAAGAAATGCCCAATGGAAATGATTTTGTAGTAATCCTAATCTTGACCAATCTTGTTGCGTTTATAGACAAATCCCTTGCTTTGAGAACCCAATTCCACTCCCAATATGAACCCATGGTTTTTTTCTGCATCTGCACTCCCATCAACATTACGAATTGGTAAAAAGGGAGTGCTGTTGCTTTATTTTTCACTTGGCTTTTAGCGGGTGTGGCATGCAATTTGTATTATAATTTGGCGATTCATTTGGCCAAAAACGGGAAAGGAAATATAGTGTCTACCGGTGCTTTTCGCTTCAGCTTCAGCTTCCAAAGCTGAATTCGAATTCGGATTCAGGAATTCGGGTTTCGTGTTTTAGACTTCGGCGGCCATTGACGTCTTCGAGAAGCAGTGAAGCGGTAATAAGACAGTTATAAAAAACTGATATATCGGCACTAACTGTTGCAATAGAAACTAGCCGCATTATACCAGCCATGAAATGTAAAGTCCGCGTCTTCGTCGTCTTGCCATATTTTCCACACATCTGTGTGAATATGTATGCAAAAAGGCCTTTTTGAAAGAGAGATCGCTAACCTCGCCGGCTTGATCTTTTGCATAAAAAAACTATATTTAGCCAAGGTTAACAGTTCGCTGCAGGCAAATAAGTAATTTCTACTTGAACTATTTCTTAAAATATAGCCAATGTGTCAATGAATACTATTTGGTGTTGCTTTTCATCTTGCAACTAAAATTGGCTGTAATAATAAATATAAATTATCTAGCGCTTTTTAAAAATAAATAAGGAAATCCGTTTCACTGCCAGAAACTAAAAGTAAACCATATTGCAATACATACGATGTTGCCAATTAAACCCCTGCAGTAACTAACAAATCGTTAACTTGACCTTGGGTGGTTCAAATTGTTTTGCTGTGGCCCATTCCCCTGAAAATTCATATTTTATCATTTTATTTTTGTACTTACACCTTGAGAAGCATTGTGAGATGTGATTGTTGTTCTTGCTGCTCCTATGTGGCTTCACTTTTAATGCTGTCAATGCTGCTATAGCAACTTTTTCGTTAACTGCGCTTTTGCATAGATTTTAATGACACTTTTGAAAGTCAACTGCCTGCTTCAGCTTCTACCAAAGAAAAAAATAAAGTAAAAAAATGTAATGACGGAAATTGATTTTTCTTTAATTGTAATGCACTTTGTATTTTGCGTGTTTTTAAACGTGGGACATATTTTCTTGTTGTTATCGTTGTTTATTTGCTGTTGTTTACTTTCGACATTTTTTCGAGTTGCACTTTCACTTTTCACTTTTATTTTACGTTTCGTTCAACTATTTTGGTTATTTGCATTTGTTTTTTTTTCGCCAAAAATTTATTTCAATTGAGGGAATGAGGAAGTGCTGATTGGCTTAGTGACAAAGAATTCGAACAACAACATGATTTAAACATGCAGCATTTGATTTAAAACATACAAAAAATAAGAAAAAAAAAATGTTTTTTAAAATGCACTTTCTGCCGCTTTTTGCGGCTTCTCGTGTTCAACTTTCGATTGGGCTTTGACTTCTTAAGCCACTGGTTACGCTCATTATATACCGCCAACCAACACACACAAGCACACGCACACACACACTCAGCACACACAACACCAACAACACCAACAACACCAACAACACACACACACACCTGCCGGGAGGATCTTGCGGCAGTACCATGAACTTTTTTTGAAGACCTCTCTATATTTATTTTATCTTCGGATCTTCGGGGAGCAGTCACTTTCGATTTCGCTGCTAGCTGAACGTGAAATGGCAAAATGATGAACGCTTCAGCCATCTAAAACCGTTGCCGTTGCGATTCTGCCGCCGTCGACTGAGGCAGTGACTGCGGCAGAGGCTGCGACTTCAGCTTCGACTTCAGCTTCGACTTCAGCTTCGGCTCAAAATATCGGTAACATCGGAGATCGGAGACCTCTGGGGTCTTGGGTCTTGCATGCGCGAAAGAGAGAGGAGCGAAGAACGATGGGCAGGAGTGACGATATAGTATGTACATTTCCATATATACATACATAGATATATACATATGTATGTACACTTTTTTCGGTTATGACCATGCTAAAATTAAATCATTTACACCTGCAGTCAGTCGATCGATGCTGGCTTTCAATGGCGTTTGGGCACTAGGAAATTTCGAACTACACTGGTCTGGTAATAAAAAATCATAATAACATAATTATAAACTGTGAATAAAACGGATATTTTGTAAAGTTTTTGCAATTTACACATACAACTTTGTAAGCATATGAATCCCGTTAGAATATTTTTATTTTATATTAATAATACAAAGAGTAGAAGTAGTTTTTATTTTATTTACAATTTCCTTAATACATAACTTCAAATTAATACTTCATTGGTCGTTAGTTATAATGCAACCATTTCTCTCAGTGCACCAGCAACATTTACTTGCAGTTTTGGGGATGCTCTATGTTCGCATCGATCTCAGTTAACTGCTGCTGATTTCATAAGCCAAAACTGGTTGGCAGCTGGTCTCAAGGCCGTTTATTCATTCCTACGGTTATTCGTCGCCGTCGTTGATTAACCGCATTACACATTCGCCGCTTTGGCCGCTTTGGCCGCAGTGGCCGCTTTTTTAACCGCTTCGACTGCAATTAGCAGGGCACGCAACATGCTCGCTCGTATGCAAGCTATCCAACAGATCATCACCCAGGTTTCCCCAGTTTCTCCTCCGCTACTGTAATATTATCTAATATGTGGGGCTTATTGATTAACCATTGCTCATTTGCTTACTGAGTATTTATGCAATTCCAGCAGAGAGATCACCAGCTTGATGTGACATAGTTTGGGATACGCATATACATAGATACATACACAGATAGTCCGACATTTGCGCACAGAAACTGGATGTATTCAACTGACACGTTAATTCGTTGTTCAGGGTGATGTAAAGGTTATTGGTGAATTTAAAATGATGCCAAACTTAAAAATTAGCTGAAAATATTATCATTTTCAAGACAGGAAATTAAAGGAACTTGATTTGATTAAGAAAACAAAAAAACAACAAAGAACGTTCTAGTCGGGTGCCTCGACTCTTAAATACCTGTTACACAGTTAATAGGTTTTTGAATATGTACATATTTATCCACTAGGTGATGAATTTGCAGATTCCACCTACGCCTACTCAGCGCAAGGTTGCTAAGGCAGTGGCATCAATCTCAATCTGTTTCGCACTTCTTTTAGCTGAGTAGCGGGTATCTGATAGTCGCGGCACTTGACTATCGCGTTCAAATACCAAAATTGGCAGAAAGAAGAGGTAAGAGCTTCCCTCTTTGCAGCGAGTGCAACGAACCAGGAAGTGATTGTGCCTTTCAACCGAATGTATGCATTATTAGGGAATCCTCAGCCAACTTTGGTTGTCCTCGGCATATCCATATTCGTGTTTTTCAGAAGCTTTGTAAACTTATTGAATTTCAAGTGATCGTCTTTACGGAATGTACGTCTGCATAAGTGACTCAAGCTATGCCGAGGTCAGATTAATAAAGTTACTCAGCCAACTGCTATGGATTCCACGACACGGACATACATATATGCATGTATGTATGTATGTATGTAAGAAAGACGACTAAAACACCAACGTGAAAATGAATTGAAAATAAGAATTAAAACCCGGTCCTTTTCGGGGTAAACAGGATTTCTTTTTGTCGGGAGCGACTCGAGGTCAGGAGTTATATTAAAAAACGAAAACAAGAATCAAAGTTAGCTTCAGCAAGCCCAAAGCTCAGATACCCTTGCAGCAAAAATATATTTTAAAAAGGGGAAAAATTTCAGTTAAGATCAAGAACATAACACTAATTCCTATGGCAGCAGCAGGATATAGTCATCATTGTAAAACCGAAATTAAATTTTTTAAAAAAACAGGTATATAAATCTACGTACTTTATTAGTTGGAACATTTCTCCTTCACTGCGTAGCAAACTTCTTACTTAAATCGATATACCCTCTGCAAGGGTATACAAATTACACGGCGAGTGTAAGTGGCAGATGGATTGGTACTCTGGGCGGTGTCTCAAAAAAAAGAAGGAGCAGTATTTTAATGGAGCCCCATTTCGAAGTCGCTTTGAAGGAAGTGACAGCGTAGTCAGCTGTTAAGTTTTAGACACATTTTTCACCATTTTTGTCAAGTATTAAACTTAAAGCCCAAAACATTAATATATTTATTTCTGCTGTCCTATGATAGGGCCTACACCGGTGGCATTACAATACGCTCTGTAAGCCTGTTTTATGGGCCGAAAATGTAGAGAAAAATACCAACATCCGGTACCATTTCAAAGGAACACAGCAAGAAGATAAAATCACTTCAGGTACCTACTTTTTTATGTAGTGTAAAAGCTCATAAAACTGTAATAAAAACCAGTGCACCAAAGGTGGAAAAAAAGAAAAGAAACAACTGTTATCCAACATTTCAAGTGTTCATGAGAGCGTATGTATACGAGTTATTTGTACACACATTTGCATATATATGTGTATTGTTTGGATGTGTGTGTACGTGTGTCATATCTGCATACAGATGTACAAAAACAGGAGTGGCCAACTTGGAATGTTAATGCGGTCTGCAACCGTTGGCGTCGCCGAGATCTCCAATCCCCAATCCACTCAAAAAAATGTAAAAGACAACACTGGCAACAAGACAACACGTAGGCCCAGCCATTGCCCGGCTCTTTTTCTCCCTCACTTGTTGTCTCTCTCTCTGCCGATAAGAGTTACGTGAACTTTAAAGAGAGTAGAGGGCGATAACTGACCGGAAAACTGGACAAAAGCCAAAAATAATTAGGTACCGCTCAAGACACTACACAAAAAACAATCGTAAAGATTCAATCTCTATTTCTGTTCATTTTTCTTGAAATTAAATATATTCTTTTAACTAATCACACAGATGTACTTAAAAATTGCTGCTTGAACTTCCGCAATAACATGAAAACTCATTACTTTTAATTAGAGGATTCGCGGTAATTTTTTACATATTGGATTTGATTGCTTTGTCTTGCTACGCATACTTTCCTGACTGTTTATGGACTTGGTTTTCCCATTTTTTCTTTTTTTTATTTTGAACCTGGCCGCGCATGTTAAGTCAAGTAAAATTTATAACTGTCAATTATTATGCAAGAGCTGTGTGTGTTATAAGGGGAGAGAGAAGTTTAATACTGGTGGATTGAGGTGGGGGTACTGCAGGACGAGGAGAGGGAAACGGTGTGGACTCGACCCGCAGAGTAATCCGAAAATACCTGATTGCTTATAAACAAACTTCTCCCTGTGGAAACCACTTACAAAGTCTGAACACGTAGAATCCCCCAGATGCTATAACTCTGGACTAATCTCTTGTGATCACACAGAACTTTGGGTTACTTCTTCTCTTTTTGTAGGTGTCGGGTTGATCTTTCATCTTAAATTTAATAACACTATACTTTTGTCAACTAGCCTCTCGATTTTTCCTTATGGTTGCCCAACTATATGGGAGTGTCCCGGGAGTTCAATGTACCTCGATTCTTGGCCTTTCCAGACAGTTATGAGAAACATTTTAATAACCAAGACGACGTGGTGGGACCAAGTAATGGGTTTTACGTAGGCTGCCAATAAATGAATCACTTGGACAACATTTTTTCATCGAACATCAAAATAAGTTTTTAGTTATGACGACCTTCAAGTAGTTTCTGGTTGAAATGTATCTGAGTAAGTGTGTGAGATTTCCTCGTTCGTGGAGATATGGAAATTAAGTTGAACATGCATAAAGGTCAACGGCGGCACTATTTATTAATGTGTCTAGGTTTGATTCGGTAAAAAAAATCCACCAAAAATGTTTTTCAAAAAATGTATATCACTTTCATTGATTGTTTTTATAATGCACCAGAATTCTGCAAAAGTACATATGTGCTTACTTCAATTGCATTTTCAAAGCTATATGTATCTTTGATCTTTCACATTTAATCTTCAATTTTTCAATCAACCATAAATCACATATCAGTCATAATGCAGTAATGAGCGTAAAAACTCCAAATCGAACATTGTTAATTTAATTACTTATGACTTGCCTACAGTTATAAAGTATTAATTTTTACTTCATTTTGTTGTATTCATTTTGTGACCCACTTTAATGTGCTTTTGATCTCGCTTTTTGGCTGGGCTGCATTTGCTGCTCTAAAGCTTTAGTTTATTACGAAAATTTGTTTAATTTTAAACAGTTTATTTTGAAATTGAGTCACGACGCAACGCGAGTGTTGAGATCAAAGTAGAGACAGAGATCGAACTGGAAACGCTGCCCGAGAGTTACATAAATTGGCAATAAATCGATTCAGTAATCGACTGGCAAAGGGATCGTGGCAGACCGGAGAAGTCAACGAGAGGGACTGGAGTTTATATCTCGAGAAACTTAAACCAAAACTCAAACCCAAGACTCAAAAAAATGAAATAAAATATATAAAAAAATTTAATAAAAACATAAACAAATAAACCTGAAAAAACAAGACGAACCACCGTTTGGCATTTGCATACAAATGTGTCTACAGCCGACAGCCAGGGACGAAATACTATGTCAAGTGTTTTCAAGTAAAATGCTCATAAAATGAAAGGTTTTACATTAAAATAGGGTACATTTGTGGATTATATGCATAATTATTATAGCTTTTAAGGCTATAAATTTAATGGCGATACATAAATTATGACAGCACATTGTACTACATCTACAAAAATCTCTATGGTGAACGAATTTATTTAGTTACTTTCTTTTAATGGGGCTTTTATTTAATTTACCCATTCCTTAAATAAGTTTAAAAATGCCTTGCAACTCTTTGTGCGGCCTTGACTGTCTTCGTCTGGTGCGGTCAGATGAACATGTAACAACTTAGGCTGTAAGTGACAGGCAGACCCAACTGAAAGGTGAACAACATTTTTCTGTTCCCCTTTCTGTCTATTTTTTTTCGTTTTTTTTGCATTTTTGTTTACCTTTCTCGATGTGTCTTTCGGTGACATTTACCACGTTGACATTATTGCGGTGAGTGAAGCACCTCACAATTTTATTTAATATTTTGCTAATTTGCGTGGCAGTAAACTTGGTCTATTTTTTATTGCCAAACTTAATCACCGGCAAGAGCGCAAAAGCGTTCAAGGTTAAGCCTCAAGCCCAAAGACGACTTTTAATGCTAACTAACTAGTTGAACTCGATTTAATTCGTGCTTCATATCAAATCCGGTATTGTGACTGTAATTTCTAAGGGAGTTTCAAGAATGTCCTATGAGTAAGCTTTGACGTGGATTGGAAGCGATGTTGAAGCGGTTCCGATCGTGCGATTGTGCGATTGTGATCGAGTTTGTGTTCGTGATCCACTTGTCTAAACCAGCACATGCCTTGAAATCTTTGAATTACCAGAGCTGCGACTCACCTTTTCAGGTATTCTATCTGAATTTGTAGTCAACTTTCGTGTGTTAGAGTATTGCACACGCGAATTAGTCATTTCCATAAAACAAAGTGCGTGTGAAGTGCATCGCATAGACACAGCAATAGTGTTGTTCTCTTTCAGATACTCTTTGATTAAAACAAAAACTGATAAACCGATAAAAACTGTAAGCATCGGCAATATAACCTAGTATCGCATAACCAGCAAATGAATTGTGCTATTTAATATAATAGTATACATAATATACATATAATCATCACCAATTAACACTGGTAGCAAACTGTTGGATTTCCAAATAGTCATTTATGGCTTTGCGATGCTTTCATTTCCCCGAAGAAATCGGTTAAATACCAAAGACCGGGCCCGAAAGTCAAGACTACTCTCATCCTCAATTAATCGACCCGACAAATGAGTGTCTTCCTTAAAATTACCACTTGCCACTTCTTTAATGAAAAACTTGTAAGCAAAATCGTGAATAAAACAAGGGAGTTCCTCGCCTATCAAATGCCCAAAACTCAACTTGTAGTACTTTTAAAAAATGAAAATGAAATGAAATTTTACAATTTTGGGCGTGACAACTTTTCGCTTAATTGTGGGTGTTCGAGTGGGCGAGGCCGAGACAAATGATGAAGTGTGGGCGTGGCACTCATTAGTTTAATTTTAGTATTTAATTGAATAATGTAAAAATTACATGCTCATTAAATAAATACGAGGAGTACATTTCGGGTTTAAATATCACAGGTTTAATCCAAAGAAAACCAGAAATTCTCTGCTGACTGAAGGTTATAAAACGTTCCTAGTTTGTAAAATGGAAATAAGCTAACAAAACAAACTAAGTACAATTTAGTTACCGACATTTGTTATACGAAACAATAAACATATCCTTAGATAGAGTAATAGTTTTAAATTCGCATTTCGCATAAACACTCCCATAACTTTTCAAGAGTAACGGAAAGACTTGTATTTTCAGTTACAATAAAAACTACAATAACCATAAAGTTTAAATCTACAATGTATTTTAGTTTTTACATTTGGAGCTGTGTAACTGGGTACTAAAACACGGTAATAGCTTTGCTGGTTTGTGTCTTCGCTAAGAGTTAGTTCAATGCTTAAATTCACAAAAAAGATGGCGCCACAGTATTTTTTGTGCAACTTTTGGAACTAACGTATACTTGTTTTTTTTATTGAAGCCCTGGTCAAGTGTTGACAAACGAAAAAATACAAATAACAAGAATTCGCGCTTGTTAGGATATGCGTTTTATAGTTATTTTCTTTATACATTTTTAATTTGCCAACTACGCGAAGAGTAAAAGGGGTATATAAGATTCGATATAGGTATCTTACAAACAAAGGTTCCTATTGTAAATAAACAATTAATTCTAGCCTACACATTTGAATAGTATCTTTAATGCGGAACGGGCCGTTTGCAAAAGTGCAGGCCAGATATACTAAACTAAGGGATGTAATGAAGACTTAAATCCCAAAATTTCTATTGCGATTTGATTGAAAACGCCAGACCCGAGATACACCGATTCATGTCAACCCATGTTCGTGTCCTACAGGAAGAGAATTGTAACTGGATTTTTAAAAACTTGTCTGTAAATTCGCAGCTCTCGAAAAAATGTGTGCCAGAAGAGAAAACTATCTTTTTAATGACAGACCGAAAATGAAAAAAAAATATATAAGAGGCATCGTGAGATAAAGGGGAAACACATTTGCTGCGCCTCAAGCAGGAAGTCGATGGTGCAGACCAACTCCGTCTGAAAATGCAGACACAAACTGAGACATCGACATCGGCGACAACTGCAAAGAGTGCGTAATTGCTTTTAAGCCTGAATTGCGAGGTACGCCCTGGTTGTCCCCTCCCAAAAACGTCTTACTATTAGCGCTAAAAGGTAAGCCTCGCAGCTGCAAGGCTACGGAGCCTTAGCGGAAGAGAAATCGCCTTCTCGTTGGGAAGTATGTATAAATAATCAACAAATAAAACCCATTCCCCAGTATATGTACATATATAAATAATCGTGAGAGCAGGAAAAGTGCAACTTTATTGGTGGTGAAAAGCCAAGACAAATTCATATAACGTTTCGGGGTTCATTAATAGCACATAAATTTGTAATTTTTAAAACTAAGCCAAAACAAAAGAGGACAAGTGTAAGAATAGGACTTCCTCGTCTGCAAGAGTCAAGTAATAAAACGAGCAAAGCTAATTTTTATGGGCGCCATCTAACTGGTATTGTAAAAAATACCCTCACTTGTAGAGTAAAAGCGAATAGAATAGATTGGCATGTAAGACTCCCATTTGAATGCGTGACTAATGTACATACAACCAAACGAGCCAAACTGCCTGACTTTCGAGTCAGGTCCATAGGAACCACCTATTTAAGCACCTATAAAGGCATACTACTTTAAATTTTAAATGTGCAAGATTTAATGCATTTCTTAAATAATCTCAATAATCTCAAGATTATGGTCGTATACAACAAAGCCTGGCAGGCGAACTGATTCAAGTTTGATGGCAATAGAAAAAGTATGTCGAATTTGGGGTTTGTAATCAGCGTGAATACTTGACGCCGAGAAACAACAATTTTGTGACCTCAGCGCATTCAATGGCACATCTGGCTACTTGGATTAATTAACCGACTCCATCTCATTATGGCCACCGATTTCGAGCTATGTTTGAGCATTATCTTGTGCAATAGTTTTTGCAGCCCTTTTAGCGTGCCCTTTGCCGTATTTGATTTTATCGTGTGTTTGTTTTGCACAACTGTTAAGATTATTAATATACAGGACCAGCATGATTTAGGCCAACGATCGACGATTTGAAAAGACCCAGAGGAGCGTAGCCGCCTAGATCACGTGCTGCTGCTGGTCTATTGTTCGTTGAGCCATTGAAGAGCGGTATATATGTACAAGCAGCAAACGGCAGGCAAAACAGTTGTACAATATTTACCGGTTTGTGGGGCACGCAGCTTGACAAGTAAAAATAAGAACGCCAAGCGTTGAGTACGTCGACTATCAGATACCCGTTACTCGGCTATTGATTTATAAATACATGTGGGTGAAGTTAGTTATTTAGTTCGGCTTACAATGACGTCTCTGTCATCTTTTCCCTAAAAACGATACTTTTAATATGAGTAAACGATTTAAAACATTTTACCATGCCTAATAGTTCACGAAGTTGAAAGAGCTTTCTTCTACCTGCCTCACGACCTCACAACTTACAGCATACCTAGCATATCCCACCGCCTTACAAGTGGGGAGCATAACATAAAGCCAAACAGCTCAGCTGATCGAAAGCTACGAGTACCTCGTTGCTCCTGAAAACCTCTCTCGCTCTCTCTCTCTCGCTCTGAGAGAGTAGCCTGAGTACCAACTCTTTACTCTACCACTCTTTAGTTTTGGGCCGCCTGCAGCACGACAGCTTAAAAGTTTACGACTGCGCAAGCGCCGCTCAGACCGTTGATGGCGTTCGCTGGAACCGCTTGGCACACGTCGCGTTACTTGGCCGCCAGCGCGATTTAAACCGCCAATTGACAAAGTGCGTTTTGTACCCCACTTTCAAGCCCCGTCTCCACCCCCAAAAAGAATGTGTGTGATTACTCTTTATAGGTGTTTAGATGTTTACCATAATACCAAGAAAAGTACAAAATACAAATGGCCACACTAACTTAGCTCATCGCATTTATTTTCATTTGTGTGTGTGCAGTGGTTTTTTCATTGTTTTTGTTCAAGTGCCTAATGCTTTGATGGCGCCCCATTTCCGCATTTACAAAGGGAGTGCATGATATAATTATTACCCAAAACTGTAACGAAATGCAAATTAATTACAAATAATCGAATGAAATAATTTCGGTATTTGGCGGTTCCGCGCTAATAGTTTCCTGCACAACTACAATAGCAGTTGCGATCACAATAATAATAACGAAAACAACACCTTTGGCCAAACTGGTCGGAAAAAATTGTTGCAAAAGTGTTTTTTCTTTTTTAATTTTTGTTTTGCGTTGCATGTGGCAGCAAAAGCAGCAACAGCACAGCTATCCTGCACTCAAATTTTACTTGCTGCAGTTGCAGTTGCAGTTGCTGCTACCTAACAAAATCATTTTTATGCTCATGACTTTATGCGAACCGATAAGAGCAAATACATGCTAAAACAAATAAACAAATAAAGGCCGCAGGAACGGCAATAAAATAAGCTTCCTTGGCTTCAACACAACAGTCGCAAGTTAATAATAATAATGGTATTTTAGTGGAAAGCCGAATTAATTGGTAATCAAAGTTGTTATTGGTTTTTGTTACATTACAGTTACATCTAGGAGGTAAAATATTGAGCGAAATGGAAAAAAGCATTTCTTTGTGTGAGGCTTTGTATTTGTATATGTTAGACTTTTTCTGTGAGCCAGACTTGCTTTTGAACCGTAAAGAAAAGAAAACAAATCTTAGGCCTGATCTTAGTTTCCACTCAAAGTCCGAAAGTGAAATTTCACTTTGCAGTTTTCATTGCTGGTGTTGTTGTTTTGCAGCTTCGGCGACGAATTTACTGATAGAAAGGTAATTCCTAATAACATACTTGCTTTTATAAAACGCACCAAGAAGACAGAAGACAAAATATGACAATGTCGAGGAAATTAAGCAGCAACATATGGCGGAGCAGCAGACAAAAAAAAATATCAACGTTACGGGAAAAAACGTCGAGAAAATCAGCAGATACACCAAACCCAACCATCAGCAGAGCACTTTCTTCAAATAACTTAGTTATCTGCGGCTGTCTGATAGTAATCTTCATTGCATCTGTAACCACGGCCAAAGCACCGGATCAGGAAGCTATCCATCACAAAAATGGTATGTTATACAGTATCTGTGTATCAGTTTGTATCTGTGGCTTAATTTGCTGCTGTGAAAGTGAAACTGTTAACTGCCCCGAGAATTATGAGACTTGAAGTCATCAACCAGCGGCCATTGGCCATTGGCCATAGCCTCTTGTCTTGTGATCATGTTGAGCAGCTACCACTGGAGCAGCTGGAGTCTTTGATTTGTGGCAGCAGCGCTTTCACTTAGCCAGCCTTTGTTTTGATTTTCGCTAAAGTAGAGACATAACATTGGGATACCACTAAAACCACGCATACACCTAACCCAACCTATAACATATAATCATACAAATTACAAATGAATTACACTCGGGTTACACCAAAAGGAATCGAACCACCTTTACATTTTCCAAGGCTATAACCCAAGTGCCCTATTTCGCCAAAAGTTATTACAAATTGTGTCAATCATTTCGGTTTTGGGTCAATTAATATGTAGAAATCTCAGTTGGAGTTGCTAATTTTCCGGCGGCAGTTGAGCAAGCCACACAACAAAAGGGCGAAAAGGAAGTCAAACAAACAAAGTCAGCAGAAACACGATGTAATAAAAAAGACATCAAAAATAGGTTATCAGGGGGATTGAACATGGGAAAATGATGCCACCGAAAACAATGCCAGGTACATTTTCCCAGACATCTCGCGCTGCTCTTACCACATTTTCTCCAACTACTGAAAGAGTTTAAGCAAAAGTAGAAAATAGGGAAAAGCAGGAAATAGGGAAAAGGTGTACCGCAGACCTAATTTTCCTCGTGGTTCCGTATGCTGGGCTAATTTTCTTCTATTATATCTGCCTTTTTGCGAACTATTTTTTCTCTTTATTTCCCGGACAAATTTCCAACTATCATGTACCGTTTTCCTGCACTCGAAACCGAAAGTATTTCCCCTGGCAAATGTCTTTACTACAGCCAAGCTGTAATGAAAAATGTCCCCTTTTATATCTTTGCTCAAAGTCCTGATCGTTAATCTAATACAACAATCCGAAACTATATCTATTATATCTCTTTATAACTATATCTCTCTCTCGTGTGAGTCTCTATATTTAGAAACTGAATAGGCCGAATTCAAAAACCACAGATTACATCACAACCGCAGCTACCTTGTGACAATTTCCCAAGCCATGGGTATACGGCTTGTCAAAAAACAAAAAAGTATATAAGAGCGGACAGATCTGAACAATCGGCGCACTGATGATGACGCCCCCAATTTAGGCCACAGATCTCAACCCGCAAGCATATAATGATCACATTGAATCTGAGAAAACCAGGCGTTAAATTGCAACTGAAGCAAACCATAATTTCCATTCATTTGAACAATGAATAAAATTTAATGAGCGGCGCTCTTATGATAACAATATTAAGTATGCGAAATAATAAGTAAAAACCCTTGAAAAAAAGGAAAAAAAATAACAAATAAAAATTTTGATTATATCGTAATAACCGAAGGGGAAATATGCAGACGACCAAAAGGCTTACATTACAGACTGAAACTGAATGCAGCTTTTTTAGTGAACTGAAAACTTCCTTTGCTGTTCAAAATATTCAACTGCCGCAAAATGTTATTTTAATTATAATTATAATTAATTTGTATGTATATATATTCTTATCCGCATCGTGATCTCGGGAACAACAACAGCTAGAATGTTGAGGCTTAGTTTTTCAGAACGTGGTCCCACCCCCAAACCAAATATTTTGTAAATTTTATTTTTATAATAGGGCTTTTTTAGAAAGATTTCTTGATCGATCAGTGAGTTTTATTTCCATTTACCAGCTGATTTAGACTTGGCTTTAATTAAACCACGCCACTATACAACAAACTTGTCCTTGTTGAGTCCGCGAATTGTGTTTAATTTTGAAATGGTGAGCCTTAAGCTTTAAATTCATCTACCTGATTGAATGAAAACAGCTTCACTGAATTAAAAGTACACCCGTTTTCGGAGCACTGTGATTGAGAGTCGAGTTTATTGGCCAATGAAAGCAATCGCAGCCAATACAATAGTCCGGGCTAAAAAGTAAATAAAAGGCGGGTACAAATGCCACATCAATCATTTAGAGAAGCATATGACATAGTCACACGTTTGTAAAAACTACGAAATGCTGAGTAGAGCCATTCATAGAACGAACCACGCTTGTTATTATTTTTTCTATATATTCAACAAAAATAGCGAATAATTATTTAAATTAACACAGAAAACCAAAAAAAAAACGCGGCACATTTGACCACATTTCCGTTTTCAAATCGATTTTTCACCAATATAAACTTAAACACGCGGATGGCATTTCATATTTAATGCTTTTTAAACTGGATCAAATCTGTAATCTTAAATGTTGCAACTAAAACATTTTTTGTGGGAGTCAGACGGCCGTGTATAGATTGACTTGTCTGGCATGGACATGTACAGGATATGTATTATTTTTCAAAGAATTAAGTTAGTTAATAAATCAATTGTGGATATTTCTTGTAAATACTAAGCATAGTTCACCAGCTTTCAACACATAAAGTATACATCAAGAGTAACTCCATTTCGGTTGATACCCTTTTCATTTAAAAAACATTCTCTGGGCTGATAAATTGCGTGCTGCGGCTTTCGCTCTATGTCCTAACATTTCGAATGCGATTTTCGAGCTCCAAGCGGTAAACTTGAGCTGTTTTTTCGTGCCTTTGTGTGTCGAAGGTATTTGGCGCAATTCGTTAAAAAAAATGGTGTGGCAATCGACTTATTCAAACTTAATGATGTCTTCTTTGCTTTCGCAGGGAAAATAACACAAAATAAACGAATATAACGTAATTGCTCGGTTCGTTGGCCCATAGGATAATATTTTGAACGTCGTTTTGAGCATTTTGGCCATTTTCGACACGCACTGCTGGCTATTGCAATCAATCAAATCACAGCAAAGTTCCATTTCCCGAAAGCCAAAAAACAAAAAAATAGTAGAGACAACAAACATAATATACGCAGCTTTTGGAAAGGTGAATGCAAATTGCGTTATGAACATAATGACCGGTTTGTGGGTAGTGTTGAAATAATCGCCTCCCCCCACTCATAACAAAACCGACAGAAAATCAATCAGAAAATCAAATCAGTTTTGCAGTTGATTTTGTATTTGACGTCTGAGGATGAGCCAACTTTTTTAAGTGAACAGCAATCATTGTGGTTTCGTTTGCTCTCCAGCAGTTTGCCATCCAACTGAATGGTTTTTGGGATTTGGGATGGGAATTCTAGATTATGGGTAGGGATTTTACCGTCACCCTTGATTCAGCCCTCGTTTATTGATACAGAAAGTACATTTTGTAAACGATTAAGATGTATCCTTACTTACTTATTTATTTGAAACCTGTTCCACGCTTACATTATTAAATTGTATTTGCCAATGCCCATCGATGTACCGAAATAAAACCCTATTATTATTTCAAAGTAGGAGGCTTTGGCCAATAAATACATATATATGTATCACCCGACATCAGCTATATCTAAAGGCAGAAATGTACGAGTATTAGCTCTCTTTTCTCTGCCATTGTCATCCTTTTGTGGACATTTTTATGTCCCTCAACCTTCACCTTGTTGGCCCAAGCAACCAACAACAAAACCAAAATGAATGGTGCGAAATCGCTAGTTGCTCATGGGAAAAACTGTCCGTTGTCTACTTGTCCGGTGTACGTGTCATGGTCTATAGTTCCTGCCAGTTTTGATCTGAAAACGTGTTTGCCGTACGGCAACGTTTGCTGACTCAGCCAGTGAGCTTCCAATGCTCAATGCCCAAACGCTCACATCAAGCATGCGCCAAGTATGCAATTGCAACCTAATTAACCATTCAGCCACACAAAGTGCCAAATGAAATATACGACTATATACTTGTGCGTAAAATACCATTAAAATTCATTCCATTTCGTTTGATTCGGCTTCATTTTAATTCACTTGACGTTCTGAGCGTAAAACAAATGCGAAAAATTTGGGTTTTTCCAAGGATTGGTTGGATTTTAGAATTTACTTAGCAAGAGCCGTCAATTCTGGATTTTGCGCAGTCTGAATTTCGAATTCATTGCAATGTTCGTGTGTGTTGCATTCAGAGAGTATCATGACTTCAGTCAAACCTTGCAACGCAGTAAAGAAGAAACATGCGATCAGTATCAACGGCTGAGTCGCTATAATTTGGTATACATCAGCTGAGATTGTTGAAGCTAGCTTCCTTTCTTGTTTTTACTTGCTTTCGGAGAATACTATAATTTAAAACTAGCTTAACCTTCTAGCTTAAATGGTTCTGCCCGTTCATACGGACAGACGGATAGACAGCCGGACATGGCAAGATGGAATCGGCTAGTGGTCCTGATTAGGCATATATATAAACCTTCAGATCAGATGGGAGTATAGAACACGGCTTATTTTAGTCAGAGAAATAGTATAAGTACTACTGGTTTAGTTAGCTGTATTCATCCAAACGTAATTAAGCATTTAATTGGCTGGCACATGCAATCGTAGGGATTTCGATACCGTTGCCGAGTAGATTCACTAGACAAAGAAGCGCGCCCACTAGATTTCTCAGACGTGAATCTCGAAATAAAGAAAAAGGCGAAGTTTGACTGCCAGCAACTACTCAAAGGTGTAGCTCAAACCATTGCACAAGCGGCGAGAACTGCATGAATGCGCTTCTCAGTCTCTGCAGTACAAGAATACATATGTCTACGAGCAAATTAATACAATGCCTGGGCACCCATGAGATTCAATGCCCCAAGAATCGGTCACCCACTGCACACTGATCAGTGAGGCATGCATTGTCAGTCAGTCAGGTAGTCAGTAGTCAGTAGTCAGTCGGCTAGTCAATCATTGAGGGCGGCAGTCGGCAAAACAAATTATGGAAAATGCGAGAGACCTCAGAAACAAAACGCAACTAACTAGCCGCCTGTCCTTGGCCAGTTAGCATTATATATAATTATATCTACTCATTCTGCATGATGTGATCATGAAGTGTTCATAGGGAAAACGTTAGCGGGTGTACGACAAAAAGATTTCAATAAAACCTGGCAATGTTCTAGCCTGCCAGAGTGATTTATTGCACAGAATGCACTAGCATGCAAATCGGGAAATTTATAAATTCCGAGTAAGAATATGACTTTAAAAGTTTAAAGTGGTAAAATTTTAAATAGCATTACACTAGCCCCACAACTGAACTGCTCTGTGTGGAAGAAACAATGACATAAATGCTAATTCTGTAATTCTGTATATCTTAGACACTAAGCAATGCAACGCATTTTTGACTAACAAGCCCCCGTGCGACGATTTCGCTATCGTAGCCCTTGACGCTACAATCGTCTATGTAAAACTTAGATGTGCCTCAATAAAGTCTTCACTCAACTAACCTTCTGTATTTAATTACTCTGCGAACAACGGGAGAGTCTTTGGCCCTCAAGCGCATGATCTTTCCGAACTAACATAATTTGAATGTTTGCATAGCGGCCTACTTTCATAAGAATCTTAACTTCTATATGAGGATGAGGAATCAGTGAGGTCCGTTTAGTACATTTTACTCGCTATCCTTAAGGGTTAGAGCTCTTAGCCCAGACACCCCATCGAATACCCTTACGGCTGTAAACAAATCTTACTGTCTCTCAGATACAGATACAGATACATTTCGATGGCATTTGTGTTGTCCGTGAAAAGGCTCCACAAATCATACTTATTTCAGATTCTGACTTCAGATTCAAGAGCCAAGTGGTTGACATTTAACTACACAAACGTGTATGTGCTGCCATTGTTATTCTTGGCTTGGGTTTGACATTGGTGCTCATCATGTAGACAAACATCTCTGCTCCGCTAATAATGCCATTTTTACAGCAACCTAAGGTCAGGCATTAGGTAATTGTTGTTTTTGGAATTGGAAAATGTCATGTTCAATTAGTCGATCGATCCGATCGGTCGACCGATATTGCAAGGCAAAGAGGTGGAAATCTTTGAATGAAAAAGTTTGTTGGCAAATTCAGCTACGGACAAAATAGAACAGGTTCCACGGTCACTTCCCAATCCCATGCAAGATTCCCAGCCTGGGGTGTAAACCAGTCCCCCTTCCCCTTACGCATTACAATACTTTACGCTTTGTAAGCCATTAAGACAATAGCCCTGAGTAAGCCGGAAATATGGCCCCCGGGTGGGGAAAATTCGGCCTGGCTCCAATTACGAGCTAGACTCGGCTTAGCGTAAAACTGCAGCTTAATGAATCACTTCAATGACAATGCCGGGGCCAAAATAAAACTTAATGATAACACACAATTAGTCGAGCGGTTAATGAGAATGCGGGGACTGAAAGTCATCGAGGGGGGAAGAGGGCTGGGGGCAAAGATTATTTCATGAATGGTTTCTGAAACAAAGGTACAGTTTAGGTTTACCTTGCCCCTAAACATGTAGCTGCTTTAAGAATTATAATCAAAACATGAAACAACACTTGGAATTTATACAAACATACAAACATGTTTAGGGAATATTTAGCCCGACAATTACTCTTAATGGAGGTTATTTATTAGAGAAGTAAACTTCCTAAACCACGGCAATGTACGCTGATGTGTGGAAGATTTATTTTAAGCTCTGGACCTGGAATGCGCCTACCAATTCACAGACAGAAATTGGTAGGACCTATTATCATGTTGGTTTGCATGTCGTAGAACAAAGTGCAGTCCACATTATCTTTAAAATAATAAAGCTAAAGTATTATCGTAATATAGTAAGCTGGTGATTTTAGCAATTAAAGATTTTATTCATTGCCTTTTTCGGTAAAAAGTTGTTGTCAAATCATTGGATTTTTGCCTGTGTGCATAAAGTTGGTATTTAGGCAAAGCCTAAAGCTAATGGCGATCATGTTGGCGTGCCAGGCACATATCTGTAACTCAGAGTCTCAAAAGACTTAAGACTTAAGCTGAATAAAAGTGAACTGAAACTTAAAACCGAAACCGAAACCGAAACCGAGAGCGAAACAAAATTGACTTGGCTCATGGCTAAAATACGGCTAATTGCCGAACGACGTGTGGTGTGTAGAAATTAGCTCCAATGCTAAAGTTAGAGCGCTTTATTCAAATTGGTGCAAACTCATTTATCAGGCGGAGCAATTACGGCTCTTCTCAGCCATTAAAGTCTCGGTTTCAAGAGCTGAAACTGATATGGAAACAAAACACCAGACATATTGAAACATGGCATTCTTAATGTTTTTCGAAGACTTCAGTTCTATGGCAATTGTTGAATGCGAGTTGATGAACAAAAATGGCCAACTGCATGTGAAACGATTGATCTTGTGTGCTCGGCATACATAAACCACTCCCACTCAATCGCCACCCCTTAGAAATTTGTATTTGAGGCACGTTCGTGTTTAAGTCTTTTGTTTCGTTTTTGGATTTGTTTTTTTTATTTTTGAGTCTGACATTTGGCGCTGCAGAATTCTTCTGCCTTTATTGGTCAAGTTAAATGTCAACCGCTTGCTTTGAACTTTAAAGTTCAAGTGTACAACCGGCATGCCCAACAAATTTTAATAATATTTTTTCCAACAATTTTTAGCTTTTTTTCTTTTTATTTATTATTGACCTAAGCATGCGGAAGCTACGCATTTGTATATTATTAGATGTGATCTGAGAAGATGTTCTATTTTTACAATTTGGAATGGGGAATTTTTTGCAGAATATTATTAGATGAAAGTATCAGGAAAGTATCATCTGCCCATTTAAACAAACCCCCTGATATCGGAAATTATAAAAGCTTAAAAGTCATAGTCTCTCTTGTTTCTATAGTTGTAGTAGCAGTTTTCATAGTCTAGCTGTTTGGCTTTCAGTGTAAACACCTCCAGCTGTCCTAAACCATGACTTAGAATTTATTTATTCTTACATTGTGGTCCGGACCAACATCGTCTCCATCTTTATCCAGTCAGTCATGCGAACACTTGTTGATAGTATTCAACATGTGACAATGCCCGTCAAAGCCCAAGAACATAGAAATTAATTATTGTTATTCATATGAGCGTTGAAAATAAATAGGTGGCATAAGCTGACTGAGTGGTTAGTCTTGAAAAGCGATTCACGCTGACTCGTCCGAGTATATTTTTTTAAGCGTACAATTTTTACCTCCTCTAGTATCTCAGACACCCAATCGTAGTATGTATCCCAATAACAACTGACATTGACCGCCTGCATCGCCGGCCGGCTTCGCTTGTAAACTTGGAAAACCTCGTCTTGCAGCTGAGTCATTATCATTATACGAGTGGCATAACAAACCATCATGCCGAAGCTGGCCAGATTCTTTTTGGCCAAGTCAAGTGCAATCGAATTGCAAATGAAGACAAGTGTAGTGACTAGCTGACTTGCAGCCTCGAGCTTTTCTCGCCTCAATGCGGAACAACATGACAAAAAGGTGGCAAGC
The DNA here is from genome assembly GCF_016746235.2 of Drosophila teissieri. Classification (NCBI taxonomy): domain Eukaryota; kingdom Metazoa; phylum Arthropoda; class Insecta; order Diptera; family Drosophilidae; genus Drosophila; species Drosophila teissieri. Next base: position 180,293 of record NC_053034.1, on the reverse strand, counting down.
TAAAAAGTAATAATACGGCAAATAGAAATAAAGACACAGGCAAAAGTCTCATTAAAATGCAACATAAAAAGCAGCTAATTGCAAACATTTAGTTTAGTATGCAAGCTGCTGTAACGACCTCGTAAATAATCGACGTTACAGCTGTCATTGTGAAAATCCTGCACCCTCTAGCTAGTTGCTGTTGAAATACCAAAGGTAAACTATACCCATATTAACTACTGTGCCATATTACATGGGGACTGATATGGTTGTATGTTTATAAAGATGTAGTTTTGAAAATAGAACAGAGTTGTTGGGCCATTTTGTGAGTTTTGAGTGATTGAAGCCTTTAGGACTTGATCAACTCCAAGCACATAAAACCCATGGAAAATAATCCACTCCAAAACTCACTTTCATCCAACCTGTTGTGAAAGTGTCGACACTTGCCGCTTTGCACCTTTGATTTGGAAAGTTATGAGGTGCTGAGTTAAAGCTAAAGCGGTGGACACGATCACAGCCCACAGCCACAGCCATATCTTTGTTAACACACTTGCGGCGCTGTACGTAGCAACAAAGTGCCGGAAAACCTTACGCTGCCGCTGATGAGTTGCCACAGGAGAGTGCGATTTGTGAAATCCAGGCGACAGATGATGCCAGCCAGCCGATTGCGCGGAATGGGGAGTACTTCAAATATGAGGAAGATAAAAAAGAATAGGGGCGCGTGGGAAACTTTTGAGAGATTCGGAGCGAAAATACAAAAAAAAAACGCTATGCCTAGTTTCTCGACTATTTAATACCCGTTACTTCACTAAAGGGAGTGCGGGGGTGATGGTAATAAGTCAGTAGGATAATCGACTCTTTAAGATCGCACAGATGCGCCATCTATCGGCGCTTAACTGCATTGCAGGCAGGCCCTAAATTCAAAATTTATTGGTAGTCACTTACTTGATGTATTGAACTTTTCTTTGCCGTTTTTAATGCGTTTCCTGACCACATTAGTTTAATGTTTCAATGTTCCATACACGTTAAATACCCAATTGGTATGGACATTTGGCGAAGCACTTCAGCCAGTGTTGTAAAAATTGATTGAAGAGTGCTTTTCTAGCGTCGTCACTTGACATTTTTACTGTACCAAGAGTGATCATTGACAGTGCGAAAGATATATTTTGATCATTATTTATTATGGTGGACGCATAAAGGCGGCCATTTTACGCCCACTTAGACACGCATCCGATCGCTCCGTTGCTCATTGCAACACACACATAAACAGTAACGATGTGTTAATTATACGGCCAACGCCCACGACGCAATCAAATACAATCGTACATATAATCAGCCACAACCAAGAGACTGCAAACTATAAAAAAATTAAAGAAGAGCCGTGGAAAAAACAATAACGACGACGACCGCAATGTGCAATTTTGTTATAAGTGACTAAATAGACTTGCTCATGTCATGATGATCGCACAATGATATGGTTATACACATAAAAATATGTATATATAAAGTGAGCACACACCCGGGGCTTTTGTTGTAAGCACGACACGCTCAATTTAACGTTTATGCCCCATTGTACTAAACCATCTACATGGACATCTCCATACACATCTACACCGACATCATTATCGCCATCAGGGTCATCATGTCTTCGGATTTTATTTTAACAAAATAAGCCAAATTTGTACGTACGATTATACGGCCGGAAATTTAAAAAATATTTCTAACTAAAATCAAAACATTTTATTTGTGATTTTTTAATTATTGTTTATATGCATATATCCTATAACGGGCTGTTCCTGCAACGATTATTGCAGTCTCTAAAGTCCGAAATCAAAATTTGGAAGTTTGTATGCTCATTGCAAAAACGAAAAAAACTAACAAAATCAAACTGATTCTTACCACTCTTACATTTTCAGACGAGTTTCCGGAAGAGGACAGCGACATGCTGATGGAGCCAAATGATTTTTCGCCAATCACTGTACTGAAATCGCATGAACAACACTTTCATATGCCGCCCACAACGCAACTTCAGCCACAAATCCAGACCAGAATTCACCCTAGAGTCCAACCCAGGAAATTCCAATCCGCGGCCCAACAAAATGCCGATGGGGAGGAGCCATTCCGACCCATAGCTAATCCAAATACGAAAGTGGTTGGGGATTCCCACACGCAGGCTGCCCAAAATTTTTATCCACCATTCTACCATGAGGCTCCTCCATTGGGCCATTCCAGACCCTACTTCGGCCACGGTCCGCCTGTATCGGAAACAACTCCATTATCCCTGCCCCTTCCACTCTTGGCAACCCAGCAACAACAGCCAGCACCACAGCAGCGGACTTTCGATGCCAGTATACTTGGAAGTGGGGATTTTGGTGTGCTTAGAGGTGGAACCTTCTATCCGGAGGAGGAAATGCCCTATCACCCCGAAGATAACAGCGACTACATCTATGGAGACGCCAACAATGGACACGGTCGTCCATCCGAGGGATTTGTGCAGAAGTACACATATCCAGAGGAGCAGTTCGCCAATTTCCGCGACTTTGCCGATATCAACACGCCTGCTGATACGGCATTTTCGCAATTTGTGGTGGTCTATGCAGCCAAAAATGCCACTGCACCACACTCACATCCGCATCCCAAAAACATATTTGAACAGTTGGAGCAGCTGGACAGGGAAAAAGAGCTGAAAAAGACCGAATTCGAGGACAAAACCTCTTCGAAAATAAAGTCCAAATTGTCTAAGACAAAACTGCAGAAGAAATACCGCAAAAAGGCAGCTCCCAAAGTCCAGGATCCTCAAGAAATAGAACCTTTATTAGCTCTGAGTTAAGCGTCAAACAGAAGAAGCCTAAAAAGCAAGCACCCAAACTTTCGATTACCGTTGTTAGTTTTATTTATTATATATCGAGATAACTGCAAGCCACAACAAAATGTAATAGCCACCCCAAATTCCATGTCAACAAATGCAAGCACTTTACCATAACATATACCCGTACATATTTTATTTCTGTTTTTTTTTGTCTGTCTGCTTTTAATCTCGCACTGTTTGTTACATTTTAAAATTAGCCTGTAGTGTACTGCATATATATATTATATAGATATATATATCTAAATGTTTCATACGCAAATATAATGTAATTCGTTTTTGTCTAATTAAGCATAATTTTATTATGTGTGTGTACATAAAACCAGATATGATAATTGTAATTTTACACCTAAATAAAAATGATTTAAAAAAAGTACACAAATATTCATTTACTAAATGCCTTTATTGCGCCATAAAGGTTGACTTCACTTATATGAGTGAACATATTGTTTTTAATTCGTTTCGTATTTTGCGTAGAGAGCATTCATCAGTGTGGTAAAAGAGCCTGCTGTGCGAAATATCTTTAAATAATTACGAAAAAGATTAAAATTATATAGATCAGATAGTAAAATTGTTTTTGTATAAACAAAGTTTAAAATGTTAATACAATGGAAAAGAGTATACCTACCCAAACAAGAAGAGGTCTGCCGAGTTCGAAAAAATAAGCCCCTAGAACAGTTTCTCGTTGGGCGCGCTCGAGTGGAAAAAGGAAAAGCTTCCGGTGTTGTGGAGGAAGGTTTTGCCAAGGGATTACTTCGTATAGCAGCCTGGAAAATCGCTCAGCCTCCAAACGGACCTGTTCGGCACCGAAAAGATAGATGCACAGCTGGGTCGTAACTACCATCGAAAAGAATCCCAGGAAGGCGAAGTTCTGGTTGGTGTGTGGCATTATATACTGGCAAATTACCGAACAATAGAGCACACAGATTATTACAACCTCCACAAAAGCTATCTCCATGAAACTTGAATTAAAATGTTGCACTAATTTAAGCAGACGAGCGTGCTCGACGAAAAGACCACTTAATCCGTAGTCAGAACGGTGTGGATTGAAGCAGGAGCGCATCCCCTCAAGTTGTTGACCGAGGCGACGGTATTGGGAGCTCAAGCCCAAAGCACACCATCCATATAAGGTATCCACTCCGGTGGTGGAGCAGCAGAAGAAACTCAACACGAATACCATCAAGCAGCAGTCCATGGCGTAAACATGCGGTTGAGTCACATCGTATGGCAGTCTGAGATTAGAAGAAAAAAGCATCTTAGTACATAATTACATGGAATTACAAATGAGCTGGAAACGGAAAGAAATCGTCAATCTACAAAATGGTAGTATAACGAAGTTCACCGATGGACAAAAGTGCTCATACTTATTTAAGATCACTCACAGCACCCGGAACGAGCTGACAGGCGCGAATTCCCCAGTGGAATGATACTTGAGCATGGTCAAAGCCACTGGCATCAACAGAAATGACACACTCGTGCCGGCACACATCATAAAGTAAACGGCAGCCATTAGTTGGCCCCTACGATTTTGCGATCTCCACTCCGTGTCCCAGAGATCCTCCTCCGCAAAAGGCGCCAGTATCTGTTGAATTAGGGCCATCAGGTCGTGGGATTTGGCCAAGAATATAGCCATCTTCAGAAGCGAGGAGACCATCTGTAACCCGTGCATCAGGGCCTCGGAACAAAGCACGATTTGGTTGCGATGTTGAACCATAAAGGCGCACACGGTGCAGAGCTCAAAGCCTGTGGTCAGACACATAATACTAAAAAGAAGCGGAGATCGCAAAACTTTGCCCTTTTTGTCGGGCTGCAGATCCAAGCCCATCCGGGCGAAGGTAAAACGCTGCGTCCACAGATTCCCCAGAAACACCTCGATTAGCTTTGACATTTCGTTCTTTACTGAGTTGCTGAGTTGAGTGCTGGAAAATCTAAACTAAGAATGATTACCCATTTAGGTGTATTTAAAAATGTTTGGGGGGCTGGCTGGAAAAACTTTGAACAAAACTCTGTTGTCGCCTAATTAGGCTTTAAAATACAAGATAATTCAGTGCCACGGGTAAACGGAAAGACGGAAAAACTTGGCTAGGTAAAACGGGTTGGTTTGGCTAGCAAATGGTTTAATTATACGCTCGAGGCGACTGTCTGTCTAAAAGCCCACGAGGCAGCTGGGCAAAACGTACCTAGCACGTTGGTGCAAGATTATTATTGTACACATTTAAGTTACTAGTATATTGGTTTTTACGACTAATTATTTGGTATATGCATTTTGTAAATGTCTTCCACTGCAAGCATGCATAGCCAGCAGTTATCCATTCTTGATAATAAGGAATTATATTAAAAGATTATTAAGTTCTTGAATTCCAAAATGTGTTGAAGTGTTATAAATGTATATTTACAAATTTCACCCCACCGCTCATCATAGCTAAAGGTAACGCTGCTGGTCCTACCAACTTCTTTTTTTTTTAATATATACCATGACGGTGGTGGACATTGTCAGCCAGCAGTTTTTCATACCGATGTAACTTTTAAATTATTGATACAACGTGCTTGTTAGCTTAGTCCAGAATTTTACATGTCTTTTACTGTCCGGAGGCTGATATTACCTAACGCTCTCACTACGATTTTATGTATTTTCAAAAGATTTGCTTCCAGTTTGTTGTTTAGTTTAAGGTGCTTAGTGTAAAATTCTGGCAACTAGAGCAAAACCGGAAGAAAACAACTAAATATACTATTCACATCCAACACCACTTGTGGCCTTTTTTCTGATTTGTTTTTTCGTTGTTTTCGTTTCGTGCCGCTGAAAACTTTATTGATATCCAAATCGTGAGCGTAATTGAAATTTATGGTTAATAAAAACGAAACGAAACTAACTACGATCACTTGACACGAAAGAACAGCACCAGAACATCCAAAATGACTTTGAACCGATTCGCCCACCGAAGTCACGAGTTTCTAAGTCAAAATAAGTAAGGCTATTTAAAATTTGGCATTTTAACGCTTATTTTGTTGGCATAATTGAAAGGCTGGAAACAGAATCCGTCGATGTATAGTTCGTGAATCCATACTAATTACTGAATCCATTATTTAATCTCAGTAACATTAAACAATAATTTTAAATGTCACAAAATTGTATTTCTTTAAGCCTTCTCCCAAACCAAAAGTACCATTTATGCTTACGCACGTACTTATTTAAAAATTTATTTTTAAATAGCTGAGTGCAGGAAAGGAAGTAACTCTCACACTTCTGGGCACCAGGGAATCACGAACACTACCCCTCGAGTTCTTTTCATGCCATTTCTTGGGTACGCAAATATTTACAATCGAACTTTTACAAACCCATAATGGAGTTCACCTCTTCTTGCCGGTGGCGGCTTCTGTTTGCCTAACCACTTTAAGGTCTGAGGCTGTTCAGCCTTTTAGCCTTTCACAGTTTCCGACTAATATGCAAATAAATTGTAAGCAGTCACCTGTCATGCTGGCTCTTCAAGTCCCTCAGACTCGCTGTATCTGTATGCCACCAAAGTGGTAGAAAAACCTAGAGGAGACTGCAGTTTTGTGCCTAGGAAGCGATTGTACTGTGTCCCTCAAACAAAGTAGGCATTTGCACTTAAAAAAATATAATTTGGTTAATATTGCGATGTTGTAAAGACAGCTTTTGAGCTTTCTAAACAATACTTGAATTTGAAGGACGGTGTGTTGTTTACAGCCCATAAATATTTAAATTCATGCTATTTGATTCAATGTGATGTTTTATATAAAAAAGAATTCTAATCAGAAACTACTAAGGGGTCTATATCTGATGTTCCCTGTCATTGAAATCGCTATTTAAGTAAAGAAATTAGTTCATCAATGTTTGTCATTCGGATTTTGCACGGCTTCCTCTCTTCAGCAAATAGTCTATCTTAATGTACGAAACTTAAAAACTTCAACAACCATCGCGACCGGGCTGTTTTATTCGTTTTGTAACGATTTTAATGCCAAGCATAAACAATTATTTCGAATTGCAACACATTCTTTTTTTGTTCGCCATTTGCCATCGTTTGTTTTCAGTTTTCAGTTTTCCGTTTTGTCTCTTATATTTTGCGTCGTGCGCAATCGGAATTGTAGATTTAAGATGTCGCAGATGTTCGGATGACTCGCTGGATGCAGAAGATTTTCACATCCAATAGTTCGATGAGTCAGTCACTCAGGCGAGTACACAGTCAGTCAGCCAGTCAGTCAATCAGTCAATCGGATACTCAGGTAATTGCCAGGCCTGTCGGTAGCACGTGTCGGCAGAAAAGTTGCTAAATCTCGCTCCCTTGCCTTAAGTTTTTGCGCTCCCTTTAATGCAAAATAAATTTAAAAATTCATTCCTTTGTAAAAATCCATTGCGCAAAAGTCGAATCCCAATTCTTTGGAGTGCAGCATAGGTAAAAGCAGTAAAGTGTTAATGGTCATTGTTCAAACAAGCGATCGTAATGATTACTACTCTGCCAACTATTATATAACAGAGATGTCGGCATACGACGAAAGCCTCAAAGAGGTACCAAAAAAAGTAAAAACTTCACGAAAAAATAAAAACATCGAAACGGAGGCAACTGACTCCAACTGAACTCCAATTGATTTTGTTGTATAATTTTTACAGCTTTATCTTGCCGGCAGCTGCATGAAATTTATTGAAGATGCGCTGTGCTTTATTGCCATTGGTTTTCGGCGAGGGAATTTGCTGTAATTTAACGACGCAGAGGAAATTTCGCAAGGGGAAAGACTTACGGCACGAACTTTGGCTACCGCTACCTACGTCCCCTGGTCTAAAAGTCTTGCTGGTGGATCTTAGTTGAAGTAACTCACACATTTGTGTTTTATTATGTATGCACGCATATGGGAATGTATAGTTATTTTTTTATAAAATGATATACCACGCTATTTTTCGTTGCAATTTTGGTAGAATTTTAATTAAATGCGATTTTTGGTTTTCCATTTCACTTTGCCATGTGTACAACGTTATCTAATAGGATAAGTGAAGTGCTCATGTAGTGAAAAGCTAGAAATCTGCCAATTGTTTGACGATTTTTTGCAGAGAGCGAAAGTAAACTTGTCTTCTCCTTGTTGTCGTCATGCAAATTGAATAATACCAGCGAAATGTTGACAATTTGGTAGCCGTAGCCCCCGTGTTTCTCTTGCCCATTCCCCGCAGTGCACGTCTTGCAACGGAGCAGGAAACATTTTGCAGCTCTTGGAGTTGCAATTGCGGATCTCGGCCACCGGCCATGAAAGAGGAAATCAATGTTGCAGCGGCGGCCGAGAGCAGAAAACCAAAATCAAAAAATACAAAATACGAAACCCAAAACACAAAACACCAAGCGGTAGGCACCCAAAAGCGAAAAGTCACACGCTTTTGCTGCACAGCGAAAGCAGTTTCACTTGCTGGCCAAGCCAAATCTATTTGCCGGTTCGTAGTGTCGTAGTGTCGTAGTTATGAGTGCGACAGCAAAGGAAGCACAAGCGCAGGCTGCATCTGCAGAGCAGTATAGACAACGAAGTCATGGAAGTTGAAAAGATGTGTCACCCCGGACACTGCACTGAAAAAAAGTGTTTGCTCTTTCTTTAGTTCAAAGCTGTCCTCACATGCGTTCACATGCGTTCGATGTATAACAATCCAATCGTCAATTCACTTAGTGTGCCAAGGGGCTGAAGTAGCAAATAAACCAATTTCGGCCGAAATGTTGTAAATAGATCTGCTTAGTGCACGCGAGAAGAGACGAGAGAAGAAACAAGTGAAATGCGCAACACGAAAAGGAAAGCGCAGAGCGAGAGTTGCAACTGCATCCCATACCAATGCAATTCGATTGCACTGCGTCAAACGAGTTTCCCGTTGATCAAAAGCGCGTAAAGTGCCCCCTCCTTCGAAATTAGTGCTGTTGGTGGTTGGTTAGCCATTTTCCACAATGCGCGGTTATTAAATTTCTTCGATAATATTAGCGAACGGAAAGCAATAACAATGACAACACGTTGTCATAATTGTAAGCTGTATGTTGTATGCTGTATGTTGCATGTTGCGTGGTGTTAAGGCGCTTGCTGCTGTTGCCGATGTCGTTTGCTTCCTGTCATTTGATGTCATTTAGCTAATATGCAACTCATTTGAATTTTAATCATGTTGCAGCAGTCGAATGGTAATTTTGTTGCTTCTAATTAATGCTTGCTGTTGGCACACCAACAAATTGGCTAAGAAATGTTTGCGCAACATCTTTTCAACTTAACGAATAATTAGTATAAATTGATTAAAAATGTAGTAGAGATCCTAAAATGATGAGTAAACACATCCAAACGTTACACAAATATTCACATGGTAAGGAAGGGGAGGTTCATGCCAAATTTATATAATCATTTCAGCGACTGACGCAAGATGATGTTGCAAACTGCCAACTGAGCAACAACAACATCAACATCCAGCGAAGAGTGTCATTGACTAATGTTGCATGCAGCGCATAAAGCTGGTAAAAGGTAACCGCAATAACCAAAAATTCAATCTACGGAAACCCAAGACCGAAACAATAGAACCGAATTTGCTGTTTTTTTTTTGTTTTTCTTTTTGTTGGCAAAGCGCAAAAAGACTTGCAGATGATCTAAGTCCAGGCCACACTTAAATAAACAAATAATAGTTTTATACGTAAAATGGATTACAGAATGAATTCATATTTCTCACCTCGGAAACTTAAAAGAATTATTTAAACAATTTGCGAGTGGAAATATATTTTTATATTTTTTGTGAGACTTGCTAAACTTTTCTTTAGCTGTAAATCGTATTAATGCACCCAGTGGACATCTTCGAAATGTAAATAGGTTTGATCGGGGTCATCGGGGAGGGGAAATTGGAAAATTTACTCGAGCTTCAAAGGGGAGATGAACATTTTTGGAAGCTGCAATTAGTTGAGGGTGAGGTGTGCATTTATATAAATGCTAGGCTGACATTTGCCGGCAACGTGAAAGGGCACGTAGTATATATATTTTTCGGAAAATAGATACCCTCGTCTTTGTCTGTCAATCTGCGCCCAATGTTCCCCCGATTTACACTGTGGACAAAAAAAGTAATAGCACAAGACCGTACGGATCTTCGTAAAACTAATAAACATGTTTTTTTTTTGATTGTTTAAAGCTTCTAATGAGCAATATTCACTCCTATGCAATTTGGTATATTCATATATTAAATGATTATGTATTTAACTGATTTATTTGCGTGCCTCAATCTCGATCCTCCCATCGATTGGGCCTTAAATGCCGCGCTGCCACACAAAAGCGCTACTCTACTCGTTGTACCAAAATGTTAAATGGGACATGACTAGCCAAGGAGTTTGAATAGTTAGAAGGGGCTTGAGGGGTTCGCAAGTGAGTTAGGGTGAGGGAAACCGGACACTTGCCACACCGGTGAAACATTCGCCTAACCAGCCGAGCCTTCTCTCTGAGCCTGGCCAAATGTCAAGTAAAAATATTGCTCACAAATCGCAGCCACTGAAAAAAACAAAAAAAAATATATATATATATAACATAACCCCGAAATAAACTGCATTCCACAGAGGCACAAACATTTACGGGATAAAATTGTTCAATAGACAGACCGTTACTTGCCCTAACAACGAAAACACCCAAGCCTCTGGTCATCACATCTTCATTTTCATAAAATGAGAACTTGAAACATAAATAGAGATTAAATTAGGATGTCAATGACAATTCAAGTAAAAATCATCTTCAAATACTGAAAGAATGTTTTAAAAATATTACTGTTTGACTTACAACCACTTTGAAGAGTATCAACAAGTCGACTTCTTCTTAAAATATACAAATATTGTGTGACCTGGCGATTGTTTGGCACTTTGTTGCAAATGCTTTTCGGTTTTCGCAATTCATGGGCCTCCAAAAGTTGACCCCTTACTTGGAAGGTTCACCTTGTTTCTGTTGGGTTTCTTCTTTTTTTTTCTCTTGATTGTAGCAAGCATTAATTTGAGGGCTTTGTTTTGCATTTTAGGCTGGGATCGTCCGTTACATTCTTCCGAGCCGATTATTGGCAAAATGTTGCAAATCATTCGTGTTTTTTTTGCGTGAAGTGAATTTAAATTAAATCGCTCATCATAATTCAAAAGAATCGAATTGATCGAATGCCAATCGACTTGGCATCTGTACACCGATTGACAAGCGCCTTACACACAGAGGCGAGACACAAGTCTCGGATCTTTGATATGACATTTACTATTTTTTATCTTATCGCCATACTAATATTGCAATAATGTCAGTCCACTGAAAAATGTCATCCACATGTCAGAGCGCAGCATCCAGATGGCATAGTCAATCCAGCAAAGTAATTGATCCTCAGACAAAAAACAAAATTGACAACTATCGTTGTTTGACTTACTTTGAGCGCACGCTAACCTTGACTTTCCTAGCAAAACGTCAGACAGGGGAAAAACTTTGCCTTTAAACTGAATATTATTTATTGATAAAGATTGTACCAAAATGAGTTAAATGTTTGGGGTTAGGGAGTCGGGCGTCCAGTATTATATTCGTTGTGTGTTTGCGTTTCTCTTTAGTTAGGAATCATATGGAACCCATTTAAGCGAATCGCATGCACTTGGCCTTTTGGGTGTACGTTACAGCGCCATACTCCTCCACAATCTGATCGATGGCAATCTTGTTCAGATTCTCCAGATATAGACGCGTCTTTCGCGACTGGATAATATAGCTAATGACGTCGTGCATATTATCGAAGAAAAGAAATCCGGCGGTTCCGCAGCTGAGGTCTAGATACCGGAACCTATTAACATCGCAGGTGCATCCATCAAACAGGAAGTAAATAAAGTCGTTATTGTTGTGATACCGGAAAACCACGTAGTTGCCCCAAGGGGCCATCACGAAAACCCGCTCGGCACACCGGAATCCGGCTCTCAGGAGCTTGCAAATGCTATCGTAGCATCCATTCTCTGAACCCACCACTGCCATCGTTTCCGGAATACGAAGAAGAGCCGGGTAATGATTCGGTTGGGCCCGAAGGACATCATGGGGTCCGCTAGACTCCGGACAAGCGTCCAGTGGTTGCATCTGCTTTGGTAGCTCCGGACACGGAGGACATGGTGGCGCTTCGATGGGAGCGATAACTGCGGCGGACTTCTTGCCCTTTCCCTTTCCCTTGCCTTTGCCCTTTTTACCCATGGTAAGTCTAATCTACGATCTCAGTATGTCGCGGAACGAACAACTCAGAAACGCCTCTGCGATTGCTTCCGATCACTTGGAAATGGATGACTACTAGCCGAAATAGCACATATTATCCCTTGAGATCTGAAATACGCAAATTAAAGAAAATTTTTTTCAGAAATCATACATCCATTCGGAAATATTCGGAATGAGCAGAGCTTTCGATAATACTCACCTTATCTAGTTGGTGATTTGATTCTAAAACACACACTTGACACACCGTTCCTTCGTATTACTATTTTTAGGTTGGGCCGAAATGTAATTTTTAAATCTGGTCGAGAACGAATCGGTGAAATTTTGTACAGTTTTTTTTCCGAGATTTTTTCGTGTGATTTTGTGTGTTCACAGACAATTTACATCTGATTTTTTGCCATCTGGCTTGTGGTAGGTAAGTCCACATACTGACAGTTTCAGCAAAGCAAAGTGATCCCAAAAAGTGAGAAAGCCATTGTTTCTAGTAAACCACGCCAGAGCAGGCTTTGTTCGATACGTTTGGTAGTCGCAATTTAATTTGAAGTAATTTTAGTTTTTTAATTATTGTTTTATCTGATAATGCTGCCCATATCTACATACAACACTCGGTAAGCTGCACTTTGAAACGCTGCAATTTCATTGTTTTGGGTTTGCCAAACGCGTCCGGCTTATGGCAGAAGTAAAATATGGAAATATAAAAAATAAATAATAAATAGGAGAAAGAACCATTGAAATACGAATAACACGTTATTCCTAAGTCCGCTTCATTCGAGCTTCATATGATGGCCATTTATAGATAGGCAAGTGGAATGAATCCCAGGTATTTTTCTATTTTCGCAAGTTAAAATGATGATGACACCACTATTGCAATCGCATCCATACTTATCCAATAGGTTACATTTACGGCTCCAAACAAATACGAATCCAGAGGAACACACTTCTACGAGTATTGCTTCATCAAAAAGAAACTCTTGGCTAATGGGGCAACCCAACCTGTCATGCTGGCAAACGTGATTCGGCAGGTTTAGGACATCCATGTGGAGGGAGGTATCTCTCTCGCCCACTCTCTATACACAAATGTGCACTCTTCAATGGTATTATATAATCAATTGCCTTAATGTGCCTCAATGTGGGAAGATTTGATAGGTGCGGGAAGAAAGATGCACTTACCGCTCAAGTCCTTTGACCACTTAGTAATTTACTGAATGCAATATACTCTTCAAATTATACTTTTTTAATATTTATAAAACTTCTAACAATTAGTATATATGTACATATAATTCCGATCTGGGAATGTCCGTCTATCTGTATTCTCGGGAACTACAAAAGCTAGAAAGTTCAAATTGCACAAGCAAGTTTGTTGGACATGGCAGGATCGACAGGGCTAGTAATCCTGATGAAGAATATATAAACTTGTACAATCTAAAACATACTTTTCAAAAAGTCCAGTATAGCCTTTAATTTGTTGACTAACGGGTATGAATATTTCATGGCGAAAAATGATAAATTATACTACAGATTCCTAACCAATGAACATAACAGCGGCTTGATGCCAGGCTTGTATAACCTTGGAATCTATCTCGTTCCTGCCTATTTCCGTCTCCTTCGCACTGCCTATGACAGAGTAACGAGTATCTGCAAGTCGTTCTAGCGTTCCAACGTTCTATCTTTGTAAATGCACATGGGTATGACGTTTTCTTAAAAACATATCAATGTACTTGCTCGTAGAATTGAGCTTTTTGGCACAACATAAAGTTTTTTAGCTTTAAGCAGCGAAAAGCTTAGTGTGGAGTACTTAAGCTTTAAAGTGCTGAATAAGTTCATGCTGATTTTTTGCGAAGGGGAAATTGCGCATAATTTATCTGAGAGAGCGGAGTTATTTCCCCACCTCTCCGGTAGCCCTCCATTACTTTCTTATGACTGCAATCAATCTTCATTCACTGCAGGAAAATAACAAATGACTCGCTTGATTGTTGACACATGTCCTATCCTGCGTCTGCAGTCGTATCGCTCAAACTGAAACACAGAGAGCAATCGAAGATTCGATAACTGGGGTACCAAAGTGCAACGACCTGAAAGTCGACGCCAACGAGTCTGGGGCAAGCCAAAAATAAGGACGAGGACCAAGTCATTGGGTCACAAGCCAAATAAGAAAATAAGTAGCAGCATGGGAGAAGCCCAAAGTCGAGGAACTCGACTATTCGATACCCCCATTGAAATAATGCCCACATTCATAACACTAAAAACATTTTTATTATAAGTATGGACAATGTATTTAGGCGGTACAGTGGGCGTGGCCACTTTTTTTCTGGCATATGAATAGAAATGGGCAATTCAAAAAAAAGTGCGTTCATACGGACGAAGGACATGCCCAGATCCACTCGGAAAGTGATCCTGATCAAGGATATATTTATATACAATATGCATTATAGGGTCGGAAACACTTTTTACTACCTGTTACGTAGTTTTCGCTCTACGAGTAAAGGGTATAAAAAATGAACGAGAAACCCAACGGGGAAAAATCTCTGACTACATTTTTGCAGTTCTCGAGTGCAGATAGGTGGTTTCTGGGCGGTGGATTTTCAGGTAGCAATTGAAAGTGAGGCCGAGTAAAAGAGAAGAGTCCCGTTTTCCAGACAGCAAGAGGGTTTAACTTCTCTTTAATAAGCGACGATTATATTTACTCCGTGACGCCTATGCAACCCAATTTCACTTAGACCTTGTCAAACCAAAATTGCGAACATTTGTCAACAAGTTGTAGTATACTCCCACCCAAACACACTATTCTGGTCCCTAATGATATCCTGTTCAAACAGCACCTCTTTTACCTGGAAAAGCTACACTCCCCTCTTCTGTGACTTTCCCTCCCTTTCACCGGCTGGCCAGATGACTAATGACGAATCAATGGGGCTAGACCACGGGGAGACGACGGCCAACTCCCCAAAGGGACTTCATCCGCTCGTTCGTACAAATCGCTGTCGCCGGCATTTCACGCTTTTAAATAATTAATTGCATGTTTATAGCATGTGTGCCAGCCCTTTTCTTATCCACCCGCGAAAGGCAACTGCCATATAAAACTTCGCTCCTTAAATCGGGGAAAAGAATGAGAAGAATGAAGTGCTTCTGACCCTTTAAAGCAAATATCCTGGCTCAGGATACTGGACTATGGCGCTCACGTTGCTTTTAGAATTAATTGTTTCGTGTATATTTGTGTTATGTTGGATCTGGGCAATTGACTGAAACTGTTGGCAGGACTCGGTTATGCTGACAGATGAATTGACTTCGGGTTTGAGATGTCACTGTCTCTGCTCTTGTTGTTGGCGCGTTTAGTGAATTCCCCTGGGCAGCTGCTGAGTGGGCGTGGCTTCCTGGGGAACTTGTGACGACAGTGACGACATGTCACCAGCTCTTCGGCTGCTTCCGCCTCTGTCAGGTTGTCCTTGGCAAGCCCACGAGTCCCTGCTTAAATTAGCGATCCATTTAATTCCGTATTGCACTGCATGCATGGCTTTTTAAATTTCATATTTAATTCGATAAAAATTAATTTGATTATTTCGCCGACTGACCGATGGTTTCCCTACGTCATATGAAACCTAGGCACACTTTCATATGTATTTATGTTGACTATTGTATACATATTCTGGATTAACATTCCTCGCATTTCATTTCCAAGCCTCTTTAATCAATGTTTTTTGGTATAGACGATTCTTATGGAATCTCGAACAAATTCAATAAATTTGGAATGTAATATGTTAATTTTTATACATCAGAATAAAAAGAAAAAAGTCCATACACATATTTCTCAAAGCCATTTTAATATCTAAATTGAGTTAAAGATGACTATCATATAAAATAAAGAAGTGGTCATCAAAAATTATGTTTGAAACCAGCAAACCATATATCAAATAGATTTTGAGCTGTTTACTTCCGATTGGGGTTAGATGTTCCAATGAACTTTATTGCTTGCGATGCACGATAATTGCAACTTATTTCCAGGGGAATCGATTATTATAGCTGCCAGCTTGTTATTAATCATTAGCTTTTGTTGCCAGCAATACATTGACAAACAAAATCTTGATTGAAAACCAACAAAGCGCAAGGCTGATATTTTCCAAATGCGCCCAAGAGAATTCACAGCCCCAGAGCAGAAAATAAAAGATAAATCGAGGGGGTGAAAAAAGTGAAATGAGGACCAATGAGGACGCTGTGTCTAAGTATTGAACCAGCATGGTGGGCTTTAGTCTGCTCTGGATTGCAGCTAATCCTGTTCGTTGTAATGTTTGTTTCATATACATCCCCACTCGTTATTTGAAGAGCCCCCAAACGCTTTGAAAAAACACTATAGCTTACCTCGAAGGGTCAATCATTCGTGGATAGTTAGCTTTTTTTTCCAGTTCTCTTTAACATGCCCCGTTACCTATTTCGAATTAGGTCACCCACTATAAAATAAACAGATTTTAAGACTTTTTTAAGTTCACGTCAGCGAACTGTTGAAACATCACACAAGCCACCCAATTCCGCTGCTCTTTCATACTTTTTGTTGCATTTCGTATTTTGATTTACATAATAATCATATTTTACAATCGCTAGGGAGTTGCACCCGTTGCTTCTAGAGATTAAAGGAGCATATTGGATTCGTTACAAGGAATGAAACAGACACGACCCTATGAGGTATATATTCTTTATCAGGATCACTAGCCAAATCGATGTGGCCTCCCTGTGATCTCTGGAACTATAAAAGCTAGAAAGTTAGAAAAAAAGCATGTCGAATACGTGACGCCGGCGCTGTGAATTTTTTTTTCCGAACGCTCACTCTAACACCCATGTACCCCAGAAAGGGTATATTGAAGTAAGGGAAGCGAAACACGCTTTAGTTGACACAGTTTTACACATGCAGAAAAATATGTAAATTAAAGAGCCATCAAAGTCAGCGCCCAAGCATATGCACCAATGTATATCGACTTCTATGGCCTTTGACCCGCATAACAAACCGCTGAACAAAGCTGCCATTTGTCTTTTTGAATCATTAAAAACTCACTGGGGCTTTATTATGATTGAACTGTTTCCAGGTGGCATGTGGTACCCGCACAACATTAGTACACATCAGCATATGACTCCGGAGCAAACTGAACGATTGCCCCAAAGGAAATTGCCACGACTCGTTGGTAAATTTTAAATATTTTTGGTCGTGAAAGAAGTGGATAAATGGGTTGGCCTACAGACATAACAATAGCTTTTAAATTACTTTTAGTAGGGCACAAAAGTATGCTCTCATCAACAATATTTTCCCCGTCCACTGTTTATCCTTTTATCCACCCAATTTCCAAACGCAGCCGCAACTTTGAATGAAGAATTTTCGTTGTTGCAGGTTCATTCAATTATCGCTGATATTGTCTGTCGCACCATTTTTAATAGAATCAAAAAAGTTTCTGGAAAAGTAAATGCGTTCGCGCTCCGGAAACTTATTGAATTGCAAACAGGAAGAAAACCATCGAATATATTTTCGCAGTGCAGATTTTAGTCTTGCAAACAAATCATTTGCCTTGACACTTATTTATACTAATATATGAAACAAACACTTGTATAGTTTGGGTCTCGATCGTTTGTATTCCCTTGGTTGGAATGGCTTCCCTATAGTTTGTACTGCCCATGATAGATATAAAGATATTAAATGTCAGATAAACAACCAAAAACCTTGCTTTCGTTAAGCCTCAACAAAAGGTCATTACAGACATTACTATTTCAGTAAAGTTTTAAAGCATATAAAAGGTTTGTTTTTTTGTTTTTATTAATATCGTAAAATGTGTTGTCCCTTACTTGGGTACATCCCCGCATTAAGTACACATACCGTTTGCAGTTAACCTTTTCGCAGTATTTGAATGTATCTTTTGCCATGTGTATCCCGTAGCTGTTGCATCTACTTAGCTCGAAAGCTCTTTAGGAAAAAGCTCAGCATTCAGCTAAAGTTTCGCCGTGCCCTTCCGCCCGCCTTGCCACCCGATTTTTTCGCATGACCTCTGGTCAAAGGAATCTCCTGCTTCGGCAGGATGTGAAACCCACTTCTTCCAGCTTTGTTGTGCTTGTGCCTTTTCTTCGTTTTTTGGCATGCACTTGTGGCGCTTTGACACCCAAAAACTTCTTTACTTCTTTGCACCTCACCACCCAGCGAAAGCAACCCCCATCATGGCACACTTCGGCTGGCCGGATTGAGCTTCGGGTCGACCTTCGGTCCTCTGACTTTCAATTCGGGCATGCATCAAGTGTAATGCTCGGTTCCCTGACAGTTTTTCCCGGGAACTCGACGCAGCGTGTTGTTCCATCGCACCTGGTCCAAAACAATTTCCATCTCAACAGCTACAAAAACAGTCCACTCTTAGCAGGAAATAAAACACCACCCTAGACGAAAACTAAAAGGAAACTTTGTTATTTCTTTCGTACATGGTAAAGAATCTTTTTTTACTTGTGTTTCTGTGATTTCAGTGTTCTTTGACAACTGTAACATATCAAGAAAGTAATTAAACTTACAAATTTCAAAGTGAAAACACCCTCGAAGAACAGGTACCAAAAGAATCGGTTAAATTTGAGTGGTAAAATATTCATACAATATTTTAAATCTTTGGTTTTCCGCTGAACATCAACTGTGGCTTTTTTGTTTCATATCCAGATACACGAGTATCACTTATTTTTAAAGAAGAAACGTATTTTGACTGAAGCTACTCAATATGACGTGTGGTGCCTTTTTTCTACCGTGCACAATGCAAAACTGCACAGATTGAAACCTTAATTTGTTACATTATTTGGAGGAATTTTGGCAAGGTTAAGCAAGAAGAAATATGTGGAGGTATATGTTTATTGATAAAGATAATATAACTGAATTTAGCTATGCTGGTCGACTTACTAAAATACAACCTTTTCACAAATATTTACAATTACCGAAACATCTTGATCAAGTTGATTTGGCAATTTATTTTAATCTTAATTAATATTAATTAATCTTAACGCTTGTCATATCTAAATCAATGAATTTATTTATTTTACCATAAATAAGTGCTACATTCGACGAAAAAGATTTGCAAGTTTTTCTTGAATTATACTTTTGTTTATATGGTTTTAAATGGTTCATATTTCTTTGCCTCTTTGGTGATTAGTATTATTGTTGACTAACTTTATACCACTAATCTCATAGCTTTTTGGTCAATGGCATTATTTTTCCCAACCGAACCAAAGGATTTCCTTATATCTCTTCGACGTGTGCGTTATTTCATTAACTCAGTTACCGGAATCGATAATCAGATAAAATGTTTATTTTACGCACAGATAAACAGCTCTATTGGCATTAAACGTAATCATTGTCATGGCCAAGTGCCGATTATTGCCCTTATTACTCATCAATGCCCAGGGTTCAATCTCATATTATCCCGATCGTTTTATCCCCTTTTCATTGAAAACTGCCAGCTTTACGACTTATGTTCCCCCATTTTAATGGATTTCGTATTTGACACGTATATAATTCCTATTAAAGCCAACCATCAAAAAAACGTAATTAACACTTATCTGTTTCGTATGAAATCGCTCACTCATTGGTATGACTGCCATGCAGATTACCTTTCACAAAATTGTTAGCTCCACTATACCCCACTTCAAGGATATTCTCAAGTATTCGCGGTTGGCCGTAGTCAGGGAAAATATAATATTTATTTATTGCTTATTTATTATTTATTGTACGCTGTATGCTTAAGCCTAAGCTGCAGTGGCTTTCGGCTGTGAAGTTTTTTTATTTTGCTGTAAGTAAATGATGTGATTGCAACCCCACTATTGCGTTTATGGCGAATAAAGTTATTCATTGACACCCCAATTCAGAATCTTGTTGCCTTTGAGCCCTAATAAGTCGCCCTAAACATGAAACACCAATTAAAACGACAACAATTGGAAACCCCAGACTTGCGGAGACACAGATCTCCAGTCCGCTGGGAGTGGGGATAGTAGCAACAAAACCATTTTATTGGGAAAAAGTTATTCAACTGTTGCTGTATTCTGTAGTTCGTTGTATGTTTGAGCTAAATCTGCAGGTTCTGGCAAACATTTGAAGACCGCCGTTCTGACAGCTTAGGAAACGGAAAAGTGGAGCGACACTTTTGCGATAACAAAAGGCAGTTTTTCCGCAACTGTGTCCCTGAGCAACTGAAAATATGCTTAGAATGATGGGAACTTTAAATAGGGGGCTTCGATTCGAATGATCCGTGCCGTGCTGATATAAATCGTAAAGTTGTTGTATTTTTCAAAAATATTACGATAAGTGTAGTGGCTGGTTAAAGAAGAAAATCATTTTAATTAATGTATGCGATCATTGACCCATTATTTACGAAGGCTCTTATTCTACCCATGGCAATATTATTCTAATATTAATATGATATCATAAGTAAACAGCTAAAGATTTTAGTGACACTTCAACAAGCAATTAACCAATTCTGCCCACAAAAATGCCATATTTGCACCACTGTGGCTAGCTGAAAACAGCACTCACATCCACACACATGACCCATGGCTGATAAGGAGCTCTTGTGTACCAGCATGTCATTTGGCTGCTTTGGGTTATTGGCCTTTCCTCGTTGACTCAGAATTCACTACTCAGACTTTTGTTGCCTGCACATACAGAAAAAAGGCTGTTTCAGTACCTCCTCTTTATAACCAGCGACAGTTTAAGTTAGATTTACATAGCTGTCAGCTCGATTGTTGCCAGATTCTTGTTACAAATAATCGAAATAATTTTTCTGTGTTGCCGAAATGTTATTTCTTTTTTCCACTTAGCCGACAAATAACACAAGTATCAAATATCTGGGCTTTAAAGTTTATGGCTTGTGGCTGATTTTATACCTGTTACTCGTAGAGTGAAAAGGTACGCTACAATCTTTGAAAAGTGTGTAACAGTTACCGATACAGTAAATATGTACATGTTCTTGAGCAAGAAAACTAGCTGAGCCGATTTTAGAAAATACAGAATACTACAGAAAATAAACCCAGTTAATAAGTGCGTGTACAACAAATATGTAGAATATAAACTAGGGTATCCTAGTCAAGGAACTCGCCTATAACGTTTGTGGAAACTGCACACGCACTGTTTTTTACTTAATTTAAACATTTTTTTCGCCCAAGTGTTAGAAAGGGGTCGCATTTCGCATAGCCTTCGGCGAAGGCCAACCATTTTCACCCCTTTTATTTTGTTTATGAATGTGTGGGTTTATTTAAATTGCCTTTTTCATGTCATTCATTAGGCAGAGACCAACTCGCGCCAACATAACTGATACCTATGCATGTCCCACATTGCCTTTACCCCACTAACGCAGTCACCCAAGAACAGTTCTCTTATCTCTCATGAGGCAAGCTGGCATGTATAATTACTTGAGCCCTCGTTTAAAAAACCTAAAAACAAAATGCCGGAAAACCTATAACACTTTCGGAAATACTTAAGCAAGCAAATGGTGATTTTGCGTGTCGATAGACCTAACACCATATACAATTATTTAAATAAGCATTAGCTCAGGGGGAAATGGAACTCTTAATCTTTTATTTATATAACGTTTTATTATTTATAACAGTGTCCTCCTTTTATTGCGAATCTCCCTCCTCCTTAAGCCAAGTAACGGGTAACTGATAGTCGAGCAGTTCGACTACATCATTCTTGTTGTGTTGTTTTTTCATTTAGATCGAAATACCAAATTACCCTGGATTGCTATAGCGAGTGTATGTCTTTTATCCCCGTGTATATTTTCAAGGATTTCTGGTCCATTTCATGGCTGTGTTACCGACAAAGAAACTGGATTTCCAGTTGTGACCAAAAGTCGTATTTTTCAGATCCGTTCATCAGCCGTGATTATTATTTCGTTATTATTTTGTCTTATGGTGTTCAGCCTCATCCGAAAAATAACATTCTTAGTTTGTTTATCTTGTGACATTTAATTTAGCTCTGCTTGTCCTTGCTCTGATTGTTTATTTGTTTTTCATCAGACTTTCCCTGCCTTTATCCTTTATCCCTTTTGAAAGGCCCACCGCCCCAATTCATTAGTATTCTTCAGCGAACGTAAGCCCAAAAAACAGAAACAGAAAGGAAAACTTATCAGGGGCCCCCGAGAAGTATCTTTGTGTGTCTTTGTTTGTTGTGACCATTGTTTCTGTCGCCTGTTGCTTTGCAAATTATTGCGGCCCTTTCTTTCAGTCCATCACGTTCCGTTTTAAAGCTTAAGATATGATATCCTTGGTATGTATTGAGAAAGGCAATTCAGTTTTAGGTATCATTTAAACATTGCCAAACATAAATCGATTCGCAAATATTATAGAAGATTTTATGTGTCCTTTTACACATGAATTTTGCTGACCCACACTAGACTGTATGCAAATCGAATTGTTTAAGAACAATTTAACAACTTTCTCCTCCCGACTAAGAACTCTGCGTCTCTGCGGTCTCTTGGGTAATAAAATAACAATGTAAACCAACCAACAAAATCAAATCTTTGACAGTTCCTTGGGGCTAATCCCTCCTCTTTGTTGGGTTGATAATTATTGGGCTTTTTATGACAATCCTGACATCCAGCAGCAGCAAAAGAAGGTGTCTTGTTATTGTTTTGTCTCTCATCCACAACCCCTTGTACTTGCAGGTGAGCACGGGAAAATTCCGCGAAAATTTACATTCCCAACATATTTGCACACTCTGGTGAAAAGGCGGAGCGCAAAGAGAACGAAGCTAAATGGGCTAATAACAAGCTAAGTACGATGGACTAACAGCTTGCCAGTTAGCGGTACGTTTCGAGCTACGTTTACATGGACAGCTGCTAATAAAAGACGGCAAGCGAATGAACATTAGGTCTTAAGCGAGGGTCGTTGATTTATCAGTAGCCACAATAATCAGGAGACCACACAGGTATTCCAAGGATTGCAACATGCGTGGCCGCCACTTACGCCGCCGCTTCAGCCTGCAGCCCTCGTTCATGAAGGACGACAATGCCGAGGAGAAGCCCAAACGTGATAAGTAAGTAGATGTAGTAGATATACGTTGGAAAATCATATTTGTAATGTTTGTGGTGTCGCGCATAGAAGCCTATTCACTGTTGCCACTTATAAATGTATATTAAAGCAATACCACCATTAATATATTAAAGAGAGTGCAAACAGAGGATATCATCCCAAAGTGTTAGGAAATATATGGCATTTGGCGATTGCAGCCATAATAGTTGCAAGAAAAAAATAAGTGAAAAATGATTTGACGAAGTTTATCACCAAAGTGTTCCAAAAATCTATAAAATTCTAATTTTACTTTAACTGACTTAATTTTTTCAGCTCTAAGGTTGCACTTTTTTATTCGACTATGTTCAAAAGACAAACAAATGAAGGGAAAGAAGAGCGCAGTCAGTTATGTTCGTTGTTTGCATACTTTTCATTTGTTTCGCCTGTCAGGACAAGAATTTCAAGTTCTTCGTGCTTTTGATTACATTTTTCCTTTTATTTTCTTGCATTTTTCCTATTAGGAACAATTATTTATGAAATACCGGAAAGGTAGCAAGAAAGCTGAGTAATATACATTAGCACTTAGTATTGAGGATGGTAATCCATAGTTGGGTATAACTTTTGATTTTGCGATGCTTTCCTTAATTCATTTGGATGTTCCTGATTTCTGATTTCTCGGGACAAATTATAAGCTGTCAGCAATGGATTCTATGTCCTTGTAGTCATTTTCCAACCAAATTTGGAGTTTGATCGTACCGCTGAGTTACAGTGTACAGAGTATTTGCACAGAGTATTCCCTGTTCTTCCAACTTGCAACTTGCAATCCAGCTGTCTATGGCAAATGTCTTTACCTCTGCGTTGCAAAGTTCTGACTAAATTCAATATATCCTCTCCTAGGGTATAAAAAAGAGCAAAGCCTTGCATTAAGCTATGCACTAATTAAATTACACAGCAATTTACCAACTCAAGTCGCGTTTTATGTGTTATAATTCATGTTTCATCTAATTCTTTTTTCCCCTACCTCAATGTCAACCGAAAATCACGCAATCGCAGGGTTGGTAGAAATAACGCGGTAGATGATGCCATTGGACCGGCCAACGCACGCCACAAAATCGTCGTCATGGGCTCTGCAAAAGTGGGCAAAACGTCAATAATCACCCAGTTTCTGTACAACACATTTAGCACCAAATACAAGCGGACCATTGAGGAAATGCACCAAGGCAATTTTTCCATCGCCGGCGTGAGTCTTACCCTTGATATTCTGGACACTGCCGGTTCATACGAGGTGAGCAAAACTTTCGCCACGTATTTTACGCTTAGATTAACTTCGTTAACTCTTGTTTTAAGTGGCTTAAGATTTATTAACGTTGTGGATTTTTTTCGTTAATTAGCCATTATTTAATCAGTAATAACCATTTAAAGTGAACTTGATTAAAGTGAATTTATACTTAAATGGTATGTAGGGTATCCTTAGTGCATCCACACTCGCGCTGCATATAAATTTCATGTGGTCAGCCAGAAGCAGGCATTCATGCTGACTCATCCTGTGGCAGAATGCTCAGTAGTTCCAGTTGGTAGAATTACTACCGTAGTCCCTAAGCAGCAGCGTTTTTAATTACTCTAAAAGGGCTGCGACTGGATCCCAAAAGCTTTGAAATTATTCAAAAGAAGCTAAATCACAGAGCGATAGTTGATCACTTGATCTGGATTCATATTTCCGAATCCGATTCCTTAATACATATCGCCTGATTTCACAGAAATGCCCCCCATCTTTATCATTGTTATCCACGTTCAACAGGCTGCACGGAAATTACAACCTTACGATTCAATTTCGCTGCCACTTCCGCCGCGCGAGTTGAAATGCTCTTGTTCATGTAAGCGAACATCAGAGGGGGCGGTCGTTTACGACTATACTCGTAGGTTGTAGTACACCTTGCTACATAGTATACATACCTATACATACCTAGCTTATGAATGCTGGCCAAATGCTGGATATATGTTGCCAATGGAGTCAATCAGGCAGAGACTGCAAGCCGAACAAAGCGAACTGAGCTGTGACTGTCTATGCGACATGTGACTATGTGTCCTTGGTGAAAATTCAGAGACCCTTTACATTATTGTTAGATATTTTATTATGAATCAATGTATTACATAATTATGCAGTATATGCTTACTTAATGGAACCACTAAGTAAAGTAAAGGGAACAATAGGGAACCATGTAGTCGAGCGAAGCGACTGCTAAATACACGTTACTTAGCGAACTGAAAGTGAAAAAGAATGCGGATGTGCAAGTAAAAATGCGAAGATTGAAAAGCGTTTTTTCTCGGGTTTTAATTTCGGTTTCAGTCTGAAGGGCCGCTGCATGGATAGGGCTTATCTCGTTTCCTCTTTTGGTTAGGCACATAGTCGCATTCATTCGAATTTTTCCGTGCAAAGTGTTTATCCTCTGCCAAAAATGCTACGGGTGAGGTTTCTGCATTTCCCACTCCTTTTAGATCCATCTCCATCGATTTACTGCCCCAGTTTCCCTTCATTTGTGTTTTATTATATAGGGAAAAACACGGGCAAAGTTTAAGGTATGTAAAGAGATACGGTAAAGTTGGATTTACAAGATTTCGATTCCATAATTGACATGAAAATCAAAATATCTTAAATGAAATCGTACACATACATACATGCATACATATATGAAATTCCGATGCTTTACAAACCATCACAATTCGTTACTCAGCGCTGAGTGCTGGGCCTTTGAAAGGCTCGAAACACAATTCATAAATTATACACATGGGAACTCAGTTTTCGGTTGGGCATTCTGTTACAATTGCGAACATGCATCAGGGTAAATACAAGGGGCACATGCCAGAGACCAAGGTCAACTCTACGGGGCCACCAACGACCTCTAATTAGACCAGAGACACACAGGGGAATAAGGGGAAGTGATTGTAAAATTTAAGTAAGAATACTACAAATCGTTGAATACTATAAACGCGTCTAAATGAAATCAACATTTCTACGTTCCTTTTCTTCAGTTTCCGGCGATGCGGGCTCTCTCTATATCCTCGGCGGATGCTTTCATCCTGGTCTACGACGTCACCGATGCCACTACTTTCGAGGAAGTGCGCACAATTCGCGATCAGATCCACGAGACTAAGGCCACTACTGCGGTTCCAATTGTGGTTGTCGGGAACAAGATCGACCTCTTGGCAGATGGGGAAACCGAGCGAGAGGTGCGTTTCACTCTTACTTCCTTATTTTCTCATTTTATTTACACTGAGCCCCAAATGAATTCCTCTCACTTAATGACACCGCGTAGTTTTCGAAGGCACGGCAAAAATGTAGGAATTATCGGCAGTGTATTTAAAATCTGCACACACTTTTCCCAGCTGTTTCGGATGTCACAGCCAACGAAAAAGTGTAACATTTAAAATGTCAAAGTGGCTGACACGGCTGGCGTGGAAACTAAAAACGCACTGGCTTGGCTTGGCTTGGCTGTGGGAGGATATAAAACAGAGGCGGTGTCGTGGAATAAAGTCCGAATTATGCGCGAAAGTCACACGAAATGAAATGCCATCAAGTGAGGCTGCACTGCGGAAAATTACGCGTTGTACACAAATAGCTTGTTATATCTTTTATTAGAAAAAATTTAATATACAGCTTAGATATCTAGAATCTACATTGCTAATCGAAATCACATAAGATTGTAAGGACTCTACTACTGCCGGTGGAAATTGCATCCTAAAATTGTATTAGCACTTGAAAATAGTAGTATACTGTCCTGAGAGTTTGAAGGCATTCCAACTAGTCTTTTGCGGTCAACAAACAATCACAAAAACACTACAATTTCGGCCACCCAAATTGCTTCCTTCCGTTAACGTTAATTTACCTTTTTGTAGGTTGAGTACGCCACCACAGAATCGGTAGTTACTGTGGACTGGGAGAATGGGTTTGTAGAGGCCTCGGCTTCCAGTAATGAAAACATCACCCAGGTGAGTGCAATCATTTGTCAGCCCAACCCAGTGACCACATAGTGACTTCGACTTCGACTTCGACACTAGGTGTTCAAGGAACTGCTGGCCCAGGCAAAAATAACTTACAATCTGAGTCCGGCCCTACGTCGTCGGCGCCAGTCGTTGCCGCAGCAGATTGGAAACAATGGACCGGGCACTCCGTCTCACCACCACCAGCACCACACCCAGCACCACAATTCCGGAGGTGGCGCCTCCGCTTCTACCTCCTCGGCAGCGGCAGCTGCGTCATCCTCCGGGGGATCCGGATCCCACGCCCCTACACCTGCCCAGCTGCAGCACCTGCAAAGAATCCAGGAGCGGAGTTTGGGCGCCAAGCGCAACTCGTGCGTCATTTCCTAAAGAGGCGAAATCCCGGCACTGGCCAGGTCCAGTGCCAACACGGCACTTGACGAATGGACGCCAAACTAGAGGTCTCATATATAACGGTTTTCAACACCTTTTCAATAATCAAAAACAAGATGGGGCTCTTTTCCCAAACCCAAGCAACAGAACTAGTCTGAACAGAAGAGGTAGATTCTATTCACAGACTCCCAGTCTTTTACGGGAAGACAACATTCTGGGTGAGCAAGGTACCATTTTCTTTTCTTAAAAACACTACTTGTCGTCGAATTTAATTTAATATTTAATTTAACGTTTTAAAAATATGTTGAAAGTATGCTCAAAGTTTCAAAATCGCTTGATATTTGAAAGTATATTTTAATATATATATTTTTTCCACAAGTTTAACGTTATCTTTTTCACGGATACGAATATATTTCGAAATCCTTTTAGGTATTTTGCAAGTGTAAGAAAAGCAGGGTAATATAACTAAGCGGGAAATTTTTAAAGATGTCTCCCTAGAACTTCTAATTTTATTAATCTAAACTAATTAAATCCGCAATATTGTAGAGCAATCTCTACTCAAATGTACCTCTATCTTGCTGTTATTGCTCCAATAACTTAAGTACCTATATCGCAAGCCTCTGGTTTCTTAAACTCAGCTTTTAGAATACTTATGTGTGTGACCAAAAGTGAACTCGTTAAAACGATATACAACTCACTCAGAAAAAAATATACAATAACCCAAGACAAATTATTTTTTAAACGTCTCAGTACTTAGCTTGTGTATTTGTCTAATCTGATCTTACAGGAATATATAAAATAGTTTATTCATTATCTGTGTATAGATTACACTGTCCACTATGTAGATTTCCACAAATTTCCAGTTTCGAAATGTCTTTAAACGGGTCAGGAACGGATCTAAATTTCGTGTTACAACACGCAAGTGTTAAGTTAAAACGCGAAAGTTAAAAAAAACAGTTGTTACACACGACAACGCAGTGTTTAAACGTTTGTTGGCTTATTGGGTTCGTTGAAAAATATTTAAAAAATACAAGTATGCGTTTCCGACCCCTTTTTATCAGGATCACCATCCGAGTCTGTCTGTTTGAACACTGTGATTATTGGTCAAAACCACTGACCACCCTGTCCGTGTGAACGAACATTATTATTTATATGCCAACTTCCATCATTTAAACATCTCTCGAACTCCCACTGAGTATCTGAGTGTGCTTCCTAAAATTGGCAGAGTTATTAATTATCCTAAATAAATTGTTAAATTTCCATAGTGCAGTGTAACAAATAAAATAAATAAATTACATCAACGGAACACAACAAATTTAGATGATTATGATGAACAAATTTCGTATGTAGTCACGTAAATGATGAGGATGCCAAAACAAGATTGTATGAAATAATTTGCTGGCCAAGTTATTTCCGTTAACAAATGTTCACAAGGTGGATTTCCGGAACTAGATTCGGAATTTGTGCACCTTAACTAACCAAATTTGTTGTATCCCGCCGATGTAATTTAATGTTGGTCTAATTTGTAACACAGTGTTATAACACATACAAAACTTTAACAAATTGTAATAAGATTGATAAAGAACTACGATAGTAATAATTTTATACTGAATGAGTGCCGAACAAACACAGATTCGCAGTGCAATTGAATACTAAAGAGCATAATGCACAGGGTTATAAAATTACTATACATGAGGTAGTGAGGTAATGGCCTGGTCAATATAATGTACATTTTATACTATTGCGCATTAAGCCAATACTACATATTATTAATTGAATACAATTTTAAGTTTCATCTTCATTTTCATCCTATCTAAGTATAAACTAACATTGTCTGAGTAATACGGAATACATTGTGGTAGAAATAGGCAGACTAGACCGGATTTTCCTTAGGCGTCAATTGACCTGAACCCGTTTACCAATGTGTCGAGTGTCAGTGTTGAAAAGCGGATGTTGAATGTGGAAGCTAAGACAGAAACCAAAAGCAAATGCGTAGTTAAAAAGTAGCTTTAATTGGCAACAGAAACCTAAGACCTATCCTTAGAAACGTAATGATGAGTGTATATTTGGATTTTATTTCCCACTTTTACCACCTTTGCCACTTTTCCCACTTTACGGCTAGCTATTAATATTGGTCAAAGCCCGGTAAAAAGATTGAAACAAATGGTTAAGATTGATAACGAAATGGAAACACCAAAGAATATGACAAGGACAAAAGCAATTGCAAATAATGAATACGTGTATAGATCAATATAAATATATATGATTATGTTATGGTATAATATATAAAATAGTCGTTTAATAGGGTTACTTTTGAGATGTAGAACGAAACGAAAAACAGTCCTTATTGAAATGCAACTAATAAATTCAACGTAATTTGGTTTTCCAACAATAAAATATAAACATACATATACCCGGATTCGAACCACATTAAAACAAAAATCTAAACAGAGTGTTATATTTATACAATACATATTTTTAAATGCTTATATACCGAATCGTTATGCGAGTACGAGAAGTACTGAAATATTGAGAAAGTACCAAAGCAAGTCTTAGTCTTATACGAATATAGAGGTGTTACTAATGAAATGAAAACTTCGAGAATGTGTCTCATTATTTATATAGAGCAAATCAAATAATATCAATTTAACATACATAAATCTGAGTATTTGTAAATCTGTGTATCGCAGTGGTTGTTTAATCTATAATACAATACCGCTCTTTGGCTGCCCAAAGTCCCTACAATTTCTGCGATTAAATTCTTTCTCTCCAGTTGTTTTTCTGGTGCTGTCTAGCAGCACTAGTGTCATTGTTTAAGTAGAATTCGCTATCGAGGCTTCCAGAAAATATCATTTAGTTGGTCAAATAAATAAATAAATAGTATCTAAGTGGTAGACCTGTCAGAATGAAAACAAAATATACGGGTATGAGTGTGAGCATTGCGTAAACTAATTCGCATTAATATTGATTTAACTTAGCGACGCAATATTAGTTTACACACATTTTTTTTTTAATTTTAGGTAATAAATTTGAACATTCCCATTCTCAATTCACATCCACGACTGTTCCATTTATACATAAACCAATAGCACCGCTCTCTAAACATTTTTCAAACCCCCTTTAAATGCGAATTGTTTTGGTTCCTGGTTTACAACCTCTCCATTTGAATGTCTCACAAATAAATATATATTATTATCAATATTTACATACGGAAATATTTACATACGGCTATATGCATATAGTATATACATACATATATATACATGGTGTATAATTATAAATGTAATTGATAATTGCAAAAAAGAACAAGAACCGGAAATAAATGCAAGGGCGATAAGTTTTTGTGCTTAAAAGTTCCTTTAGTGTTATTCACCCAACGAAAGTTTGACACATCATGAGCTTAAAGCTGCAGGAGAAATGTGTGTTACCATACAGAAGTCTCGACCTTGGAATGTTTACTGTACTTGGCCTATACCCTGCACATTTTAGGGACGAAGGATCTGTTGGGGAAGGAGGATGGGGGGATGGGGCCGGTGTGTTGTGGCAATTCGGCAAATAATCGATAGTGTCTGCAATGGAATTTTAATTCAAAGCCGACCAAAAAAACGAACAATATGCAAGAAAAAGCGATCGGGAATTGGAGAATTGAATTATATTTTCTTTATCATTTTTTAGATGTATAGTTCGGGCCTGAAATCTAATAAAACTCGATTCTTGATTATTTTCCCTGTAATGATGTTAAAGTAAGGTAAGCACTATGATTTAAAATATATAAAAAAACGTAATACAGAACTGCGAAACCCAAATTAATCTTAATAAAACAGAAACTAAAACGAATAAGTATTATTCATGCAGAAAATATACAGCTTATAACATTCATACATATGTGTGTATATGTATAAATGAGTTGAATTCGTAATTCAATTTCATTTAACCACGAAATTTGGAATTCTTGTGATTCACGCGCCACATTTTATGACGAAACTTCAAGAAATGTGCCCTTATCACCAAAAACTCGCAACGCTGGCTTTCCATATGTACAAATAACTTTTTATATACAATTGGTATTTTTGCCTGGATCGGTTCAAATTTGTCAAATTTGTGCGAGTATATTCTGTCTGTGAGGCTAAAGCGTTTTATAAATCCAATATTTATTTGAACTCGCGGGTTTGTCTAGAAACGCATGGACCCAATCCCCCTTTTCTGGTTGTAAAACGAAGAAGACAATGTTTTCATATCAAAACAGACGCAGGCGCACTCGGGACCACGTTGCGTACTCGCCATGTGGACAACCAAGAGCAGACAATATGACACGAGTTTGTCCGTGTGAGCCGTAGTACTACCGTACTACTAGTACAACCGTACTATAAGTGTAGTTTTTTCTCCATTTAACTCGAGCTTTTCCTCCTGGCGGTGGGTCTGCAGGCGGTGGATCAACGGGTGGTGGGTCAGTGGGTTTAGTGGATGACAGGTTGCAGGTTTAATTGACGGCAAACGTCGCCGCCAGTTGACTGTCAGTTGCACACGGGAATCTCAGCACAATCTCGCCACAACAAAACACAGGCACAGGCCAGCGATTCTGCCCACCGGCCGGCATTTCGGATAACTCGGATAATCCTATTCGCCCAGAGCCTATTGCAAAAACAACCAAACTGTGGCACTGTGGCACTGTGGCACTTGCGTTAGGGAGCTTAATCGGGTTATCCACTGTCACACAGAATGTGGAACGCGTGACCTTCGTTGGAAAGCAGTTGGGAAGCGACTCGGTGGGGGCTGTTGGCATCGAAGGACCTTGAACATAATGGATTCCACAATGGAGAATGAGTTGCAAGAAAAAAGTATTTCAGCCATAAGTGTACTGTATTAGTTGCTCATGAATACTAGTGGTAAAGCAATTACCAAATCAATGTGCCTCTATGGCATAGAACAACATCATTGCCACTCGTGAAGTATGAAGTAAACGGAAACAGTAAACAGTAAACGCCTCGACCACGCTGACCCAATTCTGTTTCAAGTTGCCCAGTTGGATAAAATACGGAATTCAAGATCACTGCCAGTTGGGATTCTGCAGCAGCGATAAGGGCAGTTCTTGTAGAATTCCGGAACAGTCGCCGATAAGGCCAGCCGCCAAGTCTCTGGTAAATCCAAAGCCTGAGCCAGTGCACCACCAGCCTCACTTGTCAGCGATAAGCAACTTGTGGTTTCTTTTTATATAGTAGGAATTCTTTGCTTTTTACATACGGGCAATCTGTGTTAAAAAACAATTCCTTTTATCACTATATACATCCTAATAATGAATTTTATTATTATTGTTGTGTGGGTGCCGTCGACGGACATAAAAACCCAGCATGTTTAGTGGCAAGCAGTTAGTCGTCTTCGGTCGTTCCAGTTACCCGGTCCCTCTGGATTTCACATCCTTAAACAATTTTTTTTTAGTTTAATAAATAAATGATTTCCCGCGTGTGGCATGTGAAGTTGATTGTATGTCAGTTTTTCATTTGGCGTGCCTAGCTTAGCTCTTTTTAAATATTGCTAGCTGCCTTGTGAAGGGCTTACGTGTAATTGCAGTTCGACTCGACTGCCAAATGATATATTTTTGATTGTTTGGAATTTAAGGACTACTTTACATCATGTCGGTATTAATTATTTTCGGCTATCCTGAAAGTTACCAAATATTTAAATGATTATTTATATGCTTTAATTTTAATATTTAACTAGTCTGAAATCCCAGCATCTTGTTTAGCTTCAAAGAAAAACAGTATGGATTAGAGAGAAATGTTTGTCAATTAGATGAATTTAAATCTGTTTCTAACTTTTGAGTAATGCATGGATCAAATTTTGTGTATAAATTCAATTTTGCATTTATAATATTACCATAAAAATAGTAATTAAATTATGGGAGAACGCTCATCTAATATCAGATACCCGACCCGTTACATAGGTCGTGGGATTGCAAGGGAAAATGAAAGAATTCCATTGAAAACAAAAAGTATATATAAAAAAAACATTTTTAAATATGTGGGCTTGACAGCTTTGCGCGGCTTGTGGGAATTAGAGTGGGCGTGGCGACTCACTCAACGCAAAATAGATTTTTTAAAAGTGTAAATGGCATTCTTCGTGCTGAAAGTTATAAGCAGTTGTTCGATTGATATGGCCGTCGCTAGGTGGACCTCGTCTAGGTGGACAATCGTCTCTGAATTAAATTTTAAGTTGTAAAGCGCAATTAGTAGGCCCGCCAAACGCTCGTTGTTGGTATGCCCTTTAGTGTGACCGTGTGTGTCCGCCGACTGCGATATGTATCGCATGTACATTATCGACCGCTCGGAGAATCACGCGTGCTGCATATCGATAGCTTGTCATGTACTAAATACCATTCCTCGGGTAAATTAAATCGCAAAATTGCGTCGAAACTTGGGGAAAAGTGCTGGGACAGGCGGCTGGGAATTAAGCTAACGAAAAACCACGGTGAGGGAAAACGGCGGAGCGTTGCGAGCGGGAAATTTTGGAGCTACAACCTAGAAACGGCAGTGCGCAAATGTAAAATGCACGGAATATTCGCATGTGCAGTGTGATAATAAATAAACGCCACACAAAATTTTCGGCGCAGGGGCAAACACACCAATGCACAATAGCGGCGGCGCGTTCGTGTGCGTGCGCCTTTTTTTTCTTTGTGAGTGTATATGTGTGTTATCATAAAGGAGCTGGAAAAACAACAAAAGTACACAGGTGCGTACGTGGGTGTAAACTAGTGGAAGGGGTCGACAAATTTTCCGATTTTCCACTGCGACAGTCTATATGGTTTATATGCGCGTATATAGAGAGTGTTGAGTTCTGTAGGTAGTGGTGTAAGTGAGTGCGCAAGTTTCCGAGCCCTGAGCTAACGGTTCTTGCTAGCTTTCGTGTGTATGTGTTAGGTAATCGTACATGTGTGCGTGCTGGCTGGTGTATTTGTTTTGTGTTACCGTTACATCGGCGCCGTAAATGAAAATCCAACTGCGAGTGTCCGTAACTTAAACATGCGCCTCAGCTAAAAGTTAACATAAATACCGGAAACTCCGATGGCAAGGAGAAGGTGCACATACATAGGTGGTAGGGGTTGTAAAATGCATGTGCGAGACAGGTATCAATTCCAATTGTTCCAATTGTGAGCACAACAGCACAAGCACACGCATTTCCAATTCCTATTGGAAGGTATGTGTGTTAGTGCATCTGTGTCTGTGTGATTCTGACGCTTTTGGGGTTGCGAAAACCACCCAAACCACCCCCTAGAGACGAAAAATTTTTAGATACACACATGAATAAACAGAGCGAGATGGCTAGCTCGCAGCAACCTTCAATGGGTTTTTTCAGTTCCAATAGTGAAGGACGCCACTGTGATGGGTTCTATTGGGGTGGGCTATGAAAGTACAGTTCCAATTGGAACAGGGCAAGGGCCACCCTACATTCACAGATTGGAATTCATACAATTGTGACAATTGTTAAAGTTAAATCCAAGGGATAATATTTGCAAAACATACGGCCGATTTAAACACATGCGCAGCTAAAATAGTTCCAAATAGCTCAAACAAATTCTGTACAATACAAGACAACAAAAAAATCAAATTTCTGCTGGTATTTTCCTTTTTTGCAACTTTACTCTTACGTATGTATGCATGTGTGCACGTATTTTTTCAGTGCATGGCTATGAGTGGTGGTGGCCTTTGCGCCGACGCCACTGCCCCGAAAAACAACCTCCGCATGCGTAACTTATTCCTTCTCGCCTCTCGTTCACTTTTCGCTGTTATCAATTTTTTTGTAGCGCTGTGCTGTCAAGTACAGAAAAGCGTGTGTGGGGGAAAACGAGAGAGAGAGAGAGAGAGAGAGAAACGGAAAATTCGATTGTGGGAGAGTAAAAGGAAAAAAACACGGTGGGGTCAATTCTTTGCAGAACAAAACAAATTTTTAGAGAACCTATTTGGCGCATAGCTCACAAGTCTCATACAAAAATTGTCTTATCATAATGTGGTAATTATTACGGCTGTGTAAGTGAGTGTGTGTGTGCGCTGGCGCAGTTGAAAAATGTTTTAGTCAAAGTGAGAGAAAATCATTCATTGAAAATAATCGAAAAATGTCTCTAGATATTTTTAATTCCCTGCATATTCACAATATTAACGATGTAAACAGCAGTACGTTTTGGGCGCTGAGTTTAAAAAAACAGTAACAAAATGTAAATTCATAGGCTAGAAATACAGAAAATTAGCATTGGGAATGCAAACATCGAAAGCCAAAGCCAACGCCAACATACCCTTGTAGTAAATATATACATATATTTACTGAATAATAAGAATATACCGAATAATAAGAACATATGATCATAGTTTCCATTAATTCTTCATCAGATTTTGGTCAAACTAAACCCGCTTTATGATCGAAAACAACGAAACTGGGATTCTTTTCCATTAACTGGCTTGTGACTTTCCGACTGTTCCTATGACTGGCGTAAAATAAAGTTGTGCGATGCTTTTCAAGTCTTAAAGGACTCTAGCATGTTCGGATTTCCAGATCTAGAATTAGAAACAGAAACTGGGGAACAGAGCCAATGAATTCAGAGCTTTAGCTTTTCAGTTTAGCACTACTCTAGGTTCCCTCACGCCGTTTTAGTCACCCAGCTGGCTCAGCATCCAGTTAGGTATGTACATATGTATGTACTTATCTAAGGGGGTGAACTCTCTCCACTCCTTTCCCTTTCTCTCGTCATCAGATGTCCGCTCGCTTCAATTCAGGTTTAGAAGTGTGTTCACTTTGGCAGGGCCTCTGCTCTCGCCGTATGTTTGGCACGCGCAAGTGAATCGGGCTCACATCCCCTATAAATAAGGTCGTGGGAATGGTGGTGTGGTGTTTCAAACCCTACGTTTGGGGGTGGTTGGGTAGTGCGGGTAGTGCATGCGTGGTGGTTTAGAAATGATCCAAGGAAAACAAATAGTATCTCGCATAAGGCAGTGTTTTCATCGTGCTTTGCACCTCGAGCTCTCGAGCTCGGCGAGTTTGCGTGTGTATTCATTGCGGTGAAAGCTGTGCGACTTACGGGGTTGGTTTTTTTCGAGCCCGAATCTCTGCTCTTACTTTCCTGTTGGGGGTGTTGATAACTCATATACCTGAGCTCTTCTCGTCTAAAGTAGGAGAGCTTTAGTGCAGACATGATAGTGCGCATTTAACCGCAGTTACTAGGACATTCAAGCTATAACATCTATAACATTTATAACATGTGAAGTACGGGGGTCTTTTTACTAAAACCCCTGGGCAGAGAAAGACGGCGAGAATTCTATATAGCCGTTTCAACAGCGATGTCGACGCATGGGCGCAGTATTGATTTTTCACTGCGTCGACGTCGGAATCACTCCATGGGGTGGTTTGTCGTTCCTTCTCTTTTCGCCCAGATAGTGCCTTCTCTTGCTATCAGCTAGCACCCTCTCTTTCTGCCGTCGCGTTGCCGTCGTTGGATTTTGAGTTTCTGAGCAAACGCAAATAGAACTTGAGCACAGAGAGCGACCAAAAGCGGTGTCGTGCGGTTCGTTCGCGGCCCTTATCTCGTTCCAAAAAATTACTCATTTTATTTTCTGTGCTACGAAAAGTGTGTGCCAAAAGTTGTGGACTGACCGAGGAAATATAAAATCAGCCAGAATTAAACAGAAAATAACAAATAAACCAAAAGGAACCGCAACCAGCAAAGAAAAGATAGTTGCCAAGTCGACCAAAACAAATCCCCACTTGCATTGCCCTCAACAACACGTCAAACTCAAATACCTGAGGCAAGCAAATTAATAAGCGTACTTTTTTTTAAGGTTACTGCCTGCCAGTTCAACGCCAATCGCAAACTCGAACCCAATTTTCGAACCCTATATCAGTGCATCAGTGCGCACGTGCAGCGGTTCCCAAGAAAGCGAACGAGAGCGATATATGAATACTACTCGAACTACACTTGCGGAGCAAGACGATCTAGATTACAATTGTGAGCGGGCGCAGAAGCTGGGG
Source organism: Drosophila teissieri (assembly GCF_016746235.2). Taxonomy (NCBI): domain Eukaryota; kingdom Metazoa; phylum Arthropoda; class Insecta; order Diptera; family Drosophilidae; genus Drosophila; species Drosophila teissieri. The sequence continues at coordinate 142,870 of NC_053034.1, read as the reverse complement.
GATTCTGCGCAGTGGAGCTGAGCAGTGGATACACTGAAAAACGGGGGGAGTAAACAAATTAGAGAACGAGATTAGTGTTTGGCAATTGTGTTTAAGTTTGGAGTGCATTTCTTAGCTTACATTTCATATTGATATATATGAATAAAAATGTAATAGTAATCAAGGGATATTCGTGAGATCCGTGCTTCAAATGAACAGAAATGTTGTGGGGAAAATACAGTTCCAGAATACCAAAGCTGAAAATTTGAAGAGAAAAGAAAAAGCTTTAACAGAAGAAATAAGTGTTGAATTCATAATCGTCCTCCTTGTTTCAGATTTCTTAAGGGTTCTTAAGGTTTGCCTTCGCACTATGCTTAGTCTATCTCCATGTTTATTTGTATATGGCACACGTACCCAGGTTCTCGAAGTTGCTCAACTTTCAAACAAAACCAATACGATCCCAAGTATTTGGACCTACGAAAAAAGCACTCGATATGGACGGCGATAGGCCATAATCTGCAACTGTGGATCGCTCGAGTTACAAACAGTTGTTCTCTTCCTATGTACCTCGTCATCAATGGTAAATACATACATATGTACATGTATTGTTGCCGCTGCGTTTGTTGTCCCATTATTGTAACTTGTGGTGTTGCGCAGGTCCGCTACCTTCTGCTAGTAAACAAACAACAATATCCCCTTCGAACACTTCAGTTTTCAAGCATATGGGCGCCGTTGTGGGCGTGGGCAAAATGTTTTTTTTTTATTTGTATCCCTACGAGTAACGGGTATAAACATTGTTCCTTTGTTTTCTAATCAAACCTGTGACAGCTTTTATGACATAGAGCTATAGGAAAATTAAACAAAATATTGGGATATTTAAGCAAATGAACGAACTGTGGACTTCTCGCCGTGTGCTTGGCATAATCCACCGTATCACATACCTTGAAACTCTTTTAAGACCTTCCCGTCTTTGTTTTTCCAAACAGTTGCAGTTTTTATCACACTGTGCATGCGAGTAAGTCCTTCCTCAACCGAGTGACAAGGATTGAGGCGAGCAGAGGAGCGGAGCGGAAGCGGAAGCAGGAAGGTTCAAAAGGCAATCCCCACCGCCAAACTGGCCACCACAAGCTATCGGCTGGTCGTGGCGCCGGCGGGCAGCCAAAGGAGCTCGACTGGAAATGTGGTTGTCACCACCACCTCCTCGGGCACCCACTCCTCGAATGGGGCTAACGGAGGATCAGGAGGAACTTCTGCCGGGAGCAGCACGTTGGGAAGCGGTCTCAACGTGACTACAATAACAGCGACCGGCGGGGGTGGAGGTCAGCTGCAAAGTGCCGGCAACAGTTCCCAGAGCAACGGAACCACCTACAAGATCGAAATGCTGGATGAGGATATCCAGAGCTTGGGTTCCGATGACGACGACGAGGATCTAATCAGCAGCGATGGCAGCTTATACGAGGGAGACCTGGGCTCCATGCCAGTGAATGATGATGTGGCCCACCAACTAGCGGCCGCAGGACCAGTGGGTGTGGCAGCAGCGGCGGCAATAGCGAGTTCCAAAAAGCGAAAGAGACCCCATTGCTTCGAAACAAATCCCTCGGTTAGAAAACGGCAACAGAATCGATTGCTGCGCAAGCTGAGAGGGATTATCTATGAGTTTACGGGCAGAGTGGGCAAACAGGCGGTAGTTCTGGTGGCCACACCGGGTAAACCCAACACTAGCTATAAGGTTTTTGGAGCCAAACCCCTGGAAGATGTGCTGCGCAACCTAAAAAACATTGTAATGGATGAACTGGACAATGCACTGGCTCAGCAAGCGCCACCTCCGCCCCAAGATGATCCATCGCTCTTCGAACTGCCAGGCTTGGTCATCGATGGTATACCCACTCCCGTAGAAAAGATGACCCAAGCGCAGCTGAGAGCCTTCATCCCGCTGATGCTCAAGTATTCTACGGGACGAGGGAAGCCGGGATGGGGCAGGGAGTCTACCAGACCGCCCTGGTGGCCAAAGGAGCTGCCCTGGGCCAATGTGAGGATGGATGCGCGTTCCGAGGACGACAAGCAGAAGGTGGGTGGGGTGGGTGTTCCAACAGCCGCCCCCGATCTCCTTTGAATCGTATTAACTGTTTGCGTCCCTATTCAGATCAGCTGGACACATGCGCTACGCAAGATTGTGATCAATTGCTACAAGTACCATGGAAGGGAGGATCTGCTGCCTACCTTTGCCGATGACGAGGACAAGGTTAACGCTTTGATTTCGCAGTCGGGCGACGAAGACGAGGACATGGAGCTTTCAAATCCTCCTACCATCCACACGGTGACGACAATGACGCCGCCGACGGGCAACAGCAATGTAAGTATTGCACAGGTCACAGATCACAGGTCACAGGTCCCATTCAAGGTAATGGTTTCAGCTTTTTTTTATAATCTGCTTGGATTTAACCGTGTTGGGTTAAATGCAAACAAGTGAAGAGCACTTTTATTTAATCGAAGAGTGTTTCCACATTTTGGGTTTTAAATAAATGTAAACATTTTCTAAATGTATTTTAAAATAGTTCCTTAGGCTACCATATTTTACACAAACATAATTTGCAATAGTCGAATGCGACGAACTACCCTGCGATAAGTCACGCCCATTATTTATCCGCAACCGACATATGTATATCGTATTACTAATCCATCAACCAATCCACATCGAATCATCATCACAGCAACCGCAGCAGGTGAACGTTGTGAAAATCAATAGTGCTGGAACAGTGATCACCACCCACACGGCCCAAAGCAACACTCCTGCTCCGACAATCATCCAAAGTACCAATAACCAGCATGTGACCACGACGGCTACGCTGCCCGCCTCCACGAAGATTGAGATCTGCCAGGCGCCGGCTCAGAATCAGCAGCACCAGCAGCACCATCAGCACCACCAGACGCACTTACCCAACGCCGTGCATATTCAGCCAGTGGCCGGAGGACAGCCGCAAACAATCCAGTTGACCACTGCCAGTGGAACGGCGACCGCCACAGCGGTTCAGACGACAGCCGCCGCCGTAAGTGCGGCGCAGGCTCACGCGCATTCGCAGTCCCAGGCTCACTCGCAGTCGAATGCTAACCAGACGGTCACTGCCCAGCAGATCGCCAATGCTCAAGTCTGCATCGAGCCCATTACGCTCAGCGATGTTGATGTTCGTACTAATCCGGATGAAATGCCCCTTAAATTGCTGTTGTGCTTCCCAACCGAGCCAGGACTAGGGTCCAGACTTGTCAGACTTGCACACTAGAATAGCAGAATACCGATTCATTTGTATACCGACAAGTACCGACAAGCTTAACACGCTTACTGTAATATGCTGTACTGGCTTCCTACTTTGCCATGTTTTCTCCGATTGCACACTGCGAGTAGGTTGCATTAGGTGAATTGGACTAACGCAGATTGTAAAAGCAATAGTTATCTTACTTAAATTGCATACAGATTCAACGATTTAAATTCATCAGTCCATTGTTAATTGTTAATTGAAAAAAAGGAATAGGAAATCGAAAAAAAAAACAGATAATATTGTGAAACTTTTGTGCATAGCTTACAAGTCTTACGCCCTTTTCTTGAAACTTGCATTAACTGAATGATGTTTGGCTCAATCTTTCGTTTTTTGATATTACCTATTACTATTTTATTGATATTACTTTTCGTTATTCTTGATGTTGTTGGTCCCGATGATCCTCTTATTTTATTTAAGTCAACCTAATATGACCTGATTTTTTGTTTCGTCTGTTTGTGTTCTGTTGCAGCTGATTGTTATCGAGTTATTGGTTATTTTCATCATTATTTGCATCCGCCACAAACCGAAAAATCACACCCACATGTAAATACGACTTCTGTCACTCTAAAAACACAAACAAAACATTTTTATCTTTATTTTAAGAATTATCAGTAGTGCTTGCTTAATATGCATTTCGGTAGTTTTATTCTTAAATTCTATTACTTTGTTTTGGCTTAGTCATATGCACATCTGAACAGTTATTAACGATTGTAATTTACCACTTATAAACAGTACACCACGCAAACGGTCCTCTCACAGAATGCCGATGGTACCGTCTCGCTAATCCAGGTAGACCCCAATAATCCTATTATCACATTACCGGATGGCACAACTGCCCAGGTTCAAGGTGTTGCCACGGTAAGTACATTTAGTGACCCGTGCATCCTCGTTTGAGTCCTTACCTGCAACTCTTTTTTCAGCTCCACCAAGGTGAAGGCGGTGCTACCATTCAGACAGTTCAGAGTCTCACTGATGTGAATGGTCATGAGAACATGACCGTAGATCTTACCGAGACGCAGGATGGGCAAATATATATTACAACGGAGGATGGCCAAGGTATTTATTATTATCGCTGAGTACTCCGAGTTGAAGTTAGCCTTATCATTGCTATACGCACTTACCAAACGCACTTTGTTCTAGGTTATCCCGTTTCGGTGAGCAATGTGATCTCAGTTCCCGTCTCTATGTACCAATCGGTGATGGCCAACGTGCAGCAGATCCAGACGAACAGCGATGGAACAGTGTGCCTCGCGCCGATGCAGGTAGATACAAGTGTCAATCGCTCCACCAGTACCGCCACCAGTTCCTCATCCTCTTTGGGAAATGGCGGCGTTCAGTGCTACTCGCTGATCTCGGCGGGATCGTCAGTCCTGGGCCGTCGCAGTGGCGCGATGATTGGGCATCAGGTCACTCCCGGGGAACGTTTCTACCTAGCCACATCCACCTCCACGTCCAGCAGTTTAGGGCACCACAACAACAATAATAGCACCCTAGCAAATAACAATAATAGCGTAAAGATGCCCATGCCCTTGCCCATAGTGTTGGCCACTCCTAGCAGTCCCCAGGTGGCCAACAAGAGAACCACCAGGAGATCCACCGGGGTTAGTGGGGGAGGGGAGACAGTGATGGTTCAGAAGCGTGGGAGACCCAATTCCTCTGCAAAAAACAAATCCCAACTAAATGCCAATGAAAATTGCCACTCCCCCGCCGGTACTTCCTCTTCCATCCGTTGTGTGGACAGCGCCAGTTTAACCAGTGTGCAGCTCCAACTGCCGGCCATCAAGCTGGAGCATTTGGGGTAGAGTCTCCCAATTAATAATCCATATTATCTCGAATCTAGTCAATTGCGGCTTTCCACAAACAGAAAAATAAGAAACGCACAACTGCACTTGCCATTTAAACTTAGACGCGCACATATTGTGAATGCCAAATAATCGAAATAGTTACAGCCAAAGGAAATCCCTCAGTTACTAACTATATAAATTGAATTTAGTGCCGAGAATAGAAAACCAAAAAATTTGTTGAAAATTAAACCAAAAATCAATTCTAAATTAAAAATTAAAGTTGTTCCTAGTTTACATAGCTACAAAACATAATATTTTATAGTTTTAGCCATTTGTTTAGTTGTTAAATTGTGCAGTACATATACATATTTATGCACATAATCTTGCTAAGAGTGCGAATCAAACCAAATATTAACAAATTTAAGTTGTACAATTAGGTTAATTCTAGCCTGTAAGTAATACAGCAAACAGGGACCAGCCAGCCTAAAGTTAGACGTACCTGTAACCCCGTGAGTCTTAGCTCCGTAACACTTTTTTTTACCCACCATGCAATCCCTTAAACGTAGTCAATTCGCATTAAAAATGCGCAAAGGCGGGAAAATGAGTTTATCATTGGAGGTGTTCACCTTTAGTCGGGAGATAAAAATGTGCTATATATGTGGAGGGATATTTGATATATTCTCCAGAAAGTGGGTGCAAAATTAATTTTATGTTGATCTAGTACTATTTCCATTATTGCTATTGTGTTTCAATGAAATCAATATTGCTTTTACCATAATTATTGTGTTTACATGTTTGATTTTCATATTAATCGCAATTTAAATTGTTTTAGACCAAATTTTGTTTTTAATCAAGCCAAGTCAATTGCGAAAGGGAGAAAATGAAAATGCAACAAATTTTATTAAAAAAAAAGCGATTGTTGTGATTTTATTATAATTTTATTTTTAAATATTTGCTTGTATATTGTGTAAACTGAAATGCTAAATAAAGCCAGCAATTTACCTTCAAAATCATTTTTTATTTTTAATTTTTGTTGGTCTCAGAATATACATTTTTTGCTTGTCCTGATTTTTTATTGAGTTAATGTAAGTATATTTTGCTATTATACATTTTATCTTATAATTTTATACTTTATTTTCTTTTCCTTTTAACCAGATAGAAAAAGTGGACAATTTTCGAGGACCCCTTGATCTGTAAAGAAATATTATGAATTTGTATAGCTAATATAATAATAACCGTAATATAACTAATAACCGTTTCTTTCAAATCCTGAAAGGTGGAGAATGGCGACCAGCTGGAGACCATCACCATGTCGCCTGGAATGCACCAGATGATGATCCAGGGAGGTCCTGGCCAAGAACCCCAGCTGGTACAGGTGGTCAGCTTAAAGGACGCCACTCTGCTAAGCAAGGCCATGGAGGCCATTAATTCCGGCAACGTGAAGTCTGAAGACACGATTATTATGGAACAATAGCTGGAGCCCATAGAAGGCATGATCTCGCCGGAGTTGAGCGATTGAAGTGCCGTATTCTCTGGGCCTCGTAGCTCTCCTGACTGACTACCCGTCTATAACTTAGGGTTCCTTTTGCCCCACCAAAAGAATGTTTTCCAAGTACCTGAAAGGTGTTGCTAACGGAGACAGAAGCAATAGGAACCCCATGGTCCCGTCTACCCAAGTATAAACCATCTAGTCATCGCATGTCTAGTCAAGAGTGCTTTCTCTGTATAAAGCGCGCAAGCAGTTCAGACTTTGCATAGATAAATATCTTTAACTACTCGTAACACCCTTATTCCTAATATTTTTTGTGCGTTTTTTTTGCTCTATAACTAATTTAAATCTAAATTATATTAGCTATACAATTGTAACAAACATATGCCAAGGTGTAAACATTATAAGCGTTACTTCTACGTGGCACTATATATATATGATAGATATACTTGTGCAACATTCGCTATAAATAACCAATAAATATTTAACGAAGAAGAAGGGTTCATAAATTATACAATTAACTTAGGACAACTGATAAAGAACGCAATGCAATGTAACCAGAGAGCATCACTTTAAACTTAAATATATTACCTAATAGCTAACGATAATGAATACTATTCATAATTAATAAATAAACCAAAGAGTGTACGACATAATCAACCTTTTATTCATAAAACTTTGGTATAAAGAGCTAAAGATGCAATCAATGTTTTTAAGCCTTGGTCAGAATAAGCGACTGTACATTTTTTTTCCGGCCCATATCAGCATATAGTGCAGTGATGTAACAATTCGGAAATCGCAGAAAGTTTGCCCACCGAACCCACGTCTCTTGTTTAATTCACTGATCGCTTTTGTCTCGCTGACTAAACCCCAGCCTCAACCCAAAATTTACACTAGGGGGGAGGAGAGGACACACACGCCAAAAGTATTATAAGTTCATGGAGGCAACAAACAAGTTTTCTCTGCGCCGCATCGTAGTTTAAACCGAGCCCACGGGACGTTGACCCGCTGATCCACTACACTACAGATGATGCCAGCACTGGTGGAGACCGAAATGAAACTGTAACTGCAGCCTACCTGCAATAGGTGGGGAATGCTAAGCATAATGTGCCATACTAAAAGTCAATTTTTATTTACGGGTATGTAGTTTTATAATATAAACTATATATAAAATTAATACATAATAATAATAATAATTTTATGGGAATGCATTTTTGCCTGCAAGTTGAAGAAATTATGTGACTAATGAGTCTATATAATCAAATCTGTTCTCGTTTGGATTTTACCCTGCACATTTATTGAAAGGGATATTTGCAATATGCCACGACTGCAAAAACTTTAGATATTTTGATGTTTTTTTTTATTTTATAATAATGAAATTGTGCACTTGTGCAACTGCTTATAAAGGGGCCATTTCCATTCTTAAATCATCATCCATATCCCGCCATGGCGAATTTATCTTATAGTCATTTTGTTGTAGTTCGTTGGTGTATCGCGATTTGAGCGACTAGTCATCGTGATTGCCTCTGAGGGATTTTGTCGAAGTTTTGGACAAAATTACCATCGATACCCCCTAATGCAAATCCAATAACCGCACAACGTCACAAGTTGCAAGTTGGACTGAAGTTGCTATTGTGACCGGCAATGTTGCGGATTATGCAATGAGAAAGGTGCACCATCAACTTGTCTGTTGGGAGATGTGCATTTACTATACAAACAAATCTTTGGCTGACTACAAAACTATTGCAGATGCAGCAATCGGATGGAGTTGCAGTTATGAGTTGTCTGCAGCTTTCGCCTGCTATGTTTTTCACCCCATCCATTGGGATTTCAAAACTAATGCCCATTGTTGAATCCTCCCCCTGACGATGATGCGGCACCATTTGGCCCATATTACAACAATAACACAGAAAAAAAATCAATGGTAATACTAAAAATTCTTTTATTGTAGTTATTTAATACAATTAAATTTGTAGGTCCCATTCGCTTTTAGCATAAAAACTATATGTAGTTTATAGTTCTATTTTGAAGATAAACCTATTTTTAATACATATTTGATATATATATAATAGAATATCTTTATATATATATAAGTATATATTATAATATTTAATTTATGCTTTTGAAAAATCGTACTATCATATCCTTTCTTTAGATTACCACCTTATTCTTAGCAGTGCCTTGGTAGCAGCTTCAATATCTGCCAACCACACAGTAAGCGTTAAAAAATGTTTTTCCTTTTGCCATCTGGCAGAGCCAAGCTTTTCCGGCTAAAGTTATGTTGCGTCTGGTTTGGTATAAAAACTCTCGCTGCCATCCGTGGTTGTGTCAGTTGTGGATTTGCACTAAACCCACTAGTTAACCCAAGCGGAGTGTTTTAAGCTATGAAAGTACGGTTCGCCAGGATAACTACTAAATTATCCTGAATTATCCTAAATTATAGCGCTGGCTATTTTTTTTTAAGTGATTCTAATAAAGTGTTTATGCTTTTCAGGCCTTTGTGTGCCTCCTGCTCATCGGAGCGGCCAGTGTGACGGCTAAGCCTAAGCCCGGCGGAGGAGGTGGCTGGTCCTCTGGAGGAGGTGGAGGCGGTTGGTCATCAGGAGGTGGTGGCGGTGGTGGTGGTCATGGAGGCGGAGGAGACGTGCAAATCATTAAAGTGATTACGGAGAGTGGATCTTCTGGAGGCGGCGGAGGAGGAGGTGGCTGGTCCTCAGGAGGAGGCAGCGGGGCCGGAGGGGGATGGTCTTCTGGAGGTGGCGGCGGTGGCTGGTCCTCAGGGGGAGGCGGCGGAAGCGGAGGCGATGTTAAACTCATCAAAATCATAAGTCTCGGCGGCGGCGGAGGAGGTGGAGGAGGACATGGTGGTGGTGGAGGAGGAGGAGGAGGCTGGTCTTCTGGAGGAGGAGGAGGTGGCGGTTGGTCATCAGGCGGAGGTGGTGGTCACGGAAGCAGCGGAGGTGGCGGCACCAAGGTCATAAAAATCATCAAACTGAGCTCTGGCGGCGGCGGCGGCGGCCATGGAGGTGGCGGCGGCGGCCATGGAGGCGGCGGTGGCGGCGGTTGGCAGCCAGCTGGAGGTTGGGCCTAAAATCTTTGTCCAATTCTAGAACGTTGTCAAATCAATCTTTAACCACTTTTGTAAATACTGTACATATGTATCCAAAATGAAATTTTTTTGTTATTACGTTACTTACCTACAAATTGTAACAAATGGCACATGCTTGTAATAACCAACTTGTTAAATCAATAAATGTACCCCAGTACAAATAGCAATATAAAAGAGGAAAATGAAAGAGCCCATCAACACTTAATATTTTGAACTTTATTTTATGCCGAAAAATTGAATTACTTTCTTGTTAGCAGGCGATCATTATCAGTAGCAGGTTTATTGAAATAAACTACCAACTGAGCGTTGGTCGCCTTCTGGAAATTCTGATTTCCAGGTGTTTTAAACCGAAAAATCACCCAATTTGCCCTAAAAAATTCTGATTTGCATGACAAATATGTAGTTTTCTACTACAACCAAAACAATTTCATTAAAAATCTTAATGTTATAGGGCAAATTTTGTGATTTTTCGGTTTAAAACACCTGGCGAATAGACGTTCCAACAGGCTGCGCCCACAAGTACACAATCATTTTCAGGTGCTGAGTTTTAAAACGCTGCACAAAAGTAGGTAATACATTAACTTTAGCTTTGAGTTCCCAGGTAAAGAAGTTGGAATACGCTTCTAATGTAAAAGCTTGGTAGATAATACGAACATGAAGCTTTGTAAAAATATACTGGGTTTATTCTGTTTTTCCTTTTTGTCCAATTAAGAGGGATTTTCCAACAGATGGCATGCAAATAATTGCTACTACTCTAACTGAGTAGTATCATCGGGTATACTCCGGTATACCCATTCAATTTCAATTAAGCTTGATATTCCGATTTTTTAACGAGTGCGGTACATCTGCTTATCCTGTAAACGAAATAAAAGAAACGATTTTATTTAGATGTACTACATTCATAATCATATTATGAGCAATGTGTTTGTTATTGCTGTTGGTAATATAACCGCTTTCTTAAACATTTTTTTTTTTAATTTGTAAACCTTATTTTTTCATAAAGAACATCAAAGCAATCGACGAGTTTATTATTCCCACTGATCAATTAAATAAAGAATGTTTAATGTCCGTCGGCCACGTAAGTATTGTATAAATCATTGCAATCCATGAGAAAATTCAATGGCTCCCAGTGATGACGACCGATCGAACAGTAAACAATGGGTGTTCATATATAAAGATGCAATTTACAGTTGACGACTAGTTACCCATCTGTTTTAGCGCCAATAAAATCCGGAAAACCAATTGCAAATCGTCAAGTAAAATGAGGAGTTGGCAGCATGTTGCCTTCTGGCTTCTTGTATTAACCAGCTGCGTGAGCGTCACCACTCCAAGTTTACTCGCCTTAAAAAGAAAGCTGCTTTTCGGAAGTAGAGGTGGAGGGAACGGCTACAACGGCAACAGTGGGGGATATCATAGTGGCGGCTACAATGAGAGAAATGGATACCACAGAGCATCAGAGGGTGGTGGTTATATCAACGGAGGAGACAGCACCATAAGACTCTTTGTCGATTACCCAGCCTATAGCGGTTACCACGGAGTAGGTGGTGGTAACAACGGAGGAGGAGGTGGGTACCATGAAGGCGCACCCCATCAGGTTGGGGGCGGTTGGGGGGACGGTCATTCGTACGCCATCAGCAGTGCTAGTAGTTGGGCATCCGGAGGAGGTGGTACTGGCGCATATGCCTCTGCTAATGCTTACGCAGGAAGTTGGTAAAAGTTTATATTTAAAATATATTTTTTAATATTTACTGAATGAAAATATAGCAAGAACCATGTTTAATATTTTTCTCCAAATATGGAAATTTTATTTCTGGATTTCAGATACCAGGTTAACAGAAATGTCAGGAAGTGGCCAAGAGATCATTTCGTTTCTAGTAGACACCTACTGCTAATTATGATCTCCTGGTGCATAAAGTAATGAAATGTGCCAAAAATCGGACATTTGTTGGGAAAATTGAGAGATTCTGGATTTCAGATACCAGGCGATCAGAAATGTCAGGAAGTGGCCAACGATCATTTCGTTTCTAGTAGACACCTACTGCTAATTATGATCTCCTGGTGCATAAAGTAATGAAATGTGCCAAAAATCGGACTTTTGTTGGGAAAATTGAGAGATTTTGGATTTCAGATACCAGGCGAACAGAAATGTCAGGAAGTGGCCAACGATAATTTCGTTTCTAGTAGTCACCTACTGCTAATTATGATCGCCTGGTGCATAAAGTAATGAAATGTGCCAAAAATCGGACTTTTGTTGGGAAAATTGAGAGATTTTGGATTTCAGATACCAGGCGAACACAAATGTCAGGAAGTGGCCAACGATCATTTCGTTTCTAGTAGACACCTACTGCTAATTATGATCTCCTGGTGCATAAAGTAATGAAATGTGCCAAAAATCGGACTTTTGTTGGGAAAATTGAGAGATTTTGGATTTCAGATACCAGGCGAACAGAAATGTCAGAAAGTGGCCAACGATCATTTCGTTTCTAGTAGACACCTACTGCTAATTATGATCTCCTGGTGCATAAAGTAATGAAATGTGCCAAAAATCGGACTTTTGTTGGGAAAATTGAGAGATTTTGGATTTCAGATACCAGGCGAACAGAAATGTCAGGAAGTGGCCAACGATAATTTCGTTTCTAGTAGTCACCTACTGCTAATTATGATCGCCTGGTGCATAAAGTAATGAAATGTGCCAAAAGCCGGACTTTTGATCCGAGTTTTGTTGGGAAAATAAGGAGATTCTGGATTTCAGATACCAGGCGAACACAAATGTCAGGAAGTGGCCAACGATCATTTCGTTTCTAGTAGTCACCTACTGCTAATTATGATCGCCTGGTGCATAAACTAATGAAATGTGCCAAAAGCCGGACTTTTGATCCGAGTTTTGTTGGGAAAATAAGGAGATTCTGGATTTCAGATACCAGGCGAACACAAATGTCAGGAAGTGGCCAACGATCATTTCGTTTCTAGTAGTCACCTACTGCTAATTATGATCGCCTGGTGCATAAACTAATGAAATGTGCCAAAAGCCGGACTTTTGATCCGAGTTTTGTTGGGAAAATAAGGAGATTCTGGATTTCAGATACCAGGCGAACACAAATGTCAGGAAGTGGCCAACGATCATTTCGTTTCTAGTAGTCACCTACTGCTAATTATGATCGCCTGGTGCATAAACTAATGAAATGTGCCAAAAGCCGGACTTTTGATCCGAGTTTTGTTGGGAAAATAAGGAGATTCTGGATTTCAGATACCAGGCGAACACAAATGTCAGGAAGTGGCCAACGATCATTTCGTTTCTAGTAGTCACCTACTGCTAATTATGATCGCCTGGTGCATAAAGTAATCAAATGTGCCGAAAACCGGACTTTTGATCCAAGTTTTGTTGGGAAAATAAGGAGATTCTGGATTTCATATATCAGGCGAACAGAAATGTCAGAAAGTGGCCAACGATCATTTCGTTTCTAGTAGTCACCTACTGCTAATTATGATCGCCTGGTGCATAAAGTAATGAAATGTGCCAAAAATCGGACTTTTGTTGGGAAAATTGAGAGATTCTGGATTTCAGATACCAGGCGATCAGAAATGTCAGGAAGTGGCCAACGATCATTTCGTTTCTAGTAGACACCTACTGCTAATTATGATCTCCTGGTGCATAAAGTAATGAAATGTGCCAAAAATCGGACTTTTGTTGGGAAAATTGAGAGATTTTGGATTTCAGATACCAGGCGAACAGAAATGTCAGAAAGTGGCCAACGATCATTTCGTTTCTAGTAGACACCTACTGCTAATTATGATCGCCTGGTGCATAAACTAATGAAATGTGCCAAAAGCCGGACTTTTGATCCGAGTTTTGTTGGGAAAATAAGGAGATTCTGGATTTCAGATACCAGGCGAACACAAATGTCAGGAAGTGGCCAACGATCATTTCGTTTCTAGTAGTCACCTACTGCTAATTATGATCGCCTGGTGCATAAACTAATGAAATGTGCCAAAAGCCGGACTTTTGATCCGAGTTTTGTTGGGAAAATAAGGAGATTCTGGATTTCAGATACCAGGCGAACACAAATGTCAGGAAGTGGCCAACGATCATTTCGTTTCTAATAGTCACCTACTGCTAATTATGATCGCCTGGTGCATAAACTAATGAAATGTGCCAAAAGCCGGACTTTTGATCCGAGTTTTGTTGGGAAAATAAGGAGATTCTGGATTTCAGATACCAGGCGAACACAAATGTCAGGAAGTGGCCAACGATCATTTCGTTTCTAGTAGTCACCTACTGCTAATTATGATCGCCTGGTGCATAAAGTAATCAAATGTGCCGAAAACCGGACTTTTGATCCAAGTTTTGTTGGGAAAATTGAGAGATTCTGGATTTCAGATACCAGGCGAACAGAAATGTCAGAAAGTGGCCAACGATCATTTCGTTTCTAGTAGACACCTACTGCTAATTATGATCGCCTGGTGCATAAACTAATGAAATGTGCCAAAAGCCGGACTTTTGATCCGAGTTTTGTTGGGAAAATAAGGAGATTCTGGATTTCAGATACCAGGCGAACACAAATGTCAGGAAGTGGCCAACGATCATTTCGTTTCTAGTAGTCACCTACTGCTAATTATGATCGCCTGGTGCATAAACTAATGAAATGTGCCAAAAGCCGGACTTTTGATCCGAGTTTTGTTGGGAAAATAAGGAGATTCTGGATTTCAGATACCAGGCGAACACAAATGTCAGGAAGTGGCCAACGATCATTTCGTTTCTAATAGTCACCTACTGCTAATTATGATCGCCTGGTGCATAAACTAATGAAATGTGCCAAAAGCCGGACTTTTGATCCGAGTTTTGTTGGGAAAATAAGGAGATTCTGGATTTCAGATACCAGGCGAACACAAATGTCAGGAAGTGGCCAACGATCATTTCGTTTCTAGTAGTCACCTACTGCTAATTATGATCGCCTGGTGCATAAACTAATGAAATGTGCCAAAAGCCGGACTTTTGATCCGAGTTTTGTTGGGAAAATAAGGAGATTCTGGATTTCAGATACCAGGCGAACACAAATGTCAGGAAGTGGCCAACGATCATTTCGTTTCTAGTAGTCACCTACTGCTAATTATGATCGCCTGGTGCATAAAGTAATCAAATGTGCCGAAAACCGGACTTTTGATCCAAGTTTTGTTGGGAAAATAAGGAGATTCTGGATTTCATATATCAGGCGAACAGAAATGTCAGAAAGTGGCCAACGATCATTTCGTTTCTAGTAGTCACCTACTGCTAATTATGATCGCCTGGTGCATAAAGTAATGAAATGTGCCAAAAATCGGACTTTTGTTGGGAAAATTGAGAGATTCTGGATTTCAGATACCAGGCGATCAGAAATGTCAGGAAGTGGCCAACGATCATTTCGTTTCTAGTAGACACCTACTGCTAATTATGATCTCCTGGTGCATAAAGTAATGAAATGTGCCAAAAATCGGACTTTTGTTGGGAAAATTGAGAGATTTTGGATTTCAGATACCAGGCGAACAGAAATGTCAGAAAGTGGCCAACGATCATTTCGTTTCTAGTAGACACCTACTGCTAATTATGATCGCCTGGTGCATAAACTAATGAAATGTGCCAAAAGCCGGACTTTTGATCCGAGTTTTGTTGGGAAAATAAGGAGATTCTGGATTTCAGATACCAGGCGAACACAAATGTCAGGAAGTGGCCAACGATCATTTCGTTTCTAGTAGTCACCTACTGCTAATTATGATCGCCTGGTGCATAAACTAATGAAATGTGCCAAAAGCCGGACTTTTGATCCGAGTTTTGTTGGGAAAATAAGGAGATTCTGGATTTCAGATACCAGGCGAACACAAATGTCAGGAAGTGGCCAACGATCATTTCGTTTCTAATAGTCACCTACTGCTAATTATGATCGCCTGGTGCATAAACTAATGAAATGTGCCAAAAGCCGGACTTTTGATCCGAGTTTTGTTGGGAAAATAAGGAGATTCTGGATTTCAGATACCAGGCGAACACAAATGTCAGGAAGTGGCCAACGATCATTTCGTTTCTAGTAGTCACCTACTGCTAATTATGATCGCCTGGTGCATAAAGTAATCAAATGTGCCGAAAACCGGACTTTTGATCCAAGTTTTGTTGGGAAAATTGAGAGATTCTGGATTTCAGATACCAGGCGAACAGAAATGTCAGAAAGTGGCCAACGATCATTTCGTTTCTAGTAGACACCTACTGCTAATTATGATCGCCTGGTGCATAAACTAATGAAATGTGCCAAAAGCCGGACTTTTGATCCGAGTTTTGTTGGGAAAATAAGGAGATTCTGGATTTCAGATACCAGGCGAACACAAATGTCAGGAAGTGGCCAACGATCATTTCGTTTCTAGTAGTCACCTACTGCTAATTATGATCGCCTGGTGCATAAACTAATGAAATGTGCCAAAAGCCGGACTTTTGATCCGAGTTTTGTTGGGAAAATAAGGAGATTCTGGATTTCAGATACCAGGCGAACACAAATGTCAGGAAGTGGCCAACGATCATTTCGTTTCTAATAGTCACCTACTGCTAATTATGATCGCCTGGTGCATAAACTAATGAAATGTGCCAAAAGCCGGACTTTTGATCCGAGTTTTGTTGGGAAAATAAGGAGATTCTGGATTTCAGATACCAGGCGAACACAAATGTCAGGAAGTGGCCAACGATCATTTCGTTTCTAGTAGTCACCTACTGCTAATTATGATCGCCTGGTGCATAAACTAATGAAATGTGCCAAAAGCCGGACTTTTGATCCGAGTTTTGTTGGGAAAATAAGGAGATTCTGGATTTCAGATACCAGGCGAACACAAATGTCAGGAAGTGGCCAACGATCATTTCGTTTCTAGTAGTCACCTACTGCTAATTATGATCGCCTGGTGCATAAACTAATGAAATGTGCCAAAAGCCGGACTTTTGATCCGAGTTTTGTTGGGAAAATAAGGAGATTCTGGATTTCAGATACCAGGCGAACACAAATGTCAGGAAGTGGCCAACGATCATTTCGTTTCTAGTAGTCACCTACTGCTAATTATGATCTCCTGGTGCATAAAGTAATGAAATGTGCCAAAAATCGGACTTTTGTTGGGAAAATTGAGAGATTTTGGATTTCAGATACCAGGCGAACAGAAATGTCAGAAAGTGGCCAACGATCATTTCGTTTCTAGTAGACACCTACTGCTAATTATGATCGCCTGGTGCATAAACTAATGAAATGTGCCAAAAGCCGGACTTTTGATCCGAGTTTTGTTGGGAAAATAAGGAGATTTTGGATTTCAGATACCAGGCGAACACAAATGTCAGGAAGTGGCCAACGATCATTTCGTTTCTAGTAGTCACCTACTGCTAATTATGATCGCCTGGTGCATAAACTAATGAAATGTGCCAAAAGCCGGACTTTTGATCCGAGTTTTGTTGGGAAAATAAGGAGATTCTGGATTTCAGATACCAGGCGAACACAAATGTCAGGAAGTGGCCAACGATCATTTCGTTTCTAATAGTCACCTACTGCTAATTATGATCGCCTGGTGCATAAACTAATGAAATGTGCCAAAAGCCGGACTTTTGATCCGAGTTTTGTTGGGAAAATAAGGAGATTCTGGATTTCAGATACCAGGCGAACACAAATGTCAGGAAGTGGCCAACGATCATTTCGTTTCTAGTAGTCACCTACTGCTAATTATGATCGCCTGGTGCATAAAGTAATCAAATGTGCCGAAAACCGGACTTTTGATCCAAGTTTTGTTGGGAAAATAAGGAGATTCTGGATTTCATATATCAGGCGAACAGAAATGTCAGAAAGTGGCCAACGATCATTTCGTTTCTAGTAGTCACCTACTGCTAATTATGATCGCCTGGTGCATAAAGTAATGAAATGTGCCAAAAATCGGACTTTTGTTGGGAAAATTGAGAGATTCTGGATTTCAGATACCAGGCGAACAGAAATGTCAGAAAGTGGCCAACGATCATTTCGTTTCTAGTAGTCACCTACTGCTAATTATGATCGCCTGGTGCATAAAGTAATCAAATGTGCCGAAAACCGGACTTTTGATCCAAGTTTTGTTGGGAAAATAAGGAGATTCTGGATTTCATATATCAGGCGAACAGAAATGTCAGAAAGTGGCCAACGATCATTTCGTTTCTAGTAGTCACCTACTGCTAATTATGATCGCCTGGTGCATAAAGTAATGAAATGTGCCAAAAACCGGACTTTTGACTCGAGTTTTGTTGCGAAAGTTGAGAGATTCGGGATTTCAGGTACAAGGCGAACAGAAATGTCAGAAAGTGGCCAACGATCATTTCGTTTCTAGTAGACACCTACTGCTAATTATGATCTCCTGGTGCATAAAGTAATGAAATGTGCCAAAAATCGGACTTTTGTTGGGAAAATTGAGAGATTCTGGATTTCAGATACCAGGCGAACAGAAATGTCAGGAAGTGGCCAACGATCATTTCGTTTCTAGTAGACACCTACTGCTAATTATGATCTCCTGGTGCATAAAGTAATGAAATGTGCCAAAAACCGGACTTTTGACTCGAGTTTTGTTGCGAAAGTTGAGAGATTCCGGATTTCAGGTACCAGGCGAACAGAAATGTCAGGAAGTGGCCAACGATCATTTCGTTTCTAGTAGTCACCTACTGCTAATTATGATCGCCTGGTGCATAAAGTAATGAAATGTGCCGAAAACCGGACTTTTGATCCAAGTTTTGTTAAGAAAATAAGGAGATTCTGGATTTCAGATATCAGGCGAACAGAAATGTCAGGAAGTGGCCAACGATAATTTCGTTTCTAGTAGTCACCTACTGCTAATTATGATCGCCTGGTGCATAAAGTAATGAAATGTGCCAAAAACCGGACTTTTGATCCAAGTTTTGTTAAGAAAATAAGGAGATTCTGGATTTCAGATACCAGGCGAACAGAAATGTCAGGAAGTGGCCAACGATCATTTCGTTTCTAATAGTCACCTACTGCTAATTATGATCGCCGGGTGCATAAAGTAATGAAATGTGCCGAAAACCGGACTTTTGACTCGAGTTTTGTTGCGAAAGTTGAGAGATTCCGGATTTCAGGTACCAGGCGAACAGAAATGTCAGGAAGTGGCCAACGATCATTTCGTTTCTAGTAGTCACCTACTGCTAATTATGATCGCCTGGTGCATAAAGTAATGAAATGTGCCAAAAACCGGACTTTTAATCCGAGTTTTGTTGGGAAAATTTGGAGATTCTGGATTTCAGGTACCAGGCGAACAGAAATGTCAGGAAGTGGCCAACGATAATTTCGTTTCTAATAGTCACCTACTGCTAATTATGATCGCCGGGTGCATAAAGTAATGAAATGTGCCGAAAACCGGACTTTTGACTCGAGTTTTGTTGCGAAAGTTGAGAGATTCGGGATTTCAGGTACAAGGCGAACAGAAATGTCAGGAAGTGGCCAACGATCATTTCGTTTCTAGTAGACACCTACTGCTAATTATGATCGCCTGGTGCATTAAGAAATGAAAAGTAATGAAATGCCGAAATTAATGCAACGAGGTGTGGCATTCCACTTTTGGACAACTATTTTTATTGCTATCGAAAAAATAATAATTATTTTGTATCAAAAAAATATTGTCAGAAACCTGATTATTTCAATCGGCGTTTTTACCATAACTTGCCCAAAAACAGTATAGGTAGGTAACGAGCAACGGGTATGGAACGGTTTTTTAAATTTTTTTTTCGGTGTGATATTCTTGACAATTCTCTAATTTGTCCTGACTGTTTTATTCCAATTTTTCTGTCTTTTAGCGATCGTCTGCAGAAAAGCCAGATTACTTTGACCTCTACTGGAAAAACTTGTTTCGCGTTTTTCTCGAGCGTTGAACTAAAATACTCCTTTAACTAAGAGGAAATATCAGAAAGAGAAATTCACTAGAGGCAACGAATGTCTGCCTTATCATCAACTGGATAATATTTGGACAATTGGAAAAATTGTATATAAAATCGTTTGCCTCTATTTTCGCTACTTTTACATATTCATCATGGGCTTTACATTGTTGTTTTCCTAAAGCATCAACAGGTTTTCAATCGACTTGGCCGATCGCAGTTTAAGCCAAACCGCTTTTTACACCCTTTCCTGTCAAGCTTACAATTTTTTCTTGTGTTTCAGGTTTTCCTTAGTGCGAAATTGAACGGAAAAACGCGGCCTATTTCCTCCCAGTATATGTACATTCATATTTTAATTTTTCAACCATTTGGAATTACAAGCGAAATTTTAATATTTCCACAAGAGGCTTCATCGACGGAATTGATATGCTCTCACATTCATAGTTTAAGAAAAAAGTTATTAGGTGTATTAAAAAAACACCCACATTTGTTAGGCACTGGTCCTAACAATAAAGCCTGATTCCAGCAGGTTGTGCGCCCTCAATATGTGGAATGTAAATAAAGTGGCTCGGGAGTATTATTTACATTCATGACTACGGACTGCAGACTTGAAAACCAGTTAAGGATCACCAGCTATCGTTTGACATTTTTTCGCCTGACACACGATCGCAAAAGCGTGTTTAAAAGAAGGCATTTAGGAAAGGTGGTGGGGAGGGGGGCACGACTGCGTGATGGGGCCGAAAGACCTCGTCTACGCCGCCTGATCTTCGGCTATTTTTGTTCGGTAAAGCAAACCCGAATTTCAAGCCACCAGTCTTGAGTTTCAGCTCAGTCGATAAAGTCGCAGTGCGGAAAAATATCGCTGACTCAAAGAGTTAAAAACAACAACAAATAAGTAGCAAATTCCTCTCTCTGTCGCACTTAAGCACACCTGGGCTATCGGCATACTGTGCGTTAAATTGGTAAACCAAAAAACAAAAAAATTAAATCACAACCGTGAATTTAAAGTGAATACTTGATATCGCGTCGCGTGTTTTGTTTTTTTTTTTAAAATTTTTGTTCCTATATAAGTGTCATTTTTTTTAGCCAACCAGATTTAAATTTTAAAATTGGACATATACCAAAAGGTGAGCTTCAAACGTGTCTTAGGGCCAAAACCTGGGCCTTCCCATGACGAAACCCCTCACTCCCCCTTTGCATACCGATTTTATCTTAGCTTTAACTGCAGATTCGTAAGATCTCTTTAAATACATTTTAGCTCGTGCCAAATCTTCTTTATACCAACAGACACGATAATGCGCCAGATACAATTATACAAAAGAATGTACACTGTAAATTCCTCAAGATAATATTTTAGATATTTACTACATAAGCACTTGGGAGTAAAATAAGCAATGGCTTGAATGCAAAAAAAAAGGCTTGTTTAGCGGGCATTCCTGAAATGGAAAGCTGTTCTGAAATAGCTCTTCCACAAGCTCGCACACAAGATTAATGTGGATCCTATTGCTCAAAACATTTAACATTCAGTCAGGTTCTAGCCGTTCACTTCAAATTTCGGATGCATTTACCGATAGAATATTAAGAACGTTCAGTCCCAGCTGCGTTTTTGAGAATGTCCGAATAGGAAAAACTGTTATCCACGGTTTTTCTTTGATTCGGAGCCGATTTACTCTTTCTTTAACTTCTATTTCCGTGTTTGTGTTTAACGTTCTGAGAGATCTGGGTTAGATACATCCAGGAAATGCATTTAAAGCGAAAATTAGATCGGCGTGCAGCTAAGCAAGTATGGCATCAACCACTTTTGCTGTGAAAGTGGACGAAAATTACGTTTATTCAATACAAAAGTACAAAAACGCTCCACACCTGTTACTTAGCCATTAACTCATTGCACACAAACTTCACCTAGAATTGGCAAAAAGAAAATAAAATCGAAATTTTTGTTTAAGTGTGTATGTATAGATATTTTGTTGTGGATTCTTCGTCAGCTGCAGTAAGCCGTAAGCACAAAGAAATGGAAACAGCGCATGCGCAACAACAAATTATTAGGCATGTCCGAACAGAGAAATATGATTAAAATTCCCGAGGCATACGCAGATCACCCCATCGGAAAACCTCCATTATAAAGTGGCAACACCAAAAAAGGAAAGCTCGTTTCATGGCAACGTCTTATATGTTCGCAACTACACTGAAAGTGTTTTTTATTTTATCGACTGTGATGTGCCAGCCAACGGGGGTTGAAAACACACGGTTGAGGAATTTCCTGCCACTGGTGTTAAATTGGCAAAATTTGTTAATTTGTCTGCCCCTCTTTAATTATCGTTTCCAACCGTTCTCTGCCCTCCAATCTGATGCAAGACACCTGTGACTTTTGCGACCTTCCTCCAGACAACGATACGTGCACGGTTATATACATGGAAGCCCTTTACCATCAATTGATTTAGTTCCACCTGTTTTGGTGTGTGTTGCCAATAAGAAAAGAGCTTAAAAGTGCATAGGAGGCATTCCAAATGGTTGCAAATAGAAAATAAGAAATAATTAAAACCAAACACAGAAGAAAAAAAAACAAATTTAGAGAAGCAGTTGCTTTTGTTGCAGTAGAAATAGCTTTGAAAGTGGCACAAAGCAATTTTAATGCTGAATGGAGCGTAAAGTTGTTCAGCTGCAAACGCAATGCATTTTTTAGTTTTTATTTTCGGTTTTTGGGCCAACAAAAGCAGACATCTAAATTTAAAACAAAGTGCTTTTGTACTTGACACACACGATAGCCGAATTTGCTATTAATTCACTAAATGGTTTACAAGCAAAATATATAAAATACAAATACTTCGAAACAACTTTTTACAAAAAAAAACTAAATAGGGCTTTCATTTGTTATCATATTTGCTATATTTTACGTAAGTTTCACTCAGCATGTTTCGACTTATATTTGCAGTGGAAATAAAACATAGACTTAAGGACATGGACTTATAACATAGACACACATAGTCATGTGTATTGACTCAACTTGCATCACTAATCAAGATTATATATACTTCAAAGGGTCTCATCAAATGCTTTGTTCTTTGCGTAGAGAATATTCCATTGCGAATAGTGTTGCCGAAAGCCATGGTAGATTATCGTTTATAGGTTCTCTCTTACCACTCCCACTTCATGAGACCACATATTGATGGGTCGCAAAAATGATGTCATCCGACCCCAAAATCTCGGAGTAAAGCGTCTTTATGCCCGTTCTTAGCTCACTTGACTGAAAGATGATGAGCTAATCTTAGGTGAGGAAAAGCAAGATCAATAAACGGCACTTCTTTACATCGGAACATGAAAACAAGCGGAATTAAATAAAAAAAAAAGGCCCACGTATACGAGAGGGTACCGCGTAATACAAGCACAGAAACTTGTCCAAACGAATACAATTTTAAATAATTTAATTTAATTTAGATGATGTGCTGTGCTCCCTATATCTCAGTCAAATCTGAGGCCCTGGTTTTGTATCTGGACAAATTGACATATGACTTTTGGTTAATACTCAAACGAAAAACAATAGCTTAAGTAAATGACCCAAACAAATTGCAATTTGAGGAGCATTAAATATTTTATCAGAAATTCATGTTGTGGCATTCGACTACTAAATAACTCCGAAAAGACAAATTTTTACAAAATCTGAATAAATAAAATGTTCAATTTTTTTCCACAATTGAAGTGAAAATTAATTAGGGCTACTAGATTTGCTTTGTTTTGGTTTTGTTTTGCATACTTTTTCTGTCGTGACTATTGTTTTTATCGGCGTTTTCCTTCTATTTCTTCTATCGCATCATCAATTATGGCAATCAGACAATAATTTCGCTTTGCATTTGCGTTCAAGCAACGAAGGGGAAAAGGCCGAGCCCAAAAATAGTTTAAGCGATTGAGGCGATATTGAATATAGCATCTTACAAATATTAATCGTTTCGTTGCACTTTAACTTTTGAAACCAGTTTTACCCCACAAGGCCAGCTATTAGATTGTTCATAACATAACTAAAATATTCAAACGATTTATTAAATATATTGAATTCATCGCTTGATTAAACAGGTTTACACTTCTTTTTAGAATCAGACTTTAAAATTGGCGTCAACTTTTAAGAATCCTCGCTTTGCATTATAAAATAACTGTGCTTATCGATAAATATATGCATAAATTATATTAAATCGTATGGGAAACGACCCTACTTGTAACGAGCTGGATTCATAAAATTCACAAAAGCCAGTCAAACAAATATAGTTATTGGTATTTACCCGAATTGCCTCGTACTCAATGCGAGTAAAACACAAATCGTGGGCCGCTCTAACAACAAGAGAGGACGAAATTTGCGATTTATACTTCTTACTCTACACTTCGGATACCCGTCACTCAGCTAGAGGGAGTGCTAGAAAGATATTTGACAAATTTATTGTCATAACGATTTAAATTGACAAGGAATGTTGTAAAATTCAACAAATTTCTAAATTGTGTGTGCGTGACAGCTCTTTGCGGTTTGTTGGTCTAGAGTGGGCATGGTTGCAGAGAATCTATTAACCCTTTTACCCTACGAGTAACTGGTATAGCAAAATGTAAGTTTAAGTGTTTAGGCCAAACTCTAAAAAGATTGGACCAACCTGTCGAAACTGGACGCGTATTTTATCTGTATATAAGTACTGATTTAAAAATTGCACCCGAGGTGACATCTACCGGCTCACTACTAGTATCTATTAGTTTACTATTGGTATGCTAAACAGTATAACACGTATACTTCTTAACGAATCTAGTATACCCTAATACCAAATACATGTGAATGTCTTTGTTAATACTCTATAAGTAACGGGTATAAAAATATGCTAAGGGAGATAGAGGACAAGCGATGTTTGTCTTATCCCGACTAGATTCATCGGCACATTTTAACTATTAGCTGTTTAATTTCTGAATGCAGCTCACTTCATTTCTGCCACAATTACCTAGCGGTTTGATTTTTCGGGTAACTGCTTGATGACTGTAATGCTTAATAGTAATTGATTAATAGCAAACCCGCGCCACAGGCATATTAGAGTCCGTTCTAAGATTCATTAGAACTGTCAGGCAGTGGATATAACGACTAGCGGCAAGTCTACTCCGAAAGCAGTTTTATAATGCTTATACAACACGTTTATACATATCATAGCTCTTGAAACAACCGAATCCAAAAACAAAATTTAATACAAGTATAACACCTAAACGATAGAGTTTTACAAAATGTATACAATGTAAGAATGAAAGTAATGTACTTTACATCTTTGCTGATATTTTAAAACTTGTAAATATAATCCATAACTGAAATGTATATTAATCGACATAGGATCAAGTTGGTCTTTAGACCATGTCCGATATCTTTTCCAAAAAACTGGCAGATACCAAAACTTCTCTCTAAGTTTTCTCCAATTTCCTCGTATTGTTTGATTGCCATTATGCATTTGTTTTTTTCCGCCGTTTGTTTGTTTAATTACGCAATCGGTGGCGGATGCAGTACCGCTGAATCGGTAGTTTGACCAAAAGCAGCGTACATTCCGTTTACCCTACACTTAAGCCCAAAATGCCGCAAATATGGCAAACCCATTTCCGCGTGTCGACAAACTTCTTTCAGCTTAACGATGAAGGCAAACGCCGGTACCACCAGCCGCAGAAAGTGTATCAGTGACAATCAATTTGTTTCCAAGTCAGAGTATATAAATCTAACAGCTAGTTCAAGGATAAGATATAAATATTATTATGCCTCTATATTTCATAAATTATTTCAAAGCAAAAAAAAAAATGATTCGAATATACATATATTGAAATGGCAACAATTATGGTCAAAAAACTGCAAATAAAATAGCCTTGGGGAGAGAAAAGTGGTATCAAGCCGCCCAACCTAATACCATCTGCTCCCATTAACTTGCGATGTAAATCGTATGTATGTAAAAATACTTGTCATAGATCACGGCTCTTCAACTACAGTAGTATGGGCACAAACTTTTGCTTCGGTCCATCCCCTGTCTCTAAAACGCACTTACCCAACCCCAAACCTCCTCCTTTTCTGCATCAGAAGTGGAAAGTCAAGAAAACGTAGGCATAGTTTGTTTCCAAATGGTTGGCTACGCCTCGCTGGACACGTTCGTTTGTCGTGTCCATGGATCCAAAGATACTTGGGTAGCTATGTATCTATATGCCGTTAGCCCACTTGAAAAATTTTCGATTTCTTCGAGAGACCGGCCGTATATTTTTTACAGGCGTCGAAAAATGTGCGATAATTAAATCATAATAAATAGAAAGAAAGGAAATAGTGCAAGACAAGCGTAAAGTTGTTATTTGATGCGTCGGCAACCTGAAGAGTCTAAAGTAAGTAAAATGCCAAAAGACTAAGATATATGTACATATTTATACGTCTGTAGGTATATACAAGCTAAATAAAAATATCCACTACATATACTCTGCAAGTGCAATCTCTGGTTACCCAACTCTAGAGGGTGATTAAACTCCTCGTTTGGAAGAGAAAGTGTCCATTAGTGTACATACGTTTCTTACACATTTTCGTTATAAAACCTTTATAAAGTTCTTAATGTTGATCATAATATATCAAAGCTATATAGAAATATACACTTTATATACTGCAAATGTAATCTCTGGTTACCGAAATCTAAAATTCATTAAACTCCTACTTTAGATGAAAAAGTTTCGATTAGTGTATATTTGTTTCAGACACGCTTTCGTTATAAAACCTCTATAGGGTTCTTAATGATTTATTAGCCAAACTAATATATCTTAATATCATCTTAAGTGTTCGAACACATTACTTATAGATACATTTGAATTTAATTAGGTTATTGTGATTAAATATTTTTATTATTGTGAATTTAAATTCGCGGAACTAGCACTTTTATTAAAAAAGGTTTTACTTGCGGTGCTAGGAAGTTATTCAAAAAAAAATAAATAAATTGTCCCATTTTCAACAATTGTATAAATTCATCAGCTGATCTGCACAAACAAACAAATATTGCGATTTATTTAAAAATGTCTATATCACTCCGATGAAATGCACAGAGCGAGTATGCGAATAATACAAGAAAAAATGCAAGTCTACAGCGATCATTCGATCACAACGACTCATCGCAAAACTAAAAAGGATTGCGTACCAAGATTTTAAATGGTTTAGGAGAAAGTTTGGTGAAAGTAAAAATGTTAAATATAGGAAATTAGAGCCGTTCGGGGCTGGGTGATAAATGGCATTGACATCTCGCCTAAAACGCATCAAATGATGATAAGTCATCTGTAATTGTAAAAACCCAATACTCCGTTGAAGATACTAAAATACGATAAAATTTAATTCGTAATAAAAATCTGAGTCTGTTTGTCTCTAATCGTTAATTCGTAAAATTAGTTTACTTGTGTTTAGCAGCTTGTTAGTTCTAAAATTACAATCCACACATTTTAAATACCATAATTTAAAAATTAACCTGAAAAGGTTTTAAGGTTCGTGCTACACTTGCAACCGTATAGCACTTTAGATAACTCATCTTTTTATATACAAATAAGATTTTTGGAAATTCGTCTATATAAATACACGATCTTAAATGTATTAATTTAGTACACTACAAAATAAAACTCCTGTGAGTTTTACATTTGTTATAGAGCGTACCAAATGAGTAAATATAAAAAAGTATATTTATTACGGAAGTTACGGAACTTGAACTTCATCATCGTCACAAAAGTTTATATCTTTTGTATGTTAAAGTCGTCTCTAGTTTTTACTTCTTTAATTGATTATAATATTAAATGGATCTTCTCAAAACAGTTGTACTAACAAATTACATTCTCAGTGCTACCAGACTGCTCACCTGTAATCTCATCTTTTTCTTCTATTCCAGCGATGTTATAATGGAGGCAATGACCATGCTGGTGTTGGGCTTCCAGTTGCTGGCGCTTTTTTCGATCGCCGGCGCGTTGCTTATCTACCTGATCTGTAAGGTGCGCGAGGATAGCGTCTCTGCCAGTGCGGGTAGTCATCCCAGTCGGGTGGTCTTGATAACCAGTGCGGATACCGCTTTGGGTCTTCAGTTGTGCACCCATTTGGCCAACAAAGGATGTCGGGTTTTCGCTGGAATGAAAGAGGCCCAAGACTCGCTACCCGCCAAACTTCTTTGCGGTTGGATGAAGATCCGAGAGTACAGTGAGGAACCCATTGCAGGCACTATTATTCCGATGAGACTGGATGTTACTCGAGAGGATGTGCTTCGCGAGGCTACCGTTGTAATGGGCGCCAACTTAAATGCCGATGAGCGCGGGATTGCGGCCGTAATCAACACTAGTGGCAGTGTTTTCCGGGGCCAGGTTGAATCCCAGGATGTCCAGCAGTGGGAGCACATGCTCAGAACCAACATACTGGGCACTTTGCGTGTGGCCAAGGCCTTTGTGGGCTTCCTGCGTCCGACACGTGGAAGACTCCTTTACTTGGGAGGAGTTGGCGGAGGTGGAAGTGCTGGAAACGGAGGTGATGGACTGGTTGCCTTTAATGCCTCACGCGTTGCCGTAGACAAGTGTGCCGAAGAGCTGCGCAAGGAGCTGCATCCCTATGGCGTCAGCGTAGTTGCGTTGGATACCTGCGGCATGACAGCAGAGTCATTGTACAAGGCACCAGTGGCACAAAGTGAGGTTTTCCATCAGGTTTAAGAAATCAATTATATACAACTTTTTCACTTTGTTTCAGCCATGTCCTTGGCCGTTGGGGCTCCTACGCAGTATACAGCAGATGTGCTCAGTCCGGACGCCCTTCATGTGATCGAGCGGGCGTTGTGGGACTTTGCTCCGCAGCAACGCTATGCGCTCCTGAGTCACAACAAATACCAATTCGCGTTGCCATGTCGCTCCTCGCTGCGACTTCAGAGGCCAGTAGCTTCAACAGTCGGCGAGAACGGCAGTCAGTCGGTTTAAGATTCGTCTTCTTCCATTTCCTGTATATATGCTCCTGATCCTGCTCCCATTTACAATAACGCTTCTGATCCTGCTCCATTCTCTAATTGATATGTTTACCATATGCTCTGATTGATAATATTTTTTTTGTTCTTCTCGGAAGGCTTTTATAATATTTACTTTTTAATCGTTTTTGTTCACACTGCTAACGGTTTAATTGTTGAACATTATATTTAATGTTACCATACATGAAAGAATAAAGCTTTATGCTAATATATGTATGTGTGTCTGAGTTTTGTATTATATTATGTTAACGTAGTTCTTATTCGTACTTGGAGATAAAGTCAAAGCGCAACACGGAGGCCGGGAAAACATCACCAGCTTTCGCCAATGGGCGATCAGAGGTACGTGCTGGAAGATGTATTAAAACATCGGCACCCACAATGCTCTGCAAGCGACTACTAATCTAGGAAGAGCGCAGGAAGGTCATAATATGGGGTTTATTTTAGGGAAAAGTGGCTTACTTGATTTCCATTGACGCTGGCATACAACTCCCCAGATTTCGAAATCACTGAGGCCCGAACGAACTCCGGGCGGCTATCTAAGCTGAAGTCATTGAGCAACTGAAATAAAAATTTATCAAGAAATTGTACAACATTTAAAGTGGCTTCTTCTTATTATTACGTCTATATGAATACTTTAATATACATACATTTACGATTGGGATATCGCGATTTTTTCTTTTAAGTGCAATATTAAAAAAAACGTTCGCATTATATTAATAGTTACCAAAGAGATAAGGCGACAGATAAGTTCCAGCAAAACAAAGAAGATCGAAATCAATCTATATTCTGCACTATTTTAATTGATTACCAAGATAAAACTATCATCAATAATAACAGTCCGTCGCCACTCACAATTTCACAATGTGATTAAATTGGATTGAAACTCACCTTCACGTTGAGCACAGATAGGGAGCACTTGCAGCGATCCCAGCCAGCAGCAAAGCGGATGGCGGGCAGGGCGAACAGGTGAAAAGTAACGAATGCTGACACTGGATTTCCGGGCAGGCCAAAAAAATACTTATCATTCCGGCTGGCGAAGGTCATGGGCTTGCTGAAGGACACAAGATAAGTACATAGAGCATTAAGGCTTGAGGAAGACAATATTACCCTGGTTTTATGTTCACTCTGCCGCAGTGTATCTTAAATTGAAGGTCTTCCAACACGGACTTAACGAAATCCTTATCGCCCATTGAGACACCACCGCTGCAAATGACAAAGTCTACCACCTCGAAGATATCTAACAGAGATTCCCTAGTCTGTTCAAAACTATCGCAAAGCACACTCGTGTGCATGCAGTTATAACCAAAGTAAACCAGTAGCTCCGTCAACATGGTGGTATTTGAGTCGAAGATCTTTCCCGGAGTAAGCTGATCGCGCGGTGAAAGAAGCTCACTTCCAGTGGACACTATTGCCACCCTGGGGTTGGATATAACCAACTTATTGCCCACAGAGGCCAGCAACGATTTGACCACCACGGGAGAAGGATCTAGAGCAGGAAAAATGTGATCATTGGTGCTAAGATCGTAACCCACAGGTCTGAAGAAATAAAATAAATGTTTTATTTGGGCCCTCCTTGTTATTTCGGACAACATACCGAACATCTAATCCAGCTTGTGGCTCACACATTATGTCCACGAGGCTTTCCTGGCCGTTCTTATCTAACTGCAGCAACTTGGTGTCTTCCACTTGCACTACGCAATCTGCCTCCAGGGGTAGCGGTGCCCCTGTGTTAATTTTGTAGCACTCATCCTCTGCCAGCGGCAAAGAATTAGGCTGAAACCAAATGGAAGTGCGTTTAAAAATCGAAGCAGAATTTCATTCATCCATTAAACATTTTTTAATTATTATCGATCCTACCTGCCCATATCGATTGCCACTAAATATAAATGCGAAACTTACTGAATCTCCGGCGGCTATGCATCCCAAAACACGCTTACTGCCAGAAAACCCAGTGGACTTCATGGCATAGCCATCCTTGATGGAAGCCCTGAACGGAGGTATGTTAACCGGCGCTTTCATTTCCAGCAGAATCTTGTTTAGATTGGTCGTCTTCTGCACTGTGTTAAAGATTATTGAAAGCACCTCTTGAACGGCTAGCATTGGATAGGGTGAATTTCGATCGGAATCTGTGCCAGTTCCAGTTTTGTTGGGGCAAATGTGACCCTTGGGTGCGGAACCTTGGACCTCTTCATGTGTTTTCCGCACCAGGGACACATCGTCACCTAAAAGGTGAACAGCATGGGGTAAGAGTTCCTTAATGGTCTGGAAACACTCTTTTACGGCCTTTTCGCTTCCAGGAAGGTTTATGATGAGGGTATTTCCTGCAATGCCACAGAGTCCTCGGGAAAGAGCCGCATATTGGGTTTGTTTAATGGACTTTAGTGTAATAAACATTGAAAGTTGTGGGCATTCCTTTTCCAGCAACTGCTTAGTGGCCTCTGGGGTCACATCCCGTGGTGCAAATCCCGTTCCTCCGGTAGTCAAAATTACTCGCAACTCCTCCCGATCGATCCACTTACGTAGCTCTTGCTGTATGAGATCCTTTTCATCCGGAACTATATTTCCAATCACCTGGGTGTTGGCAAAAGTTTCAACGATCAATTGTCTTAATACAGGACCACTTGTGTCCTTTGCCGGCTCCCGCCAACATGTGTCGCTAACTAGAGGTAAAAAAGCCATGTAAAGTAGAATTCTCTTGGAGATGAAGGCCCACATACTAGTCAAAACTCCAAAGGTAACCGATTCCATTACGTAAACTACGTCGCTTCTAACTGCTCCCACTGACGATACTCAATTAAATTATAAAATACAATACAAAAATTAGCGTGCAACCTGTTTGGTTTTTTTATCGATAATTTATACTGAACTCTGGGGTGTAAACACTGATTACGGGAGCAGAAGCATTAACCCTACAATGGGCATGTCATGTCAATAAATAAATACGTGTAAGACAATAAATCATTAGCGTGCAGCTTTAAAATCTAGTTGCACCTTATTTCCAAAGTGTATATAAAATCAATACAATTAATGTATAATTTAGGACATGCTTAGTGTCATCCTCCAAAAATATACATATGTATATATTGAAAATGTTGTTCGTTTGTAGTCATATATCTATGTTATTAGATAGTTTATTTATTTACTATAAAACAGTATACAAATAAGGATATTAGGAGGCCAACAGTACTCCCAGAACCCCCAGGGGTTAGGGTCAATTGGCCTGCTTTTCGGCCCTTGTACGTTCCTCCAAGGGATCGTAACCCTGGGCCATTTTTTCCTTAAACTGGTCATAAGTGCGCTTGCGGTCGAAATGCTTTACCCATTGACCGGGGCAGGATTGCTCAAATGATTTGCGAAGGCTTTGGCAGGGGGTGGGTATCTTTTCCCCACTGGTAGAACTGTGCTTTGGAGCGTGCTCCTCGAGACACTTCCAATACTCGTCCCGGTTGTTCCAGCACTTTGTGCGCGCCGCCTTGTCGGGAAAACTCATCTCCCAGATGGTTTTGCAATGAATTTTTGATGGTATGTCAGTTGGGGCTTTAATAGACTTCCTCCAGAAGTTCAACTGGGCAAACGCTTTAAAGTAAAAAGTCCATATTTAATTTAATTTAATAAAAAAATATAAGGCTACAAAACCAACCTCTCTATATTACAAAACTAAAATCAGCTGTTTATTTCGATAACCCAGTGTATCAACGTGTGGCAACACTGCAGGGCGGATATTTGGGCGGTCAAATTTAAAATGTAGGCTTCACCAAATCTGTTTTATTTCGTATTTAAACCCTTAACCAAACCGTAAACATCGCCTAAAAATGGAGCCGCAATAAAAAGTCAATCTTATGTGCACACTGATGATATTTGTTTATTGTTTGCACCGTTTCTGCTGTGCTCTTTTATAGTGAATTTAATCAAATCAATATCTTATGGTTAAACGTTAAAGTAACTGCAACAAAAAAATGCATCTTTACAAACGAATTCTTTAAAATTTGGGTGCAACTCACAAGTTTGTTTGCAAAAGAAAAACAAAACGTAAGAACACAAAAACCACTAAGATGACAGCCTTTACTGTCAGCTATATCAGTTAAAATTAAATACATTATTTTTATGTGTCACTGCGTGGTACGCATAGAATACCCCCGGCGACACTAAACTGTATACATATGTTATTATTCTTGTCTTAGGTACACAAATACGGATAGAAATGCCAGCAGAAAATCACAGAAGCGCCTTTGTGTGACCCTTGACATATGAGTCTTGACTTTGTGGCTGAAAGGGAAAATCTTGCGACTTAAATTACATATTGTCGTTTTAAACAGTTAAAGTTTATTATTGATACAAACTCCACATCAACGTTTACAGCCCGATGTTAAAGTCTATATAGCAAAGTCGGGGATATACTGCGTGGGTTGGGACTCTTATATATATGATCGAAATCGATGAATTCCCACATAAAGTACTCAGCGCTCGGTCGCATCAATTCTCTGCTGACTATCGAAGGATCATGTCCCAAAATTATTAGCATTGTGAAAGCGGATAGATTGTTTCGATATAAAACTATATTGCTTTAAAGCCAAATTAGGGTTTTCCTAGAGGGCAAACGGGTTAGGTATAATTTTCTTTTAGGCACTTGTGGCTTGGCTTGCTTAGCAAACTGAACAATTTTGATACGAGATATATTCCAGATTCGATGGGATTGGTAGAGTGCTAATCAATTGGGGGTGTGTGTCAGTACTTCACCCTGCACAGAATATGTATATGTGTTATCCATAATATAGAAATTTTTTTTTGCTAAATAATTCCTTCTTTACTTTTGGCTTCTCGTAACATTTATGTGCCTATTACAGTGCAGTTTAAACGATTATTGCACCGTCCAATTTTCATGGTTAAGGTAAAATCATGAGCATGCTAATAAAACATAAAACATATTTACTACTTCTATGAAAAAAAAATGTTGTCTCTTTCCTATTGAAATACTCCGTCTCCTTCATTCTTATGACTAGATGGACTTTTCCGTCATTACGATTCTATATAACCCTGGTAATGCCCAAGCCTAATTTTAAGTTTGAAACATTTACGTTTCGGAAACACACACCCACAATCTCGGGAAGCAATTTTGATTTGCCCTTCTTATTTGATTAGTTTGTCTCGCGCAGGAAGTATAAACTAATTTGTTGTTACAGGTACTAATAATAAAAACATTATTGATAGGGGGTAAAGAAATTAATACAAATAAAACGAAATTCATAATAATAAACAAACACTATTTGTATACGTAAAAATAGATAAAAAATTTGTTAACCATGAAACATTTGGCAGTCAAAGAAGAAAGGCCCGGTCGGACGATTCAGCGTTCATACGAAAATATTACACACATGGTTATCGAATCTGTTGATGCTGTGATGTCAGATGTCTGTCTTATCTGGTTGCTGATGGTATTGGTGGGTATTTTGTTTGTCGGATGAAAATGAGGAATCTGCAATCATTTCGAGTTGAGGTGGTTTTCGTCTACGCCTGCTCAATTTTCTCCGCAATTGTAGACGGCAGCGTTCCCGTTTCAGGTTCCGTTGCAGTTGTTGCATCCGTGGGCGAGGCATTTGTGCTTGAGGATTGGGAGGCGTACTTGCAGGTTGCTGTCAGGCATCGACATCCCACACAGGAGCGATGTTCCACGCGCCAGAATTTTTCTCCGTAGTCAAAACTAAGAAGAAACAACAAAGAGTAATAGAGAAACCCACAGAAGCTTTGGAAATTATATAGCTACAGTTACACGTTGAGTTACCAATCGAATCACCATACAATAACCCATAAAACCACTACACCACTACTTCCTCATTCCGAATTCTAAAAATTCCTGAGGTCTCAACATTAATTTTGGCAGACAGTCGGAAAAACAATTAGACAAGGATATATGCAAACCCTAATCATAGTCAAAAATGTTTTAAAGGGTCGAAAATTCATCTTTTCGATTTTACATACTATTCACAGACTTTTATTACTTATTTTATTATTTATTTTAGCAGCAACATAATTAAAAGAAAGAAGAAATGGCTTTTTTAATGTTTTTGTTTTATGTCTTTATACTTACATGTTTACTCTACTCTTACTCTTACATGTTTATACTACATGTTTACTCTAAAATCGTTGAATCAACTTACCATATCTCCTCTCCGGCATCGATGTCGCGGCAGGCAAAGAAGGCGATCTTCGGGAATCTGTAGTCCTGATGTTCGTAGAAAACACGAACGGGCAAAACATTCGGTTCACACGAGTGGTTAAAAAACCGGGTTACATTGCCATAATAGTTGGCATCGATGCAGTGACCGTTGTCCAGGTCAAAGTAGTAGCTGTCATCGGTGCGTCGATCTGCCTCCATTGCGGTCAAAATCTCACCTGTATAACTGGCCACAAAAGTGCCCTTGGGGACATTGGCCAACGCCCGTACTCCCCAGCCCTTCGCCTGCTCGTCGCACTCGACAATCTGTAGCGGTGTCCTTGTGCCATTCTGTACTACACGGTTTTTGCAGGACAGCTATTGGCAAAATGGAAACCATTTAAAAGAGTTTAGTTTAATGTGGATTATTTCCGATGCCCAAATCTCTAACCTGATTGCAACCGCAGACGTCGTTGCATTCGAAGATTACAGCAGGATCCTCGTAGTTAAAGTCGGCGGTCAGCCGACTTTCGGCTGTGTACCAATTCTGCGAGGAGGCTCCATTGCACTGACACCGATCGCTACTGCAACTATCCAGGCAGGAGCAGATGCGCATTTGTGAAACGCGTCGGTCAATCTGCACCGAGTTCTGCTGGATGATGCATTGCGTTATATAGCGAAAATCCGGCCACATAAGCGAATCTGCCTCATCCTCATTTTCAGACATCGCCAGTTCGTTTCGAACCGCCTGTATTGGTCGTGCCTCCCTGCCATTCGAGGCATCTGCACAAACCACAAAGGTACGGAGGCCTAGAGGTCTGAAACTGCGCATCTGCATATTAAAACCTACAGTGCGACCGCATTCAGACTCCTCGTTCGGGATGCAATCAAAGGGAAGCTGTTCCGCCTTGTTCTTAATCATTAGATCAGCTCCATTAGCTATTAATGCGATGCACATGCGGGTAACAGAATGACGGCAGGCAATGTGCCTAAAAATTACATATTTGTTATCACTACTAAATCAATTTGTTGGTTAATAAACTCACAGAGGCGTGTCGCCCTCCACATTCTGTACATTGCAGTCCGCCCCTGCCTGCAGCAGGACCGTAATCGTGTCCAAACCATCATTGTGCAGCGTGGACCAGTGCAGCACCGTATTGTTGTCATTGTCGGAGATGTTAGGATCAGCCTCCTGGTTTAGCAGAAAGCTAAAGAAGGGAGAAATATTAATCAGCTTTAAGAGAACCACTAGGGGCAGAGGAACCCACCTAACTATATCCGTGTGTCCCAGCTCTGCGGCCCAGACCATGGCCGTCCAACCACCCTCATCTTGCGCATTAATAAAACTTAAAAAGCTGGTAATATTTCGAGAAGTCCGGTAGCTGTCTATAATCAACTGAGTGGCTTCTAAGTTGCCTAACTGGGCAGCAATATGCAGACTCGTCTTGCCATCGGGACCCTTTTGAAAGTACAGAGTTTTAATGAATATTTGGAATAATTTGGAATAAGAAGGCATAAATACCCTAATGGCCACATCCGCGCCACATTGCAGAAAAAGATTTAGCATGTCGCACTTCTCGTTCATCACCGCACACATTAAAGCAGTCCGCAGTTCATAATCCACAATGTTAACGAAATCCGGTGAACTTGCTCCTTTGCAGAGCAGCAGATATGCCATCTGAAGTGTGCCCGAGTGGGCCACCAAATGCAGGCAGGTGCCATTTAAGTATTCCCGTATGGGAGTCAGCACGTTGAAGTCAGCAGCTATTTCAAAAACATTAAACCTTTATAAGATAACTGTTGAGTGCAAACAAACTTACCCAGAATCTCCGCTACGCGCTCCAAGTCATCGTTTTGGACTGCATAGTACATATCCCGCGACGTAAATTCTGTGGTCACGCGACCACTGGCAGAAACCACATGACCCCGTAGTACTACATTCATTACGGACTCGGGTATGAGTTGAGCAAAGTTTATCGAATTAAGAGCATGGCCGGAGTTAGAATGGGAGCTGCCGGCCCTGCCTCTCTGGTTTCCATTTGTTTTTGAGGCAGAGCATGATGATGCGCTTAAGGTTACGGCGGTGGAAGGTGCTCCCTTGTTTCTGGCCTTGGCTCCTGAAGTATTGACTTTCCCAACGGTTCCAAATTGAGCTAGGTGCGGAGAGGTTGTCAACCTGGCAGGTTTGCTGCGTGGTTAAAAAACATGTTGATATGAATAGATCAGAATTAAATCTAAGAGACGCTGAATATGCCGTAAAATTTACTCACATCTTGTACTTTTGGGTGCGCAGAAAAACAGGCAGGGTCTGACACTTCATGGTCACCGTGGAGGTCCGCTCTGGTGTATCCAATCCACAGTGGGGGCACTTAAGCACCAACACGGGACTGCTGAATTTGACTCCCGGATCTCCCATATCGACGAGTTCTTTCTCGTATGAAGTGTTTAGAATAAATCGCTGGGCACAATCGGGATGAAAGAAGTGCTGCTGCTTGCATAACACAAATTTTCCCTGAATTAAAATAAAAATATTTGATTGCGGTTAACAATAATGATTCTGTCCTTACCTGTGTACAAAATATGCCACATCCCGCGCAGCAATTGTGTGAGTTTAGGCGCTTTTTGTGTTCGTCGCATAGGATCATATAGCTAACCCGTTGGCTGGGTCTGAGTAGATTGTGAACCTCCGAGGACAGTTCGTTACAACAGCCAATTTTCTGCTCGTCGATGTGATCGATGGCACAGCAGTATGATGAATCCGGGGCATTCCTGGCATAGTACTGGGAAGTCTTCTGGCATAGACAAATAAACTTTGCCACTCTTGAGGTGCTGGGCCTCATATCTAAGTCTCTTATGGGAGTAACATCAGCTTGAATCGATGTGTTCAACGAGTGAAGCTGCTCCGCATCGAGTGTAGAAATGGACACACCTGCTCGGGTTGCCACAGTAACTTCTCCGGCTCCTCTTGCCCCTATTCTTCTCGTGAGTTTCGCTGCCTGCACGACTGGACTCCGCGATTTCTGAGCGGCAGTGGGTGTTGTGGGCAGCTCCTTGGTAACACTATTCCTCACTCTCAAAGTAACACTTGGTTTTCCCACCTGCACTCTTGTAGTAGGTAAAAATTCATTGTCCGTATTGGAACTGTCGTTATCCGAGGGCTCATCTCTGTGGTTTTTTTGCAGTCCCAAATGCTTTAGGTGCTTCTCCTTCTGTTTGGCCAGTTTTCGTTGCTGTTTTTTGTTTAATTTTCTTTCTTCTGGTGATCGATTTGCATTAATTCGGGATGCCTTGATGTCGCTTAGAAACTGTTCGACATCCGGACACGGACGTAATTTGCTTTTGGCTAACATTGCAGCACCATAGTTCTCAATGTCCCGCTGGGACTTTGAGAAGAGTCGTTTTTTTATGGCACTTGTGCCCGCTGGATGTCCTGGGCCACCGTCGAAGTTGCTCCCGTCAGACTTGTCGCTCTTTTGCCTTGAAGTCGAGGAATTCGAGCCATTACCGCCTGTTGTTGGCGTTTCAAAATCCCCATCTACTGCTGCAGCACTTTCCCAGTGGGTCATACGCTCAATATGCTTCGTTTCGAACTCGCAGCGCAGCTCGTCATTTTCTAATATCTTTGGCGTTGGTTTAATTCTTCTTTTTGAACGCTTGGGCAGCTGAAGTTCGGATCCACCAGTGGAATTCGATTTCTTGGTGCCATTAGCAATGGGTAGCACGGAGGATGTTTCTGATTCTAACTTTACACCGGGCGGAATTTTTGCCTTCCGCCCTCGCTTTTTGGGTGGGGTCTTCTCATCTAGCACGGCTAGAGGCAAGATCTCAGAAGTGACCTCCGTCAAGGAAAGCTCTGTAGAAGGCTGAGGGGGAAGTGGCTCTGCCTTTACCTCCTCCCAGGTGCTTCCATCGGCGAGTAATCGATTGCCCAATCGGACACTACGACGCATTCTCTTGACATCTCCCAAGGGAGCCTCACCCAATTCCTCCTGCTCTGTTTTCACCACTACAAAGTCGCTTATTTGCTGCTGATCTAGCGGTTCATCCGGGAGTTTCCTTTTGCGTCCCGGTTTCTTCTCGCCTAATGAATCCTCGCAGGTTAAAGTAACCTCACTGGTGTCCACCTCGGCATCGGGTCTTATTTTTCTGGCTCGACCCCTTCCTCGTTTGGGAGCAGGAGTCAAGTTTTCTTCAGGCGATGATGTAGTCGGTGACGGTTTCTCCGGTTCACTCTTCAGCTGCAATCTAACAATAGCCGTATTTTCTTCCAGTGTGAATCTCTCCAGATGGCTATTGCAATCCGTATGCTGCTCCGACTTTTCGAGTTTTTTATTGTCCG
Organism: Drosophila teissieri; assembly: GCF_016746235.2. Classification (NCBI taxonomy): domain Eukaryota; kingdom Metazoa; phylum Arthropoda; class Insecta; order Diptera; family Drosophilidae; genus Drosophila; species Drosophila teissieri. The sequence continues at coordinate 103,814 of NC_053034.1, read as the reverse complement.
CCTGAACATGTTCATCGGTAGATGAAGTGGGCGTGTCAGTGGGTCGGGGTGTTCTTCGAGAGCGTCGCGTTCCACCCGGCGAAGCTTGTTCCTGCAAAATACAGACACTCATTGAGTCCTTAGTATTACATATATGTATATGTCCATATATGTACATATACTTATACTGTATAAAAGTACAAACACTGAAAAAAAGCTTTAAATGGCTTCATCGGTTGCCCAGACAACGGGTTCTACCAAACACACGAGGTCTGTTGAACAAGAGGATAAATGGATGGTTTAACCCCCTTGTCTTGGACACAATTACTTCTAGCCCAACGAAACGTGTATGTAAATCCCTTTGATATAATGACGAACTCCTCATTGTATGGGATGTGTATATATTATCAACTAAAAATGGCTATTAGGTTTTGCAATATTCATGAGAGTATTAAAATACATAAATCTTTAAACAATTTGTACAGTAAATTAATTATACAAATTGTTTCTATGCTAAGAATTTTTAAGTTACTAATCAATGGATTTAAACATTTTTAAAGAAATTAAACTAAAAGTTTTTCTCTTTGACGAGTGCATGGTATTAACCAGTGACGACTTAAATTAATAGGTAATACAAAAGTCTTTAATTTGTATGACATATCAACAAGTTGAGAAATAAGGGAACTCCCTAACCTTTGTTATGATTCTGCTGAACAAAAACAATGCCTCACATTAAGAAATTGATGTACAATCATATGAAACGATTGAAAGAAACGAACTCAGCAGTCAAGGGCTAACAAACTTCTAAATTAATCAAAAAATAAAAGAAACAGCTAGAATTTCGAAGCTGATACACACACTAACATGTACTTACATTTTTATCAGCTAATGTCGCTGCCCCTGCCGACGTCGCTGCTTGCTGCTCTCCGTTTATACTGGCATTTGGGTTTGGGTTGGTTGCGTCAGCAGTGATTTTGACGCTAGCAGAACTAACAACAAGTGGAGATGCTGCTGCTGCCTCAGCTCTTGTTGTTGTCCCTAATTCTGCAATTGCCGCCGGTTTTTGTGCTGCTGCTAGCATGTCTTCTTCTTCTTGCTCTGCTGCTTCTTTATTTTGCTGCTCAGTTTTAAAGCTTTCGCTCTGCCATCTCTCTGTCGACGTCGTTGCACTTTCCGTTGCGTTTTTCTCTGCACGCTCATTGCTTTCCAGCTTTACTGTTATGGATGTCGCTTTGTCATTCTTCAGCTTTTCTTCCTTTTCGGAGTCTAGTTTCGCGACATCTTGGCCGTACTCCACTTCCTTCCTACTTTCTTCTTCCTCTTTTTCGCTTTTTGTATTTTGTTCGACTTTTTCTGCATTCTGCGCTGCTTCTTCTTCCAGCTTGACAGCAGCCGCATCGACAACATCTGCCAAAAGTGCCCTAATATCTTCTATTTCCTCTCGATTCCTTGCCTCCTTGCGCTCTTCCTCCTTGTCCTTTTGCTTTTTTTCTTTACTGGCGAACTGGTTATTGGCCAAATTACGCCACTTAAGGGTTTTGTCCTCCGCCAAGTTCAGATTTAACAACGTACCACCCTCCTCTGTTGAAGTAGCACAGTCGCTATTGAACGTACTAGACATGCTGTTCATCAGCTCAACAAAGTCCGTCATCTTGCCTTAATGGTCACTATTTTTTACTTGGCTTATTAGTTTCTTCGATTTTTCTGATTTCAGAATCAATAATCCATCGCTAAACAAAAAAAAACATAATTTGGGCTCCGGGACACTTTTTTCGCCGATAAGATTGGTGCCTCGGTCGAAGCCAGCAGCAGCTTTTGTAGTTGCTTTGATATTCTGATTTTTCAACTATTTTGGCACCGTGTTTTTTTTTAGTGTAAATGGGCAAACATAAGACAAACAACCAAACATTCAATCTTTAAAATTTAGATTTTTCAATCAGGTTAATCTGCTTTTTATTTTGCTTCTTCTTTTTCTTCGTTCTGCCGGCAGAGAAGTCGACTGCGTTTCTTGGTGGTCACAGCTCAATGTTTTTTCTCCTCTGTTTTTTATGTTTACCCTTTTGTTTTATTGACTTGAGAACAGAATGCAACAATAATAAATTTGTTACTATAATATGTATACGTTTTCCCACTTTTTCGTTTATTAATTGCTCTTAAGAAGCACAAAATGTTTGCAGAAATTGCTGCTTTGCTGATTAGCTCACATGCTGTCAAATATTACACTCTCTCTCTCTCATCGCTTCATCACCACGATTGTTGTTCTTGTTGTTTCTCTGCCGACGTCGCTGCTACTGCGTTTTTGTTGGTGTTGCATTCAGTGTTTTCAGATTTTGGAATTGTTAAGCTGGAAATTTTAAGCGGAATTCTGCGACGAATATACAAATGCTTGGACTTTTTGTGGCGTTCTCTTCATAAAGCCAACCAGTTCAATAAAATTATTTTAGAAAAATAAGAGGAAAAGCACACGCACACACACACAACTGCGTTTTGGACGCACGCACACGCACGCACTCCGTGCTGAAAACTGTTATCCGCAAAGAACAGCAACAACACAACAACTAGAGCTGGCATGGCACAAAAATCGATGTTTATCGAACCTGGCAACGCTGCTGGGAGTGTGTACTCGCTAAAAGAAAATAGGGTGACACGGTTCCCGATTTTGCTAACGCTTATTTCGTGTGTGTTAGCACTGGCAAAGGCGTGAAAATAATTGTTATTAACACATCTCTTTATTTTTATTTTCTTTTCATAATATATACTGGTTTTAAGCATTGTGTTTATTAAAGTTTATCAATTTGAAGCCAGCCACATATAGTTACACACGGCATAGTGCGAGGGGAATCCCACGTAGAATGTGAGAAAAATGCGCATGCGCGGACGAAGATTGCTTCCGATTATCCTGTCGCTTCTTTTGATCGTCCTGCTGAGTCTCTGTTACTTTTCGAGTCACCTGAGGGATTCAAGGCAGTCCCTTGACGACGCTTTCTTGCTGCACTTAGCGCCCGAAACTAAGGAAGATCCACCTAACCCTAATACCCCGTCAAGTAATCCTCTTCTGAATCTCACGGATTTCCGCTACTTGCTGGCCAGTAATGTGTGTCGAAATACGAAGAGGGAACTCTTAGGTAAGTTCGTCACTTTAAATCAACCATTGTAAGGCATTCGTAATCATTTTTGTAATCCCCAATAAGCCGTTTTAATAGTCACATCGTATGCGGGACACGATGCCTTGCGATCAGCTCACCGACAGGCGATTCCCCAAAGCAAGCTGGCAGAGATGGGCTTTCAAAGAGTCTTTCTCTTAGCAGCCCTGCCTTCAAGAGAGCTTTTTATCAGCCAGGATCAATTGGCCAGCGAGCAGCAGCGTTTTGGGGACCTTCTCCAAGGGAATTTTATCGAGGACTATCGCAATCTGAGCTACAAACACGTAATGGGATTAAAATGGGCCTCTGAAGAGTGCAAAAAGCAGGCCAAGTTTATAATTAAACTAGATGACGACATCATCTACGATGTATTTCATCTGCGCAGGTATTTAGAGACACTCGAGGTGCGCCAACCCGGACTGGCCACATCAAGCACATTGTTATCCGGCTACGTACTGGATGCCAAGCCTCCCATTCGCCTGCGAGCCAACAAGTGGTACGTTAGCAAAAAGGAATATCCACATGCTCTATATCCCGCTTATTTGTCGGGCTGGCTTTACGTGACCAACGTGCCAACTGCCGAGAGGATTGTGGCGGAGGCGGAGAGGGTGTCCTTTTTTTGGATTGATGACACTTGGTTGACTGGAGTAGTAAGGACGCGTTTGGGTATTTCCCTTGAGCGTCACAACGACTGGTTTTCTGCCAATGCAGAGTTCATTGACTGCTGTGTTCGAGATCTCAAGCAGCATAGCTACGAGTGCGAGTACTCCGTGGGACCCAATGGCGGCGATGACCGACTACTGGTGGAATTTCTGCATAACGTGGAGAAGTGCTACTTTGACGAATGCGTCAAACGGCCAGTTGGTAAGTCGCTTAAAGAGACCTGTTTAGCGGCGGCCAAGTCTCGACCCCCTAAGCATGGTTTTGCTGAAATAAAAGCATTGCGACTGAGGTGACATCGGTTTAAGGACACGTAGGTTTTCTCTTTCAGCAACTAGTATATAAGGACTTTTTTATAAAAGGGGTGATGAAGAGAGAGACTTATCCCTCCGAAGGGATATGACACAGGTACTCATCCTAGCATATGTATATGAATAAATATTTGCCCAGAAATCTTTTTCAACTGAATTACTGTACACCTGTTTTTTAATTATTTATAATTTCGGGTTTAAATTGATTAATTGATGGCTATCATATATTTGCCAGAGGAACAGTTGCATACAGATCATACGATTTGGTTGAAATGGTAGAGCTTTGTTAAAAATAAGTGTTATCTTCAATATTTGGAAATACACAAGGAAAAATTTGTTATTTTTTCTTTATTATCATAAATAATTTAAATTAAATAAATGCAATACAATTAAGCACAATTCCATTAATATGCCATCGATGAAATCATTTTTCTTGTCTCTGGTTTTTTGATCAGTTATTCTTATTTGCGCTTTCTTGCTTTTGTTTGATGTTTATTGCGTTCAGTTTGTATTATTTATTATATTAAATAAATGTGGACTCGTGTGAGTACGTAAATAATTGTGGAATTGTGTGAGTGTGTTTAAGTGCGAGTGTGTGCGGCTGCAGTCTCTATAGAAGTTACAAAAGGGATCATGATCCATCGTTCTATCTCTCTCACTCATTGCCAAGGACCGTTTTTGTTGTGTCCTTTTGTAACTTTATAGAAAGTACGCGCTCGCAATTTTTTTCCTTTTACTAATTCGCAACGAAAATGTGATGATGTGCGATGTGTCTCTACTAGGACTTTTTTTTTCTTTTCTTTGCTCTCTAGAAAATTATGTATTTTACGCTTTAAGTCTAAATAAATATTAATAAATAAATTGTAGTTTAAGTTAATAATTTATATGAATATCAAAAAAAAAAACAAAAAATTATACGGTTGTCAGTTATTTGTGAGTGAGACAAAGATAGTGAAATGTGTGTGTGTGAGAGAGAGCGGATGTGAGTGACAATCATGTTGTGTACTTCCTTTTTGTTTTTTTTTTCTTTTTTTCCTACTTTTTCTCGATCGCTCCAATTATGCTACGATCTTGTGGGGCTGCATCCACTTCTTCATGTAGTAGCAAAACAAAGTCGAAATGTAGAGCAAGATCATCAGCGCGCAGGTGACCGCGAGAGCTAGCACCGATGTCTTCGTGGGGCACGGCTCGATAATGGTAACAGTTTTGTCTAGGTGCAATATCAAGTTCATAAGGCGCTGACAAAACGATTTCGTTTTTCTATACTCACCTTTTGCGAAGTCTGTGCTGGGATCTGCCTTGAAGAACTCGCGCTTTTCATCGCCAAAGTCCAAAACGAGGATCTCCTGCGAGATGTTCATATCGTCCTCGCTCTTGGTATCGTTGCTGCACAAAAAAAAATTAAATTTATCGATGTATTGTTGCATACATATACATATTTAAGTCCATAGAATTTAGCGGATAACTCGGTTACCCTAAGAGCCCGCATACCTCTCGATAGAGCGACGACGCCTTCTGCCCAAAGATTCGAATGACTCCATGTTCCATTCGCACACAGCCGGCTCACATGGACCCAAGCAGTACTTGACATTGCATTGGAAGATCACACCGTAGCTCTCCGTGAATCGGAAGGCCTCATATGTGGATTGCAGAGCGTTCCCGTCGGCGGTGAAGCCGGGGAAGATGGTGGGATCAGTGGGGCAGCCATCGTCGTCGATGATCTTAAAGCTGGTGCGGGCATCCTTGGCCATGGCCACACAAGACCGAGCAAAAATGCCATAGGGAGCTATACGTAATAGGCATTATTAATAAAGGAGCCGAGGGAAATTCACGTTAGTCCACTCTTACTATCTTCAGGAATCTCTATGCGGAAATTAAGACGATCTCCAATACGCACAGTCTCCACCTCGCGCTGTCGTGTGTCCAGGATGCGGATCCTTGGTGGCGGAGCCTCCGGTGACGAATTTATGTGGATCATCTCCGGATCACGGATCGGCATCATACCGAAGGTGATATTCTTTGAGCTCATATCGTAAGTGCACTTAACCTTATAGATCTTGTCGGCCTTGGTCATTACCACGCTGTGATGCTGCAAAACCACAGTGTTGGAGTAAACACCGGTCTGGAAAACGGGGAAATGTCATTACAATAGTAAATCATATATCTTTTTCCTCATTTACCACACTCTGTGTGTTACAATCCTGCCCAGCCATGGTCAGATCCAACCGAAAAGCGTCTGAGTTAATAACATCGATGTTACAGGTCTCCGAGCGTCCCAAAGCATATATGCGTCCATTGAACGGCTTGTTGGTGCGGACCTGTACGGCAATTCTAGTGTCCTTGCAGTGCACAGACACTTAGGGAGGAAAAGATACTATCAGCTAAAGACGTCTTTATATATTTAAATAAGCTTACCATCATAGCATGTTCCGGTCTTGTCACAGTTAACGTCATTGCGGGTTAAGTTGGTCAGGTTTGGATCTTCAATGGTGTCTAGGCTAACGGGTAGAGTATCGATTTTATCGAGAGTTCCCGGTGGTGATCCAGCTGCCAAGCTAGCGGTCTTTTCGCACTGATTTTCGAAGTACTGACCAATGGGTTCACCATGATCGATCAGGGGGCGCTCATGGTTCAAATAGGTGGATGGACCATCGGGCAGGGTCTTATGATCCAAATGATATAGCCTACAGTTGTACTGCGCTCCTTGGGGTTGACCCAGGTACAGGAAGGAGCGGCACAGGAACTCAGATTCAATTTCACATGCTAAGCGGCAGGCGGATTCTGAGGTCACTTGGAGTTCCTTGTCAGTATAGTAGTGCAGACCAACGTATTGGGCCACCTTCTCTTCGGAGACGCCCATTTTTTGGGAATTGCCAAACGAGCGGTTGTTCTTACAGGCCTGAGCTGGCTTCAAGCAGAGATTCTCAAAGTAATCCGTACCTTGCGCATCCACCAGTTGAACAAACTGTCCAGAGCTGCGTCTATCCGAATCGCTGAGTACACATTTCATGTTGTTATAATCATACTCCACCGATCGGCATACGAATCGCCTTTCATTGAGGCAAGCTGATAAACAGGCCTCCTTTGTACTGGTGTATATTAGTGCATTGTCCAGGCCCCGAATCACCTTGTTCGGAACCCTCTCGAAACTCCACGGTCGGTGGCACACATTCTCGCTGCGCAGCTGCAATTTTACCATGTAGTACATGTTTGCGCTTCTTTGCGGAGCCGCCGAAGGATTGGCTGCGGAGGAGTCGTTCTGCAATTGACAGTGGGTTTCTTGCGAGGGCGACAGAGGGTTTACCACAAAACTAAAGGCCGCCGCTTGGCAATCTGCCTCCTCGCGACACCATCCTTGACACTCATACAAGGAGAGGTTTTTCACGCTGTAGTACGTGTTGCCCGGAAAATCAAAGTCCGTTAGCTTTTCAAAGGCCATACGGGCATTAATTTGTACAGGCAAAGTCACCAGGACGACCATCACGGCGCAGAGAAGTAGCGGACCCATGTGCGTCGAAGATCGATCTCTCTTACTGTGGGTTGACTGCATTGCGATCTGTAAAACGAAGAACTTAGGGCTTTAAAAATGGGGAATATATATGAAATAAGAACGTACGATTTTTAATAATGTGTATCGTATTATATGATATGTATCATATCATATTCTGGATACTATAATCTTTATTCCCAGAGGTTAAGTGATAGGTACTACAGCATTTGCTGCTCACCTTTCTCGATATATGTAAAATTCCGAATCATCCGTTCCACATCTCTAACTTGTAGTGCTGACAGCCTCAATTTATATGAAGAAGTCGTAGTTCAAAAAGGGGGATTATACTTAATGGAGGGGCACAGTAGTTAGTACTTTTTGGTTAAGGTAGTGCATTGACTACTACTTCCGCCCTTAGACTGGCCCATTACACGCTTAACTAAGCCCCAAGCCACTGAATCACTGAAGCACCGAACCAACAAAATGTAAGCCTCAATAGCTCTCTTCCCCGTTTTTATGCAGACCCAGAACAGTACTTCGGCCAAGTAATGACCGCAGACATCTTCCCACATCCCTGTCTACAAACAACTCTAACTTTCTAGAGACTTAAATGAGCTGTACAAGGGGAAAGGAGATTCATTTTATTGACGATTCGCGGTCAGAGCTCCAAGCGGCCGACTCTATTCCGCAAATTCTATTATTCGGACTACCAGCAGCAACTTCAACACAAGTCTCTGGCAAAACAACTTTTTAGCATTCCTGTGGTTTTCGTTGGTGCAGGCAGCAGCAAATTGCTTTTTGCGGACAAATAGCTCATCAAGAAATCCCAACCAATTAAGCTCGGATGTGCATGACGGTTCAGGGGGTTGACATGCAGGTGTACAAGGAGCTAAAGTGCAATATGGAGCATTACCATGTGCAATTAAGTCGGTGGTCTTCATTATGGCAATGAAGATAAATTTCACATACTAATTCTGTACGCGAAAGCATCAATAATAATATTTAATCGTTCAAGACAAATTACGAAACAGAATATCTAGTTTTCAAGCAGCGATATTTATCAGATGGCTCAGAACTCAAGCCAAGTCATTACCCTATTAACACGAAACATATTACAACTATTTCTTGCTGTGCGTAGAGAATTCGGAACGGAAAATCGAAAACGATAAAGTCAGGGCACCGAATTCTTGTTCGCCAGTTTCAGAGTTTGCCCGTTGTAGGCGAGCCCGATTGCAGGGCAGCATCAGCAACATCGACAGGAACCTCAGCAGTCATAGCAGCTATTCTGAGTGCAACATCGTTAACCAGGGACAAGAAAGGTTCTGCAAGCTGTACGAAATAGGTGGCAAAGACAGCGCGGAATGCCGGCTGATGTTGCAACATAAGATCCCCCTCGAAGCCACCACAGCATCAGCTTCGAGAGCGACCCGAGCAACTGAAACAAGAGCAATAACAGCCGCTGCAGGCAGCAGCACTGCTAGCTGCAACCCAACGGGAGCTATTTGTCGTTGCTGCAGCTGCAACACGAGTAGTTTTCTGCAGCAGCAGCAACATATGCGGTTGCTTTCATGTTCCTTGCCTTAAAAAATGTAAGAGAAAACTATATAGCCGAGTGCCATGACTATTAAATACCCGTTACTCAGCTAATCAATTTTAAAATTAGAATAACTTCAGATATGTAAATGGAGGCAAATGATATTGTAGTCTCACGCTCGGTGTTCGGTGTTCGGTGTTGCGTCTTACACTATTTACGAGTCGAGTGTCTAAATATTTTTGGGATTTGCCCACTGTAGGTATCTCTACACCTTTCAAGGTTTAGAAAGGTCACAAGCCTACAATAAAAACTGTTCTGTTTGTGCTGCAAATTATAATTATATGGCAATGGCAGAGTACTGGAGATCGATGGACTGCAGGGTTTCTCATCAGCTGGTGCCTGGCCCATCTCGTCACTTCTCTGCTGTTCTCTTCGGTCAATTCTTGCGGCCAGTGGCGCGTACTTGACTACCCAGTAATCAAGAAAATTTGCAGTTACGACAGAAATCGCGAAAGGAAGAGAAGAAGGAGAGGAACGGGAACGGGAATGAGATAGAATTGAATCGAATCGTATATAAAGGGGAAGTGAAGTCTCTAGCAGAGTGGTCTTTGAAAGGTTATCATTAGGCACGCCTTCTACCATCTTAATCTGCCCATTCTTATTCTTGGCTAAGACCCCTAATTGCGCCACAAAGGGAAGTCGGAGAACAACGCATGCATGGCCAGATACAAATATTACAAATACAATAATAATGAAAAAAGATTGGACACGTTCGCTAATTATTTAAGAGTGTATGCAAAAACAAAGGGTCAATGGGAATTAGCTGTGATTATTGACAATGATCAGTGAAAGTATCGTGGGCTATTAGGCAAAAAGTGATTTCCACTTGTTTGAAGCCAGGAGTTATAAATTCGGATATAACTTCAAATGGCAGTTACAGGGACAGCCAACCATAACCAAATATACCGAGATGAAAAGGCCAAATAAATGGTCATGTAGAAGAGGGAACGCACGTTCAAAATAAGAGGTAAATTTCCTCGCTATCAAATACCCGTTACTTAGGTAATGTGAGCGTGCGGGAGAAATTTCCAATCCTTTTGAAATATCGATATATATCAATATGAAAAACATTCTTGTAAATTTGGGGCGTGTCAGCTTGCAAGGTCTGTGGGCGTTTGAGTTGGCCTGGCCAAAGTGTTTTTGGCATATCATTAGAAATTTGGAAGACTTATTATACCATTTTACTTTTCGAGTATGTTTTTCTCTTTTCTTGCCTGTTATAATTTATTTTTCTACAAAAGTACTCCGCGTCCTGATTCTACCCACTTTTGTTTGAGACTATACAAGGTAAACAAAAACACCTCTTGATGAGGTAAAAACATGTGACTATCGCTTTTTATATATATACAAAGATCCGATATCAATAACATACATATGTGCCAAAAAATGAATTTGCACTTTACTTTATAAATACACTATAAAGCATTTACTCATTCGGTTTCAAATAAATATTTTCGAAATGTTTTCTCGACTTCTTTACGTTATGCTGGGCATCTCTCTCGCTGCATTTTGCAATTATGTAATTTTCAATCACCGCGGCATCTTTAACCGTCTGTAAAACGTGCAACCAACCAAAGTTGAAACACCTGGCATGAACTATGCGTGTCGCAACTCCCCTTTTTCTATGTATTTCTTTTATCTGCATGTGTACGTATGCATGTATATAGATGAAGTTTTTTAATAGAAGTGCGAAGCGGCAATAATTGCCATCGAACAATGGAAGCGTTGTCCATCTTTTTCGTGGCCAGCTGAGTTTAACCAACCAGAGTTTCCATTTTCCCAGGGCATTTCAATTCATACTCTTAGTTTTTGCATTGCATTAAAGCTTGTAAACGAAAATATTAAGCGTTATAGTTCAAGAACAATTCAAAGTCGGTGGTGATCTGAAATTGTAGTTTAAAATTTCTGGCTTATGCTCTCTTCGTTTGGTGGCTGCCCGTTGTTGTAATTTCTTTTAGTTAGAACCGGATATTTATTGCATAACAAGTTAGCAGGAACGATATCCCCTTCTGGAGAAGCTTCCTCAAGGTTGATGAAGCGCACACATAGCAACATGTGGAGAGTTATTTAAAAGTGCTGCTCAATCGCCGATGAAGGCAACAAGATATGCAACACGGCAATTTAGAAGAGGATCCGGGCAATCTATGGATGGCACACGGTTCAAAACCACGTGGTCAAGCGATATATAACGTGTAACATTCAGCAGGATACAAAAACAAAAAAATTCGCCACGGTATACATATGTACATATATAGTTTTTATGTTCTTCTGTTTTCGTAAATCCGCTCCAGAAGAATAGGAGCACAAATAAAACCCCGTCTATGGCCTCACTCATTTTGCTAGTGGTCTCATCAATCGCTTTTTCACCAGAATCCACAGAAAAACATAATGTTAACATAAAACGGATGAATTCTGGAATAGGTGAAACAGAGACTAAGAAAATGGTAGGAATACAATTTCCAAATTATAAGCATTTTCTGTCAACTTTTAGGAATCTGTAAAAAATTTAAATCCTGCGTTTTCAATCAACTTTTCTAATATATTTGATACCTTTTTTGAACAGTGCAGCAAATGGGCAAAGGAGACTTTATTCTTGGAATCAGGATGGGATAGAGGGCATTTTGGTCTCGGGTCTTTCGCGGAAGTTAAGCAACAAAAGCCATTAGCCAAAGAGAATGGGAATGAATTCAAGTTGGCTTGAAAGACGGATATGGGAAGATAGGCTTGCAAAAAGAGGCTGAGAGTCAGAAACTAAAGATGAGAATGAGGAGGAGTAGAGAATTGAGGTTGGCAACAAAGAGCAGGAGTCATTAGAGGCGCATTGGAGGCCTTGGAATGTGTCTGATCCGAAGAAGCCCAAGAAACTCTCTCTTGGAAGACCGAAAGCTGAAGACTTCAACCTCATCTGCAGCTTTAAAAGCAGGTTTCTAGTGGCGGGCATAAGAACGTTGCATGATTTATGGCAATTATGAGCAGCAACCACGCCAGAAAAGAAATGATGATGACACAGGAGAAAGGAGCAGAAAACAGCAAAGCGCAAGTTTTAAAACATTACAAGTAATTGCAATTGTGGCCCCTAAAATGTGGGCATGGCCAGGAAAATTAACACTGGAATGCCCGGCGAATAGTGAAAAAAAATCGCATCATAACCGAGGCTATCCAACAGATCACTCGGGTATTTATTTGCGTTGGACATCTTTGTTCGATGGTCCCCGTTTGGGTTTCTATGTAGTACGCTGCACATATTTTTAGCCATTTATTTTTGCCCCGAGGAACAAGCTCATTACTTGGCCAGCATGTAACACATCTGCATATGGAAAACGCATTTGGATGTGTGCATTTGACAAGCGCTGCTTGTCTCCATTCATTGAAGCTATGTATGCTTCGTCTCGATGAGAATGGTAGGGCAAATTGGCAAATTGGCAAATTGTAGCGGCTGAAGATTAACAATTTGATGCAATATTCACCACAGAGTCTATTAAATGTACTATTGTTTCTCATTTATTAGGTTGTGCAATTTTAGGAATTGTTAATTATTGTGAGGGGAAGTACATTAGTTACGTGCACCTAGAAGAGATATTTTAATCGGTGCCTTTTTTGACTGCCCGTAGTTTTTATTAGTAGTCTGTATGGGGAAAACTTGATTTTCGTCTCATTTCCTCAACGTTCTGCTCACTTGATGCCTTTTGGATCGAAAGATTATCTTGAGAAAGTGTAATTTATGGAGTTACTACGCTTACAATAGGCGATTAGGCCAAATTACCATTAATTATAATTATGGACTATTATTGAAAAGATTAAATATCAGCGGGCAAATGAAACGTAAGCGTAAAAGAGTCAAATGCAAATGTGTGCATTGCAGGTGAAAATAAGATAACTTCGAGGAAGCAGCAAGTAAATAAACAAGCCAAACGAAAAAATGCCGGCCAAAAGAATTCAGCTAAGTAGGTCGGACGGGAAGAGCTATTTGTTGAAGTGGGTTATAACCGCATGCGAATGCGAGCCGTTAGTTGACCTGCTTACTTGTCATTTGCATGAGCAATAGAGCAACAGGATTGCGGTCTGTGGTAACCACAATTTGATCGATATAAAGGTACATATCTTTCTTTCCGGGCGCAGCACCAACAAACTTTTATAAAACTTTTCACACATTTTACATAGGCTTTAGAAAACTTGGATGTGTGATTGGGAAAGTGTGTTGCCGTTATCGGTGCCGTTATTTCGATTAATCACACTCAATTGCTGTAGAAGTTGAGTGCTTGGAAGCGCGTGAAACTGGTGCATGAGTCCGGAATGCGGTCACATACACTCAAATTAGTCGTACAGAACGACATTTCACTAATTGCAGATTCAGCTTCAGTTTTTCAAAAGTCTAGGCGTGGCAGTTTTGGGCGGTTTGTGGGCGTGGCAACATTTGGAAACCAACTTGCGTTGTGTCAATGTCTCTGAAATCTGCATGAAATTGACACATTTATTCGAGCATACGGACGGACATGGCTAGATCAACTCGGCTAGTGATCCTAATCAAGAATATATATACTTAATGCGATTTTGTTGGAATGAAAACTGAAATTATATGTGGTCTGGTGATGCTTAAAGTCTTTATGATTAAAACCAACATTACAGACATTTTTTTTATTATATTCACGAAACTTTCAAAATTACTATGGTAGCTACATATGATAGAGTCGTCCGACTTTTATCAATATAAATCAGAAATTATATATACCGTATATAGTGTAGCGAATTAGAACGCTCTTTCTATTCATGATATTAACCGTGTAATCTGCAGTATTTATGTTTGGCTTTACTCGGTTGAAAGTGTTTACCTCAACTATGTTTTCTTTTGTGACGAATAATCATTAAATTTTCTTGTTTTCCGGCGACCTAATCCAAAATAGTGCCAACTGTCTTACCCCAGTTCACCTCCCGACTACGTGCCTTGTCAACTTTTTTCCACCACGTTTGTCGCTTGAGATCTTTTCTTTTTCATTTATTATGCGCATCGCTGTTTGCACGACCTAAGACAATCTGGCCTAGAGAGACCCCCGAGTACAAAACTTCCAACCGAGAAACAACCTCATTCACATGCCACTCAGGCTATTTGGACTTGAAATTGGATATGGCTTTGGACATAGCCAGAGGAGGCGAAGAATGGGAGGTGATGGTGGGATGAGGTGAAATCGCAGGAAGCCAACATGCGACCGCGATCTTCAGGAGCTATAACTTTATGGGCGCAATTGTACAACAAATTTCTTCTCTCTTTACTTCTAAATAAGAGAGAACGCTAGAATCCGGTTCCTCGTCTATTAGATACACCCTGCTAGTGATCCTGATCAAGAATATATATTCTGTGTCGATACAGTCATAGGAAAAAATGTACCTCGTTGGTTTTAATAAGAAAGTGTTCTAATCGGTATACAGCAGTTTTTCTTTAATATAAAATTTTGGACTTCATTTAATTAAAATCGTAATCAATTAAATACATAAAATTGGCAGCGATAGTTATGGTGATAAAGAAATTATTTACTTTTTGAAGTTAAAAACGTTGCTCCCACTTATCACAAAAATGTCAACGAAAACAGTATGCCCTTTTAGTCAAAGTGTAACATGTATAAATAGGAAAAAGAAATCGGAGTACACCTTTTCAGTTAGCTATGACATATCGACGAACATGTTTTGCTTTGATTCGTGAAAGCGTGCGCGACATGCAGAGAATTCAATAATTAAAACACTATAAATTTGGTGAAAGCGAGATCTTTGTGCGGAAAAGTGAGGCGACGCCGCCCCCAGCAGAAGTTTTGTTGCTGCATGGCCTTCCCTCCGCCACTCACAATTCTGACATCGTTTTTCTTTCGCGATTTTCTATTGATCTCATTTCGCCGCAAAACTGGTTGTCATAAATTAATCATAAAAAAAAGCAAAATAATAAACACCTATTAAGACAAACGAAAGTGCCTTTAAGCAAAACGAAAACTAATTTAGTCAACGAAATTTTTGATTCCTTACCTGGTTTTTGTTTTCGATTTGTCTTGTGTCTTTAACGTCTTCTTCTGAAAGAACCAACAGAAAGTGATAGTAAGCAAGCGGTAGAAAATATAAATAAATAATAATAAAGAAATATTAATGAGTAAAGATAAATGGCTAACAATTCTTTAGCTTTTATAGTTCCTCTGAAATATAGTGAGATATCGACTTTTAAACGGACGGACATGGCCAGATGGACTCGGCCAGTCAGTCTGATCAAAATTCAATTCCTCTTTACTCTACGAGTAACGGGTATAAAAACTAAATTGCTTTCGTTCTGCATACATTGCGGTCCAAACAAGTCTTCCTTTGGCCACTCTCAAGTGTAGATTATAAAAGGCAAAAAAAGATTTTCGAATAAACCAGAAATTTTTCTTTGCCTTCTCCTAATGTCATTTACACCCCGAGAAAAGGTTACCAAAAAACTGTTGAGACCAGAGTCCACGCCAAGGCCACCTTTTTGTGGGCAGGACAGGGCAGGGCGTTAGTTTGAAGTGAAATATATAAAACACTAAATCGTGTCTTTGTTTGAGATATAAACAAAGCAGCAGGTATGGAGAGCAGCTGCAGAAGGTAATAAGCATATTTTGTAAGGCAATGCAAATTTCGCAGTTGCCCCGAGGAGGGATCTTTTTTGTGCAGCCTTCTCATGTATGCACATTTTGCATATTTAATGGTAGACAACGGATACGAATATGTCGGTTATACGGTGGCTAGAAAGCTAAAAGTTATATTCATGCGTTAGAGTCAGTTTAATTACACAACAAACTCTTTAGATATTAGATGGAAATTGATAAGGATAAAGTAAGCACCTAGTCATAACCTTGAACAATACTGAAATCTAATTTGGTTGACAATGAAAAAAGTTATACTTTACACTTATTTTATACACTTTACTTTAGTTTTGAAAAAACAATTCAAGAACATGAAGAGATTTATATACAATTTTTGGTCGAATACTCTCGTTTTTACCAAAACTGTTGGATTAACAACAAAATATGTAAAACCAATAGATTTACACACTTATGTGGATGCGTTTCATATCTACATATATTATATTATATATTAAAGACCTCCCTCAAGCTTATGTATTTATTGTTTTAGATTCCTTATATTTGTCTAGCTGCTGTTAATTTTGACTTTAACTTGACCATGTATTTCCAGCAGCGGCGACATTATCTAAACGGCTAGCATGTTCGGGACATGGTGTTCATGTGAACCCTAGGATCTGGAGACCAGAATAAGGGGACCTGATTGAAATTTTCCTCAAGGATAGCTTGCGCGATCTCTTTGTTGTTCGTTGTGTTGGCTTTTTCTAAGTGTTGCTTTTCTTTGTTCTTTTGGCGTTTGCGTGTGTGATGGGTCAGTATGTATACGTTTGCCTATATAATGACATCAGATCTTCTGGCTCCTTCGGTTTGGGTGTTTAACTACAATTTGAGTCACGTTTCATTACTCGTGATGCCAGACAGTAATCACTTGATTTCGCAAGCAGCTTTCTTGTGCCAAGGAGTTGCTAGTTGCTCTTTGTGTAGCTGTTCTTGCTGCTGCTGCCAGATGAGACACGAAAAGCCGGCCAACTGGTTGGTCAACAGACCTTGGCCAAATGGTGCTCCTAAAAGAAGGAGCAAGATGGCAAACAAATCTTGTTAGGCAAGTACAACAGTAGATCACGGTAGCAACAGCTGCAACATGGATTTTTCGGTGGACTAAGGCTTATTTTTTAGGGAACACCTCTTATAAAGTCAAAAAATAAGAGACGATCGCAACTTCAACATGTAAAAAATCGAATAACATTTTGTGTAACTACTTAGCTAGTGGGACTACGAGGGAGAAATTGAACTATTTTTTTTTTAAATATTCTGAAACAAACTTAAGCTGCGAATGTGCCACTAGAATCCCTATGTTTTATCTCAAATCGCAAGCTTTTATATTTCAAAGACCACATACCAATATAATCTCTAAAATCCGTTACAGCCATGATATGGTTTTGCACTGTGCAGCTATTATTTTGGTGGCTTCGCTCCTGCTCGCAGAAAGTGGAGAGCGGAAAGAACTAAAAATAGAATGCACTTGCTTGTGTTAGTAAACACAACCGCATCAATTCATTGTGCACAATGCATAAGGATATACATATGTATGTGCACACACACGAGTCGGATGTCGCTGCATGCGCACGGTTCTCTCTAGAGAGATCCCACTGGCTTTTGAATGCAGAGAGAGCCTGGAGCCAGCACGAAAAAATGATGTGCAAAAACCATATGGTGTGTGTTACGCACCTTCATATTCTAATGTTCTTGGACAGAGGGAATGACCAGATCGACTTCGTTAGTGATCCTGACCAAAAGTATACATATATATGTACTTATAGGATCGTCAACCTGTTGCACACTTTTCAACGAATTTAGTATACACTTCTATCTACGAGTAACAGGAATAAAAAGCAGTGCGGCATTGCATTTTTATATGACAGTATTTTTGTGTTCAAAATGTCGTTTTTTTTTGTATTAATATTTAGTGAAGAATCCGTACATCATAACATTGTATCTTAAGAGGGTAGAGAAATATTCTTAAGAAATACCAAACACTGTATACAAATTAGTGAAGTACATATGTATATATGAATAACTTTTTTTTTTATTTTAATCACACACGTGAACATAAATATTATATATAATTTAATAAACTACCTCCTAAGTGTGGAACATACGTGGTCAGGTCCATGATGCACTCAGGCCCGGCGACAGGGAATACTGGCCCGGGGGGAAGCCAAATTAAGCCAAACCACCGCAGTTCTTTCAAATTTTCTGTGGCCAGAACAAATATGGAAATAAAAGTCGATGGGGACTATACTTTGAATTATTCAAATGAAATAAATCCGCTGAACCAAACGAGCTGCCAATTTCACGTTACACGCCTTTTAATTTTACGCTGTCATTTGTGGCAAGGAACAGAAGTGGCTACGAAATTAAGTAAAACCGAATATTTATGCCATCGTCAAGTTTCTCGCCATTTCCCGTTCAAAATAAAAATCATTATTAATGGCCCCATGGTTTTCTTAGTGTACATGACTAACAAGTTCGTGCCCTCTGAGGATTTAATGTTACCAATGGACTTAATTTGGTTTTATGCTGTGATCTCGTGACGCTTGTCATTGAACCACTTAAATGGGGAAAAAGAGGGGTTATAAGAGAAAAGAAGAGGATGACCAAGAGGGGCCAGTGCTTAAATTGTCAGGGACGCCAAGAGTAATCAATTAACCTGGCTCCCTGGGCAGTTGCCTTCGGATGTGGCCGAGATATTGCGGTTGTTTATATTGCACGTCCTACGTTGCTACGGGAATAACCAATGGACCCACCGCTGGAGTCTCCTCTCTACTAGTTTCCGATGCTGTCTAAGATTGCGGTTGCATTTTCATCGCAATATTTTCTTCGAAGTGGTATTTTTCCAATTTTCCTGTTTTGCGGTTAATCCCAAAATGAGGTCCGAAGAAAATTGATCAAAAAACACAAAACACATTTACACTTCTTGTGTTCCTTTCTTATTTAAAATTTGTTATATTTTTGTAGGTCCGCCAATATTTCATAAAAGGTCATGCGGTCATTTAAGCTCCTTTACTGGCTTCCTAACAAAATTGGAACCAATAACAATGATCTTAAGTACATCACAATTGCCATATAATTGATATTTGTCGATTGATTGATTAAAAGTACCGTTACTCTCAGAGTGAAAAGGTACTTGATTCAGGAAGATGAAGCTTTTCCGACCCAATTATTATATATTATTGTATAGTCGAGTTGATCTGACCATGTCCGTATAAGCGCCGAGATTTCGGAAACTATCTAAAAACTTCAGATTTCACGATCACATGGTAGAGACATAGGGGAAATAGTTTGTCTCAAAAGATTACCACGTCCATTCTAACGTGATTTTATGTGTTTTTTTTAAATATGTAATATTGAAATTTCTTTCTTTCCTACACACCCACTAGCTGAGTAATGAAGCAACGAGCAGCTCAACTATAGCGTTTTTTCTTGTTGGCTTTTTGTTAGCCTTTTGGGAATAATTAGCGTAAACTCTCCTTTCTTCTCCTTTCTTCACTTTTAAATTTTACACGGCACGTACCACAGCATCAGTTGTTAGGTTACTTTTTTTTACAATTTGTAGTATTTTTTTCTGTTTTTTGGGCAGAACAAAAAAGGAAAATTCGAAGACCCCGAAAAGACAACAGTCGGCCGAGTCAAGTCATCCAAGTTGGCCTCCACTTTTAAGTAGGTTAATTTTGACCGGTTTGTATTCTTGTTGTCTCCATCTCTTTCTTTAAGCGGCAGTAGAAAAACTTCTTCGTTTGTCCGTGGTCGCTGATGTTCCAGATTGACTGACGACTTGAGACCGTAGCAGTTTTTTGATTAACGGAAGTTTAATTTGGCTTAATGCGGCCATATGTTGTCTGTTTTCCCCCTTTTATGTTTTATTTTTAATCTTTTGTTTGTTCTTTAATTTATAAGATAGATATGTTTTAAAACTAGAAAACGTTAAACGGTTCAATAGAAATGTGTTTGTTGTTTTTAATCAGCAATCATTTCCCTTTTCCAAAGAGGGCAGAGAACTATGGTGAAAGACAAGACAAGACATCTGAAAATATATTTTTTCTGATGGTGGATTATGACGCACATTGTACATATGTATGTACATATGAACATGATCAAGTTGGTCAGCACAGCGTGGAAATGGAACAGACTGTAACGGAAAGGAGCTTTTGTCGTTTTGAATCACGCTAGAAATTTGATTCAAATTGCTTTCTATTTTGTTGTAATCCAATGGCGAATGTAATCAGAACGGAATATCAAACAAGGGAGAACGATATAGTCAAATTGCTCGGCTATTAGATACCCGTTACTCAGCTAATGAGAGTGAAAGGGGGAACTTTAAATCAATAAAATAACAAAAAATTAACCTATTTTGCTGCTTTCTTAATCTGTCTAGCTTCTGTAGACGGACGGACAAGCAAGCTGTAATGAATGCTTTCGCAGGCAGTAGGAAGACGACTCTTTCCAATTAAATTATAGCTAACTTTTAATAGGCTTCTAATTTTAGGAACGTAAATAAATATTAATCACTTAAACAAAACGCATAAACAGTATTTAGCGTTATGGGTGTTTGTGGACGTTATAGATGGTGTGGCAAAGTTTTAAAATAAATCTGATAGGAGGGATCAATTGACAAATATGTATACTAAAACCATCACTCAAACCGATCACTCAATAATTATTTAGTACTTTAAGCTGGTCAGCCAATTGTCATTTTGTTGGTAAAGGATTAAGGGTGGGACGAAGGGCAAAGGCTTATACCTTCCCCTGACATAACTTTGGCTTTGGTCCGCATCTAAATGTGATGTTTTTGGCCACGCTGCTTGGAAGGGAAAAACGGCCCAAGCAAATATGCACTAAAAGGAACAATATCTCAATACTAAATTTTAAATAATTTCCTTCACATTTTTAAAATTAAAGAGTAACCTAAAAATCATGGGGCTTGTTATTAGTATTTATATTCTATAGATTTTAAGCATATTTTATTAATTAGTTTTTGTTGTCTTGTTTTTGCCGAACTTTCGCCAAGTGCACCTTCTATAGAGGTCCGTATATTCAGTCAGTGGTACCTTCGTATTGGTCGCTCCTTTAGCATAAAACATAAATAGCAACTGCACTGAAATGGGTCTGACAATCAAACTGAGAAACCGGAGGGCTGAATGGCGTGCATGAAAAATGCAAATGGTAGGCCATTTTGGGTTTGAGATGTCGGTTTCTGTTTCTGGAGAGGCTAACCCACGTAGGGAGCTCCATAAATGGCAATCCCATCTCAGACGATGATGATGTCCTTTAACCGAATTTGATTTGTAAAATAGCTTCGGCCCCCTTTTGGAAACCGGATATTTAACATCGTTGAAAATAGTGACAGCTGAGAGCAGCAATATTCATAAATCGCAATTATTTCTTATTCATCAGGATTGATTTCTTTTCATAAAGAAGACTTCCAGTTAGCAATTTTGACCGACGTTTATGGCCTGATTGCTAAATGTGGCTCTATTAAAACTGATCTAAGCCTAAACATTATTGAACATTTTGATCTTTGGTAACATTATGATCATCAGTAAAAATGTTACCCCTGCATTCAAAGGGTTGCAAAGGAATAAACAATTTTGTATAAATTCTCTATTATAAATTGTTAAATAAAAGTTTGAGATTTGATGTTTGAAATTATAAAACGAACAAATTAGATGACTGTATCCTGTACCATTCATACTTGAAAAATGTATATTTATTTGAAGTCATTTTTAGATCTAAACGCTTTTATTTCACTTGACCCTTATTCAACATAGACTCCCAATGTTTACTGATCAAAGTTATTTTCCGGTCTCATTGCATTTACATTTCAAGGTCTTTTTCTTTAACTCCACGTCTGTCTAAAGCTAACCACATCCGTCTGCAGCTGTAGGTGAGTAGCTGTAGGTGAGCGTCCAAATCATTGACTGACGAACACTAAGTAACTAAATTTGCATAAATCGTCAAGTCTCGATACCTTTCCTTTCCTATTTGTATTTCCTCTTCTTAGTTTCTTTTGCCTTAGCTTAATGTTAATCGAATGTCCTCCTCCTAGATCTTAATCTTTTGGCCCCCAACCGCCTGTCTGTCAATCAAAGATTTTTTCTGTTAAGCTTAGATGAACCTTCACTTCAAAGCAGTTTTAAAAACTAAGCAAATAAATGAAAGCTGCCAGCCGCGGGTGCTTCTGGTAAACCCATAGACTACTTTTTTTCTTAAAAGAAAAAATGTCTTCTTACCTTATGTACTCCTTTAAGATGGTGCGTGCATCACTATTTTTTTTTAAATGTTACTAATTGCAAAGATACGTATAACAAAAAGCTGGACTTTCTCCGGTAGGAATTAAACTTCTTTTATTACTAAATAACAGTCTTAAAGGCATTTTTTTCCTGCTTAAACCTAACTTTACTATTAAGTTTATTGTAGTTGGTATCACCGTATATAAACAAAGTTCTCATAACATAGTCTTATCAACGTTCCATCTAAATATTTCTTCTCTGCTTTCTACGTCTGCCTTTACTTTCGTGCTCAGCTCAGCTGTTGGTTTTCTATTGCCGCTGGTGTGTTGATGTTGCTTTATTTTGCTGATTTCCGTATTAGGAAAAACTCTCTTACAGAGGTTTTTAAAAAAAGGGGTTAGATCTTAGAAAGGGGAACAGGGGAACAAGATGTGACGTTGTGTGACAATTTGTAGCGAACAATGCCTGCTTTGTTGAACCTTTACTGTTACTTTGCTTGCCTTTCCACTTTTTTTTTTGTTTTTTCTTTGTTAGTATACCCATTTTTTTTAGATTTAAAGAGTATACTAGAATTGTTAAAAAGTATGTAACATGTAGAAGAAAGCGGTTACGAGTATGCACATATAATATTTGCACAATCCAATATGTATTGGTCTTGATTTTTTAATCTTTTTGCGTGTCTGTCCTATGAACGCATGCAGTGAAAACTGAAACACCTTTGTCATTTTGAGGCATTACTCAAAGTCATCAAAGGGAGTCAAAAAATAGGTGGCGGCAAAAGCGTTTTGTGTTTATCGCCGAATAGTTTCACTAATGGCAACCCAATGGCAACTTTTTGGCTGCTGATAAAGAAGTTTAAGATGCTCATAAGGTGTATACTAAATTCTTGGAAAATTATGTAACAGACAAAAGGAAGTGTTTCCAAGCCTATACAGTCTATTTTCTTGGTCAGGATCACCCAGTCGATCTGATCTGCATGAGCGCTGTGATCTCAGGAAATATAAAAGCTAATAAATTGCTTGGTTAAATGGACAGATTGATGGAAGATGTTCGTCTGAGTTACTAATTGGTACTTGAAGATTACCTTCTGCATCTAAACTATAAATAGAAGCGAAAACCAGAAAAGTACAGTCGAACATAAAGCAAGGCAACAATAAGGAATCCACTTAGATTGGATTCCCTCTATCGCATCATTTGGTCTGTGTACGTAATAATAACCGTAACAACAACGGAAGACATTAAGTACACAAATTCAAGTTTAAAAGTACCGGAGTTAAGCGGAGAAAAAAATTCTTTCTGTTTTGATAAGGTTTAGTTAAATAGTACTTTTCTTTAAAAACATGTGTTTATCCAAAGTTTTTACACAGATTTTTTTATAAATATATATATTATAAATGTTATTTTTGTTAAAAAGTATACATTTATTTAAAGTTAACATGAAACATACATATATGCAAATTTAACAGGCATTTCTACGCTTTAAGATCGGGTTGGAATTGGGATCTAACGGATCACACATTTCACTGTATCTAAGCTTAATGCCACTTAATTATAACAATAACGCCGTTTCCATCGCATCTTATTCGTTTATATTAATTACATAAAATGCACTTTCCAGTCAGTGGTGTGAAAAACTAGTTTTCAATCGATTTAAACTGATGCTTTGCATATTTTTCTTGGCAGCCGTTTACTGTTAGTTTCTTCTTTTGCTTTATTTAATTATTGACACTTCCAAGATATGTATGTGCACCTTTTTATATAAATGTTTTTTAAATATATGAATATTTTTTCCATTTACAATAAGTTTTAGATCATATAGTTTAAAATTCAAGTTGCAGCATTGAGCGCATCTCAGTGATCATTTTCTATTCTCTAATTCTGGTTCTATAAAAACATGTTTTCTTCGGCATCTGCGTAACGGTAACTTCTAGTAGGTAGATACAGAGATACAAAGATATACGGCCTTTGCTTTTTCAACTAATACATATAGAAGGTTAACATACAGGCCCGCCGAACATAGAACTATATAGCATGATGCCACACCCACATAGGGGTTAAAATCGTTCGGGTTGTGAATTTTCCAGCGACGAATAGATTTGCATGCAATATGCTGAGTAATTAAAACAACAGCGTACGGCAAAAATCAGCGGTGCACCATGCCAGCAATTAAGGTACAGAATAAATGATTACTTTACCATATTGCCAGTCGCCATTTCAAGACCCAGAAAACAAAATGCTCGAGACACAAACGTGAATTAAAATAGCTTGAGAAAGCGAAGAAGTAACTAAAAATGTTCCTATTAAACTGAATGGCTTTTGCTATGGAAATGCAAAGTGCACTGCATGGTTGGATTTTCTTCGTATTTCAAATTCCGGGGGAGCGTAGAATCCAGATGGAGATAAACCTCGTCTTGCAAAGGGAACGATCATTCGCACACTCCAGAAACACACTTTCCATCGCTTTACCCTCCTTCAATAGCCATTTGCATACGCATGACGTTCGTAATTAACTCTTTTTCGTTGTGAACTCATTAAAACAAGTACCAAGTATAGTGAACCCGAGCCCAACCCACCAGAACCGGAAAATAAAGAACAGAGAACAAGGTGTATGAACCTTATGGGCGGCACTCACGCACCCAAGAAAAACTCATGTCTTGGCCAACTCGTTTTCCCCTGAACGTTCAGTACACCAAAAAACATTTGGAATGCGTCGAAGTGGGAACTTGAAATTGATACTGGAGCCGAGAAAAATAAAATGGGAACACTTTCACACGTTCACCGGTTATATTTTTTTTGTTTATTATGATAAATTAAACCTTTCATTCAGCATCTCACCAATAAATTGAAATTGTCATGTTTTAGTTATTTACACCGATTAAAAAAAAAAACAAGAAAGAAAGTTAGAAAAGCTACAGTTTACGTACCCTTGCAGAAATTATAAATTAAACAAGAGAGATATTTAAAAAAATGTTCTGCCATTTCCATAGAAATTGACAAAATAAACCAGTACAATTAAACAACATTGTTGAAAAGTGTAACAGGTTAGGTCGGTTTTTTTTTGACAGGCTGTGCTTATCGATAAAGATTTGCAAAAATATGTAATACAATTAAAAAATCAAAACATTTTTCAAACAAGTAGGCGTGGCCAAGTGTTTTTGACATATCTATAGAAATTGGCAAGACCAATAGACTGATTAAAAATATTTTTAATAAAATTAAAAAATGGTTATATGTATTAGCTCGAATATTGATACTGAATATATGAGAATATATATAATTTATATGTCTCCATCTTTGTTGGATAGCAAACTTGACAGAAATCAATTTGCCCTCTGCATGGGTATAAACGGACGCAGTTAATTGTCTGTAATTATAAGGTGCTCTTTTCGTGCTTTCGGTAAATAAGTTCGTGAAAGTTATAAATGCAAGAGAAAACTTTCTATCTAAATTCGTTTATTTTATTTGGGATATTGTCAATAGCAAGAAAACTATATATTGTCATGTATGTACATATGTGTATATATATTGCCGCAATAATACCCTTTAGGTCTTTGACTTTCGAGTAGATAGCTTTCAAATTAACATATTAGTTTGCGTAGAAGAAGGCGGACGGACATTGCGATATAGGCTCGTCTAGTGATAGCACATGTTTCTTTTACTGCGTTCCACACTTCTGACCAAACATACGATATCTTCAGCAGGTGTTTAATAATTACAGTTCATAATAAATATTTATTTATAATAAAGAGGGACACATTTTATATGTTGTATATATTTTTTTTTATAATAATTATGTATTGTTAAAATAAAATTTTATATTATTTTAATTTTGATTTTATGGCCTAATATGGATCTACGACAAAACACAATAACCATAGTTTTTGTGCCGCAAAGAAACATCTGGATGTGTTCTAACTAAAAATCATTTCGTTTTAATCATAACGTCAATTATGGAGTTAAGGCCAAAACAAAAAGAAACCGTTGGAATAACACAGATTCTTTAGCGAGATCTTCGCCTTTGTTGTAGCACAGTTATTACAGTGTTTTCGTTTGTTTTCCATCAAAAACAAAAAAATTCGTCTGGAACGACGGCACAAGTGCTAGATCATCGTCGTCATCATCATCATGATGATCACGCGTATATTTGCTGTAATTACCATGACCAAACGACGGTCCCAATTTGATTTGGAACCGTTTTCCTTTTATTTTCTAAATAGAAAGGAGAAAATATGAAAAGCGAATGACTACAGACCCACTTCCTTAGAATCCCTTGTCGAGTGCATCAAAGCCAGTTGGTTCAAAATTTTAAAATGAAATTTAGTAAATTTAGTGATTGTTGTCAGTTTTAGTAATTAGTAAATCACTATAAAAATTCTATGTGCACCAGAATCTTTTTTTATTTGCGACTGTTTTGCTGTATGAAAGTAGACCCTTAGAAACCAATATTATAAACGTCAATACCCTTGAATATAGCAACTCAGAAAACTCTTTCGCTGATTTTGGCCAGTCTAAGTACCCTTAAGCCAATCTCTTCAGAATCCACTTCCGTCATCTTTCGACACTAATACTCACTCCAGCTGGTATCGCTTTATCACTCTTTAACAGCTCCTCAAAACTCCAAGTGTTTAGTGAGAGTGTACGCTCGCTCTGCTCATTCCTAACTAGCAAATTCCTAACTCCATTTGTGTAGTGTCATGCGTATGGATGAACAAGTGCCGCCAATTGAATCTAAGGCGACCCACATAGGAAGAAAATATGGGGGAGAGCAAATCTGTGCCAAGCCAAGCGGCGCAAGCCAAAAACAAGGCCACCAAAGTGGGGCGCTAATGAAATCTAAGATGTTAGTGCTGGAAGTCTAGGATCACTTGTTCAGTAGGTAATTATGTGTCAAATCTTCTTTGAATAGAATCAAGGTTGGGAAAGAAAATTGTGTTGAACAAAAGTTACGATATATTCTATTTTATTTGACCCCTTTCCCAGCTCACCTTAATTAGGTAATCATTCGTTTCATTTAAATTTTCAAATACTCAACCTATTTCCTTTTATCTCAGCTAAGTTAATAACGGTAGTTGGCGTTTAGCGTTGAATCTGTGTTTTACATTATTGTTTTTTTATACCCGTTACTCATAAGGAAGTATAAGCTAATATTGTTGCCAAAGCGATTTAAGATTACTAGGCGCGGTTCGAAATTTATTTT
This sequence comes from Drosophila teissieri, assembly GCF_016746235.2. NCBI lineage: Eukaryota > Metazoa > Arthropoda > Insecta > Diptera > Drosophilidae > Drosophila > Drosophila teissieri. Next base: position 76,572 of record NC_053034.1, on the reverse strand, counting down.
AAATGTTTTAAGGTGGTTTTAATTCCATTGCATTCAATAACGTTTTTGATTGTAGATGAATACATACAGATGTCTATATGTAGAATATCACCTGGAGTATATCGAAAGGCAAAAATAGTTGGATGGGTATGAGGTATCTCACAGTCGAGGTACTTGACTTCGGAGTTTTTCTTGTTTTTCTTTTCTTTTTGGGTCAACTTTGAACACGCATTGGAAAGGAGAAATGTGCCGAGTAAGTTGAGGGTTTAAAGTGGAAATCCGTCTTTAATGAGGAGAAATTTTTTCCTGCCTCCATTGATGGATTGCAAGACTGGTTTAATGGCGCTGTCGCTGATTTGCATCGCGGCAAGACATTAAATGATGTTGGATGCTAATGTCTACCCCTTGGGGTCTGCATTTCGGTTCTTTGATTGCCGCTTTTTTTTTTTGCCAAAGTGCCGAAGTTTTTTCTGCCTGCAGGTTCTAGGTTCCATTTCCCAAATCACGTTTAATGACTCCTGTGTTTTATGTTATATGTTCTGTATTTTCTCCGCCACATTTTGTTTTTCTTACTTAACAAAACTTTGCCATTCTAGTTCAAATGTGTATTAATAGAGAGGCGAGGGCACTCTAATGCCAGATTAATACGTTATTTCCGGGGCGCTGAAAACCATAAAGTTTTCATTCGAACCGAGTTCGTTTTATTACTAGGAACCTATTAAAACAAATGCCAGGTACACTATCTGAGAGCTCACTAAAAATGAGGATTGTGTTTTCACGTTGTGTCCGGTATATTTATTTGTTTCTTCAAATTTCCAAACACAACGTTCTTCTGCTTTTCTCTTGGCTGCGCTTTTAATGCGTTTCTCATGCTCTCGGGGCCGTTGCTTTATTTTTTCTGTCCACACGCACAAGAACATGGGCCACTAAATGCTTGCTTAATGAATGGGGTGACCATACCGCTGGGTAATAACGGTTAACTGCGTTAACGGCTTTAGCAGAAAAATTAAAAACAGTCAACATCTTAAAAGCTAACTTAAGAAGTTACACACCACTTGCCACTTTTAAATTTCATATTTGCATACTTTTAAGTCTTTTATACAATTTAGTACCACTTTAAAATGTCATATTGCATAGTGTTCAGTCTTTTTGACAATTTGGTAAATCGAACAATCTTAACTAGTTCTATTTGTCATCTAAATTTGTTGGTTCCACTGAAATCCTCTGCAAAATATGGTAGGTGGGCAACCTAATGTAACTTGCAGTACATTCAAAATATTAATTATATTAACATTATTTATTTCAAACTATCATAAAGAAAAAGTCTTTATATGTATTCATTTCTTTTTTAAATCTTTTTCAACGAAACTGAAATTGTTGCTGGCGCATTCGTCCTTTTAAAGTTTCTTGCCTAAGTCTTTCGTTGGCCGGACAAGTATATGTTATAGATGTAACAAAAAAGAATATAATAAAAGATCTTTTTTTTTTTCTCGACGTTTATACGGACGAACAGACATGGCCGGATTAAATCGGCAAGTGAGTGTACTTTAGACTATTCCGTTATCTGTTTGCTTTTATTTTAATTTAAATGTATATATATACATATATACATATTCTGTGTATAACTTTTACATTTTTTTTATTCACTTTTGTTGAACATATATCGCTTTTAGGTTTCTGGCTTCAGATCCTGATCTTACCTCAGTAAAATATATTGCACGATATTTCTGGCTTGTAGCCTTAATCCTCTAACGAATGTTTATCAGTGTGTTTTTGCACTTTCACAGTTTGTGTTTTGTATTTTTTTTTGTGATTATTCACTTGGGGTCGTGTTCACTTGATAAACTCGCAGCTGCAAGGAGTCGAATTTTTCACACACGCGATTAACCAAAAAAAAAAAATAAGTACAGAATGTTGCTACGCTGCTGATGCCTCCGCTGGTGACTGGCGATGACCTTCTGGCTGAAAACTCGAGCGGTGCGAGGTGTTAGCACTTCAATTGCATCACGCGCAATGGCTGCTGTTGACGCTCGAGCCTCACTTTTATGCCTTTTCCAGCGGTCCGATCCATCCAAGAAGAAGAACCACCCAAGCCCATACAGAAACCCGAATACGAATCCAACACACGAAGAGCGGAAAAGAACGGATGGAGAAAGCAGCAGCACAGCATAGCACAAACCCCATTTCCACGGCCATCACACATACACACAAGAGTGCACTCACACGCTTCAGCGATCGTACACTAAAACACAAGAATTATTTATTGAATTTTACCATATAAGCCCAAGGATTATTTGGACAATGCAGTTTTGATAAAGGGCACCCAATGTAAAAAAGTTTACATTTTGGTATATAGCTAGGAGAAAAATGTATATTTAACACTCCTAAACAGGTTATCTAAGACAAATCTGTTTTATAAAAACCACTTGAAAGAAGATAGAAAAATACGTTTTTTTCTGTGTGCTTAAGAAGTGAGAGAGCGATTTGAAAGAAGCCCCTCGAATGTTTAAACTCTCTTTTTTTAAGCGGACGGTGAGCTGGTAGGTTTGAAGGGGAATGTGTGAGGCTTTTGTAGCATTGAACTTGAAGGAGAGACAGGCACAGAGCGACCTTCTTCTTCTTTTACAACGGCACCTGTTAACAGAGTTATTTCTTTTTAGAGTGACTAACGCTATTAAACAAAACAAATTTTAAGAGTTGAACATATTGTTAAATTAAAAACAAGAGAGAACGCTATAATCGAGCTTCTCGACTATCAGGTACCCGTTACTCAGCAAGTGGGATTACGAAAAAGCAATTTCACAGTTTCATTGGCAAATCGATAGGAATAGGCAAAAAAAATATTTTAAAAAAAATGAAATAAAATAAAATAAAATAATAATAAAAATGGAATCTGCATGGTATTATTACCATGGTATTGATATTAACCAACTTTCAACGGACAGGCACACGGACATGGCCAGATCGACCTGGCTATTGATCTTGATTAAGAATAAATACACATTATATGGTCGGAAAAGCATCCTTCTACCTCTCACATCATTTTCGAAGAACCAATGGTACTTTACGAGTAACTAGTATAAAAATTAATTGTTAATATACTTCAGTAGAGTTTAGAAAATAAAAAATATGTTAGGTATTTATTTTATATTGCGAGAATGGACTGTATGCAACATTTGAAACATAAAGTACTTTATTTCAAAGTAATATTTTAACATTTACTTTATTTACATTAACTTTACGGCCTTATATTAAGATGTCCTTAGTTAGTAATTATTGGTGAAAAGTATTCTCCCATAAGAAGGATCATTTCTCGATAAATCCCGCTAGAAAGCCTTTTCCTGCGAAACCGGACAGACCGATATTTTTGGCAATGGCACTAGCATGAACTCAACACGCTCATTAAAACTGGGTCATTATGTTCAGATTTTGATCACCGCGTTAAAAGTGCAAAACGGAATGAGACTAAACCAAGCAGCACTATATTTGAACTTGCTCGGTAAAATAGGTTTTGTGGCGTTGGGATATACACACATCGTCGATATACAACACATATTTGCATTAGACGTTAACAGTTGCCCTAGTCGATAGGGCAGGGGTAATGAGGAATATCTGAACGGGTAAAGCGGGATATTAAGAAAATAAATAATAATGCCGGTTGTCGTGGCGTTGGAAAGAAGTTTGTACACTTAGAAAATGGTCTTGAAATTATTAATTTATATTTCTTAGTTATAGCAATCTTTGTTAAAATATACTAAAATAAAAACCCTTTTTCAATTTTTAAAAACAGGCCACATCTTAACCAAAATTAAAAAGAAATTTCGAATTTTAAGAAATCTTAATATATTAAATATTGAAGAGGATACAATGATTCAAGTCAAAAATTTGTATTAAACATTAAAAATTAAAACATTAAAATATTTCTTTCTGTGCATTAATGAACAAACAAAAAACAAGAACTTATCCCCCAGGTCGTTGGCAACGCTGTTGTTGCCTAACTTTGTTCAACTGCTAAAAGTGAGCGCTAACAGTAAGCTAACAGAGAAATTTAATTTACCTTTTCTCTTCAGAGAAATTACTCACTCCCCTTTTCAATTTGTTTAATTATAGAAGCCATTATAACTATAACTTTCAAGCAATATGAATGGTTTTCATAATCAAGCCTGGCAGAAACTGAATATTCCTGATATTTGGCTTACAGCAAATGCTTAACAGTGAGCGCTTAGACTTAGCTAACACAGAAATCTTATCTTCCTCTACTCTAAGCCGGAATATATCTTTCCTTGTTTCTCTCATGCAATCAATCTCTCATGCAATCGTTATCAGAACAATGATTCATAATAAATAGGTATCAAAATTAAGCTTAACGCACAGAAAAAAACGTATATGAAATGACGATTGACACTATTTCCAATAAAAAAAAGTTTCAAACAAAAATAAACAAATATTCAAATTAAAAGTTAAAACCTATTATTGGGGCTAATTATTGAAGTCATTTATTGTTGTGAAAAATTAACGGAATAAAAGAGAGTTGATCATGGCCTTTTTTTTTTTTGGGAACAAATTTGTAGTAACGATAGAAACCAAATTCGGAGCAAAACAGAAATAAGTTTGAAATCACTTTAGTTGCCCCTAAAAGACATTCCGATTTAGTTTGTGGCCTTCGATATTCGTAAATTGACAGCTTTTTGATTGAACACCAATTTACTATAATTAACTTAACCTATCATGGACTTATGTTCAAATTTTGTTCGGATATTTCATAGCGGCAAACTAGAAAACGCAGAACACTTCAAATACTTTTATTTAATAGCTGCGGTGTAATATATTTAAACCAAATAAACCAACGGAAGATATGCATAAGGATGACTCCCTTCCTTTCTAGGAGGCTTATGTTATGTATTAGCTTCAATTTCCAGAACCACAACATCGCTTAATCTTGTCCTCTTAAGAAGAGCTCGCGGTATTAATGCTAATAAATAATGCTTAAAAATCCCCACAAGCATTGCTCATCTGCGTCAAAAATCGAATCTCTGCTTTTAGACCGCTTCTAGGTGTCTACCATGACATTGCTTAAGTCTTCCTCTGTCGGTTACCACTTTCTTTGCCATTCCTCACACCTTTGCGCTAAGTACCGGCAATTCCGTTTTTCTGAAAACAAAACGGCCAAAAAGCCATTACCAACACAACAGCCAACGTGGCTAATTAGCGCCTTTAAAGGCAGCGGAAAAAGCGGACAAGCATGAATGCACTGGGAAAAATTAGGCCTAGGGTTTAATATAAAGGATAAAGAAGAAAAAGATCTAACCATAGGTCGGTAGTAATATTTCTGTTTAGAAAGTTACAATCAGTACGGGCCAAGCTCATACTTTCAAACACTTTAAGCTTACTGGCATATTAAAGCCATTTACTTTCAGTGCTTACAGGGAGCGCGATGAAGACGCCAGAATGGTGGGTTGCGAGGATCAAAATTAGGAAATGGGTAATATGGGCAATGCCCATCATTTATCACGCCTGACGCTAAGCCAATCCAAGTTATTAGCAAGGATTAGGAACTCGGATTTATCTGAGCCGCAGATCAGGAAGTATTTCGGGGGCCTGAGTGGCAGACGTGGCCCATTTAGAAACTTAATTAATTTGCTTGGACAATTATCTTTATATTTTAAATATCACTTCTTGGCAAGATTGCGACATGATGAAAGTAAGGATGACCAGACAGTGATTGCAGTTTCACATTTTACCAATTATACTGCAAATTCCGGAGACATGCGAAGCGCACATCGATCATCATTTGCGACATGATAAAAAAAGCTTAGACGCGAAGAAAAATCAGCACAAGATGAGGAAAAAAGTGAAATGCCCTGGAATTCATGGAGGCGGTACGGAAAAGGAGAAGGAGTAGGAAGAAGCTCGCTGGTCAATTGCTGGACAAGATAATGATGATGATGATGTTCGACCATGACTTGCAGAGACTGTCTTTTGCACCCTGGGCATTAGAATTAAGCTGTAACTTCGTATCAAAATAAAATTTATACCTCTGCAAGACAGCCAAAGAAAATTCAGAAAAAAACAAGAAAGAACGCTATAGTCGAGTTTTCCGACTATCAGATACCCGATGCTCAGCTAATGAACAATAATAAAATGACAAAAAAATAAAAAATGCTTCAAAAGTGTGGGCGTGGCAGTTTTGGGCGGTCAGTGGCTATAAGAGTAGGCGTGGCAAATTTTGTTTTGGCAAATCGATAGAAATTTACAATTTATAATTTCGATATTGTCAGCTGGCATAAAACGCGACACATTCTGTCAGCAATACCCAGATTATTATTCGTCGGCCATTCATTGTTATTATAATAATATTAAGCGACAACTACAGAGCACAGCAAAAAATCAGTTAACTTGTAAGTAACTATACGAAGCTTTCCATTTACGTTAATTTTCAATGTGAATCACTGGCGGTCATCAGATGCAGGAAAGAACCAATTTAATGTCCCTTTATTGAAACGGATAAAGATAAAACGAAAATTGGTGAACGTTTTTACTTGGACACCTAGGACACATACAATTTAATGATTTAAAGTGTTAAATGACCTATTTATAAAATGAGTGCTAAAGGGCTGATAAGATATTAGCTCTAGTGGTGACCACAAATAGAAATACATATGCATTTAGTCAAATAAATTATTTTGCCCTAATAATCTAACGCGATTGGGCAATGTATTTCTATATCATTTGTGAACCGAAGTGTTGAATATACCATTACAATTTGGCCATTGGACTTCGGTATGCCATTTAGGCCACAAACACAAAATGGCACAAGACCTCTTGGGTGACAGTTTGACCAGGCGGCAACAATTGACCGATTTCCATTTTACTGAAGCCTCCGCCATCCACCCCAATCTCTATCTTTATTTTCCAGCTGCAGTACTCAACATTCAAGACACCACGCTCCCGGGTTTTGGCCCGTTCTGCAAGACAACTGATAACTGAATGAGACGTTGACCAACAACATGCCACTTACAAAATACAGGGAAAAAAGGTTATTTTAAAAACTTATTGATTTAGTGGTTTTGAATAGTATATATATAGAATATACGTTTGCAAAAATATTTGTATTACCGTGAGTTTCAAAGGAAAAAATAATGGTTTTGCGTAATTCCTCTTCAAAGTTAATTATTGATAAATAATTTTTGAATATAATTTTTGAATACAGTTCCTTTATTTTTAAAATGAGTTAGCGTTATGCTGCACTTCGGCCTGGCCTGCTCTTAGTAGTTGATGACCTAGAATGCAGACTCCGCTTTAACTTGCGTCGACGTCTCAGCAGCATCAGAGTAAGACTCGAATTCAGCATCAGCTTTTACTGTTGTCTTATTGTGTCTGACGTTCCGTTGTTGCTGTTCTGCAAACTGTTGCAAGTTGTAGTTGCTGCTGTTGTGAATGGTGACTACGTAGTTGTGGCCTATGTTTTTATACCCTCCGCAGGGGTGGTGGTGATCGAATCTATTACCGAATCTATTAACAGAGTTGAATTAACAATACCTCAATTCTAACAATAAATATGCTTTTATGATTCTGAGTTCACAGCAGGTTAGCTCAAAAAATTAATCCTATCTATCTGGTAAGAAATTGTTTTAGAAGTTTGTAGGAGCTTTTAACAAACCTTTATATATTTTGTAACTCAGAGTATTACAGTCTTTGGTCATTTAGGCCAACCAAAGAGCTGGGTTACCAATACCGTTTCAACTAGCAAAACGCGGCAGCTCTAACTTATTAACATAATCTCAGGCATTGCCATCTCTTTCGTCTGGGTCTCTCATTATGCCTGCCGGTTTAGAGTCTTGGGCAAAGACCGAAGTTTTGGCCACGGTCTTAGTCAGAATCTTAGTCTATGTCGTAGGCTTACTGCGACGGCTGGCAGCTCATCATCGGCGGCATCAATTCGCTGCTTGCTGCCGGTTGGCGTGTGAAGGCGAGCTGTTGTGCACTTGGAAAAATCTTTACCAAATAAGGCGCAGAGAAAGCTGTCTCAGAATTTCAGAGGTGGAAATAGTCTCCAGAGTTGACAATCCATTTTACGTTTGTTTGTTATAGTTACCATTTTGTAATCCCCTAATTGTGCTGATGCCGAACTGGTAAATAGATAACTTATACATATGGATCACCTGATAAGACCCTATAAATAAATTACTCTTTGTAATATTATAAAATCTTTTAAATATTCGTAAAAATAAATGTACTTATACTGTCAAAATAAAACCACAACAAATAAATATGACAATACCGCATAAATATAAGAAAAATAAATGTAATTCTTAGTGTGCCCGCATGTTTGTAATTTTTGTGCCAGTGCAACGCAGTTCCATGATGGAATTCTTTCTCTGACTTTTCTCTCTTTGTACTTTACAGTAATTTCTGACTTAATGGCGACTGCCTTGATGCCAGGTAACGGCATTTATAACCTTTTCATTAGCTTTTGGTTTAAAACTAAAATTTGTCTGCTATTGTGATGCGTTTCTCCCCCGATTTCCAGTAACATTTTATTTGTTCTATCGCTCCGACTTGCTTTTGCCAACTCTTTTATTTCGACCATGTTTAGACACCCGATTTTAAATGGGGGCGACCTCTTTTTGCCAATTCTCTCGGCTAATTTCTAGTTCAAACAAATCTGGATTGATGTAGAAAATCAGCAATCGTCAATAGTATATTGTTTTTTTCCCATCTTATTATTTGTCTTGTCAATTTCTATTTAAATGTATCTATCAAAATTTAGTTTGCCACGCGTCCAAACCGCCCAAAACTGCCACGACTTCACTTTTGTTTCTATTTTATATTTGTCTTGCCAATTTCTATCGATTTGCGAAAAAAGACGTAAAAAATCTTATTCGCACTCACTAGCTCAGTAACCGGTATCTGATCGACTATCAACTCCAATATAGCGTTTTCTCTTTTTTTTTATGTACCGATCGTTCTCTAATTCTATTCGTTGCAACCAGATTTAAAATTTGTGTAATCAACCAAATGTTCCCATCAATGCAATGTAATATAGTTGAAATAAATTAAGAATGAAGAGAAACTAAATGTAGCACCTAAAAAATATATAAAATGTATTTTCTCTTAACATTACACATTTGTCAAATTGGTAGAAACAATGTTGCATCTATCATATTAAAAACATGTTTTTTATCCGTGTACCCTTATACGCCCAGAAGAATACTTAAAGCAAGAGAGAACGCAATATCAAACATCCGTTACTCGGCCAGTGGGAGAAAAATGGAGATACCGACCGACGGGAAGTTTTGTTTTAAAATGTAATAATACAAACATTCAATGTTCGGGGAAAGGTCTTATCAAAAATATCTTCAATTATTTTTTTCGGGTTATAGAAAAATTGTTGGGCTTATGTTGTTTTTATCTCCTAACGGAGGTAAAATTGCTCGCCTTTTGGTGGCCAGGGCCTCTTTTGTCGACTTAGTGGTATTGATGAAAATTTCACTTTAAAAAATGGGCACAGGCCGCTTTTACGACTTGGATTTGTGCTCAGACTTCCATTATTTTTCTATTACCTTTCTTTTCGGAACTTCTCTTCGTTTAACAATTATTTCTTTCTTTAGCTTTTGTTTGCACTTACTTGATTTTATTTTAATGTCTGGCGTGTTTACCTGCTTTCTTGCTACGGTCATCACCACCACCAGTCAGACTTACTTTCATTGCGCCAAAATGCCGAATATAACTAATGGCTCCTCCAGTTGATTTCACTCAAGTTTTCGTGTTTTGGCCTGAAACGCAATGTTCTATTTTGGCTAAGATTATCTTCTCACCAACTTCGTAAAGCTTCAAAAACACAAGGCTTATGAAAGGCAATTGATTTATAACTCAAAGCTCAGTTGGGGTTCTTAAACAAGAATTCCAAATAAATGGGTGAAAGTGGTTAAAGGTAAACAGACAAAGAAAAAACTCTTTTTCTAAAATGCAGATAAAGTAGATATTTACATATATGTTCCACAAATGAAGGGCAAAATTAATTGACTGTTTGATGTTAGTTAAGCCAAGATAGGAATCTTTCCCTTTAGACAGTTTGGATTTTCTGCAAAGTAATGGCTTCTAAGTAATAGCAGAACTCCAGTTTCAGGTTCTGGACTTTGAACACCGGAAATGCGAGACCAACAAAAGACAAAAGACGACGAACAAAAAATTACAAAACGAAAAGAACTATAAATCCAAAGAGCGCGGCAAAACGTCTGTGAAGAAAGTGAGAACAGTTATGTAGTGTAACCGATGCCGTTAGATAGCTCCCAACTCTGACTTAGATGCAGAACCGAAATCCCACCGGAAACAACAAGAATGAGCGCTATAATCAAGAGCCTCCACTATCAATTAGATGCATAAGTTTTAATCTACCGATGCCATGAACTATAACACGCATTACAAACTGTTATTTTTGAAATGAAATTTAAATTTTGGTATGGGCATGTTAAATAAATTCCATTTTATGTTTGGAAACTATTCCTTCCTTCTTTACATTACCAAACAATTTTTGCCGAACTTAGTGTAACTTTTTTCTGTACGACTAACAGATAGGTTTAAGCCATACAGGACGAAACAAGTAAAAGAAAAATCAAGACAGCGCTGAGACGAAAGTCTAAATCTATGGGCCATATTTTTGAGTGGGCGAAAAACTTTCTTTTCCAATAGAAAATGCAAGAAAAGCGATACTTGTAACGAGTAGATAAGTCTCCGCTGTCCCCTGACGAAGGTTCTCTCCCACAAACAGCATTTGTCGCCATCGGCGCTCGGATTCCATCTCTCTGACCATTGCCACTTTTTGCAAAGGCTGAGAAAAATAGTTGGATGTTCGTTATGGTTTCTGTTTTCGTTTCTGTGACCAAAGGAACGCTCACAGATAGGATCGACCAGATGTGGTTACGAAATCTAAATTTATAAACGTCACTTCCAATATTTAAAGCTCAAGTAGGATTCGATCATTCGATTATAGTATAAGACTTATAAGATAAGATGGTTGACAATAAAAACAATTGATATGAAATATGTATGTACGTATGTATATATGTATTAAAAAATTATAATATTACTGGATAAATATAACGCCAATAATTTTCGACTACAGTTCCACTAAAAAAATTGTTTTAAAATATAACTTTAACAAAAAATCAATATAATACAAAGCATTTAATATTTATTTATGAACAGGAATCTCCGAAGTCCAGACAAAGTGTGTAGAAAATGGCAACAAAAAGCAACCAATACCTGCAAAAATCGATTGATGGCTGACGAGACCTCGTCGCTGAATCACGTTTTATGTTCTACCTTGTGATTTTTGTTGCCTTCTGTTAAACAGATTTTCCCATCATCACATTTCACCCACTTGGAGAATGAGGAATGGGCACAAACAAAGCTAGCTAGCTGAAGTTGCGAAAAGAGCCACGAGATGAAAAAGTTTCCGATCACCAATCAACAAATGAAAGTGATGTCTAAAACATCGTTTACATGGGTTTGGGAGCTTGGTAAATTGTATTTTATTTTAATGTTTTAAGTGTGTTTAAATCTAAAGAAAAAACAGAGAACGCTATATGTTCGAGTAACAAATACCCGTTACCCAGCTAGTAGGAGTGAAAGGGACAAATTTAAAAATTCTTTTGAAAAATATAATTTTTGCAGACGCTCATTATATTTTAAATCAGTATATTTCAATTCCTATGTTAAATCGAATTTTTATTTTTTGTTGAGGAAATATACTTTCCCAGGGAAGCGAGCGAATTTTATATTTGCAGTTATGACTTTCATAACAATTACAGTTAAGCGATTTCCATTCGAGAAGAAGACCCAAGACCCCAAGATTCTTTGCGGTTTTAGTTTACATACCCCAAAGACAGGATGAGAACCCGTACACGAATCTGTTTGACTACGCCTCGAGTATTCGGTAAACTTGGAATTGTGTGCGGTGCATCTCTTATCTCTTTGTGGGTCTCCTCCGACAATTTTCTTGTGCTTTGAGACGAAACTTGTTGCGATCTGCGATAAATGACAGAAAAAGAAAAAACACTTTGGATCACTCTGAAGCATGAAGATTGAGGTGGTATTCAAGCCATCCCTTCCATTTCCTGTCCTCCAATCAGAGCACAAGTGTTTATGAACTGTTAGAGTTAACTAACTAAATCGGAGCACTAACACTTAAATATGATGATGAATTGGATAGATATTTTATCAATTTACTGACTCAACGAAGGTTAAAGAACTCATCATCTACTTGTGCTCCTGTTTTCATTCTTTCAACGATTATATATTATATACGCATGGTTTTAGTTCTATGCAATTTGTCCACATTTGCTATAGCAAAGTCTTCACATGACCCATTTTCATTTCATCCTTCCGATTTTCCGGGATTTCGATTTCCCTTTTTTGCTTATCCGCCAACTATATATGGAAAAAACACACATTGGTGCCGACAGCTCTTAAATGGAATTGTCACACCCAAAGGGAGAACAACGACTAGATCCCCGTCCTGTATTGTTTGGATGTAGATACTTTTACTGACGCAGTGTATACAAGCCGTTTTTAAGATACAACAAAAAATTTAAACAGAAAAGGGAAGCTCCAAATAAGGATGGACTTATAAATCCCCAATCAAACCTTTTTTTAATAACTAGTACACCGTTTACAAAACAAAACATGCTAACGATTAACAGAAATTAACGAAAAAAGTGTTGAAGCAAAGTTACAATTATTATTCACAAGTCTCGTTTGTCAGACGCGAGAGTCCATAATGTTATATACAAACATACAAAATGGCCAAATACCTTTTCATTTATCTATTCAATTTTGATGTTTTAAGTTTGAATTTGAACGACATCCCGACATTGTACAGGGCGTACGTAATCTGCTTTAAGCACCCTAGGAGCTATCTTTCCATAGATTATTAATGAGAGTTCGCTGACGGCTAAGGTTTATCTCCTGGTAACAAATAGTGAATTCCGCTGCAACTTCCGTTTGGCTACCAGTAGTATGTAAACCATTACCAGAACTGGGTCATCGTCGTCATCACTGTTTTTTAGGTTCTAGTAATATGTTGAGTAAAACAAGGGAGAACTCTATAGTCGATTGCCTCGACTATTGGGCTGAGTTATTGGGAGTGAGAGGGAGAAATTTCTATACTGTTTAAGTTATACTCGTATGTATAGCATTTAGAAAGTAAAATGTTTTTGTGCGTCAGAGTGGGCGGACAATATATTTTTGGAATACAGATAGAAATTGGCAAAACAAATTATAAAGCGCTGCGTTTACGTCTCTAAAGTCAGCTTGCTGATCAGGAATGTGTATACTTTACCAGATCTGATACACTTCCCACTACCTTTTACGTACTTCTAACGAATCTAGTATACCCTTTTATATCTACAAAAAAATATGGTGACACGGTTAAAACTGTAAGAAAAAAAATGCCAGTCCATTAATATGAATATTGACGGAGAGTCAGATGGATTTTAGGACATTTTATCAAATACATACATAGCTTACAACGGCATGAGAAACACGCAAATTATATGATGGATAACTTTTTGTTGTGTGTCGCATTTATACATTTCTCGATCTTATTATGCGCGCTTGTATTATAACGATTATAACGGTGCGCAATTACCATTCACCGCTACCAACGCGAGCAACTCGAGCAGCGCCCGCTGCTAATGTGGATCGTTCGCGGATAGTCCGATGTCGTAGTACCCCGTTCCGGGTAATTCCCTTAGCCCCGCTAAGCCCCTTCCTTTACCACTAACCCACTCGGAACCTCGGGCCGTTTGCCAACAAGTAATTAGTCATTTCCATGGAGCACCTCCCGCACCATTGCTGCAAAGTCTCTCTGCTAACTTGGCATAGTGTCGTTGTTCTCGTTTTAATATTATGTGTATTATTATTATCTCGTTGCCTGGCTTTGTTTAAGTTGAAGCCCCCGTTCTTTACACGCCTCCAGAAATGTTCACTGAGAAAATGGTTATGGTTTAAAGTGCTTTAATACAAAAATCTCGAATGCCGTAAAATTGAGACTAATGACTAATGATTCTATTTTTTATTTTTATTTTTCTCTTTCCGTATGAAAGTTCATTTAACACACATACAAGTTTTAAACACCACGAGATCTTTACTCAAAGCCAATTTTCCTAAAATCTCCTTTTTTTCTATCTGTTGTATTAGTAAAACCTGGCAGGGCAGCAGCTTCAAAAACCGCAACAGTTGTGGGTCTCAATTGGCTCAATTGCAGTCTTCAAGCGTGACGGAAATGGAACACAAAACTACTCGGGACAAAATGAGACAAAGGTGGAAATGGGGGTGGAGCTGGGAATTTCAGGTTGCAGACCCCAGCAAAAGAAGTGCTGTTGTAGCGGTCTTAGTGGCGCTGCGACAAGTTTTTGACATTTGCCGTTGCACATTTTCTGCCTGTAATAAAATAGTTTATCATATTTTGTGTTAATTGAGGTTTAATGAATTCTTCGGTTAATAAAGGTTTGAAATATAAAGGTCAATTTTATGTCTGAATGTTCTTCACAATCATTTTAGGTACTGGCCCAAGGCTTTTTAAAAGGGGTTACTGGTTAAACATCAAATTATGGCGGTTCAACGTAGGCAGCTTGCATGTCTGGTTAGGAAAAATTGGAGACTTTGATTTCTTCTTCAATATCTTAGAAATATAGGTTTATCCGTTCACATATTTCCAAAAAAATAAGCAAAGCCTATGAAAGCTGTGATCATGGAAACGTTGCCACGCCCATTTTTTATGATTTCATTTATTTGTGAAATAATATTTGCCTTGCCTATTTCTATTGAGGTTTTTTTTATTATTTGTTAATTTCTATTGATATGTCAAAAACATTTGGCCACGGCCACTCTAACGCCCACAAATATTTCTGGCTGATATATTATGATTATGATTATGAATACAAAAAACACCTATTTTACACAAGCTTAACTTTCAGCAAGTTTCTGGTCCTTAAAAATAGCCTTGAACTCAGCGCCCATTTCGCTTATGACAGTTCCAGTTAAGATACTCATCAAAATCAGAGAGCTTTTTAAATTATACGTCTGTCTAGATAAAATTTGATTGATTCTGATTGACTCAGGCAGCAACCTCTTCACATACATTCTGCTAAGCAGATGGGCAGAGAACTTGGCCACCATTAAAGCTAATCAATTTCAACTGCTTGCCGTCCATCAAAATTTGTAACAAGCCCCGCGGGGCGTTTGCACAGTAGATGAAGTTCAGGAATAACGTGGCTGGTGATTTTATTTGTCGATTGGTTGGCTGACGCTGGCCAGAAAATAAGCAGCAGAAGAAGCTCAACTGAGGCAGTATGATCTTTTTTGACATGGCCTGATGCCCGACATGATTAACATGTTTCAGTCTTGCTAGCTCGCGAGCACGGGTTAGCTGGAAGTCAAGTGGGGCCGACAACTTGGCGTGACGAAATCAGTCATCTAAAAGAAGGATCAGAAAGGCCTTAGCTCGGATCCTAGGCTTAGCTTAAATAGGAAAGTGTTTGGCAAAGGTGGATGCCAGGTGGATTATAATAGATAACACCGTGTTTGAAAATAAATCCTTTATAAAATTACAATGCCTAAATTCCAAATCTAAAAACAACCAAGAAAAGTACATACATTCCCTCTTCTTCAAATTTGAAAGTCAACGAAAATGTCAATTCGGATGGTTCCCCAGACTCATGCTTTGCACTCCGCTCGAGAAACGTCGGCGAGCACCTTTGAGAAACCTTCTTTGAGTGCGGTTTGACCAGCACGAATATTCAATTAGGGCAAATTACAAACTTTAGTACAGGAAAGTGATTCGCGGGGAATACAGAATGAATGCCAGCGGCAATTTGCACGCTTAACGAGGAACCCCATGATTGCGACCGGGTTTAGTTGTCAAAAGGTTGAAATTAGCCTTGACCTCTCTTTTCTGATGGGTAATGACCGATGAGGATTGTAGATGCCCGGTAACAGTAATATGTATGTCCAGTACCTCAGAGATAAACAAAAAAGAACTGTATAGTCAAAGTCGTCGACTATCAGATACTTGTTACTCAGCTTGTGGGAAGAATAAAATACTCTTTTTCGATTGGAGCAACCTGATTTATTGAAATGAAAATACCGACATTTATTGTAATTATATGTATATTAATTATATACATACATATGTATAAATCTGGCTGTCCGTATGAACGTTGCGATTAAGAATGAAGATTGTAAAAACGTCTACGTTGTGAAAGTCACTCGAACGTTCACAAGCCGCCCACTAATGCCACGCCCGCACTTTTTCTTTTTGGATTTCTTAATTTGTATATCGAAATGCCAAAAAAAATATGGTCACGCCTGTCCAAAACCGTCTAAAACAACATTTTTAATTATATTTCTAGCACTCCCACTAGTGCAAGAAGGAAATTTTTGATTTGTATACCCTTTAATCATAGAGTTAAAGGGTATGCTCGATTCGTTGAACAGTATGTACCAGGTAGAAAGAAGCGTTTCCGAGCTATAAAGTATATATATTCGTCATCAGGATTACCAGCAGGGTCCATCCGGCCATGTCCGTCTGTTATCGACTTGACAGAGAAACGTATACATAATTAAAAGCCCAGGCGTTCTTTTGTGTACTGAATATTACCTATTTAATAACCTGTTGCACGGGAGGGCCTTACATCTGTTTGCCAGCCCCAATCCTTGACTCTCACTTTTAAACGCCGAGCAATTACATAAAACTTAAGTATAATTACCGGGTTCAGGCAGGCAGCCTAAACAAGATTGTCCCGCTATAGGCACAACCAAGGAAAATAGAATCGGGGAAGTCTCCCCAATTAATGGGAAAAGAAATGGGAATGCGATATGGATTATGATGAAACGCAGCCACTATCCAACGCGTTCCGCATTTAGTTTTTTACAAATGAAAGTTACCTTGACGAACGACCCATATAGCTACAATACCAAAAAGGGTCAAAGAAAAAATGAAGACACGAAGGCATTGGACTGCTTGTTTTCCTTCAATATTAAATTATTCTCTTCATCTCTTGTTTTCTTTGGTCTGTGTTCTGAAGTGAATTATGTCTTTATGGGCATAGTGGAAGCCACAGTAAAACGGAAAAAAACGTTAGAAAACGTAACTCAACTAGACCGAATCCAAAAGCTCAAGGGTTTTACTCCGTATAAACGCATTCACCAAGATTAGAAAATCGAGCAATCGGAAATCAATAGCACAAATGTCTACGCCGTATAACAAAGATTTGGGAATCTGGCAATGAAAAGTTACGCATAGATTTGCCTCTGTGTAAAAACATTAATTTTAGTTTTGAACAATATTATTTTACATGAAATATAAGTACAAATGTATATACACCCATATAGGTATGTGCACCCACAGAAAAGGATTTCACTTTCGATATATCGAAAATTGTTTGTTCTTACACCCTTCTGGTAAGCCCTTGGTTTAGTTTCTACGTTTTTGGGTCATAAGCTGACAAAATATCATCGTCATTAAGATCGGCGATTATATACTGTGCTCCAGTCCGCTCGCAAATTATGATATTTTAGTTGTATCGACTGTTCCCCACTCAAATGGGCAAAAGCTTGAATTCGCCTAATGATAATTACTACACCTGCACCCTTCCTCTACTCAATCTTTAGGTGGCCTGTACCAGACAGTTTTCTGCTAATGTCTTCTTGTGTACCGTTAGAAGTCGTTAAGCGGTTAAATCTTAATAAGAACGCTAATTTTGGCGAAGCACTACGAATTTGTCATTTTGCTATCTACGAAACTGCCTTTACATTCGGTACATTGACATTTTTAAATTTACTGAAGTTCGCGGTAGGCATGGCTAAGTTCAGAATCAAACTTGCACATTACTAAAATTTGCTTGACTAATCTAAATATAAAAAAATATTTTGACCTACTTAAAGTTCGTATAAATCCGTTTAGAAATAACGATGTTATGAATGTTAATCAAATGCGTACCCGATAGTATACCAATTATTTCACACAGAGCCCCATAAATATGCTTATTTTTTCTTCCCGACGCTGCCCAAAAGTGAGCAACTCCAAATACCGGCACGTTTCTAAATGGGCTCTTACTATTAGATTGCTGACGTACCGCATTTAAAAATACTTTGTAATTTAGCCACAGCTGTAATAATTTCAGTAATTTAAAGGTATTACATCTAAAAAATATGCGGATGATGTAGGATTCTAAGAATATATTGTCGATTAACTTACACCACTAAGTTTTAAAATGGCCTTCAACAAAGAAAAACACAACTATTTGTCCTGGTATTGCAAAGGAAAATATGTAACTTGTTTCGGTTCGTTTTCCTTTTGGGGCTAGCTGCTTTTACTGTTCCACCACTTGGTCAGCGTAACCATGGCGTTTCTGGAAAATTGCATCACAAATACGGAGCGGCGTATACCAAGCTACACTCGCTGGCACACTCACTCAATGGTGGCGACTATCACCTTGTGATATATTTAAGAGGTACAATTTTTTTTTGATAACATAACAGTATCGTTATTGGTTCAGATGTTGCCAATACTGCTCTCTAACGCAAAGCAGCGGCAAACAAATCATATACTCGTATTATTTACAAGGAAATGAATAAGTGATTTTTTCTGTTTAAGGGATCTTTTGGTAATCTCAACTATTCATTTCGCAAAACGATGCTTTTCCGAAAACCGACCAAAAATGTTTTGATGTATTGAATCTCTGTTTAATTCAAGTATTTCATATTTAAGGCGTTTTTGGGCTTAAAGTCCAAAGTACCCAGTCCAATACCGCGTAAACATTAATAGTTTTTCCACATGTTTAAAATCTTAAAATTTACTGATTTTTTTATTATATTATAATATAATAATTTTTTATGAATAATATTATTTATACAACTTTACCTTTTTTACAAGGTACTTTAATACGTTTTCTCAAATAACCATAATGCACTTTAATGCAATCCCATTTGGAAGCCCACCGAATGTGTTTCAAGATGCGTGCATCCCAGTTTACCCAATGGATATAGATTTTAATCCGAATGAATGGAGTTTTGATTATTGCGACAGTTTTATACCAGGTGCTTGCCGTAGTGCAGCCACTATTATTTTGGTAATTGTTTATGCCATGCATATGGAAGCGAGTTCTGCCAGTTATCCGATCCGGTTACCCCACTCTTGACCAGGCTTTACTGCACTGCAGTCCAATCCAAAATCCAAGCCCAGATCACCTCTCTTTTGCGGCACTGACACAAACTTTCAGCTTTGCTGTATAAAATTGATCATCAAAAGCATTCGTTTGGTTTCATTTAGACAGTTGCTTTTGGAGTTGGCCGTTTGCAATTGCAGTTGTTAGGTTTTTGCGAGTGCATATAATATGACTACTTCTTGTTTGCTTCATGCCGCTATTTCACACACTTCGGCTGTACGATGCAGAGACTGTGGAAGTCTCTACTCCAATGGTTTAAACATTATGTAGCCACGAATCCGAGTCCGAATCCAAGACCGAGCTCCAGCTACCAGAGTTCCCAGTCATGGAAGCCAACGTTGGCGGCGCTTGATCAGTTGCGGTTTTTACTTTCATCGGTTCGGTTGTCGTCGTAGTCTAGCCCAACAAATCAGAAAAGACCTGCCTCCTAAGAAAACACACTTTAGGTTTGCTTTTTCTTTGCATAGGCTTGGTTTTGCTTGAATTGGCCTGTCTGACCTGGCACAAATGTTTGTCCATCCAATTGCCACTTGGATTGTGTTATTTTTTTTTTTTGTTTCGGTTGGTGCTCTTCTGTTTGGAAACATGGAATTGCAAAGGCACGCACTGAAGAGAAGAGTGTGTTGATATGTATAAATATTGAGGGACTGACCTACCTTCTATTGGAGAGGTCAGCGCCCCGCACGATATATTAGTTTTAAATCGCGCAAATAAATAAAAACTGTGCTTTTACTCCGTATGATTAAGAATTATCAAAAATTGCTAAGATAGATCATTTATGTGGAACTATAAAAGTTTGAGAGTTTAGATTAAGCATGCAAATTCTAGTGACGTCTACGCTGTACAACTTTGTTTCAGAATGCTCATCTAACGTCCAGAAACTGTCGGAACCTGTCACGCCCACACTGTTGAAAAATAAAAGAGGAATTTTTTTTATTTTATTATTTGATTTCCCAATTTATATCGGTGTGCCAAAAACATTTTGGGAGCGATTTTTTTTCACTTTGTTGAGTTAAACCCGAATTGCATAATATGGTGGAAAGTAAGCAGGCAGTGGCTGTGATCATTGTCACACCATCTTGGCGAATTGATACGCGGAAGTTATATAAACAATGGTACCAATAACCTCCCGCTGCATCGACGCTTTTCCAGTTGGCCACAACCACGACTGGTTGTGGGCACAACACGTTTAACAAGTTTTTCTCTTTTGGTTTTCAGGAAGTTTTGCAGATTTCCTTTAGCCGGTTAGCTGGTCTGCACAAAACAAATTTAAGCAAAAATCGAATCATAAATAAGTGAAAACTACATCAACAAAACTTTGAGATTATCCAAGTCCACAGTTAGCCCAAAGTGTCTTTTGGCGGTCACCGAAATCCTTGGCACCCTTATTACAAATAAGCCATCGTTTCAGTCGATAACCACAATCATGCCAATGAACGAACTCATCAAAATATAATACTGCGACAATGTCAGCGGAGGAACACGAGGCAGTAATCAACAGTGCGCACAACTGCGTTCCTCGGATAAACCAGCAGAATACCTAAAACCATGAAGGGTAGAGACTAGTCAAATAAAGCTAGAGAGAGTTAACAGCGACCGGCAGTTTAGCACTACATTTTTGGAAATTAGTTTAAAGTGGCAAAGTGCAGACTAGTGGGAAAAGCAAAACAGTGCCCCTTACTTATTGGCAAATATGTCAAACCTAAGCATAGCCTTATTGGCTGTTCTACTGCTCAGCGTCAACTGTGTCAGCAAGTGCTCAAATGAGACTGAAAAACTTGAAGCAGTGCCCTTGACAGGACATCAGTTTGTTAACAGGAATGGCAACACCACCATTTTGCATGAAGTGCAGAAAACGGAAACAGAGTTACCACTATTATTAAACACACACGAGGTCCTGCCGCTTAAGCCGCTGAAAAAGAAGCCTTACTTGCCCCTTGAGAAGATCATACCGACCATTGAGTATGTAAAGCCACCGCAACCACTCAAGGAGTTTGAATTGCATCCAGTTACCTTTGACTTTAATTTGGGTGATTTAGAGGATCTGGAACACGAGGTTATTAAGAAGGGTGATCTCAACAGCCAAGAGCAGCATGTCCTGGCCTTAGACACTAGCTACAATCCCTCCAATCCCGATGAGAACGATACTGTGGATGTAGACATCGCCGAGTTATCCACAGAGCCCACCACAGCCACTTTGCCGGGAACGACGACGACTTTCTCGTCGATGACCAGCAGCACATCCAATACTCACATTCTAAAGATCCTGGGTAGTAAGCCGCCAATGGCACCAAAACTAAGTCGCGATCTGCTTAAGCAAAGTGGAGACGATGAAATGCAACTAAAAACCTTGGGCAGAACTATTAATAGCATCCATCGTTATCTGGGGACAAACGCGAATGGAACAGGAAACGGCAGCGCAGTTGAGAGTCTTTATGGCCAGGCCAACTATTTCCAACTGGTGGCAAATCTCTATGACCACTTCTACTGGCAAATTTCTGAAATCCGAACAAATGTTCGCACAGGCTGCGGGCTCGAGATGCAAGCCTATTTGACGGCACTTCATTCTAGCTATGAGTGGGCCCAAAAGGGTAAGTCACTGCATGAGAGTATCCCTTGTTTAATTTATAATCTGATTTCGATCTGAACCCTTCTAGCTTATGATTCATCTGGGCGCTACCGTGGCCAGCTGCTCTTTGGAAACGATAAGTGGCTAGGTCAGCTTTCATTCTGCTATGAGCTCAATCGCAAAAGTTTAACTGAGGAGCGCCAGCACTTTGATCTGGAGTTCTATGTGGCGGATGTTGCACTTCATTTGCCCAGGATGAATCGATCGGTTGGTTTTTGATTTAAACTTCAGATTTTTAGTATTTATAAGCCACAAATCCTGTTCCTTCTTTAGATACTTTTGAGTCTGGGAGAGTGTTTGCCCAAATCCTGTTCTGACATTGATGTCAAATCCATCTTGTCCCTTGATCCATATGCTCGAATGCTGACCGTATTGGGAGCACACAATACCTCGATACAACAACTTCCGCTTCAGATCCTGCATGTTCGCACTGTGCCCGGACTTTATACGCACTGGCGTCAGTTAAAGTTTCAGGTGTTCATGTAGGTTCTCATCTCAGAAAAGCTCTGCAACTTTTTCAAATTGTTATCCCACTGTAGCAGCTTTATGCTCACTCTTTTTCTGGTGATTTTGGTTGCTTCCTATTATCAGCTCAAAATCGACGAACGTCGCTTAGTGGTGGCTCCTATTGCAGCCATTAGTGGCAAATGCGATAGAACCTCTGCCAAAAACCATGGATTTTATGGCAAGTCCTTCGAGCTATTTCAAATGCGGCCCTTGGGCTGTACAAGTGCGTCCACGGATGTTCCCGAAGTAGATGTCAATGGAAACAGACAAAGATGTGAGGCCTCATCTGACATGGAAAATGGTGTTCAACGAGAATTCGGTGACCCCAACACTTCCACGTCAGTTGGTGGAAAGTCAGAGATGGCCGATTATCAAGTGGAAACTGGAAGCTGTGCTGGAGGCACTGGAACTTATGAGGCGAAGCAATCTGTCGGTGAGCATTAAACCATAAGATTGTTCATATATTTAATACCATTCACCCTGCTCCTAATCCTCCTCACCCTTCACAGCTTTGCACCACCAAATACTATTGTGCTTCGCCTTGCAAACCAATGCCAAGGCGATTCTAAACATCAGCAAAACCAAGGAGGTAAGTTTAGAGGTATATCAATTAATCTGCTACTGTTGGCTTTCCTTAGCAGACCCACACTGCATGCCTGCATGGATTAAGAGTATTCTCTGTTCTTTGGACCATGATGGTGCACACCTATCTCCAAATGTTTGCAATTGGTGAAAATAAAGTAAGTTCAATTCTATATAAACAAATCGCACCGTATTAACCAAGCCAAACACCAGTTTGAAAGGATCATCACAGAGCGCTCTTTTTGGTATCAGGTGATTGGCAATGCCACCTTCTCAGTAGACTCATTCTTCTTTATCAGCGGCCTGCTGGTCACTTTGCTCTACCTCAAGCAGGATCGTAAACATCCGACTGAAACGCGCCTGTTTATTAAAAGCAGCTTTTCGGAAACGCTTATGATGCTGCTTTATCGCTACCTACGACTTACACCAGTGTATCTCTTTGTAGTCATCTTTAATGACTTTGCCGTACGGTAAGCTATATTTATTGTAGTCCTTCATAATACTTTCCCATAACATGCATTTATTTTGGCAGACAGGGGCTAGACACTTCGGTATTTCAACCTGCCAAAATCGAACACAACACTTGTCGCATCTATTGGTGGCGCAATATTTTGTATATAAACAACTATTTTCCGCAAACAGAAATGTGCATGATGTGGAGCTGGTATATGGCCAACGAAATGCAGTTTTATGTGATGGCTGCTCTGCTTTTGGCTTTGGCCAGAAAGTGAGTAAAAGCTTCTCTATTTTACTTGCCTTAGAACTTAAAACTTATTGTTTTCAGGTACTTCAAAGCTGTGGCTATTACGCTTTTCGTTTTTCTACTTAGCTCGTGGAGCATTTCTGGTATAATATCCTTGACACATCAGTACACCCACAAAGTTTCCCTGCCCTTCGAGTCTTTTGACTTCCTGTATGACAAGCCATGGCAACGAGTGGGTTCTTATATAGTAGGTGAGTAAACACTTAACAAATAACGAATCGGACAGTCGGACGGACATGGCTACATGATAATCATGCAAATTTCGCATCTAAAGCGTTACAAAAGCAAGAAAATAAAAACATTCCAACAGTATACATTATATGTTTGAAATCCGTGAAACGTATCCCACGTATTGATTTAAAAATAATATTTGAACTACACACGGCATTATATGGGTACATAGTTGAAAATGTGAATTTAATTCTTGACTTACCCTAATCATTCACTTCTTCATTTTTTTACAGGAATGTGCGCCGGATACGTTTTGTACAAGGTGAAGACTCCGCCACTGATTTCTAGGCGCTTAAACCTAAGCCTTTGGGCTTGCAGCCTGTTTGTGCTTGTGATCGTGGTCTTTGGGGTTTGGGAAGGACAATTAGGCACCGTCAGCAGCGCCTTTTACGTGGGCGTAGCCCACACTGCCTTTGGATGCGGGCTAGTGTGGATCGTCTTATCCTGCTGTTGGGGGCTTGCGCCGACCGTAAATGCAATCCTCTCGTATCGCGTTATGTGGCCACTTTCGCGACTCACATACTGCGCTTATCTGATCCATCCCATCATAATGTTCATCTGCTCCTCGCACATGAGCGGAACTGTCCACCTAAGCAATCCTCTCATACTGACCTTGTTTTTAGGCAACGCCGTCGTGTCCTTCGGCTCCGCCTTTGTCATATCCGCATTTTTCGAAGCACCCGTCATCCGGATACTTAAAATCTGTTTTAAAAAGTGATCGAATCTTTTGGCAACCAATTTGATTAATTGTTAGTTACGCGCCCACATACATACATATGTATCTTCGAAGTGTAGTTGGTTTTTCTTCCCTTTTTTTCGAGTCTGCATCGAAGTAATGCACAATCAGATGAAAGTTGATGCCTATATATCTATAAGCTTAAATATGTTATATATTCTTATAAATGAAGTGGGCTTCCTCAGTGGAAGTTAGGCGTTTTTAAATAAAATATACCTTAAACCAAAGATAATCAGCATTTAATTTTACTCAATTTTTATACATAATATCCAAGTGGTCCCGATTTAAATTAGCTTGGAGTTTTTTGTTAAATAAACTTCACTTAGTTCATGACAATATATAGTCTGTGCCTCAACGTCAGTACTATTCAAACAGTAACATAAATATATTTTATTTATACAGAGAAAATGTTCGAAGTTTTGCTTTTCTCAACAGTTTCGATGTGTACCATGGTACTCATTGTACATACATGCAAGAGACAATGGGCCGTATCGAAACGCCGATGTCATATCAATAAGTTAAAGGAAATGCAGTTCGAAGTACAAATAGTTCTGCAGGAGGAACAAAAAGCTATTGATTCAGTAGCATGGATGATGCGATCAGACATGGCCAGGATTGATTACGGTAATGATGAGTTCAATGCAGAACTAGATAACTTGCATAGGATTTGCTGGAACGCAAAAAAAGAATTGGAAAAGTTGGAGACAAAGCTGCTTGAGTTCAACAACTCAATGTATCCAAAATGAAAATAAATGTAAGGCGCGTTTTAAAATGTTTAAGTATAAAATGTTCTTAAATTGTTGAATATTTTAAATTTCTCAATTGAATCATTTAAATTAAAGTCTTTGTTAGTCAATATATTTTATTTTTGTTAAAACTAAAGAAAAAGTTATGGTATTGAATCCCAGGCATAAAACGCATTTTACTATGGCGAATATCTAAAACGTATCGATGTTGGGGACCGCGGTACTATCGATATTACTATCGTATTTTTGCAGGTCTATTGCATGGGTTGTATCATTTTCAATAAATTAATTATACTCAGGGAAAGTAAAGTAAAGTAAAGAAAAGAAGTGTCGAATTTTTATAGAGCAGCTCCCTAAGCGTTCTAGCAAGAGCATGTCAAGTCGCCAAAAATCTACGTGTCATTCAAGCCGAAGGCTCCTCAAGATTCTTAACCTGCTGTATCCGTAATCCGTTTGCTTATCTAGCTAAAAAGCGGCTGATGGTTCGTAGATTTCATCAACAAAAGCTTCACGAAAGAAAAGCATGTTTCTTCCCCGAGAACAACAAGTTGACTAAAGCGAGCCATAGTGAACAACAAGTGTCTCTAGTCCCCGTCGATGCGCAAATGCGAAATAGAAGGGAAGATACTTTTTTGTAAAGTGGCCTACAGTACCGGTTTTTGAGTACCTTGGTCCTGTGCCTGTGCTGAATTTGCAGCTTTGTAAGCTCATCCATGAGATAGAAGGCTTTAAAAAGTTGGAATTTCATGATATACTATATAAAATTGCCGGCAGTCACAGAGTTTTCGGAGCTCGCCCTCATCTTTAGTTGATTTTCTGGGGATTGGCAGGATTGTTACCACATTCTGGTAGTGGAAAATTCAAACATAATCTACTTTAGTTGGACTGGAGAGATAGTGATTTCGAAATGATAATCCTTGGGGAGAAGCAAAAGAAAAAACTAAAAGTTAATAAAGAACCAGTTCCGACATTTAGGTAGCATTCACACCGTCTAAATTGCCAAGGGAAATAATCCTAAAAATTCCCCGGAATTTGAACTTCCTGCTGAAGTAAATCACGTGGCTCAAAAATATATTTCCTGTTGGTTAACGCTCAGATCGTTTTCAGCGCTCAAGACAGTGAAGATAGTCAACGTTTGCGTCGCAAAAAAAAACAAACTGGCAGAAAAATTCGAGACGTTGGAGACATATTGAAGTATGTGTTGGTCATACCTGTTAAGGATTTTTAAATACTATTTCTAATCCGTGTTCCCAGAGCCTTTGTCGAGCTGCATTCCTTAAGTACTTCCTCGTATTTGTATCGTCACTTCGGCTATTTTATCTTCATCTTCAAGGCGGAGTCCAAACGCGCCCTTAACGCTTTCAATTGGTACTTGAGTGGAGCGCCAATGAAGACAACCAGGACGAGGAGCAGTTTTGCAAGCAGACGGCGATCGAATTCGGCACGAGTCTGGGCAGCCCCTTCGCCCAAACGCAGTAAAAGCTCCTTCATCGATGTAGAGGGAAATGTGCAGACAAATCAAGATGATGAGGAAACACAATAGTCTCCATGCCCAGCTTGAAAATGTATAAAGTACACAATATAATTTTTAATTACTGATATGAAAAACTTCTCTAAATTATAATTACATTGACTGAATAATAATGTCGAAGTTCTATAGCAATATCTAAATAGATTATATTTTATTTTACGTTCTTTTATTATATAAAACCTAATTAAATAAAAAAAAAATCAAGTTTAAAGGCAGACATATTTTATATTAATCAGCCGGAAAAACTCACTAACAATACTTCTGTAAATTAAAGTATTAATAAGTGGTAGTGTAAATATAAGTATATATATGTTTTTATATAAGTATATAAATATACATACAATTATATGCGCATATGTATATATATATATACGCATGTATATATAGTATATATACATATATATTTGTTTTATAAGTATACATATACAAGTAGTAGAATATATATATTTTATTTATATATATATATATATTTATAAATATATATTTACATATATAAAAATATATATATATATATTTATATGTATACCTATGTTAGTTAGGGAAAATATTTTCAATTTTCTGTTTTCCTTTTTTTTTTTTGCAATTGTTGCAGTAAGCAGAAGTCGCATCCAAATGTAAAGAAGACAGCCTACAGATCTAGGCAAGTATGTGTAATACATGGGATTCGTTTTTAGTAAACGGAGAAGCAGCGGATGTACAATTGTTTAACACTTGGTAGTTCCAAGTGTGCGATGTGCGTGGGTGACCCGACATTGAGCTGATATGTTGTCATCCCTGGGTCCTTGAATTGATCTTGGTGTTTGCCTTTTTCTCGTCCTATCATCATATTCGGTTTAGAATTGCAGTTTCGGATTCTGGTATATACAGTAGGCAGCAACAGCGTGTTATGGTGTTTAAAGAATTTAAAGCCCTTTTCCGTAGCTTCATGGTAGTTGGGCGGTTTCTTGTATGATATAGGGGATGTCAGAAAGATTGGGAGGTGGTGTATGCGTAGGCTATCCATCAACTTAGTTTTTTTAACTGCTATTGTTTGTAAAAAAAAATATCTATAATTTTGGTACATATATATATTTCCATATGTAACTGTGTAAACGGCTCACGAAGTCCTAATCCTTCTTGATGCGTGCCTGAAGAAAGCAGTATAGGATTCCTGCCTGAGCCATAACGTCGACAGTGCTGGCTGCCAGTGGATCTTTTTGCTTCACCTGCGTTTGGCCCGGCCTAAGCAAGGTTGGTCCAAACACCATTGCCAGATTGTGCAACGACATTTTGTTGTCTGTCTCCTTTTCGTGGACTCTACAATAAGTCGTGTCAAAAATAAGTATATTTTTGATATCCATGTAGCTAAAAGAAACAAACCTTATTAAATGATCTAATATCGAAGTGATGGAGGCTTTGTTGGCCTGTGGCAGCTCCTCAAAAACTTTGAGGAGCTCGTTGATTCGTGTGGATTCGTTGTTGTTGCTAAAGGCGCTGAATGTGTCAAAAAATCGTGGATAAAGCTGATCCGTGAATAGGGCCTCAGGGAGCTCTCTTAGAAAAGTCTTCAAAATGCCAGTGACCGAATGGATGTCCACCTCGCGTAGCAACTGCTCCGCCTCATAGGCATCTGAAGAAAATAAAATAAAACGGCAAATTAGTAATAAGACATGGTTACCCATCAAAACCGCCTATTTACCAGATTCAAAGGCCTTCTTAAGCTTCGCCAAATCAGAAGCGGAACCACTGACGCGGTAGCAGCCAACCTCCAGCATCCCACGCCGCTCTACTTCCCGAATGCAGGCGCCTATGATGAACGGAATGTCGCGTTTTTCACGTCTGAATAAAGCAGAATATACAATAATTCATTAATAATTAAAATTGCTCACAAAATTTAATAACATATCAAATTTATTTTAAAATCAAGATCTTCACTAATTTCATTTCACGAAAAGTGGTGCTTTTTTTAATATATAGAACTATTATTTACTTTAATACTTGACTCATTTTGGCACCAAAGAGGGCTCCTGGCTTAGTGTTGCCGCGGCAGAGCTCGCCTGGAATAAAACGGAAGCTACAGCCAAGCTCTAAGGTATCACTAAGTTTAATTGACTTCGGCTGCGTGGTTTCTGTCAGCCAACTAAGACTCAACTATGGAATCAAAAGGGAATTATTATTGATGTAGTATTGAATCACAACGTTAAACTATAAACTCCTACCTTAAGTATGTGCTTGGCTCTAAGAAGCGGCCGCTCCTTGGCCTCATACAGAAGGATGCGCACATTCTGGCTGCCCTCTAGTTCTAGCATAAAGCTCTCGTTCCAAAGCGGCGTTTGACTGCGACATATCATCTTGGTGGTGGCCTTGCGAAAATAGTGGCCATAGGAGTCCACCTCGACGCAGATGTACAGGTCGTCCGCCTGCTCCAGTCCTTCCAGTCCTTGGACACCCATGTACAGGTCTCCAACCAGCAGGCTCTCATCGTTGGTGTTACGCATAAGATATGAACCCATTTCAGTTTTCATGCCCTTCTGCATGGCCACAATGAAGGCGGTAACCTCCAATGAATTAATAGTATTTGCCCCAGGCAGGTTGCACTTTTGCTAAATAAACATATAAGTATGTTTTATCTCCTTACTAAGCTGAAGTAGGTCACAGAAACTAACCTTAAGGGATGAGATTGAGTCAATCCACTGTGTCCTCTCGAAATCCGAGCTAAGAAAGAAGGTTATGGTTTTATTATTTGCCTTGTTTCCCAGGCGCAACACCAAATTGGGCGTTGCCAGCACCAGCTGTGATTCCAGATCCGCCAGCTTGCGGCGATATTTTTCGCCGGACCGGAAGCCCCCATTTCCACTGTTAGCCACCTCCATGGCCAATTGATCTCGAACGGAACGTAAATTGCGTTTTACTTGCGAAATGTTCGCTGGACTAGATTCCTTAAGCTCGACCGCCGGATCTGCTTCCTCATAAATGGATACGTCCTTCAGCGGAATGAACCACTTGAGCTCATAGTCAATACGATCGCGTCCTAATGCCTTGTACTTGGCACATGCGATGACATCATTAAAAAGGAAGAGATGCCGCAGCTTGCGATGCCCATCGACAAGTTCCACAATAAAAGAATTACGTACCATGCGTCTTAAATTCCGATTCGATTCAATTGGCAGACGCTGATTGACCACATTGAACTGATTGAGGAACATCTGAATAATCTTTTGTGCCTGCCTTAATGGCTGGTGATCCGGATGTGCATTTGGGGTTTCGCGCAGCAAATCGTTGAAGACCAACGCATTTATTTGCACTCTCGCCACTGGTTTGTGCAATAGATCCTCTAGAGTTAGTGATTGCTCCGTTTGCAGATTAAGCACAATGGTGGAGACTATCTTTTTGAACTGGGGATTATTTGCACTGCACTTCTTCACCGTTTCTATAGCATTTTTGTAGTTGTGCAAAAAGGCACTGTATAAGTCAAACATATCCGCCAGACGACGAAACGGCTCACCGATCAGCACATCACCGCCCTCGTGAGACACAATGGTCTTTAAATCAGATAAGAAGGCGGTATGCAGATCGTAAAGCTCATCGATTTTAAAGAAAATTGTGTTCTCCTCCTCCTCCCTGATCACAGGCTGCGAAGTTGTTAGGGTTGCGTGGATGGCCTTCTTGTACTGTATTTGGTAGAAATAGGAATTAGTCGTATTAGCAATATTACCAGCTTATATAAATCACGTTCTAACTCCTTTGTTATACCCTTATAAATTTTAGTAAAAGCAGTAAAGGAGAACTAGCGACCATAAAGTATATATAATCTTGATTCAATATCAACAGGAGGCATATAAGTCGAAACGGGCTGCTATAGGATCGCAAAAAAAAAAAAAAAAGTCTAAAGTACCTTCGTTGTATGTGGTCATTAAGTGTTCTATTTCCTTTTATTGATAATAGATAATTTTAGTTTTAAATTAATACAAATCGGACGACTATATCATATAGCTGCCATGTGAACAGACAGAAAATTAATAATATTAAAAAAGAATTCATAGTTTTGTTGTTTCTGATTAATTATTGTTCATATGGGGTATGGACTAGTTTTCTTTAATTATATAATTATTGCAAGGGCATGTTTTCGCTTGTCGAAGTTTTTGTTCACTTCTAATTTTTTTGGTTAAAAACTTTTCAATTTAATAGCAAATAATATCTCGTGATTTTTATATTAAATTAAAATATCTTGACAAAATATAAGGAAGGTATACACTTCCTACAAAACAAAATTTATAAGATCTGCATTACTCACCTGCATCATTTTGTTAAGACATTCCACGTAGATCGTCTCACTCTGAATAATTGAGCTGAGTATGGATCGTATTTTAGCACCGCGTGCATTTCCACAAACCTAGGAAAAAACGAACCACTTGGATGAGATGGGTAGTTGAATGTGGTTTAAGTACATATAAAACGTGGTAGATGAGGTCAACATTTTCCTAATTCCAATTCAAAGGCGTTTCCACAACTAAATACAAATTATGTTAAATAACTTATCATATGGTGTCGTCGCGCCGATACAGTTAGCAAAAAATTTACAACATTGTCTTTTTGCGAGACTACGTAAACAGTACGAACACACCCAAACTGGCATGAATGAGACAGAGAAAGGAATACTGTGATTAATGGACAATACGTGGGAGCAACCAGGAAGAAATGATATATAAAAATCTATCAGTAGAAGGTGCGCAAAAAAATAATTGTGGGCGTGAGCTTAAGCACAAACGAAGGCAGAACTTAAATGGGAAACATAGACACTATATACGTTAAAAACAAGCAAAAACAATGTACAGATATGTCCAAATGTATGGAAAGGTTAATGGATCCCATACCACATTATAAAGCATCTACTGTTGGTAAATTAAATTCTACGAAGTCAATGTAAGAACCTTTGACTGATATATTATCCGTATCCGGTACTTACAAGTATCGCCGAAACTAAGTTCTGTTGGGAAAAGAAAACAGAAACGAATAATCTTCGTTAGTTCGGTGTTAGTATAAAAAGTCAACTCTTAGGGTGTTGATGGTTATGAATTTCGTTAGGGTAGAGTTTTATGCTAACAATAAATGTTTCTGGACTTTTATTAAAGTCTTAAAGTTTTCTTTTTTGATTTCGAAATTTTACATACTCTAACGCCTTTGTTAATGAAATACATAATTCATGATTTTTGCAGCGCCGTTTTGTTTTTAATGCGAATAAAATCATAAAAAGCGAAAAAAATTAAAATTATTTAAAAAAATCTGGGTTTTTTGGTTCTGAAGTTCTCAGTTTTAGAGCACTGAAAAGTTTAGTGCAATTAATGGCACATGCATTATAAACCGAGGTCTCTAATTCATTGGCGCTTGGAATGCCTAAGACTACTTGTTAGCTTTTAGACGCCTTGCATGTTGATGCATCGAGGGTAGGTGGTTAAGTACAACGACAAAATGACAGAAATAAATAAGTTTGCTTTGGCACTAAGTAACCGGATAACGACCACAGAGGACTGCAGCAGTGGCGGTCTTCAGTGAACTGACAACAAACCTTGCGAATTGCTCCCGGGGTAGTTTGTGTTGTGGTTTGATCGTCGTGCGAAATCGTGCGCAATATGGGCGGACCCTCGTACTCCCCGTCACTGTCTAGCGAACTGGATCGCGTCTCATTGCTTTGCCTTTAAAATGAATAAACAAAATATAAATTTCCATAATTTGAGTTCTGGAATTTATCGGAAACTTAAACTCACTGTAGGAAGTAGTCGATGTTGACATAGTTTGAGGTCCTGCCTGGAGATTCGGGATCCGCTACATTAGGCAAAGGTAACACGCTGCTGCCAGGCGTCGACAAATCATCGCGACTGGATGAGGATCCGGTGCGTCCGGGCTTGATAAACACGTATTCTCCGTCGCCGTTGTCTAGCGGTACGCTATCATAATACGGCTCATTGTCTGCTGAAGCTCCGCCGGCTGCCGCAGACTGCTGGTATGCCGCCTTTGCACTTTCCGAACTTAGCGAAGATACGCTTTCGTAGCTCTTGATCTGCTTGGAAAAAAACTGGCTATCATTAGATTACTTATAAAGAGAGAAATCAATTCCGTAGTGTCCCATACAATATGTTACCATAATGAGATAGCTTTGGAGAAAATATTTCTTACAGCCTACTTAAAGTCTTAAGACCTGCTAAAAAATCGTAACTTACCACCTCCGATATGCCTTGTGATGTCAGAGACTCCTTGGACCCTACACTACGCTGGTTGGTACCCGATTCTCGCGATTCCGTTCCGTTGTCCGCATCGCTAGCCTGCAGGCAGGTGCGCGATCTCCTTTCCAGGCTGCTAGTGGAGCTGCTGTCCGCCATTGCCAGCTTTCCGGTTTTACTTAAACTACCTGTTGGCGAGGCACCAACTCCAGTTCGTCCAGGAGTCAATGATCGCCCGGGCGTGGAGGCAGTGCGTCCTAGGCTACCACCGCCAGAAGGCGAGGAGTCGTTCCTCCTCGTCGGTTCCAGGCTGTCTGTCTTGCTTACCATCTTGCGACCGAGCTCTTCCATTAATTCCGGATTATTTACGTTCACAAATTTACAAAGCTCCGGTGTGGTTTTTCGATTTGCCGAGTACTTGGAATCTAAATTATCAGATGACTTCTGGCGCAATATATCAGACGGCTTAATGTTACGCTCCAGCGAATTGCCCAGACTGTCGAAGGCGAGATTGCCGCTTGAACTGCTCGGCATCGTGTTGATCAGATATGTTTCCCTTTTGGGTGAAGACGACAGCTGCTGGCTGGGAATGGTAGGGGGCTCAACTCGCCGAATGTTCTTCGGCGGAGGTCTGGGAAAAGAAGAATAAGGGACATTAGAAGGGAGACTATGCAATTATAAGAACTAAGATTTGACTTTTAACTTGGCAGGATATATTTATTTTACTTAGTTTTCTCACCTGGGTGGCATTTTCTTTTTCGCCTCTACGTGGGCAGCGTACGAAGTGAGCGATGGCGAAAGCGGTGGAGCGGTGGCTTCCGAATATCGAGAAAATGTAGATGGTGGCGTAGGTTGTTGCTGCGGTTCACTAATCCCTGATGACGAGGTAGTTCCATCATCGCCTTCCTTGTCTTTGGCCTCTTTGACCTGAATGACGGTAACGTATTGGGACGTCGATTTGCGCAACGGCTTGTCGGTATCGCCATCGTTTCCTAAACGCTCTCCTGCCACGTTATCCGGCTGGGCTTTAATAGATGCCGCCAATTCCGTGATGCACTGCTGCAGGGCTCCATTGGTGTCCCCACTACTACTATCCTTGCCTCTGTCTTCCCGCTTTAAATTCAGCTCTTCTGTTCGTTTGCCGTCCGCCGTTGTCGTGGTGGAGTGCAGAGGTCCGCTCACCACTTCCGATCCAAAACTATTCCCACCTTTGACGGCATTTGGGTGTGTTGTGTATTTGTTGTCCGACTTGAGCGACAGGCGATCCTTGTCCTTGGCGCCAGTTGAAGAAGAAGATTCGCGCAGATTTAAACTAGATTTCTGTGTATAAATAAAAGAGAAAGTGGCCAAATCAGTGAATTAGTAACCTTTAAACCAATCATAACTGATTTTAATTAACTTAATTAGGGAAAGTGAGCCTTAATGAATTTGCATCCTAGAAAAGATAGATACAGAATGCCAAAAGAAATAAGGTATGCAGTGGTCTGTTTTTTTAGTATGCGAGAATTGACAGTAGGTTTAGATATTTTTATTTCCTCTAAAAGGGTGATATTTAATAATTAGGATTGGACAAGATTCTAGGCAGTTTCCTCTGTCTGGTGGTAAACAAATTTATTCCCACAAAATAGCACAAACTTTTTTGAAAATACATTATTTTACCCGTTAGTCATAAAGTAAAATGGAATATTTAGATTGGTGAAAAGTATTTAGTAGGTAGAAGAAGCCATATACTATAAATTCTTGATCATCCTGATCTAGCCCAGTTTATGTGGGCTATATCTTGCCACGCCTACTTTACCGCCCAAAATTGTCACGACTAACCTTTTTTTTCATTTTGTTTGTTGTAATTTTTTCTTATTTTTTTTATTCGTATTACCAAAATTATAAAACATTTTGCAAAAGTGTGGGCGTGTATATACTTCATATGGTCGGAAACGCTTTCTTCTGCCTGTTACGTATTTTTCAAGGAATATGGTATAATCTTTTACTTTACGAGTAACGAGTATAAAAACTACACCGGTGACCAGCAGAAACAAACCGATAACGGAACAAAAAAATAAATAAGTAAAGAAAGCAGCGGCCAGACTAGGCGCTTATTGCCAAGAAGTTAAAAATGTCTAAACAAAAAATTTCTGGTTACCGAAGTGGATATCCAAGTGGGTGGTGACTTAAATGAGAGTGAAGAAAGCGTGCCCAAGTGCAACTAAAAGCCCAAAAGGTCGAGAGCTAGAGTTGTAGATAAAAGTGGAAACTCCCTTTTTTCGCTGCTATCGCTTAATTCTTTGATTACAAGATTGTATATACACTTATAGATAAATGAGACCTAAAGATATAACATAGGCACGGATTCTACGTGTATGCGCGTTGTTTTATAGAATGTTGCGATAAGTATTTTATTGATTTCAACTTGTCATAATACAGCTAAAATTGTTTTGGCTTTTGGATCTTAGTAGCTTTTTTCATTTTTAATGTCATTATGTTGAATATACATATGTTATTGGCAGTAGAGATGTCGTTCTCAACCAATTACTTTTACGCACCCCTCTGGACCATAATTTAAACTTCTCTTTAAAAGAAGCCATGCTTAAAAATCAGCGCCACTTTGTTGAGCTATTTTTCCTTTGGTGTAGCTTAGAAATTGAGTTTACAGATTTAGTGAAATCTGCTGGTTAAAAGGAAATATAGGGGTAAACAATGACGTAGTGACTATGACTGGGAGATAGGATTTCAATCAACTGCAAATACGTAAAAAACACACACTTGCGCGAACGTACAAAAATTATTAATAGTTTACGTAATTGGTTGTTATTGTTTGCCCTTGGTTTTTTATTTTGGCTATTCAACAGGCGGCTTTTCGTAACTCAAATATAACTGGAACTCTTTTTTTAACTATATTTACAGTTATTTATATATTTTATGTATATTATGAATGACGCGTATCCGTCCGTTCGTCCCGTCACTGTTATTCACCCCAAAACTATACTGACGACAATATATGTGGCGACGCCAGAGCCAACGCTAGAAACCTTTAAAAAAAAATGAAACACACACACCCGACAATCCCGCGTTCTGTATAAAAAAACTGCTGGTGTGGGTAGATAAGGGGCCACCATTTGAGATATCGAAACGAGCGCTATAAGTGGTAGAGCCCATGGACAAAGCACACGTAACCGCAACTTTTTCAACTAAGCAGATCAAATATTGTACTCTAATGTTTAAAAGTGTTATAATTTATACAAAGAACAAGTTAAAGTCGTTTCTAAATTAATAAAATGCGACATTGACAGTCAATGTCGCATTTGACCTAGTATTTCCTTTAGTTCGCGTTATCAAAGTTTTACCGTACTTATATGTTACTTATGCTATAGTCGAGTTCTCTGACTATCAAATACCCGTTACTCAGCTAGTGGGAGTGTAAACGAGAAAGTTCAACAATTTTTTAGCACATCGATCGAAATTGGCAAAAAAAAAATGTTGGCATACCGATAGAAATTTGAAAGAAAAATACGACAAAAAATGGTAATTTCAACACACTTATAAACATTATGGGAGTTAGAAGGGGCGTTGCCAAAGTGTTCTGGCTATACCTATGAAAATTGGCAAAACAAATAATACAACGAATAATACAAACGTGTAGGTTTAGCGCCTGTGGGGCTTTTGTAGTTTCTGAGATCTCGACGTTCATACGAACGGACGGGCAGGCTCGGAAAAGCTTCCTTCTACCAGTTACATACTTTTCAGCGAATGTAGTATACACTTTTACTCTACGAGTAGCGGGTATTAAAATATTAATCTTTTGTGGTTGTCTGATAATAATGAGTGATACACCAGTCAAAAGATGCCGCAGAACTAAAAGGATTGCACACCAAAGTTTATATATCTGAATTTTCTTCTCACATTTTGCAAGTTTTACAAACATTTTTCTCTAAACATCCAATATTTTCCTACCAAGGAATAATTATTCTTGGTGACTAAAATGATTTTTTGGTTGCACTACCTTTTATCTTCATTAAAACGTATTTCGTTATATTTAATATTACTTAAATATTTCATTATATAAAATAAGTTTTAGTCGATATATATATACTCACAAATTCTTTGTCTACGTTGGTGTTGTTTTCTTCTGGTGGAGCTCCATTGGTGGGGCTGCTGCTGTTGGTGCTGCTGGCACAACTACCGCTCGCAGCCTCAAAGAGTGCCTTTGGATCACCGCCAGAAGCGCGATACCTTTCCACGTCGGACAGCAGACGCTCTAGATACTCCACATAGAGTGTCTCCTGCTCAAGCTCCTTGCTTAGCTCAATGATGCGCACCTTGTGTCGCTCGAGACTAGCCCGAACATCCTGTTCCCAAGCATCGGATAGAGAGCTTTGCGGAAATCGCTGCATCCACAGACGCTGGAAGTCATCGAAAACGCTCATGGTGGCTCAAGCTTCTTCGGGTGCTTGCTTTTATCTTAACCGTTTTCTTTATTAATTCTAAAGATGATGATGAATATTCAAGATGATGACGCAGAGAGGGCGGGTTTGCCCTTTATGTAACAACAAGCACCAGTTGTGCGTTGTCGCCTTTATCCCCTGCAAGAAATTGTGGATTGAAATGTCAATTGAAATCTCAAATATCCTTTCAGATAAGCAGCACATACAACCACAGGAGGAGTAGTTCTAAGAGTGTGCCCTTAAGGGGCATCTGTGGAAAACTTCAGTCTGTTGGGAATCCTGGATTATAGAGCATTTATAATAATTAGGCTATCATGAAAACCGTGTGTGAAGCAACTCAAATTGGTCTAAGTATTAAACAAGTATCGAATAAGCATTACAATAAGTTAATTTCTCTCTCTCTTTTTTATGAATATTTAAAGTATTTTATGAACATCAAATTATTTGCAATACCCTCTTAAAGAGGAAAAGAGAGTTCGAGTTTGTATCGCATATAATATTGGTCCAACCCTACCTTGAACTGCGTTTTTTTGTACCCGATACTCGTAAATCAAAAAGGGTATACAAGATTCATTCAGCAACCCATATCCCTAGTACTATCTGAGTAAGGGATATCTGACTGTCAAAAAATTCTAATATAACGTTCTCTTTTGTTTTGGTATAGAAATGTTTGATGATATTAGATTTAAATATTCTGGGCATAAGCCTTTCGATTTAACATCAAACCCATGGTTTATCGATTTAACATGAGAAGGACAGTAAAGTATATTCTTAGAAGAATATATATAAAAAAAATGTTTAAACATAAAAAGCAATTTCAATTAAAAAAAAATTATAGGTTTGAGAATCAAAAATGTGAGATTTAAATTAATATCCGGCTAAAAGGTAGTTAAAGCTTCCTAGTTTGGGTAAGAATAAAAACAAAGCGGTTAAACTATTTTTTTTTTGTGCATATTGGCCAATGCACTTGTAGTACTGTTGCATTTCTGATTCCTCTTGAAAATGCATTTGTGTGTTTGTGTTCCGCTCCCTTGCATTTGTTTTTTATTTTGATGCCAAAATTGTTTTCTCCTGAATATTTATATTTTTTGCAAGTGCAGTCACAATGACTTTGAGAGATTTTCTCGGTTTTTGTTTTTTATTAAAACTCAAACTAAAGCGTAGCACACACACACACATAAAATGCACTCACGCACAAAAAAGAGAGGGATCCCTTTGATAATTGTTGTATTTGTTTTGTGGGTAATTCCTAACCTACTCCTCTTACACTTTGTTTCTTTTGTCTTTTCTCTTTCAAGAAACAAAATCAGTGGGCGTTGCAGCCACAAAAAAATTCAATTAACACATGTTCCACTTCAAAAAAGTTGTGCTTTAACACACTCAAACTTGTCCAATTGTTTTCTATCCCGTTTTACATAGAATTAAATTTTGCTTAAAACAAATTTGGATACACATAACTATATTTAATTTACTTTAAAGCGAACACACAAATACATTTGCATATGTATAGCATAAGCGCGTTTTTGCATTGGTGTGCGTAAAACTCGGCTTTGCCTTTTCGTTTAGAACTTCTTGATTTCCCAGTCACCACTTACGTTTCATTTTCGACCACGGTTTTCATTCACCATTCGCACGATTTACTTTCACATTGATTGGACTTTAACAAGTAGACAATACAGAAATATATTCCCAGATTTCCA
The DNA here is from genome assembly GCF_016746235.2 of Drosophila teissieri. Lineage (NCBI taxonomy): Eukaryota > Metazoa > Arthropoda > Insecta > Diptera > Drosophilidae > Drosophila > Drosophila teissieri. The sequence continues at coordinate 37,300 of NC_053034.1, read as the reverse complement.
GCCGAGCCGATTTTACAACAAAATATCGCTTATCGATTGCATGTGGATATTGGAGGTGGACTAGCCACTATCGATGTGTACTATAAAAAATACTAAAACAGCATCCATATATGAACACTAAAATAGAATATTCATAATTTGAATGAACAAAATTGTTGTTGAATAACCATTAGTTTATTTTAGCCTTTGTATTTTAATAATCCTGAAAGTAATTGCTTGTACAAATACCAATAAATGATAAACTGCTTATATACTGATTGACGTTTCCAGAATACTATTTACAAGATTCTTAAGTTCCCAATTTAAAAGGAAAACTTTTTTAATTACAATACAAAGTAAAAGTCTAGCAGACTTTCTATTGAGATATGTTATTGGTAATTTATATAAATTAGTTTTCATACACGGTTTCCTATTTTTAGCTTACAAAACGTTTCAGCTCGACCTTAAGTCGGCTTAGCACCAGCTGCCAGATAAAATAATACGTTTTACAATTAAGTCGCTACATGTTATATTACTTTTTACTTTTTGCCGGCCACTTAGTCAGACCACACCTTCTCTTTCTGAAGTTTCACAGTTTTTGATGTGGATTCTGAACGGCTTACATTAAGACGATGGACTCTTGTCTTATCTCAAATTAAACCAGATTATTAAGCTTCTGTCGTTTGTCGCATTTTTGGCTTGGCGTTCTGCATTCGCTCTACACCTTTCGTAAACTATGCATGCGAGCTTCTGGCGTTCCTCGCATTTTTTTTCGCTTCTTTGGTCTTTTTTTTTATAGAAACTTCCGGATATTGTTGGACAGCTGCATTGATTGCAGAAACTCCTTGTCGGGTCTCGCAGCCGCCAGCAGTTCCTAAATTCATTTGTTTGTTTTGCTGCTAGAGCTGGAAGAAACATCGGCGAAGTATCGATACATCGATGTTTCTACGAAATCATAAACATCGAGATTTTCAAACATCGATGTTCGATGTTTCAATTTTACCCATCACTACTGTTAATATGATCTTATTTGTGTGCGTATTTGCTTATATAGATTATAAATAAATATAAATTAGAGGCAGTCGTTGGTGGTTCTGGGGGTATTGCAGGTAGCTGTAGTTAGTTTTTGTTTTTATTTTTGTCCTTTATGCTCTTAGATATAAGGTTTTTCAGGATGTCAAGTTTCTTTTCGATGTTTTCCACACAATTAGTTAAATTAGTGTTGGGGTCGTCAGAAGGGCTTGCTTGTGGAAATGTATGCATATCTGTGGCGGTGGGGGTGACCTCTGGGCTTGAAATAAGCTCTGGGAGCTAGGCTAGTTGCCGGTGGTCTTTCCCGTCTAGGAATAGTCCGTTTATTCGGCGAGTCCAGGTTTTCGCGTGTTTTCCTTTAGTTCCGGAGATGCTCTTGGCATTGTGCCACTCTCGCCTTGGGGCCTCATTTACGGGTGGCGTCGAGGCGTCGCAAGCAGGGGCTAAATTCGAAACAGTTGGTTCAATCAAAGACATTAGAATAACAAGATGCGTAACGGCCATACATTGGTTTTGCACTATGCAGCCACTTGTTTGGTGACGACCAAAATTGCACTCTTTTCGCTCGCCTAAAATTGAGAGCGTAAAAATCTAAAAATATAATTGTCTTGCTTGTGTGAGTAAAAACATTAAAGGAGATAGTGTGTATGTGTGCGTGCTTCTGCTAGAAGACAATTTTCGGGCCGAAATCAATTTTGATCTAAGAAACAAATTTGATTAATGTTTTGGTCAATTTCGATTCAAAACTATTATGGGTTGAAAGAAGTTTTTTTAATATTAGTTTGATAAAATCGCTTTTTTAAAAACAACAAAGTAAAATATAAGAACATAATTTAACTGAATCTTATTTGCATTTTGAATACTGAAAATGGATTATTTTCATACTAGTGATTTGACTAAATAACTATAGTAAATAATTAAAACGTATACAAAGTAAATTATTATAACTACTGTAATTTAAAACAAAGACTTTCCAATAAAAGAAATTACATTTCAAAAATAAATATTTCATACAAATTTAAATACAAAATTCATATTAAAAAATTAATATATATAAAGTAAATAAAAATATAGAATCTGTTTATTGCAAAATTGATTTCTTGAAGCACGAAGTGCGGACATAAGCACCGAAGAATCATTGTCTTCTTATATTTTTCACACGTCGCACGCTGAATACTCTAATGACAATTATTCTAATATAAAGTCATATTTTAAAATTATTATGCATTATTATGTACATAGATTGTGCTATTATTATTTCTGTGTTGAATTTGAATAATTGTTATGTTAAGGCAATGCAAGACTAGAGTTTTTAAGTGGTGTCAATTTATAAAAAATAATAAAGATTTAAAGTCTAAGAACTTCTAAGATCCAGGGCATATTTTGTCATTTTTACAATGCATGTGCATACGTGTGCACTAATACAGTGGTCAGCTGTCGCTGTATGCGTACAAGAGAGCTGGTGGCTCTAGAGCTCTCCGCTCTCTGGCTTTTGAACAAAATGTCTCTTTTGCTACTAATTTGGCCGTTTTGCTTACGAATATTAAAGTTTTTAATTTAATATGAGCAGAAAAAGCTTACAAAAATGTTAAAATGTTTTTTCATTTTTATCATATTTTGAGATTTTCAATCGTTCCAGGTTTCTTTCAGTATATAAAATCTAAATAACGGTTGCGTTTATGTATTTGCGTGTGCTTTTGGGCACCTGCTGTAAATGTGGTGTTTATTGAAAGAGTAGAAATTCTGCTGCAGAGAGAGAGAGACGAGAGAGATCGTTGTCGTCTTCTTGTGATGTAGAACCAAATCTAGTTGATCTGCATTCAGTTGTTATTCGGTTCTTGACTGAAACGGAGGTGTGCGCGCTTAGTTCTCAGCTCTCTTTAGGGAAAAAATGCAAGCGCCATTGGAAATGCATGCTTTTGGACACCTGCTGTAAATTTGATGTTTATTGAAAGAGTAGAAATGCCGCTGCAGAGCGAGAGACACGACAAAGATCATTGTCGTCTTCTTGTAATGTAGAACCTTAATCTAAATAATGTGCTTTCAGTTGTTTTTCGGTTCTTGACTGAAGCGGAGGTCTGCGCGCTTAGCTCTCAGTTAATTTCGGGAAAAAAGTGAAACCGCAATATATTGACGCGTCGTGTTAAAATCGCGTTCGCGTTACATATATTTTAGTAACAATAGGTATGGAATGTTTTTTAATCAATAAGCAAAGGTAAGTGAAAGTCATATAATTTTGTATTGTGTCTTTTTGTTTTAACTACTATCTTTTTGGAAATCTTTCTTGCACTTTAATTCATGGCATTGTTATCAAACGAAAACAAACATAACCTTTTAATTAAAAAAAAATTCCAATATCAAATTTTGTAAAGATTTATAGTAAAATTTACCAACTTATTTTTTAGGATTTTTTTTCTATATCGTTTATATGACATTTTTGAAACACATTAACCAAAAATGTTTATACGACATTTTAAAAACTTTATTTTTTTGCCCAAAAATTTAATTTGTTACAATTTTTTCGAAAATCGTAAAACCTCCTCCTGATAATCTTAGGAGTGAGTCGGCAGTGAAGAATTTTGTGCAAGAGGGGTCAGCCGCAGCAGCAACAGTCAGCTATGGCATTTTCAGGGCAGCCTTGGGCCAAACAGGAGCGGCGATATGCAGCTAGACATCGTAACAAGACTTTTTTTTTCTTTTTTTTTTAATTTTCAGCGGTCATTGCCATTGGCGTTTTTATTGTTCTTTGATTTTTTTTTTTAAATATACAGATACAATTTATGAATTTTACATTTTTTTTTTTGAGTACTGGCAGCACTTATGCATGCCGTCGTCCGATGACAAGGAATCTCGATGAGCACCCTTCGCTTGTATTTAATTCGTCCATTTTATGTTTGTTTCGTAACGACAAGACCGTCTATAAATTGCTATGGTCGAGGTTGGAAGTTGTGTCATCACATGGAAGATGTGGTTTGGTATTTTGATAATGGTTTATCAAAAATGCAAAAATTTAAAAAAAAAATTTTTTTTTAAATCATAAAAGTAGTGATAGGGATAGTTAGCTGTGTTTATTGGCAGTGCAAAACAGTCTTCATTTTAGCTCTACCAGCTCTTTTTGGCCAAGTTATGGAGAAACCGCCGATGGAAATAATCATGTTTTTGACAACATATTTTTGGTTATTTTTTTGATTCAAAATAATTCGTATTTTTTGGATATCAAAAAAAAAAGTTGCCCTAAGGTGGAATGCCATACCTCGTTAAATTCGCAAAAAATTTCCCTTTCCATCTGTGTTCAAAAAAGGAAATTATAATTTTTTTTTGTAATTTTTCCCAAATTTGGATGATGGTATCAAAAATGCGAAAATATGTTAGAATTTTATTTTTTTAAAATCATAAAAGTAGTGATAGGGATAGTTAGCTGTGTTTATTGGCAGTGCAAAACAGTCTTCATTTTAGCTCTCCGACCGTTTTTGGCCAAGTTATGAAGAAAACGCCGATGGAAATAATCATGTTTTTGACAACATATTTTTGGTTATTTTTTTGATTCAAAATAATTCGTATTTTTTGGATATATTTTTTTTTTTTTAATTTTCAGCGGCTGTTGCCACTACCTTTTTATTGTTCTTTGATTTTTGTAGTAAAAATATATAGAAACAATTTGTGGCGATTTACATTTTGTTGGAGAGATTATGTCATTAATATAAATAAATAACAAATTATTCGGAGTACTTAAAATTAAATAATAGTTATCGTGTCGCTTGTATACATGTTAGTTTTTCCAAATTGGGCTCCCTCTGGGTTATGGAGGTTTCGTTTGAGTTTGAGTTTGGCGTTGTATCCAGCGACGAGGCATCCATCAAAAACGGTGATGTTGGGCAGCTTTTCTCGTCCGACGAAATAGAAAAAATCGAGAGGCAACTGTCGCATTGCATTAATGCAATGCATTGCTCTAATGAAAGTCGTGGCTATGCCGATTTCTTTTAGATGGCTTTCAACCCATTTAATTGGGGTTGATTGGTGCAGATGACGGATGACGATATGGAAGCCCTTTAGGTCTTTCTGCTGGTAGGAGTGTTGAGGGATGTGTTCGGTTTGGAGGACGTCCTGGATGGCTTTGTAGGCCTCCGTAGTTTTCGCATGAATCCTAATGTTTCCGCCAGGTTCGGTTTTTGTCGTAAAGTTGTTTATCCCAGCTTTGCAGTTTAACTTTTCAATCAGCGGGATGATCTGCTGAACATTGGATATTAGGATTGAGGGCAACTTCTTGCTGGCTGGAACCGTCTGCCAGGGCAATGCATTGGGGTTTGCTGTCTTATTTGGGGGGCTAGGAATTGGACCTGTGTCCACTTTGTCTGTCTTTTGAAAGGATTCTCTTCTAGAGTCGTCTCGAATTCTTATGGCGACTTTGCTTTTGAATAGGGGTGTTTCGGAAAGCAGGTTTGTGACTCCAAGGTCGTCGTCAGTGAGAGCGTCGCGTAGTCTGACCTTTTTGCTTGAAGTTAGAAGAGATCCCTCATCTAGTACGTCTCCACGTCGCTTCCCAGGGGTTTCAGGAGAACCTAGTGTTTTTGTTAGGTTCCTCCTAGCTGCCCCCGGTAGGCGTGCTGGAGCTGCAGTGTCATGTGCTGCCGGTATTTGGCTAGAAGAAAGCTTTACATTTTCTTTTACTAGCTCAGCAAAAGTTTTGCAGGGAATTTTATTTTGGAACAAAGTGGCTGTGTTAGTTATCGTGTCGCTTGTATACATGTTAGTTTTTCCAAATTGGGCTCCCTCTTGGTTATGGAGGTTTCGTTTGAGTTTGAGTTTGGCGTTGTATCCAGCGACGAGGCATCCATCAAAAACGGTGATGTTGGGCAGCTTTTCTCGTCCGACGAAATAGAAAAAATCGAGAGGCAACTGTCGCATTGCATTAATGCAATGCATTGCTCTAATGAAAGTCGTGGCTATGCCGATTTCTTTTAGATGGCTTTCAACCCATTTAATTGGGGTTGATTGGTGCAGATGACGGATGACGATATGGAAGCCCTTTAGGTCTTTCTGCTGGTAGGAGTGTTGAGGGATGTGTTCGGTTTGGAGGACGTCCTGGATGGCTTTGTAGGCCTCCGTAGTTTTCGCATGAATCCTAATGTTTCCGCCAGGTTCGGTTTTTGTCGTAAAGTTGTTTATCCCAGCTTTGCAGTTTAACTTTTCAATCAGCGGGATGATCTGCTGAACATTGGATATTAGGATTGAGGGCAACTTCTTGCTGGCTGGAACCGTCTGCCAGGGCAATGCATTGGGGTTTGCTGTCTTATTTGGGGGGCTAGGAATTGGACCTGTGTCCACTTTGTCTGTCTTTTGAAAGGATTCTCTTCTAGAGTCGTCTCGAATTCTTATGGCGACTTTGCTTTTGAATAGGGGTGTTTCGGAAAGCAGGTTTGTGACTCCAAGGTCGTCGTCAGTGAGAGCGTCGCGTAGTCTGACCTTTTTGCTTGAAGTTAGAAGAGATCCCTCATCTAGTACGTCTCCACGTCGCTTCCCAGGGGTTTCAGGAGAACCTAGTGTTTTTGTTAGGTTCCTCCTAGCTGCCCCCGGTAGGCGTGCTGGAGCTGCAGTGTCATGTGCTGCCGGTATTTGGCTAGAAGAAAGCTTTACATTTTCTTTTACTAGCTCAGCAAAAGTTTTGCAGGGAATTTTATTTTGGAACAAAGTGGCTGTGTTTGTTTTTTCAGTGTGAGCAGGGGGCGGCGGTGTTTTGGCGGCTTGGCTTGGTGTACATGTGTGTGTGTGTGAGAAGCTGTTTTATTTTCGGCAGGCTTTTGCATAAGTTTTAATGCCATAAGTGATATCCAAGAAAGTGGCTGAGCATACCTCCTTCTCCTCGTAGGCTTATACAATGTCTGGCTATACAAATTTTTTTTTTGGAAAAATTACAGATAAATTATATATAAAAAATAGTATTTATAAATAATATGATATATCTAAATAAATAATTAATAATAATAATATCATTCGTCGGCATTTCTGGCTATACAAATTTTGTTTTTGGAAAAATTACAGATAAATTATATATAAAAAATAGTATATATAAATAATATGATATATCTAAATAAATAATTAATAATAATAATATCATTCGTCGCTTGTATTAATTCCATCATTGTTTGCTTCGTATTGTTCGCACTGTCCTTGCGCCTAGGTTTTCTTTAACCACTGACTTGCATATATTGGTCTGCCAAGATCTGGTCTCATTCGCGTTTATCTAACGCTTTCGTGATATCCAAGAAGGTGGCTGAGCATACCTCCTTCTCCTCGTACTCCTCCTACTTTTTCCCTTTCCTTTCTTTCCTCCTCTGCTTTGCAATCTCCCGCTTCCATTTCTTCATCCTCCAATTGGAGAAGTGTGGGAAGGGTCTGTCTGTAGTCGTGTCTCATTTTAGAGACTATTTCTAACTCCTCGTTTTCCGTGTAACTGTAGAGTGATTTGTATATAGGTTCGTCTGGGAGTTTCGGGATGTTTTGTAGGAGTGGCTGTAGGTACTTTGTATGTTGGTTAACATACCTAGTTCTGCTTGCTGCCAATCTAATGGGCTTAAAGGATTTTGTCAGCAGCTCTTTTATAAGTGGATTTTCATGGTCGGCAATAGAGTTAGCGTAACGTTTGCTGGCTTGGTCAAATATTTCATCAAATGATTTTATATTATACTTTTCCCTGATTTCTGATTGTTTGGAGTATCTGTTTGCGTTAATAATTCTTCTTATAAATTTGTTTTCCAGGGTTTGTAATTTATTGGTTTGTGTGGTTGATGTTAGGGACCCCCAGATTGCGATGGCATATGGGGGAGATGATTTGCTTCCACAGGAGTAGTTTGGTTTTTTTGGGTAGTTGGCTATTTTTACCTATAAGCCATTCCAGTTTTTTATATGCAGCTATGATTTTTCCTTTAAGCAAGATGAGGTGCGCCCCTTTTTTTTTTTTTATATTTTCAGGGGCTATTGCCCCTGTCATTTTATTGTCCTTTGATTTTTTTTTTTTACATAAAAAATATGTAGGTACAATTTGTGGTTGTTGACATTTTTTGGAAACTTACATTGTATAAAACATATATAAAAAATAACATAAATGAAAAATTATATAAATAGTATAACATAAAATTAATAAACGTGAGTTTTTTGTTCGTAATTGTGTGTCCCGCCGTGCTCGCTTCTTGGTTTTTTTTTTTCGGATTTAAAATTGCGCTCCCTCCGACGCGTCCGGCCTCTGCTACTTTTTGGCTATTACTAGTTGATTTTCCACACTGTAGCGGGTATGTCATTTTCCAATACTAAAACAGGTTAGGTTTCATCAAATGATTTTATATTATACTTTTCCCTGATTTCTGATTGTTTGGAGTATCTGTTTGCGTTAATAATTCTTCTTATAAATTTGTTTTCCAGGGTTTGTAATTTATTGGTTTGTGTGGTTGATGTTAGGGACCCCCAGATTGCGATGGCATATGGGGGAGATGATTTGCTTCCACAGGAGTAGTTTGGTTTTTTTGGGTAGTTGGCTATTTTTACCTATAAGCCATTCCAGTTTTTTATATGCAGCTATGATTTTTCCTTTAAGCAAGATGAGGTGCGCCCCTTTTTTTTTTTTTTTTTATATTTTCAGGGGCTATTGCCCCTGGCATTTTATTGTCCTTTGATTTTTTTTTTTTACATAAAAAATATGTAGGTACAATTTGTGGTTGTTGACATTTTTTGGAAACTTACATTGTATAAAACATATATAAAAAATAACATAAATGAAAAATTATATAAATAGTATAACATAAAATTAATAAACGTGAGTTTTTTGTTCGTAATTGTGTGTCCCGCCGTGCTCGCTTCTTGGTTTTTTTTTTTTTTTTTTTTTTTTTTTTAATTTTCAACGCCTAATAGACGCTGGCATTTTTATTGTACTCTGATTTTTCTTTTTTAAAAACATATAGTAACAATTTGTGGCATATTTGCATTTTTGGATTTGCGGTATTTATACGCGCTTAGTTACAAGTGTTAATTTAGGAATTACATTTACGAGTGACATTTTTGGTTAACTTGGCTGCGGTTATGCGCGCATTTAAATTTAACATTACTAGGAGAAATAGTTTGCAACAATTTACAGTTTTAGATTTCTTGGTAGTCATTTTGCGCGCCATAGTTTAAGGTATCGGTTTAAGTTTAAAGTAAACATAAAAATTGCTTATCATTAGAGGGGACAGTTATAAGTAGATTTTAGAGTAATATGTAAGTTGATTTGCATTAGACAGGCGTTGGCGTGGTGTCCAGCGATGAGACTATAATTGACGGCGGCGACGAAAGTTGGTTACTATCATCCGACGAGATAGATAGTACTGTTGCCCATCCTTCATTTATGTCTCCATTATGGTTTTGTAGGAGTGGCTGTAGGTACTTTGTATGTTGGTTAACATACCTAGTTCTGCTTGCTGCCAATCTAATGGGCTTAAAGGATTTTGTCAGCAGCTCTTTTATAAGTGGATTTTCATGGTCGGCAATAGAGTTAGCGTAACGTTTGCTGGCTTGGTCAAATATTTCATCAAATGATTTTATATTATACTTTTCCCTGATTTCTGATTGTTTGGAGTATCTGTTTGCGTTAATAATTCTTCTTATAAATTTGTTTTCCAGGGTTTGTAATTTATTGGTTTGTGTGGTTGATGTTAGGGACCCCCAGATTGCGATGGCATATGGGGGAGATGATTTGCTTCCACAGGAGTAGTTTGGTTTTTTTGGGTAGTTGGCTATTTTTACCTATAAGCCATTCCAGTTTTTTATATGCAGCTATGATTTTTCCTTTAAGCAAGATGAGGTGCGCCCCTTTTTTTTTTTTTATATTTTCAGGGGCTATTGCCCCTGTCATTTTATTGTCCTTTGATTTTTTTTTTTTACATAAAAAATATGTAGGTACAATTTGTGGTTGTTGACATTTTTTGGAAACTTACATTGTATAAAACATATATAAAAAATAACATAAATGAAAAATTATATAAATAGTATAACATAAAATTAATAAACGTGAGTTTTTTGTTCGTAATTGTGTGTCCCGCCGTGCTCGCTTCTTGGTTTTTTTTTTTCGGATTTAAAATTGCGCTCCCTCCGACGCGTCCGGCCTCTGCTACTTTTTGGCTATTACTAGTTGATTTTCCACACTGTAGCGGGTATGTCATTTTCCAATACTAAAACAGGTTAGGTTTCATCAAATGATTTTATATTATACTTTTCCCTGATTTCTGATTGTTTGGAGTATCTGTTTGCGTTAATAATTCTTCTTATAAATTTGTTTTCCAGGGTTTGTAATTTATTGGTTTGTGTGGTTGATGTTAGGGACCCCCAGATTGCGATGGCATATGGGGGAGATGATTTGCTTCCACAGGAGTAGTTTGGTTTTTTTGGGTAGTTGGCTATTTTTACCTATAAGCCATTCCAGTTTTTTATATGCAGCTATGATTTTTCCTTTAAGCAAGATGAGGTGCGCCCCAAATGTCAACTTACGGTCGAGCATTACTCCAAGATAGCCGTGTTTGCTGAGTTTGATGGCCCTTTGCCCGTCAACGGTAGGGGGGGTGTAAACGTTTTCTGATTTTTCTTTAAGGGAAAATAAGACGTTTTTTTTTTTTTAAATATTTTCAGTGGCTATTGCCCCTGTCATTTTATTGTCCTTTAATTTTTTTATAAAAAATATATAGGTACAATTTATGGCTAATTACATTTTTTGGAACATTACATAGTATAACATATAAAAAATAACATATATGAAAAATATATATAAATAGTATAACATAAATAATTAATAATCGTGAGTTATTTGTTCCTATTCGTGTATCCCGCCGTGCTCGCTTCTTGGTCTTTTTTTCCCGTACTGACTTGCATATATTTCTATTTATCGGGTCTTCAAGATGTGGCCTCATTTTATTTATCGGGTCAGCTAGGATCATCTTGCGCAAGATGAGTAGTTTCCCCAACATCTATGCTTACTGTTCCAGTCGCCGCCAAGGATATAGTTGGACTTGCCATCCAGAAGCGTAGCAAAGTGGCTGAAAAGCTTTTGGAAATTTTCTGGGGTCCATTTATAAACTGGCGGGCAAAAGATTGGGGCAACAATTGTCATATTTGCGCGGATGCAGTTTGAGGGGATCAGGGCTATGGGTGCACTCTGCATAAACTCTGTCTCGATGGGATTTAGACAGGTGTGTCGGACAGATTGGCTGACAATGGGGGCCGTGCCGCCTTTCCTGTGTGCCGTTGGGTTTTGAGCGAGGTAGGTGTGGAAGCCTTTGAAGTTAAGAATAGTAGAATTCCGTTCTAGCTTAGTTTATGTTACCAACATGATCTGGATACCCTCTTTTTTTATGTAAGCTTCCAGTTCGTCTTTTTTGTTGGTAACTCCGCAGGAGTTCCAATACCCTATTTTAAGGGTATTGATAGTGTGTGTATTATTTATGTTTAGTGTCATGGTGCTAGTTTATTTTTGCGTGGAATTGAATGGTTTAGGAGGACATGGGGGGTGCTGTGGTCAGGTTTTTGCAAGTTTCTAGGCTTTTGAATAAAAGTGCCATTAATGTGTCAATTTTCTTTTCCATTACCAATACGCGTTGCGCAAGGTTCAGGCTGTGGTCGTCAGGGGGTCCCCTTTGCGAGTCCTTGTGCACAACCTCAGGCTCGACGGTGGCTTCTTTTAATATCCTTGGCTTGAAATAAATTCCGGCAGCTCTTCTTGTTGTCGGCGCGCTGCCATCATCACCCCTCCTGGGGCTTGTCATCATTACGTCGCGAGCTTGGTCTTTAGCTTCACTCCTTTCCTTGCGGAGCCTGTCGTTGAAGGTCTCGAGGTGCCTTTGCGCCAGGTTTCTTGACATTTTTCATAATTGCCGTTATAATTGTTTGTTTTTGCGTCCTGATTTGGTGGAAGTCAATCCTGTTAACTGCCAGCTTTTGTTTCTCTGCCTTATAGGCAGGGCACCCCCTGTATGCGCTGATGTGGTTTCCGTTGCAGTTAAAACAGGAGGCGGGGGTTCATCTTGGCTTTGTGCATTCGCTAGACCATTCCAGTCGCCACATAGGATGAATTTAGTTCGCCCTCCTAGAGTTTTCTCGGCATAGTTAAGAATGTCAGTAAAGTGGCTAGACGACCACTTAGGTTGGGGTGGACAGTAGACAGACGCTATTACCATCATTTCGCTGCGTCTGTTATTTTCTGGTAGCAATACGATTGGGGCACTCTGTATGCATTCCTTTTCAATCGCTTCTAAGGCCGTATGACGGACCCTACTGCTCGCGATAGTGGCGACTCCTCCTCTTTTGCTGGATATAGGGTTTTGCGCTAAATAGGTCACATATCCAGGAAAATCTAGCTTGGTGGATTTCCTGTCTAGCCTTGTTTCTGTAACTATGACTATGTGAGCCTTTTTCCTTTGTATGTACAGCCTGAGCTCGTCCACTTTGTTGTTAACCCCACAAGCATTCCAGAACGCGATTTTAAAAGTTTCCCTATTACTCGTCTGAGTCATACTAGATGTCACTTTCAGGTATGACTAGAGGGATCCTTTTAGGCAAAGATTTGTCCTTTTGCCGCGAAGGGATTTTTCGGACGGATTGGGCCAGTTATTTCTTTTTGTACAAGGTGAGTGACTATTTCGAGAAGGTGTTGATCTTCTCTTCCATGCTTTCAATACGTTTGATAAGGTTTGGCTCCTGTATCACGTCTTCTTGGACCTCCTTGGGTGGATTTTGTTTTGTTGGGGGTGGACGGAAGTGGAAGAGATGGGTGTTAGCCGGGTTGAGAACACTGTTTGGATTTTTCTTGTTTTGTTCCAGCCTTGCCATGCTTTGTTTGCTGGTTGTCGGCGGGCTTTTCTCTTTCCTCGGTCTCCTTTCCATGGTCCTAAATCTTTTAAGGCGTTTGTTAATGGAGAGGTTGCTTTCTGTTGTTTTCCCATCGCTTTTTTTCCTTCGTAGTTTTATATCATGTGCGGATAATGGAATGGAAGGTGGATTGGGCTTCTCTTTGCGGGGCATCTGGGCGTGTGTGGGTTGTTTGTGTTGGTCTTTTATTTTGTTTACTGCCAACCCTTGCTTCGCTTCTTGGAACACTGGACATCCCTTATAGCTACTTATGTGGTTTCCCTTGCAATTTGCGCAGTAAGCCGGGATGTGTTTTAGCTTATTGCACAAAACCGTTGCGTGCTGCTGTCCACATTTCATGCATCTGAAATTGTTTCTGCAGTAATTTTTCGTGTGCCCAAAGTTTTGACAGCGGTGGCATTGGATGGGATCCCTAGATACCCGCTTTCTCTCTACCTTCACCGTTTGTCCACCAAGGGAGGTCAGCAGCAGGACCTTCAGATAGCATCCGTCTGGTTTGGGTACCACCTCCACCTCGTGAATACGCATAGGGTTTTTCGTGTCCCTGTACTGCATCGCCCTAATGAATTTCGTGTCAATGCCGATTTCGTGCAGTTGGCTTTCAACCCATTTGATCGGGGTTGACTGATGCAAGTGTCGGATAACGATTTGGAAGCGCTTTAGGCCTTTTGGTTGGTGAGAATGTCGAGGAATGTTTTCGTCTTGAAGGACGTTTTGGATAGCTTTGTAGGCTTCCATCGTTTTGGCATGTATTCTAATGTTACTGCCAGGTTCGGATTTTGTAGTGAAGTTGTTTATCCCAGCTTTGTAATTCAGCTTTTCGATCAGCGGGATGATCTGCTGAATGTTGGATACGAGAATTGAAGGCGGCTTCCTACTGACAGGAACCGTCTGCCAGGGCAGTGAATGAGGGTTTTCTGTTTTGTTTGAGGAGCTACAATTTGGTCCTGTGTCCATTTCGGCTGATATATTCAGAGATGCTCTTCTCGAGTCCTCCCGAATTTTAATTGCGGCTTTGCTTTTAAACAGGGGTGTATCGCCTGTAATTTAGCTTGGCGGCTTCATACATGTGTTCCTAGCATGCCTGAAACCCTGGCACCTGAAACACTGGACCGGTTCCCTTGTCCTGTTTTTCCTTTCGATTTCCACTTTTTGTCCGCCTAGCTGTTTAATGGAGAGGATCCGAAGGTGGCTTCCGTCCATGGCCGAGACGATTTCTATCTCATGCATCCGCATCGGGCCACCAGTTGCAGGATTTGTCATGTTCCTTGCGAACTTAGTCTGGAGGCCGAGCTTCTGCAGCTCGCTAGTGATCCACGTGCAAGGGGTAGAGGGGTGCAGGTGGCGAATAACAACTCTGAAACCCCTTTCAGATTTATTCTGGTTTGAAAAGAATGGGATACCACTTTTGGCTAGTATGTCTTTAATTGTTCTATGTGCAGTCAAGTCCTTCGCCTGGATAGTTACACCGTTTCCTATAGACGTTTTTGTTGTAAAACTGTCTACCCCTGCTGAGTAATTTAGCTTTTCCAACAGTGGCACAATTTCCCTAACATTTTCTATATGAATAGGGGGGGGCCCTGCGGCTCTGTGGCACTATTTGCCACGGGGGCAGTTCGGTAGCCGAATTTTTAGGGGGAGGGGGCGGCAATTTCAGTTAGCGCCGGTGCGCTGCGTGCAGTGGGCTTTTCACTCTCGACTGGGTAGCGGGGGGCTTTAATTTCCTCAGCAATACTTTTGGCCGCCTTACTTTTAAAGATGGTGGTAGCTAGGGGGGGAAAGGGTTTGGGGTCGCAAAGATGGAGGGCACACATGCTTTTTTATTAGGCGTTTTATAGCTTAAGCTAAAGCTATCCATGTCCATGTTGGTATTTGGGCGCTTGCCCGGGGTTTTCGTAATTGGTGCCGGATCAGAGGATGCCACTAGTCCTGGACCGGTTCCGGCCACCACTTCCGAAAAACTTATAGGCTGTGCGCCCGTGCTATTGGGGGGTGAATTAAAAAGGTCCCGCTTGGCTGCAGGCCGGTTGAGGGTTCTGGATGCAGATGTGTTTCCCATAGAGTGTGTGGTGGTAAATTTGAAATTTAAATTAGCCTGAACAGGGGGACTCAAAGAAGCGCATTTCAGGTGAGGGGAGATGCTTTTCTTTTTTGAAATTCCCGCGAGAATGGTGGGTTTCTTGTTTAAGCTTAGTTTGGAAATGTCAGGTTTGGGATGCGAGTTTTGGAAAAATGTATTGCGAGTTATAAATTTATGTTGAGTTTCACCTTGGTTGTGGTCCCTGCTATTGTCACGAGTATTGGCTAGTTTATATAGTGTGTCAGCATTTGCAAGCGCGGGACTTTTTGAGCGGCTGTTTGTGCTTACACAAGTGGGCATAAGTATTTGGACACCATTAGCTTGCAACTGTCGAGCAATGCTTTTCATAGTACAGTCAAAAAAAAGTAATCTATTGATATTAAATCAAAGAGTGCAATTACAGTTACACGCGAGAGGTATGTTTTGCCGTTTACCTTTTCAATTATGCTTCTGCTGATAAGAAAGCTAGACAGACAACGTTGTGGGCGATGGCAAAAGTACTTAGACATCACATTAAATTAGTTCGCATTGATCTGTTGTTCGAAGAATATCAAATTTTTGACTTTTTTTAGATCAATTGAACATTTTTTCTTGATCACGTGTTACTACCTACTTGTATTTCATTCATAAATTTGTTAAACATGGTGAAAACACAGGAACTGAGCGAATTTATAAAAAATGAAATAATAATTAAGTATAACTCTGGTATTTCGGTAAAAAATATCATTGATTTATACAAAATTCCACGGGCAACTGTGTATTACCAAATAAATAAATATAAAAAAACACACACAACCAAAAACGTTGCCCGTAGTGGCCGACCACGTAAAACAACTAAAAAGGACGATGGTTATATTTTACGGAAGTTTAAGCAGAATGTTCTACAAACTCCCCGATCGGTTGTCAAAGAACTAAAAGAAGGAGCCGAAATCGATATTAGTGAAAGAACGGTTCGCAGACGTCTAAAGGAAGCCGATTTTGGAACATATGTTAGCAAAGTTATACCACTTATAACTCCACGAAATAAGTTAAAGCGCCTCGATTTTGCCAAAAAATATGTTGGTCAGCCTGCATCATTCTGGAACAATGTATTGTGGAGCGATGAAAGCTCTTTTGAGTTTCACTGCTCAAAAAAAAAAATGTTCGATTACCGAAACAATTCCGGAAAAAGTGGCACCCCTATGTCCGAGAATAAGTCATTCAGGAGGGTCTGTTATGTTTTGGGGATGCGTAGCCTTCACTGGATTGGGAGATTTAGTTCCCGTTGATGGAACCATGAATCAAACAAAATATTTGGATGTCCTAAATAATCATGCATTCCCCTCTGGTGATAAATTGATCGGGGAGTCCTTCATACTCCAGCAGGATAATGCCCCCTGTCATAAGGCTAAACGGATTACGCAGTTTCTGAGAGATGTTGGCGTAAACACATTGGATTTGCCACCTCAAAGTCCAGACCTCAACATAATAGAAAACCTCTGGTCATATATAAAGAAAAAAAGATGTGCAAACTTATCTAGAAGTCGCGAAAAAACGATTTTGGAGATTCAAGCCTTATGGAAGGATATTTCAATAGATTATATCCACAGCTTGGAACAGTCTGTACCAAAACGTCTCCAAAAAGTAATAGACGCTAAAGGGGGATGTATTTTTTATTAATTTGTTATAATTTTTTAGTTCACATTTTTCCCTTTTCAATTTATGAAATTTAAATGATTTGTCTAAATACTTATGCCACCGATAATTTATAGAAAAGTAATTTTTCTTAAATCAACAATGAAGTTATCCCTATGTTTATATTACCTAATTTAACTACGATAGTCTACCTATTTACTAAAATTATTAAACAATTTTCCTGTAAGTAAACAATAAGTTACAAACAAATATAATGAATATTTTTCTTGTCTAAATACTTATGCCCACTTGTGTATGTTAATAACCCGCGTCCCCGCGTCGCTTCCCAGGAGTTTTAGGAGAACCCAATGTTTTTGTGAGGTTCCTCCTAGCTGCTCCCGGTAGGCGGACAGGGGCTGTAGTGTCTTGATTTGCTGCAGCATTTGGCTAGGGGGCTGCCGTTCATAATTGTTCGTTTTTGCGTCCATTGTTGACCTGATTTTGTGGAAGTCAATCCTGTTAACTGCCAGCTTTTGTTTCTCTGCCTTATAGGCAGGGCACCCCTTGTATGCGCTGATGTGGTTTCCGTTGCAGTTAAAACAGGAGGCGGGGGTTCGTCTTGGCTTTGTGCACTCGCTAGACCAGTGCTGGCCGGCGCACTTCATGCACCTTGGCGGCTTCATGGATGCGTTTTTAGCATGCCTGAATCACTGGCATCTAAAGCACTGAACCGGCTAACGCGTCCTGTTTTTTCTCTCCAACTCAATTCTTTGCCCGCCTAACTGCCAAACAGAGGATCTGTAAATGGCTGTCATCCTTGGCCGAGACAATCTCAATCTCATGCATACGCATCGGGCCTCCAGTTGCTGGGTTTGTCATGTTCCGTGTAAATTTCGCTTGGAGGCCGAGCCTCTGCAGCTCGCTGACGATCCATGAACAGGGGGTGGAGTGGTGGAGGTGTCGGATGACAACTCGGAAACCCCTCTCGGATTTGGCCTAGTTTGTATATGAAGGGATTCCGCTCGTTGCGAAAATATGTTAACATTTTATTTTTTGAAAATCATTAAAGAAGGGATAGGGATTTTTTTTTCTTTTCAAATTTTCAGCGGCTGTTGCCACTGGCTTTTTATTGTTCTTTGATTTTTATAACAAAAATATGTAGATACAATTTGTGGCATTTTACATTTTGTTGGAGTGATAATAACATATATAGTTATATAACTAAATAACATATTATTCAATAGTATTTGGAATTAGATAATAATAATTCGTGTCGCTTGTATCCATATTTGTTTTCGAAATTGAATAATTTCTCGTCAGCATTGTGGCATCTTCTTACTATGGTGGTATCGATTGGCGTGGTGTCCAGCGACGAGACATCCATCTAGAACGGCGACGATGGGCAGCTTTTCTCAACAGATGATATAGAAAAAATTGTTGGGCAACTGTCGCTTGTATCCATATTTGTTCCCATTTGGGCTCCCTCTGTGCTTCCGCCTGGTCTTCTTTTCGGTTTATTACTGACTTGTCATATGCTGTGTGAAAGAGGAAGAGGGCCTCGATAGACATGTTAAAATATCTTAACATTTTATTTTTTGAAAATCATTAAAGAAGGGATAGGGATAGTTAGCTGTGTTTATTGGCAGTACACAACAGTTTTTACATTAGCTCAGCCACCGTTTTTGGGCAAGTTATGGAGAAAACACCGATGGAAATAATCAGGTTTTTGACAACATATTTTTGGTTATTATACCCGTTACTCGTAGTGTAAAAGGGTATACTAGATTCGTTGAAAAGTATGTATCAGGCAGAAGGAAGCGTTTTCGACCATATAAAGTATATATATTCTTGATCAGGATCAATAGCCGAGTCGATCTGGCCTTGTCCGTCTGTATGAACGTGGAGATCTCAGGAACTATAAAAGCTAGAGATTCAGCATGCAGGCTCCATAGACATAGAAGCAGCGTAAGTTTGTCGATTCATGTTGCCACGCCCACTCTTTTGAAAAATGTTTTGATATTTTTTTATTTGTGTATTAGTCTCGTAAATTTCTATCGATTTGCCAGAAATCTTTTTGCCACGCCCACAAACCGCCCAAAGCTGCCACGCCCACACTTTTAAAAAATGTTTTGATATTTTTTTCATTTAAGTTATAGTCTTGTAAAGTTCTATCGATTTGCCAAAAAACTTTTTGTCACGCCCGCTTTAACGCCCACAAACCGCCAAAAATTGTTAGTGTTGAAGACTCTCCTGCGCACTTCCACTAGCTGAGTAACGGGTATCAGATAGTCGGGGAACTCGACTATAGCGTTCTTTCTTGTTTTTTTTTATAGAAAATAATTCGCATTTTTTTGATAGCAATAAAAATAGTTGTCCAAAAGTGGAATGCCATACCTAGTTAAATTCGATAAAAAAAAATCCCTATCCATCTGCGTTAAAAATTCTAAATTTTTCCAAATTTTGGTGATTGAAAATGCAAAAATTTTGAATTTCGACAATCAGTACTGAATTATGCGTTTTATTTTGCAGGGAATTTACGTCTGTATGCAGCTACTTACGGAATTTGTCATATGTGAGTACATAAACGTTTATCCTTTAAACATTTTAAAAAGACTGCAAGTAATTTTTAAAACCTATATTTAGTTGGCAGTGTTTTGTAGGTTGACTAAATTAAAATGCAATTACAGTTCAAAAGCTACACTCTTTTTCCATACAAATTTTTTGGAAAATGTAAAATGTTTATTGTTGGGAAGATTAAAAATAAACGCACAAAATAAATCACAATTGGCATTTAATATTAAAAGTGTTAGATTTTGAAAAGTGTACAAAAGCTTATGAAAATACAGGGAATATCTACTTAGCCATTTTTGGTTGCAAAAATGTTGGACACAAAAACGAGTTCAAACATTAAAGTATATATAGTTCTTTTAATTGTCGCTATTTTGCGTTGTAGAGAAAAGCAATTTTTAGGATACTTCTTTCTGTTTAGGTCCCAGAAATATGATAGAGAAAAGGAGAGTAAATGTATATATATATATATATATATATATATATATATATATATATATATATATATATATATATATATATATATATATGTCTGTCTTCCGTTCACTACTGTTTTGCGTTTGCGGCCATGTAAGAGACCTTATGAGATGCAGTCTTAATCATAGCTCGCAAATAACTGTCAACCGTTTTTCGTTTCGCGGTCTGCACTCGAACACAACCGAAATAGACGACGCGCGAGTGCTCTCGCTCTGAACAGAACTTTTCGTTTCTCTTTGTTTTGGTTTTCGGTCAACTGTTCTCAGTCGCGTGGTTTTTGTGTGCTCACTCAACAACAACTCAGAGAGAGCGAGCCAACTGAACGCTCGCTCGTTGAGGGTCAGCAGAAGAGCGAAAAAACGAAAGACTCATCGTAAACGGTCTTTTGTCTTCCGTGCCTTTTAAACAAAGCTTAGCAAATTTTTTTTTTTTGGCACAAAAATTAAAACACTCCAAACGCACCGAATCCACAAGCACGTGTGACTTACAAGTTGACTGATAATTCGCATATACATACACAAATGCAAAAGACTTTTATTTTCTTCGCTCGTTGCAAAACGGTCAGCGAATAAGCAGAGCAATAGGGAAACACGAAATTGGTTTTTGGTTGAGCACAGACCATTCGTTCAAAAGACACTGGTAAACGGTTCTTGTCTGATTTTTTGCGCAAGTGGTGCGCATAAAACAGTTATTTGGTGACTGCAAGAAACGGTCAACTTTTATTTGCGAGCTCTGGTCTTAATATATTCTAGCCTCTTTTTACGCGACCTTTTCCTGCTCCAACGCTCCGCTGCGTTGGGCCGGGCTGTGAACTTTTAGATTATTTACTTTTGTGCCTTTTTTATTCTGTTTGTGTGGTGGGAAAAGTATCTCCCCATTGATTACATAAAACAATACATATAATTTTAACCAATTTTAATATGAAAATAAACAAAATAAAAAATGTTATATTTCATGTTTTATATTAAGAAAAACATTACAGTTTTTCAACCCATTATGAATATTAAGAAAATATATGAAGATATATTTAATTTCCTCTCTTTCCATTCTGAGAACAAAAATGTCAACGAAATGGGGGAATTTGGACGAATGGCTGGGCCAATATTTATTAGGGATCCACTTCGAGTTGCGAAAGATGTGTGACGAGAAGTAAAGCCACTTATTTTTAGCCAATGCATTCGACGGCAGGCAGATATCGAATTTACAAATAATGCCGGATTACAGGGCAAACACCTTGAAATTCTCCACCGCGTCTTTTATGATAATATTCACTTTTACCTGAGTTCACCACTAGTTTTAACCTAATAATAACTTAATCATAGAAAACATAATTTATTTATTTATATACATAATTATAGCACACTTAATCATATACAATTTAACCATCTAAAATTAAGCCGATATACGATGCAATTAGCATGCAAGGCAATTTGCAGAGAAACACTTAACAAAAAAAAAAACTAAGTAAACAAACAACAAACTTTATTATTTCATACTATTTGGATTTAATATTATTACACACAAAAATAGAAAAATAATTTATAAGGAGTGGCTTATCTTTCCCATATATATGAATAACTTTATTTTTATTTTAATCATTAAATATGTACGTTTATTAATTAAATATGTTTTGAGAATAAATATGTAGCCTGCCTCAAGGCGCACGTGAACACAAAAATATCATTTAATTAACTACATCCTAAGTGTGGAACATACCCGGTCAGGTCCATGACGCACTGCATCCAGAACGACGACGGGAAACCCACATAGCCTCTGGAACCACTATCACACACAAACTACTACTTTTACTATCACATCATTACATCCGGTCAACTGATTAATGAGCAGTCAGAGCGGCTATCCCATGAGGATTGAGTCAGAACTGATTGGGAATTGCAAGTATTGGTGGGCGAAATTTTTGTTACAATACATTAAATTTGTAAAATTATGTAAATTACAATGCATATGAAATAACTTTTAACATGTTTAATGTTTTTCGCTGAATGTTACCTATGTTTCAATGTTGCACATTCAATGTTGCACATTTAATGTTGCAAATTCAATGTTGCACATTGAATGTTGTACATTCAATGTTGCCAATTCAATGTTGCCAAATCAATGCTATAAATTCAATGTTGCAAATTCAATGTTGCATATTCAATGTTGCAAATTTAATGTTGCATGTTTAATGTTACATGTCTTATATATATATCACTGATTGATAAATGCTGCATGTTATATGTTGTTGGTTGAGTGTAGCCAGTCGCCTATTTATTGTTAAAAGTCGATTTTCCTTTGTTGAATATTTGTTGTTTATGGATAATTATTGAATGTAGCTATTGAATAATCGTGAAACATCAAATGTTGCCTTTGTTTTCCATATATCAATGTTCAGCATCATTATGCGACACAAACGTTTTCTTGGAAATCCAAGTTCTTTGCCAACGAAGCGCCATATCTATATGATATGGAAAACTGTTTAGCATAATTTTTGGTTTCGATTCTGTTTCATGGCTGTGAGCTGCGGAAAATCCTTTGCACACAAAAAAAGATCATTTATATTTTTATGGAACTGAAAAAAAAAAAATTACGTAGATCTGTTGCCGCCGCCAGGAAATTGGCGGGTCGCATGGGGGCCAGGGAGGGGGGTAAGTGAGGGCCCAAAACAGTGACAGGAACAGGAATGCATATTAACCAGGTTCTTGGCAAAATTTTTGTTGGTTTTTTTTAGATAAAAAATAATTAGTATTTTGTTGCTAGCAATAAAATAGTTGTCCAAAAGTGGAATGCCATACCCTGTTGAATTTGAAACAAAATTCCCTATCCACCTGTGTTCAGAAACGGAAAATTGTACTAATTTGCCATTTTTCGCAAATTTTGATAATGGTACCCTTTATTAAAAATGCGAAAATTTGTTAAAATTGTATTGTTCGAAAATCATAATAGTAGTGATAGAGATAGTTATCTATGTTTATGGGCAGTACAAAACAGTCTTTATTTTACCTCTGCTACCGTTTTTGGCCACGTTATGGTGAAAACGCCGATTGAAATAATTCGGTTTTTGACAACATTTTAGTGGTTATTTTTCGGATAAAAAAAATCCGTATTTTTTTGTTCGATAGCAGTAATAATGGTTGTCCTAAAGGGGAAGGCCAAACCTCGTGGAATTCATAACTAAATGTCCTATCCACCTGTGCTGAAAAATACTTATTTTGTGTCATTCCTCGCAAATTTTGATGATCAAAAATGCAAAAATTTTATTTTTAGAAAATTGTTAAAGTAGTGAGAGAGATAGTTAACTATTTTTATGGGCAGTACTGAAACATAAACTAGTATATTATTTACTTTTGTGCCTTTTTTATTCTGTTTGTGTGGTGGGAAAAGTATCTCCCCACTGATTACATAAAACACTACACATAATTTTAACCATTTTTGTTATAAAAATGAACAAAATTAAAAATGTTATATTTTATGTTTTATATTACATATTTATGTTTATATCACCCTCGGTTTCGCAACGCAAACCGGTACCCAAAAAAAAAGGAATGCAGATTGCTTTAATCAGCCTGCCAATTGTGTGACCGAAATTGCTGCTGCCTAAGAATGAGTAGGAGTGGCTTACCTATTCTTATTTCAAAAATGGCGATGGGCAAATGAGATGCATATACCTAAATATTGCTTCTATACTGCGATCGAAAATGGCCGTCTAAGAATGAGTAGGAGTGAGATAGCTATTGCTCTCATCCACAATTTCGCAACGCAAAACGGTAACCGAAATAAAGAACGCCTATTTGTTAAGCTGCCTCCTAATTGTGTGACTGAAATGTCTGCTGCCTAAGTATGA
Source organism: Drosophila teissieri (assembly GCF_016746235.2). Lineage (NCBI taxonomy): Eukaryota > Metazoa > Arthropoda > Insecta > Diptera > Drosophilidae > Drosophila > Drosophila teissieri. The sequence goes on along the minus strand of NC_053034.1, from coordinate 13,823 downwards.
GTAAGAGTGGGCTAGCTAATGTTCGCAACCGCAGTTTCTAATTGGCAACGGGCAAATAAGATGCATATACTTATAAATTGACTTCTACATTGCGACCAAAAATGGGCGCCTAAGAAGGAGTAGGAGTGAAATAGCTATTGCACTCGCACTCGCACTCCATATATCAATGTTTAGCATCATTATGCGACACAAACGTTTGCTTGGAAATCCAAGTTCTTTGCCAACGAAGCGCCAAATCTATATGATATGGAAAACTGTTTAGCATAATTTTTGGTTTCGATTCTGTTTCATGGCTGTGAGCTGCGGAAAATCCTTTGCACACAAAAAAAGATCATTTATATTTTTATGGAACTGAAAAAAAAAAAATTACGTAGATCTGTTGCCGCCGCCAGGAAATTGGCGGGGCGCATGGGGGCCAGGGGGGGGGGGAAGTGAGGGCCCAAAACAGTGACAGGAACAGGAATGCATATTAACCAGGTTCTTGGCAAAATTTTTGTTGGTTTTTTTTAGATAAAAAATAATTAGTATTTTGTTGCTAGCAATAAAATAGTTGTCCAAAAGTGGAATGCCATACCCTGTTGAATTTGAAACAAAATTCCCTATCCACCTGTGTTCAGAAACGGAAAATTGTACTAATTTGCCATTTTTCGCAAATTTTGATAATGGTACCCTTTATTAAAAATGCGAAAATTTGTTAAAATTGTATTGTTCGAAAATCATAATAGTAGTGATAGAGATAGTTATCTATGTTTATGGGCAGTACAAAACAGTCTTTATTTTACCTCTGCTACCGTTTTTGGCCACGTTATGGTGAAAACGCCGATTGAAATAATTCGGTTTTTGACAACATTTTAGTGGTTATTTTTCGGATAAAAAAAATCCGTATTTTTTTGTTCGATAGCAGTAATAATGGTTGTCCTAAAGGGGAAGGCCAAACCTCGTGGAATTCATAACTAAATGTCCTATCCACCTGTGCTGAAAAATACTTATTTTGTGCCATTCCTCGCAAATTTTGATGATCAAAAATGCAAACATTTTATTTTAAGAAAATTGTTAAAGTAGTGAGAGAGATAGTTAACTATTTTTATGGGCAGTACTAAAACATAAACTAGTAGATTATTTACTTTTGTGCCTTTTTTATTCTGTTTGTGTGGTGGGAAAAGTATCTCCCCACTGATTACATAAAACAATACACATAATTTTAACCATTTTTTTTATAAAAATAAACAAAATTAAAAATGTTATGTTTTATGTTTTATATTACATATTTATGTTTATATCACCCTCGGTTTCGCAACGCAAACCGGTACCCAAAAAAAAAGGAATGCAGATTGTTTTAAGCAGCCTGCCAATTGTGTGACCGAAAAGGCTGCTGCCTAAGAATGAGTAGGACTGGCTTACCTATTGCTCTCACCCTTATTTCCAAAATGGCGATGGGCGAATGAGATGCATATACCTAAAAATTGCTTCTTTATTGTGATCGAAGAGTGAGATAGCTATTGTTCTCATCCACAGTTTCGCAACGCAAAACGGTAACCGAAATAAAGAACGCCTATTTGTTAAGCTGCCTCCTAATTGTGTGACTGAAATGTCTGCTGCCTAAGTATGAGTAAGAGTGGGCTAGCTAATGTTCGCAATCGCAGTTCCTAATTGGCAACGGGCAAATGAGATGCATATACTTATAAATTGACTTCTACATAGCGACCAAAAATGGGCGCCTAAGAAGGAGTAGGAGTGAAATAGCTATTGCACTCGCACTCGCACTCCATATATCAATGTTTAGCATCATTATGCGACACAAACGTTTGCTTGGAAATCCAAGTTCTTTGCCAACGAAGCGCCAAATCTATATGATATGGAAAACTGTTTAGCATAATTTTTGGTTTCGATTCTGTTTCATGGCTGTGAGCTGCGGAAAATCCTTTGCACACAAAAAAAGATCATTTATATTTTTATGGAACTGAAAAAAAAAAAATTACGTAGATCTGTTGCCGCCGCCAGGAAATTGGCGGGTCGCATGGGGGCCAGGGAGGGGGGTAAGTGAGGGCCCAAAACAGTGACAGGAACAGGAATGCATATTAACCAGGTTCTTGGCAAAATTTTTGTTGGTTTTTTTTAGATAAAAAATAATTAGTATTTTGTTGCTAGCAATAAAATAGTTGTCCAAAAGTGGAATGCCATACCCTGTTGAATTTGAAACAAAATTCCCTATCCACCTGTGTTCAGAAAAGGAAAATTGTACTAATTTGCCATTTTTCGCAAATTTTGATAATGGTACCCTTTATTAAAAATGCGAAAATTTGTTAAAATTGTATTGTTCGAAAATCATAATAGTAGTGATAGAGATAGTTATCTATGTTTATGGGCAGTACAAAACAGTCTTTATTTTACCTCTGCTACCGTTTTTGGCCACGTTATGGTGAAAACGCCGATTGAAATAATTCGGTTTTTGACAACATTTTAGTGGTTATTTTTCGGATAAAAAAAATCCGTATTTTTTTGTTCGATAGCAGTAATAATGGTTGTCCTAAAGGGGAAGGCCAAACCTCGTGGAATTCATAACTAAATGTCCTATCCACCTGTGCTGAAAAATTCTTATTTTGTGCCATTCCTCGCAAATTTTGATGATCAAAAATGCAAAAATTTTATTTTAAGGAAATTGTTAAAGTAGTGAGAGAGATAGTTAACTATTTTTATAGGCAGTACTAAAACATAAACTAGTAGATTATTTACTTTTGTGCCTTTTTTATTCTGTTTGTGTGGTGGGAAAAGTATCTCCCCACTGATTACATAAAACAATACACATCATTTTAACCATTTTTGTTATAAAAATAAACAAAATTAAAAATGTTATATTTTATGTTTTATATTACAAATTTATGTTTATATCACCCTCGGTTTCGCAACGCAAACCGGTACCCAAAAAAAAGGAATGCAGATTGTTTTAATCAGCCTGCCAATTGTGTGACCGAAAATGCTGCTGCCTAAGAATGAGTAGGAGTGGCTTACCAATTGCTCTCACCCTTATTTCCAAAATGGCGATGGGCGAATGAGATGCATATACCTAAAAATTGCTTCTATATTGTGATCGAAGAGTGAGATAGCTATTGTTCTCATCCACAGTTTCGCAACGCAAAACGGTAACCGAAATAAAGAACGCCTATTTGTTAAGCTGCCTCCTAATTGTGTGACTGAAATGTCTGCTGCCTAAGTATGAGTAAGAGTGGGCTAGCTAATGTTCGCAACCGCAGTTTCTAATTGGCAACGGGCAAATAAGATGCATATACTTATAAATTGACTTCTACATTGCGACCAAAAATGGGCGCCTAAGAAGGAGTAGGAGTGAAATAGCTATTGCACTCGCACTCAGTTCCACAAGGCAAAACGGTGACCGTTTTTCCATTCCGTTTACGCATTCCCTATCCACCTGTGTTCAGAAAAGGAAAATTTTACTTACTTGCTATTTTTCGCAAATTTTGATGATGGTACCCCTTATTAAAAATGCGAAAATTTGTTTAAATTGTATTGTTCGAAAATCAAAAAAGTAGTGATAGGGATAGTTATCTATGTTTATGGGCAGTACAAAACAGTCTTCATTTTACCTCTGCTACCGTTTTTGGCCACGTTATGGTGAAAGCGCCGATGGAAATAATTCGGTTTTTGACAACATTTTAGTGGTTATTTTTCGGATAAAAAAAATCCGTATTTTTTTGTTCGATAGCAGTAATAATGTTTGCCCTAAAGGGGAAGGCCAAACCTCGTGGAATTCATAACTAAATGTCCTATCCACCTGTGCTGAAAAATACTTATTTTGTGTCATTCCTCGCAAATTTTGATGATCAAAAATGCAAAAATTTTATTTTTAGAAAATTGTTAAAGTAGTGAGAGAGATAGTTAACTATTTTTATGGGCAGTACTGAAACATAAACTAGTATATTATTTACTTTTGTGCCTTTTTTATTCTGTTTGTGTGGTGGGAAAAGTATCTCCCCACTGATTACATAAAACACTACACATAATTTTAACCATTTTTGTTATAAAAATGAACAAAATTAAAAATGTTATATTTTATGTTTTATATTACATATTTATGTTTATATCACCCTCGGTTTCGCAACGCAAACCGGTACCCAAAAAAAAAGGAATGCAGATTGCTTTAATCAGCCTGCCAATTGTGTGACCGAAATTGCTGCTGCCTAAGAATGAGTAGGAGTGGCTTACCTATTCTTATTTCAAAAATGGCGATGGGCAAATGAGATGCATATACCTAAATATTGCTTCTATACTGCGATCGAAAATGGCCGTCTAAGAATGAGTAGGAGTGAGATAGCTATTGCTCTCATCCACAATTTCGCAACGCAAAACGGTAACCGAAATAAAGAACGCCTATTTGTTAAGCTGCCTCTTAATTGCGTGACTGAAATGTCTGCTGCCTAGGTGTGAGTAAGAGTGGGCTAGCTAATGTTCGCAACCTCAGTTTCTAATTGGCAACAAGCAAATGAGATGCATATACTTATAAATTGACTTCTACATTGCGACCAAAACGGGCGCCTAAGAAGGAGTAGGAGTGAAATAGCTATTGCACTCGCACTCAGTTCCGCAACGCAGAACGGTGACCGAAAAAAGGAATGCAAATATTTATAAGCGGCTTCCTAATTGTGTGACTAAAATGACTGCTGCCTGAGGGCGAGTAGCTGTGGCCTACCTATTGCTCTCACCCTTAGTTCTAAAATGGCGATGGGCAAATGAGATGCATATACCTTTAAATTGCCTTCTATATTGCGTTCGAAAATAGCTGCCTAAGAGTAAGTAGGAGTAGGATAGCTATTGCACGCATTCACAGTTCCGCAACGCAAAACGGTAACCGAAAAAAAGAATGCTTATTTGTATAAGCTGCTTCTTAATTGTGTGACTGAAATGACTGCTGCTTAAGAGTGAGTATTAGTCCGCTAGGTATTGATATAGCTACATATAAGCTACGCAAAACGGTACCTTGAAAAAATAAATACATATAGTTATAAGCTACACAAAACGGTCCCTAAAATAAATAAATACATATAGCTATAAGCTACGCAAAAAGGTCCCTAAAATAAATAAATACATCTAGTTACATATAAGTAACGCAAAGCGGTCCCTAAAAAAATAAATACATATAGTTATAAGCTACGCAAAACGGTCCCCAAAAAAAGGAATGCTTTAATAAGCTGCCTACTAATTGTGATACTAAAATGGCTGCTGCCTAACAGTTAGTAAAAGTGGCCTAGCTATTGCTCTCACAAACAGTTAAAAAATGGTGACGGGTAAATGAGATGCATATACCTACAAATTGCCTTTTATATTGCGACCAAAAATAATCGTCTGAGAAGGAGTAGGCGTGGGATAGCTATTACCTTATCTCAGTTCCGCAATGTAATACGGTACCCGTTTATAAGCTGTCTCCTAATTGTGTGACTGAAATGGCTGCTGCCTAACAGTAAGTGAGAGTGGTACAGCTATTGCTCACACCCTCAGTTTCGCAATGCCAAACGGTACCCGAAAAAAAGAATGCATATGTTAATCAGCTGCCTCCTAGTTGTGTGAGCGAAATGGCTGCTGTCTAACCGTGAGTAGAAGTGGCCTAGCTTTTGCTCTCACACACAGTTCAAAAATGGCGACGGGCAAATGAGATGCATATATCTTTAAATTGCCTTTTATATTGCGACCGAAAATAGCCGCCTTAGAAGGAGTAGGAGTGAGATAGCTATTGCCTCATCTCAGTTCCGTAAATCAAAACGGTACCCGTTTATAAGCTGTCTCCTAATTGTGTGACTGAAATGGCTGCTGCCTAACAGTGAATAAGAGTGCTGCCTGAGAGCGAGTATGTGTGGTCTACCTATTGCTCTCACCCTTAGTTCTAAAATGGCGATGGGCAAATGAGATGCATATACCTACACATTGCCTTTTATATTGCGCTTGAAAATGGCTGCCTAAGAGTAAGTTGGAGTGGGATAGCTATTGCTCGCACTCACAGTTCCGCAACGCAAAACGGTAACCGAAAAAAAGAATGCTTATTTGTATAAGCTGCTTCTTAATTGTGTGACTGAAATGACTGCTGCTTAAGAGTGAGTATTAGTCCGCTAGGTATTGATATAGCTACATATAAGCTACGCAAAACGGTACCTTGAAAAAATAAATACATATAGTTATAAGCTACACAAAACGGTCCCTAAAATAAATAAATACATATAGCTATAAGCTACGCAAAAAGGTCCCTAAAATAAATAAATACATCTAGTTACATATAAGTAACGCAAAGCGGTCCCTAAAAAAATAAATACATATAGTTATAAGCTACGCAAAACGGTCCCCAAAAAAAGGAATGCTTTAATAAGCTGCCTACTAATTGTGATACTAAAATGGCTGCTGCCTAACAGTTAGTAAAAGTGGCCTAGCTATTGCTCTCACAAACAGTTAAAAAATGGTGACGGGTAAATGAGATGCATATACCTACAAATTGCCTTTTATATTGCGACCAAAAATAATCGCCTGAGAAGGAGTAGGCGTGGGATAGCTATTACCTTATCTCAGTTCCGCAATGTAATACGGTACCCGTTTATAAGCTGTCTCCTAATTGTGTGACTGAAATGGCTGCTGCCTAACAGTAAGTGAGAGTGGTACAGCTATTGCTCACACCCTCAGTTTCGCAATGCCAAACGGTACCCGAAAAAAAGAATGCATATGTTAATCAGCTGCCTCCTAGTTGTGTGAGCGAAATGGCTGCTGTCTAACCGTGAGTAGAAGTGGCCTAGCTTTTGCTCTCACACACAGTTCAAAAATGGCGACGGGCAAATGAGATGCATATATCTTTAAATTGCCTTTTATATTGCGACCGAAAATAGCCGCCTTAGAAGGAGTAAATACATATAGTTATAAGCTACACAAAACGGTCCCTAAAATAAATAAATACATATAGTTATAAGCTACGCAAAAAGGTCCCTAAAAAAATAAATACATATAGTTATAAGCTACGCAAAACGGTCCCCAAAAAAAGGAATGCTTTAATAAGCTGCCTACTAATTGTGATACTAAAATGGCTGCTGCCTAACAGTTAGTAAAAGTGGCCTAGCTATTGCTCTCACAAACAGTTAAAAAATGGTGACGGGTAAATGAGATGCATATACCTACAAATTGCCTTTTATATTGCGACCAAAAATAATCGCCTGAGAAGGAGTAGGCGTGGGATTGCTATTACCTTATCTCAGTTCCGCAATGTAATACGGTACCCGTTTATAAGCTGTCTCCTAATTGTGTGACTTAAATGGCTGCTGCCTAACAGTAAGTGAGAGTGGTACAGCTATTGCTCACACCCTCAGTTTCGCAATGCCAAACGGTACCCGAAAAAAAGAATGCATATGTTAATCAGCTGCCTCCTAGTTGTGTGAGCGAAATGGCTGCTGTCTAACCGTGAGTAGAAGTGGCCTAGCTTTTGCTCTCACACACAGTTCAAAAATGGCGACGGGCAAATGAGATGCATATATCTTTAAATTGCCTTTTATATTGCGACGGAAAATAGCCGCCTTAGAAGGAGTAGGAGTGAGATAGCTATTGCCTCATCTCAGTTCCGTAAATCAAAACGGTACCCGTTTATAAGCTGTCTCCTAATTGTGTGACTGAAATGGCTGCTGCCTAACAGTGAATAAGAGTAGTACAGCTATTGCTCACACCCTCAGTTTTGCAATGCCAAACGGTTCCCGAAAAAGAGAATGCATATGTTAATGAGCTGTCTCCTAATTGTGTGACCGAAATGGCTGCTGCCTAACAGGGAGTAGGAGTGGCCTTGCTATTACTGTCACACACAGTTCAAAAATGGCGACGAGCAAATGAGATGACTATACCTACGAATTGCCTTTTATATTGCGACCGAAAATGGCCGTCTCAGAAGGAGTAGGAGTGGCCAAACGTTTTGTTCATATTACCGCTAACCAAAATGGCTGCAGAAGAGGGAGGTTAATATATATTTAAATGCCATCTTTTATTATTGCAACTGAATATAATACCAAAAAAAGAATGTAGCAGTTGATTGTAATTTGTACCCGTATATTTTATTATTGATACAATAGAAGCTTATTAATTATTTAAATGCAGTTTTTTATAACGTAATGCCGTATTGTATAAATTCATTTTTTTAATAATGCGATCTTTTTTAAAAGTGTTTTATCTTGCAAAGTTGAACGGAAATTATTTATTCCCTTGCTTATTATCCTAAACAAAATTTATTTAAATTGCCGTTAAACACACTTATTTAAATTAACATTTACTTAGTGGAGCCTTTGCGTGCCTCTATTTAATATGTTTATAGTGACGCCACTGCTAGCTTTTGTTAATATATTTTGTATGCAGTTGTGTACAGTAGCACCACTGTGTAGGTATACTTCGCCTATTTTCTAGCAACATGTTTATGTAATATGTATAAACTGTCGACACGGCTCATATACATTTGACATGTGTTGTGTAGAATTGTTTACTTTATACATGTAAAATATACATACTGGCGCCACTGTGCATGTAAACTTGGCATGCTTTATATCTACATTCTTTATGTAATATGTATACATTGGTGGTACGGAGTATATATATTTGACATGTATTGTGTAGAATTGTATACTTTACATGTACTATATACATAGTGGCGCCACGGAATATATATACTTGACATATTTTACCGGCCTCACTTTAAATGTAAAATGTAAATACTAGCGCCACTGTGCCTTTGTGTTTGACGTTTGTATATACTTATACTTGTATAAGCCGTTGTATAAGGTGCGCCACTGTACTTTTTACACCAATTGTGTGTAGTGGCTCCACCTAACTTTTACATAAGCTGTATAGTGGCATCACTGCAGTTTAAATTAATTGTGTATACTGGCAACCCTGCACTTCTAAATGAGATGCTTCTATTGGCACCACTTGTATAAGCTGTTCTGTATAGTAGCGCCAGTGCGGATAGCGGTATTAAACAACACACAACTGCTTTACCAACACACCACACTGCCGCCACTATACTCAACAGCTTTAACAACACTGGCGCCACTACACTCTACTGCGTAGGAAAGAAAGAAAAGGAAAGGAGACGACATATCGGGAAACCGAATTGCTACACAAGAAATGAGGCTTTTTATAACGTCTTGCCGCATTGTATAAACTCATTTTCTTATTAATGCGGTCTTTTTTAAAAGTGTTTTATCTTGCAAAGTTGAACGGAAATTATTTATTCCCTTGCTTATTATCCTAAACAAAATTTATTTAAATTGCCGTTAAACACACTTATTTAAATTAACATTTACTTAGTGGAGCCTTTGCGTGCCTCTATTTAATATGTTTATAGTGACGCCACTGCTAGCTTTTGTTAATATATTTTTTATGCAGTTGTGTACAGTAGCACCACTGTGTAGGTATACTTCGCCTATTTTCTAGCAACATGTTTATGTAATATGTATAAACTGTCGACACGGCTCATATACATTTGACATGTGTTGTGTAGAATTGTTTACTTTATACATGTAAAATATACATACTGGCGCCACTGTGCATGTAAACTTGGCATGCTTTATATCTACATTCTTTATGTAATATGTATACATTGGTGGTACGGAGTATATATATTTGACATGTATTGTGTAGAATTGTATACTTTACATGTACTATATACATAGTGGCGCCACGGAATATATATACTTGACATATTTTACCGGCCTCACTTTAAATGTAAAATGTAAATACTAGCGCCACTGTGCCTTTGTGTTTGACGTTTGTATATACTTATACTTGTATAAGCCGTTGTATAAGGTGCGCCACTGTACTTTTTACACCAATTGTGTGTAGTGGCTCCACCTAACTTTTACATAAGCTGTATAGTGGCATCACTGCAGTTTAAATTAATTGTGTATACTGGCAACCCTGCACTTCTAAATGAGATGCTTCTATTGGCACCACTTGTATAAGCTGTTCTGTATAGTAGCGCCAGTGCGGATAGCGGTATTAAACAACACACAACTGCTTTACCAACACACCACACTGCCGCCACTATACTCAACAGCTTTAACAACACTGGCGCCACTACACTCTACTGCGTAGGAAAGAAAGAAAAGGAAAGGAGACGACATATCGGGAAACCGAATTGCTACACAAGAAATGAGGCTTTTTATAACGTCTTGCCGCATTGTATAAACTCATTTTCTTATTAATGCGGTCTTTTTTAAAAGTGTTTTATCTTGCAAAGTTGAACGGAAATTATTTATTCCCTTGCTTATTATCCTAAACAAAATTTATTTAAATTGCCGTTAAACACACTTATTTAAATTAACATTTACTTAGTGGAGCCTTTGCGTGCCTCTATTTAATATGTTTATAGTGACGCCACTGCTAGCTTTTGTTAATATATTTTTTATGCAGTTGTGTACAGTAGCACCACTGTGTAGGTATACTTCGCCTATTTTCTAGCAACATGTTTATGTAATATGTATAAACTGTCGACACGGCTCATATACATTTGACATGTGTTGTGTAGAATTGTTTACTTTATACATGTAAAATATACATACTGGCGCCACTGTGCATGTAAACTTGGCATGCTTTATATCTACATTCTTTATGTAATATGTATACATTGGTGGTACGGATTATATATATTTGACATGTATTGTGTAGAATTGTATACTTTACATGTACTATATACATAGTGGCGCCACGGAATATATATACTTGACATATTTTACCGGCCTCACTTTAAATGTAAAATGTAAATACTAGCGCCACTGTGCCTTTGTGTTTGACGTTTGTATATACTTATACTTGTATAAGCCGTTGTATAAGGTGCGCCACTGTACTTTTTACACCAATTGTGTGTAGTGGCTCCACCTAACTTTTACATAAGCTGTATAGTGGCATCACTGCAGTTTAAATTAATTGTGTATACTGGCAACCCTGCACTTCTAAATGAGATGCTTCTATTGGCACCACTTGTATAAGCTGTTCTGTATAGTAGCGCCAGTGCGGATAGCGGTATTAAACAACACACAACTGCTTTACCAACACACCACACTGCCGCCACTATACTCAACAGCTTTAACAACACTGGCGCCACTACACTCTACTGCGTAGGAAAGAAAGAAAAGGAAAGGAGACGACATATCGGGAAACCGAATTGCTACACAAGAAATGAGGCTTTTTATAACGTCTTGCCGCATTGTATAAACTCATTTTCTTATTAATGCGGTCTTTTTTAAAAGTGTTTTATCTTGCAAAGTTGAACGGAAATTATTTATTCCCTTGCTTATTATCCTAAACAAAATTTATTTAAATTGCCGTTAAACACACTTATTTAAATTAACATTTACTTAGTGGAGCCTTTGCGTGCCTCTATTTAATATGTTTATAGTGACGCCACTGCTAGCTTTTGTTAATATATTTTTTATGCAGTTGTGTACAGTAGCACCACTGTGTAGGTATACTTCGCCTATTTTCTAGCAACATGTTTATGTAATATGTATAAACTGTCGACACGGCTCATATACATTTGACATGTGTTGTGTAGAATTGTTTACTTTATACATGTAAAATATACATACTGGCGCCACTGTGCATGTAAACTTGGCATGCTTTATATCTACATTCTTTATGTAATATGTATACATTGGTGGTACGGAGTATATATATTTGACATGTATTGTGTAGAATTGTATACTTTACATGTACTATATACATAGTGGCGCCACGGAATATATATACTTGACATATTTTACCGGCCTCACTTTAAATGTAAAATGTAAATACTAGCGCCACTGTGCCTTTGTGTTTGACGTTTGTATATACTTATACTTGTATAAGCCGTTGTATAAGGTGCGCCACTGTACTTTTTACACCAATTGTGTGTAGTGGCTCCACCTAACTTTTACATAAGCTGTATAGTGGCATCACTGCAGTTTAAATTAATTGTGTATACTGGCAACCCTGCACTTCTAAATGAGATGCTTCTATTGGCACCACTTGTATAAGCTGTTCTGTATAGTAGCGCCAGTGCGGATAGCGGTATTAAACAACACACAACTGCTTTACCAACACACCACACTGCCGCCACTATACTCAACAGCTTTAACAACACTGGCGCCACTACACTCTACTGCGTAGGAAAGAAAGAAAAGGAAAGGAGACGACATATCGGGAAACCGAATTGCTACACAAGAAATGAGGCTTTTTATAACGTCTTGCCGCATTGTATAAACTCATTTTCTTATTAATGCGGTCTTTTTTAAAAGTGTTTTATCTTGCAAAGTTGAACGGAAATTATTTATTCCCTTGCTTATTATCCTAAACAAAATTTATTTAAATTGCCGTTAAACACACTTATTTAAATTAACATTTACTTAGTGGAGCCTTTGCGTGCCTCTATTTAATATGTTTATAGTGACGCCACTGCTAGCTTTTGTTAATATATTTTTTATGCAGTTGTGTACAGTAGCACCACTGTGTAGGTATACTTCGCCTATTTTCTAGCAACATTTTTATGTAATATGTATAAACTGTCGACACGGCTCATATACATTTGACATGTGTTGTGTAGAATTGTTTACTTTATACATGTAAAATATACATACTGGCGCCACTGTGCATGTAAACTTGGCATGCTTTATATCTACATTCTTTATGTAATATGTATACATTGGTGGTACGGATTATATATATTTGACATGTATTGTGTAGAATTGTATACTTTACATGTACTATATACATAGTGGCGCCACGGAATATATATACTTGACATATTTTACCGGCCTCACTTTAAATGTAAAATGTAAATACTAGCGCCACTGTGCCTTTGTGTTTGACGTTTGTATATACTTATACTTGTATAAGCCGTTGTATAAGGTGCGCCACTGTACTTTTTACACCAATTGTGTGTAGTGGCTCCACCTAACTTTTACATAAGCTGTATAGTGGCATCACTGCAGTTTAAATTAATTGTGTATACTGGCAACCCTGCACTTCTAAATGAGATGCTTCTATTGGCACCACTTGTATAAGCTGTTCTGTATAGTAGCGCCAGTGCGGATAGCGGTATTAAACAACACACAACTGCTTTACCAACACACCACACTGCCGCCACTATACTCAACAGCTTTAACAACACTGGCGCCACTACACTCTACTGCGTAGGAAAGAAAGAAAAGGAAAGGAGACGACATATCGGGAAACCGAATTGCTACACAAGAAATGAGGCTTTTTATAACGTCTTGCCGCATTGTATAAACTCATTTTCTTATTAATGCGGTCTTTTTTAAAAGTGTTTTATCTTGCAAAGTTGAACGGAAATTATTTATTCCCTTGCTTATTATCCTAAACAAAATTTATTTAAATTGCCGTTAAACACACTTATTTAAATTAACATTTACTTAGTGGAGCCTTTGCGTGCCTCTATTTAATATGTTTATAGTGACGCCACTGCTAGCTTTTGTTAATATATTTTTTATGCAGTTGTGTACAGTAGCACCACTGTGTAGGTATACTTCGCCTATTTTCTAGCAACATTTTATGTAATATGTATAAACTGTCGACACGGCTCATATACATTTGACATGTGTTGTGTAGAATTGTTTACTTTATACATGTAAAATATACATACTGGCGCCACTGTGCATGTAAACTTGGCATGCTTTATATCTACATTCTTTATGTAATATGTATACATTGGTGGTACGGAGTATATATATTTGACATGTATTGTGTAGAATTGTATACTTTACATGTACTATATACATAGTGGCGCCACGGAATATATATACTTGACA